>NC_058375.1:178307939-179692939 GCF_018350175.1 Felis catus | reverse complement strand
TCAATACACAAAAATCAATCACTTTCAATAAGCAATGCAAATATGAAATTAAGAATATAATTCCAATTAATATCAAAAAGGATAAAATATTTAGAAATAAATTCCTAATGAAAGAAGTATACAACTTATTCTTTGGAAACTGTAAAACATCATTGAAGTAAATTAAAGATCAAAGTTAAAAGAAATTGGTAAAGTTTATGAATTTGAAAACATAATATTCAAAATTTTAAATAACAATGATCCCCCCAAATATCTACAAATTCAATGCGATCTGTCATTTTCCCAACTGGTTTCTTTGTAGAAATTGACAAGGTGATCCTAAAAATAATCTAGACTTACCCAAGGGACCCAGAAGAGTAACAACAATCTTGAAGAACACAGTTGCATGGCACACAACTGATTTTATTTTTTTTAATTTTAATATGAAATTTATTGACAAATTGGTTTCCATACAACACCCAGTGCTCGCCCCAACAGGTGCCCTCCTCAATGCCCATCACCCACCCTCCCCTCCCTCCCACCCCCCATCAACCCTCGTCACACAATTGATCTTAAAAGTTAGCATAAAGCAATGGTAATGCAAACAGTGTGGTGCTAGGATAAGGAAAAACATATAGATCAACAGAATAGGATTGAGAATCCAGAAAGAAAATTACATTTATGGTCAATTGAATTTTAACAAGTATGCCAATACAATTTGATGGGGCAATTTTAAGTTTTAATTTAAATTCCAGTTAGTTACCATACAGTGTAACATTAGTTTCAGGTAAATAATATAGTGATTCAACGATTCCATATAACACCCTGTGCTTATCATGACAAATGCACTCCTTAATCCCCATCACCTGTTTAAACCATCTCCCCATCAATCTCCCCCCTGGTAACCATCAGTTTGTTTTCTATAGAGTCTGTTTCTTTGTTTGCCTTTCTTTTTCTCCCTTTTGCTCATTTGTTTTATTGAAGTTCCATGTACGAGTAAGATCATATGATATTTGTCTTTCTCTGACTGATGTATTTTGCTTAGCATGATACAATCCAGCTCCATCTACGTTGTTGCAAATGGCAAGTTTTCATTCTTTTTTTTATGGGTATGACATTTGGATAGCCACATTAAGAGAAATGAAATTGGACGCCTATGTCATAACATACAAAAAAAAAGTTAACTCAAAATTTATCAGAGCATAAGTTCGAAACTAAAATTATAAAACTGTTAGAAGAATCATTGGCCAATGTGCTCTTTGATATGACATGACAAGCCTAAGCAATCCAAAAAATTAAATTTACTTCACTGAAATAAGAAACTTTTCTGACTTAAAGGGTACTATAAAGAAAGTAAAGAGGCAACACATGAAATCCAAAAAGTATTTTCAAATCATAGCTCATAAGGGACTTGTATCTAGCGTATATAATAAACTCCTACAATTTAATATTAAAAGACAAATAACTCAATTAGAAATGGGCAAAAGAACTGAATGGGAATCTCTATAAATAGATATGCAAATGAGAGAGACATATGAAAAGATGCTCAACATTAGTCATTAGGGAAATGCATATCAAACCACAATAAGATGTAACTTCATAGCTACTAGGATGGCTATTATAATAAAGATAATAGCCATTGCACAAGGATGTAGAGAAATCAAAACCATTATATACTGTAGGTGAGACTATAAAATGGTTAAGAAACCTTGGAGAATAGTCTGTCAGTAACTCAAAATGTTAAATACAGAGTGACCATGTGACCTAGTAATTCTATTCCTGATTATATACCTGAAAATGAAAACACACAGCCACCGGAACAATTTTCCATGAATGTTCATAACAACATTACTCATGATAGCCAAGAGTCGGATAGAATCAAATGCCCCACAACCAATGAATGGATCAACAAAATGTGGTATGTCCACACAATGGTATATTAGTAATAAAATGAATAAAGTAATAATACGTCCTGTAACATGGATGGGACTTGAAAATATTATGCTGAGTGAAATGACTACACATTATATGATTTTATTTATATGAAATGTGCAGAACAGGCAAATCTAAAGAGATAGAAATTAGATTAGTAGTTACCTATCATAGAAGGGGAAATCGGGATGATTAGGTGAGATAGTAAAAACTATTTCATTATTTCTGGAAAAAATATCCTGAAATTGATGCAATGATGGTTGCAAACACTGTGACTATAGTAAAACAAAACAAAATACATTACATAACTGGGTATTATGGATTATAAATATCTCAATAAAGCTATTACAGAATAAAAGTAGGTAAATGGGACCTTTGCTTCAAGATATGACTATCTTTTTCAGCATCAATTTGCACTGAAAATCTCATTTTCTCTGCCACTATCAGATATAGTTAAGCGAGTCTGCTATTTTTTTAGACACAGTTCATTTTGCCAAGTATTTTTAATATCTTTCTAAAGGATGGAATACACTATGTAATATATGAAATGTAAGTCATACACGAATTGTTAGAACATCAAAAAGGATAAAATGTTTAATACTTCCTCAGATGCTGCTAACTTTTAAAAAGCATCTGATTGATAATGTTGTGGAACATCAGATAACAAGCAAAGGTTACTTGATTGAACCTTTTGCAAAAATAATATAAAAAAATAAAATCACTAACAGGTAATTGCTTTTTAATGGTTACTTGTAAAATACTGAAATCAGAAATTGCCGATACTGGGGCGCCTGGGTGGCTCTGTTGGTTAAGCGTCCAACTCTTGATTTCAGCTCAAGTAATGATCTCACGGTTGATGGAATTGAGTCCCATGTCAGGCTTTGCTGACAGTATGGAGCCTGCTTGGGATTCTCTCTCTCCCTCTCTCTCTCTCTGCCCTTCCTCTGCTCGTGTTCCTTCTCTCAAAATAAATAAACATTTTTTAAAAAAATAAATCAGCAATGTTGATGAAGTAGGATTCCTGAAACTGTGGTGAATTGGAGAGAATGGTGAGGTAAAATACTGTTTTCTTACTGAAGATATTAAAAGGGTGGTAGACCTGTGAACGATTGTAAATATCATATTTTAGACAAAAAGTAAATAAATCATAAAATAAAGTGATCTTTGCTGAAAGAATGAAATTTATGCAGGCTTAGGCAGTTTAGTTGAAAGAAAGTACTTAGATACATTTTATGTTTCTTGTAGTTTTCACATAAGGTGCTGTTGATGGCAATTGGGTGCTGGCATAAAAACATAACCCTAAAAACTGATAATGACAATGTTAGCAAGGATAGTTAAGATATGCAAATATATATATATATATATGTATATATATATGTGTGTGTGTGTATATATATGTGTGTGTGTGTGTGTGTATATATGTGTGTGTGTGTGTGTGTGTACACACACACACACACACACACACATAAAATGCCCAAATATTTTTTTTTTAATTTTTTTTTCAACGTTTATTTTTATTTTTGGGACAGAGAGAGACAGAGCATGAACGGGGGAGGGGCAGAGAGAGAGGGAGACACAGAATCGGAAACAGGCTCCAGGCTCTGAGCCATCAGCCCAGAGCCTGACGCGGGGCTCGAACTCCTGGACCGCGAGATCGTGACCTGGCTGAAGTCCGACGCTTAACCGACTGCGCCACCCAGGCGCCCCCCAAATATTTTTGATAGTGTTTTTTTAATCGGGTGTTTGTATTAAATACAAATTTTGAAAAATGAATTTGTTAAATTTATTTATCAAAAGAAAAATATGTGCCATCAGGGTAATTCGGAGCTCTAAGACAGCTATTCTAAATATATGGTACCATAAATTCATACTTACAGAATTCCTACTATCATCTCTTATGTTTTATGCAATTTTGATCCCTTGAGATTAGCTTTCTAAACAATTTGCATCTGTAATATTATTAGAAAGCTTCTTTTGGTATTCTGTTAAAGAGTTCTTTTTTTTTTTCTCCATGTTTAATGACATCATAAATATCCTGAATGCATGAAAAAGACTCATAGCAAGCTGTTTAATTTCAAAAGTCAGGAAAATTTTTGATTAGGAAAATCAAATAAAAGCTTAAAATTACTTCTATATCAATGTGATTTATTTTCTTCAATATTAGGCAGAAAGTGTTTTAAGTGACAATAGGACAAGTGTTAGCATTTGAGTATTTTTATCTAAAGAAAGTTAACATAATCTTAAAAGCTGCTTTACTTTGCCACTTTAGACCTGACTATTACCAAAATTTTACTTTCACTAAAGGTATTAAAACAGAGTCACACACTTCAAGTTGCAGAAGCCCTGTTATTGCCCATTACAGTAAATTAGTCTTTAATCATTTGAAGCTGAAATATTTACTTTCTATCATTAAATCTCCATAGATGAGTGGGTCTTAATTAATTGAATATAATTTCTCAGGGGAATGATTTTTGAAACCCATGATATTTTCAAGTTGATTTTAAGAACACTAAGAAAGAACACAAATACATGGATGCTAAATAACATGCTACTAACCATTTAACAGGTCAACCAAGAATCAAAGGAGAAATCAAAAATACATGGAGACAAAATGAAATGGAATCACAATAGTCCAAATTCTTTGAGACACAGCAAAAGCTGTTCTAAGAGGGACGTTTATAACACAAAGACCTACCTCAAACAACAACAACAACAAAACCTAAATAAAAAATCTGATGTTGCACCTAAAGGAGCTACAGAAAGAAGAATGAATTAAAGCCCAAAGCCTGTAGAAGGAAGGAAATAAAAATTAGAGTAGAAATAAATGCAATAGAGACTCTAAAAAAGAAAAATTCAATAAAACCAGGAGTTGGTTCTTTGAAATGGTAAACAAAATTGATAAACCTTTATCCAGACTCATCAAGAAAAAGAGAGGACTCAATTGAGTAAAATCAGAAATGAAGGAGAAGTAAAAACTGACAGCATAGGAACATAAAGGGTTATAAAATAATATTATGAAAAGCTATATGCTAAAATAAATGGACACTCAGAAGAAATGGATAAATTCCTAGAAACATATCCTTCCAAAACTGAATCAGAAGAAATTAAAAAAAATTTAACATACTGATTACTAGCAATGAAATTGAATCAGTAATCAAAAGCTCTCGACAAACAAAAGTCCAGGGCCAGATGGCTTCACCAGATGAATGAATGAATGAATGAATGAATGAATGAATGAATGAAAATGAAAAAAGTAAAGGAAGGGAGGAAGGAAGCAAGGAAGGAAGAAGGAAAGGGAGGCAGAAAGGAGGAAAGAAAGAAAGAGAGAAAGAATAAAAAATAAAAATATAGATCACTATCTTTGATGAACACAGATGCAAAAATTCTCAACAAAATGTTAGCAAACCAAGCCTTACAATATATAAAAAAATAATTCACCACAATAAAGTGATTTTCCAGGGAACTGATGGTTGCTCAATATTTACAAATCAATCAATGTGATATATTACATTAACAATAGGAAGGATAAAACCATATGATTATCTCAATAGATACAGAAAAAAATTGACAAAATATAGTATTCATTCATTATAAAAACTCTCAACAAAGTTAAGAACAAAGTAGACGAACATACCTCAACATAATAAAGTTCCTATATGAAAAAATCCACAACTAACATCATACTGAACATTAAAAACAAACAAGCAATGAGCTAAGATTAGGAATAGATATCAAGACAAAGATATCAAAATCCCAGATTTCAAGATCTACTATGTTGACTCTTGTCAATTTCACTCACCATAGTATTGGAAGTTCTAGCTACAAAAATCAGACTAGAAAATAAGTAAAAGGCTTCCAAACTGGTAAACTTCTACTATTTGTCGATGTCACGATACTAAATTTAGAAACCCCTAAAGACTCCACCAAACAAACGTCTGTGCACATACACACCACCTACTAGAATTGATAAATACAGTAAAGACAAAGGATACCCAATTAATATACAGAAATAGGTTTCATTTCTATACACTAATCATGAAATAGCAGAAAGCGAAATTGACAAGAACAATTGCATTTACAATTGCATCAGAAAGAATAAAATACCTAGAAATAACCAAGGAGGTAAAAGACCTGTACTCCACAACCATAAAATACGGATGTAAGAAATTGAAGATAACATAAACCAATGAAAAGATATCTCATGCTTTGGAGTTGGAAGACCCAGTATTGTTAAAAATGTCCATACCACCCCCAAATCATGTACAGAATTAATGCAATTCCTATCAGAATATCAACATTTTTCACAGAACTAGCACAAATAATCCTAAGATTCGAATGAAGAGCAAAGCTGAAGATATCACAATCCCAGATTTCAAGATCTACTATGATGCTCTGGTAATCAAAATGGTATGTACTGGCACCAAAACAGGCACATAGTTGAATGGAACAGAAGAGAGATCCCAGAAATAAGCCTACAATTATATGGTTAACTAATCTTTGACAAAGGAAGCAAGAATATCTGACAGGAAAAAGTCTCTTCAACAAATGGTGCTGAGAAAACTAGATAACTACGTGCAAAAGAATGAAACTGGACCACTTTCTTATACTATATATCCAAATGAACTCAAAATGGATTCAAGACCTAAAAGTGAGACCTGAAACCATAAAACTCCTAGAAGAGAGCACAGGAAGTGATTTCTTTGACATAGGCTATAAACAGCTTTTTCTAAATCTTTTCTTAGGCAAGGGAGACAAAAGCAAAACTAAACTATTGGGACTACACCAAAAAACAAAACAAAACAAACAAAACAAAACAAAACAAAAAACAAACAACAAAAAAAACCCTTTTGCATGGGAAGGGAAAACATCAACAAAACAACAAGGCAATCTACTGAATGGAAAAAGATGTTTGCAAATGTTATATCAAACAAGGCATTTATATCCAAAATATATAAAGAACTTATGCAATTCAGCACCCAAATAACCCAAAATAATCCAATTAGAAAACGGGCAGAGGACCTGAATAGACATTTCGCCAAAGAAGACATACAGATAGCTAATAGAGGCATGAAAAGATGCCCAATATCACTCACTAATCAATAGGAAAATACAAATCAAACCACAATGTGGTATTACCTTATGCCTGTAAGAATGTCCAGAATCAAAAGGACAAGAGATAACCAGCGTTGGAGAAAAAGGAACCCATGTGCACTGTTGGTGGGAATGCAAACTGGCTCAGCCACTGTGGAAAGCAGTATGAAAGTCCGTCCAAAAATGAAAAGTAGAACTACCATATGATCTAGTAATTCCACCACTGGGTATTTAACCAAAGAAAACGAAATCACTAATTTGAGAAGATATACACACCCCTATGTTTGTTTTAGCATTATTTACAATAACCAGATTATGGAAGCAACCCAAGCGTCCATCAATAGATGAATTAAGAAGTTGTGGGGTGTGTGTGTGTGTGTGTGTGTGTGTGTGTGTGTGTGTGTGTGTGAGATGGAATATTACTAAGCCATATAAAAAACGATATCTTGCTCTTTGCCACACATGGACGGACCGAGAAGTCATAACGTTAAGTGCAATAAATCAGAGAAAGACAAATAACATATGACTTTATTAATATGTGGAATTTAAAAAAAACAAAACACATGAACAAGGCAAAAACAGAGACATAAACAAACAAACAAACCCCAGTCTCTTAAATGCAGAAAACAAATTAGTGGTTGCCAGAGCAGGGGAGGGTGAGTAGATGGGAGAAATAGACGAAGGGGACTGAGTACCTTATGGTGAAGAGCACTGAGTCATGTATGGAATTGATGAATTATTATACTGTACACTTGAAACTCATGACAATTTTAATTATACCTCAATACATAATTAAATTTTAATTTTAATAAGATTAATATAATTTAGTTTTAAAATAACTATGTGAAAACTCATTTCTAGGTTGATTCTACTTCTTACAACCTAAACTTTTTTTCTGTCCACAGGAAGATTTGTGGACTGTTGGAAAACGAGGGATATTTCTGATGGAATGATTTTGGCTGAAGATTTACTTTCTTCTCTATGTTTTTCAGAATTGCTTGGACAAAAGAAAGTTGAGTTTGAAAAGAGAGAGAAGGGACACAAAACAACTCAATCACTTCTATCAGGCTGATGATGGTTTGTGGTTCAGTGACAGGTGGTCGTATAAAGAAAGGAAGGAGTTTGCTTTTTAGAGTAATTGAGGCTCATGTTGCTAAGGTCAATAAACCTGCAGATTGGCAATTTAATACGACTCGGGAATGGCATAATCTGATGATTGAAAGGATGTGACCATAATGTTTAAGAGAAGTCTCTCTGGTTATTGCGTGTAAGAGAACAAAGGGATCACTCCCCTGCAACCGAGTTCAATTAATACATCACATTTTAAAATGCTCAACGTGAAATAATATTTTTAATTTCTGAAATTTGACCTCTAATTAAAAATACCTTGCAAAGAATGTTTATGAAATGCAAAGCATCACAGGCTATTAATGGTAAATTGATATGTAAATGGAAGAGACCCAACTCCCAACTCTGCCATTTAATTGTGGTGACAGGGCTCAACAGTAAGAACGTCAATATGTTGTATTTCAAAACCGCTTTCCTCCTGTTGTCTCTGTTGCTTTTTAAATAAGATTCATTGTTAGATACGTAGTTCCATGATAAGGGCTAAAATGCACAAATTGAACAGATCTACTGATTGCACACTAGAATTTCAGGTTTTAGAAATAGTACAAATTGAGTTGAAATGTCAGCTATTTAGAAGAGATGACTGGAAAGTTTGAAGTGCTTTTGATCATATATTCCAGGCAAATCAAAGAAAATGTCATGAAAACTGCTTCCCCAATTATTCACATCACTTAAAGTTGGACTTCATTGGAAGATGCATCAACTATTTTAGATTATACAGAAAAACTACCCCATTGGGTTTATGTGTATTTTGCATTTGATTTACTGTTTGATCTAGTAATAAATTATATTGATTTACCAAATTTATGGTAATTAACATAAGGTGATCACCAAACTTAAAGGTAACATTTAATCTGTTAGTTTTATGTAAAACAAAATTATTACATGGAAAAATTTATCTTTAATGCTATCTGCAGTTTGTGTGTGTGTATGCATATGTGTGTACATGTATTTCTATTTCAGTGTTCTGAATTCCTACATTTATAAGGTAAATATTTTTCATGATGTCTTTATGTACCTGTTTTTCTTAGTTAACATATGCCAAGTGAAGTCCAATTTTAGTGCCATTATTTTCTTAATGAATTAACTAAAACATCATGCTCTAGCAATATTAAATTTTCATTGTAGCCTCAATAATATATTTTTTTCTGCTACAATGAAAAGAACGTGAATATTTCCTATAGAAGGTCAGTGGGGCATGAAGAGGCTGCAGAATAACATACGAGGATATTTTATGAGACACATCAGCTTCTCTTGCAGAATTATTTAATTATTCCAGGGAACATACCACAAACTTGACCTACTCCAAGTTTGGTCTCCTACACTTTAGAATTTGAATATTTGTCATTTGAGTATGTATCAAAAAAGAACGAGTGGTCACTTTTTTGGTACATAAACACGAAAATGCAAGGGACAGAAAAATCAATAAACTTTGGACATGGAATAATAGAAATTACTCATTCCGAATACAGTCTGAAAACAAATAAAAATTAACAGACTCAGAGATCTGGGATACTATACAAAAGATGTTATGTTCATGTCAAATGCACCCCAGAAAGAAAGGAGCAAGTGGGCAGGGCAGAATAAAAGGAGTTGAAGAAGTAACGGCTAAAAGTGTCCCCAAGTTGGCAAAGGACAGTAACCCACAGACTCAAAAATATAGAACTGCACAACACCATCTATCAACAGGTTCTAACAGACATTCATAGAACACTCCACATAGAAACAACAGAATGTGTATGATTTCCATGAGCTCACAGACATGTAAGAAGATATACCAGAATCTGGTCCAAAACAAACCGTGAAAAATATAAAACAATTGAAATTAATAGTGTCTATCTGTGACCACAGTGGAATCCAACTAGAAATCGATGTAAAAAAAAAAATCCAAATATTTGCAAACTAAAGAGCACGTTTCTAAATAATCCATGCATCAAAGGAATCTCGATAAAAACTAAAAAAAAATTTCTTTGAACCAAAAGAGGGTGGTGGTGGTTTTTGTGATTGTTGTTTCCTCCCTCTTCGTCAGCCCCCTCCTCTAAATCATCTAGTGTATCTTCCAGACCTCCCACACTGTGACTTGAGCAATGCGAACACTCTTCAGAAGCAGGTACCTGCATTATGCCAACAGTCCCAACAGTTGCCAAGGCTGCCATTGCTTCCAACTGGCCTGGGAATGATCCAGCTATGTGGCTTAGACAGGATCACAGGGAATATTTAGGAGAGAATTTCTTCATACTTAGAAATTATTTTGTGACAGTGCTTTCTAATGCAGAGAATTTAGGAGAGGTATTTCTTTATGCAAATTTATTTTAGAAAGTTTTAAAAGTATTCAACTTGCGACATTTCAAGCAAGGTTTAATTGAAATTATTTTATCAGACTTAAAAATAATGGAAATCAGCTTATATATATTTACATATGTGGTTTGGTCAGAAATTATAAATATTATATATTTAAATTATTTGTAATAATTTATAAATTATTTTTATACTTTGTTTTATGTTTTATATAACACTATAAATATTATATATATTTTACATATATATGTGGCATATCTGCTTTAACATTGTGTGATTTAAGGTAGTTGAATATTAACATTTTGTATTTAAAACTTCCCTTATGATTAGTGCTAATGACAGTGTTATGGGCCAAAGGTTTGTGTCCACACCCCATTCATATGTTAAAATCTAACCCCCTACCTGATGGCAGTTGAAGGTGGGGCTCCTGGGAGGTAATTAGGTCTTGAGGATAGAGCCCCTATTAATGGTATTCGTGCTCTTAAAAGAGAAGAGAACCAGTTCACTTTCTTCCCAGGACATGAGGTTATAATGTTAGAAGTCAGTCTGCAACCCAAAAGCTGACCACGCGGGCACTCTGATCTTTCACATCCGCCCTCAAGACTGCAACAAATAAATTTCTGTTGCTGGCACACCACCCACTCTATGGTATTTCATTGTGGCAGCCTGAATGGACTGACAGAAAATATATGCACTTTGTAAAGTCTAGAAAACTATACTTTTTAAAGCAAGATTTAAAAATTGTTCTGAAAAAAATACTCTTTGCATTCAAAGGAATGCAAATTTCATGTTAAATGTTTAAAGGCATTCATTTAGAGTCACTGTTTAAAATACCAGCATCAATGACCTCTTCTACTGATAATTTTTCAGATATACAAAGCAATAATTTCAAAAGCTTTGAAAATGCCTGTCCATGATTCCCAAATCTGAGTGTTCTAAATGAATTTATCTAGGTTCTAAAATAAAAATTGTATCTGAAAGATAAAAGCTAATTGAAATATCATTTACGTTTTAAAAACTCAATGAAATACTGAAGGAAGAGTAATTGTGGCCAAGGTGGAACATCAAAATCTTGAAAAAAATGAAAAATCATGTAAGTTCACTATATATACATAATTATTATACTAGCTAGACAAAAAAGGAGTGTGTTGCTGATGAACATAAAGAAGTTTTTTTTTTTTTAAATGAGGGGCAAAAAGTAACAACATCAATATAGCTAACAGATCATTTTACTGAATCGGAAAATAATACGATATCAAATTATATTGTTGAATTCTTTTTAATTATTGTTTCAATTATTGAAAAACTAAAATATATTGTATATACAATAAAACATTATATATTATCCCTGTATTTCATACTTATATCCATGCTTCCTATAATTCTGTTTTTTTTTGGGGGGGGGTGGGTGGGTAGCCACTGCTTTCTCATTATATTGAGCTTATTAAAATTCTCAGATCTTTCTCTCACACGGGATTCTTTTTTTTTCCCCCTTATCAAGTAATTTTGCAGCTAGTTTTTGGACCTGCACATGTGATTTTGCAGTCATTCTGTGAAATGTCAGCTCTTTTAATTTCATCCACTTTCTATTTTAGTTAACATGACTGAGACATTTATGTACTAAAATTATTCCATGGAGACAGGTTTCTGCTCTTCTAACCTGTATGGGTCCCCATTACACAGATATCTTACCCTACTTGCCATCTTCAGGGGATCAAATGCTTACTCTATGCTAAATATTTGATATTTTTTGATCAAAGCAATAGAACCATAGGTACTGGGTTACTGAGGTTGTAAGCATTCCTAGAAATGCACATAAGAAATTTTTTCAACCTGATTTAGAGAGTTTTCTTGTGTTGGTGATTAAAAAAAAAAAGTGAAGTCGCAGAAACTTCACAGAATAGTTATTTGTAATCAGGATAACACTAAAAATTTCATGGTAAGTCCGTAGATAAACTATAAATATCCTCTGGAGACTTTATTCTTTTTTTCTTTTAAAAATAATTGTTATGACATTCCAAAGTATTAATATATAACACTGTAATTAAGTTCTAATTTATTCATTCAATCTGCTCGTTCATTCAACATTTATTAAGTGAAGGATATTGAGCAGGTACAGAGAATCTAAAGAACTAATTGTTGTCTCCCTCTTCAAGAAACTGACCTTTTAGAATGTAATTCAGAAAACTTGCATTAATAATTTTTAATTAAAAAAACATGTTTTAATGTTTATTTATTTTCAGACAGAGAGACAGAGCATGAGTGGGGGAGGGGCAGAGAGAGAGGGAAACACAGAATCCGAAGCAGGCTCCAGGCTCTGAGCTGTCAGCACAGAGCCCGACGACGCAGGGCTCGAACTCACAAACTGTGAGATCATGACCTGAGCTGAAGTTGCTTGCTCAACCGACTGAGCCACCCAGGCACCCCGATGATTTTAAATTTTTAAGTAGTATGACATTGGAAAGGTTATGAGGAGATACAATTACAACTGAGAGACCATCAACAAAAATACTCAGAATCTGGTTCTATTTCTTAGATACTTACGTATGTTAAACCTATTCCTTGGAAAGGTATTCCTACACCCATTTGGTCAGTTTAATTATTTAAAAAGAAATTAAGGTGCCTTTGGATTCTTCTTACAAAAGGTGTGTTAAGCATTTCTATAAATAAATAATAATTTATTCCATATTAAAATGTAATACATATACATACAGTAGAAAATAATACATTATGATTTATCAGATATTCCCAAATTAGCCCAAGGATAGAAGAAGGAGAAGCAATAAATAATTGGCATTTATAAACAGCTATCTAGTACCTTGCGGAAGTAATGCCTTATTTCTGAAGGTTTCCATATAAGCATTTAATCAAATATTTTTTCCTATGAAATACTTTACTTATCTTAGAAAACAATTTATGTTGTGTGCAGATGACACTTTCATTGATTTATATAAGTTTTAGAGTTATTTTTTCTTGACTTTTCATTTCTAAGTTTCAATTGTTCTCCCTCTTAGAATTAGAAAGTGAAATTACAACTTTTTCAGTTAATCGAAAAACGGTAACTAAATCAGCACTTTGCCAAATTGAATGAAACATTTAGGTAAAATAGGAAGTAAGATTATAATATTTCCCAATAAATAAGCTGAAAAATAGCTGTACAGAATGTCAGGCAACTTTTTAGACACTGAAAAATCAACTAAAAGTAGATTATTCGACCTATTAAAGTAGTAGAACATAGATAAATTAATATGGATGTAACAATCAATTAATTCATATAACTCACTATTAAATACATATTTTGTGATAAAAAAATGTAGTTCAATAGATTTTGTTGATGGCCTTTTGTCTCATATTCATTAATATTCTGACACTAAATATAAAGTGGTATTTTTCAATTTATATACTATCATAAGGGTTAAGTATTATGTATAAATAGGCCTAGAATCAATATTTATTTTGCAACCACCACTGTCTGAGTACTAACTTAGATGATTTCACATATATTATCCACCTAAATCTGAAAACAATTCATTGTAGTAAGAATTATTAATCATCATCCAAGTGAAAGTGAGGTTGAGAAAAGCTAGTAGTTTTCCCATGTACATTTCAGCAAATGACATTATATTATGAAAGTGCAACTGTGGAAAAATGCTTCTTACTGCAACTAGTTGAATATACAAAAAAGCAAATTGCGGCCAAAAGAACATCTGATTTAAAAGTGCAGGATTGTAATAATTTACTGATACATTTCAAATAGTGGCCATTAGATTAGAAAGATATGTTGCACTGAGAATCTTATTTATGTGAAAAAGAATATCTCATATAGCGATTACCATAAAAATTTTACCTTAAAAGTATTTTGAAAATGTAGAAGGAAAGAATGGCCCAGCTGAAGCCCCCTCAATATTCAAACTGACAGTTGAAAAGATTATGTCTTACTCTTCTCAATTTATAGATTTATACAACTAATTCATTGAACAGCCTTAAACATTCTTTTCACTCTTACTCTACAATCATTGTGAGAGAGTGAAATGTATGTTATTACAACTATTATTGAAAATCCCATTTTGTGTAACATGAAATTAAACATCTCTTTCTGAACAGTTTGCTACAGTGTAACTTGTGTTTTGCTTTGTCTTTTCCAGAGTAGATGGAACTCCATTAACTACTGTTTTAATCTTGTTTTCCTTGGTTGACTAGTGAGCAGAATTAAAAGTGCTATCTCTGTCCAAGAATACGTTCTCTGTACTTTCAACTAGCTCACGTGTGGATCAAATGTTCAGTCTTACCTTCAATAAGATCATGTATCAAGAAACTGAGTCCCTCAATATGAATAATTGCATAATTATGCAATGAACAATTGCACTTTCAAGAATTTGTTAGGAAAAAAAATGTGTAATGTAAGATTCATTACAAAATCCAGAAATATTTAAAAGCAACCTCTTACAGTAAGAATGTTGAAACACCCTGAAACATTTCCCTAAAGTATGCACAACAAATATGCAAAATGTGCAAAACATTCCACTTGATTTTTATAAGCTTAGAATGCATTTAAAATTTATAGTCTCCCTAATTCTAAAAGGAAAGCAGCCTCGTCACCCATTGTAAACACTTTCCTGATTCACTTTCTCAGATAAAAATTGCGAACAAAGGTAAAATCTACAATGAGTTGGCCGGGTGAAAAAAGAAAGTCTCCATGAAAAGTCTCAGAGTTGGTTGCTTCATTTGATTTGGTAAAGGTGAACCTATCAATTACATTTTTGGAACAAGGGAAACTTGTTATCATAATAGCATATCTACTTGCTTGATTTCTTTACCTTTTCCTTATGTCACTCCCATGAATAAATGTCATGAGACTTTGGAGCTTATTGTGGCTTTGGTAAAAGGTTTCCTACAATAAAACTTTCTAAAATACAAGACTAAATGTTTGTACCTTTATCTCATCTCTGCTTTCTTAGCACTGGTTTCATATAGAGAGGCAGACCTTGGCTTCCATTCAAATTATCATCTATGCTGTATATTAACTAACTTGAATTAAATGAATAAATTTAGGGGCACCTGGATGGCTCTGTTGGTTGAGTGTCTGACTTTGACTCAGGTCATGATCTCACGGTTTGTGGGTTCAGACCCTGCATCAGGCTCTATGCTGAAAGCTTGGAGTCTGGAGCCTGCTTCAGATTCTGTGTCTCCCTCTCTCTCTGTCCTCCCCTGCCTGCACTTTGTCTGTCAAAAATATATAAACATTAAAAAAATAATTAATTAATTTAAAAAAGCAGGTTATCATCTTTACTAGCTCTGTGGATAATTCAATCTTTATAGACTGTTTTTTTTTTTAATTTGTGAAGACTTGATATTTAACCCGTATTTTTTTATATTTTTAAGTGTATTTATTTATTTGGAGAGAGAGAAAGAGAGCAAGCAGGGGAAGGGCAGAGAGACAGAGGGAATCCCAAACAGGCTTCACGCATAGCCTGGCAGGGGTTCAAATTCATGAAACTGTGAGATCATGACCTGGGACAAAATTAAGAGTTGGACACTTAACCAACCGAGCCACCCAGGCACCCCTACCCATAAAATTCTTATGAGAATTCATTAACATGGTATCTGTAAAGAACAAAGCAATACAAGTTTCCACTGTCCACTTTCTGTGCCTGATACATCATTATTTATACTTCAAGTATAAGTTGGAAATCTTCACATGACTTTTAAGCAAAATCAGTTTCTGTGCCCCAAACTTTGTTATGTCATACGAACTAGAAATGTTCAATACAAGTTTAACAGCTATTCTTTAACATTAACACCTAGTTTGACATTTGATAATATGTCAAATTAAGATATGTCCAGAAGTTCCTAAATATGACATTGGGAACACTACCAAATATCCAATAACTAACGAGGACTTCCAAGGGATGCATTAATCCCTCCATTGTAGAATTTCCTTTTCCTCAGAGTCCAGCAATTGTATTATTAGAGAATAACCTTCATAAACCCCTCTTTTCCCGTGAAAACTTGGGAAAGTTTTGTGTTACCCCTGGTTAGTACACATGTATATAAAAGTTCAAGTTTATAGAAATTTACATAAGCCCTCTTCTGGGGAGAAGATGTGGCTATAAGTGTTTTAATTATTGGACATCGTTTTGAAATATTGAACAAACTTAAATGGGTAAAATATAAAATATTCAGTGGTGAAGAATTAGACAAAGCTGAAGTTTAATAGAGTTAGAACACCTTTGGTAGAAGGAACATGGAGCGGGAACTGTGTCTCAGGCACTGTGCTTATTTCATCATGTTTATTACTGAATTTTAGAGAAATTGAAATGGTAAGAGTACAAAGTCATTTTAAAACAGATGGTAGATGAAATCAAGATTCTGAATAAATTGGCTTGGAATGCAGAATAAGGAAAAGAAGACAGACAGTTGAAAGGGAATATTGAAAGGGTAACCATGGGCTGATAAATGGAATTATCTCAAAGGTTTCATGGCTTAAAATTCTATGGCATCAATATAAATATCTGAACTACCAAATATTGATTATCTGGCAGCTCTAGACAGATTGGGGACCCTTTCATCTCTGTTTTTTCAATGTCTGATATGTACTGCCACCAACAAAATGTTTACTTAATGAAAATTGTGTTCAATTATTCAGGAATCACTTATGCATTTCTTTGATACTCTGCTAGTAACAAAGAGGACCAAAGTAGAGTCTGTTATAAATAATCTTACAGTGCTATTTTCCAGATGTTTGATATAAGATGATAATATAAAAAATTTTTTTCCAACTGTTATGTGCTTTAATAAAATAAATTCCCAAAGGTGAAATAAAATGTACAATATATATAGTTAAGGTAATTAAAATGCCTATATCAATAAAATTTGTGTTTTGTTTTAAAATCTTGACGTTTTTGATACAAATTTTAAGTTAAAGCTTTTTTAAAGTATATGTCAGTAAGTGTTTATACAAAAATACTTTGGAAGGCCTGTTTAACAATTTTTAAATCTTCTTGTTATTAAGTATTTAAACAGCAGGTTACTTTAGAAACTTTATTCTTTTAGGAGGATATACTAAGTTTATACTTGTGCATGGGGTTACATCAGAATGCAATCATTCTCTTAATAATTAAGGGATACCAGAGTTTCTGAATTTTGAAATCGTTAGCAATTGATCACTCCAAATGAGAACACTGCTGTTATGACTAATGAATTAATTGTTAATGTTGATAATAGATGTATATTTGTCACTGATAGAGAAATGACTATGTATGACAATTCATCATCTGTTTCTCAATGGAATACTAAAAAAAAGCAAGATGACCATATCTTAATTGCCTATTTCCTTTTTGCATGTTTTAATAACATTTTGAAGCATACAAAACATATTAAAGTTCAGTTATGTAGGTTTACTGTATGATGACAGTTTTCCACACTTCAAAGGGAAATTATCTGTAAAATTCTATTGTGTGAACATTTCTGGACACATGTGCTTGTGGAATAACTGAAGCCGGTAATTAGAAGATACCGTATTTCTATCTCTATAAGAACTTTCTCAAGTGCTGTTTGTGTAGTTTTCATCTGTGGAAGGAGTAATCTCAAGATGTTCTTTGTCTATTATTGTACAAAGAGAACCTATAACCATGAACTATACACATAATCTCACAAATGGATATGTACAGCATTGACCATTATCACCACTCTGTTAGACTGCCTTATCATGTAGACATGTAGT
Organism: Felis catus; assembly: GCF_018350175.1. Taxonomy (NCBI): domain Eukaryota; kingdom Metazoa; phylum Chordata; class Mammalia; order Carnivora; family Felidae; genus Felis; species Felis catus. Next base: position 179,674,788 of record NC_058375.1, on the reverse strand, counting down.
GGTCATTTCCTTAAGAGAAGTTGTCTGTCTTTCTCTCTCCTTTCTCACTCACCAAAAATAGACACATCGTCATATTTGACTATTTTGCATCCAGTTCCTTTTCCCATTACAACTTGAGAAACACCATCAGGAAGTTTTTGCCCCTGTTAATTTTCATAACATAAATTTTCACATCAAATAATAACCCCAAATAAGAAGTAACTACCATTTGGTTACCTGTCCATATTTACCTCATATTCACAGTTGTGCAGCCTCCACTTAGAAATCTGAGAAATGAATTATAATGACTGATTAAAATTTCTAAGATTTTTCCCTTATAACTTGAATACTTTTGCTTCTAACAAGGGGAAACTACACAAAGTATAGGATATCTAGCTGGGAAGCTTGATAAACAGTTTAATTTTATTGTATAACTTTTTTAATTAAAGGAAAACAAATTATTGTCTATCTATAGTCAAGATCCTTAGTTTAGATTCATCCCTCCAAATATTGTTCTACTTTTATTTTTCTCTGTTTGTTCTTCAGCAAAAATTGCAAGACTATTTGGCTTTCTTCTAGCACCCAATGAGCTACAGAAATAATCTGTATTTATATAAAGAAGGATAAAGACTGGAACAAAAGTAATAAAAATAATAGTTACTAAAGCACACATTTAATGTTGCATTTTTAATAATATCAGAGTGTTTTTGAGGTTTCCTTCTCCTTTGGGTTCTAATGGGATACAATTCTCAGAATTTGAAGGAAGATACATTGTGAGTGTAACATCCCCAAAGTCAATGTATATTTCTTTTGTTGATTAACACAAATGTATTATTTTTAACCACATGAGGTATTGAAAATTTCTGAATTCTTCTAGAGATTTTGTGTGTGTGTGTGTGTGTTTTTACACCTCTCACAGAACTGTATTTTAAGTGCAATGGAAAGAATAAATTTTCCTGTGTTGTCACCTCTCCAAAAGTTTTCCAGTCTAGGAAGCAGAGAAGACCTTCACAAGTGAGAATACCAATATAGAGTTGAATAGTTTTTAAAACTTCATTATTATATAATTTAAAATTTTTGCTGGTAGAATTGCCATGATGCGTGTGTGTGTGTGTGTGTGTGTGCGTGTGTGCGTGTGTGCATGTGTCCGTGTGTGCGTGTGCATGTGTGCGTGTGTGTGTGTGTGTGAATGTTTTATAAGGTGCTACAAAATCATTTTAGCTGTAGCTTATGGAAATACTGTCTGTAAGTAAGTTAGTTCAATATCCATTCTAATATGGTTCTGCTTAGTTGTTGAGGCATGTTCATTCCCTCTGACCAGTTAGATTTCAGGGAAGCTGAAGTGCATCCCATTGGCTTAAGAAAAATGAGAGAATATGAATGGTGTGAGATGAACCTGATACTTTAATACATTAAATATAGATAGTTTAAAAATTCTAAGAGCTTGTAAGTGCATGCTAAAACTGTATATAAGAATGTATTAATATAAAAATATCAGAAACTCCAGTCTAAAAAAACTTTGTAATTTTTTCCTGTAAAGCCACAGAAAAAAAGTGCAGTCAACAGTATCAGCAAATGTTTATATTGTGTAATTTAATTAGGAAAATTAATTAGAAAACTATGAATGTCATATTTTGTTTAATTCTAATCATGTTTAATAGAATTGATTGATAAAAAACGATATTTTCTGGCACAATGAGGAATAATATTCTACATTATTATTTAGTCCCTTGAACAACTCAACCTCAAACCCATGGGACTTGGCAGTGGTTCATGAAAAAAAAGGCATTACCAAGTACATTTCACTTTCTGAAGGACAACATTATATAATGTAAAAATATAAATATAGAAAATGAGAAGGAGATGTGAAAATTAACAAGGACAACTAAACACTAGCCATTCCATGTGGTTAAAAATAAGCTTTTTTAAGAAAATGTAATTCATCAAAAACAAAGCCAACGTTTGGTAAAATACACAGATGTAAGAAATAATCAAAATATAACATTCAATGGGGAGAAAATATTTGGAAGGCATGAATGCCAAGGAAACATGGAATGATGATACACAGGAGATTAAATGAGAAAAAGACATGTACTGTAATAAGGATTGTCATAAAGTGGATTGACACCAACTCCAACAGGAATCTTCATTTTTACCCCCTGCCCTGTCCAAATATGAGCCTATCAAAGGCAGACTAAGTCGGCTTGCCCTGCCACCTGCAGCCTGCCTCAACAAAGAAATGATCCCATCAGTCTGGATTTCATGATTTTGAGTTTCAACCAAATGGTCTCAGCAGGAGTTTAGAATAATATTCTGTGTTCTACCCTAAACCATTAGCACCCTGGCTTATACCTATTTGAATTTTATTTTCTCCTTTCGTCCAGCTTCTTTAAATTGCTATTTTTCTCTGTTCTATTTTCCTCTTATTGGTCTTACTTAGATAGATTTTTTTTATGTGTTCATGCTTAGCTTTGATTATCCTCGTATTACAACTTACCCTATCCATCCTTATCTATATCTTAGTTAGACTTCTGTATTCATTCCCTGATAAGACTTCATTTGCTGGGTTTTAGCGCAAGTAGCTATAGAGAGGGATATAAACTATCATGTTACGATTTGGCAACATTTTAATTAATAAAAGTAACAGACATATGAAAAGGATATTGTAACATAACAAAAATGGATCTGTAACTCAGATTCAACAATTATCAACTCATGTTTTATCTTTACCTCCACTCACTCCACATCCTAACCACTTATATTGAAGTAAATTCTCAACCCAACCTATATACAATCAGTATTCAATTTTTTAACTTATGAATTTTTAAAGAGTTTACATTTTAATGGGCATTCTAATAATGCCAAATTAATTGGTAAATCTCCTGTTGGTTTTGCATGTTGGTTTTACATGTTAACCACTTCAACAAGTTATGTTCCATTTTGAATCCCACTTTAGACAGCAGAATTAGAATAAAATTAAGTCAAACATTTTAGGAGTTTAATGTTGAACACTCTTATTCCAAAACAGTTACTGCATGTTTGGACAAACTGGGTTGGTTTTTAAATTCAAAATTATATTTCCTCAGTTTAACATCATGTGGAATTATATGCTTGAAGAAGAAATTTGCCTTAGAGATACACATGAAAATGGCAATGATTTCCTAGGCTCCAGCATTGCTGAATCAACCAGAGTTAATGAAACTATACAAAAAGAAATGAAAATCATGTTCATTCAGAAATCTTCAAAAATTTCATCAGAGATCTTTTTGTCATAGACTAGCAGGCCTTTTATTTATATTTTCGTCAAAAGGCCATGCTTGTTTCAGAGAGTATCCAGCTGATTTTTTTTTTAACTTCAAAAGGAGGATAGTTTGAGATGCTTTTAATTCCTCCAATACTGGTAGAGGAGGTTACATTTCTACTAGTCTCTGAAGTGAGGAGAAAGTCCACATTACAGCCATGAAAACATTTATGTCTATTATTCCATCTGGTAATAAAACATATATTTTGTGTTAGGATATGCTCATTGAATCTTACTCCCTCTATACTGGAATTTTATATCTGAAGAAAGGGCAGAAAAACATTAGTCAAAGGAACTTGATTTTGGTATTATGCACTAACTTGTTTGCTGCTAAATTTTGAACAAATTTCTTGAACTCTGAGTATCTGTTTCATCAATTTTGTATTGGGTAGAGCAATATTTACATCATAAAACTTCATAAAATTATGTGGTAATACTTAAACATTTAGAAAACAGCAAATAGTATAAACTAATGATTTAAGAATCATTATTTTGAGGAATATAACAAATTTCAAGGGATCCCCTATCTAGCATTCTGCTTCTCAAGAAGAGATTACTTTTATTGAATAACTAGTATACATCAGGACTTTACTACCTTTTAATGTATGTGTATGCATTCATGTGGTATAATTTGAAGAATAAAACTGAAATGTTAGAATTTTGAGACCCATTCTACAAATAAAATTAATCCCAAAAAGGTTTAGTTGCTTCCCATCTGTTTTCCACATGGTCATAGGAAACACATGAAAGAGAAAAATACCAACTTTTACTGACCTATTCAGAGTGTTTTAGAAAAAAATAATTGGACTTTAAGATCTTTATATTCTGAGATATTACTATAAGAGACTAAAGATGAGATGTGATTATAGTCACAGAGAATTAAAATTATTTAAGACTTCTGCTTCCAGTTATGATAGAGTAGCTGACACCAAGCTAATCCTCTTGCCTTAAAAAATTGTAAAGTGAGCAAAAATATTAAACATTTGTTTAAGCATTATAAAAGGAACAAACACTGCAGCTTTGAGAAAATAGAAAGAAACTCAGCAAGGGAACTTCAAATGGTCTTGGCACTAGGTCTGGGTACAATTTCCTGTTAGTGGCACAGGGGCCAGGGATCAATAAGAGTATGGCACTACATTGGATTTGAAGTTGTAGAGATTTGAGTTTAGAGCAGCTGAATATGTTGGAATTTGTTGAGTGCAGCTCTGAAAAAGAAGGAGCTATATGGAGAGGATTCACATAATTCTGTGCAAAAGATTGTCATTAATTCTTGGCTGAGGTCTGGACTACGCACACGTAGAGAGGAGTGCACATGGTTTACCAAAGAGTGGTTACAAAAGAACTGAAAGCAGAATAAAAGTAGTGGAAATCAAGCATTGTGAGAAAGTATAAAATTCCAGTCCACCCATAACCTATAGTACAGATACAAAGTTAACAAGTAATAACATCCTGAGAATCCAGCTGAGACAGGAGAAAAGTCTTATATTACAATAAAGGGCCACACTTCAGTAAGTCCTGTACTAGACTTACCTTATTAAGTTTATAGCACTACATGCCTACCTCAAAGGAAAAAAAAATCCCTCAAAGAAGTAAGCTAACCTACATTTGAGGGAGCTAGAAAGAGAACAAACAAAATACAAAACCAGCAAAAAAAAGGAAGTTTAAGAGAAGGAAAAGCATTTATCATGCACATGGAAGATGAAAGTAAGTTAGAGTAGCAATACTTAGACAAAATTGACTTTAAAACAAAGACTAACAAGACAAAGAAGGACGCTATATAAAGGGAACAATCTAACAAGAAGATACAGCAATTGTAAATATTTATGCACCAAACATGGAAGTACCCAAATAGCAGCTAGTAACAAACACAAAGGAAGTAATCAATAGTAATACAATAATAGTTGGGGGCTTTAAGACCCCACTTACATCAACAGAGAGATCACTTAGCAAAAAATCAACAAGCAAGCAGTCGCTTGGAATGAGACAATGGGCCAGGTAGATCTGATTGATATATTCAGAACATTCCATCCTAAAACAGCAGATACACATTCTTTTCAAGTCCACATGAAACATTTGGACTAATAATGAAACAGCAGAAAGATAAATGAGGAAAACAAACCCACATAAATTATATGAATAAGAATAAAATACCTGGGAATAAATTTAACCAAGAATGACAACTTGTACTCAGAAAACTATGAAATATTATGAAAGAAATTGAAGATGACACAATGATTGGAAACATGGAAACATATTCCAGAATAGATCATGTTAGGCCACAAAACAAATCTCAAAAAAAAAAAAAGTTGTAGCATGCATTTTTTTCTGATGGCACTGCTATGAAACTATAAATCAACTACAAGAAGAAATCTGAAAAGAGCACAAATTCATGGAGGTTAAATAACATGCTACCAAACAATGAATGGCTCAACCAAGAAATCAAAGAGGAAATCAAGAAACACACAGAGACAAATGAAAATGAAAACACAATGGTCTGAAATTTTTAGGCTGCAACAAAATCTTCTTGAAGGAAAAGTTTATAGCAATACAGGCCTGCCTCAAGAGGAGAAAAAATATCCACAAAGAAACAATCTAACCTACACCTGAAGAAGCTAGAAAGTGAACAAAATACAAAACTAGTAAAAAAGGAAATAATAAAGATTAGAGCAGAAATGCACAATATAGAAATTAAAGAAATAGGTTAGTGAAATTAAGGGGTAATTCTTTTAAAAGTTCAACAAAATTGATAAGCTGTTAGCCATAGTCATTAAAAAAAAAACCTTCAAATAAAATCAGAAAAAAAGAGGAAACATAACAACTGACATCACAGAAATGCAAGACATTATATGAATACTATGAAAGATTATTTGCCAACAATTTGAACAACCTAGAAGAAATGGATAAATTCCTAGAAACATATAACCTCCCAAAGCTAAACCAGGAAGAAATAGAAAATTTGAACAGACTGATTACCAGCAATGAAATTGAATTAGTAATCACGAAACTCCTAACAAAAGTCCAGGACCAGACAGATATACAGGTGAATTTTGCAAAACTTTTAAAGCAGAGTTAATACCTTTCTTCTAAAACTATTCAAAAAAATAGAAAAGGAAGGAAAGTTTCAAAAGTTATTCTATGAGGCCAGCATTATCATGATACCAAATGAGATAAAGACACTACACAAAGGAGAACTACAGGCCTAATGAGCATAGATGCAAAAATATTAGCAAACAATACATTTAAAAAAATCATCCACCAGGATCAAGGGGGATTTATTCCTGGTATGAAAGCATTGTTTAATATTCACAAATCAGTCAACAAGATACATCACATTCATAAGAGAAAGGATAAAAAACATGGGCATTTCAACAGATGCAGAAAAAGTACCTTGACAAAATACAACACCCATTCACGATAAAAAACCTCAACAAAGTAGGTTTATAGGGAATATACCTTAACAAAGGCCACATATGAAAAACACAAAGCTAACATCATCCACAATGGTGAAAATCTGAGAGCTTTCTCCCCAAGATCATGAACAAGACAAAGATGTCCACTCTCATCACTCTTATTCAACATAATAGTGGAATACCTCGCCTCAGCAATCAGACAAGAAAAAGACAAAAAATGATATCAAAATTGGTAAGGAAGAAGTAAACATTTCACTATTTGCAAATGACAGGATACTATGTATAGAAAACCCTAAGTTTCCACCAAAAAACTACTAGATCTAATAAATACAGAATGATCACAGGATACAAAAAAAATGTATGTATATAAATCCGTTGCATTTCTATTCACTAATAATGAAACAGCAGAAAGATAAATGAGGAAAACAAACCCACATAAATTATATGAATAAGAATAAAATACCTGGGAATAAATTTAACCAAGAATGACAACTTGTACTCAGAAAACTATGAAATATTATGAAAGAAATTGAAGATGACACAATGATTGGAAACATGGAAACATATTCCATGTTAATGGGTTGGAAAAACAAATGTTGTTAAAATGCCCATAATACCCAAAGCAATCTGCAGATTTATTCTGTTTCTATCAAAATACCAACATAATTTTTCACAGAAATAGAAAAATAATCTTCAAATTTGTATAGAACCACAAAAGACCCCAAATAGATATAGCAATCTTGGAAAAGAGGAACAAAACTGGATGTATCATAATCCCAGATATGAAGATATACTATAAAACTGTGATAATCAAAACAGTATGTCACTGGCATAAAAAATAGACACACAGATCAATAGAACAGAATAGACAGCAAAGAAATAAATCCATAACTATATGGTTAATTAATCTTCAACAAGTGAGGCATGAATATACAATAGGGAAAAGAGTCTCTTCAGCAAATGGTATTGGGGAAATGGACAGCAATATGTAAAAGAATGAAACTGGACCACTTTCTTATTTCATCCACAAAAATAAACTCAAAATGGATTAGAGACCGAAACGTGAGATTTGAAACCATAAAACCCCGAGAAGAGAGCAGAGGCAGTAATTTCTTTGACATTGGCCATAACAACTTCCTTCTAGGTATGTGTCCTCAGGCAAGGGGTACAAAAGCAAAAATAAACTGTTGGAACTACATCAAAATAAAATGTTTCTGCACAGCAAAAGAAACAATGACCAAAACTAAGACAACCTACTGAATGGGAGAAGATATTTGTAAATGTCATATCTGATAAAGGGTTAGTTTGCAGATATTTAAAGAATTTGTATTATTCTACATCAAAAACAAAACAAAAACAAACAAAAAGCAAATAATCCAACTTGAAATGGGCAGAAGGCATGAACAGGCATGTCTTCAAACAAGACATATAGATAACCAGCAGACACATGAAAAGATGCTCAACGTCACTCATGATCAGGGAAATGCGAATCAAAACCACAATGAGACATCACCTCATCTATCAGAATGGCTAAAATCAAAAAGGCAAGAAACAACTTGTGCTGCAAGGATGTGGAGAAAAAGGAACCCTTGTGCACTGTTGGTGGGAATGAAATTAGTGTAGCAGCTGTGGAAAATATTATGGAAGTTCCTCAAAAATGAAAAATGGAAATACCATACGATCTATTAATTCCACTACTGGGTATTTAACCAAAGAATAGGAAAACACTCAATCAAACAGATATACAGAACCCTGTGTTTATTTCAGCATTATTTACAATAGCTAAAGTGTAGAAGCAGCTCATATGTCCATCAGTAGATGAATGGATATAGAAGGTATGATTTAAGTATAAAATGGAACATTACTCAGCAACAAAAGAGAATGGAATTTTGTTATTTGCAACAACATGGGTGGATCCAGAGGGTATAATACTAAGCAAAATAAGTCAGAGAAATACAAAAACCATATGATTTCACTCCCATGTGATATTTAAGAAAGAAATAAACAATGAAATAAAGAAACAAATAAAAAAGACTCTTCCTACAGAAAACAAACTGATAGTTACCAGAGGCAAGGTGTGGGGAAGGAGGGCTGAAATAAGTGAGGGAGTTTAAAATTACACTTATTGTGATGGGCACTGAGTAATGTATAGAATTGTTGATTCACTATAGGGTACACCTGAAAATAATATAACACTGTATATATTTGCAGAGAATATTTTTGCCTAAGAACTCATATAGAATATAGCCACCAAACAAGAATTTATTAGCGAATATAGCAAGACAATAAAGTAATAACCAAAAATTGGAAAATATTTTAAAATAACACAGTATAGCATTAAGATTACAAAATTCAGGACATTACATTTAATAAAGAATTTGTAAGACCTAGAGAAAGAAAACTACAAAATAAACTAAGGAAAAGAATAAAGAAGATGAATAAATGTGGACATATGCTATGTAAACACATTGGAAAGATATATATTTAAAGATGTTCTTCAAATTCATCTGTAGAATCACCAGAATCCATTTCTAAAATCCCAATAAGATGTTTCTAAAATTTATAATGTAATGCAAAGAATCTAGAACAGCCAGAGGGAGACAGAGAGATTGATTGAGAAAGAGAGAGAGACAAAGAGAGTCAAACAAAGAGAAAGAGTAGAATTTGAGGGATAAACAATTTGACCTCAAACCTCCTATTAATGAAGAAAGTTGTACTGGTTTAAAGAATGGCACACAACTTAGTGAAATATAGATATTATAGCAGTAGCAAATACATCCACACACACCATTTAATTTTCTACAATGATAATCCATTGGGGAAATTATTTTATCTTCCATAAACCATTTAAAAAATCTATTAGATAATATGATCTTACCTCACAGCGTATGCCAATGTATGGTCATAGTAAATCTAAAGTCTTAAATTTCTTTATAATACCACAGGTTATAGTCACAAGAAAGCAATTATTTCTCATATACTGCACATACATATACATACATGCATACACACACACACGCAGAAACCCACTCATGTTTAAAAGGTTAAGTTGTGGCATATATGGTAAAATTGGACTTCATGAATATTAAGAATTTTTTCTTGAAAATATAACTTGGAGAAAATTAAAAGGTAAGCAATAGGGGAAAGGTGTTTGTGGTAAAAATATCTATCAACAAAACTTGTCTCCAGAGTATATACAACAACTCTTCCAATTCAGAGGATAATCCAATAAAAAATGATCAAAACCTATAACAGATATCTCACAAAATATATGTAGAAATGACCAAAACACATATGAAAACATCATTAGTCATCAAAGAAATTCAAAATAAAACAATGAAATGTTATTTAGCCAATAAACCCAACAAACTACTGATACAGATAATACAGAAAAGATGCTCAACATATTTATGCTGATCGAAAGAAGCGCCTATGTTGGAAACAAAGTGCACCATTAAATTACAGTTTATTTTTGGTATATGGCAATGTTCTATCGTGATACTGGTTTGGAACCTCAACAAAGTCAAATGGTTTTGTCACATGTTACTCACCTCCAAATCCAGAAATTTAGCAGTATGTCAGATTAAATTGCTGGAAAAAACACGCACCTTGGTCATTAAAAACCGATGAGATATATTTATCAGAATTATCATAATTTTGTTAGTTTATTTAGTAACAAAGCAATATTCATACCCAAATCCTTGACCTTTAAAGCCCATTCTCTTCCTGTTAAGAATAAAAGGGAAATGCCGGAGAGTTCTGACAAATCCCCTAGAGAAGTAATTGATTTCAAAGAATGCACCTAGTTTTTGAAAAGTAACGGGTGATTTTTGCTAGTATTTATAATTGATGGAGGGTGTGGGAGGAGGCAAAATACCACAAGCATGAATGATTTAAGACTGTGAAAAGAGAAAAAGTGGAGAATCAATTCTTCCTGGTCAGTCACGTGTAAAGAAGAGTGTCATTAATATTGCACACTCAAATCAAGGACTAACTTTAGAGCATTTTTATGTCACCAAGATTTCAGATACACTTGAGTCATAACAGTTAGAAATAAATGAGCCACAGTAGATCACAGAGCTCATTCTATGCCACATTCACTTCAATTTTCCTGGGAGCAGATGTATGAATGATCTTAACCAGAAGGCCAGAAAAATACTCCATTTCAGAATTCATGACAGTTATTATAATTTCAAAAAAAGAAACAAAACAGATACCAATAACAGATGGTCAAAAAGTTACTGAGCACATTTTGTGTACAATTGTACTAAACACCAGGGTATAACTGAAATGACAAAAAGGGGAAACATGGAACATTAAAGCTAGAGAGCAGATCATTTTTAGTGAATTTCATATTTCAACCTTCCATTTGCTTTTAAAATTTGTAAATATGTCACACTACAAATTATTTCATAATTTTAATATAATTTAAATTAAAAAAAATATTTTATTACCCAAAGGGTTACCTATTTTATCTTGCATCGTATAGCTTTCATCATATTTGTATATTTTATCACTGTTTTAAACCTTAGTTCTAAGTCCCTACATAGCAAATTGTATGCTAAAGTCACACTTGAAATGGAATTAAAGTTAATTTCTCCTGATTCAGAATCACAATTTGTATGTTTGACTACTGAATTTAAGCTGTATGCAATTAAAAGAACCGAATATAGATCCAACACACCTGACATTTCCATAGTTAGTAATTCTAAGGTAGTTTTTTTTTCCCCCTCGAGACCTTAATGTTCCTCATCCTCGCTGAAACAAACTAGGGATTTTGTGTTTCCCTTGGCCTTCTGCTACTCTATGACAGATGAGGAACCTCAAAACCAAGGACTTAGCTTTATGAGCTTAGACCTCTTTGCTCCTAGAGAAAGCCATTCACTTAGCCTAATACCACGATGAGAAATGTCATTGAATAACATTCTTGATAAAAACTCATGAGGACCTATTTATAAAAATAAGTAAATTAGAGTGTACCTCATTATTTTTTTCAGATAATTTCGTATTTCAAATTTTATAAGTTATAAAAAGAAGTATCCATTGAATTAAAGAACACATGGGTAGTAATTATCAGAAAAAAGTGGAGATATGCCAATGATTATACGTAACTAAAAAAAACCCTGAAAATAATTTTGACAAATGTTCTGGGTTCATTTTTTATCATTCAGACATTCAAATAATGGGATATTGATTAACATATTTATTTAATACATATGTAATGCTCACAAATTTTCTTTCTCATGGTGAGAAAATTGCAGAATAATGTTATTTGGTCCATTTGCCTTCTGATCAAATAATGATTGGCATGTAAGCTTTTGCTTTCTTCTTAACGGAAGAACACACCTTTTAATTATACAATGAAATGCTTTAATTCCCAGATGGCTGCATCTAAACAACCTCTGAACTAACATTTTAATTTTTTTGCTTAATAGGAAACAACTAATGTGTAGCTCTTCAATGCCTTTTCATTAACAAGGACACATTGTCATTATCAAACTAAATTAGGAGAAATGAAATGATTAAAATAGACTTAAATAGACTTAAAATTCTGAGAATTCAGTCTTCAACTGAAAAGCATGATTCTTCTCAGTTTTTCTGCACAATGTTCTTTTAGCTCAGTATTATTTTTCCTTCCTTCTTTCTTTCTTTCTTTCTTTCTTTCTTTCTTTCTTTCTTTCTTTTCTTTCTTTCTTTCCTTTTTTCTTTTCTTTTCTTTTCTTTTTTTTTTTTCTGCAAGTGGCATTGTCTTACCTATCTCTCAGTAATAGTCTAGGTTTGAGAGAGTAGTTCTCTAGATGTTGACAGACTCTCTGGTTAACTGTGTTAGCATTTCCTTAACCAAGCCCCTGCTGATAAAAGGAAAAGACAAAATAGATAAACATGGGTGAATTCTGGCCAAGTTCATTTTCCAGCCTCTCATCTCAGTCAATATTTCCCAGTCCTGATGCTAAAATTACACTTTGTTGGGAACTGATCTCCACTTATTCCCTGTGCAATAAAGTCCAAAGTACTCATGCATGTATTTTCATGTTTATAGATTGCAAATTTCATAATTATTTCTCTTCTTGCTCAAAGAATTGGTATCCTCAGAGATTCCTTAAAGTTTTTCTTTATTAAAAGAAAAAAAAGGGGCGCCTGGGTGGCGCAGTCGGTTAAGCGTCCGACTTCAGCCAGGTCACGATCTCGCGGTCCGTGGGTTCGAGCTCGCGTCAGGCTCTGGGCTGATGGCTCAGAGCCTGGAGCCTGTTTCCGATTCTGTGTCTCCCTCTCTCTCTGCCCCTCCCCCGTTCATGCTCTGTCTCTCTCTGTCCCAAAAATAAATAAACGTTGAAAAAAAAATTAAAAGAAAAAAAAACTCTACAAAAAGTTACTCATTTATCTAAATGTCCAGTAGGATTTATACTGAGATTATTTATACTGAGATTAATTTTGTTGATCTTTTTAACTGTCTCCCTATATTCGTAAGTAAGGTCAGTGCCATGGCTTATTTTAGTTCTTACAGCACCATCTGCATCTCTCACCTGAGTAACTGTTACATTTCCCATAGCCCATATATACGTGCTTTTAAAAAAATAAATGTTTACTTATTTTTGAGAGAGACAGAGCAGGAAGGGGCAGAGAAAGAGAGGGAGACAGAGAATCCCAAGAAAGCTCTGTTCTGCCAGCAAAGAGCTCTATATAGGGCTCGAACCCATGACTCATGAGATCATGACTTGCCGAAACCAAGACTCAGACTGAAATGACTGAGCCACCCAGGCACCTCTATACATGCTTTAATATAGCTCTCTGGCTCTGTGTCACCTCTAGATTGGAGTTATCCTTTACATTGTATCTTAAGGTTACATTAGAGCATGAATTATCATTGGAGAAAATGTCACCGTCATAGGGGCAAAAATGGTTTTAGGGATGAAAATAATCTTCCTCTTATGTATAAACCACAGATATTCAGATAGTGTATATCAGACATACAATATATGTGTTGTATTAAAATTTCTTAGGTATTGATTAAAAGTCTAAAACTTTCCCTTAGAAAGTGATAATGGCAAAGAAAATAATAAGGTTTGAAAAACATTGAGTTACTGTAAAGACCACTCATGTACAACGTTGCTTTATATGCTCTCTTGGATTGGCAGACTTGAAATCTGCCAGTCATCTAGGATGTGTTTGTAGTCACATATTTACTGCCACGTGGTTCCAAAAGATTGCCAACTATTTGCAGTCCCTTGCTTTACTGTAAAACATTATCAAAATTGCCTTAGATTCAAATAATCCCCTTAGATTTAGAGATTGGGAAATCATTGTGAATTAATTAATCCAGTTTATTGCCTCTGATTAACTGAGTTAATAATAATAATAAAAAGAATGATCATTTTGTCATAGAGGCTGGGAAGCTGGAGAAAATCACATAGAAAACACATAAGAAAATATCAAGCCAGAGGGCTAAGAGAAGCAAGAAATACAGACAAAGCATAATAGCCAAAAAGTGCTGGGATAATCTGGTGTTTGGAGGCAAAATAAAGAAAAGGATTTAGTCATTGAAAGATTCAGAAGGAATCCACGGAGCTAAGACAAAATCTTCTTACTGTGAACTATTATTACGGCCCCAAAATATTCAAATGTTAATAAGTCCTTAAAATATTACTAATCCATCAGTTATCTGCATTAACACCATTGGTCCAAGTAGTAGAATGGTTCTTGTAAAAAAAAAAAAAATCTGGGACAAAACAGGTCAAAAGAGTTTTGGCACTGAACCATAAATCTTCAGTTTATCTAAATTGGAAATGTTGGAAAAATATTTGATTTCATATTGAGTTCTTTTCTGAAGACAGTCAAGAAGCATGAGGGACAGTGAATACTAGCCACGCTGAGGCAGATGCTCAGGCAGCTGTGCATTAAAGAGCTGGCCAGTCCCAGGTGGAGGATAGCATCATGGATCATGAGGCAATCACTCTTTTTTCAATAAATTGCTCTTGTACTGGGTTGCTCTTAAATTATCCCACTGTGAAAACAAGTCCTATACAGTGAGGGGAAAGGCCCTGTGATAATTTCTATAGCACAATCTGAGACTCATTTTTGACATATAATTTATTTCTTCCTGACATGATGATATTTGGATGATTGCCAGAGACCATGCAACATGTGCATTCAATGTAGAAAGGACAGCTGCTAGGATATCCATTTTCATTGTCCCTCCAGAACCAAAGAGAAATAATCAGCCATCATTTTAGTAAGTTAAGAACAGGAACATATGTATACTTTTGAAAAAAAGTACATCAACACAACTCAAAGAATTTGTGTTCTCTCTGTTCACTTTACTATTGGCCCTGCTCAATCCTCCCTAGATAGATGGTGGCAATAAATGCTTTATAGGATTTCTCCCACCCCTTACTTTCCCCATCCTAATCTACTCTGCAAGAAGTCCTATAATGCACTTTCTAAATATCAATCTTTCTCAAAAACCTGTAGCCACTCCCATTTCACATGATCGAATTAAAGGTCTTCACTGATATTCACCCACTGCATTATGATCTGTATCTATCTGCCTAGTTGTAACTGGTATTTCTTCATTATATGAGCACGTTGTTCAAAATAAATGATCTACTATTTTCTAGGCATACCAGAGATTTTATTATTTTCATACTTCTGTTCATATTCATTTTTCTGCCCTCTCAAAGATATTCTCTATTTGGCATATGTAAAATATCATTTGACATATAACAATTTATAACTGTTGTTTTTACACCTTTCTAATTTTTGGAAATATCTAACTCTACAGCTTATTTTCTTAATTGATCTATTGCATTTATTAATTTACTTGTTAAATGTGAATGACTCTAGAGTAAATGCTGTGACTTTCTTTTTGCATTGTATTCTACATGGCTCCACAAGGAGTCTGGTATACAGGCAGAGTTAGAAATAGTTGGTAAATTGAATTGAACTGGCAAGTTACTGGACATATGTATAAGGGGTTTATGCTCTTTTCACCTGCATCATCCCTTCTCTTTCTGGATGACAATAAAGTGACAAAGTCAGTCAGATAAATTTTAGGATCACTTGATTCTCCAAGAATTTGAAAAATGTAGCTGTTAGGAAATAGCATTTTGTTCATGACCTCTTTTGTAGTTTTATAAACTCTCTCCCGACATGATCATAGTCAACATCGTTCTGCACACTCACACCATTATATTTCACACGAAATAGCGTACATATTACAAATTCCAAAGCCTCAAATACTATACTGGTATAAGAGCTTTGGCTGATGACTTTACATCTAATTATAATTGCACAACGCATTCACTTAGCCAGCTATTGAGGACATGTCTTGAGTCAAGCACTGTGCTGAAAACTGATGTGATAATGATGAATAAGCAGTGATCTGTGCCTTATGGGAAACTCAGAGTCTAAGAGATAGAAGCAGGGCTTATATATGAGTAATCACAACACACTGCAGTGAGGTCTATATGGGTAACTTTACTGAAGAGTTAGCAACAGAGAAGCTTTTACCTGAAATGCTCAGGGAATGTAGGAGATCTAAAGAAGGAGCTTCGCATGATCTTGAAGAAATAGAAAAACTCAATTTGGCAGTCCCAGCCATAAAGGGGTTTCAGCCCAAAATATTCTGATATTCTTTTTATATTCTGATATACAAAGATATAATTATAGTAGTGATCTTGTGAAACATGCTTTCCACCAAGTGCAAAAGACATATGAATCAAACTTGTTTTAAAAATGAAAATATTTGCTATTTCAGGTAAAAACTCAGAGGCATAGCAGGTACCAAATTTCTTAATTCAGAAGCTCAAAATATGTTATCAGGAACCACGCTTCTTTCTATTTCTCTCTTTTACCACCATGATTGTTTCAGACTAAGACTAGTTCACCATATGATTGAGAAATTTATCAGTGTTCATTTTTTAAAAAAATGCATTTATCATAAGCTCTAAGTACTTATGATTGTTTTTTTTTTCTTTTTAGGTTGATTTTAACCCTGCAATCACTATGAATGTTTCACCTATAGTCACTTGCCCCTAGAAACAGTGTTTAGGCCTCTACAAACTCCTGATCCAATAGCTCAGAGAGATAGGTGAGCGCCAACAGCAGTTAGGGTCAAGAAAACTAAAAATCCAAAGGATTCTAATGTTTCTCCAGGTTTGAAGCTGACAACTACACTCGTGTGCTACTCACACGTCAGAGACATCGTCAACTTTACAATCTGCTACTTCCTAGAACACACTTTGGAGGGTGACGGCCCAGCCTTTACTGGACATCCACTGGTTCCTAGTATATTACGGCATAATTCATCCTTATCGTTAAAATCACTTATCACTTGAAATACAGTGTATTTTTTCTCATCCTTTTGAGCTAGAAAATATAGCTTCACAGCTAAATTCTACTGAGTTTTATTTGTAATTTCTCCTTCTTCATTTTAAATTCCCAGGCTGATAAAGTAGCAGGTTAGGATAAAAGAATTCTTTTGAATTATTTTCTATTATCTCTCATTTTCACACTTCTCCATGAAAATTCATTTATAACTTGACTATTTTAACACGTTCTTGTTTACCTGTCAATATATTACTATCATATTAAAATGAGAAAAAAAACCATACCTATCGTTATTTAAAATGGATCCATCAGTTCAGTTTTTACACAGGGATGGAATACATTATTCAGGTAATGCATCATTCAAAATATATATGTTCTTGATTTCTTTCCTCAGTCAATGGACTTTTGTCTTTCTGGCATTTATGTCCTTGTACTGAGTTAGGGATTTTAGTGAGATAAATAATGTTCTCTATAAAAATTGTTTAAGCTAGAAATTTAGACTTTAAAATAAAATATAAACATAAAATCATCTGGAAAGTAAGCTTAGCCATTAGTGTTGCCGAATAAAATATACATAGTGGAAGGCACTCAAATATGAATTGTTGACTTGGATATCTGAAAAATAAAAGTGAAATTACTATTCATCATGAAAATAAAACTAAATACATTGCTATGTTCCTGTAAGAGGTCTACACAATATAACCCCTTGCCAGCGTAATCCTAGACCAAGTTTATTTCCATTACTCCAACTATGACAGAGAAAATCCCAAGCCAGGATTCAGAATCCTTGTGCAACTTTGCTAAATATCCTCTCTGCATTTCAGATTTTGTTTTATTTCTATAGTAAATGTGTAGCATATATGGTTCCTGGATTTCTTTTTAACTAAGAATCTTAGAATGTGTTTTTGATGGCAAGATTTAGTTATTTAGCTTATAAAATTTTCATAATCAATTAAAAAATCATTGATAAGCACAACTGAATTAAACAGATGTTAGTAGAATAAAATCTGTAGCTTTTTTTTTATTTTAATTTTTTTTAACGTTTATTTATTTTTGAGACAGAGAGAGACAGAGCATGAGGGTCAGAGAGACGGAGACACAGAATCTGAAACAGGCTCCAGGCTCTGAGCTGTCAGCACAGAGCCCGACGCGCGGCTGGAACTCATGGACCGTGAGATCATGACCTGAGCCGAAGTCGGATGCTTAACCGACTGAGCCACCCAGGCGCCCCAAATCTGTAGTTTTTCAACACTTGTGTTTTGTGTTTCTTTTTTACACCTTGCCATTGTTATATAACTTTAGGTGCAGTTTTACTGAAATATTATAGAAATTTAACATTTTAGTTTAAATGTATATATATGTATACATATATGTGTATATTTCAAAATGATTACCAAAATAAGTTTAATGAACACCTGTCATATTGTATATTTACACAATATTTCATCTTCTGTTGAGACTTTTAAAATTCACTCACCTAATAATTTTATTTAAAAAAATTTTAATTTGAGTTTAGTGGACTCACAATGTTATGTCAGTTTTAGGTGTACAACATAATGATTCAACGTCTGTATGTTATGCTATGCTAACTACTGGTATAGCTATCATCTGTCACCATACAAATTAACCAAGGAAGTAAACAACCTGCATGCTGAAAGCTATTGAACATCGATGAAAGAAATTGGAGACGACACAAGCAAGCAAATGGAAAGATACAGCATGTTTGTGGATTGGAAGAATTACTATTGTTAAAATCTCTATACTATCCAAAACAATCTATAGGTATTTTGACAGTCCCTATCAAAATACCAACAAAATTTTTCAAAGAATTAGAATAATCCTAAAATGTGTATGGTACCACAGAAGACCCCGTATAACCAAAGCCGTCTTGAGAAAGAAGAACTTGAAGTATTACAATCCCATATTTCAAGATATACTACAAAGCTCTAATATTCAAAACAGTATGGTCCTGTCATAAAAATAGACACATTAACCAAAGAGACCGAATGGAAATCACACAAATAAATCCATTATATACAGTCAATAAATGTCTGACAAAGGAGTCAAATATATGTAATTGGAAAAGACAGTCTTTTCAGTAAATGGTGCTGGGAAAACTGGACAGCTACATTCCAAAGAATGAAACTGGACCAATGTTTTTGTTTCTTATTTTTTCCACATCATATACAAAAATAAATTCAAAATGGATTAAAGACCTAAACATGAGACCCAAAATAATAAAACTTCTAGAAGAAAATATAGGCAGTAGCCTGGTCATTAGCTGTAGAAACCTGTTTCCAGTTATATTTCCTAAGCAAAGGAAACAAAAGCAGGATATAAATTATTGGGACTACATACAAATAAAATACTTTTGAACAGTGAAGGAAACCATCAACACAACCAAAAGACAACCTACTGAAAGGGAAAAGATATTTGCAAATGATATATCCAATTAGGGGTCAATATCCAATTATATAAAGAACTTATACAACTCTACACCAAAAAACCCCCACAACAATCCAATTAAAAAATGGGCAGAGGACCTGAATAGACTTTTTTCCAAAGAACACATGCAGATGGTAAACAACCCTAGTAAAGGAAATCGCCAAGAAAAAATAAAGGCAACTTATTGAATAGAAGTTATTTGCAAAAAATATATTCAATAAGGGGTTAGTATCCAAAATATATAAAGAGTTTATACGAATCAACACCCCAGAAAACAAATAATCTCATTAAAAATGGGCAGTTTGAATAGACATTTTTCAAATAAAAAGACATACAGATGGGCAAAAGACACCTGAAGAGTTGCTCAACATAACTAATCATCAAGGAAAACAAGTCAAAACCAGAATGATGTATCACCTCACACCTGTCAGAATGGCTACAATCAAAAAGACAAGAAATAAAAAGTGTTGGGGAGGATGTGGAGACAGAGGAACCCTCATGCACTGTTGTTGAGAATACAAATTGGCAGAGCCACTGTGAAAAACCTTGTGGACGTGCCTCAAAAAATTAAAAATAGAATAACATATAGTTCAACAATTCCAATACCAAGTATTTACCTAAAGAAAATTAGAACATTAATTCTAAAAGATACATGCACCCCTATGTTCACTAAAGCGCTATTTACAATAGGAAAGATATGGAAGCAACCTAAATATCCATTGGTAAATGAATGGATAAAGAATATATGGAATATGTATGTATATATACATATATGTGTGTATACACATGCAATGGGATATTATGCAGTCAAAACAAGAATGAAATCTTTCCGTTTACAACATAAGTGGACCTAGAGGTATCATGCTAAGTGAAATTAGTCGGAATGAGAAAGAAATACCATATGATTTCACTCCTATGTGGACTATAAAAACCAAAACAAATGAATAAACAGAAAGCAGAATCAGACGTATAAATGAAGAACACAGACTAATGGTTGCCAGAGGGAAGATTAGGGGGATGGGCAAAATGGGTAAAGAGGAGTGGGAGACACAGGCTTACACTTATGGAATAAATAAGTCATGCAAATAAAAGGTATAGCATAGAAAATATCATCAATAACACTCTGTTTAAATTTTATCTGGGACATATACAAAAGCTTTAAGCTTGTCTTATCTTCCTGCATGGAAACAAATAGCTTTCTTTGTAATTTCAAGTGCTGAAAATATCTCCCCCACTCTGTTCAGTGGTGTCAGAAATTTGATTTTTAGTATGTAAGTCTTGGTGTTTAGGTTTTAAGTCTATTCTTAACACACGAATTTCACTGAGATATAATTTTAGGGTGTCATCTTTATTTCAATGCTATAATGCAATATATTTTCAGGTTCCATTTAAATTAAATGCCTTAACTCCAAGGACCACAGCCACCGCAATGATGAATACAAGAGATGGAAGAGACAGAGAGGGAGGAAGAGAGAGAGATTTTGAGAATGATGAAGAAATCAGCTAATACATTAGTTCCATTAGAAATCATTCTAGTAATGGAGCACCTGGGTGGTTTGGTTGGTTAAGCGTCTGACTTTGGCTCAGGTCACGATCTCACAGTGTGTGAGTTCGGGCCCTGCATCTGGCTCTGTGCTGACAGCCCAGAGCCAGGACCCTGCTTTGGATTCTGTGTCTCCCTGTCTCTCTGCCTTTGCTCTGCTCATGCTCTGTCTTTCTCTCTCAAAAATAAATAAACGTTAAATTTTTTTAAAATAAATAATTTTAGTAATATATCAGCCCTATTAATATTTATTAGTAATATTAGTAATCTTCAATGTGTATTAATATGTTAATTATTCCCTAATAAATTGACATGGCAACCAGTGGCATGAAGCACAAAACAGATAAATTCCATAACTGTAGCTAATGTAGTCATAGCATGTGATAAAGTTTTAGGTCTCTGAGCAGGTCTCTGAGGTATATGAGGTATATGAGGTCTCTGAGCAGGCTGATCAACACTCCTTCCAATAGTTGGTATCGTGAAAATGGACAGTTTGTGCAACTGGTCTCAAAGATAGATAGAAGCAATGACACAAATGCCATCACTCTTGCTTTCATCTCAACTACTCTCAAAGTTGTCAGCATCATTCTCTCTGACCCACTTTTCCAATGATTGGAACCCTGGCCTTCAACATCTTACCTTATGACACACCTTATGACAGATGTGAAAGTCCAAATAAATTACCCCGATTAGCTGACTTGAATTGTAAATGTATCCTTACAACAGGAATGGTGTAGTACTATGACTGACATTACTGTTAACTGTTCGTATGGCCATAGGATGGAATGGCATGCTTCCCACCATGTACAATTCCATGTTTAAAGGATATATGAGTAAGTCACAGGAATAAAAAGCAGAGTATAAAATATACAGTCAATGACATTGTAATACCGATGTAATGGGACAGATGGTAGCTAGCTATACTTACAGCGAACATGGGATAATGTATAAACTTGTCAAACAACACTTGCAAAAAAAAAAGGAATAAAAATAAATGAAGATATTTATTAAAAGAAGTATTGAAGAAGAGAAAATAAGAAATATCCACCCTAAGTAGGAAGGCTTTATCCTGAGAATTGGACAGCAGTGAGAAATCCAAATTATTATCAAATCACTAACTCCCATTTGTATAGTAATAATTTACTACTATAAAATGATAATCTTACTTTGAAAATTATAATTAATGCCTGATTCTGAAGAAATCATGCAGTAGTCTTTCAAATAATTAAAAGGCATTTATTCCTGTTAACTATTTTTCATGTGGATTGCTTTCTTTTTTTATAGCCTTTCTAAACAAAATATTCATTTCTTGATGTGCTTGTTCTCTCACCCCAACTCAATTAAAAAAATACCTGAATTAGAAACAGGTGATCTGAACTCTGAAAGACAGCTTTGTGATTTAAGTAATTTACTTCAACTTTCTACCCGCTAATTTTTCATCTTCCTACCCACCACATTATGCATTTCCACAGGAGGCTGATATAGACTACTCAGATCAAAAGGCAGAACTGAGATGCTCAGACCTGGATGACAGACATAACTATACAAAATTTTAAGGCTTCTGTTTGTATTTTTAAATTACACTTAGAAGGGTATTAATCGGTCTATATTTCTCTCGCATCAGCACGTCTATTTTTGTTAATGATACTGTGAGATATATTTATTTGCAAGAAAAGACATTCCTTTGAAAAAGCAGGTTATAAAACCAGAGGGCAGATTTTTGCTTCTGGGAAGAGGTAATAGACATGTTTTTCCTATTCCTCCTGCTAAGTACAACTAAAAACCTTGAATATAATACATAAAACAAGGATAAGATGACTATGAAAGCTGGAGAGAAGGCAAATTGTGTAGGGACCTCAGGATCCAAGGAATAATCCAGTGGTGTTTCTCCTTTATCTTTGCATTTTTCTGCACCTTCACTGAGATATTATTGACACGTAACATATGCAAGGTTAAGGTGTAAAATGTGATTATTAGATACGTGCATATATTGCAAAATGATTACCAAAATAAAATTAGTTAACATCTCTATCCCCTCACATAATTACGATTGTGTGTGTTGGTAACATTTGAAACTTGTTCTCTTAACAACTTTCAAGTATATAATAGAGTTGTGTTAATTATACTTGCAACGCTGTCCATTAGATCACTTGATCTTATGTATCTAACAGCTGGAATTTTGTACCTTTTGACCAATATCTCTCCATTTTCCCCACCCTTGTTGAACACCTTTATACTCTCTATTTCTAGGAGTTCAGCTTTTTAATATTCTGTATATAAGTATTCTGTATATATCGTATTTGTCCTGTCACTTGGCATAATGCCCTCCCTCAAGATTTATCTGTGTTTTTGCAAAATATAGGATTCCCTCTTTTTTTTTTTTTTTGTAACTGAACACTATTTATATCCACACCACATATTCTTTATGCATTCACCCATTGATGGGCATTTAGGTTGTCTTGGCTATTATGAATAATGCTGCAGTAAACATGGGGGATACAGATAGATCTTTAAGATAGAGTTGTCATTTGCTTTAGATATACCCAATATTGAGACTGTTGGATTATGGTAGTTCTAATTCTTGAGGAACCACCATCATGTTTTCCAGTGTGGCTATACCAATTTACATTCCCATCACCAAGGCCCAAGGATTCATTTTTCTCCACTTCCTCACCAACAATTGTTGTTTTTGGTCTTTTTGACTGTAGCCATTCTACTAGATGTGAGGTGATATTTCATGGTTATTTTGATTTACATTTCCCTGGTGATTAGTGATGTCCATCATTTTTTCATATAGCTGCTGGCCATTTGCATGGCTTCTTTGAAAAATGTCTCCTGAAGTCCTTTGCCCATTTTTTATTTTTTTATTTTACTTTTTTTAACGTTTATTTATCTTGAGACAGAGAGAGACAGAGCATGAATGGGGGAGGGGCAGAGAGAGAGAGGGAGACACAGAACCGGAAGCAGGCTCCAGGCTCTGAGCCATCAGCCCAGAGCCCGACGCGGGGCTCGAACTCACGGAACGTGAGATCATGACCTGAGCTGAAGTCGGACACTTAACCGACTGAGCCACCCAGGTGCCCCATTTGCCCATTTTTTAAATCTGGTTTCCCCCCACTATTGAGTTGTACGAGTTCATTACATATTTTGGATCTTCATCCCTTATGAGATAGATGATTTGAGAATATTTTCTCGAATTCTACAGATTGCTTTTATGTTGGTGATTGTTTCTTTTGCTGTTCAAAAGCTTTCCAATTTGATGTAGTGGTACGTATTTACTTAAGATTTTGTTGATTGTAGTTTTAATGTCATATCCCAAAAAATCTCAAGAAGATTTTCTCTATATTTTGTTCTAGTGGCTTTACAGATTCAGGTCTTACATTTATGTCTCTTTTTTTCTATTTTGAGCGAATTTTTATGAGTAGTATAAGATGGGGGTTTAATTTCATTCTTTTGCATGTAGTTATTCAGTTTTCCCAACACTATTTGCTGAAGAGACTATGCTTTCCCCATTGTATCTTCTTAGCCCTCTTGTAAAATATTAGTTGACTGTGAATGACTAGGTTTAGTTTTGGGTTTTCAATTCTGTTCCACGGGCCTATGTGTGTATATCTATGTCAGTACCATACTGTTTGCTGACTACAGCTTGGTAATAAACTTTGAAATCAGGAATCACTATGTCTTCAGCTTTGTTCTTAGAATTTCTTTAGTTATATAAGTACTTTAGTGGCTCCATATAAATTTTAGGATTTTTTTTCTATTTCCATGGAAAGTTATTGGAATATTGACTGGGATTGTGTTAAATCTATAGGTTACTTTGGGTCATATGAACATTTTAACAATATTAATTTTTCCAATCTGTGAACATGGAGTATCTGTGTTTTTTATTTCTTTCACTCCATTGGTTAAATTTATTGCTAAGTATTTCTTTTTGATGTTATTATAAGTGAGTTTTATTTCTTCGTCAGATAGTTTGTTATTAATGTATAGAAAAATAATTTATTTTTGTAATTTGACTTTGTATCCTCAGCTGGTCTATCATTAATACCTGTGTTATCACAACATTTTTTTGTCTACGTATGCTAATTACTTTACTACTTTACTATTTTACTACTTTACTACTAATTTGATTACAAGGCAGGAGTTTTTGCAATTTTTATGTAACTATTAAAAGAATAAATAAATAAAACTAAGACCAGAAACAAGTTCTCAAAGTTGTCTAATCTTAGCCTGCCAACTGTGGGAAAACAAGTTGTGTACAAAATATTTAGGTGGAACAAATTTAAAGCCAGGAAGAAACTGAATAACTCATATATATTCTATATCAGAAGCAAATCACTGTCCTATAGTTTTCACATGTATTCTTTAGTTATTTCAGGTAATAGGAAAACATGAAATATCAGAAAGCAGCATGTTAACTCACTTATTACAAATCACTTTGAATTTACCTAACAGTGTTACTTTGGAATATAGGATGAATCATCTTTCTTTTTAAACATCACTACAAATGTTCATCAATTCTAGACTCCCAGTCATACAATTACCCCTGCTATGCCTGATGAATAATTTATGCAGATTAAAAGAGAAAGAACAGATAGGAAAAAATATGAGAAAATGACAGTGCATAAGTGCAGTCTAAATACATATGGGTTTCGCATGAAACATTTTAAAACACAACACATGGCTATTTTAAGACAACAATCACTTTTCTAACTTGTGAGTGAGTATAAGCAATGTAAGGCCATGGCCATTAATTTAAAATTAGTCAAAATTAGATCCTATTATTACTAAATCCTACTTAATTAGGTCAGGAAGTTGCATAGATAAGCCAGAGGCTCAGAAGCTCAGAACAGTATTATCATAAAGTTCCACTAACCTATAGAAATTAAGTAGCAATATCCGGAGACACTGGATAATACTGAGTTAAAGGTATATGTGTCCATGAGGATTTGACTCCTGTGTTTTTGTAAGGACTTTTTAGAGATTCATCAAGTGATATATAACTACACAGATTTTTAATGTAAAATATTTATATCTTCTTCCTCAGAATTTTACCAATAGAATTGCATAGAGCTATTATAAGTCATTCTTACTTGTCAACACCTTATCCTTTACGACTCTATATTACATAATATTCATTGAATTGTTCTGAGTACTTGAGAGTTTATGATCTTGATTATCTTTCAGTTTGACTTTTTTCATTACTCCCAAACAAAGACAAATTTTAGGAGAATATAATTTAAATGTAAAAATAGGCGTATTTTCAAAAATTGGAATTATATGCTCATGATTGAAAATTGTAATTTCTTCTATTTGTGCTTTTTCTCTATGTATTTGATAATCAAGACTTCTTTCTTCATAAAGTAGAAATATAAAGCCTTGTGCTACATGGTCATTTGGGAGTTCCAATTAGCTCATAGCCTGATTATAGTTATCCTTTTTTTCTTCTTTTTAAGAAGAATAAATTAAGTTTTCTTTGCCTTAGGCAGGGTCTAGAGGAAATGATGTGAATATACACCCATTTTATTAAAAAGGACTCAGAACCATTCTACATCAGATGAACATATGCAGGTGAATAATGTTGCCCTACTACAGTAACCATGTGCATGCTGGAGAATTTTGTTAATTGATAATAGCTCCATGTTTTATTGTACAAATGTGTTTTGCATTCAGCAAAACTGCCAAGCTTCAAGAACATAATAAAAACTGATCTCTACAAAAATATTCTAATAATAATTCCAGTCGTGGTCAAGTAGCCTAAGGGAGAAAATACCTATGGATGTCATGTGTGCATATCATGTGTATGTATAATGATCTTTCCGTCAACACTTTAAAAACGTTTTAGAGGGGCGCCTGGGTGGCGCAGTCGGTTAAGCGTCCGACTTCAGCCAGGTCACGATCTCGCGGTCCGTGAGTTCGAGCCCCGCATCAGGCTCTGGGCTGATGGCTCAGAGCCTGGAGCCTGTTTCCGATTCTGTGTCTCCCTCTCTCTGCCCCTCCCCCGTTCATGCTCTGTCTCTCTCTGTCCCAAAAATAAATAAACGTTGAAAAAAAAAAAACGTTTTAGCAAATAATTGATGTATCTATTCATCTATCTATAACTATATCCCATTTATTTATTGATATGTTCATAGTTACCTTTCTTTTATTTTCACAGGAAACACTCGCATACATGCAAAGGAGAGTGGTCCATGGAGCACAGGTAAAATTAAAAACCATGCAGAATATCACTATTTTAAATTAAAATACCTATCCAAAATTGAACTAGATTGAGTTTGCTTACAATTTACAGCATGCAACTGGTAAGGGTTTTAATGATAGCACTTCAGGAGCGGGTGAAGATGAAAAGCATCTGCTTTTGGGTAGCCTCCTGAGATATATGATTCAGCCACTTTGAGCCAAGTGCTTCTTCTCTTTCCCTTTCTTAAGAGAAAGCTACAGTTTCTGCCAAATAATGGTAAACTAAGGACATTTTTCTCTATCCCTAGGGGATATCATAAAGAAAAGATCATTTTCATTCTCTCAGTTATGAAACAAATTATTTTTGGAAGTAAATTACATTTTTACTTTTTTCCTAAATATGCTGCTGAAATATGGTCAGGGTAGAGTCATGCTTTTTTTTTTTTGCCCCCCCAAGGGAACAAAGACTTTTAGAGATTATGGAAAGCTGTTCAATGTGAGCAAGAACAAACAAAACAAAACAAAACAACTCACCCAATTTCAGAACTAAACACTAAAAATGAGAGAACTTTTAAAAACATAATGAAATGTCTTTCATACATTATCATCATCTATACACACGTTGATATTTATTCACCATTCTCGGAGTTTGATGTTCTTTGAGTTATAATGCATCATCCTGCCCAATTAAAAAAAATAACTTCTGCTACATCTTATAAACTATGAAATCAGGATTAACAAATGGAGTAAATATCATTGAGCACTGGGGATCACTGCGGGTATATATAGTTCATGAATCTCAATAAAATGTTAAGTCCAAATTAATCTAATAAAACATCTTAAATGAAGTGGCTTTAAAGAATATGCACTTAAACTTTCAGAAGAGAGTTCTAATCAGAAGACTGCTTGCTCTCTTAATGGTTGCTGAGTGCAGATTATGATGCTACACATCACAAAAGATCTCACTGACCTGAGTATTTGAGGGTAGGCCTGGAACCTAGGAAATGAGTTTAAAAGACGCCCTTATCTCTACTATTTCTCAAATTACTAGCAATTTCCACAATATACGTCTTGTTTATTGTGATGAAAAATACTGCATTTCCATAAAGTTTATTATGATTATTTCTTGTTAATATAACTATGTTATTAGGCTTAACACATTGAGCCTATATGTTTGAGATGGGGCATGTAGGTTATTGGACAATAGGAGAATGGGAGACAAGCAAGTATGTTCTCTTGATAGGGGTAGGGAGAAGGTAGGGAGAAGAGTTTTGGACCACTATGTATCTCTTAGTAGATCGGTTCAGAGACACTATTCCAGGGGAGAGGGCTGGAGAACCAAAGGCTTAAAATAACCAGGAAAAGTTGCATTGAGAGAGCAGCATTAAAAAAAAAAAAAATGAGGCTTGTGATTAGAAATACATCATATATAACAACTTGACTTGTCTAGTCTTTATTATTATTTTAGGGGGAGGGTAGAGGTATTGTTCATGAAAGTATTCCGATTTTCTTCACTTTCATGCATACTGCCTTCAGACTCTTCCTTTTGCTCCCACTCAGAACGCACACGAGTTGTTCGGTTTTTCCTAGAACCATCATCCTCTTTAATCTTTTACTGTTTGTTTGTGGTTATAACAAACCAGATTTATCTTTCGAGATAAATTTATTTTGGATATTTTATAGACTGTCTTGGTATAAGCTGAACTTTCTCTCAAAAATCCCTTCAGATTTTACTACATATACTAGCCATTGTTTTCTTTTAGCAGCTTAATCAACAAATGTATCATTGTTAAAGTCCCCAGTTAAATAACTCCCTTTAGAGTATATTTTATAGCGAGTGATAAAATATTTATTTTGGTTTATGTTATGAATACACAAAAATTACTAATTTAGCTGTGCATTCTATTAAAACTTAGATATTTTTCTCTTTTGTTTTTATCAGAGATTTGATTACATCTCTTGGAAATAATGAGTAAATATTTTATATGATTGTCCCTTTGTGTGTTTAAATGCTCCAAGAAACTTTCCATTTTTGGGAAAGCAATCAATAACATCATAAGTAAATAGGCTTAAAGGAAAAAATGCTTTTTATGCTTAATACTTTGGAATGTTAAAGTTTCATCATACTTACTTTAAATATACAATCTCTAAATTCATTTGTTACTTAAAATACTTTTTTGAGAGAGAGAAAGAGAGTGAGTGTGTGTGTGTGTGTGTGTGAGAGAGAGAGAGAGAGAGAGAGAGAGAGAGAGAGAGAATCTTAGGTGGGCTCCACCCTGAGCTTAGAGCCATGTGGGGCTGGACACAGGGCTCTATCTCACCATCATCAGAACATGACCTGAGCTGAAGTCAAGAATCTATGCTTAACCGACTGAGCTATCCAGGCACCCCATTTGTTACTTAAAATTAATGTACTTCCTGAAGCACGGGGGGCGGCTCAGTTGGTTAAGCATCCAACTCTTGACTTCGGCTTAGGTCATGTCGTCACGGTTCTTGAGTTAGAGCCCTGTATCAGGCTCTGCACTGACAGCACAGAGCCTGCGAGAAATTCTCTCTCTCCTTCTCTCTGCCCCTCCTCTGGTCATGCTCTTTCTCTCTTAAAATAAATAAATAAACTGTGAAAATATTTTACAAAATCAATCTACTTCCTTAGAATTTGCATTTTCATACAAAAATAGATGTATAAAATTTATTCTACCTATAGTAAGGATAGTACAGACAAAAGTGCAGACATTATAGAAATTTTAGAAATAATACAAACACTTTTGAAAACCAATATACAAAATATACATTGTACGTACATACACACACTGATGACAGGGGGAGCATAATCAGTGGATGAATCAATCATGCCTAAGTATATCTTATTACTATGTCCTCCCAGAGCCTAAATTCTTTATTAAAGGAATACTTCCAGACAATTACATCATTCTATGACTATGTGCCTTGGTTATATAAAAGTCAAAATGTTACATCTGAAAGGAAATTAAATTGTCCCATTGTTTCCAAAAACATTTTGCTGCAAGTTGAGAATGACTAACAAATGCTTATGAAATGATTTGCATGTATTTGCGTTGTTGGAGAAAAGCAGACTTTAAATGCCTTGAGAATACTTCTTACCTCAAATGTGTTTATTCTACACATTAAGATACTTCTAAAATATACCTTGGCACACATCAATGGAGATCATAAATCCTAATAATTGTACTGAATATAAGATGAAGTATACTGAATGACATTCACTTCCACTTAACTTTATTTCTAAAATTTTCTTCTATATGAGAGACAATTTCCTCTAAGTAAAATATTTAATATTAGCTATGCTCTTTATTCAGTTGCGGTTAATTAATTGCCTTACAAAGGACTTGGATCTGGTTAGTACCAGTGTATGGCTTTTTGGTAAAATCAGTCAGTTGTAGAAGAAGGAAATCATTTTGTTGTAAATAAGCGAAGGTCACAAATCTATCCTAGCTCCTTCAGCAAAGAAAAGGGTATTTAGACCTTTTGCAGCTGTTTGAAAATTGTATAAGTGTCTTTAATATTAATGTGCTTCTCCTTCTTTTAGCATTCCTCAGAGAACCTAATACAGAGGTCAGTGCCTCTGCTTCTGTAATGAAACATAGTCTTGTTAAATGTTGTGTAAAACTACATCTTTTGCCCTTTCTCCTTTGCTGCAACCAGAACTCAAACTGAAGCATACATACTTCCTAAAACCTAGATAAATTCACGAAGGTAGGGCAATTATATTATGAAACCTAGAATTTAAGTGGTATTTTTAGGGGCACCTGGGTGGCTCAGTCGGTTAAGCATCCAACTTTGGCTCAGGTCATGATCTCGCAGTTCATGAGTTCGAGCCCCACGTCGGGCTCTGTGCTGACAGCTCAGAGCCTGGATCCTCCTCAGATTCTGTGTCTCCCTCTCTCTCTCTGCCCCTCCCCTGCTCACGGTCTGTCTCTCTCTGTCTCTCAATAATAAGTAAATGTTAAAAATTTTTTAAAAGGTAAATCGTATTTTTATAACAAACTGAAAGTATAATATGTAAAGCATAGTATATGCTAAATCACAGTTAAAATATTCAAAATGAAATGGTGAGTTAAGAAAAGTTGCAAAATGATGAAAACTAAAGGAAGGTGTATACCAAAATTGTTGGTCACGGATATATCATGACAAGATTGAATCATGAAACAGTTACACCTGTTTTTTATTCTGTGTGTGTAATCTGTGGTTCGCCTAGTGAATTCTAAAATAATAAAATACTGAGAAGCTAATAGGCAAAGATAAAAAGGCAAGTCTTCAATTAACCACTCAAAAATATTTATTGGGCACTACATGCACCTATGAGCATCATGATTTGGAAGTGTAATAATATTTAACTAGCATTATTGATGGTGACACTTTCCAGACCATCTTCTGAAGATTGTCTTATCATGAGGTATTATGTAGAAAATAGGTTTTAATAATATTTTTTAAAGTCTGGTTAAAGTTTTGGAGAAATTATTTCATACTCAAGAAAATTTTCCTGTGTTAACAAACAATTCAGTTTCTAAGAATAGAGGAATATAAAATATTTTTTAAATTGCATGAATAGGAACTTTTTCATATTGTTTAAGATAGAGTTTATTAACTGTGGTACCAGTGTTCCATGAAGAGAATTTTCATTGCTATAGACCAAAATATTTGATTTTTCACTATTCATCTGGATGTTTAAGGTGATAAGAATACATTGTATTATTTTTAATGCTAAAATATATATAAATGTCACCATGCATAGCCACTTTATTTATGAGCATTGCCATTTAAAAATGATTAAAGGACAAATCCTAGTTTAAAGTCACAAGAGACTATGAGACGGGTTACTAGCTGTTTTACAACTACATTCTTATTGGACAGTTATAGGAATAGTAGCAGCTAGAATTTGTTGACTGTAATTGATGAGTAGATGCTTGCCTAATCTGCATTGCTTAGAACAACTCAGTGGAAACATAAGGCATGACTTATACACAAAGAAATTGAGGCTCCAAGGTTTTAAATAACTTGCTAAAATTAGCAAGAACTATTAAGTTTTAGCAACAGGAACTAAACCTGGTGTAATGGATTTAAAACATTTGCACTTTCCATACCTACTCTCTTACTTTCCATAAGACTCTCCCTAACTGCAGACTGTACATTCACATACTCCGCATACTAAAAGGCAGAACGTGCGCCATGGAAATATGTACATAGAGCAGCATAGAATTCATAATAAATTCCAAACTATATTAAACGTATACCGATTGGACAAAAGTGACTGATTTAAGCAAGTCTATAGCATGAACTTCTGTGCCATGTCATATGTATAGCAATCATTTAACCTTTGATATACATATGGTGACCATCTGAGAAAGGGAGCAGAATTTGGACAATTGAAGGGTAAATATATATATGAATTAGATATATAGTTATATATTTAACCAGTGCCTAAATGCACTTTCATTCACAAAAATAGAGAAGACAGGTCAGTTCTTCAGGTGCAACTTCTGGAACCCTTAAATAGACTGAAAACTGATGATTGCTGGTGACAATGACAACAGTTCTCCAGGGAGTAAATTATGGAGGGGAGAACAGAAAGTCATCCATTTATTCCTCAAAACCGGTAGGGGGTAGTTTGCCCAGGAGGAATGAAAGAATAAAAATAGATCTGCAGTGACAAATAAGTGTCTATATAAGTGAGAGCAAGAAAATGCTTTTAGGTAAAAAGTAATCTCCGCACTGTCTCTGATAACCCATAAAAGAGATTTGGAAGTCACAGCAGTCATCTTCAGTGGGCAGTATGCTTCTATAATTAAAAGTTCAGTGGGATATTTGATGAAAAAAAGTCAAAACCCCAAACAAAATGTCTAACTTACTTTTGGGAGAAAGCCAGGATAAACTTTGTATTTTCCAAAGAAAAGTATACAGTAAAAATGTAAATAAAGAGAATAAAAAGTCTTAAAAGGAGAGATTGACAGAGATCAGAGCCAAAGAAATGAAAATGAAAGAATAGAATACATATGAATTTTTAACCTGGCAGAACCTAGAAGAAGTAAAGTGTGCTTCTAATCTATAAAATCATGAAGACGTTAGGTAAAATTCAGAGTATCTGTCCCTGGAATGATAGAACATTCTACGGAAGCTCAAAAAAAAAATGGAGAAACAAAAGCAAAGACAATTTTAATATATAGCAAAATACTTACTAGGGATGAAGATACTTTTGCAAATGTAAATCCAAAAGATATTTTCATGGTTTATTTGGGGGATGATTTGGGGGATGAGCTTCCAAAGAATACAGATACTTGTAGCTAAATATACTGTTTAGCATGGTAAGAGAGGGGCAAATGCACTGGATAGAAAATGGGCCTTAATAAATTCATAATTCTTATACATCATGTGAAAGTTATATAAACATAAATAGCCTTAGCAATTTGATTGTAGTTACTAATTTGGGGGTCATTTTGAAAATTAGCATAATGAAGGTGCAAGCCATTGGTATTCTGAACTTCTTTTCTCCCATTATTATTGTCAAACATTAAAGTGAAACAAAATTATTCTAGAAGAAATAGACTAAAAATAAGAAGAGGCATCTGGCTGTATTATCAAAAGCCAGGTGAGTTGTTCTTCAGTAGAGTAAATGAATTTCATATTTAACTCTAATTACCACCACTTTCACCTTACTGCCTACATAAAATCCTTATGAAGTACATATTTGTTAAAGTATGTATTTTAGCATCAACTGATTTTTTTATTTACCTCCTGACTTCTTCAATGCATATACTATATTTAAACTCTAATGTCACCACTTTTCAATATTAGTTGTTTCCCAGACTACCAAATTTCGAACAAGAGAAAATGTAGATGTAAATTAATTTCCATATGCAGAAGATATATTACTTAAAAGCAATCAAATAACTTGGTCATAATAAGACTACAACTATATGAAAAAAGTCCATTCTCTAGAGGATGTGTGGACTTCGAGGACACTGTAAAATTGACACTTTACCCAAATGTGTCCTAACACTTTGCCTACCAAAGTGAAAATAAGAAATGACCATACATCTAATATCTGTGTTTTAGAATCATCAACTATATTTTTAATTATTTCTGCATAAAAACTAGTGCAATAAAATTTTCTCCGAATTCCAAGCTAAGAAAAACTTGTTACGACTGATGCACTGTTATCGTTCATTTTCCTGGACAAAAAGTTTTAAGGGTGCCTTATTGTCTCGCTCTTAGCTTTGGTTTCAGTGGAACGCTAAATTGATTTTCGTTGCCATTGCTTCTCTTATCCTTTCTACTTGGATAACTATGAGGCTAACTGCATCACTTTTATTATTTGTTTCTTTTCTTTTTACTATTAACCAGGGTATAAAAACAATTTAAGTCAGTAATATTTCTTTTAGATTTATTATGTGAATAAAATTTGTGTATGCATCAGGTAACGGGAAAAGATTTAATGAATAGATTTTTAATGAACATCTGTATTATTTAGGGTTAAACTCAAGTCCTTTAAGAAAAAGGCCCCAGAGGATACTAACTGAAAAGGAAGTTCATTTCTCTCCCTGGGTAGTCCAGAGATGATCAGTCCAAGACTGGCAAGGTTGCTTCACAGCACAAAGTCGTTGGGGTATCTGGGTTCCTGACACCATACAGCCCCACTATTCCTTTAGTTGTGATCCTATATGGTTGAAACTACATTCTCTCTACATCTGTTTGTGAGCCAATAACAAGAAGAAAACAGAGGAAGCCCTAGGAAGGTATCATTTTTTTTAAGGAGAAGTCTCAGAAATTGCATATAACTTTTCTGCTTATTTCCCATTGCTCTGAATTTAACCACGTTACAACTCATACTATACTGAAAGATGATAAGTGGTGAGGGCCAGCCACGTGCCTAGCTAAAATTAGGTGGAATGGTATTTATATTTCCATATGGAGGAAGAGGATGGGTAATGGAATAAAATTACCATCTCAGCCATAGCTTCTCTGCCTGATGTATTTCCAATTTACCATCTGGCCTCTTTTGTGCAATAAGAAAGTGACAGCACATTTCAGTGGAGGGTCTTTAGCTTTATAAATAGACAGGCATGGTTTGGCACTCCAGTCCCACTGATTATTAGCTGTAAATAGCTGTCAAGTTACTTAATGTTCCTGAGCAGCCATACTGACATCAAGGAACTGTGTATAAAATATCTCAGAGGGTTGTTGACCTAAGTATAATTTTTTTAATGTAGTATAAGTCCAAATTAAGATCATTGCAGAGAAAATATTATCTTTAGGAAGTTGCTTGAAATATTTATTGGGGTCCATTAGTTATAATGACACTTCAATCAACACAGTCTTCTGGATTTACTTCTCTAAGAACTTCCACGTACACACACCCCAGATAAGCCTGGATATATTAGAAAGGAAGACCAGAAAGAACTACGTTTTACAAAACACGTGCTAAGGCATATTGTTCCATTGCATTTAAATAGGCAGGAACTGATATTACAGACCAAAGGCTAAATGCATATTTACTACTTCAGCTCTATGAAATTTAGTAAGTCGGTGTTACTTGGAAAGCAATGCTTTTCAAATGAAATAATTTTCCCCCACTAATATTTGTTTTGGTTTCAGTAATAAGTATGGAGACAGCTAAAAGAAAGATTGTGAGAGTGGGAGTCACCTGCAAGAATATATACTTGAATGATTTTCTCCTGATGTGCCTATTAGTTACTATGGTGACAATCTGTTCAAGCATTTAAAGGGAAAATAGTGTGCCTCATTTTTCCATCATTTGAATAACAGAATTTTTAATTTTAGTTAGCAAAGTTACGTTTAAAATTTTGCTTAGAAATTTGTTGACTTTTATGTTTTTACATGTATAACATGTTGATTTAGTGTGGTCTTCAAAATACAATTTTCAATTCACAGTTTTGTTAAAATTGTTAATTGCCCCAAATATTTAGTACAAAGGTATCGGAAAAGGAAACATTTTCTTCAGTGTGTGCATATATTAGAAATCATATTTTAAAAGTAAAAATCATTAATGCATATATTCTATTTAAAAATGTATGTTTGGATAAGATATGCAATTAACATGGTCATTCAAGTTTTGATTAAGGTCTCCTATGAGTGTCTTTTATCTCTGAAGTAAAATGCATATCAGTACTTTCAGTAAACATTGAGTTTATTTTCAGTTCCATGATTAATCGTTCAAATTACTTATTAGCAATTTTCTCACATGTAAGACATTTAACTTAAGAATACTTTTATACTTTTTGTTTGTTTGTTTTCATTTTTTAATGTTTATTTATTTTTGATACATAGAAAGACATAGTGCCAGCAGAGAGGGGGGCAGAGAGAGAGGGAGACACGGAATCTGAAGCAGGCTCCAGGCTCTGAGCTGTCAGCACAGAGCCCAACACAGGGCCCGAACCCACCAACCGCGAGATCATGACCTGAGTCCAAATAGGACACTCAACAGGCTGAGCCACGCAGGCGCCCTAAATTAAGGATAATTTTAAAGTTAAATGTAGTTTTACCTTGAAAAGATCACTTCAGCCTGTCCAGCTAGTAATATTTGGTGTCAGGAATTATAGTCCATTGTTTATCCTTGCTTGTTTTATTGATATTATAAATAATGTAAAACAAAGTAGGTAAATTTGAGGACAAAATTTAATTATAAATGAAAAGAAAGTTGCAATCAATCCAAGCACTGTTGTAATTAGAATTGAGAATCTAAAATAATTTCAAGCAGCAAAATAATGACACAATTGTATTTCTAAATTTCCAACTTCATTGGAAATGAACAATGGACAACTTAATTCTGAACATTTGCTACTCTTTTCAAATACTGCCTATTTTTCCTACTTTTTGTTTTTGTTTGTTTGTTTTGTCTGCCTCTGAATATAAGTATGCCATTTGTGATCTACCTAACACCTGGCCCTGATAGGGTTAACCAATTCAGTCATTTGCTTTTATTTAATGATTTCATATTTCACATCTTTTTGGGTTGCTTTCCCTTCCACTCTTTTCCTCACCCTCTCTCTCATTTTTTATTTGAATATAGTTGTCACATAAAGTTTCATTAGTTTCAGGCATACAACATACTGATTCAACAAGTCTATACATTTAGCTATGTTTACCACCGGTGTATCTACCTTCTGTCACCATACGGTGTTATTACAATACCATGAACTTTATTCCCTATGTGGCACCTTTTATTCCTGTGACTTTTTAAAATTCTGTGATTTTTTTAATTCCATAACTGGACATTTATATCTCCCATTCACCTTCACCCATTTTCCCATCTCTTTAATCCCCTCTCCTCTGGCAATCATCAGTTTTTTCCTCTGAATTTATAGGTCTGATTCCACTTTTTCTTTATTCATTTGTTTAGTTTTTTAGATTCCACATACAAGTGGAATCGTATGGTATTTGTCTTTTGTTGACTTATTTCACTTAGCATAGTACCCTCTAGATCCATCCATTCTCTTATATAATCAAGGAAAACAAAAGCAAAAATAAACTATTGGGACTACATCAAAATAAAAACTTTTACACAGTGAAGGAAACAATCAAGAAAACAAAAAGGTCATGTACTGAATGGGAGAAAATACTTGCAACTGATACATCTGATAAGAAGTTAAAATCTAAAATATATAAAGAACTTATACAACTCAACACACACACACACACACACACACACACACACACACACACACAGACACACACACAATCTGATTAAAAATGGACATTTTTAAATGTCCATTAAAAAAGAACAGGAATAGTTATTTTTCCTAAGGAGACATTCAGATGGCCAACAGACATAGGAAAAGATGCTCAACATCACTTAGCATCAGGGAAATGCAAATCAAAACCACAATGAGATTTCATCTCACACCTCTCAGAATGACCAGAATCAAAAAGACAAGAAAGAGCAAGTGTTGGTGAAGATGTGGAGAAAAAGGAATCACTGTGCACTATTGATGAAAATTCAAATTGGTTTAGCCCCTGCGGAAACCAATATTAAGGTTCTTTCAAAAATTAAAAGTAGAAATACCACATGATCAATAAAGCACCCCAGTGTTCAATGATAGATGAATCAATAAAGAAGAGGTGGGATGTATGTATACGTGTGTGTGTGTGTGTGTGTGTGTGTGTGTGTATAATATATATTATTCTGCCATAAGAAAAAGAATGGAATCTTGAAACTCTATTCTTATCTTTAATTTTGTTTCCTTAAATCCAATTAAATTTACTTTAACAAGACTACCTGTAATGTATTGTTCATTCATAGGTTCTCTAGCTATTTAAGTCATATAATCCATTGAGAACTAAATATTTTTAGCTTCATAATGGGTACAGTTATTGTGCTTATCTTTTGAGGATATTGGAAAGGTTAAAATATCCATCACTTCAAACATTGGAAAGTATCAGTGAATTATCATTATTCTATAATGTGTCTATTGTATGTTTTTTAAATCACACACACACACACACACACACACACACACACACACCCCTTTACAGTTATTTTTTGAATAATCAATGTCCTCACAGGAACAAATATCAGTAATGTTAATATTCCATCAAAAAATCAGATCAAATTGTACAAAATCATCAGTGATATTAGATATCCCTTAAAATTTTAACTACATGTGGATGGTCCTTTAGAAGCAGCTTTTAACTGAGGACGTTAAACATTTATCTTCACTATGCCCATCTTCCAGTCCACCTCTGTGCTAGGGTACCCCTTAGGAATATTGTCTTAAGACAACCCATTATTTACTCATGAGGTACCAGGTAGTGAACAGGATTATCAAAATAAAATTATAGACATGTCCACTCTTGTAAGTCTTAATCCCCAAATGAAGAAAAAGAAACCAGACACAGACACACAGATACACACACAATCACAAAGTAGAAGTGGTCAATAAATAGGGTTTGTGAAGATGAGACTCACAGAACCTCAGTGAATTTTCTCCCTGACAAAAGCAAGAAAACCCCTGGCAAAATTATCCAAATGAGCCATTTCTGAATGATGGAAATTAATCAAAGGCACAGAGCAATATAAAAGCTTTTGTTCAAAAAAACCACTAAGCCTTGTGAAAACTTCAAGTCTGTGACACTTTAGCATGGAACTACACTTCTCACCTATATCTTCAGCACCATGAAGTGGCAGCCAGGAAAACCCAACAGCCTTAAAGCTAATGGTGGGAGAGGATATCTTTTGAAGCTCTGTTAATAGTCATCTCCTTCAATCAATAACACCACGGCTGCTTATGGCTGTAATTTCCGGTGGAGCAAACAAAAACTTATTCGAAATGAGAATGGGATACCTAATGGGATACCTAATGCTGTTTGCTGGTCCACAAACAGCAGACTATTAAAAGCTCCAACATATTCATAGCGATATAAAAGATGAGTTCATACACAGAGTTGTGTTCATACACAGGAAGGACTTGGAAAGGTCAGGGCCCAAAACACTCACTCTGGGCTTACCTTGTGGACCTCTAAAAGCTGGACATAAAAGCTAAGGTTGATTTCTAAGTTTCATAAAAATTTGAAGGTGTGTATTCCCAAACAGATCTCTATGCCAAAAGGTGGAGTACATACTAGGTCAACACATTTAAGGAAGTCTTTTGACAGATCATTGGTTGACTACCAAACTACGAAACCAAAAGTTAATCAATTTGCTAAACATCTCTCAAGTTAAACAGATCAAGACAAAATATAAAGGACACAAGTAACCATTTACTACAGAATTTAAATCATATTAGTGAAATATTATAAGCAAACTTACCAATATATCTAGCCAGTAAATTTGACTAGTAATACAAAATAGACAAATTTCTTGAAAGAGACAAATTTCCAAAGTTCAAGCAAGAAGAAATAGATAACATAAGTAATCCTATATGTACTAAAAACACTGAATTTATGGTTGAAACCTTCCTATAAAGAAAACTCCAGGACAAAATAGCTTCACTGAAGAATTTTAGTAAACATTTAAGATTAATACTTCTATATAATCTCTTGCAGAAAATTGATGAGAGAATACATCCCAAATCATTTGATGAAGCCAGTTCTACTCTTATAACAAAACTAGACAGATATTACAAGTAATTACACATAAATTGAAAAATTGCGAGTAAATGAAGGTATAAACCAATGCCTATCAATAACATGTGTAGAAATTCTAAACATAAATTTAACAAATCAAATACATTGATAAATACGAAGAATAGTCATGATCAAGGGGGATTAATCCCAGGAATGCACATTAGCTTAACATTCCATAATCAATCAATAGGATTCATTATATTTACAAAAGAAAAAAAAAATAAACATGTGATAAGTGAGCATATAAGAAGCATTTAATAAGATATAACACACGTTTGATTTCACCAGAAAGAAAGAAAGAAAGAAAGAAAGAAAGAAAGAAAGAAAGAAAGAAAGAAAGAAAGAAAGAAAGAAAGAAAGAAAAAAGAAAGGGACTCTGGGTAGCAAAGTCGGTTAAGTGTCTGACTTTGATTTTGGCTCAGGTCATGATCTCATGATTCCTGGATTTAAGGCCCACCTCAGGCTGTGCACTGACAGCGTGGAGCCTTGCTTGGGATTCTCTCTGTCTCTCTCTGCCCCTCCCCTGCTTATGCTCTCTCACTCTCTCTCTCAAAATAAAAAAATAAACTTAAAAAATAAATTTGAAGCTTTCAGAAAACAGGAATATAAGGGAATTTCTTACCCAGCGATAGGAGATCTGAAAAATCATACTAGCATTATACTTAACAGTAAAAGAGTGAATGTTCTTTTCCTGAGATCAGGAACAAGACAAGAATACCCATTTCTACTATCTTATAAGACAGATATATAAAAATGTATAATAACACAATTATATAGATGAATAACCTGAACCAAATGAAATTAAGTAATATTTACACAATGATACAATCATTAAATGGAAAAATGTGAAGCCGAAATTGCTAATTTCAGTCTCAGTGCCTGGCTACCTCTGCAGTTCATAGAACCATCTACAAATTGGAAATACGGTGGTAAAAGTGCAGAACTTGAGTCAGAAACCTGGGTTTCAATCCATCCTTTGCCATTTCCTTGCTGTGTGATGCATGTGATTTCACTCTCTCATTGTAGAGCAGGATATTTAGAGGACCACTTGGGGCTGCTGGTAATTTGAAATGAACCTAGGTACACAAAGCCAACTCAGTAGGTGCCGAGGGCCCAGCCCCATTCTGCTGGTGGCCTTGGAGTGGTTCAGATACCAATCAGATATCAGAGGCATTAGTATTTGATTAAAGACATAGTCTCTAAAAAACTGAAAAACCGATACCTTTTATTTCTCTCTGTACATCTGGTACACTTTTTTTTTTCTGGTACACTTCTATGTATACAACATGCAATGAAACATTTTTAAATAATGGACTGATCAAATATGAAGTATAGCAAATACGGGGGACAGGAAAAAAAAAGACTTC
Source organism: Felis catus (assembly GCF_018350175.1). Lineage (NCBI taxonomy): Eukaryota > Metazoa > Chordata > Mammalia > Carnivora > Felidae > Felis > Felis catus. The sequence goes on along the minus strand of NC_058375.1, from coordinate 179,633,121 downwards.
CTTAACCTATGCCCAAATAACTCCTTTAAAATCTGAATTATAACTGGCTAAGAGAGGATCATTTCTTATCTGTGAAGTATCCTTGTCTGAACAATCAGAAAGTGAGTGGATTCTCTGAATCATGAAGTCAACATTTAACTTGTTGTGTTCTACGGAAAGCTACTCTTTGGTGAAGCTCTGTAAAGATAAGGTATCAGGGGCATTGCTTATCACCCTCTTGGAGTCTTGCCCTGCACACAGATTTCCAGAGATCCTTTAAACATTTAAATTTGTTTAATGTAATGTTTCTTTTTGGTTTTTTTTTTTGAACCATCAAAATTCTCTTTTACTGAATTTTGATGAATTCAAAGTAAGGAAGAGAAATCATCAGAATCTATTTTAACTCGTAACAAAACTAGTGTTCCGTGGAACACACATTGGGATCTACCCCCTTAAGTCACAGGGCACATTGTAAAACCTGCATCAACATTAAAATGAATTTTTTTTTCCTGCAGAAACTTGTTCCTTTCACATAGGCTAGAAGAAACAGTTGAGCTTCATTCAATAAAAGATCTACTCTACGAATGAATACTCCATGATTTCATTGACTTAAATTAATGCTGTTATTACCTCTACTTTGATACGTTCTTGCATTTGTCTATGTTTGATAGCAGTATAAGATTTTCTTCAAAGCTCACCACAGGTTATATAGTTCTAAAAAGAACCCTGAAGGGTATAGAAATGTGTCTATCTACATTGTTATTGAAATTACAGATGGAAATCTATTCCTCATTTTGCCTGAATTCTTTGGTTGCAGACTTTTCCTTTAGTAAAAATTTGTTTATGTAATAAGGAGTCTGCTCTAAATATATAAAAATAAAATTACTCTCAAACTCATTAGACAATTGGCCTATAGCATAATGAATCTCAGAATTAGCATTCATTTTTGAAACCTAAATGGTTTAACTTATTGCTACACCAGCTCTTTATTTCATGGACTATAAAGTTCACGAAATATTGAGCTTCATGGGCTATGAAATAAAAGCCTATAAAAGTGTCTTGGAATGTGTAATTATCTGCTAGATCGGACATTTTTACCAAACCCATAATAAAATTCACTGGGAGTTTTCTGTTAGAATCACTTGATATCTAAAAACAGGGTAAACTAATTGGAAAACAGAGAAGGCCATTATGATATGCAAATAAAACAAATGAATGGCATTTAATAACAAGATCACATCACCCAAAATTATTCAATACAATTAGGTTTTCTTAAACCACTTTTATACCTGCTGAAAAATCCCAGAAAATGAGTAAACAGGTTTAATTACAGAAAATCAAACAAAATCACTATCACCAAAGGTCTAAATCTGATACTTGACAGTTTTAGTACTTATTTTACTTTCATTTCAAAATCAACTGAGAAATTGTTTAGCGTATTTAATGTATCTTTTGGTGAGCTACAAGCTCTTGCTCTGTCTGTCTCTGTCTCTCTCTCTGTCTCTCTCTCTCTCTCTCTCCTGCATTACAGATTTACAATTACAACAACCTAAGAGGGGAAAAATCATTTCATGTAATCCTGACTTATTTCTTGCCATGTAGGTATCTAAATTTACTTTTCATTACTATTTGATTTTAATCAATAGGACTAGTGATTGAGGTTCTTGTGTAGTGCCTTACTGCCTTCAGATGCCTAACACATTTTCTTTCTTATATCCCATTAACATATATCCTGACAATGCCCTCTATCCTGTCAACTGGATATTTCCCTGAGGACATACTGGAGGAAACTTTACCTTCATTTATCTCTTGCTGTTAAACTGTCAGCATTTATCTTCATTCTTTATTTCAAATATTCTCCTAAAATCTGGTTGAAGTTTAAAATACATTATTCTAAACATTCAACTTAATATCCTATATGTGGACTGTGCATTTTCGTCATCATATACCTGACCAAAATTTTAAATTATTCAGATATTGTTAAGTTATTCAGATAGGCTGATACTTGACTGTTGGTGAATATATACACCAAAAGCTTTTTAAAGAGTTTTATTTCACGCTGCATTTTCTTGCCAATTGTCTCCTCCTTTTTTAGCATAATTACTGCAATAGGACAACAGCTAATTGTCCTATGATATTTGCTTCACTTCTATAACAGAATGGTTGATCATTTTTCTGGACTTATAGCAATGATAAGGACTACCATTTCCAGCCACCCTTGGAGATTTTTATAGTTCCTTGGCTAATTCTTACCAAGTGGTACAATGGTAGGTTCTGGGAATCCTCCTTCATGGCAGCTCTTAAGGGTGCTTTGCCCTTTTCTTCTTTCTTTTTCTTTTTTTTTTCCATCTGTTACATCAAGAATTCGAGCAGGTCCTAAGCAGTGGCATGGCTCCTAGGCTGACTTGCTACACTTTCATAAATTTACATGGTAGAGAAACAAAAATTCCACGTGGATATAGACAGTTGGGCTGCACTCAGGGCACAGCAGACAGCATGAGCTTCATACTCACCTCAATGGTCCTTGTCCCACCCCCAAGTCTATGAGAACAAGCCAGAACAGACCTACACGAATGCTATGCGCACAGCTGAGAATCACTGAGCTTGTGGAAACTCAATCTTATCAGAGAGTTTCTGGCAAATCTGCCCAACATTCACCCAAGAGGAAGATACTCTCAATTGTCCTGAATGTAAGCAAATTTCTCTTGCAAATAGAAGGAATACTTTTCTATCTCAGAATGCCTCTGGGGAGGGGAGATATCTTCAAAGAGGAGCGATGCCTCTGGAAGAAGTGACTACCTAATCGGTCCAGGGATGCCTGCTTATATAACCATTCTTAAATTGGCTCCTAACCTTAGAACATGTGCAAAAGTGCCAGATTATTAAGAATTATCACCTAATACTTTCTCTCAAATATGGATGTAGTGACACCATGAAAATAAAGGTCACAGCAGATGCATGGTGAAATGCTATGATAGAATGTGATTCTAATGGAAATGAGCTACCCCATTAGTCCTGGATACTTATTTCCTAACTTATATCTGAGAACACAACTTCTGATGTGTAGGAATCATTTTTATTTTGACTTATCTTTTTAAACTCAAAATGGAACCTAATTCTTACTGATGCAATTGGTTTTTGTTTGTTCTTTAAAAATATGTCAAAATGATATAATTTAATATTGGTGAATTTGCAAAACATAGAAAAGTAGAAAAAAGAACAAAGCTACCATAATTTATACATCTAAAATTAACTATTAAAATTCAATATAGGGGCGCCTGGGTGGCTTGGTCGGTTGAGTGTCTGACTTCGGCTCAGGTCATGATCTCACAGTCCGTGAGTTCGAGCCCCGCGTTGGGCTCTGTGCGGACAGCTCAGAGCCTGGAGCCTGTTTCAGATTCTGTGTCTCCCTCTCTCTCTGCCCCTCCCCTGTTCATGCTCTGTCTCTCTCTGTCTCAAAAATAAATAAACGTTAAAAAAATTAAAAAATAAATAAATAAAATAAAATTCAATATATATGGTGCTTCAAATGATATTATAATGGAATATTTATTCATAAATTTTTGTGTACATTTTTTATTATTTTGTGAATGGAGTTACTGAGATCAAGTTACTGAGATCCAGTAAGACTCTTGAATTGAAATGTCAAAATTGTTTTCTTAAAATGAATTTCATACATGTCCACTGAGAGTGAATGAGAGTAATTTCTTCAACATATTTTAACTTTTTTTTTTAGTTTGCCAGTGAATTTGTGCATCTTTATATGTTTAGTAAGTACTTATTTTTTTTATTTTTTTGCTGAACATTGATATCTGTTTTTGGTTAGTGCGTGTCTTAGGATGTGTGGCTAAATCCATTTTCCTTCTGTTGCAGTTAGTTGGTTCAGGTCATATACCTCTGCCCAATGGAATGAAGGCAGTACTGATTTCAGTAACTCCCAGACTTAGACTATAATTAGTTTTCCATGATCCATCCCCTTCCAAATAAATTCTGCTTTTGGATACTACATTTTAAAATGTATACATTACTAAAACTTAGATATGCTTATACTTCATCAGATGATGGGCATACATCATTGCCTTTAGATTTAATTATCAAAAAAAGACACATCTCTAACTCCCACTCCATTAGTTCCCCACCCCACGATGTTCTCTTCTATCACCTCCTCCAATAATTATACTCATATCAAGAGTGTGTATGTATGTATGAACATATATATATATATGTATATTTCAGTATAAAACTGAAATAACCATTTCATAGTACTTATATAACCTACTAAAATTATTGCTTTACAATTATGCTTACTAATTTGTTTATAATAATTAATGAATTTCACATTTTATTATGTTTTAGCTTTTTTTTCTCTGATATTTTAGGGTTTTTGCCTTACATCTAGTTATTTTTTTCCCTCCTATAATTTGACTTTGAAGTTATATTCTGATTTCACTCTGGAGATACTGACAGTTTCTAATGGATGCTAAGAATGAGGTTGTCATTTCAGAATAAACCAAAAGAATTTATAGGGTTATTCTTTCAAATCTTCAGAAGGATCAAGGCATTGCTATTTTGCTTTAAAAAGTATAAAAAAGGACACAAGTACAGGGAAGTCTTATTAATCTATCTATCACCCCAAATGAGTCTAGATAGAATAGGCTGATCATATAAATTTGAATAACGGTAATATTCTGCCATCAACTTCCAGGGGGCATTCATTAGGTATGACAAAGAGGAATCTTACTTGGATATTGAGTTCCATGATATTAAGGTAATCTACTAAAATTGAAATGCAGATATTATCTTTTCAAACTAGAACAGTTTTCTTAACCGGTTACATGAGAAATATGATGTGAGAGCTAAAGAAATTGTATTTGTAAATCACTTAAAAGTCAGCTGAAATATATAACTTTTTAAATGCCAACTAGTATTATTTTCATATTATTACATTCTGTTATTTTGCAATTATAACAGAGCAGTGCTTATGTACAAAAATTGTTTTAAAAGGTAATCTACATGACTCATACTTGTAAATATCCATCCAATTTCAGTTTCTCACGGAAAAAAAAATTCTACAGTCAATTCCAGTGTCACAATGACATTACTTAATGACAATTAAGAGTTAGAAAGTTTATATGGTTATTATTGCATTTTGAAGCAGAAAACTAGGATGTCCATTATTTTACAAACTTAATTCTCCCTGTGATTAAACATCTACTAGCAGAAAATGAGGTACTTAGTGACTTTCTTGACTCCTGAAGTGATAATACCTTCATTTTACATCAGAGATTAAATTAGTAATTTGAGGACAAAGTCTATTAGACACTACCATGGATTCAGATTAACACACCTCTTCCAATCACTATAGTATAGGTTTAGACGCTCTACATGTAGAGATCATTAATTTCACAGACTGTCTTGCCCAATAATTGCAGTTGTTAAATTATGTCAATGTAGTCTTGGGCAGTTTCCTTGTTACTTGATTAGTATACAAGTTTCATTTTAAAGCCTAGCTAATAACCATCTGTCTTCTGGAAAGATGTAAAATAAAATTAACGTGTGCTTCTAAAGTGGCATGTGCATTGACTTGAGCTATTATAATTTACTTTTTATTCATCTTCCATTTTGTAGTAAGTTGGAGTCATTCTTAAAATCTACCTATGAATGAACAGTACTATGTATAGACACAGATGTGAGGTTTTGTGATATTTTATCAATAATGAAGTCAATTTCCTTGTGTTCAAGAGTAACCAAGGATCTTACCAAGGGCTAACCAAGGGCTTACCAAGATCTTTGTGATTAGTGTCCAATATTGGCATAAATTTTATCTAAAGAGATAACTCACTTTTTTAAATTTGCATGTATTGTGGTGTATTGTCTAACATTATTCATATTTGTATCCCATACAAATCTAATAAATCATATAAACTTCAACATGATAGCTATGAGACAATAGAATTATCACATTTATTTAATTTTCTACGTCTTAGCTTGTTGCTTACATGTTTCTATAAAACTGAAGGAACATTTACCATTTTAGAGCAAGCCAGTACAATAGTGTTCCTTATTTAAAAAAAAAAAAAAAGAATCCTTTAAAAAGCAATGCTTGGTCACTAAACTTTAAATCTGATACATTAAAAGTAAAAATAATACAAGGAATAAAGAAAACAAGACAGGAATAATTGTGTTTCATGGGGCCTCAGAAGCCTAGTTTAAACAAATGATAGTCAACTTTAAAATATTTGAACTCAATATAATTATTTCCAATAAGAAAGTGTGAAGAGTCCTTCTGGCCTGATTCCATGTGAAACTGATGAAACTACATATAAATATCTTAAAGCCTCCAGAAAGATTCCTAAGGGGTGGTATCAATCAAGAAACATCTATAAATCTCTAAAAATTCAGCAAAATAGGTGAGAGCTTATGCTTTGAACCAAAACCTTTCTTTCTCTTTCTTCCCCCAGATCACATTGGCAGAAACTGCACTCCAGATTGTTGGTCCCAATGTTGTACTCCTTTCCACTTTGGCACCCATACTGAGGACTTTCTTTATGCGAGAAACAAGATGTCACCATTTCTCAACCTGTCCCAACTACATGTTGTTGAATTAATGCCCCAGAAAGTGTGGTAGAGAGGTAGGAAATCTTTTCTTATCCTTAATACCCACTTATGAAATGGAAGATCTGCTTTGGGCATGGCATGTTGAGAAGACTGATGCCCTGATCACTCTTGCTCTTAGCAAAAGCACCCAAGGATGACAAGCCAAAAGCACTCAAGGATATCACCCTTCCCAAGAAGTGCTGAGCCCCTAAGGGAGGGGTGCCATTCTCAGAGAAGCTTGAAAGCTCAGAGATTTTCCCAGGTATGGGCAAAGACAAACAATCATTGAAATAGTCCCTAATCTTTTCCCAAAATTTTGACTTCATTTCGAGTAGAGAGTGAAGAAGTTCAAGCCTAAAGTCATTCTCAAGAACAATAGAGGTTGGGGTGAAACAAACTTAAGAGGAGATCCAAAAATGCAGACCAAACTGTAGGCTATCTAATTTTCAGCTATTTCAATAAACCTGAAAGTAGGAAGTTTGGAGGAGTCCTCTTGGAGTCAGAACAAAAATAAAATAGTAACGTCAGCTACTGAAAAGAGCCAGAATTTAATTGGATTTGCTTGTAGAATTTTAATAGCTTAAGCAATGCCCTGCAGAATTATCAAAAAGAATTGAGTAAGCAGCTAGGGCAATTTAACACGTGGGCATGGTCAAGTAAGAGAGTCCTTCTAAACCACTGTCATCTCTGGATGACTAGAAACAACATTCAAGACTGAACACTGTGTGTGTGTGTGTGTGTGTGTGTGTGTGTGTGTGTGTACATACATGTGTATGAATGAGGAACAGAAGGGAGTAGACTCCATTAAATAATCAGTCATCTAAAGCAGTCACTAAACATATAACTAAAAATAAAAATAAGAAGCTTAAAGGGAAGGTAGAGCCAGTATCCAGAATTGGCACAATATATTATCTAGCATGTCCAGTTTCTAACAAAAATTTAAAAGGCATGAAAAGAGAGGAAGAAACAACTCATACGGCAGAATAAAAGAGCGTGCACGCACACACACAAACACACACACACAAACACACACACACACACACACACACACACACACACGCTTCTATGAGAGAACCAGATAACAGATTTATCAGATTTTAAAGTAACCATTATAAACATGTTTATAGAATAATGGAAACCATGATTAAAGAAGTAAATGTTGATATGATGACAATGTCACAATAAGAGAAGATATCAATAAAGGGAAAGTATAGAGATGAACCAAGCAGAAATCATGGATTTGAGAATTATATTAACTGAAATAAAAAGTTCACTAGAGGGGCTCCATAATAGACTGAAATTGCAGAAGAAAGAATAAGATAACTTGATAGATTGATACAGGGATCATGCGAGCCTAAAAACATAGAGAAACATAATAAAGAAAAATGAAGAGGGCCTCAAAGAAATGTGGGGAACTATTAAGAACAGTGAAATGGATATAAAGAAACTACTAGAGAGAGGGGAGAGGACAAAGCATAGAATGCATTAGACAAGATAATATTTAAAATTTTTTAATGTTTATTTATTTTTGAGAGAGAGAGAGAGAGAGAGAGAGAGAGAGAGAGAGAGAGACAAGTGTGAGCAGGGAAGAGGCAGAGAGAGAGGGAGACACAGAATCCAAACTGTCAGCACAGAGCCTGACATGAGGCTTGAACTCACGAACTGTAAGATCACGACCTGAGCTGGAGTCAAATACTTAACCAAGCGATCCACCCAGGTGCCCCAGAAGAGATATTGTTTTAAAAAGTACCTTGATTTGATGAAAAACATTAAACTATAAATCCAGGAAGCTCAGTGAATTCCAAATAGGATAAAGACAAAAACATTCACAGGTACACCATACTAAAAGTGCTAGAAGTCAGAGGAGAAGAAAATCTCAAAAGCACTAAGAGATAAATGACTCATTACTTAACAAAAGAAACTCAATAGGATTAAGAGTTGAATTCTCAGTGGAAAAAATACAGGCCAGAAAACAGGAGGATAACATATTCAAAGTACTCAAAGAATAGAACTTAATTAAGAATCCTATATTAAGCAAAGCTATCTTTTATAAATGAAGGCTAAGAAAAGACTGTCCTAGACTAAAAACGAGAACAAAACAAAACAAAAATAAACTGAGATAAATTGATGCAACTAGATTCACCTTACAAGAAAATTTCACAAAGTCCTTCAGGCTGAAAGCAAGTGACCCCAGATAGTAATTTGTATTCACATGAAAAAAACAAAAGCATCAGTAAAAGAAATTGTGTAATTTTACAAGACAGAAGAAATCATATTTTCCTCTGTCTTCTCTGCTGATTTAAAGCAATTGCATAAAAATAGTGTATTTATAATATATTATTCAGCCTATGAAAAATAAATACCATATATGTAATGTATTTGTCAACAATAGCACAAAAGAGGTAAAAAGAATAAAACTGTATTGGGTTAAGAAAATGACTACAGATAAAAGTAATTAGATATGCTGGGTTTAAAACATTAATAAATATCATATGTGTAATTATAATATTGCAAACAAGGGAGAGGGAATAGAGGAACATGTCTATTTATCACTAGAATTAAGTAATTATGAATCCGAAAGTCATTCAGATAAGTTCAAATGTATATGGTAAACTTTAAAGCAGAAATAAATGTAATAATAATGTAACTTATAGACTGAAATTATTAAACTTTAATATTTATATGATGAAATATTTACTTAATAAAAATAAATTTAAAAAATAGATGAACAAAATATGTCAGAAACCTAGAGAAAATTTTTAAAAGTGAAATGGCAGACATAAATCCAACTGTATAGATAACAACATTAAAGGATACACCTCTATGAAGCATTAGAAGAACTAATACCAAATCTTTATAAAATCCTCCTCCCTCAAAAAATAGGTAAGAAAACACTTGCCAACTAACTCATTGTGCCACAATTATCTTGATACCAAAACCAAAGAGATCAAACCAAAACTACAGACCAGATCTCATAAATATGTATGCAAAATGTTCCACAAAAATACCAGCACCCTGAATCCAACAAAATAAAAATAATTATACAACATGACCTAACGGGACTTATCCCAGGAATTCAAGAACATTTCAACATCTCATATCAATTAATGTAATACATCACATTAAAAGAATAACGAATTCTATCATAATGAACTATCATATGATAGTTTCAAGAGATGCAGAAAAATCACTTAATAAAAATACAATGTTTCATGATGGAAACACTCAACAAACTAGGCACAGAAAGAAACCTCCTCAACCCATAAAAAAACTACAAAAAATCCTCAGTTATAACATATTTAATAGTAAAAGACTGAATTATTTGCCCCTAAGATCAGGAACAACATAAAGAATGTTCACTTTCACTACTTCTTTTCAACATTATTTTGGGGATTTTATCCATGGCAATTAGGTAAGAAAAAGAAACAAAAGTCATCCAAAGTGGAAAGGAAGAAGTAAAAATAACTCTACCACAGATGACATGATCCTGTGTATCCTAAGGAATCCATTAAAAAACTATTAGAAATAATAAATGAAACAGCATGTTCACAGGATACAAAGTTCATTATACAAAAATCAATTGCAATTGCAGCAAACATTCTGAATGTGAAAATAAGAAAACAATTCTATTTAAAATATCTTCAAAATAATACTCAAAAACAATTTTACAAAATAAATGCAAAGCTTATTCTCTGAAAAACAGAAAACATTCCTGAAATAAGTTAAAGATATAAATAATTGAAAAAGCACCTGTTTCAAGGATCAGAAAATATAACATTGTTAAGACCAAAATAAATCCAGACTGAGACTCAATGCAATCCAATTAGCATCCTAGCTGACTTTGTAGAAATTGACAAGCTGACTCTAAAATTCATATGGAATTGCAAAGGACCTAGAATAAGGTACCATATCACACCCACTAGGGTGACTAGAAACAAAAAGTCAGATAATAACAAGAGTTACTAAGGATTTGAGGAAACTGGATAGCTTCATAAACTGCTGGTGGGAATATAAAATGACACAGTCACTTTGGAACAGTCTGGCAGTTTATCAAACAATTAAACAGGTAACAGAGTTACCATACGACCCAGAAATTTTCCTACTAAGTATATACTTAAGAGAAATGAAAACCCATGCCCACACAAAAACTTTTACACAAATGTTCAGAGCAGTATTCATTATTCATATTAGGCAAAAAATAGAAACAAGTCAGTGCCCATCAACCGACAACTGGATAAACAAAATATGGTATATCTATACAATGAGTCATAATACCTTTTTATTTGGGGAATCCTCAGAAAGCAGCCATTGTTTGGTGGGTTTGTTTTTGTTTTCTTGTAGACAGGTAGAAGCTGAGGAAAGATAAAAAGAAACAAAAAACCATTTCAAGTCTCTGATTGGAACTAGCATCCCATCCAAAATTGTCACTTCCATCCACATTCTAACAGTTAAGTAGGCAAGCCCTGAATCGATGAAGAGGGAATGTCTTCTCTACCTAACAGAATGGTAGACATTGCAAAGCCTTGTGGCAAAAGGTGTGGATGTATAACGCTGTTAAGGGAAGAAGAGAAGAGCTGTGAACAAGAATCCAATCTGACATAGTACAAATTATGGGTGTCATTCCAGGCTATCTCTAAGGTTTCCTGCTTAGAATTTAATTTTTTCTCCTCTCATAGACTGCAGTGTGAAAATGGAAGTAGCCAAATTTCAAACATGCAGGTCAGGATGATATACTTAGAGATGTCAGAGCTATAGGATAGAAGGAACCTGGGTGCCAGAATTACTTTCTTGAGCAGAGCTAAACTATAAGCCTAGATTTCTGGACTGTTTATGAGAGACACTCTATGGCTATGTTATGAAAATTTCAATATTTTGAAAGATCTTACAGTAGGCTTAATTTAATAGTACAATTACTATAATCTTAATGTGGCTGATCTTATTGGATGTGACAGGATTAAACTGATTGTTGTCTGGGTGTAGTAAAAAAAAAAACGATGTATCAACCATAACCAAACATATTAGTAAATACAGACACATTTGTTTTATCTGAGTGTGTAATAGTAAAAATTAAATCTGCTATATAATAAATGATGAGTGTAAAGAGTATTGTCAAAGTCAAAGATTAGGGTATAATGAGGGAGACCTCCCTAGTCTATAGAGTCAAGAAAGGTCTCGCTAAAAAAGTGATGTTTAAAGTTTCCTAAAGGCAGAATGGTAATTATATAGGTAAAGGGGTTAAGGGTGTTAAAAGGTATTCCAAACACAGAGAAAACCAAGTCAATTAATGACAAACAAGAAAGAAGATGGCATATTGAAGAAGTGAAATACATTCTAATGGCCAGAGTTCAAAGAGTGAGGAAGGCGGACTGGAAGATGAGGCCCGATCTTAGAGACTCATATTAAAGATACAGAACTGTAAATAAAAAATAAAAATGAAAACAAAGAATACAGTACTGTATACAGCACAGTAGCTGTAAACACGGCTTCAAACTGGATATGATAAATAATGTTTAAGTTTAAATATGTTCAGAATGTAGATAATTAGACTTTGCCGATTAAGAAGAAGAATTGTGTTTGGGGCATGTTGGAATGGTCATTCCTTTAAGATATTTAAGTGGAAACATTCAAGGCGTTGGAAGTCTAGATGGGGGCTCAGTCAACATTTCAAGAGGTCATATGTGTTTTAGTGTTACTTAAGTATTCTTAAGATAAGAATTAAAGTACAACTGATCAGTTTTTTAATTCTGTATTTGTATATTTGCCTACTTACTACAATTTGTTTGTGATCCCCAAATCAATAGACATTGGTCTTTTCCTGGACAAGTGCAGAACAACAAAAAAAGTCACATGCCTGCCTCCCAAGTCCCCAGCTGAGATAGCATAAGGGGATACTCTGTCTTCTTGTTTCAGATCTCATTCCGCATGATCTATTTAGTGGCATATTTTTTGTGTGTGTCTGATGATTTCATTGTTTAAAATGGCCCTAAGCGTAGTGTTAAAGTGCTGTCTAGTGTCCTTACTGGTTAAGAAAACTGCGATGTGCCCTATGGAGAAATATATATGTTAAATAAGATTTGTTCAGCCAGGAATTGTAGTGCTGCCGTCCATGAATTCAGTATTAATGAAACAGCAATATATTTAAACAAAGTGTCTTTAAACAGATAAACATATAAAACAGTTATGTTTTGATCAATTGAAAAAATGCTACAGCCAGAGGCTTAGAAACTTAATCGGATTTCCCCTCATGTCAGTGATTCTGTAATCACTAATTCAGATCTGACAGTGGCTTTATATAGTACATAATTACTCTAAATAATGAGAATGAAATGTAAATAAAGTGTAGAGTTTCTTATATTTGCATGCCTATCCTTTAAGACATAGGCATTTAAATTTAGAATTTTAAGAATGTTTATGAGCCGGGCGCCTGGGTGGCTCAGTCGGTTGGGCGCCCGACTTCAGCTCAGGTCATGATCTCACGGTTTGTGAGTTCGAGCCCCGTGTCGGGCTCTGTGCTGACAGCTCAGAATCTGGAGCCTGTTTCAGATTCTGTGTCTCCCTCTCTCTCTGCCCCTCCCCTGTTCACGCTCTGTCTCTGTCTCAAGAATAAATCAACATTAAAAACCATTTTTTTAATGTTTATGAGCAAGGACTTTATAGATATGTTTTTTGAGGTGAGAACTACATTACATATTTCTGCTGGCTTTCAATATATTTCATTTTGTGTTCTTATGCAGTATCATCCCTCAAATAACACTTTATCATCCATATATGTTACTTTATTTTTGTTTAATTTTTATTTATTTTTAAGAGGGACAGAGACAGAGTGTGAGCCTGGGAGGGGCAGAGATGGAGAGGGAGACATAGAATCCAAAGTAGGCTCCAAGCTCTGGGCTGTCAGCACAGAGCCTGGATGTGGGGCTCAAACCCATGAACCAGAGATCATGACCTGACCCATCCAGGTGCCCATATATGTTATTTTTAGTTACTAAGAAGAAAAATGTATAATTAATTGGAACATACATGGGAAACATACAATTCTATGGAATAAAACATTTTGAGAGCAACTCTCAAGAGTTTACATTCAAATTTAAATAAAGTGTATATATTACACATAATTAGGACATTTACTCAGAGTGAAGTGCATTTGTTGAAATTTTAGAGAAACTAAAGTAAAAAAAAAAAACATTGGCTGGCCTGATTTGTCTCATAAGTAATACACTAATTCATTGTGAAGTACAGTTCTATTGCCCATTATTTTAAAAAAGTACAACTTCATATATTGAAATATAAAACAAATGGACTAGTATTGGGAAAAATTATTTCTGTGATTTTTTGCAGGCTTATACATAGATATAAGCTTATGGAAATTCATTATTCAAAAAGTAAACTTTCTTTAAGAACAGAAACATTAATTTGTGTACATTGTTATCTAAAAAATTGAATGTAGGTGACCAAAGACAACCAAAATTCAAAAATGGCAACTTACACCTGAAAGTCTCTCAAATCCCCTTTATTTTTAAAAGTCTTCAGGGGCGCCTGGGTGGCTCAGTCGGTTAAGCATCCGACTTCAGCTCAGGTCACGATCTAACGGTCCGTGATTTCGAGCCCAGCGTCGGGCTCTGGGATGATGGCTCAGAGCCTGGAGCCTGCTTCAGATCTGTGTCTCTCTCTCTCTCTCTGCCCCTCCCCCGTTCATGCTCTGTCTCTGTCTCAAAAATAAATAAATGTTTAAAAAAATTTTAAAAAAGTCTTCATAAACAGGCATAGAAAACACATGTAATTGTTTTAATTCTAGCTTAGTAACTAAGCTTCCATGTTTTTCATTGTTCTCAATGTTAAGTCAATATTTTTAGTTTTAGTTTCACCTTATTTTTTTTAAAAATCTTTTACCCAAAGTATATGTGCACATAGTACAGTCAATCATTTATAAGAGACGTAATAGGTATCATCATTTTCCTGGTCCTTTCTCTCACCTTCCACTTCCAAGTGGAAACTGCTCTCAATATTTTGTTGTTGTTGTTGTTTAGCTGAAAATAATACTTACCTCCATGTTTTTAAATAATATTTTTAAGTTTTCAAATCTTGATTTTTCAGATTTATATAGTAACTTTGACATCAACATGTAGAAAAAATTGAGATTTAACTGTCTTCTCCTCTTTCCTCTGTTTTATGATTGCTTCCACTTTCATTAAAAAATGCTCACTCTACAAATAGAGTTATTCTTATATTAATTATCCCTCATTACATGGAAAAGGAAGGGATCCCACCTCACTCCATTCTCTGTGAGATCTTTCAGGCACAGGCTGTGTGCCAGTGATTACAGAAGAATTTATTTTCTTTTTTTTTTTTTAAGAATTCCTTTTTTAATCATTTTACAAATAGCAAAACAATGTTTGAAAACAAAAGTGCTATAATATTAATCTCATTACTCCCTCTGCAATGTATTTTCAAAGATGGCATTGAGATTTAAACAGCTTACCTTTTTTTTTTAATGTTTATTTATTTACTTTTGAGAGAAAGAGAGAGAGCACAAGTGGGGGAAAGACAGGGAGAGAGAGGGAGACACAGAACCTGAAGCAGGATCCAGGCTCTGAACTGTCAGCACAGGGCTTGAACTCACAAACCACAAGATCGTGACCTGAGCCGAAGTTGGACACTTAACCGACTGAACCACCAAGGTGCCCGTGGGCTACATTCTTACTTGCACACAAAAATAAACTCAAAATGTTTTAAAGACCTAATGCGAGACCTAAAACTATACAACTCTTAAAAGAAAACATAGACGGTAAGTAATACCTTTGATATCAGCTTTAACAACACCTTTCTAGATATGCATCCTCAGGCAAGGGAAACAGAAACAAAAATAACTTATTAGGCCTACATGAGAATAAAGAGCTTTTGCACAGTAAAAGAAAACCATCAAGAAAATGTAAAGGCAATGTACCAAATAGGAGAAGTTATTTGCAAACAATGTATCCCATAAGAGGTTAATGTCCAAAATATATAAGGAATTTAACAAGTCAACACCCAAAAGACAGTCCCATTAAAAGTGAGTAGTTGAAATAGAATTTTCCAAAATAAAAAGAGGCACTTAGCTGGCCAACAGACACAAGAAAAGAAGTTGAACATCACTAATTACTAAGGAAATGCAAATCAAACTATGAGATAATACCTTACAATTGTCAGAAAATATCTTATCAAAATGATAAGAAATAACAAGTGTTGGCAAGGATGTAGAAAAAAAGGAAACCCTTGTGCACTGTTGGTGGAAAAGTAAACTGGTGCTGTCATTGTGGAATAGAGTATGGAAGATTTTCAAAAAATCAGAAATAGAAATACCATATGATTAATTAATTCCACTATTGGGTATTAACTGAAGAAAATGAAAACAAGAAGATATATGTACCCCTATGTTTACTGAAGCATTATTTATAAAAGCTAATATACAATATTCAAAAGTAGCCCAAGTGTCCATTGAGAGATGAATGGATAAAGTTGTGGTATATATTACAACTAGATACTACTCAGCCATAGAAAAGAATGAGATCTTTCCATTTGTAACAACACGAATGGACCTAGAGGGTATTATCCTACCCAAAATAAGTCAAAGACAGATACCATTTGATTTCATTCATTTGTGAAATCTTAAAAAATCCAAATAAATGAACAAATGTAACATACAGAATCAAAGACAGAGAACAAAATGGTTGTCAGAGCTTAGCTATGTGGAGAGATGGGCAAAATAGGTGAAGAGGTTTAAGAAGTACAAAGTCACAGGCATGAAAAGTCCAGCACTGGCAGATGACATAATAGTGTATATAGAAAGCCCTAAAGATACACCAAAAACAAAACAAAAACCGATAATGATAAACGAATTCAATGAGATCACAGGATGTAAAACCAGTATACAGAAGTGCATTGCATTTCTGTGTGCTAATAATAAGTAGCAGAAAGAGAAATCAGAAATGAACCATTTACAATTGCACAAAAAAAAAAAAATACAAAAGAATAAACTTGACCAAGAAGGGGAAAGACCTATACTCTGAAAATTATAAAACATTAATGAAAGACATTGAAGATGACATAAACAAATGAAATGATATTCCCTGTTCATGGATTGGGAGAACAAATATTGTTAAACTATTCACACTGCACAAAGCAATGTACAAATTTGATGGAAACCCTATCAAAATACCAAGAGCATTTTTCACAAAATTAGAAAACATAATCCTAAAAGTTGTATGGAACCATACGAAACCCCGAATAATCAAAGCAATCTTGAAAATAACAACAAAACTGGAGACATCACAATCCCAGAATTCAAAATCTACTACAAAGATGTAGTATTCAAAACAATATGGTACTGGCACCAAAACAGACACATAGATTAACAGAACAATATAGAAAAGCCAGAAATAAACAGAGGATTATATAGTCCATTGATTTTTGACAAAGGAGCAAGAATATGCAACAGGAAAAAGTCTCTTCAACAAATGGTGCAGGGAAAACTGGACAGCTACATGCAAAGAATGAAACTAGACCACTTTCTTACACCACAGACAAAAATAAACTCAAAATAGAATAAAGACCTAAAGTGATATCTGAAACCACAAAAATCCTACAAGACAGCACAGTCAGTAATTTCTCTTTGGCTATAACATTTTTTTTAGAAATGTCTCCTGAGGCAAGGGAAACAAAAGCAAAAATGAACTATTGGGACCGCATCAAAAAAAATAAATAAGTAAATGTACAAAACTGCATGGCAAAGGAAATAATCAACAAAAAGACAACCTATTGAATGGGAGAAGATTGCAAGTGACATGTTCAATAAAGGTTTAGCTTCCAAAATATATAAAGCACTTAAACAATTCAATATTTAAAAAACTAATAATACAATTTAAAAAAATGGACAGAAAAAAATGAACAGATATTTCTCCAGATTAGACATAGATGCCAAAAGTTACATGAAAAGATGCTCAACTTCACTCATCATCAGGGAAATGCAAATCAAGGCTATAATCTGATATCACCACACACCTGTCAGAACAGCTAAAATCAACAACTCAAGAAACAAGTGTTGGTGGAGATATAGAAAAAAAAAAGAAACTCTTTCACACCATTAGTGGGAATGCAAATTGGTGTGGCCATTGTAGAAAACTGTATGGAGTTTCCTCAAAAAATAAAAAAATAAAACCACCCTATAATCCAGGAATTGTACTACTGGGTATTTATCCAAAAAAATACAAAAATTCTAATTCAAAGAGACACATACACCCCTATATTTATTATAGCATTATTTACAATAGCCAAGATACGGAAGTGCTCAAATGTTAACCGATAGATGAATGGATAAAGAAGATGTAGTATATATACATGATGGAATATTACTCAGCCATCACAAATGAAATCTTGCCATTTGCAACAATATGGATAGAGCTGGAGAGTATAATGCTATGAGAAATAAGTCAGATAAAGACAAATACCATATGATCCCACTCATATGTGGAATTTAAGAAACAAAAAAAAATGAGGATGGGGATTAAAGATTATGCTTATTATGATGAAAAATAAAATGAAGTGATAAAAAAGAAAAAAACTACATATGTTGCATTTCCACCCTCATGATTGACAAGTCAAAGATATTTGGAATTCCTTATCTGTATGCCTGCAAATATTTTAGTTTAGCTTAAGATCTAAGCATAGATTTGCCATTATTTTTATTATTTATTAAACTTCTCCTGTGCATTAGAAAGGCCATCCTTGGGTGTGGGCCAATTAGTAGTTGTCCTTTAACTATCAGCTCTGTTAATATGAATCCTTTAATGCTAAAGAGTAATATACCAGGCATCTTACACTCTTCACAATCGATACAATGTGTATTTCAGATGTCAGGTCAGCAACTTCTTGTACAACACCCACTTTGATGTCAGTGAAATCCTACAGCTAGAACTTCTCACAGCTTCTAACAAAATATATAAATAAATAGTTTTAAAAATCTCCCTAATTTATTTTGTACTACCCACCCCCCAGCTGTGCTAATGCCACTTGAAACAAAGTTAAACTCCTCTTTTCAAAATTTTCCTTGAATTTTCCCAACACTTTTTCAATTACGGTTTCAAATTATGTTCTTAAAAAGTGTCCTTTAAGTTGGTATTCATAGGCTTAGTTTTCAAGTAAGCATTGCGCTTTCGGTAACTAAGCAAAGCAAAATATGAAAAAAAAAAAAGGCAGCTAGTAACCGATTAAGTAAGCACTGCATTCTGTATATATATATATGCCAAGCTACAGGATATTTTGAGAACATGTAATTCAGATAAATACATCATAAGCTACTTATTTCACATTGTTTACTGCAGTAGCAATGATTGTATGCTCCTCGCAGGAATTATATTTATTTCCTTCTTTCTGCCATCCTGGCAACCTAGAGGTTGTACTTCATAAATATGAATTAACGGCAAAGTGGGGTATATCTTCTTAAGATTAAAGAAGTAGGGAATAATCTCTACATCGTCTCTTAGCTCAAATAATTGGTTCTGTGTTCAGGGATGAATATAACCATCAGAGGCTACAATGTATGAATTACTGTCACAAGTAAAAGCAAGAGAATATTAATTATGTCAAATGAACTAAGAGACAGATGGAGCCATTAAAACTTCAAGAAGTGGCCAAATATTATTAATTCATATGGCATTCATTATATCACTACTGATCATACCAGATTCCTTTCTGTATTATTAGATATGATGTGCAAAACTAAGGTTTTCAAGAAATTTCTCTATGAAAAAAATCTGCTGCAATGAAGTCACTTAAGCAGCAAAGAGGATACCTATGGCTGAGTTCAGAATTTCTTATCTGTCACTGTATTTTAAGAAAAGATCTATATTATCTTCCTAGGTATCAAGCTCTACTCTGTCAGAAATAAAAAAAGAAAACAAAAATATGAATTCAAATAATACAATAAAAGGGTTTCTTTCCTTCCAGTTCTATATAAACAAAGCTATTGTTTGGTTTCCAAAAAGTAGTTGTTGTGCCTTGTTATAGTATGATACAAATCAGAGTCATTAAAAGTAATTACTTCTTGGTTTTTGTGTAGGTTGCCTAGGAGATGAGTAAAAGTTCCAAAAGTGTTATATCATTATTAACAGTGATAATGGTATTATTACTGCTCTCAGTATGATTTATCAAGTGCCTATTATGTACAAGGCATCGTTTAAATGTTTTACATATATTTTACTTAATCTTCTGAACGGATCCAAAGATAGATATTGCTATTATTCTTTCATGTTAAATATTCATGATCAGATAATCAAGCAAAAGTTTTCAGCCAGTAAGATGTATGGGATATCTGAATGTCTGAATTACTGAATTCTGAATTAATAGACACAGGAAGATTAGTCATAACTATTTTTCTTAACCCAACCATGGTCACTTGGAAGGGCCAATTAACAGTGAACACACGTTTGATGAGCCAGTAGTGGTCACCGCATGCCATATTCTGAGCCTATTCCTTTAATTATATATTCCTTCTCAAGCCTTGGGAAAATATTTGACATTAGAAAAATATTTCAAAGATCAATTTCTAAGGCATTCCCCCTAGTGTAATGTAAACCAGTACTGCTCACAGTAGAATGGATGTCATGTTCTTTTGTCTCCTACTGAAATGCTTGTCTCTGAGTTTTATTTGAGAAAAGCGAGATTGGTTTTTATTTCCAATCCCTCAAGTTGAATGTATATAGAGAGAAAGTGAGAGTATGAAAGAGAACTTTATATAGTCTGCTTTGATTTGCCTTGAGTAAGGATAGTGATTTACCTAATGTGTGAAGTAAAATGACACCCTGAACAAGTAGGTGAGCTGTGTGGGAATTTTCTGTGTGATTAGATTATGGTCCTCTCCATAATGAGATGAGGATTTTTCTTTTATTCTTTCAGACTGTATGAACAAATTGCAAAAACTTTTTAAAAGTGAAAGATTGGCAAATGCAAGTACACGCATGCGTGCACACACACACACACACACACACACACACACACACACACACACAAAGTGATCCAAAGGTTTTGTGTAATATTAGGCAACAGTTTTTCATGTAATATTTCTAGGTTTCCAAATATTAAATAGAAATGTGTAGGGGTGTCTGGGTGGCTCAGTCGGCTAAGCGACCGACTTCGGCTCAGGTCATGATCTCCCGCTCTGTGAGTTTGAGCCCCGCGTCGGGCTCTGTGCTGACAGCTCAGAACCTGGAGCTTGCTTCAGATCCTGTGTCTCCCTCTCTCTCTGGCCCTCCCCCGTTCATGCTGTCTCTCTCTCTGTCTCAAAAATAAATAAACGTTAGGGGCGCCTGGGTGGCGCAGTCGGTTAAGCGTCCGACTTCAGCCAGGTCACGATCTCGCGGTCCGGGAGTTCGAGCCCCGCGTCAGTCTCTGGGCTGATGGCTCAGAGCCTGGAGCCTGTTTCCGATTCTGTGCCTCCCTCTCTCTCTGCCCCTCCCCCGTTCATGCTCTGTCTCTCTCTGTCCCAAAACTAAATAAACGTTGAAAAAAAAAATTAAAAAAAAATAAAATAAATAAATAAACGTTAAAAAAATTAAAAAAAAAGAAATGTGTATATATATATATATATACATATATACATATACACATAATAAATAAATGAGTAATTTTTCTGATGGCATAATGCCACTCGTTTATTTTTTTTATGCTAAGTAAATACTGCTTAATCTATTTGCCTGTAAATTTTCACTCTGTGGTCAGAATTGAACATGGTTTTTACAAAAAAGAACTGAATGTTCTTTCTCCATTTATTTCTTTTCCTTTCTTTTTTTCAAGTGTTTTATTCAACAAAATAATTAACAGAGGGTTATTACAGTGAATGAGACACAGAGATAAAACTGTCATGCTTCAAATCTAAGGAATTTCCTTATTGACAATATGGAAGCAAGCCACAGAAAGTACAGGAAAGCAACTAGGCCTTAAGTGGGATGAGAAACAAGGTTGATACCTTAGGATACTTTCAACCTTTTTTCTTTGTCTCTTCCACTTCTCTCTAAAAACCATTACCCTTCTTCTCATCTCCTGCCCCGCATGTAGTCTCAACCACATGGTAACAAAACATCTACTACAATAACTTAGCACACAATGAGTGCTGTGTGGGAAAATGTTCTTAATGCTTCACATGTCATTGAATCCCAGTCCTATGCCTCTAAGTCAATATTAGTGGGATCCGGATTTTGAGAGGCAGCATCTCATAGAAATCAGAAACCAGATTCTTCGGCTCCTTTGGTTCTTTGGCTCTTTGGCTGCCAGATTCTTTGGCAGGAGGTAATACTTCCTGCAAGTGTTATGGATATTATAATTTTGCAAAATAAAACCATTTTAAATATAGAAAACTATTTAACCCAGGACTGAACTCCATCCAGTCGTACATAAAGATTGTCACCTCTACCTTATACGGTTGTCCTGATCAAGGGCCGTATCTCCAACAGCCGTGGATTCCATTGTATGGAGGGGGAAAAGTGAGTTCCTGGGAAAAATATGACAACATCTACATATGTTTCATCTAAAAATTAACAAAGACATTAAGCTGTACGAATATTTGATGTACAGTTTGCTCCCATGGTCCTCCTTGGCTCCGGGAGACTCCCTTTCATGTATCACAATGCACAGGAGTTCCTACTGTAAGTTCCACATTATAAAGTGTCTTCACTCCTCCCTTTTGACTTCGGAGCATTGCAATATGCTGCATGTACAGGCCTTGGGAAATGCCCTAATTTTAACTCCACTAACTCTCACAAAACTGTTGCGTGACTTGGAAAACTCTTCAATGAAACCACAGCGAAGGATAAGCAAATACACAAATATGAGAAAACAAAAATGAATCAAAAGACTGTGTGTGTGTATGTATGTATGTCCATCCTTATCCTAGTGCACGCTCTTTATTAGCTGCATTACAGTGGCAAAGAACACTAACAATCTAAACTATTACACCCTTGGGGCGCCTAGGTGGTGCAGTCGGTTAAGCGTCCGACTTCAGCCAGGTCACGATCTCGCGGTCCGTGAGTTCGAGCCCCGCGTCAGGCTCTGAGCTGATGGCTCAGAGCCTGGAGCCTGTTTCCGATTCTATGTCTCCCTCTCTCTGCCCCTCCCCCGTTCATGCTCTGTCTCTCTCTGTCCCAAAAATAAATAAACGTTGAAAAAAAAATTTTTAAACTACGACACCCAGAATTTCGCTCACATTTTTGAAATACTCATTTGGAATATGGATTATCCACTAATATAAATGAAAGCACGTCATTGTTCACAGGGACTGTGGCAATAAGGAAGCTAAAACCAACTCCAGGATGTCACTGACATGGTTAAATTCTCAAATCAAGATCTTTATAATATTTACAGAAATTTAGTGATGGATGAGGAGGAATGATGAAAATCCTATCAGGTAGAACACTGAATATTTTAAGGCAAAATACTTAAAAGAATAGTTAAAAAGAAAGAAAGGTACTGTTCATATTCATTTAATATAAAGAAAAGTGTTTCAAATTTTGTGTTTAATTTTTTTTGATTCCCTGATGAAAAGTGGCTGTCAGTAAACTACTATCTAGAAAATACAAAAATAAAAAACATGAGCCTTGACTGTTATTTTGTAAAATTACTTCAATTTACCCTTCATATTAGTTTACTTTTTTATTTAGGAAGAGGTTTGAAAGTTAGTCTTTCACATCACTGGTAAAATTTTCTGTGTTGTCAGTTTTCTTTATAGATAATATTATCTGTTATTCATTCCATTTGCCTTACAACTTTTCCTTTAAATTTCTTTGGCTTTCCAGCCAGTTTCTTTTTATCTTCTTCTCTCAATTTTAATTTTTTGTTCTATGCTTCCAAGTTTTTTCTATAATTTTATAAATCACATATAATATTTCTTTTCAAAATTATCTGTTTCCCATGTAAAAGTGTCAAAGTAGGACTAATTTCTCTTTGATGCAATACTTATCTCCCTTTATAGAACAAAATTTGAAATAAACCTGTAGGATTATATTGTGATAGTTAACATCGGGAGATGTAATAACTTATTTATTTTTGTAAAACTATATTTTCCCCCAAGAGGTCTTATATTTTCCGTTTCAGTCTTCATTGTCTTGAATATTAATCTATAAGATTGATTTATAAGCAGAAACATTGGACATATTTTTACTTTAGAACTACATATAAGGCTCTGTTGAACTAAAGGGAAATCTATTTTACCCACTCGTGTTTCTGTCTTATGTGAAGATAATTTATAATTATCTTATAAATTATATTATTTATAATTTGAAGTTTGTTTTTCTATTAACATGAAAATATTTAATACAAATGGTAAATATCCACAATTAAAAAATTTCTTTCCATGAGATCCTAAAAAGGAATTCCTAGTCCATTCATGATTCCTATTTCCAGAAATATTTTCTGCCTATAAATGTATTATATTCAGTTTTATTGACCTAGGACTCTGCACAAGGATTTAGGGACTGCATTACTTAGTTGTAAATAGTATGTAGCAAAAAGCATCAATAGTTCATACAATTCTGCCATGTAGTAAAATGCAGCATGATAAAACTTGTGCTTAGTCCCACTAATTTAGCTATTTCTCATAAGTGGGAGATTAATTATATAAAAGGGTTCTGAGAGACAAGGGCTCAGATGGGAAGATAATTGGCCTAAATTTCTGTCCTCAGTGTAGGCTAAGCCAGTGACATTTGGTGAACAGACAAAATATCCTCCCTAATATCTTGATCAAAAACCATTAAATTAGCTTTAAAGTACTATATGCAAAACACCTGCATGGTCATAGTTTAATGCACAAGCAAAAAAAAAAAAAAAAACAGAATCAAAATAAGATTAAGTATATAAACTGATTATGAAAAATTAAAAATGTCAAACTAAATATATAAAATATCAAGATATCCAAAGATTATCAAATTGATATCTATTTTCTTTAGATTTCCCTTAAAAAAAAAACCTGCTATTTTTTTTTTCAAAATTGAAGATTTGCCGTCTATGTGAAACTTTGGTATTTTCTGTTCTTCATTTTCCTCTTCAAATATATTCTGGTAAAAATCTCTGTATCTGATCCAAAGATAATCCCAGCTGCCACATCACAGGAAGAAAACTGAAGTATATAAAACTTTAAGAAGGAAACACCCTTCTGTTCCACTCCATAAATTTTTTAGAAGCTGACATCTAATGTGTCAACAAAATTCCATGAGCAAGAAAAGGCAATCCCAAGAGAACCTCTAGACTACAGATGACAACAATAAAGATACTATAAGCACACTGAAGAGTGTATTGTCAGCATTAATTCCACATTCTAGAACGTTGAGGTATTTTATTCATTCCGTTTTTTCTTTTTTTGCTATTTCAGTAATTTTACCTCAGACATATATTCACTATGTTAGATTCCATCCTTCAAAACACATTTCATTGAAAGGTGAACAGACAGACAAATCAGCATATGACATGGTGACTGCATTTTTACATTAATGGGGGAATATGTATAGTCTTCAAAATTGTTAGTAGAAACGATTTAAAACATGAGCCCTAAAATCTTATTTTTACATTTGCGTATCATCCAGTGTTTCAAATCTACTCATAGAAGAAATTAGTTTAGAAGAAACAAGGTATAAACAATATAATCATGGTATGTTTGATTTTATAATACTATCTAGTAGAAAACATAGAATTGCTTAATGTTACAACAATATATATATATATTTTCACATTGACCTCTTTATATAAAATGATGTCACAAGGAATAGAAATAAACTGTTGGATTATGATAAAACTAGACTTTCATTGTGAATCATGAAACATTAAGAATATATTTATAATGTGGTGCCTGTGTGGTTCAGTCAGTTGAGAGTCCACTCTTGACGTAGGCTCAGGTCATAATCTCATGGTTCATGGGATCATGCCCCACATAGGGCCCTGTGCTTACAGCATGGAGCCTGCTTGAGATTCTCTCTCCCTCCCTTTCTCTCTGCCCTCCTCTCTCTTTCTCTCTCAAAAAAATATAGAAAAAAATCTTAAAAAATACATTATTAATTGCTTATATATAGCATCATAACCATCAGTTAAATGCAAATTTTGGTTATTTTATTCTTTTTTACATTCAGTACCAGGGATATATGCCATTGGCTTTGGTCTTTTCCAACTACAAAAAGATGTTCTAAAATTTTAAAATATTTCACCAAAAAAATAAAGACCCCAAACTTGGATTATAAAATTATTAATTTGTCCCACATTACTTCATTAATTACCAAGTTATTTATTGATTGCAAAGAATAGGTCAATAAGCTAAACAAGTGCATATTACAAATGAATCAGATTTATAGAGGCAATTTCTACCCTTCTGCCTACTGCCACAAAAGTATCATCTACCAAAAAAAAATGCGCAGTATAAGTTAAAACTGTTGCTTTGGGGCTTCGCCATTTGCTTTTTATTTTAGAGGGGTTGTTAAACCTATTTTGTACATATCTGCTTTATTTCCTTGACTCATTTTTAAGCAAAAAATCATTTTTCCACTTTGATAGAAGCTGTGATATTTGAATAATGTGCTTTGGGGAGGGTTGAACAGCAGTTTGTGTGGAGGAAGATATACTGAATATTTGATGAGTACAAACAGAATGTGGTAATTATCAGCACTATGTATCAAATATCGTTTATTTGTCTCTTTGGGGCAACTTACCCATAGGGTTTCCTTTCACAGACCTTCTGTGACTATGTGGGGCACTATAATTAGTCCTGGTCACTGAGTTGTGGGTGGCTGGAACATGAGCATGTAAGACACCCTAGAGCTCTCTTTTTTGTCTATCAAAACACCTGATGTTTCAGGGGTATTTGTCTTATTAGCTTGGGTCTTACTCCCATAAGCCCTCAGGAACAACAATTTATCAAAATGGTTTAATCTTTTCCAACCTGATTGGTAAAAAATGGAACTTTAGTTTTAATTTGAATCTTTTATTGTATTTTCAGCTTTAATTTTTTTTAATGTTTATATTTATTTTTTTAAATTTTTTTTCAACGTTTATTTATTTTTGGGACAGAGAGAGACAGAGCATGAACGGGGGAGGGGCAGAGAGAGAGGGAGACACAGAATCGGAAACAGGCTCCAGGCTCCGAGCCATCAGCCCAGAGCCTGACGCGGGGCTCGAACTCACAGACCGCGAGATCGTGACCTGGCTGAAGTCGGACGCTTAACCGACTGCGCCACCCAGGCGCCCCAATATATTTATTTATTTTTGAGAGAAAGAGCGTGCGTGCAAGCACACACACAGGCGGGGAAGGGGCAGAGAGAGAGAGGGAGACAGAGTCCTATAAGCAGGCTCTGGGCTGACAGCACCCAATACAGGGCTCGATTTCAGGAACTGTGAACTGTGAGGTCATGACTTGAGCCGGATTTAGAGTCAGACGCTGAACTGAGCCTCCCAGGCCCCCTGTTAGTTTTTAACATTCCTATATCTTATCTTAAAGTGGTTTATTCGTGTCACTTATCTATATACTTTTTGTGTATTTTTGTTTGATCTGAAAATAACTTACGTATGTTATATCTGCATCCGAACTGTGACCTCCCAATATATATATTTTTAATTATATCATTTGTTATTTGACTTGGCCTTGCTGACTTTCAAGTTATGGACTTCTTTTAAGACTAACCATTACATTTTTTTTCCTCTCAGAATGTCATCCCAAACTAAGACATTGCAAATGAAGTCTCCTAGGTTTCTCTTTGCATTTTTATGACTCTGTATTAAAGCTTTTGGTAACTCAGGAATTTTGGAATAATATGGTAGTGACCATGCTTCATTTTCTAGTTATTTAAATCTTTGTGTAGCAGTTAAAACATTTCCTCATTTATAAACTGAACATTTCTTGTTGAATTTACTCTGTTATATATTCCTTCCAATAATAAATGGGGTGTTTTCTACCACTTTATTTTCCATCTGATTATTTAGAAATGGTATCGATTGTTCCACCAAAAAGTTTAAAACTCTACTAATAATGAATTGAAACCTTGCATGGGTTTTTCTATTAAGCACAATACTGACTTTTGAGTTAGCTGGATAAAGAGACGGGTAGATAGGTAGGTTAAAATAATAGTTCACAGAAAGGATTGTAGACAATACACACACACACACACACACACACACACACACACAACCAAGAGAGAGAAAGAAAAAGGATCATATGATCAATATATTTTTAACCCAAACTATCCTTGAATTCCTAGTAGGAGTACTACATGACTATGGTTTATTATTCTTTAGTATACTCTTGGATTATATTTGTGAATATCTGATTTAGGAATCTGTGACTTATATCATAACTGATATTTGTCTATAACTTCTGTTTTTGTCAAGTGTGTGTGTGTGTGTGTGTGTCAGAGAGAGAAAGAGATTAAAGAAGTGGTCTCTTGCTTCATAGAAAGTAATGGAATTGTTTCTTCTTTCTCTACTAGTATTCTTTATAAAGCACTGTACTTACCTCCTCTTGAAAGACGTGGTACAATTCATATCAAACTATACTTTGTACTCCTACCAACAATGAATGTTCACGTTTGTCTGCCTCTTCACCAGCACTGATACTGTCAGTCTTTTTTGGATTTTAGCTTTTCTAATAGGTATGTGGAGACATTACCTTGCTTTGATTTGCGATTTTCAAATGATAAATGATATTAAGCATCCTGTCATATGCTTGCTTGCCATCTGTATATTTTTCTGGTAAAGTTTTATGCAGATATTTTGCCAATCTTTAAAAAAAATAGGCTGCTTGTCTTCCTATTATTGAATTTTAAGAATTATCTGTGTATTTTGATAAGTTCTTTATCAGATATGTTTTGCAAATATTTTCTTAAGATGGTGACTTGTGTCTTTATCCTGTTAACTGTTTTACATAAAAGATTTAAACTTGGGGCGCCTGGGTGGCTCAGTCGGTTAAGCGGCCGACTTCGGTTCAGGTCATGATCTCACGGTTCATGAGTTCAAGCCCCGCGTCGGGCTCTGTGCTGACAGCTCAGAGCCTGGAGCCTATTTCAGATTCTGTGTCTCCCTCTCTCTCTCTCTGACCCTCCCCTGTTCATGCTCTGTCTCTCTCTGTCTCAAAAATAAATAAACGTTAAAAAAAAAAGATTTAAACTTTAATACAGTTCAAATTTCATTTTTTTCCTTTATTAATCATGTCTTTGGTATTATATCTAAAAATTCATACCCAAACCCAAGGTCACTTAGATTTTCAGTAAAGATCGTGTTTTTTTTTAAACATTTATTTATTATTGAGAGACAGAGACACAGAGCGTGAGCAGGGGAAGGGTAGAGAGAGGGGAAACACAGAATCTGAAGTAGGCTCCAGGCTCTGAGCTGTCAGCACAGAGCCCGACGCAGGGGGTGTGAGATCGCATGAACTGTGAGATCATGACCTGAGCTGAAGTCGATCGCCTAACCAACTGAGCCACCCAGGCGCCCCAAGATCATGTTTTTTAGAGCAATTTTCAGTTTACATTAAAATTGAGAGGAAGGTTAGAGAGAATTCCCATATACCTTTTGTCCTCAGACATGCATAGTCTCTCCTATTATCAACAGTGCTCAAAAGAGTGGTATCATTTTTACCAAAAATAAATCTACACTGATACATTATAATCACCCAAGTCCACAGATTACAATACACATCACTCTTAGTGTTGTATATTTGATGGGTTTGGACAAATATATAATGAAAAACATTCACCACTATAATAGCAGTATTTTTACTATCCTAAAAATCATATTCTCAACATATTAATCTCTCCCCACTCTTCTACTTATATAAAACTTATGTATTAAACTTATCATTAAACTTTGGATAGGTATATACTGCAATCTTGCCTTAATCACTTATTAGTTCTAGGGTAGTTAATTGGGACTTTCTATTAAAAAATTGTCTCATCATAAAAAAAGTTCTATTCCTTCATCACCAATCTGTATGTTTTATTTCTATTTCTTATTTTATTAAATTAGCTATGACTTCCAGTCAATATTGTGTAAGAGTAGTGAGAAGAACTCGCCTTATTACTGATCTGAAGGGGAAAGCATACAGTTTATCACCATTACGTGTGATATTTGTTGTGAGGTGTTTTTTTTTTTGTAGATTTTACTTATTAAGTTTTATTATTTGATTTTCAGATGTTGAGCCAGTCTTATGTATGTGGAATAATCACAATTGGTTGTAGTATATTATTTATATATTTTTGGTTTTAACTAATATTTTTGAAAATGCTTATATCTATGTTCATAAAAAAGAGTGATATGTAGTTTTCCTTTATTTTAATGTTTTTATTTAGTGTTGTTATCAGAGTAATGATGGCTTCACAGAATGAATTATGAAGCATTCCTTTCATTTCTTTTTCCTGAAAGAGATTGAATAGATTTATTTCTTCCTTCAATAGATGTAAGAATTCAGTGGTGAAGCCATCTTGGCTAGTGCTTCCTTTTTTTTTTTTTTTTTGATATTTATTAATTATGGGTCTAATTTCTTTAATAGCTATAGATCTATTCAGGTTAACTAGTTCTCCAGGTGTGTGTTTTATAGATTATTTCTTTCAGTGAATTGTTCCACGTCCTATAGATTATCAAATCTGGTGGCATGTTATCATTCACAATATTCTTTTATTATCCCTTAAATGTCTAAGATCAGTATTGGTTACCTCTCTTATTTCTACTATGAGTAATTCGTGTTTATGCTCTCTTTTCTTGCTTAGTTTAGCTAGAGGGTTGTCAATATTATTGATCTTTCTGTAGAATAAGCTTCTGACTTAATTCATTTTTTTTCTACTAATTTCCAGAAGTTGGGTATCTTCTGTTATAAGGTACCTGAACTACCTGTGAAACAGTACGGCATAATTTGAAAATGGAATTAAAATTGTTGTAAACATATACTGCAAAGTATAGAGCAACCAGTAGATTAAAATATGATTTTAATCAGTGGCTAAGAGAAGAGAGAAAATGGAACCATAAAATATTCTTTTAAAACCAGGGTAGGGGTGCCTCAGTGGCTCAGTCGGTTAAGCTGCCAACTTTGGCTCAGGTCATGATCTCGCAGTCCGTGAGTTCGAGCCCCGCGTCAGGCTCTGGGCTGACAGCTCAGAGCCTGGAGCCTGTTTTGGATTCTGTGTCTCCCTCTCTCTGACCCTCCCCCGTTCATGCTCTGTCTCTCTCTGTCTCAAAAATAAATAAACGTTAAAAAAAAATTAAAATATAAAACAAGGGAAGGCAGAAAAAGGGGAAAAATGAATAATCACAAGTAGAAAACTGTTACCAACAGATTTAACTCATCTGTATCACTAATCAGTTTCAAATGTGAATGGCCTGGGGTGCCTGGGTGGTTCAGTTGGTTGAGCATCTGACTCTTGATTTTGGCTCAGGTTATGATCCCAGGGTCATGAGATGGAGCCCTGTGCTGTGCATGGAGCCTGTTTAAAATCTCTCTCCCATTGTTCCTCTCCCCTGTTCACACATGCTCTAAAATAAAAAAAAAAAAAATTAAAAACTAAATGTGAATGGTCCAAATGCATGAATTAAAATACAAAAACTATCAGAATTGCTTTTTGAAAAGGGACTCAATTATATATTAAAAGAAGCATACTTTAAATGCAATCACACTGATAGATTAAAAGAAAGTAGATGGAGAAAAATACACGATAATACAATAATCAAAAGATACCTGAGGTCAATATATTAATTTCAAAAAAGAAGACTTCAAAGCAAGAGCAAGTTTCAGGGATAAGGAGGAGCACTACATAATGGTAAAAGGATCAATACTCCAAAAAGACACAACAGTCTTTAATGCATTTGTACCTAACAAGAAAATATCGAAATATGAAATATCTAAGGCAAGAACTGATAGAACTGCAAAGAGTAATAGAAAAAGCCGCTCTTATATTTAGAGACTTCAACATCTATCAGTAATTGACATATCCAACAAAAACATCAGCAAGGATATAGTTGAGCTGAATAGCACCTCAGTAAAGTGGAACATTGCCATTTATAGGATACTTCATACAATAGCAAAATACACTTTCTTCGTAACCTCTCATGGAACATCTTCAAAGACCACAATCTGGGCCATAAAAAACATCTTAGCAATTTCAAACAGTATATATCTTACAACATATGTTCTCAGTGCATGGGATTAAACTAAAAACCAATAACAGAATGGAATTAGACTAGAAATCAGTAACTGATAGCTGGAATATCCCAAAATATTTGGAGATATACAATACAGTTCTAAACAGAAAATGGGTCAAAAAGGAAGTCTCAAGAGAAATGAAAAAAAAAATATGTTGAACTAAAACAAGAATGCAACTTACCAAAGTTTGTAGTGCTTATAGGGACATTTATAGCATTAAGTGCATATATTAGAAAAGAAGAAAGATCTGAAATCAGTAATCTAAGGCCCCACCTTAAGAAAATAGAAAAAAAGGGGCCACATATACCTAAAAGAAACTGTATTAAAGATAATCAAACTTAGAGCAGAAATATTATTTTAATACATTTTGTTTGTAAATTTTTTACTTTTACAATGTAAGGTGAATAATTTATTTTCATGTTTTTTGTTTATAAATATATTTTAGTTACTGTTTCAGAGATTTGATTTAATTTTAGTGATTCAAATTATCCAATATTTTTATTTTTATCTATTCCTAAGAATTTCTAGAATTCCAAATCCAACTTAAAATGTATGGTTGTAATTACTTTCTCATTTTACTGAAGTGATATCAGCAAGTAAATATCTATACAATTCAAATAGCCATTATTTGGATTGGTTTCCTTTGTGGCGTAGTTTTGTTTAACACTTTAGAATTCCAAGAAAAATAGTGTGTGTGTGTGTGTGTGTGTGTGTGTGTGTGTGTGCGCGCGCGTGCGCGTGCGTGCATGTTTCTTCATTATTGGGAGGAAGGGGGTTTAGTTCTTTTGGTCCTGCCTCAGTTGGTCAGGAATTCATGGGAAGCTTGGCTGGATAATTCTGACCCAGGGAGTTTCTTAAGAGGTTGCACTCATAGGTTAGCCAGGACTACAGGCCTTTGAAGTCTTTACTGGAGCTGGAGGAACTCTTACAGTAACTCACTTGCATGCTTAGCCAAGTTGGTGGTGGGTGTTGGTTGGAGTGCTTAGTTCCTATTCTTCTGGGCCTCTCCACAGGGCTACTTGAGTATTCTCACCACCTACTGAGACTGATTGGTCCTGTTACTTCAGCCACACTTGGCTGAATTAAGTGTGTTGAATTGCAGTTTCTCAAAAAAGGACTCTGGAACGAAATTCCATGACTTGTTGCATGTCAGGAATATTTGATAATGTTGCATGTCAGTCATACATTTCTTCACTCAACACTTTAAATATATTGCTCTACTGCCTTCTAGTATTTTTTTTTTAATTTTTTTTTTCAACGTTTATTTATTTTGGGGACAGAGAGAGACAGAGCACGAACGGGCGAGGGGCAGAGAGAGAGGGAGACAGAATCGGAAACAGGCTCCAGGCTCTGAGCCATCAGCCCAGAGCCCGACGTGGGGCTCGAACTCACGGACCGCGAGATCGTGACCTGGCTGAAGTCGGACGCTTAACCGACTGCGCCACCCAGGCGCCCCATCTACTGCCTTCTAGTATTTAATATAAATACTTTACTATAATTTATATAATGTATACTTTAGTATAAATTAGTATATAATTTATATTTAGTATATAATTATACTTTAGTATATAGTATATAATTATACTTTAGTATAAATTAGTATATAATTTATACTTTAGTATAAATACTTTACTTCTGTAAAGAAGTGTGAAACCAGTCTTCTGTTTCTTTTAGGTGATTTGTTCTTTACTTTTGGGGCCAAATTTTTGTGTTAAGAAATCTCTTTAATATTAGTCACCTAATTTTGTTTCCCTCCCCACCTCTAAAGTGCTGGGTATTGTTCACCTAAAGTTTTAAAGCTTTTGTTTTTCAAAATGCGTGTTGTATTTTGGCTACTTTTTTTATATTACTTTTGTAATCTATTTCTAAGGCATTGAAGATTGATGATGCACACATCTGATTTCCTAGGTGACCATTTCAATTATTTTGTCTCTGATAAAGCCTTTACTTATTTTTAATTTGCTTTTTCATTTTTTATTATTATATGTTACTTCATGTCCATTACTATGTTTCAACAGTGCCTATTCTCATTTGTGCTGGTTACAAAAAGACCTTCTTTGGGGAGATATTTTTTCTTCCCTGAACTCTGGTGGTCCATATTCCATCTTTTTTTTCTCACCTATTTTTTTCTTAACTCTTATAAATTTGATGAACTTTTCAATTCTACATGTAATGGATTCAGTATTCTTTCCCCCAAATACATGTCTATCAGAACTTCACAATATAATCTTATTTGAAAATAAGGCCTTTTCACATGCCATTAAGATGAGGTCATATTGAATTAGGGTGGGCCTTGTAAGAGTGACAGGTGTATTTATAGAAGAGGACAAACCCACTGACAGACACACACAGAAGTCATGTAAATATGGAGGCAGCTATTGAAATGATACATCTAGAACCTAAGATTTCTAGCACATACCCAAAACTAGTAAAAGGCAAGGGAGGCTTTCCAGAGCTAGAGACTGTCAGAGGGAGTATGGCCTTACTGTTACCTTAGGACCTAAACAATAGATGTGATGTTTTTCACTATTTTTTTTAATTTATGGATTTTTGACACAATACTTTTCATCTTTTCTCTGATAATATTAATATGTTCAGTTTTATATGTCTATTTGGTTTTCTTGCTTCTTTAAAAGATTTATTAATTTAAAATATATTCTGATTTATTTTCAATTTATTAATCATCACTCTATGAGGTTAAAACCTGTATATTTGTCTCTCTGTTTACTTTTTAACTGAATTACAATGCCCTTGGGGATAAGATTCCTTTTCCTTAAAATATTTAACTTTGTTCCATTTCTAGCATCAATATGTTTCCATTCCAATTTTACCTTAGCCCATTATATTTGTGTTCTTTTTATTCTAATAACAGCAGAAAATTTCTTCACCATGAGTAAATTCACCACTATATCTTAATGTTAGCTATTCTCTATTCTAGAACATATTTTTCCCCTACGATTTCAGTTTTTCCTTCACTCAAAATATATTTTCGTTTCTCTAATATATCTGTTAATATATACTATTTTCAGTTTCTTATTCTCTTCTCAGGGCTAGTAATTACATTTAGCTGGGTCTTTACCCTTCAGAGCTCTCTATTAAGTTTGCTTTAGCATAGATATTGTGTGGTGGTTTTTCATCTATTAGAGAGCAGACCACTCTGATTAATCATTTTAATTACAAAATTGCTGCCTCTATTCTCTCCATTCTTGATTCTGGTTGGCCTTTTGACAAAATAATATTTGCATATTTCGCTCTAAATCTATTCTTCATCTTTTTTCTAGTGTGGAAATCTATATATGGCTATCGAGATATTAGAGATACATTGTACTGCTCAAAATTGAACATCCCTGTTCTCATGAAAATTATTGTCGGGAGGGAATTGAGCACATGACCCAAAGACTATCATCAATAAGACAATCAACGGAGTAAAACCACCACAAAAATAAATACATGTCTGAGGAGGCAACAAGCTAATTATGCCACTGAAACTGAAATGCATCTTCTTATTTTCTGGTATTCACCAAGTTTGTTTAGATTGTGTACCATTCTTTCTTAATTTCCTCTTTTAACTTTTGAGAACCTCCCATGTTTTAATAAAACTAAGAGCGCCTCTGGCCTTTTCAAACAAAAGAACATAATTTAGTGATTATATGAAAAGAATTGAGAAAAGGATGTGGGAGCTCGATTTGAACGGAGGATGGTTTGCAGGTTATAATGTGATATCATTCAAATAAGACGTTGTTACTATTATCCAGATATGATAAGAGTGGCAGCATCCAGGATAGAGAAATATGATGTATTTCATATGTAAAGGTCTCTATTCTTAGGTATAGTTTTTAGACATAATTATTAGTCATTGTTACTAGACGCAAGATAGCCAATGTTGAGAGCTAACACAGAACAGTCTGCATTTAAAACATCGGAGTCTTTACAAGACTGGCAATGCCTATCTTGGAACGGACCCTTGGTATTACTGAAACCAGCACAATTTTGTAGAAATTTACTGAATCAACTGTGATATATAGACCTTGGGTTCATTTGTAAATTTTAGAACTGACTCCGTACTGAGCATTTCTTATTCCGGTAATAAGAATTCCACTTTCCTTTCATGAACCCCCAACTATACATTTCTGATAGATCTGTCAATCATAGTATACTACTGTTGACATAGTGGTGGACATGTCACCAAATAGTGGTTATTTTAAAACCTCTTCCTGCCCACAGAATTTGATTAAAATAGTAGGCATATAATACAAACAGAGACTATTAAAATATTTTCCTGGAAATGTCCAGGCAGTTTTCTCTTTGAGTAATCCTTTAAGTTTCTTAAATGTCTGGTTCAGTAATTTTCATTCCTTTAATGCTTCGAGGAAAAAAAAACACTCAAATAAGAGAATAAGGAGGGAGAAATGTCAGAAAGATTGAAGAAGGCAATGCGATGACTGAAGCAAGATGCCATGCTGATGGCTTTGAAGACTGGGCATGACTCAAGAACACAGGGAATGGATCTGGAGAAAGTGGAAATGGCAAGGAAATGAGTTCTTCCCTAAAGCCTTCAGAGGGAGGGTGCCCTCCTCAGATCTTGACCTACTTCACTGAACTGTGAGTTTTGACCTACAGAACTGTAAGTGTACCATTCTGTGTTGTTTAGGACACCGTATTCATGGTAATTTTGTTAAATCAGGCATAGAAACTAATGCTACACACACACACACACACACACAAACACACACACACACACACACACTTATACTTTATGTGTATACATATATATACTGAGTTTTTTTTTTTTTAAGTATAGTTGACACACAGTGTTACATTACTTTCAGGTGTATAACACAGTGAATCCACAACTATGCATCATACTATCTATGCTCAGGTCACCATACAACACTATTACCACACCATTGCCTATATTACCTATGCCAATCCTTTAGTCCCATAACTAAAAGCCTCCCACTCCTATTCATCCATCTTGCCCACCTCTCCACTTCCCTCTGGCAAACAGCAGGGTTTTTTCTGTGTTTATTTATGCTTAGTTTTAATAGCAAGGCTATGCTAAACTTAATGACAGATTAGAATCTTTACCATAACTTTCTATACTATCTATACATTTTTTAAAATGACTTAGGAATTTTCTACTCCTTGAAGTTTCGCTCTATATCTTTAGTATTTGAATCTTCCATTTTTATACCAACAGGCAGTCTTTTGAATATACTTTAATGAGTATTACAACTATGCTCTTTTGAGGGTCTGATTCAGATTTTCTGTATTGTATGGAATATCAATCTCTTGTGGCTCTTGCAAGAGTAAGAGCCAATTTGTCAGCATTGCTGACCAGAATTCCAGAGAATACTCATTTTTTGAGTGAAAGCAATAAAATGATTCCTTATGAGTTTGTATGTATAAATTCTGAAGTGCGATTTCATAGAGCAGAAACAGATGAAGAGGTCAGGTAGTTATAAGCTAATGAGAAATAAATTGCTATAATCAGTGACCTAACATTGCCTGAAGGATTTCTTTCTACAGTAATGGATTCAGCTGGCAAAGGGTCTTAATGTTGCTGTTTGAAAGTCTTGTTTGGCATTTGTAGTATTATTCTAAAACTTGATTACACCATGGACAGGTTAATCCATTACAAAGCACTTGCCTGAAGTGATTTGATTTTAATGTTTCATGAGTAGCCAGTTGTACGGGACTAGATGTATAATTTCTTTACTTCCTACTAGTAGGATTACCCTTCTTTTCATTTATAAATATTTTTGTTCTGGTCTTTTGAGTAATACCTTTTTTTCTTTAAGAAAAAAAATGTTTATAGCTTAGAGGTATGCTGATTTAAGGCTGCTATTAAAAATTATCTATTGATGGTTTATTTCAAAACTTAAACATTACCTAAGATCAATAGAGGAGAGGATTTTCCATTTGTTGACTTTTTTAGCCAGTCATCTTAAGTTTTTCCTTTAGGCCTAGGGGTGATTTAAAAAACAACAACAACAACTAATAATCTCTCTATGGATTACAATTAAACAAACGTAATTGAAGAGGTTGTTACCACAACCTTTGGGAATGATGATTTTATTGTAATAGTAACCAGTACTATTTATATCATATATTTACATTTTTCCCATTAGGCAAAGAGCATCTCCTGGCCCCCCTGGATGGGTCATATTGCCATATTTGTCCAACAAACAGGAGGTTTATTAATGTGACTCACTCTTTCATTCTATCGCCTTGCTACAGTGATGGCCAATGTTTCAGATAGCAATTGCCCTGTCAGCCTGGGAAAGAGCCGTGGAGCACAATCTCAAATGAACTGCAGTCAACATACAACCTGAGAAGAAAGCATTTATTGTTATAAGCCATAAAGATCTGGAATTATTTATTACTGCAGCATATCCTTGATTATTCTTTCTAATAGGAGATTATATGTATATACATGTGTATATATGTATGTGTGTGTATATATATCATTTAATCTGTAGGATTAATCTTTTCCCTGGTACCTAATTTGAGAATTAGTCTACAGATGCTTTACCCTTTGCCTTCTACATGCAAACTTGAAATAATAACACATAAGGTGTCATATCACATGAGAAAACTCTAACTGCCCCAGTTTAGTTTAAATATTTCTTTGCGACTAATTATGTATATGGAAGTATAATAGAATACACTGTATAAAAGAAAACCATCAAGAAAATCACAAATCCAAAATCAAGGAAAAGTACAGGTCATGTATGAGATGTCTAAAAAATACCCTCCTTCTTCAAAAGCAGGGAGAAGCACTATTAAAAGTAAACTATTCTATGGGGCACCTGGGTGGCTCAGTTGATTAAGTGGCTGACATACGCTCAGGTCATGACCTCAAGGTTCCTGACTTTGAGCCCTGTGTTGGACTCTGTGTTGACATCTCAGAGCCTGGAGCCTGCTTCAGGTTCTGTGTCTCCCTCTCTCTCTGGCCCTCCCTTGCTCTCTCTCTCTCTCTCTCAAAAATAAATAAACATTAAAAAATAATTTTTTAAAAAAGTAAATTATTCTGATATTATAAGAGCTTCTGTAAATAGTTCTTAATTTCCACAAAGATAATTTTCAAGCTCACTTTGGAGGATAAGAAAAAGAATGGGTAGGTAACACAGAAGAGGAACTTTTATGTGTCTACAGAGATTCTTCTTTGAATTCATTATCTTTGAAATAATCATGCCAGGGGCGGGCACCTGAGCCTTGGTCGGTTAAGCCTCCTACTTCGGCTCGGGTCATGATCCAGCGGTGCGTGAGTTCAAGCCCCACGTCAGGCTCTGTGCTGACAGCTCGGAGCCTGGAGACTGCTTCGGATTCTGTGTCTCCCTCTCTCTCTATCCCTACCCCACTGAAGCTTGCTCTCTCTCTCTCTCTCTCAAAAATAAACATTAAAAACTTTAAGAATCATCCCAGTACTTATTTCAAAAAATGTTAAAAAGACACATCTGCATGATTAAAGAATTTGAAATAATACTGAAAGACTAAGGATTTCCTGTAAGATCAATATGTAATATATACATTTATGGTATACTTACATAGATGTTTAACATATAAAATAAATAGACTTGAGAGTGGCCCATTTCATTCCATGTTTAATGTTGTAATGAAATACCCTCAGATTGGATGAGTGAGGTCAAAGTTAAATGAGAAAATTCTGACAATTACATTCATTTACGGTGCATGGAAGATGAAAATCATTCCTTGCTCCTCATTTACTCTCTGTACTAAAAAAAAATAGTGACTTTTAAAATCAATTATTTCTAATTTAAAATTTTACTTTCCAAAATTTTATAATATAATCCATCCAAAAGAACACAGGTCCAATATCAGAACTTGGAAGAAACCTTCAATCACAAAGATTTACATCATCTACATATGTAGAAAACTCCTATAACATCTATGGTACATACAAAAACACACACAATACACAGACTTTCTCATTGATGTTTTTCCCCATTCACTTATATCCCTCATTTAAGATCATTTTAAATATCTTATTTGGAAATTACATCCAAATAAATATGTATTTACACATTAAAGTTTTCTTATTTTGTTTTATCTAATATTTTTAAGATTTAACAAGGCTGAAAATATTTAAGTGCATCCCAAAACAGTAAAAGTGAGATCTATTACATGTTAAAAAGTGTATCCTATGATTTAAATTAAGCATTTCTATTCATCTCCAAGTAAAAAATATATATATATATATCACCCAGTGCCTTTCAAAAACACATGGAAACATATTCATGTCTAGTTAAAATAAATTAGAAGCTACTGGAAATTTAAATCATAGTGTACTGAGTTTTATAAATAGGGCAAGGTAAGAAGTAAGTTCTCAATTTCATTTTTTCTCTTTTTCCAAGTTTAATGAGATGGTTGATGTTATTTTAAGTAATTTTTAAAATAAAATTCTCATATATCACATGACAGAAAAAATTTCTATGTGGTTTTACTTATTTTTTTACTCATGGCTCCATTTCTTTTGACAAAGAGTAATTCATTTTTGACCTTTCTATATTGAAAAAGTAATTCTTACAAAAGTGAATTCCTCTTTATGTGCAGGTGTACAGATTCTAGTGGTTTCTACCAGAATTTATATGACCACTTGGATAACGGATTCTGGTAGCAGTACACACGCTTATAAATGGATCCTGTAATTCAGTCCCTAGTCCTAGATCCTTATTAAATTACAGCTGGCATAATTATATAAAATTATATCAATTTTACATACATATAAAAATTACCTTGGCATAATTCATCATAAGCACTCATTTGCCAGAGGCTTCAAGAAACTTAAGCTAGAAATACAATAGGTGGCTTGAGATTGAACAAAAGATTATCTTTAAACTCCATTTATCTTAAGAACAAATAGTGCTCATAATTTTCATATAAAGAGACTGAGCAAGACCCTAGTTAATACATATGAGTAATATTTGGATTGGAGAGCAGGCAATGAACAGGATGTGATGGACCTACTTCAACCCAAGAAGTGCCTCTAAAGAACTTAAAAACTGGAGGCCGCATTGTGATGTAAACAGGTATTAAAAGGGGGAGAGAGAGAGAGAGAGAGAGAGAGAGAGAGAGAGAGAGAGAAAATGTGATAGAAGATTATTCTCAGTTTACACTGATATCCATCGTCATATCAAAGAACAATGTCTGCACTACAGCTGGATCTTGATTCACGTATGTATTCCCTATATGAGTTTAGTACATGAAAAGGTAGAAACAACTTTGGCCCACAGGTCATACTGCTGACTATGACCAACTATTCCCTAGCTTCAAAAGGCTATTGAGTCCAAGGGCAGGCCAGGATTACTGGGTAAATCACTCTTTGTGGACAGGTCTACTTATGGTGTGCCATAGACTTGCAACCTATGGCTAAAATATCATGCTTCTCTTCTCTTGTTATTCCTCCTATATAATGGCAGAAAGAGAACATAACAGCAACAGGAACAGTCTCATTTGCTTAAAAAAAGGGAAAGCTACATGGATTCTCTGCAAATAGCGTATGTCCCCCCCAAAAGCCACAAACTCTCAGCTCAAACAGTGAAGTTAGACCTGTTGTCTGCTAAGCGGCTTCATCAGATTTTGTTTACTGTAGATTTTATGCCGCATTTTCTAGAGCATATAGCTTCAGGAGAAAACCTAGATGCTAATACTTTATTATAAAATGAAATCCCAAGACAGAGAGAGGGAAACAAAGAATGAGGGTGGGGAGGAAAAAGAAAAATATATATGTATAATGTATATATATTACTGAGTTTGTCTCTCAGATTTATGAGTTTTCAGAGTAGCATTCTTTGAATGGTTCAACCATGGCAGAAAGGAGAGGGAATTTATCCCTGGCTCCTATCTTCCATTGGTCAATATTCACTTACAGGATAACAGCTCCCAGGCACTTCAGAGACATGTCACCAAATCCATCAGATGTCATTAGGGAAGCCAGATACTAATCACTGAACAACAGTGTCCTATGTACAAGGCAGCAAGCAAGGAAGAACCATCATTATGTCCTACCTGCATAAATGTAACAGTCTGAGGGATACAGCCCCACACATTCTGTGGTGCAAACACACATTGTGGATACCTAATAGGTAGAATAACATTTAGTACTCAATGACAACAGGAAAGTGATTGGAAAAAGAAGCTTAAGGAGGCTCCTGGGTGGCTCGGTCTGTTGAGCCTCTGACTTCGGCTCAGGTCATGATCTCATGGTTCATGAGTTTGATCCAGGTGTTGGACTCTGTGCTGACAGCTCGGAGCCTGAAGCCTGCTTCCAGTTCTATGTCTTCCTCTGTCTCTGCCCCTCCCCTTCTCTCTCTCTCTCCCTTTTGTATCTCTCCCTCAAAAATAAACAAACATTAAAAATATGGGGAGTGGGAGGGAGGAGAGGATGGGTGATGGGTATTAAGGAGGGCACCTGCTGGAATGAGTACTGGGTGTTGTATGGAAACCAATTTGACAATGAATTTCATATTAAAAAATAAATTTAACAAA
This sequence comes from Felis catus, assembly GCF_018350175.1. Classification (NCBI taxonomy): domain Eukaryota; kingdom Metazoa; phylum Chordata; class Mammalia; order Carnivora; family Felidae; genus Felis; species Felis catus. Next base: position 179,590,847 of record NC_058375.1, on the reverse strand, counting down.
AGAAAAAAAAAAGAAAGAAAAAGAAGCTTATGGCATGAGTCGTGAGAACTGTTGGGATCTTATCCCAGGGACACAAAGGAAAAGGGCAGCGACTGAAGTGTGTCTAAGAAGCCAACCAAGGGAAGAAAGATAAAAGTATGGCCTTGGCCAAAAGGTAGAAAGAGTACTCAAAAGTTATCCTTTCAATGAACATCAAAACATACCCACTGTAGCCTGTAAGAAAGCAGGATGGTGCTAGGTAGTCTTCTGGGAAGGTTTTTAGTAACATCAGTAGAAAATGATATCGGAGTAATTCCATGGATGGTTTAGAATTATGGGACCCCCCCAGTGATTATGCTTTTAATGGCCATATCTGACAGGGGGATGCAGAGGATCGCTCTTTCAAAGACTAACCACTTGAACAAGATACATCCTGTTAGTATGTGGGTTTAATGACCGGGAGACTGCTGTAACGGACAACAATGTCATGTAGCTTTCTTTACTGGGCATGGCATTACTCTGCAAAACAAACCAAAACAAAAACTAAATTAAAAGTTACAAAAAACAATCTCCTTCAACCTTTAGAAGGTTTTTATTCAGTTTTCACTGAGTGCACACATGGTCTCAAAGTTATATCTGCCCTGGGGCTTGTGTCTCTCTTGTACACCAAGGGCGCCTTAATTCTTAATTCTGCTAAGGAAATAATGCACTGAGGCTATGGTGATTTGCCACTTGCCCATAGATGTAAACTGAGAAGATGGCTTTTTGTAAGTGGGTATTAGTATTTATAAGCAAGGGAACATGAGTCTTGAGAGATGCAGGGAGGGCACTGGGAAATCAAATTTCTTACTGTGCTCCTTTGCTAAATTTATATCCAGTGGTGTTTCCCCGCACTCTGCCTTATTCTGAATTTAGTTTGGGCCCCAAGTTGGGGTTTTCAACCCTGAAAGGCATACAAAATTTAAAATTTCCTCATTTGTTTTTCTGGCCTCACGCTGAAAGATCAACCATTAACTGGGTTGTATTTCCTTTTCTCTGTAATTTCATAGGACCAATGTGATAAAATTTATTTTGTTTGTGTATAAATTTACTAAAAGCTGAGAAAATTAGCCAAATAGCTCCATTACTCCAATATTTTCATATTAAGTCTACCTACAGTTTCCACCTGTTCTGTGTCTCATGAATCTAAAAACTATTATTTAGCCAACAGTTTTTGTTGTTGTTTGTTTATTTGTACCACATTACAATGATCAATGTCCTCCCAGGGGAAATGGGGAAGCCTCACTGTGTCAATTCCACAGTGATACAGAAAAGCCCATATTTTAGGGTATATAGCTTGTAACACAATTCTTCAAGATTTCCATTCAGACCTTTTTTTTTTTTTAATGACAAGAAATAGGAATGCAATTTTGGTTAAAATTATCTTTCTTTTATCTGAAGATTCCATAGGAAAGAAAAAGTATCTGAATCAAAAATGAATAGCTACTCCTAAACAAGACTTCTGGTTGTCCTGATTTGAGTCATTTGCCAACTACCTGACAAATAAGATTATTATTTTTTAATGTTTATTTATGTTGAGAAAGAGAGAGTGAGTGTGTAGGTGAAGGGTAGGGAGAAGGGGAAAGAATCCCAAGCAGGCTCTTTGCTGTCAGTGCAGAGCATGATGCGGGGCTTGAACACACAAAGTGAGATCATGACTTGAGCAAAAATCAAGAGTCAGACACTTATCCAACTGAACCACCCAGGCGCCCCTAAATGAGATGATTTTTTGTTGAGCAATCTCAATGGAGTTTCTAAACCTACTGAAGGAAGTGCCATGTGTTTGGGTAGTCTCCCCAGGTATCACTACTCTTTCTTCACTTCCAGAAAGGAAAACTCTGTTTTTTTGTTAGCATACTGAATAAAATGTTAAAAAACATAAAAAAAATAATGTCTAGTAGACTATCCTCATTACTATAGTTGTTTTTAGTTTGTATTTGGTTTTAGATATAATGTTTAAAAAAATATTTTAATAAATTATGATGAAGGTAAGAAAGATAACTTAGAAAAACTATTTATACTCTTTTAAGATTTTAATGCTTATAAACATGCTAAAGTTATTAATGTTTATAAATACTTAAAACCCCAATTCTTTGATAATTTAATGGTAATACTTAACACAAGGTTCTATTTGAAGTCTATGTTAGTACAGAATGCTTTATTAAGTTTTTATATATCCATTTCCAATTTTCCCATTTTCCCTTTTATCTAAAATATCCTATATTCTATTGACCTCTGTGACTCTTAAAAACTTAGAATAAACTGAGGGTTGATGGGGGGGTGGGAGGGAGGGGAAAGTGGGTGATGGGCATTGAGGAGGGCACCTGTTGGATGAACACTGGATGTTGTATGGAAACCAATTTGCCAAAAAATTTCATGTAAAAAATAAAAATAAATAAAAATTGACCTCTGTGATGGAATGTGAAGGAATTTTTTTCTTATAATTTCAGATAGGTCACTTAGTCATGGCTTATATCCTACTTTCTCTACTGCCTATTACTCTAGACCACAATGTCACTTATTCAGTATTCTTAATAGACTTTTATTATTTTTCTTGTCTAATTGTTTGTTAGTCATTGTCTTCACTAACTCAAGGAGGAAAAAACTGGCAAATGTTCACACATACTATTTAAACCAACTGACTGAATTTTTGGTGTTCATTCTATAACCTTCTCAAGACAAAGATTAGAACAGAAGTCAATGATATCTAAATAAAGAAAAAAAAAACAGTGGAACAAATCAATGAAACCAGGAGTTTGTTCTTTGAGGGAATTAACAAAATTCATAACCCTTAGCCAGATTTATCAAAAAGAAAAAGGAAATGGCTTAAATAAAATCACAAAAGAAAGAGAAGAGATCACAACCAACACCACAGAAATACAAACAATAATGAGAATATTATGAGCAATTATGTGCCAACAAATTGGGCAATCTGGAAGAAATGGACAAATTCCTGGAAACATATAAACTACCAAAACTGAAACAGGAAGAAATAGAAAATATGAACAGAGCCATAACCAGTAAAGAAATTGAATCATTAATCAAAAAATCTCCCACAAATGAGTCCAGGGCCAGATGGCTTCCCAGGGGAATTCTATCAAACATAAAAAAAAATAGAAAAAAAAATAGAAATTGAAGTAAAACTTCTAAGCTCACTCTACAAGGTCAGCATTACCTTGATTCCAAAACCAGACAAAGTCCCCACTAAAAAGGAGAACTACAGATCAATCTCACTGATGAACGTGGATGAAAAAATTCTCAACAAGATACAAGCAAACTGGATTCAACAATATATTGAAAGAATTATTCACCACAATCAAGTGGCATTTATTCCTGAGATGCAGGTCTGGTTCAATATCTGCAAATCAATCATTGTCATATGTCACCTTAATAAAAGAAACGGTAAGAACCACATGATCCTCTCAATAGATGAAGAAAAAGATTTTCACAAAATGTAGCATCATAAAAAACCCATAAGAAAGTAGGGATAGAAGGAACATAGCCCCACAGCTAACATCATTCTCAGTAGGAAAAAACTGAGAGCTTTCCCCCTGAGGTAGGAACATCACAGGGATGTACACTATAACCACTATTATTCAACATAGCGTTGGAAGTCCTAGCCTCAGCCATCATCATCAACAAAAAGAAATAAAAGACATCCAAATTGGCAAGGAGGAAATCAAACTCTCACTCCTTGCAGATGACATGACAGTCTACGTGGAAAACCCGAAAACCTCCACTACCAAAAAAACCACTAGACCTGATACATGAATTCAGCAAAGTTGCGGGATGTAAAATCAATGTACAGAAATCTGTATGGAACTAGAGTGTATTATGCTAAGCAAAATAAGTCAGTCAGAGAGAGACAAATATCATATGCTTTCACTCATATGTGGAATTTAAGAAACCAAACAGATGAACATAGGGGAAGGGCAGCAAAAATAAGATAAAAACAGAGAGGGAGACAAACCAGAAGAGACTCTTAAATACAGAAGGTTGCTGGTGGGGTGTTGGGCTAATGGGCGATGGGCATTAAGGAGAGCACTTCTTGGGATGAGCACTGGGTCTTATATGTAAGTGATGAATCATTAAATTCTATTCCTGAAATCATTATTACACTGTATGTTAACTAACTTGGATTTAAATTTTTAAAAAAGTAAAAAAAGAACCAGATTAAAAGACATACTCATCTTAAGTATATTAATATATAAAATACCGCTGATTTACTCAGTTTAAGAAGAATATTTGGTATCTGTACATATCAGTGAAAATATGAAATTTGAGATACGAAATATTTTTAAAATAAACATATCAAAATAAATGTCATATTAATATACAGACGCTGTATTATATGCCTACATAGATGAATTTCGATCACTATTTATACGTAAGCTCATTTATTTATGTGACAGAATGTAAAGACACTTATTTTAAGATAAGGAGCTCTTCCCATACTTTGTGATGACGTTCCTTAGCAGAGTCTCACTTTTCCATAGTCAAAAGTGGAAAAAATGGTATTTCATGTCTGATTTTAATAGAAATAGTGCTACTTGCTAAAATACTATGAATCCAGCATATCCTTTGTATAAATATCATGACATTAAATAACAGAATGATCCCCAATATCCATTTTGGTCTCAAAAAGGAACATGGACTAGTAACAAAGAACTTAAATCTTTTGTTTTACACTTAGGTAATAACAAATAGTGTTGTCCAGAGATGGAAAAGCAGGTCCCTTTTCAAGTCCATGCTAAGTGCCAGGTTTCAAGAAGTATCAGTGAGCACCTGCTTCATTAGCACGACCCTGTGACAGACACAGAAGTGCACAAAAGTTAAGTCTAGCTTAAATGACGAGCCCCAAACCAGGAGAATTCTCAAATGGCCAGACAGTGTGAGATTCCAGCAGAGCTGAAAGCAGGCAGAGTAGAATGAAGCAGCCAGAGCTCATGGGAGAAACCATGATCCCAGCCGGCTTCAGCTCTGCTCCTGACATGGTGAGAGCTCAGAGCAGCAGAGGTTGAGGCAGGATGCAGAGGACCGTCCTCAAAAGCAGGATGGGGTTTTCATACGTGGACTCTCTCCTGAGGCAAGACAACTCCCAAATGAGACCCTGTTCTCCAGAACAAGCAGTGCCCATCTGATGGGAAATGCCAAGGAGAACAGCAGCAACTGAGTAAATATTAGTATCAGACAACATAGCATAAGGGGAAAGAATCTATACATTTAATGATGATGGAAAGACAAGCCAACCGTAAATAAAAACTGTAATAATTTTAACACACTCTAACAAAACACACTTAACAAAATCAAATCACATGTGCGAAAATTGTGGTGAAAAATATTACAAATCCACAAACACACTGAAAGATATTAAGACAGTCCTCTCTTAAACAAGAAAAGCAAGACAAGAAGTAAGTAACATTTGGGCCGCCTAATAAAAATGATAAAGGAATTTAATCTAATAGGTTAATCATGAAAAATTGTTGAGCAGCACAGTTTAGTAGATGGCATTGTAGCACTGCAGAGACAACAGAGGACAAGATGAGATCCCATTGTACGGGGCAAAATTTATAAAGCTGTATGTGCAATAGCATACTAGTTAAGGGCACAGATTATGAAGTCAGTTATCCTGGAAAAACACATTACTATGTGATAGTGGCTAAGTTACTATCCTTAGGCACAGTGTGTATATAAAATAGGTATCTATGCAATATGATTCCTTATGACACCTACCTCACAGAGTAACTGCAAAGATCAAATAAATCAAATTATACACTTACAGTGCGTAAAAATATCTTGCCCGTGATGAACGCTTAATAAGCGTATTATGTATCAAGGCTTCATTCCAGCAACTACATAAGTATTTGTACATACGCTTTTATATGCATCAATACATGGACATTACTGGATTTTCTACATACAAGGCATCAAGTTACAATACACAGTTGTTTCAACCAAAAATATATACAAAGCAATAGGAGAAAGCGCCACCTTTTGACCCCAATGAAATATGATATACCAACCTCCAAAAGACACTGAAGTCTCACCAAATGTTTGAAAATCCTGTACTCTAAACAGCCAACTTTTAAATGACCTACGTGCAATGATATAGATACAGAACAAGTTCAGTGTGTGTCCAGCTATGTGGAACGATACGATGATGGATAGACAGTCCATGTGAATGCAAGGGCTATCCGAGGCAGAAGATTCTAAGGCCATCAGAGGAGAGGCTTATGATGAGGAGGGCGATTATGATGAAAATAACGGTCAAAAGTAAATAGGAAACATTTATTCTATGTGAATATTGCCTTGTATTTGGGGTACTATTTAATTCTCAGAAATTTTAATGAGTTCAGTACTAACATTAATGAGTTCAGTACTCTCATTATCCCTACATTACTGGTGAGGAAATCGAGGCACATATAGATTATCTAAAAGGCTGAGGCAACCTACTGCTGACATAGCAAGGTTATGATAGGATATCAACTCGGGTAGTCTGGTTTTAAAGATCTCGCTCTCTTAATCACTGTGAGAAAAAGCTACTTATTCTATGCCCAGAAATTCTTCTAGGATATACATTCACAACCCTTGTTTTAGAAGCAGAAGCTGACACTTTGCTCTGCTTCATTATGCTAGGCACTTTCACAGTCGGAAAGAAAAAAAATAAACATTTTCACACTAAGATAAACCAATAATAATGAGGTCATTCACTGTGACTCTGGTCCCCAAAATAATGAATCCTTGACCTTCTTCCACAAACCTAGACCTCTTAGGAATAACACATTTCTCCCTGATTTCGTTATGTCTCTGGATGCATATATTTATGAAAATAATAACCACATGTGAAAGTTGCTCTTTTCCCACTACGAACAAGTGGTGAAAACCTGGTAAGCTTGAGATTTTTCTTCATTTTTACATTGCTATTTAAAATGGATTTGTAATTTAGAAATCCCACCTTTTTTGCACACTTTGCTGATAATATTACTTTTTGTTATTGTTTATTTACTTATTTTTTCTCTCCCCTACATGCTTCTGACTATTCCTTTGTCTTTGGCTATGCTTTGTTCTGTGTGTGTGTGTGTGTGTGTGTGTGTGTGTGTGTGTGTGTGTTTGGGAGGGGGTGGTGTGCCGAGAATAATAGGTAGATAATACAATCAGAAAAAATTAAGGCTCCCTTTTCGGCAAGAAATATTACAAATAACGGATAAGTCTCTGGCCATTCAACCTTTATGAAAAGTCACAATTCTCATATAAATCAAGAGCTCTGCACATATGCATTGGACCTAAAAATACTGCTTATTCAAATGCTATGTGGTAAGTTGTCTCTCTGTGGCATAAGAAAGATGAAGAACACAAAATCTTGACAATCCTGTGAGCTAAAAGGCATTGCCTTGTTAGATGACTAAACACGCTTGGGTGAATTTCTCACAGGAATTAAATTTATAGTGTTCTATCGGGTACCGTAAATTACAGATCATTTTTATCTTTCTGGTAATCAGTATAAAGGTATAAGAATATTTTTGTTAAGTTCTTTTACTTCAGAACCCCGTTATTAAATAGTTGTCTATAGCCCTGTAAGCCCAAGAATTGTGTTAACTTTAAATGTCTATAAATATGTTTAATGGTCGAAACTAACACTGCTCAGCCAGAGTTCCAGTTCTCCCCCTTCTGGACACATGGGACATTTGCATGATTATACGTCTGTCAGAGTGAGGTGATACGACATGTTTCACCCTGGGTACCTGCATTTAATTCTGTTCTGGGCATGTCCAGCACTCTTTCCTGTTGCAGACACAGTGGAAACCAGCATGGCATTCTCTCTCCTATGGAGCTGGCTCCCCTGGAATGCCACATGGAATTGCAACTATTTATTAGCAATAAATACACTTGTCTTATTTACTGAGTTCTGGAGCGGTTGTCATGGTGACCTAATAGTCTATTCTCATTTGTAGATTATTTTAAAGTTCATAAAACTATAAAAATATTTATTGTAGGGAAGAATGTTACCTTAGAAATAGGTATTCTATTACTCATTTTTTAAAAATTTTTTAATGTTTCTTTATTTTTTTGAGAGAGATAGAGCACAAGCAGGAGACGGGCAGAGAGAGAGGGAGACAAAGAATCTGAAGCAGGTTCCAGGCTCTGAGCTGTCAGCACAGAGCCCGGTGCGGGGCTTGAACCCACAAACTGTGAGATCATGACCTGAGCCGATGTCGGATGCTTAACCAACTGAGCCACCCAGGCACCCCTTCTATTACTCATTTAACTAGCAGATGACCTCTCTGGTGGTGCAAAATCTAATTTTCCTTTTTTATTATTCTTATGTTCTCTCAGCAAAAACTTTGTTTAAAAATCTCTGTTTAGGGAATTAGTTCAGAATAGTGGTTAATTATGTTACTGTTGAAATAAGAGAGGTACTATTTGGTGTACTTGATGTACACACAATGGTAAATTTGGTAGCTTCTATAATAGATGTGCTAATAAAGATGCACTGTACACAGAAATAAGTACACACAGACTCCACATTTTCAATTTAGCAGTGTACCTAAGTATATTTTCCTCCCATATTTTAAACCATATTGTTAAATCTAAATGAGTGGACAATTGCAATAAAAATGCTAAAATTTTTGAAAAAAAGAGACTTGTAATCTTTGACAAAGCAGGAAAGAATATCCAATGGAATAAAGACAGTCTCTTCAGCAAGTGGTGCTGGGAAAACTGGACAGCGACATGCAGAAGAATGAACCTGGACCACTTTCTTACACCATACACAAAAATAAACTCAAAATGGATGAAAGACCTCAACGTAAGACAGGAAGCCATCAAAATTCTTGAGGAGAAAGCAGGCAAAAACCTCTTTGATCTTGGCCACAGCAACTTCTTACTCAACACATCTCTGGAGGGAAGGGAAACTAAAGCCAAAATGAACTACTGGGACCTCAACAAAGTGAAAAGCTTCTGCACAGCAAAGGAAACAATCAACAAAACTAAAAGGCATCCAACAGAATGGGAGAAGGTATTTGCAAATGACATATCAGATAAAGGGTTAGTATCAAAAATCTACCAAGAACTTATCAAACTCAACACCCAAAAAACAAATAATCCGTGAAAAAATGGGCAAAATACATGAATAGACACTTTGCCAAAGAAGACATCCAGATGACCAACCAACACGTGAAAAAATAATGCTCAACATCACTCATCGTCAGGAAAATACAAATCAAAACCACAATGAGATACCACCTTACACCTGTCAGAATGGCTAACATTAACAACTCAGGTAACAACAGATGTTGGCGAGGATGTGGAGAAAGAGGATCTCTTTTGCATGTTTGGTGGGAATGCAAGCTGGTGCAGCCACTCTGGAAAACAGTATGGAGGAGGTTCCTCAAAAAACTAAAAATAGAACTACCCTATGACCAGGAATTGCACTACTAGACATTTATCCATGGGATACAGGTGTGCTGTTTTGAAGGGAAACATGCACCCCCATGTTTCTAGCAGCACTATCAACAATAGCCAAAGTATGGAAAGAGCCCAAATATCCATTGATGGATGAATGGATAAAGAAGATGTTGGTATATATATATTATAATATATATGAACATAAGGGAAGGGAAACAAAAATGATATAAAAACAGGGAGGGGGACAAAACAGAAGAGACTCATAAATATGGAGAACAGAGGGTCACAGGAGGGATTATGGAAAGGGAGATGGGATAAATGGGTAAAGGGCACTAAGGAATCTACTGAAATCATTGTTTCACTATAAGCTAACTAATTTGGATGCATGCAAATTAAAAAAAATAAAAAATTAAATTAAGAAGAAAAAAGAAAAAAGAGACTTGTTGTAAAGCAGATATTTTAACAATGTTTGTGTCATGAACTTCTTTGAGGACTTTTGAAGCCTAAGAACCTTCTTTTAGAATAATGTTTTTAAATGCCTTCAATTAAATTTATAGAATTAAAAGTAGGGGCGCCTGGGTGGCGCAGTCGGTTAAGCGTCCGACTTCAGCCAGGTCACGATCTCGCGGTCCGTGAGTTTGGGCCCCGCGTCGGGCTCTGGGCTGATGGCTCAGAGCCTGGAGCCTGTTTCCGATTCTGTGTCTTCCTCTCTCTCTGCCCCTCCCCCGTTCATGCTCTGTCTCTCTCTGTCCCAAAAATAAATAATAAACGTTGAAAAAAAAATTAAAAAAAAATAAAAGGAAATCAAGTACAAAGACTTTGCAAATTTTAAAAATGAGTGTGTAATTTCATGTATTTTATTAACACACTGATAACAATAATTATTGCATGCCTAGTAATATTATAATCTCAAAAGTAGTAGTGATATCTGTAGAAAGCATTTAATAAAAATCTATTCCAACTGTATGTGATATAAAATTACCTGTGGTTTCTATTGGTGACAGATAAAAGTATTTCTAATACTACTGTGTGTTTTATTTCTACATATACCTGAGAGAAATATGAATTTTAAATGGAGATTAATGAATATAAAACATATTTCCATGTGTCCCAATTGTTTCTATATAAAAACACTCCAAATTTAGTGGGTGAAAAATTTTATATTTTATCTCTTACAGTTCTTTGGTTGACTGGTCTCAACTGAGTAGATTCTCACTAGCTCTTTTATTCAGTCCGATGTCAGCTGGGGGTAAGGTCTTCTGAAGGTTATTGAGTGTTCAGTATTGACACTTAACTTGTAGACCTATTTTTCAGCTTTGACTTCTCCTGTCATGGTGACTGCATTCCAAGAGACAGCCTTCAAAAACAGGTTCAAATATGTAAGCAAAAGCTGAAAATCATCTTATGACCTACTGTCCCAAAACTCAAAGTGTCACTTACATCCCAATCTATTGGTCCAGCAAATCCCTAAATTCTCACTAAAATGAAGGTAAAAAGAATGTTCAACTCCTTGAGTAAATATCAAGGAATGTGATTGCTGGATTAATGATAATATTTTAAATTCAAATCACTTCTAAAATGGCTGTCCTATTTTGCATTACTGACAGCAATGAATGAGAGTTCCTGTTACTCCACTCCCTTCGTCACTGTCATCTGGTGTTGTCAGCATTCTGGATATTAGCCATTCTAATAGGTGTATAGTGATGTCTCATTGTTGTCTTAACTTGCATTTTCCTGATGACATACGATGTGGAACATCTTTTCATGTGCTTATTTGCCATCTGTATATCTTCTTCAGTGTGGTGTCTGCTAATGTCTTCTGCACATTTTTTTCTGGTGGTTTGTTTTCTTACTGTTGAGTTTTAAGAGTTCTTCGTATATTTTGGATAAAAATCTTTTATCATGTATTTTTGCAAGTAGTTCCAGTCTGTGGCTTGTCTTATTTTCTTCATCTTGTCTCACAGAGCAGAAGTTTTTAATTGTAATGAAGTCCAGCTTACCAATTCCTTCTTTAGCATGTGTATTCAGTGTCCTTCCTCTCCCATTCCCCTACTGGGAGTGAGCTGCCCACAGGATCTTGCCCCTGGTTTGTATCTAAAAAGTCATAACGAAAAATGAGGTCACCTAGATTTTCTTCTATGTTAACTTCTAGGATTTTTATATTTTTGCATTTCCTTTAGGTCTATGATCCATTCTAAGTTAATTTTATGAAGAGTATTAGGTCTATGTCTAGAGTTTTCTTTCTTCCCTCTTCGCCACTTCCTCCTCACCCTCTTCTTCTACTCCCTCTCCCTCTTCCCCTCCTCCTCTTCCTCTCCTCCTCCTCCTTCTACCATGGAGATATCCCATTGTTTCAGAACTATTTATTCAAACTACTATCTTTGCTTCATTACATTTGCTCTGCCCTTTGCCAAAGATCAGTCAACCATATTTATGTGAGTTTATTTCTGGGTTCTCTATTCTGCAGATCTATTTGTCTATTATTGATCTATTTGTCTATTATTTCACCTATTTTTTTTTACCTACTCAAAATCAATATCTTCCTATATTTCTAATAGGCATAGCTCATGTCTCTTTTGTTCCATATTTTCACATTCTCCATGTCTATTTACTCTTTTTTTTGGGGGGGGAGGGCTGGTGTAGGACTGCTCAGATTTTCCCTGTCTTAGAAAATAGCACCCACCCTTTTACACTAGGCCACAGAGTAACTTATTTTCATATTCTATTTTCCCCACTTTATCACTGCTGGTTTTCACACATAGGCACATCTATACCTTTGGTCTATACTCATTCAAGCAGTTGATTTAGTTAACTGTCTCTTCCTGAATTTTTCTCTTACCCATATTTATTTTCTTTGGGGTCTTTCTGAACACTCGGCATTCCTGAATTCCATTTGCAAAATCATCTGTTTCTACCAGAATTTTAAATGTTAGTGTTCCATTATAGATAATATAGAGTATATATATATATATATATATATATATACATACATACATACATATACCCCGTCTTCTTGATCCATTCATCTATTGTTATAACTTGGGTTACTTCCATATATTGTCTATTGTAAATAATGCTGCAATAAATATATGGGTGCATATATCTTTTCACATTAGTGTTTTCTGTGTGTGTGTGTGTGTGTGTGTGTGTGTGTGTGTGTGTGTGTGTGTAAATACCCAGTAGTGACATTACTGGATTTTACAGTATTTCTATTTTTAATTATATGAGTATACCAAAAGAAAAAGCTTTGTCATGACAAAGGAAACCATCAATAAAACATAAAGGCAACCTATTAAATGGTAGTAGATATTTGCGAATGATATATCTGATAAGGGGTTAATATACAAAATATATAAGAAGCTAATATAACTTAACACCAAAAAACCATAGAGAATTCAAATACACTATATCATTCCATGTCACCTTAATAAACCTATAAATTATTTTGACCTGATACCAGTTGACTTCCCAACATGGAAAATTGCAGAGGATGTAAACAGACATTTTTCCAAAGAAGACATACAGATGACCAACAGACACATGAAAATATGCTCAACATCACTCATTATCAGGGAAATACAAGTGAAAACCATGATGAGATAACATCTCACAACAGTCAGTAACTAGTATAAAAAAGACAAGAAATAAGTATTGGTGAAGATGTAGAGAAAAAGCAATCTCTTCCCCACCACATTTGATGTAAAAACTTGGCATTTAGGATTTTTTTTTAATTTGATTTTAGGAAGTAAATATGAAGGTGGCCCAGTACATGTACTTTTGGACTTGAACACTAGGTAGGCTTATTTGGTAGTATATGGAATGAGGCTTCATGGCGGTTAATACAACTGCTTTGCAATCTGCTCAAAGACCCTGGGTCTCCATTCTATCTTTTGCATGTCAGTTTCTTCTTGTGTTTTGTGCCCTTCATGATAATGAGATGGCTGTGCATATCAACAAGGGCTATAGAGCTCCTTCAAGCACAAAAGTGAGCTTCATTCTCCACCAATTCATCCCTTCGATCTAATCTTGTCAAACATAAGCCATGTGTCTACTTCTGAAGAACAACAGTAAGATAAAGCTTGTGTTAATGGAGTTATGTCATGGTCTCATAACTCAAAAAGATATAATTAATATAAGCTGTTTAAATGAGTCATTCTCCAATGAAGTACAAAGTTATAATTAATATAAACTGTTTAGAGAAATCATTCTCCAATGAAGTACTGTGACTGCATTACAGATGAGCAGAGATGCCGGGATCTTTCTATCCTCCAAAGAGCAGAGCATAGTCAGTGGAGGTTCATCTGGTTCTTCCTGTTGAGAGCAGCTTCATCCATTTATCCTAATGTAACTTGAAATTCTACATTATGTATGTGTGTGATGATAAAAAAATTTGGGAAGCCCTGGGTGTTGAGAATAATCAGTGCTCACCCCTGAACCTAGAATGAGATTTATCTCCCTAAACCAAGATGACTAAGTTAAAAATGTAGGTAACTGGCTGATGAAGTAAGAGTTATAGCACACAGAGGTACTGAGCAAACAGAAACATTCACCACACATCCAAAATTTTTTTTTCCTAATTTAAGTATGTTATATCATTCCAGATCACCTTAAGAATAAATCTATAAATCATTTTGACCTGATACCAGCTGACTTCCCAACATAGAGAATTGCTTAAATTTCCTAAAAAGGAAATCTGGCTTCCATTCTATTTAAACATTGATTTGGGTCGCTGTCAGGGTCATGTTTCTTAGCTAAGTTGGAAATCTCCTATTTTGTCATTCACGACTCAGAATTGCCATTAAGGGGCTATTTTACACAAAGGCTAAGGTTGGTCTTTCACTGTTGTCCCATAATACCCTGTAGTATCAGATCACAGTCACATTAATGTGATTTCAATTACATAATCACAATTAAATGTTTAGCTCATTTGCCTGTCTCTTCCAATTTTGTGAATTCCTTGAGGACAACAAGTATATTAAAATTTACTCATAATTCTCACCAAACTCAGTTTGGCACATAGTAGGCTGTCATTTTAGGGAAACAAATATTTCCTAACTCTTGCTTGAAAGTAAAACTTACTTAGGAACTGAAAGCACAAAGACATATAAGAAAGAGTTCTCACTCTCTCTGGTGAAAGAAATGATGAATAAATTCATTAGAACTAGTTGACAATTATTCTCTTTGAAGTAGTGGCCTTCAGGTATTGTTGCTGTGTTTTTTGCTGTCTTGGAGACAACTTTCCATTCCTTTCTCAGTGAATAGATATAGTTTCTTGCAGTTGACCTTGCAGAAATGTGTACACATATTAACTTAGAAGCAAAGTGCGATTTACGTGTTAGTATTCTAGAGCCTCTAACATTTTTTTATAAATCCCATCTTTCAAAGTGTTAAAATCATAATAAATGAACTGCCAACATTTCAATCATCGCAGCATTACGTGAGAACAGCACAAGGTGATTTTGTGAGTCTAAAAACAGAATTGGGTTGAAGGCATCTTACATGTTACGTGATGTGCAAAATCCTTGTGAAAGGTAATAAATGAGAAAGATCCTGAGGGATTTCTTTTAAAAGGGAAAGAAAATATCTATGAGAAATGCTAAAGCTCTCCTAAAGAATTTGTGGTTGAATCTACAGTTAAATACAGCCAACTATTTTCTGTAAGATAAAATTTGGGACACTAGCACTTTTTACCTACCAATTCTGGATAGCATGGGACATCGTATCACATTGATTATGTTGTAATGGTTTAATTGCATGCGCCTCAATCCTTAAGGACAAATATTAGGTTCCTATCCATCACTGTGTTCATAATAACTAGTACATACTCCAGCATAGGAGATTTTATTTTGTGTTCATTGAATAGAATATGAATAAGTGCAGACATTCTGAAATCTAAAAATTGAATCCCCCTTGACTGTAAAAATAGATTTGTAAAACTGCATTAGAATTTCAACTTCTGCATACCAAAACTGCAAATCATAATTAGAAGACTGCAAGAACTGGGTATCAGAAATAGAAAAATCAAGCAAAACAGCTGTTACAAAAGGAAAAAAATAAAACACAGTAAATCCAGACCTTAGTCTACAATTTAATAAAATATGTAATAAAGGAGGGAACTATAATATCTGTAGTAATTGCTCCAAACAATATATAGTTTTTAAAACATTGTGTGAAAATAAAATAGTTAAAACAAGTTGGTTCTATATAAACAATAAAAATGAAAAGATTAGGTTTAAAAGTATATTTCTATTCAGTGATTTATTCTTAACTAAAAAATTATGACAAATAGCTACAGTTAACCATCCAGTGCAATTAATTCAGCTGAAGAAAGAATTGGAATTTACATGTAATGGTAAAGTAGCATCTATCAGACCAACCACCCTATAGATGACAACTAAAAACCCTAGAAAAAATATACAACTGGTACTTGAGGGCAATGTTAGTGACCAAAGGAAGGTGGATTTGAAGGGTTAGAGTTTTGGAAAAAAGGAAAAGCATTGGTGTGTTTACTTGTTTAAAATTCCATGTGTGAAAATTGACAATTAGTACCATGTGGGGTGGCAAAACTATCAGATAGACACTATACCCACAGGCTTTAACAACTAGAGCATAGTGTAGGGTGAATATAGCAGGTGTAGAAGAAGGTGGATATTCTAGACAAAACAGATAAACAGCAAAGTTGGGGTAAAAACTCTCATCTCCTACTTCTTCCCAAATTCTGCATTTATTGGGTGTAAATATCTGACTGATCCCTGATTTATGTATATGGGGATTAAACTCCAAGAATCCCAGTTAAGACCAGAGAAACAAATCAGAGATTCCTTTTGCACTGCAAGGAGGTGGAGTTTGAACTTTGTCCAACCGTGAAAAATGTCTCTGAAAAACAAATAACAATACTCTTTGAAGAAAGAGTATCACTCAAAATATTCAACATACAATCCAAACATTACAAAAGGTTACCAAAAATTGGGGAAATGTGAAACATAATTCATAAAAAATGCATAAGTCTAATTCTGAGATGGCCTAAATATTGTAATCAATAAATATTTTATACCTTATTATATAACTTGGCTCAAGAATACAAAGGAAGATAAATGATTGCAATAATTGAATAGGTATTGACAAAACACATAGAGTTTTTTAAATTTTTTTAAAGGTTACTTATTTATTTGGGGTGGGGGGGCACAGGGGGGGAGAGACAAAATCCCAAGCAGGCTTCACACTGCCAGCACAGAACCTGATGCAGGGCTGAAACCCACAAACTGTGTGATCATGACCTGAGCTGAGATCAAGAATCAGACGTTTAACAGATTGAGCCACCAAGACAACCCAAAACACACAGAATTTTTTTTAAGATGCAAATTAGAATTATAGATTTGAAGAAGACATTAATATAGTGCAAGATAGATAGGATAATTTGGAACTGAAGCATGAAGATAATAAAGCAGTAAGAAAAAAATTAAAAAGATCATAAGAGACATATTGGGTATAATGAAAATATCTAACATGTGACTAATTGAATTCTCATAAAGAATGAATAGGAGGCAAGCAATATTTAAAAGACAAGACTGAGTTTTTTGGCCAAAACTGAAAAAAATTAAATTACATATTTTAAAAGTGCTAGCAGCGTAAACACAAATAAACGATACCAAACAGCATTAAGCAATGCTATAATGCAAGGACAAAGTGATTCCTAAAATCAACTACAGAACAAAGATTATCACCTTTAACGAACAGTAAAATTGGCAAATGCCTTCTCAGCATCAACAATGGAATCCAGAAATAAAAATGGAATAAAAATCTTTAACTGCTCAATGACTATAACCGCCAAACATTGTCAAAAATGAAATTAAATATAAATGGATGAATGGGGGAGGATATTCACATAAGAGAGCAGGAGGCATGAAGGAATTCTCTGTGCCTTCCTTTCAATTGTACTGTGAACCTGAAATTGCTCTAAAAAGTAAAGTCTAAATTATAAAAAAGTTATTGTACACCTGAAACTAATATTACACTGTATTTTAATTAAGTGGAATTTCAGAAACACTGCTATCATAAAGGAAAAAATAATGAAAATAAATTATTAAAATGACTATTTAAAATAATCTATTTATAAGACATTGTCAGGAGTGGCTGGCTTGGCTGGCTCAGTCAGTTAAACGTCTGACTCTTGATTTCAGCTCAGGTAATGATCTCACAGTTCATGAGATCAAGCCTAGTGTCAGGCTCTGCATGGGGCAGGGACAGAGAGAGAGAAAGAGAGAAAGAGGGTGCACAAGCTGGAGAGGGGCAGAGAGAGAGGGAAGAGAGAAAATCCCAAGCAGGGTCTGCGCTGACAACCCAGAGCCCAACTTGGGGCTCAATCTCAGAAACCATGAGATCATGACCAGAACCAAAACCAAGAGTTGGATGCTCAACCAACTGAGCCACCCAGGTGCCCCAAGATAGAAGTTTTTATTCAAGTATAAATAACACACAATTTTATATTAGTTTCAGGTGTACAATATTATGGTTTCACAATTCTATGCATTTCTCAGTAATCACCAAGATCAGTATACTCCTAATCCCCTTTAAATATTAAGCTTTATTTCTCAAACGAGTATGGTACTGGCCCAAAAACAGACACATAAATCAGTAGAACAGAATAGAAAATCCAAAAATAAACCCATGGTTATATTGATTGATCCACAACAGAGGCAACAATATACAGTAAGAAAGGAACAGTGTCTTCAACAAATGGAGATGGAAAAACTGGACCACTTCCTTATATTATACATAAAAATAAACTCAAAATAGATTGAAAACATAAATGTGAGACCTCAAACTATAAAACTCTTAGAAGAAAACATAGGAAGTTTTAATTTATTCGGTATTGGCTATAGAAACATGTTTCTAGATGGGTCCCCTCTACCAAGGGAAATAAAACTATAGTGACTACATCAAAGTAAAAGCTTCTGCACAGCAAAGGAAACCATCAATAAAACAAAAAGGTAATCATATGAACAGGAGAAGATATTTTAAAATATTTCAGATAAGGGGTTAATATCCAAAATACATAAAGAATTTATGCTCGTGGGTCACCTGGGTTGTTCAGTCAGTTAGACGTCTGGGTCTTGATTTTTGGCTCAGGTCGTGCTCTCACGGTTGTGAGATCAAGCCCTGCAGTGGGCTCCAGGCTGATGAGTGCACCCTACTTTTTCTTCCTCTCTCTCTCTCCCTCTCAAAATGAATAAATAAGATTAAGAAATAACTTATGCAAACAATTCAACACACATACACAATTTGATTACAAAATTAGAAGACCTGAATAGACATTTTCCCAAAGACAACATACAGATGGCCAACAAACACATGAAAAGATACTCAACATCACTAATAATCAGGGGAATGCAAATTGAAGCCGCAATGAGACAAAACATTACACTTGTCAGAATGGCTAGCTAGTATCAAATAAATAATAACCACATAAAAAATAATGTATTGGTGAGACTATGGAGAAAAAAGAACGCTCATGAATATGTGTTTCATTATGGGGACTTGCAGTTATAATGAGTGTTTTCATTTTCAAGTATAATTGACCTATAGAAATGGGGAAATATATTTGCTTTATGGTTTAAGTGTCTGAGTACTCAATACACACACACACTTATAGTCTCACACATATATTAATTTCAATAGAATAATTTCATTCTAAGAGATTCATTTAATTCTGGCTCAGGATGATGATATAAGACAATTCAGGGATCCCTGGGTGGCTCAGTCAGTTAAGTGTCTGACTCTTGATCTCACCCCAGGTCACTATTTCACAGTTCATGGGTTTGAGCCTCATGTTGGGCTCTACACTGACAGTGTGGAGCCTGCTTGAGATTCTCTCTCCCTCCCTCTCTCTCTCTGCCTCTCCCCCATGCTCTCTCAAAATAAATAACTTTTTTTTTAAAATGACTGAATTCACCTTCTCCCTGGAACAAATGAAAAATACAGAGAATGACAAGAAAACAAGGAGAGAGATGTGAACACGGTAACAAAGGAACCTCCACCCCCAAACAATTAATGATAGTGGGAAGGAATAGTAGTGAGTGACTGGGAACAGATTCAGTCTGTCCTTGAGCACGGAAGAAAAGCCAAGGTTTAGAGAGCAACTAGCATATGAAAGAGACAACACTAGAACTCTGCCAAATGTCCAAGGAGCTGTGGAAAATCTCTCCAGATCAGAGAGACTAAAGAATGATTTATTTTCCCACCCCACCTCAAAAGCCTAGACCAGAGTAATGTTTGGACACTATAAGAGGCAGGCTCAGATAATAATTATTGGGTCCCAACACCATATCTGGTCGGTCCAGTCACCACAGGGAGTTTGTGAACTCAGTGAGCCCGGGATCCACAAACCCCAGACCCATATGAGCTCCAGTCATGTTAGAACACAGGCAAAAAACAAACAAACAAGATGTATTTTCAAACGATCAAGGAGAGGTAGAAAAAGAACAAACAAAACATAAAGCCAGGAGAAGAGGGGAAATAATAAAGATTAGAGCAGGAATCAATGATATAGGAACAACAACAACAACAAAAAAAAAACGAAAACAAAAAACAAAAACAGTAAAGCAGATCAATAGAACCAAAGTCTGGTTCTTTGATAAATTAATAAAATTGATAAACCCCCAGGCAGACTTATCAAAAAGAAAAGAGAAGGGACCAAATAAATAAAATCATGGATGAGAGAGGAGAAGTCACAACTAACACCACAGAAATACAAACTATAAGTATATATTTTATATATATATATATATATATATATATATATATATATATATATATATATCTCCAAAATTGAGCAATCTGGAAGACATGGACAAATTTGCAGAAACATATAAACTACCAAAACTGAAACAGGAAGAAACAGAAAATTTGAACAAACCCGTAACCCGGAAAGAAATTGATCCAGTAATCAAAAATCTCCCAAGATATGAAAGCCCAGGGCCAGATGGCTTCCCAGGGGAATTCTGTAAAACATTTAAAGAGTTAATACATATTACTCTCAAACTATTCCAAAAAATACAAATGGGAAGAAAACTTTCAAACTTATTTTAGAAGGCTAGCATTATCTTGATTTCAAAAGAAGACAAAGATCCCATTAAAAAGAATTAAGGCCAATATTCCTGATGAGCATGGATGTAAAATTTCTCAACAAAATACTAGCAAATCAAATGCGACTGTATATTAAAAGAATCGTTTGCCATGACCAAGTAGAATTTATTCCTGGGCTGTCAGGTTAGTTCCAGATTTGCAAATCAATCAATGTGAAACATCACATTAATAAAAGAAATGATAAGAATCATATGATCCTCTCAATGGATTCAGAACAAACATTAGACAAAGTATAGCATCATTCTTAATAAAAATTCTCAACAAAATAGGGATGGAGGGAATACAGCCTAACATCATAAAGGCCATATACAAAAGACACACAGCTAATATTATCCTTAATGGGGAAAACCTGAGAGCTTTTTTCTCTATGATCAGGAACAAAATAGGTATGTCTACTTTCACCATCGCTATTTAACATAGTACTGAAAGTCTTAGCCACAGCAATCAGAAAATGAAAAGAAATAAAAGTTCTCCAAATCAGCAAAGAAGAACTCAAACGTTCACAATTCACAGATGACACCTCACTAAAAAATTTCTCCAACTGATACATGAATTCAGCAGTCACGGGATACAAAATCATCGTACAGATATCTGTGGCATTTTTATACACCAATAACAAAGCAGCAGAAAGAGCAACAAAGCAATGCATCTCATTTACAATTGTATCCAAAACCATAAGATACTTAAGAGTAAACCTAACTAAAAAGGTAAGAGATCTGTTCTCTGAGAACTATGGAACACTTAGGAAAGAAATTGAAGATGAGACAAAGAAATGGAAAAACATCCCATGTTCATGGATTGGAAGAACAAATATTGTTAAAATGTCCACACTACCCAAAGAAATCTTCACGTTTAATGCAATCCCTATCAAAATACCAACATCACTTTTCCACAGCTAGAATAAATGAATCTAAAATTTATATAGAGCCACAAAAGACTCTAAATAGTCAAAGCAATCTTGAAAAGCAAAGCAAAGCTGGAGGCACCACAATTCCAGACTTCAAACTATATTTGAAACCTGTAGTCATTAAGACTGTATGGTACTGGTCAAAAGCAGACATATAGGTCAATAAAACAGAATAGAGAACCCATAAATGGGCCCACAAATATAGAGTCAACTAATCTTCAAAAAAGCAGATAAGAATATTCGATGGAAAAAAGACAGTCTCTTCAGCAAATGCTGTTGGGAAAACTGGACAGTAGCCTCCAGAGGAATGAAACTGGAACACTTTCTTCCACCATGCACAAAAATATAATCAAAATGGATAAAACACATAAATGTGAAACAGGAAACCATCCAATTCCTAGAGAAGAACATAGGCAGCAACCTCTTTGACCTTGGCTGCAGCAGTTTCTTACTAGACATGTTTCTGGAGCAAGGGAGACAAAAGCAAAAATGAACTACTGGGACTTCACCAAGATAAAAAGCTTCTACACAGTGAAGGAAACAATCAACAAAACTAAAAGCAAACAACGGAATGGGAGAAGATATTTGCAAATGACATATCTGATAAAGGGTTAGTATACAAATCTATAAAGAACTTATCACACTCAACACTGAAAAAACAAATATTCCAATTAAGAAATGGTCAGAAAACATGATTAGACACTTTTCCAAAGAAGACATCCAGAAGGCTAAGAGACACATGAAAAGATGCTCAATATCACTCATCATCAGGGTAATACAAGTCAAAACCACAATGAGATCCCACCTCACACTTGTCAGAATGGCTAAAATTAATGACACAAGAAACAACAGGTGTTGGAAAGGATGCAAAGAAAGGGGTACTGCTTCAAGTTGTTAGAGCACTGTATTTACCCTGGAACCACAAGGACAGTTAAACCTCCCATTTGAGCATTTCTTGATTATCAGAAAAATTAACAGTTAATTGAAGATTTAACTAATTTAATTACTGTCCAGTCTGGATATTTTTCAAGGATTTGGGGGATGACACCAGTTAGGGATCATAAACTTGTTGCCCTTTAAGCAATGAATCTCATTGCGAGAAGTAAAATATTTTAAAGGGAATTATGAAGTTTTGCTAATTAGCATCATCATTACCTTTATAAGTCAATTTTGTGTAAAATACATGCTTTGAAAGAAATAATTTAGATGTCAAGTTTTACAAAAAATATACGCCTGGTTTAAAATACGTGTTCAGGTTTCTTTAACACAGTACTGCTCAAACCTTTTAATGTGTATTGTTAATCTGATGCTCAGGATATATCTTACATTATCTCCTGGAATTATGTGATCCCATATCCTTTCTTTTTTGTTTCCCATGGACATTTTTCAGAATTAGTGTCCAGAGAAATGCCTTTGGCATTGGGAATTTCTCATAGGATTTTCTCTAATGATATGCAGTTGAGAATAAAGAAAATAGAACAAAAATCCTATTCTATTTATCATAATGGTAAGGCAAATAGCTCTTGTGTATTGAACTGATACTAAACGTCTGCTGAATTAAAGAAGCATAGTCTGCATATCTTCCGAAAGAGTCTAAATAACCAACATGTCTTTAGCTCGCTTAAGTTTTTTTTTCATTATAGAAAGACAATAGAGGAAGCACATTACATTGGTTTGACAAAGCCAAATTATACATATAGTCTGTGCATTATTATATATCACAGGAAAGCTGGACATTTAACCAGACAGCCTTTTTATATCCAGAAAAACAATTTGGTTATTTTCTTGAGCAAATCTGCCCCAATTTTTCTCTTAGTAAATGTGATATTTTTCTATAAACTGAATCCTTGCCCTAAGATGCAAGGGCATATTGGTTGAGAGAGAAAACTGGCAAAACACTGTTTATGTCACTGCTCCTTTCTGAACCAGATCATCAAGAATAAAGATTTGATATACCACATAACTGCTAAGACTTGATCACACCTACTTTTCTCATCTGTCAAAAAGTCAACAAAAGAATGAAGAAAAAGATATAAACAAAATTTCTAAAACAATCATAGAGTCCAGCCACAGAAATATAGCCCTACTGGACATTTATTTTTTTTTTCTTAGAATTGCAAAGGTCCAAATAGGAAACAGATGGCACACTCAAATTAGGATGATTTAATAAATGTTTAATAAAGGGACTATTCACAAAGTGAAGGTGTGTGTAGGGGGCCCACAAGGGATAATGCACTCAGACTATTAAATGGAGTGGCATACGCCACCCCCCCCCCCCCAGAGCCAGAGGGACAGGGACAGGATTATTGAAATAAAGGAAATAAGGCTACTTTGAAAGACATATTTGGTCAGAGGATGCAGCCCAAAGCTGATACCACATGGGTGTGGCTAGAAGAACAAAGACTAGTCTTATTTATTCCTTCTATGATCTCATGTAGAAGCTTCTCTTGGAATACCCAATAGGAAGTGGGGGACAAAGGAGACTGTTGATATTGCCCATTCACCTAGAGTCAAGAGCCAGTTGGGAAAGGGGTAAAACTAAAGAGACCAGTGGAAAATAACTCGTAATGACTGGTCAATCTTCAAGAATTCATCATATGTTCAATTACAGGAGTCAAGAAAAATTACTTTGAATGTCATCATTCTGTAAGCACTTAGGTTTAGATTTAGGTATGCTACTTTCTTTTCTCCATTTTTACTTTTTCTTTTATGTCCCCCCCTCTCCCATTCCATCATGGATCCTTGTGCTGTGTTGTGACTTCAAATGCTTTATGACTCACTACCAGTGCTCTGATTTTTTTTTTTTCACTCTATTAACTGGCCTGGGATGAAATAATCATCTATGAAGTTAGAAAATTAGATTTCAGACTGCCTTAATGTAAGCCTCATCACCATATTTAACTAGGTTAAATTAGGACTATGAGTTAATGAAGGTACCATAATCTGAAAAACTTCTGACTTCTAATAATTTTCTTATTCTTTTAACTTCAAATCCTTTCGTGAATATTTTAGGCAAGTTAGTTTATATATATATATATATATATATATATATATATATATATATATACACACATATATATATACATGTATATACTTATATATATACTTATATATATATAAACATATATATATACTTATATATATATATATATACTTATATATATACTTATATATATATAAACTTATATATATACTTATATATACTTATATATAATACCTTTTTTTGGCTTATAATATTTTTATTGCTTTTATCTGATACTGGAATCAAGATTGCACTAATCTCATTAAATAAGCTGAACTGCTTCTTTTCTGGAAAAAAAAATTGTAAGATTAATATTTCCTTGAAAATTTAGTAGAAATTCCATGTGAAAGAGACCAAGGGCTACAAAGTTTTGGTGGCAGGGAGGTCTTTTACAACCATTAAATGTCTCTACTGCTTATTGACCTATTCAATTTTTCTAATTTGGGCCCTTTGTATTTTTCCAAGTAGTTTGTGCTAAGATCTTGTAAATTACCAATTATATTCTGACATAGTTACTCATAATATTTTTTACTTAAAATCTGTTATATCTGTAGCTATTTTTCTTTTTCATTGCAAGTTTCTGTTTTCTTTTTTTTTATATATGAAATTTATTGACAAATTGGTTTCCATACAACACCCAGTGCTCATCCCAAAAGGTGCCCTCCTCAATACCGATCACCCACCCTCCCCTCCCTCCCACCCCCCATCAACCCTCAGTTTGTTCTCAGTTTTTAACAGTCTCTTATGCTTTGGCTCTCTCCCACTCTAACCTCTTTTTTTTTTTCTACCCCTCCGCCATGGGTTCCTGTTAAGTTTCTCAGGATCCACATAAGAGTGAAACCATATGGTATCTGTCTTTCTCTGTATGGCTTATTTCACTTAGCATCACACTCTCCAACTCCATCCACGTTGCTACAAAAGGCCATATTTCATTTCTTCTCATTGTCACGTAATATTCCATTGTGTATATAAACCACAATTTCTTTATCCATTCATCAGTTGATGGACATTTAGGATCTTTCCATACTTTGGCTATTGTTGAGAGTGCTGCTATGAACATTGGGGTACAAGTGGCCCTATGCATCAGTACTCCTGTATCCCTTGGGTCAATTCCTAGCAGTGCTATTGCTGGGTCATAGGGTAGGTCTATTTTTAATTTTCTGAGGAACCTCCACACTGCTTTCCAGAGTGGCTGCACCAATTTGCATTCCCACCAACAGTGCAAGAGGGTTCCCGTTTCTCCACATCCTCTCCAGCATCTATAGTCTCCTGATTTGTTCATTTTGGCCACTCTGACTGGCGTGAGATGATATCTGAATGTGGTTTTGATTTGTATTTCCCTGATAAGGAGCGACGCTGAACATCTTTTCATGTGCCTGTTGGCCATCCGGATGTCTTCTTTAGAGAAGTGTCTATTCATGTTTTCTGCCCATTTCTTCACTGGGTTATTTGTTTTTCAGGTGTGGAATTTGGTGAGCTCTTTATAGATTTTGGATACTAGCCCTTTGTCTGATATGTCATTGGCGAATATCTTTTCCCATTCTGTTGGTTGCCTTTTAGTTTTGTTGGTTGTTTCCTTTGCTGTGCAGAAGCTTTTTATCTTCATAAGGTCCCAGTAATTCACTTTTGCTTTTAATTCCCTTGCCTTTGGGGATGTGTCGAGTAAGAGATTGCTACGGCTGAGGTCAGAGAGGTCTTTTCCTGCTTTCTCCTCTAAGGTTTTGATGGTTTCCTGTCTCACATTTAGGTCCTTTATCCATTTTGAGTTTATTTTTGTGAATGGTGTGAGGAAGTGGTCTAGTTTCAACCTTCTGCATGTTGCTGTCCAGTTCTCCCAGCACCATTTGTTAAAGAGGCTGTCTTTTTTCCATTGGATGTTCTTTCCTGCTTTGTCAAAGATGAGTTGGCCATACGTGTGTGGGTCTAGTTCTGGGGTTTCTATTCTATTCCATTGGTCTATGTGTCTGTTTTTGTGCCAATACCATGCTGTCTTGATGATGACAGCTTTGTAGTAGAGGCTAAATCTGGGATTGTGATGCCTCCTGCCTTGGTCTTCTTCTTCAAAATTCCTTTGGCTATTCGGGGCCTTTTGTGGTTCCATATGAATTTTAGGATTGCTTGTTCTAGTTTCGAGAAGAATGCTGGTGCAATTTTGATTGGGATTGCATTGAATGTGTAGATAGCTTTGGGTAGTATTGACATTTTGACAATATTTATTTTTCCAATCCATGAGCAGGGAATGTCTTTCCATTTCTTTAAATCTTCTTCAATTTCCTTCATAAGCTTTCTATAGTTTTCAGCATTCAGATCCTTTACATCTTTGGTTAGATTTATTCCTAGGTATTTTATGCTTCTTGGTGCAATTGTGAATGGGATCAGTTTCTTTATTTGTCTTTCTGTTGCTTCATTGTTAGTGTATAAGAATGCAACTGATTTCTGTACATTGATTTTGTATCCTGCAACATTGCTAAATTCATGTATCAGTTCTAGTAGACTTTTGGTGGAGTCTATCGGATTTTCTATGTATAATATCATGTCATCTGCAAAAAGCGAAAGCTTGACTTCATCTTTGCCAATTTTGATGCCTTTGATTTCCTTTTGTTGTCTGATTGCTGATGCTAGAACACCCAGCACTATGTTAAACAGCAGCGGTGAGAGTGGGCATCCTTGTCGTGTTCCTGATCTCAGGGAAAAAGCTCTCAGTTTTTCCCCGCTGAGGATGATGTTAGCTGTGGGCTTTTCATAAATGGCTTTTATGATCTTTAAGTATGTTCCTTCTATCCCGACTTTCTCAAGGGTTTTTATTAAGAAAGGGTGCTGGATTTTGTCAAAGGCCTTTTCTGCATCGATTGACAGGATCATATGGTTCTTCTTTTTTTTGTTAATGTGATGTATCACATTGATTGATTTGCGAATGTTGAACCAGCCCTGCATCCCAGGAATGAATCCCACTTGATCATGGTGAATAATTCTTTTTATATGCCATTGAATTCGATTTGCTAGTATCTTATTGAGAATTTTTGCATCCATATTCATCAGGAATATTGGTCTGTAGTTCTCTTTTTTGACTGGGTCTCTGTCTGGTTTAGGAATCAAAGTAATACTGGCTTCATAGAATGAGTCTGGAAGTTTTCCTTCCCTTTCTATTTCTTGGAATAGCTTGAGAAGGATAGGTATTATCTCTGCCTTAAACGTCTGGTAGAACTCCCCTGGGAAGCCATCTGGTCCTGGACTCTTATTTGTTGGGAGATTTTTGATAACCGATTCAATTTCTTCGCTGGTTATGGGTCTGTTCAAGCTTTCTATTTCCTCCTGATTGAGTTTTGGAAGCGTGTGGGTGTTCAGGAATTTGTCCATTTCTTCCAGGTTGTCCAATTTGTTGACATATAATTTTTCATAGTATTCCCTGATAATTGTTTGTATCTCTGAGGGATTGGTTGTATAATTCCATTTTCATTCATGATTTTATCTATTTGGGTCATCTCCCTTTTCTTTTTGAGAAGCCTGGCTAGAGGTTTGTCAATTCTGTTTATTTTTTCAAAAAACCAACTCTTGGTTTCGTTGATCTGCTCTACAGTTTTTTTAGATTCTATATTGTTTATTTCTGCTCTGATCTTTATTATTTCTCTTCTTCTGCTGGGCTTAGGCTGCCTTTGCTGTTCTGCTTCTAGTTCCTTTAGGTGTGCTGTTAGATTTTGTATTTGGGATTTTTCTTGTTTCTTGAGATAGGCCTGGATTGCAATGTATTTTCCTCTCAGGACTGCCTTCGCTGCATCCCAAAGCGTTTGGATTGTTGTATTTTCATTTTCGTTTGTTTCCATATATTTTTTAATTTCTTCTCTAATTGTCTGGTTGACCCACTCATTCGTTAGTAGGGTGTCCTTTAACCTCCATGCTTTTGGAGGTTTTCCAGACTTTTTCTGTGGTTGATTTCAAGCTTCATAGCATTGTGGTCTGAAAGTATGCATGGTATAATTTCAATTCTTGTAAACTTATGAAGGGCTGTTTTGTGACCCAGTATATGATCTATCTTGGAGAATATTCCATGTGCACTCGAGAAGAAAGTATATTCTGTTGCTTTGGGATGTAGAGTTCTAAATATATCTGTCAAGTCCATCTGATCCAATGTCTCATTCAGGGCCCTTGTTTCTTTATTGACCGTGTGTCTAGATGATCTATCCATTTCTGTAAGTGGGGTGTTAAAGTCCCCTGCAATTACCACATTCTTATCAATAAGGTTGCTTATGTTTATGAGTAATTGTTTTATATATTTGGGGGCTCCGGTATTCGGCGCATAGACATTTATAATTGTTAGCTCTTCCTGATGGATAGACCCTGTAACTATTATATAATGTCCTTCTTCATCTCTTGTTACAGCCTTTAATTTAAAGTCTAGTTTGTCTGATATAAGTATGGCTACTCCAGCTTTCTTTTGGCTTCCAGTCGCATGATAAATAGTTCTCCATCCCCTCACTCTCAATCTAAAGGTGTCCTCAGGTCTAAAATGTGTCTCTTGTAGACAGCAAATAGATGGGTCTTGTTTTTTTTATCCATTCTGATACCCTATGTCTTTTGGTTGGCGCATTTAATCCATTTACATTCAGTGTTACTATAGAAAGATACGGGTTTAGAGTCATTGTGATGTCTGTATGTTTTATGCTTGTAGTGATGTCTCTGGGACTTTGTCTCACAGGGTCCCCCTTAGGATCTCTTGTAGGGCTGGTTTAGTGGTGACAAATTCCTTCAGTTTTTGTTTGTTTGGGAAGACCTTTATCTCTCCTTCTATTCTAAATGACAGACTTGCTGGATAAAGGATTCTCGGCTGCATATTTTTTCTGTCTAGCACCCTGAAAATCTCGTGCCAATTCTTTCTGGCCTGCCAAGTTTCAAAAGAGAGATCAGTCACGAGTCTTATAGGTCTCCCTTTATAAGTTAAGGCACGTTTACCCCTTGCTGCTTTCAGAATTTTCTCTTTATCCTTGTATTTTGCCAGTTTCACTATGATATGTCTTGCAGAAGATCGATTCAAGTTACGTCTGAAGGGAGTTCTCTGTGCCTCTTGGATTTCAATGCCTTTTTCCTTCCCCAGTTCAGGGAAGTTCTCAGCTATTATTTCTTCAAGTACCCCTTCAGCACCTTTCCCTCTCTCTTCCTCCTCTGGGATACCAATTATGCGTATATTATTCCTTTTTAGTGTATCACTTAGTTCTCTAATTTGCCCCTCATACTCCTGGATTTTTTTATCTTTTTCTCAGCTTCCTCTTTTTCCATAACTTTATCTTCTAGTTCACCTATTCTCTCCTCTGCCTCTTCAAGCCGAGCTGTGGTGGTTTCCATTTTGTTATGCATTTCGTTTAAAGCGTTTTTCAGCTCCTCGTGACTGTTCCTTAGTCCCTTGATCTCTGTAGCAAGAGATTCTCTGCTGTCCTGTATACTGTTTTCAAGCCCAGCGATTAATTTTATGACTATTATTCTAAATTCACTTTCTGTTATATTATTTAAATCCTTTTTGATCAGCTCATTAGCTATTGTTATTTCCTGGAGATTCTTCTGAGGGGAATTCTTCTGCTTGGTCATTTTGGATAGTCCCTGGCATGGTGAGGACCTGCAGGGCACTTCCCCTGTGCTGTGGTGTATAACTGGAGTTGGTGGGCGGGGCCGCAGTCAGACCTGATGTCTGCCCCCAGCCTACCGCTGGGGCCACAGTCAGACTGGTGTGTGCCTTCTCTTCCCCTCTCCTAGGGGCGGGATTCACTGTGGGGTGGTGTGGCCCGTCTGGGCTACTTGCACACTGCCAGGCTTGTGATGCTGGGGATCTGGCGTATTAGCTGGGGTGGGTAGGCAAGGTGCACAGGGGCAGGAGGGGCAGGCTTAGATCGCTTCTCCTTAGGTGATCCACTTCAGGAGGGGCCCTGTGGCAGCGGGAGGGAGTCAGATCCGCTGCTGGAGGTTTGGCTCCGCAGAAGCACAGAGTTGGGTGTTTGCATGGAGGGAGCAAGTTCCCTGGCAGGAACTGGTTTTCTTTGGGATTTTGCCTGGTGGATGGGCGGGGGAGATGGTGCTGGCGAGCGCCTTTGTTCCCCACCAAACTGAGCTCTGTCATCAGGGGGCTCAGCAACTCTCCCTCCCTTTGTCCTCCAGCCTTCCCGCTTTCCGAGCAGAGCTGTTAACTTATGACCTCCCAGACGCTAAGTCGCGCTTGTTGTGGGAACACAGTCCCTCAGGCCCCTCGGCTTTTGCAAGCCAGACTCGGGGGCTCTGCTTGGCCGGAGAGCCGCCCCTCCGCCCCGGCTCCCTCCCACCAGTCCCTGTAGCGCGCACCGCCTCGCCGCCCTTCCTACCCTCTTCTGTGGGCCTCTCGTCTGCGTTTGGCTCCGGCGACTCCATTCTGCTAATCCTCTGGTGTTTTTCTGGGTTATTTAGGCAGGTGTAAGTGGAATCTAAGTGATCAGCAGGACGTGCGGTGAGCCCAGCGTCCTCCTAAGCCGCCATCTTGCCTCACCTATATAATACCTTTAAAACATTTGCTTGCTATGTATACATATTCAGAATATGCAATTTAGTTACATTTAAGAATATGTAACATGTTAACACCTTTCAAATTACTGAATTTATTTTGAGATTTCGTTGACTACTCATTTCATATGGCATTAAAATCTTCCTATTGTTTTATTAAACTATTATCACATGAATTCCCCAGCTTACACTGCCCAGGCCAACTGTTGGCTGAAAAAAAAAAAAAAAATGCCTTAGCCTTATTCTCTCTCAATTTCTACCACTCTGCAACAGGAATGAGGATCCCATCTCTATTTATACCATACTGCATATAAGTGACGACCAGGTACTACTTAACGACTAATGGTGAGTTTATCCATTGGTTTGGTCATTATATTCAATATTGATAGTAAGGCAATGATTCAGTGACCTTGTTTACATGGACAATGTATAGGGTGATCTTAATTCCAGGATCATTCCCAAACTGTTTCTGGTTTATTCTTGAAAATGCCCATTTACACTGTTCTCCCAGTTTAATAGTGATGCATACCCTCTCACAAGTATCCAGGTTTGGATAACAAATGATATAATAACCATAGTTCCAAAATATTATTTCTTATAGACATTAGTTCATATTATATAAGAAGTAATTGTTGATGGTCATAAACATCCAAGGAATGCTGTGTTAAAGAAATTTGAAAAATGTAATTCATTTATTTTTTTTTTAATTTTCTAAATTATTCTCTGAAAATTTACTATGATAATATATGTCGTGATTTTTTTTCCAAAGCTTAATTTGGTATGACATATTAGAGAATCTTATTTTGACACATTGGTTTTTCACGTAGTATTTCTGGACTGATACATAATACTCTAGTGAAATTGTGAAAGTATACTATCTGCCCTGTTCACAAACATGTTCCTAACCCTTCTGCTTTCTAGTTGCTTTGCTGTGTTTTGGCTAGTACATCATTTCTTTTCTGCCGGTCCCTATTACATGTAGCTAGGATGACCACATAATTTATAAATTAAACAGGAAAACTTTTGAGATAAAAGGGAACTCAAAGACATCAAGCTCAACCCAGGATTGCCATGATAAACCATGATACATGGTCAGCCTAACAATGGAGCATGGTTAGAAGTCTACTATTCTCATACACGAGAGAAGAAAAAGTGCCTTAAATAAAATAACATATGTTTTATAATTGGCCTCTTCCAAATTGATTTATCTTTATCTGAGTTGTTTACCTTTGACAGATTCCCTTTAGGTGTTACTCCACTTCAGCTAAAAATAGTGAGGAATGTGTATTTTAATGTACAACATATGCTCATGACTACATTGCTTCATTTAAAAACTCTTATTTAGAAAAACTCTAGGGGCACCTGGATGGCTCAGTCAGTTAAGCATCAGACTCTTGGTTTCAGCTTAAGCCATGATCTCACGGTTCATGAGCTCAAGCCTCATGTCAGGTTCTGTGCTCACAGTGCAGAGCCTGCTTGGGATTCTTTCTCTCCTCTCTCCTTCTGTCTCTGCTCTCCACCCCCCCCCCCACCTCTCAAAATAAATTAATTAAAAAAGAAAAGCTCTATACAGTTTACTCTGGTAAGGATACAATTTATTTTTAACCCAAGGCTGATTAATATTCCAAGAGATGAACAAAAATCTATGTCATAGATAAGAACAAATCCTTACTTAAATATATTTTTCTATTTTGTGGATATCACTGCCAACACTTATTAACAAATCTAAAATGAGATAAATGTGTTAGGCATTTTCAGAGAGGATTATAAAAACTTATCCTATCCTAAACTATCACAGTGGATTGAATAAGAATACTCGAAATTTAGGAGAATGTAAAGTACACTCACCTTAATGCCAGAAGGCTGGCCAAAATTAATAGCAGTATGTTATGTCATGGGAATGATGTTTACTTAACACAGTATCTTTAGGGATATTCGAGCCTGAAAAACGGGTCTATTTCTTAGGAATTTATCATTTTACTTTCTTAAAAAAATAATGCTATTGATGTATTAAATAGAACAAAAAATATAAAATTAACTGCCATCTGTTAACTACCCAATTTTTAAAACTTTGCTCTGAGTTCTTGAACACAGTTCTACCTAGTCAGGCCACTCATGGGAAATCTCATATTATTGTCAAATAGAGGTTTAATTCCAAGTTCATTGGTTAAGAATAAAAAACGATATGATCATCAGATGAATGTGGCTGGCATGTGAAAAAATAAGTCAAAAAAAGAGTGCACAAATGGAATATGCAGAAACTCTGAAATGCTTCAGGTGCACAAACCTCTTTAAAGTTTACTGAGGTTGGAATAGATTGCTTTTGAATGTGGCACTTTTTTCCTTAACAAGTCCCCACTGATTGAAACACAATTAACAGTGAATCAAACTTTTAGGACTTTAAGTCAAACTGTCAATTTGTTCAAATGCTATATGTACACTTACTAAAGCAATACCAAATCTGTTGCTGCACTAACTACTGCTTTATTGAATGTCAACTTGAGAGTATTGGCAGTCTGTAGGAAAGAACTACTAAGCCAGGGCTCATGATAGATTAACTGCATATTTGCTTCTAAGAATAGAGTTTAATACCTGTAGAAAATAAAAAATATGTGAATCACTAGCATATAATTTTACAGCCTTCAATACAGTTAAATATGTTATAATTTTCCTCCATTTTAATTGCTAAGGAACAATTCTTTAAACACATTTTCTTTTTTAATCCTGTGGCAATACCTATTTGCAGCTAGAGCTATGGAAGTAAATTCCAGGTTATAGGCATGGACCGACAAACAATATAAAGCTACAGTATATGGGTAAATATCTTTAAGTAAGAGACTTAATTGTATATACATATATGTGTTATGAGATTTATATTTCATATGCAAATATCTATTTATATTAGAGTGTAAACGAAGGATTCCACAAATATTAACTCTATTGGAAAGAGAGAGAGAGGGAGAGGGAACCTATAAGAACTCAGTTTGGTTTCTTGATGCTAACACCCATAATTGTGAACCTACAACTTCTTACATGCATTGCTTCCACGACAGATTTGGATTCTGCAAAACTAGTATCCTTCACCCCCTATATAGTTTAAAGAATAGGGCCATGTTTGTATTGGCTTGACAGTTTTGTTTTATTTTTCTTGCTAACTGGTAAATAAAAAAAAAATAATTGTCTTCCCTTCACACATGGTTAACAATGTTACCTACCAGAGAGAATGATGCCAAATGTAACTGTGAAAATAGAACAATTTTAAAGGATGTGATGATTAAGTAAGCTAATGACTCTTTGTATTCTCCAATCATTTGCATTGCATGTGTGCTGGGTTATATGGATGGATGGAGAGCTGCTCTGGATGTTTCTTACCAGTGCTTTGCAATATAGCAAAATGGGATGCTTCCATTTGACAAGTTTAAGAAAAAGAAACCCTTCAATGGACATGAGCCTTTGGAAACTACGAAACGAAAAAAAGAGCAAACACTCAAAAACCTTTGGAAAAGTCTCTGAAATATTTGCTTGGTTACACACAAAAAATGAAGACTTGCTGGGGGAAAAAAGGCAAGAAACTTCACAGCAATGTAATATATGGTTTTGAAAATTTTGTTTAATATTTATTTATTTTTCAGACAGAGAGAGACAGAGCATGAGCAGGGAAGGGGCAGAGAGAGAGGGAGACACAGAATCTGAAGCAGGCTCCAGGCTGTCAGCACAGAGCCCGACGTGGGGCTCAAACTCACCAACTGTGAGATCATGACCTGAGCTGAAGTCGGACGCTTAACCGACGGAGCCACCCAGGCACCCCTGTAATATATTGTTTGATGAAAATTTGAAAATTATATGAATTCACTAACTACCAAATGATATCTCTGTCTAGCTTTCATCCATAGAAATTAACCACTAGCTATTTTGAGTGTTGATCAATTTACCACTTGTTTCTATGATGAAATTTTACTAGCTGGTTATTATCCCCTACAAATAACACATAATCACCTTACTTAGCCTGTAACCTATTATGAGACAATCAATTTATATTGATTTTAGTTTATTTTAATGAAATTATAAGTTTTATTTAAAAAAATATTTATACATATTTCTCAAAAATGTTAATCACATTTTAAGAGTTTTAACACAGGGCACCTGGGTGGCTCAGTCAGTGAGCGTCCAACTCTTGTCTTGATTTTGGCTCAGGTCATGATCTCGTGGGTCATGGGTTCGAGCCCCATGTTGGGCTCTGCATTGACAGTGTGGAGCCTGCTTGAGATTGTCTCTCCTCTTTCTCCCTCACTTGCACTCTGTCTCAATAAATAAACACTAAAAAAAATATTTAAAGAGCTTTAACATATTGTTATATTGGCCTTTAAAAAGACCATGCCAATTTATACCGATAGTGTGTATATTAGAGTGTTCACATTTTATATCTTTATAAATTTCAGGTACTTATTTAATATGAAATTTCTCATTAGATAGGCAAAAATAGAATCCTATTTAAATTTATGTCACTATTTTTATAATGAATATCTGTATCTTATCCAATTACAGTTATTCAATTACAGTTCAATTCTTGAAATGATCTGCCTATATCCTGCTACACTATTTCATTTAGATTTCTTCTTATATAAGATTTGTGCATACAGTAATGTAAGTAATAACTCTTTTGCATGTATATTGAAATTATCTTTTCCCAATTTGTCTTTTACATTTTCCCTTGCATTTTATTATTTCGGTAATCTATATTATGTTTATACTTTTTAGTTGTTTACTGTGAAATGCATCATGTACATATATACATATATATGTCACATTTCATATTGGTAATACCAAAAACTAAATCTTTGCACTCAGCCAGAGAAATAGAGTATTATTTATAGCTTTGAAACTCCGTGTATACCCTCCAGTTTATATCCTTGCCATCCCTCACAGGTATAAACACTATCCTGAATCACTGACCATCAGAAGTCAATTATAAAGTTGTAGTACATGAATCGTATAACAATTATGTCTGTACAGATTGTCTACATGACATATGAATGTGTTCCTAAATTATGTAATTCCTGTCTTTAAAATATACTCTAACAGGAACTAGGACAGGCTACATAATCTATAGGGCCCAGTGAAAATGAAAATGGTGGGTCCTTATTCAAAATTTTTCTAAGAATCTAAGATGATAGCAGCAAATCCTTAAATCAAGAGTGGGGCCTCGTATATCAGCACAGGTCACACCTATGCAGATGGCCCTGTGTGAAGGGATACTATACCTTCCCTACTTGAAACTTGGTATTTTTTGCTTCTTTATGTTTTATGGTTCAACCAGTGAAATTTTAAGAAACTCATCAATGACTTCAAGCAGTCATTTTCACTAATACATAAGATTTTAAGAGAACGCCAAAGATTTTTTTAACCCATTAAAATCTTAATGGAAATGTGGACAACTTCTTAGTTTTGGGCTTGCCTCTCTACAGGTTTCCATTTACATGTGCATAGGTTTCTCCAGTGTTCATAATTAGAAACGGTCCAATCCCTAACATTTGAAGAGCCTGGAGCAAGAGTGAAAATAGAAGAGTAAAAATAGAAGACAGACGATGGTATATTTTAAATATTTTCAAGTTATGAAAAAAGATAATAAACTGTTAAATAAGATACTTTCAGTTTTTCTACCTTGAAAATAGTTGTTTAATATCACAGAATGATTCTTTGTTCATACATAACTCTTGCGAAATCCCACACTACATCTTAAGGACTTCTGGAACCACACATTGTAGCAAGATGAGAATAGGATGGTTGCCCGAAAGTACTGGGCATGTACGGTATTACTGCCATCTAAGCAAGAAGATCAAGGGGCGCCTTGAGCGCCGACTTCAGCTCAGGCCATGATCTTGCAGTTCTTGGGTTTGAACCCTGCATGGGGCTCTGTGCTGACAGCTCAGAGCCTGGAGCCTGCTCTGGATTCTGTGTCTCCCTCTCTTTCTCTGCCCCTCCCCTACTCATACTCTGTCTCTCTCTGTCTCTCAAAAATAAACAAACATTAAAAAAAATGATCTGCCAAGTCTTTTATTTAACATAATCACATCTGCTGGTTAAATCCTCCCTACACTCAGAAGCAATGTCTGAATCTCATGGCAGCTAGCAGCACAGGCCATAAACCACGCAGCTTTTATTTTGAAGCATAGGACAAGAGATGAGGAGAAACTTTAACTTAAAGCTTCAAAGTGAGAGTCATGATCTTATATGTGCCTGGGTGTTTGGCTACTGAGCTAACAATGTGACTTATTATGGGGGTTTAGACCATGTGTTAATATTTCTGATCTCTGGAGAAACTTGAGACTAAAAAGTATTGTCCTGACTTCCAGGAGGGGCTGAAGACTAAAGGTCAGCCACAAGGGAAACGTGATTGAAGCCCAATAACCTCTGGATACCAAAGGCTCAAGCGAGCTTCCCTGGCTGGCAACACTATACATTTTGTCACACATTGTGGCCAAGAGGAGTTACTACTGTGCATGATCAATGGGGAATAGACAACTGGAAATGCCAGTATTTAGATCCCTCCTGAAACC
The DNA here is from genome assembly GCF_018350175.1 of Felis catus. NCBI lineage: Eukaryota > Metazoa > Chordata > Mammalia > Carnivora > Felidae > Felis > Felis catus. The sequence goes on along the minus strand of NC_058375.1, from coordinate 179,553,277 downwards.
TACCTTTTGTGTCTCTTCTTTTGGTTGATTTATTTATTTTTTTTAACATTTAATTATTTTTGAGACAGAGAGAGACAGAGCATGAACGGGGGAGGGCCAGAGAGAGAGGGAAACACAGAATCGGAAACAAGCTCCAGGCTCTGAGCTGTCAGCACAGAGCCCGACGCGGGGCTCAAACTCACGGACCGTGAGATCATGACCTGAGCCGAAGTCGGACGCTTAACCAACCGAGCCACCCAGGTGCCCCCTTTTGGTTGATTTAATATGTATCTCCTTCCTATAAGAAAAACTGCAACTAGGAGTGTAGCTGAGTACTACTTACCAATTATTAATCCTGAGGGTAGTTTCAGGAACCCCAAACTTTGAAATTGATGTCAGAAGTGATGGACATCTTATGTGGAGACTCTGTCCCCTAATTTTGTTTTGGCTAACCTCTTTGTAATAGCTTCTATGACATTCTCCAAAAAGTCATGACTCATAGATTCAGGTTTTATTTGCCACTAGAAATCCTTAGTTGGATATAGTCCTGTATTGAGTGTATTTAATAAATAAGCCATCTTCCTCCTAAAAAACTATCATTGCAATATATATGTGCATATATATATATATACACATATACATAATATATGTATATATATACACACATATACATATTATATATACACATGGGGACAGATGTGTATATATGTGTATATATAATATATATGTGTATATATATACACATGGGGATGCATGTGTATATATGTGTATATATAATATATATGTGTAGATATATAATATATGTGTATATATATACACATATATAATATATGCTTGTATATATATATACACATATATAATATATGTGTGTATATAATATGTATATATTGTATATGTATATGTATTGTATATGTATAATATGTATATATAATATGTATATATACATATATATGTGTATATATAATATGTGCATAATATGTGTATGTGCGTGTGTGTGTGTATATATATATATATATATATATATATATATATATATAACTGCTATTTTACCCATAATTTCAATTGACAAGGAGGTCACCTGTTTTTTTGTTTTTTTTTTCTTTTCTTGGAGGTGTCTCCCAAGTCAAGGAAGTAAATGTATCAGTATAGAAATAAATAACTGTAGTTTGGCTGCTTTAACACATTTCTTCCACTCAGTAGTGAGAATTTAAAGGTATCGCTATAGCCCTAAATTCTTGGCATCAGTAGTCAAGACAGCAACTACTGTCGGTTCACAAAATCAAACAAATAACAAAATATATTTTGAGTCTTATGTATGAGACAATGTATGGGAGTGGATGAACTATTCATTTTCACAATGTTTTTGCTTTCTGTTATGTTAATCTCTTCAAAGCACAAGGAATCAATATTCCTTTCATTCACAAATGACTATTCTGCTGAATTGCAGTACTTGTCAGCCTTAGCAATTTCCATATTATAAATTCTATAATGATAATATTTATAAATTGTACTGTAATAAAAAATCATTACGCAAAATAAAACAAAAAAGGTCAAAACTTAATGTTGCTAATTACTATTTTTAGTCTTGTTAAGATGAAGAATTATATCATTTTAGCTTTCACAAAACGTTTCTCATCAACAGATGTCTACTGCCTTAGGTTAACCTGTATTCTAAGAAGTATCTAATATTTGAATCATTTGTCTTCTTCTGTTTGCAAGTCAATAATAATTAAGTACAAATTAGTCATCTGGTGACTCAAACATTTGAGATTATCTAAAATAGATCAGAATCATAAGGAGAAAAATATTGTGTAGCAACAATATGAAACATTAAATTTCAAAATATGAACACTACTGAGGCTTTGATGAAAATCTTGTCTTTTCTCCCCATGGTATATGATCTTTGGGTGGGATTATTGAAAATATGACCTGAATCGTAGTCCTTACAGGTCATGAGATGAGCATCTCTGTCCTGAAAGGTCTTGGAGAGAACTGAGAGCAGGAATGAGTCCTTAGCACTTCTTGGCTCTGGACACATTATCCCCAGCCCAGAAACTAAAGAAGATGAATCAAACTTAAAACTACAACATTAAGTAAATAAAACATGGGTTTAAGAAAAAAGAAAGAAGGCAAGCATTATACTTCTGTCACCAGTGCCCTCTTGGAAGAACATATACAACACAGGAAGAAAAATGTACAGTAATTAAAAACTCTTACACTCACTTAAAATATCAAACATTTGTCAGGGTTAAAAAAAGAAAAGAGAATATTTGAGAACTCAGAAATGCTAAAAGTTATTTCTATTAAAAAAACAAATTCAATTAGAATAATACAATAACCATTAATGATTCTGATGTTAACTATGTGTTAAGCACATAAATGTGTTTCTTTTTTCCCCACTAACTTATTTAATTCCAATAATACTTTCAGTTAAATACTAAACATTCCCATATTTTTTAAATGAGTAAAATTTCTGGTAGGGTTACCTCCAGCTATTGGGCTCATGCTGTTCCTTAAAAAATAAAATGCTTGGAGTCCCTGGATGACTCAGTCTGTTCAGCATCTGACTTTGGCTCAGGTCATGATCTCATGGTTCTCATGGGCTCAAGCCCCACATCAGGCTCTGCACTGATGCAGGAGAGTCTTCTTGGGATTGTCTCTCTCCCCATGTCTCTCCCTCTCTCTTTGCCCCTTCCACGTTTACACGCTCTGAAAATAAACTTTGAAGTTTTTTTTTAAAAATGCTCATGGGGGCGCCTGGGTGGCTCAGTCAGTTAAGCGTCCGACTTCGGCTCAGGTCATGATCTCAAGGTCCGTGAGTTCGAGCCCCGCGTCGGGCTCTCTGCTGACAGCTCAGAGCCTGGAGCCTGTTTCAGATTCTGTGCTTCCCTCTCTCTCTGCCCCTCCTCTGCTCATGCTCTGTCTCTCTCTGTCTCAAAAATAAATAAACATTAAAAAAAAATTTAAAAATGCTCACGGATTGGAAGAATTGATATTGTTAATATGTCCGTACTACCTAAAGCAATGTATAGATTCAATAGCAATCCCTATTAAATACCAGTATTATTTTTTCACAGAACTAGAAGCAAATAATTCTAAAGTTCATATGGAATCATGAAAGACCCTGAATAGCCAAAGCAATCTTGAGTAACAACAACAAAATCTGGAGGTATCATTATTCCAGAATTCAAGATATACTACAAAGCTATAGTAATCAAAACAGTATGGTACTAGCACGAAACAGATACATAGACCAGTGGAATAGGATAGCAAGCCCAGAATAAATCCACACTTATATGGTCAATTCTTCTAGGACAAAGGAGGAAAAAAATACACAATGGGGTGTGCAGTTTTCATTGGAGAATATATGATGAAGAATATTCAGTAAATGGTATTGTAAAACTAGACAGCTACATGCAAAAAAATAAAAATAAAAAAATGAAACTAGATCCTTTCTTATACCATACACAAAAATAAACTCAAAACAGACTAGAGATCTAAATGTGAGACCTGAAACCATAAAACTCCTACAAGATAACATAGGGAGTAATCCCTTAAGCATCGGTCATAGCAACATTTTCCATCTATGTCTCCTAAGGCAAAGGAAACAAAAGCAAAAAAATAAACTGTTGCAAGTATACCAAAATAAAAATGTTTTGCACAGTGAAGGAAACCATCAACAAAATGAAAAGACAACCTACTGAATGGGAGAAGATATTTGTAAATTATTATGTATCTGATAAAGGGTTAATATAGCAAATACATAAAAACTTCCACAACTTAACATCAAACAGATAATCTGATTAAAAATGGGAAAATCTGAGTAGACATTTTTCCAAAGAAGACATACAGATAGCCAACAGATACATGAAAAGATGCTCAACATAACTAATAATCAGCAAAATCCAAGTCAAAACTTCAATGAGAGATCATCTCACACATGTCAGGATGGCTAAAATCAAAAACACGAGAAATAATGAATGTTGGCAAGGACCTGTAGAAAAGGGGAGCTTTATGCACTGTTGTTGGGAATGACTGGTGACTGGTGCAGCCACTGTGGAAAACAGTATGGCGTTTTCTTAAAAAATTAAAACCAGTAATAACCTATGACCCAGTAATTCTACTGAGTATTTACCCAAGTAAAGCAAAAACACTAATTCAAAAACTTATGTATCCCTATGTTTCTTGCAGCATTGTTTACAATTGCAAAGACATGGAAGCAAATAGGGACCCATAGTAGATGAATGTATAAAGATGTGGTAAATATATACAATGGAGTATTACCGAGTTATAAAAAAGAATGAGATCTTGCCATTTGGGGCAACACAATGGGTCTAAAGGGAACTGAAATATGTGAACTGAAATAAGCCAGAGAGAGACAAATATCATATGATTTCATTTATATGTGGAACCTAAAAAAAGAAAAAGAAAAAGAAATAAAAAGAAAACAAATGAACAAGCAAACAGAACAAGCAAACTCTATAAATACAGAGAACTGGTGGTTGCCAGAAGGGAGAGCGTTGGGTAGATGAGTAAAATAGGTGAAAGGGATTAAGAAGTATAAAGTTCTAATTACAAAACAAAGTCACAAAGATGAAAATTGGGGAATTTTCATAAAATTAGAATAGGATGAAAATTAGCAGAGGGAACATAGTCAATAATACTGAAATAACATTATATGGTAATAGATGGTTAACTGTCCTTATCATGGTAAGCGTAGTATAATGTATGGAATTGTTGAATCACTATGTTGTACACCTGAAACTAACATTGTATATCAACTATACTTCATAAAAAAGTACAGTAGATAATTTTTAGCAAATACATCAACATAGGTAATATAAAGGAGCACAGGAAGGAGATTTTCATGAACTATGGGTACCACTATAGTACATTCAAGCAAGCAAATAAACATAACAAATGATTTTATTGGATGATAATATGTGAACATAGGATTAAAATGCTGAAATGTAAATTTTATGTATGGGAAAATCCAAAAATAGTATGAAATTAAAACACAAACACTTGGGGCTCCTGGGTTGCTCAGTCGGTTAAGCATCTGACTCTCTGTTTCATCCACAGTTTCATGGGTTCAAGCACTACATGGGGCTCTGCACTGGCAATGTAGATCCTGCTTGGGATTCTCTCTCTGCCTCTCCCCCACTTGCAGTGTCACTGTCTCTCTCAAAATAAATAAATTTAAGAAAAAGCACTAAAATACATAAATTATTAAAAAAAAAAAAAAAACCTCAGGTATTGGAAGGGAAGAAGTCATAGAATTCAAAAAAGAAAACCTTTCTAATGCCATGCATTGGTATCAAAGTATAAAACCTGGCACATATAATGTCCTTGTAGAATAAATTATTTTTTAATAGTTATATATTAAAAATATTTTTGTTGTTTTGGGGTGCCTCGGTGGCTCATTCAGTTGAATGTCAGACTTTGGCTCAGGTCATGATTTCCTGGTCTGTATGTTTGAGCCTCACTTCAGGCTTTCCACTGACAGCAAGTGGCCTACTTTGGATTCTCGGTCTCCCTCTCTCTCTGCCCCTCCCCGACTCATGTTCCCACTCTCAAAATAAACATTAAAATTTTTTTTTTGTTTTATTAGGGATCAGAATGAAATCATGAATGAATTCAGAGTTAAAATGTTCAATTTTATAATGAATTAAAGAGGTAAGGATAATGTAACAATGTTTCTCTTCTATTAACACTTATAAACTTTCTACCCAACTCTATAGCAGGAACTATAAAAAGAAAAAAGGTGAATGTCTGTAAACATTTTATATATGTTCATTGTCTATTAGTCAGGAAAATGAAAATTAAAACTTTGATGAGTTAACACTTTATATCCAATGGATAGGAAAAATGTAAGGCTAAAAATAGTGTCAGCAAGGAATTATTAATTACTGGTAGGAATGTAAATAATATAAATATTGATCACCAGTTTGTTACACGACTTTGTTTTCTTGTAAGTTTACACATTCCAATATTGTTATGGGTTGAATGTGTCCAGAATTCATGTTAAAATCCTATCCCCAGTTACCTCAGAATGTGATCTTACTTGGAGATATGGTCTTTGCAGAGGTAATCAAGAAGACAAAATGAGGTCATTATGGTGTGTCCTAATCTACACTGTAATGGTATCCTTATAAGAAGGAAAATTTGGATACAGACACAGATAGAAAGATGACAACATAAAGAGACCTAGGGAAGGGGTAGCCATTTACAAGCCAAGGAGACAGGCCTAGAACATATGGTTTCCTCACAACCCTCAGGAGGGACCAAAGCTACCCACACCTCATATTGGTCTAATTTGAAAGACAGTAACATATACTGTTTAAGTTACCTAGTTTGTGGTATGGCAACCCTAGAAAATTAACACACAATTTCTCCCTAGGTATATTATGCAAAAGCAAAATTTGGTACGTGGAGTTTCTTGAGCCAAATAGATGCTCCTTCACCTACCATTGCCTAGGCTCATCTTCAGTGACAGAATTGAGTAGTAGTGACATACCATATAGCTGGCAAATCTGAGAATATTTACTCTCTTGACCTTTACAGAAAAGCTTGACAACAGAAGCATGGGTAATATTTCAGTCCACTAGAAAAGAGCAAAAAAAAAAAAAAAAAAAAAAAAGAACTCAAATGCTCACTAACAATAGAATGGATGGGTATGTTATGGTTTATATCCATTGCCATACTCACAAATGATTAACAATTATCTCTACATTCAATAAAATATGTGTACAGAACTTTATTATGGATTTTATTGTTATAAGAGTATACACATACATAACATTTGCAATTAATAAACTAGGATATATTTTATTATAATCATCGAGCAAATTGAGTCTCACAAAATGCTTTATTTCATCTTTACCATACATTATTTTTTTTAAATCTCTTTCAAATTTTGGTGCAATCCATGAAAAAATAATTCCCACATAAATATTGTTTGGTGTTTTCATTTACACTAAGAAGTCAGGTGAAACAACAATACTATATTAGAACTTCACTTATTCAAGACATTCCACACTCATGGGTTAAAAGAAAAAAAAATGTTAAAATGTCTATACTACCCCAAGTAATCTACAGATTTAATGCAGTCTCTTTCAAGATACCAATAGTATTTTTCACAGAACTAAAACAATCCTAAAATTTGTGTGGAACCACAAAAGATCCTGAATAGCCAAAGCAATCTTGAAAAGGAAAACAAAAGCAAGCTTCATGATTCCAGACTTCAAGTTATGTTACAAAGCTGTAGTAATCAAAAAGTAGGGTACTGGCACAAAAATAGACACTAGATCAATGGGACAGAGTAGAAAAAAAAAACAGAAATAAACCCATAATTATATGGTCAATTAATCTGACAAAGAAGGAACAGATACCCAATGGGAAAAAGATTGTCCTCAACAAGTAGTGTTGGAAAAACCGGACAGCTACATGAAAAAGAAGGAAAAAAAAAAAAAACAGGACCACCTTCTTTCACCATATACAAAAATAAACGCAAAATGTATTAAAGACCTAGGAATGAGACCTGAAACCATAAAAATTCTAGAAGAGAGCTCAAGCAGTAATTTCTCTGACATTGGCCACAGCAATGATTTTATAGATTTGTCTCCTGAGGCAAGGGAAATAAAAGCAAAGTTACATCAAAATAAAATTACATTAGGATTAGATCAAAATAAAATGCTCCTGCACAGTGAAGGAAACAAAACTAAAAGGCAATCTATTAAATAAAGGATATTTGAAAATGATATACCCAATAAAAGGTTAGCAGCCAAAATATATAAAGAACTTACACATCTCAACACCAAAACCCACAAATAATTCAATTTAAAAATGAGAAGACTTGAATATACATTTCATTAAAGAAGACATACACATAGCCAACAGACCAATGAAAAGATGCTCAACATTGTTCAGCATCAAGGAAATGCAAATCAAAACTACAATGAGATCTCACCTAACATTGTTCAGAATAGCTAGAATCAAAAACGCAAGAAACAGTAAGCGTTGGCAAGGATGTGGAGAAAAAGGAACTCTCTTGCACTCTTGGTGGGAATGCAAACTGGTGCAGTCACTATTGAAAACAGTATGGAGGTTCATTAGAAAGTTAAAAACGGAGGCACCATATGGTCCCATAATTGCACTACTGGGTCTTTATACCCAAAATGCAAAAGTAGTAATTCAAAGGGATGCATGCATACCTGTGATTATTGCAGCGTTATTTACAATAGTCAAATTATGGAGAAAGCCCAAGTATCCATCAATAGATGAATGGACAAAGATGATGTGATATATATATATATATATATATATATATATATATATATATGTATTATATGTATTATTCAGCCATCAAGACAGACGAATATTATTCAGCCATAAAGACAAATGAAATCTTGCTATTAGCAATGACACAGATGGAGCTAGAGAGTATGATGCTAAGTGAAATAATTCAGAAAAAGACAAATACCATGTGGGTTCACTCCTATGTGGAATTTAATAAAACAAACAAAGGGAAAAAAAGAGAGAGAGCAAGAGAGACAAACCAAAACACCCAGACTCTTAACTATAGAGAACTGACAGTTACAAGAGGGGATGGGGGGGGGGGGGGGATGGGTGACATAGGTGATGGAGACTAAAGAGTACACTTATCATGATGAGCACTAAGTAATGTATAGAATTGTCGAATCACTATATCGTACACATAAAACTAATATAACACTGTATGTTAGCAGGAATTAAAAACTTAAAAAAAGAACTTGACGCGTATATCAATGACACAAGTGATTGTCTTACTGAATTTGATAGTGTTTTCCAAATCCTGGATATGTATTTCCTCTCTTTTGCGCTATTCACAAAGTCATGCCTGCTAACACAATCTAGTTTTCAATTTAATCTCTATTATTAACGTTTTATCCATCATTTCAAGTTGAAACAATCGACAGAATAATAAATCAAGCTCTGATTTGTAACATTTGCCAATTTCCTTGGTTAGGTATTGCCACCATGGCCTGTTTCAATGTACAAATGGGTTAGAGGTTTTCTTAATATCTGTGATCCTAGAGATTCTATATTTTCTCACAAGCCTGTTCAATGTGTTAACAATGTTAGCTGAATTCTTAACCATGTCTGGCTGCATCGGTCCCAGGTAAGTAAGTGCCCATGTGTATTTGTTCTTGAAGGCCTTTGTTTTTCCTTTGATTTGGGGTTAGTTGGTTCGTCATTGACCTCAGTCTCTGATGGATTCGTGAAAGCTTGTAGATGTGCAGATTGCCCTGTTTGCTACCACTGCTGAGAGGGCAGGAGCAATGTTCTTTCCAGGTTATTGTATCCCTAATGGAAACTGGAAACCTGGTTAGTTGCTTTTTTTTTTAATAGTTTCCCTATTCATTGAAGTTTACTGAGGCTTCACCCCATCTCTACTCTGCTTCCGGCGGTAATCTTTTTTTTTTTTTTCAGTTAACACATGATACATTTAATCAAGTCTAGATATTTTAATAGGAGGAGGGGTTCGAGGTATGGGATTATTATAAATCCTCACAATTTTCTCTAAAAAGTGATTTCAAAGTAGAATATGATGCACTTATTTTTAAAATACTCAATTTCTCCTAGCCTGTGAATCATTTAGAATAAATTATTTTACATTTGAATCTGTGAACATGTCAATAATGCAATTAGAACACTGGTTGGTGCTGAGACACAGCAGGGAGGTGGGGACTACACAGATGGAAATCACATAGCCTCTGTTCTCCAGAAAATTGTATTAAATTTGATATTTATTAGTACATGTTCCTGCTAACAAGGCTCAATACAAAGAATACCATTGTTGCAACTGTGCAATAATTTGGTTTAAATATCCACATTTTAATTTATTACATAGCTACGCAATTATGTTTTTGCATTTAATACACTTAGTTTCATCTAATTACTACATTCAATTATCTTCAAGTTATGCCTGCCTCTATTGTAGAATCTCAAATGCAGACATCTGCGGGATTGTTTTCAGGCTACTTCATGCTATGATAAACATGTCAAAATAATATTGTCTTTCTTCCACACATACTTCAGACTAGTATTTATTTTCAGTTACTACTTCTGCTTTTTTTTTTCCTCCCACTACCAATACTATAATTAAAGTCACTTGTTTCAAAGAAAACAGAGGATTAGAACAATTGTCAAAGATGTATTTTTTGGTTGCATTTTGTATTTCCTGACTAATGATTTTATCGGTGGAAATTGTTAACAACATCTTAAGAAAACAACGTAGCCCTCCTTGTTGTACTTGCTGGTAACTGACAGCTACAAATGTCACCTTTGAAATTTCTCCAAAGTGTTTTTTGTTGTATTTATTTAAATTATTTTTAGTTATGGCAATATATCAAACCATCACCAAACATCCTGGCTGAAATACAACAACATTAGGATAATCCTAGTATTTTGTACATAGTTTTGGACGTTTCACTCAAGTTAAATAAATTAAATTTAGTTATGTCTTGCAAAAAATCAATTTTACTTCTAATGAGTAACATATGATATAGGATAAAAGTAGTTCAGGACGTTATTGGAATATAACCAATATAGAATTAATTTTACCGTATAGAATTTGCACCTAACTTTATTTTGGTTAGTTAGAAAATGGCTTACATATTGCTTTCAGTTTAGAAGTCTTGCATGTGTCTTGGTTAATTTCTTTCTTTTATGTCTTGATGATACTATAAATGGAATTCTCAATTTCATATTCCAATTGTTAGTTGCTTATGGAAGGTCGATTCTGTTTTACTACTATTGTATGCTGAGAACTTGCTAAATCCATTAGCTATAGTATTTTTTAGATTTCTTAAGATTATCTATGTAAATAATTATGACATCTACAAAAAGAAATAGTCTATTTCCTCCCTTTCTATTCGTATACTCTTTCTTGTCTTACTTTAATAGTGAAAATACACAATACCATGCTGAATGGAAAAGGTGAAGGGCACATTCTGCATTATCCTTGACCTTAGTGAGGAAGTAGGTAATATTTTACTATTAAGTATGAAGATAGATGTAGGTTTTTGTGGCTCTCTTTGTGAAATTAATAAATTTATTTCTATTCAAAGTTTTTATTAGGTTTTCTTATTGGATGGGTGAATTTTTTCAAGTGTTTTCTTTGTAACTCTTGACATATCATATGGTTTCTCATCTTATTTTTTTTAATATGATGAATTACATTGATTGCTTTTCTAGTGTTAAAGCAAGCTTGCATTTTTGCAACGAATCCCAGTTGGTCATGACATATTTTCCTTTTATTTATTGCTGGATTCCATTTGCTATTTATTAAGGGTGCTTGCATTTATGTTCATGATGAAAATTGATCTGTAATATTCTTTCTTATCTTTCCTTCCTTCCATTTTTAATGTACTTCTCAGGTTTTGATATTGGGGTTGTATTAACCTTCTAACATTTGTTAGGTACTGTGTGCTCCTCCGGGACTTTCTAGAAGAGCTTATATAAAATTGCTGTTCTTTATTCCCTAGATATCTGACAGAAATCACCAATAAAATCATTTCCATCCGAAGGTTTGTGAGGAAATTTTTAATAAAATTATATTATTAAATAGAGCACATTCTTTTGCTTTCATCTTTCATGCTGTGATTTGTGTGTTCATTTAAGTTGAAATTACCTTATTTCTCTTACATTGCCAAAATGGTTGACATTAAAATACTTGTAATATTGCTTTATATTTATTTGTGTAAGATCTCCAGTGGTAACCTCTGCTTCATTTGTGATATGGGAAATTTTTGTTTTCTTCCTGTTTTTATCCATTTAGCTGGATTTTATTAATACTTTTAATTTTTTTGAAACTATCTTTTGGCTTTGACAATTTACTGTTTTTCTTCCAATTTCATTGATTGCTACACTTTCAGTATGTCATTTTACTTTTTGAATTTTAAGGTAAAGTTCCTTTTTTCTTTTTTAGCTTAGTAAGTTGGCCTTTTAAGTCATTGATTTTAGCCTGACTCCACTGCTTTCCTAATTCAAGCATTCAAAGGTATAAATTTTCTTCTAAGCATTTCTTTCATGGGATCATACGGGTTCTGATATCTTGTACTATCTTTCAGTTAGAAATATTTCTCAATTTCTCTTGTGAATTCTACTTTGAATCAAGGATTATTTAGATATGTTTTATCTTGAAGTGGTTTGATATATTATTCTCTAAGTACCAACTAGGTCAAAAGCTAGTAATGTTTTTTAGATGGTCTATATCTTGATAGTTTCTTATTCTATAAATTGCTATGTAGATTTTTTAAAGTGCAAGAATATGACCAAAAAATTAAAAAAAAAACACTTTTTCCCTGAACTATTTGAAAGTACGTTATTGACACTGAAAAACCTTAGTGTGTAATTGTTAAAACTAAGAATATTGTGCTTTTTAGTTACATTAAAATCATGAAGTTCAGAAATTAAAATTGATACACGGATACCATCTAATTTGTAGCCTTCATTCCTGTATTTCCAATGTCAAAGTAAAAGAGAATATACACTCATGTCTTATTCAAGTGGCATGTTACATTTTATTTTAAAAGGAAAATAGTTCAATAAACACTATATATTGCAGTTAATTGTTAAGGTCTTAAGTCTTCTTCAGTGTGGATCTTTTTTTTTTCCTTGACTTCCATAATCTTCACATTTTAGAAGTACTCCTATATAAAACATCACTCATTTTTTTCTTATGTTTCCTCATAATTATACATACTTATTTTTTGGCAGTAATGTTGCAGAATTAAAGTTTTGTTTTTCTCACAAATGTTTGTCCAGTTACTATGTTAACTTTTCCACATGATAATATTTTGTATGGTGGTTCTTCAAGAACATATTGATACCTTGTTTCTCCTCCAACTCTCACCCACTAGTTTGAGCATCCATTTGTATTCATTGACTAAATTAACTTTTGCTATACTAGTTGCCAAATGGTAATGTTCTAATTCAGCGTTTCTTCTGACTATGGTCATCAGTTTGAGGATGTCAGGGACTATGAAGGTACAGAGAGTGTTCTGGACTTTTAACTAACAAGTGAATCTGTCACAGTTTTGTAAAGGCGGGCAGAAGACCTGGAACTCTGAGGTTAAAGACAAAGGAAATCACTCACGGTGAGACCATTAGGGAAACTATCAGGATCGATGCTGGGTCCTCAAAACACAACTCCCACAAGGCACTAGTAAAAAGGCCAGGCCACAGCTGCACCTACAATAGATTGTCACGTAGGAGAGGTACTTCAAGCACAGGGAACCTCAATATTTTCTAATGAGCAGCTGATCTGCCTGATATTTTCCCTGGAGGGAGAGGACATCTTTATTACACTGGACAATGAACAAACCTGCCCTTCTGCGCCACTAACACTATCTCTAGCTTTCAAATCATGGTCTGGACCAGTCAGTCATTGCCTCCACTAATGAAATATTCACAAACACAGGAAACCCTTGGGAAACTCTCCCAATCCAGCATTGCTTACCACCTTCCATTCCTCGTCCGCCCTGCAATGACAGCAGACTCTTGAAAGCAGCAAAATATCCATGTGCATAGATTCGTCTTTGCCTCCTTCACCGCCACAGTTTCAGGTAAATTCCAGTAAATCTCTTCCTCTCAATACTCTTTGCAAAAAACCTACAATCTCTGGACCCGTATTCTGTGTGTCCTCAATTTCAAAACTTTGCTGAAAATCACAGAACTTCTTTTAAGATTCTGTTCTCCAGTTGGCTTTTTTCCAAGGTATAATAAATAAATGAATAAAGTCCTTGTATTATTCACCTTATTTTTAATTGATGTTATTAGAGAAAGGAGAGCAATTAATTTTTCTCCCCATCTTAAGGGAAGTTTCTGTACTACCTTTCCTCCTTTAATAACAGGTATATAACAGAGCTATTCTTTCTTTTGCTATTCATACCACACTATCAATAGGTAACAAAGTAGCAAAAACTATTGGTTGTCAACCTAAAAAAAAAAAAATCCACCCGATTCCGTAGGAAATCAGTTGTAGCTGTGCGGATGGTTATATGAGTAGAGACTTCATGTATCCAACTTTTAGTCAACCCCAATTTAAATTTAAAATATTTCTTTAGCCAGTGCTTTCTTTTTTCTCCTGTTGGGGAATGAATGTAAAGGGAAAAAGATGGTTCATTCCAATCAACCTTGAACATCAACAAAATGTTTGAGGAGATAATCCAAGACCCTAGGTCTCTGATTGAATGCATAAAACAAGACTATTAAAAGAGAAATATACTATGTCTTACGTACCCAGTAGCTCTTGAAATTTTGTTTCATCAGTTTAGCCCTAACCCTAATACTACAAGGGACCACTATTTCCCTTTCAATTACATGAACCACCAGAGCAAAAACTGAGAAGGCAGGCTTATATATCTGGATGAATTTATAAAAAATACTACTTTGCTTATTCATTTGAGTATTTACTTCTCTATGTATGAGCTTCCTAGGTAGTCCTAGATCAGGAACCTGAGAGAGTTGAAAATTTTACACAAATATTTTCTGAAATTACAATTGTGTTTAATTCAGGATTCTATTTTTAAACTTGTTATCAATTGTATCACTTTACTATTCAGTTAACTAATGTTTAGTAATCTACCTGAATGAACAACAACAAGAAACCTACTTTTATCTATGCCCTTTCAAAGCAAATGTAGGTATCCATTTTGTGAATGTCACAAACCAACCTCATACTCATGTTCTGCTTGCCCGAGCCTGTCTATTTGGGGGTAGATATATGTATACTTAGTTGAACAAACGACAGTAAGTTGCATGCTTAGAAAATGACAAGAAAAAAATCCTTTGTTAATTTATTTCATAAACTTACTAGAATTTTACAAAAGACATGCCAAAGATATACTGAAGGAAATAAGCAATTTTATAACTATATCATTATTCCACATACAAAAAAATATATTATGATATCTTCTTTAAAATGCCAACTAAAAGTTTTCTAATATTTTAATCTCTCTATTTAGAAACTAAAATAATATGTGCATTTATTAGTTTAAGCTAATTACAAAAATTAAGTATTAAAGAAAAAAGTTATCAACAGAACAAAGGGAAAGGGAAGCTAATACCCAAAACTACATTTTTGTACATTGCACCTTTGATATACTATACTATTAGAAAAAAACATAATACTCAATTCTTAATATTTTGATGCAAGTAATAATATTTAATATCAGTTTCTGGGGTTTTTAGAGATTGGAAAATATCAGAAGATTTTCCAAGAGGGGAAAATGTTGCAAACAAGAAGACACATTGTACTTACTGCTTCCTACTAATTTTCGTGAAAGAAGTACTTGTTAAATGTCAAATGCTCAAGAACAATACCAATTATTAAACAATGATCACAAAATGTGTTCTTTCTGACAATTGTTTAAAATATCTATTAACGCCAGGGAATAATTTATCTAGCAACTCCTCAAAATCTTGGATAGATATACAGATCAGCCTCATGATCTCAAGGGACTAAGATTTACCCTCTTTAAATTAAAAGAAGAGTATCTTCTGAGAAAGTAAGATCAAGTGTTACAATAAACTACGTTCTTTCAAGAGTGTGTGAAGTTTCAGTCTTGACCAGTGCTACATCAAGTTTCAGCCAACTTCTAATATTGTCAGAAATTATAGTGAATTTACTGAACACGAAGAGTAAATGTCTATTGTTGCTGACTCCTTCTCATTTTTGCTGAATTTGTCATTTGCTCCTTTCAGTAGAGGAGTGGTTATGTAAAATATTCAGAAGAACTGATAGGTGAAACATTTTTCAAAATATAACTTCACAATCGCCTAATTATTTTCTTAGAATGTCTTAAAGACCTAAAATGAGTATCAGGAGATCAATGTTAAGAACACAAATGGATAGCAACAAAGAAAAGGAAAATGACAAAAATAGTGGCAAGCTGAAAAGTCCTTTTAGATCTGTATAACTAAGAGGGTGACAGTCTTGAAAGACTCAACTCACAATACTCTCAAATCAACAGTATATTGATATCCTATGAACTATTTCCATATACTGAAAACTCATGCAATCTCAGTACAATCTCTAAGGCATTGTCTCACAAACAGTACCCAACATGTGAGCTACGTTATATATCCACAATTTGCCACTTTGCCTATAAGAACTGAGATAATGTACTTCAAGTGTCCACTACAGTAACTGGTATGTGATTATGACGATAATAATTTCTTAAACCTATGTGGTGCTTACCATATGCTAGGCACCATCAGGGATAAAGTTTCACTTATCTAATCCAATGAGCAAAACCATATGCTAGCGTTGTTATCATTGCTATATATAGATGAGGTAATTGAGAGTCACAGTATTAAGGAGCTTGCCCAAAATTACAAATCATGTAAATATTTCAGAGTAGAGCTGGGAGTTGAAGACGTTTAGCCAAAAGCCAAAGCCCACAAAATAGTCACTAATTGCTGTGTGTATTTATGAGGGTGGGAAATGGAATTTAATTCCTTCTCACATTCAGACATCTACGAAATATACAAGCAGCTACATACTAATATAATTTAACCTCTTGCCCTTTACAATAGCTATAAAATCAAATATATAACTGAAACTTATTTCTATGGGATTTAATTTTCTTTTAATTTTTTAAATGTTTATTTTTGAGAGAGACAGAGTGCAAGCAGGGTAGGGGCAAAGAGAGAGGGAGATAGAGATACAGAATCTGAAGCAGGTTCCAGGCTCTGAGCTATCAACACAGAACCCGATGCAGAGCTTGAACCCAGGAGACCTGAGATAATACCTCAGCAGAAGTCAGGCACTTAACCAACTGAGCCACCCAAGTGCCCCTAATTTTTATTATTTTTTAAAAATAAATAATCAAGAACAAATGGCTAAGCATTTCGAATTCTGCATTTCATAGGTATTTTTCTTCCATTTTATTAATGGATTTTTATAAATATTCTTATCCCTCAGCTTCCTATTTTATAGATTGATCTTTATAACTGCACAAGACTTAGTTAACATTCATCATTTGCAACGTAATTTACTTTAAAAATGCTAGTTCTTGAAATGATTTCAGATTTTATTTACCAATGTGCCAAAAGATTATAGAATACATGTTTGTATATAATTTTATTCCAGGCTAAAAATATAAGAATGTAAATATGTATGTTTCAGTGTTTACATCAAGTAAAATTACTGAAAAAATAATTGCACTCATTTTAATATAAATTTTAACTAGGGATTTTTTTCTTTCAATTTTGCA
Organism: Felis catus; assembly: GCF_018350175.1. Taxonomy (NCBI): domain Eukaryota; kingdom Metazoa; phylum Chordata; class Mammalia; order Carnivora; family Felidae; genus Felis; species Felis catus. The sequence continues at coordinate 179,536,034 of NC_058375.1, read as the reverse complement.
CATAGAATACAATAGCTACATGTTTGTGATGACCTTAGTAACTGGTTGAAAATATTATTCAAGAGAGTCATTCATTAACCTTAAGTTTTTGCTACTTCTTAGAGCACACTAGTAGAATTGCCTGTTTGGGCAACAGATCTCAATTGACTAAATCTGACATGTTAATGGAATTTGGAAATTTTTTGTAGGATTTTATTTCTACACATATCTGAAATTAAAGGAACTTCTAATATAAAATTATGTTTCAACTGCCTAGACAAAAAAAAAAAAATATTTCCAAATGGTTCAGTGGTTTCCTGAAAGTACTGTTCTGTATCTACAAGATTTTCACATAGCACTTAAGATAAAGGTACCTTGTTTTAATAAACATTAAAATGATCACGTATTCCACGGAAAATTAGTTTTTCCAGTGGGATGTTCCTAGAGGAAACCATTTTGTATTCAACTTTTTGGAATATTGACCATTTTCCTCTTTTGGAATTGACAGTGAATAAAACGTAATAAGTCATCTTAAAAATCTATTTTTAAAAATCTTTTTAAACTAGACATTATCAAGCTTAACACTTAAAAATTTATTTCATGATAATATGGAAGAAAATTAGCAAGACAGGAATTCACTAAGTAGCTTGCTTTCGAATTTAAAGATGGAAAAGCATTAGAATAAATTCCAGTAACTGTTCTAGCAGTTAACAGAATGCAGGAACAAGTGATCTTAAGGATTCAAAAAAGAAATGAAGTCTATTTGTTGGATCTTATTTAGAGAGTTCTTGAATTTATGCCTATGAAATCTACATTATTGAAGACAATTATCACCAATTAGCTCAAAGTACATCCTTTAATTCATTATACATCTGCTAAGAAACTATTTTAGCAACATACATCGCTAAGTATAATTGTTAATTGAATGACTAAATGAGTGAATAAATGAGTGATCATACTCTCAAGAGGCTTGAAGTCTGTGGGGAAAACAAATATTTAAAACCAACTACTATTGCGAGGAAGAATAACATTTGAGTAGCAGAATAGTCAATTTTATATAGTACACCAGTGTGTTTTTTTGTAAGTGTAATTCCTAATTAGCTTACCATTCATATAAAGAATATGCCTGACCTATTAGACTTACCATACAAGTGTTCATCACACAAACACTTGTGGTTTTGTGTTTGGATACTAGCATTCTAATAATTAGGTAGTAGTAACTTATGGTTACTTCAAATTGCACTTCCTTGATGCCCTATGATGTTGAGCATCTCTTCTGGTGTTTATTTTTCATCTGAATATCTATCTTCTTTGATGAGGTCCTCCAGATCTTCTGTCCATTTTTAAAATTGGTTTTGTTATAAACTGAAAATGTATATGTTGAAACATTTTTCTTCCGGGGCGGCCTTTTATATTTTATTTATTCTTCACTTTTAAAACAGTAATATCATTGAATATTAAAACAAAAAAAATTAGCAAGTAGTGGGCATATTATGACCTAGTCCTACATGTACTACTGCATATAAAATGCCAGCAGTGAGTGCTATTTACTAGCCCTATTAAAAAGTCTGATAGTAAACAGAACCTCTAGGATGATGTTTATCATTCTTGTATGCTTCTCCATCGCAATGGCATAGTCTTTCCTAATTTGAATCAAGATGCTGGTATGAGGAAATGGGGTGTTGGGAAGGTTATTAGAATTTGATGAGGTTTTACAGGTGGAATCCTGATGAATGAGATTAGCTCACTTCAATGAGTCATGAAGAGAGCTGTGTTCTCTTTTCTTCTCTCCTCTACCTGAGGACACACAGAGAAATCTACACTCTGGACACTGGAGGAGAGCCCTCACTAGAAACCCATCATGCAAACACACAGATGTCAGAATTTCAGCCTCTAGATCGATGAGGATTAAATTTCTGTACTTTAAAACATATCCATTTTATGGTATTTTTAATAGACATCTGAGCTAAGAATTTATTTTTTTCTTGAGTTTTAAAAACTCTTTGTAAATTTTGGATAGCAGTCCTTTATCAATTATGTGCTTTGCAAAATTTTTCTCCCAGTATATTGCCTTTTTTTTTTTCAACGTTTATTTATTTTTGGGACAGAGAGAGACAGAGCATGAACGAGGGAGGAGCAGAGAGAGAGGGAGACACAGAATCGGAAACAGGCTCCAGGCTCTGAGCTATCAGCCCAGAGCCCGACGCGGGGCTCGAACTCACGGACCGCGAGATCGTGACCTGGCTAAAGTCGGACGCTTAACCGACTGCGCCACCCAGGCGCCCCAACCTTTTTGTTTTTTAAGAAGTGTTGTGCAAGGCAGAAATTTTTACTTTTATTGAAGTCCAACTTTTTTTTTTCTTTCATGGGCCATAATGAACTTGTAAGCAAGAAAAGCAAAATTTTGTAACAGGAGGAAAAACTTAAACAGATGTTTGGCCAGACATTTTTTCAAAAAAATATGTGACATTGACATACAGATTTGCACATTTAGGTCATACAATGAAAAGGAATCAAAGACATAAACAGAATCCTGGAAATTTGCTTTATGTTTTGTTATGATACTTTTGGAAGATTAAAAGCCCAAGAGGCATATTAAGAAAGGGAAGGTATCACAAGAGATTTTTAATGCCCAGAACTGTGTTATGGAATATTGTGTCAGGCACAAGCTAAGAACTTTGTGTTATTTCAATTAATTTTAACAAATATATTACGGTAGGAATTCTAGATTTATATGAGTAATGTGAAATTTAGTCACATTATAAACCATAAAGTTAAACTTGTTACCTGAATACATGGTCCAGTCAGTGAATATAGTCACAATCTTGCCATCCAGATAAAATTATTTGGACAGCATTCTATAAAGTGAAAGTACTAAATCATTTTCAAATAAGCAGAGAAAGAGGTGATATTCATTTTTTTATACTTAGAAAAGTCAGTTTTATGACTAAGGAGAATGAATTTGAGAGATAATTAATGAAGACCAGGTGACTACTATGGACATGACTTAAGTGAGAGATGATGAGGTACTCAACTAGGACCATTGTTGAGGGACTCAAAGGTATGGAAAACATCTTTGTGGTATGGTGGATTTCAGAGGAGGAGAACATCAAATCTTAGTTATACAATGTATTCCTTGTGCAACTGCATCCATCATTACAGGTTTACTAATCTCAAAGTGTCAATGGAAGAAGACTGCAGGCCCCAGAGCTCCCAGACACAGGTCCATTTGGAAGTTTTATTGGACATTTTAGCCATCTTAGTTTGAAGTTTCGTCTTCGATTTAACACATATGAGCTAAACTTTGGCCTGTAAGCTGCTATTTTAACTTTGCTTTTGACTTGCTTGGTAGTTATTACTAAGAAGTTTAGGGCTTCAAAGTGAGGCGTTATTAAGGTAGAAACAAACCTAGAATGGGAAAGGCAATTACTGTTGTTGTCTCCAGTGAATCTATATTTAGTAACTGGGATGACAGCGATATGATGTCAGGATTTATGAAAAGATGGCCAGGTTTGCTGGGGAAAATAACAAGTTAGGATTTATAGAGTTTATCATTGAAAAATTGGCAATATATCCTGGGGAAATTACAGCAATCAGATATGAATTTAAGCTTTTGGCTGGAAAGACATTAGATTTGGAAAGGTAGAATACTTAAATTATTGTTACTTAAAAGTGCGTAACATGATCTAGGGTAGGAATTTGAAATAAAAAGGTTTCTGAAGCTAGAAACATGTTATATGTTTATATTTACGGAAAATGTGGAAATTATAACTGCTTGAGAATCAAGGAAAAAGATCAAAATGCTTGCTGATCCTACCAAAAGTTGCATTTAAGTTATGTTTTCTAAGGATAGATGTTTGATTAGAATAATTTAAGGATGGGGTAGTGATGCTTCAAGTGAATAATTTTAGTAAAAAATTTTATGTTGTGGGCTACATTGCTAGACGATATTGTGAGACATGAGAGCCATTAGAAAATGAATATTGATATCACTTCAGCTTCACAGAAACACATCCACTAGTTCTAGTTTGAAAATAAAATACTGAGATCTCTAGTATTTCAATTGACACAATTATTGCCAAGAAATAACAAGCTTTTTGAGCTGAATACCTACAAGGAACAGATTGTTTTAAACTAAATGGTATTATATACAGAATGTTCTAACTCACCCCTTTTTTGTATGCATGTGAGCAAGATACCACATTTAACTTAAGGATTATTCCAGTTTGGCAGAGATTACTGCCAGTTTTCATTCCTTATATGTGATATGATATCTGTATAAATATTACTATGAAATTTCTTTTTCTGATGGCTGAAATGTCACTGTAGAATAAAACTATATGGCAAAAGAAAAATGCATCATTACTGATAATTTTAAAGAATTATGGCGAACTGATTTGTTCATGGGTGTTAGTGAAGTAAGTGTCCTTGCCTAAGGCATGCAAGAGAAACAGAATACCCAAGGACTCTTGACATAATTTGTGGGTCTTATAATTAGATGCATTACTTTTATTCCATTGTCTTCCATCTTCTTGTTCTATTAACACAATATATTAGTAGGTTGGTTGTTAACAAAGGACCACCTTTCAAAAAATTCTTATATTTTTTTACATTTATTTTTGAGAGAGAGAGAGAAAACACATGAATGGGGGAGGGGCAGAGAGAGGGAGACACAGAATCTGAAGCAGGCTCCAAGCTGAGCTGTCAGCTCAGAGCCTGAGGCAGGCTCGAACTCACAAACCCCGAGATCAGGACCTGAGCTGAATTCTGATGCTTAGCCGACTGAGCCAACCAGGCATCCCTCTTATATTCTGATTAAACTAATTTCTAATTATAGAAATTATAATATGAATATATATGAATATATAATATGAATTATAGAAATTATAATATGAATATATAATATGAATATAATTTATAATGAATTATAATATGAATATGTATGAATATATATGAATATATAATATGAATATAATATGAATATATATATTCATATTCATATTCTAGGGCCACCTCTGTGGCTGATTCGGTCAAGCGTCTGACTCTTGATCTCAGCTCAGGTCATGATCTCACTGTTTGTGGGATCGAGCCCTACTTGGGCTCTGCACTGACAACGTGGGGCCTGCTTGGGATTCTCTCTCTCTCTCTTTCTCTGTCTCTCCCCCACAGACAACTATACATGCACTCCCTCTCAGAATAAATGAACATTAAAAAAAAAAAAAACACAGTCATGAAAGATTAGTTTTTCTCCCAACATTTCCCAATATTATGTAACATCTACAGGAAAGGCGATGTTCTGAGATGTCTGCATTTTGCTTTATGAACAGTAACAGAATAATGAAACATTACTTTTATGTAAACAATAGAAAACTTTAATTTCAACAGTTTTAAAAAGGTTAAAAATCCATAGTTTGGGTGAAAAATAAGAACATAAAGTTCACTAGGGTCTAGAAACAATGGTAGGTGGCCACTGAAGTTCTGAAACTCAAAAACAAAAATGTCAAGACTTAGATAAACAAAACCTATTAAGTAGCTAGTAACAGAAATGTGAGTTTTCAAATAAAAAAAGTATAGATAATACATACTTTTAAGAGGCATCAATAAAAGGTGGGAGTAGATGAGGTTTGTAGATGGGAAAGTTTATCATTATTCATAAATTAGCCAAGAAATGTAATATAAATCCAATAAAATCAGTTTTTGTTGTTGCTGAATTGGATAAGTCTCAAATCCAGATGGAAGGGTAAATAAATGTCAAAAGAATATTAAGTAAGTCAAGATATGTAGAAGATGTCCTCATCAGCAGTCAATCCAGAATATAAACCAGGGATAATTAAGCTAATTTGATAAGAACAGAGAAATAGAATATATCAGAATGCAAATCCCAAATACAAATTTATTTCTATGTAGGAAATTGGTATATGATAAGGTCATCTTAGAAACAGAGGATAAGAGATTTCCCTAAGTAAGCTGTAGAAAAATCATAGGACAATAGGATTCCTGGCAAAGAAGGAAGAAGAAGGAAGAAGAAGGAAGAAGAAGGAAGAAGAAGGAAGAAGAAGGAAGAAGAAGGAAGAAGAAGGAAGAAGGAAGAAGAAGGAAGAAGGAAGAAGAAGGAAGAAGAAGGAAGAAGAAGGAAGAAGAAGGAAGAAGAAAGAAAGAAAAAAGAAGAAAGAAAGAAAAAAGAAGAAAGAAAGAAAAAAGAAGAAAAAAGAAGAAAGAAAAAAGAAGAAAGAAAAAAGAAGAAAGAAAAAAGAAGAAAAAAGAAGAAAGAAAAAAGAAGAAAGAAAAAAGAAGAAAGAAAAAAGAAGAAAAAAGAAAGAAGAAGAAAGAAGAACAAAGAAGAAGAAGAAAAAAAGAAAAGAAAAAAGCAAAAAAGTTCAACAATCTATGAAAGCATAATTCATTCTGGAGCCAACAGGGGTTGAGATTGAACAACTAGTTGAACTAAACTCCAGCAGGTGACAACTTCCTGTGAAGGAGATTGTATATACTAACTGTCTGTCTTTTAATATAACATAGGGGGCAGACGTAGTGACTGAAAAAAACTGGTTAAGATGAAATCAGCTACAATCTTGAAACTTTTTTAAAGGCTAAGTACTTCTTAACACAACAGCTTAAAATAACTGGAATCCCTAAAACACAAGGACAGTATATAAAACGGCACCGTTATCCAAAGGTCTTAACTGCATGCTCAATAGAACGACTGGGAACAGGGCAGGAGATTTAATTGACTTGTTTCAGAAAAAGGACTATACCACTAGCCAGACACTTGTCAAATGTGAAGTAAAAATCTTTAGCTACGCATGGAGAGGCAGAAAATGCTATTGTCCCCCAGAGATAAGCAAAGATTTGTTACCTCTTGGGGAGGGTTAGCCATCTCCCAAAGTATCCTCTCTTGCCCCTGGTCCCAGGCAAAAGTGACTGCCTCTCTGGGAAAGGTCTAATAAAAGTTGTCTGTCCTCAGAGTAGTAGAAACCCTGCTCATGCCAGGAGTTTGCACGGATACCAACTATACATCTGCTAATACTGGGGAGAGAAAAAAAGAAAAAAAGAAAAAAGATCCCACCCATAATCAACCACTGATAAAAGGACTGAGTTTCCTGCTATGTAGAAGAGAAGTTCAGGCACAGAGGGTCTACCTCAGAAAGGAACTGAGCTAGGAGAGCAGAGAACCCATCTCTGACCACATTTCAAGCCTAACATACACTAAATAACAATCTATCACTAGAATGACAAAAACTAAATCAAACCACAAGGAAAGGACTCTTCAGTATAATGATGCATTATAATGGACCAGTAACCATGAGAAAAACTCTCTGGAAAACACGGGACCTTCAATAAAAGCAAGATGACAATAGTCTACTACTAAGAGCTAAAATCTGTGGTGAATTTAAGACAACAAAACCCTAAACACAGCTCAACTACTGCTTAGATGGACTTGGCAATATATCATAATAGCCTTAAGAAGAAGTATTCCTTGGGGCGCCTGGGTGGCGCAGTCGGTTAAGCGTCCGACTTCAGCCAGGTCACGATCTCGTGGTCCGGGAGTTCGAGCCCCGCGTCGGGCTCTGGGCTGATGGCTCAGAGCCTGGAGCCTGTTTCCGATTCTGTGTCTCCCTCTCTCTCTGCCCCTCCCCCGTTCATGCTCTGTCTCTCTCTGTCCCAAAAATAAATAAAAAACGTTGAAAAAAAAATAAAAAAATAAAATAAAAAAAAAAAAGAAGAAGTATTCCTTGGGGCGCCTGAGTGGCTCGGTCAGTTAAGCATCTGACTTCCGCTCAGGTCATGATCTCACAGTTAGTGTGTTAAACCCCCATGCCGTGCTCTGTGCTGACAGCTCAGAGCCTGGAGCCTGCCTCAGATACTGTCTCTGTCTGTCTCTGTCTCTCTCTCTTTCAAAAATAAATAAGAATTAACAAAATTAAAAAAAAAGTATGCCCATTTATGTAAATACTATTTATCCTAGTCTCTAACTTCTACACACACTGCTCTGTACTCAAAAATATTTAGAGATAACCCACAAAGAAACAAAAAGAAAGAATAATTAAATAAATCTATCAACAGACCCACAATCAGAAGCTTCCCAGATACTGAAGGTAACAGATAACTACATATACAAAAAATTCTATAATAATTCTAGTGGGAAAGGTAGGCAATATATATAAATATATGGACAACTTTGGCAGATAAATGGAATGTTAAAAAATAAAATGAAAATGATAGAAACCAAAATAAGATTATAAAGAAAAAATCATTGATCTTGCAGATTGGTAAATATAAATTATTCTAATTGAAAGCTAAAGTGAAAAAAATTAAAAACCAGCTAAACAAAATATAGTATCCAAGAGCTAAAGAGCAAAAGTAACTTTGATAATCGTTATATATATATATATATATATAGAGAGAGAGAGAGAGAGAGAGAGAGAGAGAGAGAATGCACGCACGCTAATTGAACTAACTAGGACCAAAATCTCAAGGAAGAAAGAAAGTTAGGAAATAATACAAGAGATAATGACCAAGGTATATCCAAAATTAAGGAAAGTTGACAAACCACAAGTTCAAGAACCTCAGCTATCCACAAGGAAAATAAAAATAAGCATTAACCAAAACTCTAACACTCAAAAATGTAGTCAAAGGCAAAAGAAAAAAAATGGATACTATAAAAGATAAAAATGTTAATAAACTTCTCAGAAATAGGCAAGCCTAAAATAAGTAACATTAAAGTGCTGAAAAAATATTGAAAGAAATGTTAACCCAGAAACCTGTATCTATCCTATATCTAACAAAGGTATATTTTAAAAGATAGAGATGGGGGCGCCTGGGTGGCTCAGTCGGTTAAGCCTCCGACTTCAGCTCAGGTCACGATCTCGCGGTCTGCGAGTTCGAGCCCCGCGTCGGGCTCTGGGGCTCTGGGCTGATGGCTCAGAGCCTGGAGCCTGCTTCCGATTCCGTGTCTCCCTCTCTCTCTGCCCCTCCCCCGTTCATGCTGTGTCTCTGTCTCAAAAATAAGTAAACGTTAAAAAAAATTAAAAAAAAAGAGATTAAATAAAGGTGTTTTCATACAAGTGAAGGTAAGAAAATCAATAGTAGACTACAGTACATTCAAAAATAATAAGAGGTCAAATAGAAATTTAGATCAACTCATCAAAATGAAGGGCAGACATGCAAGATTTATAGTAAATAAAGCACTTATTGTTTTTCATTTAGAAGATAATTGTCTTAAGGAAAAACTGTAACAATGTATCATGTGGTTACTACCCCTGAAACAAAAATGTAAATGATGGGAGGGAAGAAATTGAAGTACCATGATATAAAGTACCATGAAATGAAACATGAAGTGTCATAGCATTTGAAGGTACATTGCGATGAGTACAAGATGTTTATTGTATACCCTAGAAAATTCACTAAAAATAAAAATTAGCATAATTATTAAGACAAGAGAAAAATTAAAATGGGGAAAAAGCTCAATCCACAAATAGTAAGGAAACAAGTAAAAATAGGAATAAAAAAATTAGTAAGATAGTAGATTGAAATCCAACCATACCAGTAATTATATTAAACATGAATAGTAGAAAAAACACAGTTGAAGGAGAGATTATCAAAATGCATTAAATAAAGGAACAATTATTTTATGCCCTTTAAAAGACCCACTTTACCTGTAAAGACAGAGAAGATAAAAATAAAATGATAGAAATATAGCACATAAACACGAAGCCTAAGAGAGCTTGAAAAGATATTTTACTATCACATAAAATAAATTTATCCCAGAGAATATTTACATGGATATAGAAATTTCATAATGTTTTACATGATAAATACATTAAAAAGACATAACCTAATTATGCAATGACCAGATATTCATAATACATGAAGTCAAAACTGACATAACTTATTTAGAAAGACATAGAGATGTACAATGTATTTGGTTAACTCATTCTTCTTGTTGTAATTTATAGAAAAACACAGGGCACCTAGGTGGCTCAGTCAGTTAAGCAACCAACTAAGGTTTCAGTTCAGATTGAAACTGTTTCCTGAGTTCGAGCCTGAGTCAGACTCTGCACTGGCAGCACGGAGCCTGCTTGGGATTCTCGGTCTCCCCCTCCTTCTGTCCCTCCCCCACATGGGCCGTCTCTGTCTGTCTGTCTGTCTCTCTCAAAATGAATAAACTAAAAAAATAAATAAAATTCAAAGAAAAAATGCAGAACACTTGAAGAACATTGTCAATCAAGTGAAAATAATTGACATTTCTACAAAATGGTCAATCTCGAAATTTATTAAACTATTACATTGGGGTGTGTTTTTTTTCTACACAGCATAATTTGAACATTCTTGTACATCTCTTCACATAATCCTACATATAAATATATACTTTTAAATAAAGGATTCCCAAGATTAACTGGTATGTATTATTCAAAGGTTAAGATAGTTTACCAGATTATAACACAGAAACATTAAATTCTAATATTCATTTTAATCAATTTATCTAATTCATCGCCCCTAGGAATTCCCTAGGGGAATAAAACATTCCTTATTCATTCATTCATTCATTCATTCATTCATTTATTTATTTATTTTAATTTTAGAGTGAGAGATAGTGAGGAAAGAGGCAGAGGGAGAGTGAGAATCTTAAGCAGGCTCCCTGCTCAGCTTGGAGCCTGACACAGGGCTTGCTCCAATCACCCAGGGATCGTGACGTGAGCTGAAATTCAGAATTGGAAGCTCAACCCACTGAGCCACCCAGGTACCCCAAAACATTCCCTAGTTTATTTCTTTGTTTCTGACCTTCTCTGTCCTGAGTGTGTGATTTTATTGTCTTGAGCAAGCCTGCAGTGAAGCATCCACTTCTATCTTTGAAACAGTATGAGAATAATTCCAGTTCTGCCTTTTTGTGTGTTTACATAGAGCTGAAATATGCAACCCAGAGTTTTTGTCCCAATCGTTTCTCCAGGCATCCATCAAAATGCTGGGCTTCAGATTTTTTTTTAAACATAGAATGACTCTTATTCATTTTCCTAAGTCATGAACTGTCTTTATGGTATCCACTGGCTCCTATATGTATTGCATAATCACCTCTCTGGCCTTCGCAAATGGTAGTACACTGGGTGTGAACAGTTTATTAAACTATTACATTGGGTTGTGTTTTTCTTCTTCTACATAGTATAATATGAACATTCTTATACATCTCTTTACATAACCCTATATGTAAATAAGTAATTTTAAATAAAGGATTGCCAAGATTAACTGCTATGCATAATTCAAAAGTAAAATATTTTGCTAGATTATAGCACAGAAACATTAAATTCTAATTTTCACTTTATTCATCATATAGAACTAGTGACTGTAACATGATTAAAATCAGTTCTATAGTTTCAGCATGCTGAGATTGATATTTTAGCCATTTCATGCTCACAATTCTTTGTTCATGCAATAATTATAAGTGTATTCATCCCTTCAATATTTTTTAATCATCTGAGAGAAAAATTGTTTTAGAATAATAGCCCTCATAGAACTTATATTTAACTGGGGAATTATATTCTAACAATGTTTTATTAGTAAGTACTAAATATTCATTGAATAAAAAAATTATCTCTTCACATCGTAAGAGCAGAAATTTAATTTGGGGGGTAAATGCATCTGCTTTAATTTTTAGATACACAAATAGATTTTAATGGAGAATATAAAACCTTTCTAAATGTGATAACAAGATGGTAGAAGAGAGTCATTGAACAAAATGAACAAGAAAGTTTCTTGTTTTAATTAGACCCCAACTGTTTGTCCACTGTAGGGTCTATTAAAGATCTTTTATCCCTTATCTCCTCCAATTCTTCTACATAGTAAGTCTATTATAGTGAGTTTAGAAATTGCTAAAAATTAATGCCTCAGCTCTTTTATTAATATTGATACTTAGCCTTTACAACTTCACTTACTGAAAGTTAAATCATCAGGATGAATCATATATTTGACATTTATGATTTCAGAAATGTTAGCAGAAAATTGATATAATACTGATAATAATTATGACACTAAATCATATTTATATGTTTTGTTCATTCCAAATCTCTAAACATTTTATAAAAATAGAAACTTTTTTTCATCTGGAACAAGGTAGTAAATATTCAAATTATATAATGCCAAATATTAGCAAAAGAATACCTGTAAATTTCTTGAAGTCAACTGATTAGAAGAAAATTTTTTAAATGATATCACATTTAACCTTCATAAAGTAGAGCAAAATGAGACTCTCCTTATGTTCACACAGCAATCTTAGAAAGTGAGTATTAATATACTTTCTTTGCAGATAAAAAAAAAACCTGATAGACGATTGCATCTTCCCTCAAAATTATACAATTAATAAATGACAGAGCTTAAATCTAAACTCAGTTCTTACGCATTTTCATTAAAACAATTCCTTTATAATCTTCAAATACCAGAACATCACAAACTCTCCCAGTCATGGAAGCATTTAAATATCTGCTGAGTAATTTTACACTAACAAAATAAACTGTTGTCCCGCTCCCCTAGAACCTTTTCCTGATTCTTCTTCAAATTCTAGTATCTAGAGACAACGCCAGAGTACTGACACTAAGTATTCCTCTTTTATATCACATCCCTTTGTACTTTATAATTTCACATTTTTCTCAAAAAACTGTTATTAGAGATAGAATTATATACAATTGTACAATGGAATATTATTTCTACAATATAAGTTTTCATATTTGTCTACAAAATAACCGATAATCAATACTGACTGAATATACAGATACGAACTATAAACTTTCATTTGGTCTTAGAATGCCAACATTTGACATAGCTGAGTCTTCTGAGACTATGTTTTAATGAAATGTCTGTCACCAAAATCAATAATAGTGTATATCTTACAGGATTTTCTTAATTGTAGAAGTCTACTTAATTAACAGTGAAAACATACTTTAAATTCTGTACCTTGAAATGTACATGATATGCTCCATATATCTTGTATGCAGATATACATGCATATCTGTGATACATACTTACCTCTCACCAACATAACCTAAATCTACTTTTAGTCCAACCTATTTTATTTTGGTGGTGGAGAGAAGGGTATGTGTTTATGTATGCATGTGATATTTTGTAAAGAAATGTGTTTTCTCAAGGAAAATATTACTAAACTGGATGGAAGGAGTCCTACATACAGTGTGTTTACTCTGCTACTAATTTTCAATGCATTTATAGAAAACTTACTAATTCTTCTTAAGATTAGGTTTCTATGTATGGACAATGAAAAAAATGAACTATAGGATTTCCAATGATGCTAACATTTTAATCTGTTTTGCCTATGTTATTTTGTGTTCCTTTTAGTTATTTACACGAATTGCATATGCATAGGTAATTGCCCTAATATACACATTAAACAAAGTAGAATAAAAGTGAATACAATCCCTATCAAAATACTATTTTTCACAGAGCCAGAACAAATAATCCTAAAAATTTTACAGAACCGCAAAAGACTCACAGTAGACAAAGCAATTTTGAGAAAGAGTCGGAGGGATCATAATCCCACATTTTAAGATCTACTACAAAACTATAATAAAAACAGCATGGTATTGACACAAAAAAATGACACACCATTCACACGTATATGGTCAATTAAGCTATGACAAAGGAAGTAAAAATATGCAATGGGGAAAATATAGTCTATTCAATAGCCAGGAAAACTGGAGATCTACATGAAAAATAATGCAATCAGAATACTTTCTAACACCATATACAAAAATAAATTCAAAATGGATTAAAGACCACAGTATGAGAACTGAAACCATAGCCTCCCCGCTACCCCCACTCAGACGAAACCATGGGCAGTAATCACTTGGACATTGGGCATAGCGACATCATTCTAGATAGGTCTCCTTGGGGAAGGGAAACAAAAAACAAAAACAAACTATTGGGAATACACCAAAATAAAAAGCTTTTCATAGGAAAGTGAAACATGAACAAAACAAAAAGGCAACCTATTGCATAGGAAAAGATATTTACAAATGATATATTTGATAACGGGTTAATATCCAAAATATATAAAGAACTTACACAACTAAACACAAAAGCTCCCACAATAATCCAATTAAAAATGGGTAGAAGACCTGAATAGACATATTTTCCTAAGAAGAAACACATACAGCCAACAACTAAAAAGATGTTCAACATCACTTATCATGGAAATGAAAATCAAAACTGCAATCATCTCACACCAGTCAGAATGGCTAGAATGAAAAAGAAGTGGCAAGTGTTGATTAGGATGAGGAGGAAAAGGAACCCATATTCACTGTTAGTAGGAAAGTAAATTGTTGCAGCCACTGTCAAGAACAGTATGGAAAATCTTCAAAATATTAAAAATAGGAATCACATGACCCAGTAATTCTACTGTTGGGTATTTGCCCAAAGAAAGCAAAAACACTAATTTGAAAAGATAGATGCACCCCTATGTTAATGGCAGCATTATTTACGATAAAGAATCAAATGACCTATATACAAAGCACTTAGAATCTGGCACATAGTATGCACTATATAGTTCTTTGCTTTTTTTTTTTTTGAGAGACAGAGAGAGAGAGCGAGTGAGCAGGGGAGAGGGGTAGAGAGAGAGAATCTCAAGCAGGCTCCATGTTCAACAAGGAGCCCAACACAGGGTTTGATCCCTCAACCCTGGGATCATGACCGCACCCAAAAATCAAAAGTCGGACTCATTTGACTAAGTTACCCAGGTGCCCCGTTCTTTTCAGTTATTAGTATCATCATAGAACCTCAGCATACACACAAAAATTCCTATCACTATCAGTTTCAAGGTGTTTGTGATTAACTTGAGAACAAAACAAACCCCAAAATAATAAAATATGTTGCCGACTAGATGTGGTAGGTTGTAACTCAGATTGTTTTATGTAATTAGTAGAACCCCAGAATCACAACAAAGGATACATGCAAAACTTAAGTTTTCCTGAACCTCATCTTAGAGAAATTTAACAGAGACCAATACAATTCCATAAACTATAATTTGAATGTTAGAAAACTATTTCAGGATAGAGGAAAAGTATCAAAACGAATTCACTCAAAAGATATCATAGGGGAGATTTGAACTTACTCATCTGAGATGCAAACATTAAACATAAATATGATTAAAAGTAATTATATAATGTTTAACAAATACTCTAAAATAAGAATTATTAAATCAACTAAACATGTTAACTATTTAAATGGTATATTTATTATTCTTATTTGCTCATTGCTTCTTTATAAAAGTCATTTTTTATATTGACTGGTATTACAAAAAATTAAGATTATTATTTTTCCTAGAAACCTGACCATAATTACAGACTCATCCCCTTATAGATTTTTCTTCTATTGTTTCCCCTTATATGGTTTCTCTATGGATACTTTTAGGATATTTTAGTCTTTGGTTTTCAGAAGTTTAATTATGATGTACTTAGCATGGATTTTATTGGATTTATTTTTTTCTTGCCATTTAAACTTCTTGAGTTTGTAGGTTTGTGTCTTTCACCAAATTAGGAATGTTCCACAGCATTCATTCTAGCCGTCTCTTATCCACCTGCAACTTGCTTCTTTGACAGTGAAAAACCTTTCACCGGGCACCACTCATTTACATATTTGTTCAAACACAGTATACAACTAAAGCAGTTTCAAAAGCAGCCTATGACCCCACAAGAAACAAATTTATCAGAGTACAGGGTTTATGTAATTTCTTGGGTCTTTACCCATTCATTTTCAGTCATAACATCCTCTCCCAAATTTGTCAACTCAATTTTCGCCTGCATGCCCCCTTTACTGTAATTATTTCATATATGCTTAATACAGTTCAAAAGATCTCTGGAAATTCCTGATTTGTTTCATCTACAGTCTTGTCTTTTCCAGATCATAAAAATGGAATTATATAGTATAAAAGGATTTTGATTTAAATTCCTACACTTAAATCTGTTTAAGAATTCTCCATATTGATGCACAAGTCAATAACCTGTTCCTTTTTTTTTTAAATCATGGTAAGTATACTCTTTTTTAATCCCCATCACCTATTTTACCCAACTCTCTACCCACCTCCATGCTGGAGGCCATCAGTTTGCACTCTCTAGTTGAGAATCTGTTAATTGGTTTGCCTCTTTTTTTTTTTCCTTTGCTTATTGGCTTTTGTTTCTTAAATTCCACATATGTGTGAAACCATGGTATTTGTCTTCCTCTGACTGGTTTATTTCCCTTAGCATTAATCTTTCTAGCTCCACTCACGTTGTTGCAAATGGGAAAATTTCATTTTTTATGGCTGAATATTATTCCATTGTGTGCACTTTTTATTTGTATATAAAAGTATGCATATGCGTATGTATGTATATATACGTGTGTATGTGTGTGTGTGTATATATATATATATATATATATATATATACACACACATATATATATATATATATGCCCCAAATATGGTTCATCATTGTAAATATTCTATGTACACTTTAAATAATGTAGGGGCGCCTGGGTGGCTCAGTCAGTTAAGTGTCCGACTTCGGCTCAGGTCATGATCTTGAGGTATGTGAGTTCGAGCCCCGCGTCAGGCTCTGGGCTGACAGCTCAGAGCCTGGAGCCTATTTCAGATTCTGTGTCTCCCCCCTCTCTCTCTGACCTTCCCCCGTTCATGCTCTGTCTCTCCCTGTCTCACAAATAAACATTAAAAAAAATTAAAAAAAATAAATAATGTATATTCTATTACTGTTGTGTAGAATGTTCTATAAATGTCCATTAGAATAAGTGCTGTTCAGGTCATCTATATTCTTACTAACTTTGTGCTTACTTGTTCTATCAGTTACTCTTGCATTTTGTAAGTCACATATACATATAAGCTTGTTATATCTTCTTGAAGAATTGGCCCCGTTATCAAGTAATACATTCTTCACACTAATAATCTTTCTTGTTCTGAAGTCTACTTTTTCTTAATATAGCTATTCTACTGATCTTTGTCTAGTGCCTGCATTATACAACTTTATCCATGTTTTTACTTTTAACATATCTGTATCTTTATATTTAAAGTTAGTTTCTTGGGGCGCCTGGGTGGCGCAGTCGGTTAAGCGTCCGACTTCAGCCAGGTCACGATCTTGCGGTCCGTGAGTTCGAGCCCCGCGTCAGGCTCTGGGCTGATGGCTCAGAGCCTGGAGCCTGTTTCCGATTCTGTGTCTCCCTCTCTCTCTGCCCCTCCCCCGTTCATGCTCTGTCTCTCTCTGTCCCAAAAATAAATAAAAAACGTTGAAAAAAAAATTTAAAGTTAGTTTCTTGTATAGAGTATATAGAACATGCATAAAAAGATGTGTAGTTAAATTTTGTTCTTTATTCAATATGATGACCTCTGTCTTAACTGGTGTTTATACAATTCATGTTTAAAGTGATTACTGATATACTTGGATTAAAATCTAGCACATTGCTATTTCCATTTGTTCTGTGTTTCTATTTTCTATATTCTTTTTCTGCCTTCACTAGTTTTAATTTATCTTTTTATGTTTCCATTTTGTTTTCTCTATGCACTTATTACTTATGTTTTAAAGAAACTTAGCATAGGATTTACAACATAAACTTTACACTTAAGGATTACCTTCGAAATAGCTTATACCACCAAGGTGAACTCTACAGACCAGCAACAGTATATTTTTAATTCCTCCCATGCACCATTGTCATAGATTTCATTTTTACATATCCTAGAGCACACAATACATTGGTACTATTATTGCTTTAAACAATTAGTTACCTTTAAGAGCATTTGCAAATAACAAAACACAATGATATAAAGTCACTATTTTTGTAGCCCTAAATTCATATGTTGAAGCCCTAACTTTACCATACCTTCGATAATGGGGCCTCTAACAAATAAATTAGTTAAGTACAGTCATAATTGTGGGACCCTGATCCAATAGGATTATTATTCCATATTAGAAGAGACACCAGAGAGCTTTCGCTCTCAAGCCTCTCTCACCATATGAGTACCCAATAAGAAGGCAGCAATTACAAACCAGAAAGAATAATCTTACTAGAACCAGGCTGTCACCTTGATCTCAGAGTTCTATCTTCCAGAACTGTGAGAAAGTAAGTGCCTATCGTTTAAGTTGCCCAGTTTGTGGTATTTTATTACAGAAGACCCAGCAAGCTAAGGCATATAAGCTTAAATTTTACCTTTATTATTCCATTCCTGATACTCTTAACATCTGAGTAGATTCCTGACATGATGTATATTCATTCTGCTTAGAAAACTATAATATGATGGCCTAAATCTGCTGGCAGTAAATTCCCTCAGCATTGGTTGTCTGATGTTACTACTTTTTTTTAACATTTATTCATTTTTGAGAGACAGAGCATGAATGGGGGTGGAGCTGAGAGAGAGGGAAACAGAATCTGAAGCGGGCTCCAGGCTCTGAGCTGTCAGCACAAAACCGATGTGGGGCTCGAACCCACAAACTGTCAGATCATGACCTAAGCCAAAGTCGGACACTTTACCAAGTGAGCCACTCCAGTACCGCTGAAGTTCTTTATTCTTCCTCAGTTTTGAAGAGTATTTTCACTGGGTATAGAATTACAGGTTGATTTTTCTTTTAGCACTTGAAATATCACTATAATATCTTCTTCATTGTATGGTTTCTGTTGAGATGTGTAATGTAATTCTTAAACTTATTCTGTGTGTAATGCACACCTCTTCCCCCCAGCTATCTTCAAGGTTTTTCTCTTCATCTTTGCTTTCAGCAGTCTGAAAAATATGCCCATATGTAAGTTTTGCTTTGTTGGGTTTCTGTATTTTCCTTGATGTTCCCCAAGTCTTTTGGACATGTGGTGTGTGTGTGTCGCTAATTTTGGAGGATTCTAAGTCACAGTCTCTTCAAATATTTCACCTTATTGTTGCTTTATTTTCCTTCTGGGGTTCCAATCATAGAGGTTATAGCCTTTGTTATTTTTCCGTAAAATCCAGATGCTCTATTTCATTGTGGGTTTTTTTTTTTTTTTCATTTTTTTTCCCTCTTTTTGCTTCTATTTTGGTAGGGAGTTTTTATGGATCTCTTTCCACCAGTCAGCGTTCTCTGGAGAAATAAAACCATGGACCTACATATGTATATGGGTAGAGAAGTTTGTAAGATTTAGTGTAGGAATTTCCTGAGGCAATATAGAGGCTGAGGAGTCTAGCAATCTGCCCTATAAATTGATTGTACAATGTAGTCTTAAAACTGGCAACATTGATATCCACAGACAGGAGAAGAATGAGTCTCTTTCCAAGGAGAATGGGAAAGAGGAGTAAGAAGGGAAATAATTTGCCCCATCCCTGACTTTTTGTTCTATTTGGACCTTTGGTGGATTGGATGATGCCTGCGGCTGATGAGGAAAGATCTTTTCCGCTTAATCTTTCCATTCAATGCCAATTCAAAAGCCAATCTCTTCTGGAAACATCCTCATGGACACATCCACAAATAGTGTTTTACCAATTACCTGGGCATCTCTTATTCTAGTCATGTTAACACTTAACTACAAACATCACATTCAAGTTTACTGGTTCTTTTAAGTGCATCAAGTCAACTGATAAATCTGATGATTCTTTCATTAGTTGCTGTGTTTTGGATTTCTAACATTTCTGTGTTATCTTTACTTTCAGTGCTCATCTCTGTTAAAATTACCTATGTGATCTTCCATGCTTTCTACTTTTTATATTAGAGCCATCATCATAATTATCTGAAAATCTGTCAATTAACAACTGTGTCATATCTGAGTTTGTTCTTGTCTTTTCAAACTGTTTTTTCTTCTTTTTATGTCTTTTTTTAATGTCTTTTTTTTTTCATGAAAGTTGCTATGTTAGGGCAGTCAACGCTGAAGTAAATGTTTTATGCTTGGAGATAAACACATCTTTCCTTCTTCAAAGTCTTAGTGTGGGAGTTTTGCTAATCTTGTTAGCAATTGGACTTGGACTGAAGCTTATTGTTGTTATGGTTACCTTCAGTGTAACTAGAGATTTCAAATTTTTCCACTGAAAACTTGTTAATTTCTTTCCTTTTGGATTTTGGTCTTTCCTTTGTCCTAGTTCCTAGATAATTCTGTCCCTTGCATGTCTCTCAGTTGTATACCGCTGTTAAACTCGAGGTAGGTTGCCGCAGAAGTATAGTGTGGTGTGCCACACCACAGGTGTGGTGTTTAAGCCTCAGTGTTAGGTGGTACTATTAACATGGATCTCAGTAATGTGGTTTTCACAGGTTTTTACACTCCTCTGTGAAAAGTAATGCTTGACCTAGCACACATATATGCCCCTTTTGCATTGGTAGACCTTTGTCCTTCCTGTTCCACTGCAAATGGTTCCCAGTAGTACTCTCAATATACTTGCTCCTGAAAACAAAACTTTGTTCCATAGGGAAGAGAGAAGGTTGGTCATGGCCAGCACCGATGTGGGTAGGGGGTTCCTCAGGATTTTCCCCCTAGATGCTTGGTGGGGTTGTTCAGGGAAATCCTTCAAGAGGGTAAGAATACTCCAAATGTCTGCAGCCTCCACAGGCTTTAAATTCTCTTGCTAACCCATATGCGGTCTTAAGCAAAACATGAAAAACGTTTCCTTACTTGTTCATATGGTATTTGGTGATGTTAGCAAATGCTTGAATCGTGTTTCTCTTTACACACACTCCTTTTTAAAGTTCAGTTGTCTGCCCTGAAACTTCAGTTCTGGTTCAAGAAAACACAAAGTGAATTTTGGCCATGTCTTTTCGGTTTCTTAAAACAAAAAGGCAATTGTGATGTTGATCCCATCACTCCACACGTGTCTGAGTTAAGATCTGAGCCTGCTCATTTTTCATCTTCTAGTTACATCATCTATCATTTCTGGTTGTAGGTCTCTTGACTGCTTTTTCTGCTGGCTACGGAACAATTTTTATGTTTCTTTGCATGCCTAAAAATTGTTAGATATTGGATATTAGGTTACTTTGCTGAATGTCAAAATTTGTTGTTTTCCTTCAGGTTGGCTTAGATTCGTCTGGGCCTACAGTTAAATTCAGATGTTTGATCACTTTGAAGACTGATTTTAAGCTTTTCTAGCCTGGATCTAGAGTAGACTTTATTCTTATTCAGTAAGGTATGTCCTTCCCCCACAATATCTACCTAATGTCCCAGGAAAATAATCACTGAGGCCTCTACTCTGGTTGATCAGAGCTCAAACGACTGCTACTTGCAGTTGCTCAGAACTTTGCGGCAGACATCTTTTGCTCTTGGCCTTCTTGAATTTTATTCACTCATATGCAGCCCAGTATTCAGTGGATATAAATAGAATTTTTTTTTGGCAGTTTGGAAACCAGTTGAATTTCTGATGGGAGTTTCCTTACAATGGGGTGGCTGGGCAGGAGGTGGCCAGACCCTCCCCGTGTCACAGGATTTCTGATGCATATTCTGCAGTTATTTTTGCAGGATTCCCTGTTTTCTTCATACCCTCTCCTTCAATTTTCAATCATTTCAATCCTCACCAAAGTCTAACCTCCATCTCTTAAAGAAACTGGAATTCCAAGTTCGTGAGTGATTTATTTCTGTACAAAGGGATCCCCAAACTTCAAGAGTTAAAGTGATTATAAAACCCACCCTCTTTATTCCCCTTATCCAAGAGATAATCGTTCTGCACTGTCTGATTTCCAATGTCTAAAATCATTTTGTAGGGGCACCTGGGTGGCATAGTTGGTTTAAGTATCCAACTTCAGCTCAAGCCATGGTCTCATGGTTTGTGAGTTTGAGCCCTGTGTCAGGCTCCGCTCAAGGCTAAGAGCCTGCTTCAGATTCTGTGTCTCTCTCTTTCTCTGCCCCTCCCCTGCTCCCTCTCTCAAAAATAAATCAACACTAAAAATGTTTTTAAATAAAAAGTAAAATCATTTTGTATATTTTATCCAGTTTTATATTTGTTTATATTATGATGTTAAGTTTGATCTTTGCTTTCCTTCTTAGCCAGTAACCAAAGAATGGGGGAAATATTTGAAAAAAAAAAAATTTACGTATTATTTCTCCCTGCTTCAACTTGTATCTTTCATATTTGTGATATTATCTTTCAACATATTATTTAATCTATTTTACATCAGCTTGCACAAAATGTAATTCTAGGTGCTCTGTGACCTGCAGAAGTATAGTGTTTGCCCCATAAGTCTTAATACTCACTTTATTAGGTTATCATTTTAGGAATACTCTAGAGAAAAATAAGACTTCTAAATATCAGCACATTTTTGTATAATTTTATCAAAACAGACTGTTTATAACCCTTCTTTAAAAAATTTAATTAGCTTATTGGCAATATGTTAAGTGTTTTAAAAATCTTAAATACTAACAAATTAATTTTCCATAGTTACTTATATATAAAGAGTATCATTACTTTTTATTTTTTAGTTTTATTTTTGAGAGAGAGGGTCAGAGCATAAGCAGGGGAGGGTCAGAGAGAGGAGACACAGAATCTGAAGCAGGTTCTGAGTTGTCCACATAGAGCCCAATGTGGGGCTCGAACCCATGCACCCTGAGCTGAAGTCTGACACTCAACCAACAAAGCCACCCAGGTGCCCCCGAGTATCATTACTTTTTAAAAGGTCTAAATATTGATGTTTGTGAATCTTATTTATCAAATAGCACTCAAATGACCATATCCAGTTGTAGATAATGGAATTTATCAGTTTTTCTGGGCTTAAATTTAAAACAAAATTAAAAATTACAAGCCCTAAAGCATTTTTTGCTGTAATTATGGTTTTATTGTAGATGTATTTAAATTTTTATAAACTTTATTTTAAATCCACTTCCATCCTCTAAAAATACACTGAATAGTAAGCACAGGAAAACATATAGACTATGAATTTGTGGAAGAAAGCACTGTTTTGTGCTTAACTTTTGTGGCTAAGAAAATTAATAAACCACAGGTGTGATTTGCATGTGTTAATGAGAAGTGTGTGGGCTCTGATTATAATTCAACTTTTAATGCTTGGTGCAGTCACTCAAGCTTGCCAATATCTAATTACTCTAAGTTAGGCACATTATTATTTTACTGGCTTCTATTGTCCTTTGATCAGAACTGGCACATGGTGTAGTTTGCAGGTTTGTAGTGTCAGGAGAATGTTGAAAGAGGGATAGGAAAGAACACTCCTGATGGGAGTAAAATTTAGCTACAGGAGAGATTTATCTTAACGGTCTTTGGGTGATGGCTTCATGTTGTAAAATACAGATATGTATTTGCAAAAATTTTTAAGTTAATATTATCAATATTATTGCTAAAGCAACGTTCAGTCCAGAGATATTCCACAAAAGTAAGTTTTTAGATTAAATAGTAAAAAAACTAAATGAACAGTCTTAAAAGCCAAGTGCTGAATCAACTGCAACATTAGCTATAAATAACTAGTATTGTCAAGTTTGCTTATTTTGGCCAACTTATTCAGATGAAGAATGTCAGTATTGCAGCAACTAGGGAATGTTAGATCTCAAAATTATACATGTACCTATAGCTTTCTAAATACAAACTTAACTCATGTATAGTTTTTCTTGACCATAAATATCTGGTCTTCTTATAGTTCTAGGATGGCCCCCTCTCCAATATCATTAGCTATATCCTGAAATTATTATTATTTTTTGAAAACAAGATATGCTTAATAGGAAGTCACTCATGGGAATCAAAACCGAATTTTTTTTAAAAAGTCACAAATACCAGAATATAAACAGATTTTGAATACAAGACTTAGACTCAAGTTCTGATTCTTCTAGGCAGTATAATTGCCTGTTAACTTTTTTTTCGTCTATAGACTATATAAAGTATTACAAAATAACCCATTGAAGTATGGGAATAAAATTCAAAGTGAACACGTGTTTAAAATACTTAGCATAGACTCTGGAGAAAGGAACATACTTCAAGTTTATTCATACATACTAATAAATGAAATATTAACAAATTACATTTTTCTAGACAGTGTTAATATATAAATGATGGTCCTTTATCTCAGTGAGTTTATAAACACCTTCATTTGCAAAGGAATTATATCTAATTCAAGTGTACTGTGTTCTACTTATTTTGTGTGTGAAACACACAACCGCATCATTTGTTCTGTCTAGGAGAGGTGGTCCTATTAGAAATAATGCACAAGTAGGCTGCCTGGGTGGCTCAGTCTATTAAATATCTGACTTCAGTTCAGATCATGATCTCACAGCTCATAAGTTCGAGCCCCGTGTCAAGCTCTGTGCTGACAGCTCAGAGCCTGGAGCCTGCTTTAGATTCTGTGTCTCCCTCTCTCTCTGCCCATCCCTGGACCACACTCAGTCTCTCTTTCTCTCTCAAAAATATATTAAAAAGTAAAATCAAATAAATAATGCACATGAGAACTTCTGGGGAAGATGATGGAGTAGAAGGATCCTAAGCTCACCTCCTCCAATACATATAACCAGCTCACACCCATGTCAATATAAATAACCCTGAAGACTGGTCATAGAACAAACTATTTACAGATAATTGTAGAGAAGAGACCACATCAAAAAGGGTAGGAAGAGTAGAGATGCCATCAGGAGACAAAATGACCTACAAGACTGTCAGGCACAGAGAGGGGAGAGGAGCAGACCCCACATCAGTCACACAGGCATGCGTAACAAGAACTGGGAGAAAAATCCCCCTAACATTTGGCTTTAAAAAACAAAGGGCCTAACTGTGTGAGTTCTTACAATCAGTAAAGCTTAACACCAGAAACTTTAAAAATCAGCAAACTCTGCTCTGAGAGAGCCACAGAAAGCTAGGAAACTGAGTCTCTGTCCTCAGATATAACAAACAGGCTCATTGACATACAGCATAGTAGCAACAGTTTGAAGAAAGAAAAAAAAAACATACGTTATGGAGGAAGATTTGTTTACTAATCTCAGAGCTTGTGTTCTGAGGGATAAGACATTTAGGAGACTTCTAGAAGAAGAAAATGGCTGGTGGGCCCCATTTCCCTCCCCTGACTCCCAACCTAGACACATGGACACCTACAGAGCCACGGCAGCACAAAAACTCTCCACCCAGGTTGAGAGAAGTGTGCACCACCCTCACACTGTTCTGCACACCCAGTCCCTCAAAGGTACCCTCAGGAGTTCATCAAAGCAGCCCACAAGTATGGCAGTGTGCAAGCAACTCCAACATGCATCGGCACCACTCCCAAAGTGACTTCTAACTCATGCATACCAGTATGACTGCAGCTCCAACAGTTGGGTGGGAGCAGATATCTAGTCTGGCTACAGGCCTTCCCACTACCAAATGCTTCTCAGTGTATAACATAGAAGCACCCTGCAGTTTGTGCAACCACAGTTCTGGCCAATACCAGATCTCACCCAAATTATGACAAAGGCAGCCCCAGACTGGTCCACTAACAATATAGGAACAAAACCGTGCCCACGACAGGGAAAGAGAACCACTGCAGACAACAGGGTTGAAAGAAAATGTGGCTTAGCCTTAACACTAGGGTGCACAAATCCCACATAGGAGATACCCCTGAGGTGCCAGGTTCTGGTGAACTGTGGCCACTGCACAGCAAGACCCCACAGGACCTCTTCTTCATAAGGCCACTGCTTTCAAGAGTAGGAAATGTTGCTGACATTGCTAACACCTAGAAACAGGCATAGAGAGTTAGATAAAATGAAGAGACAGAAGCATGTGTCCCAAATAAAAGAACAGGATGAAAATCTCACCAAGGGAGTTAAATGAAACAGTTAAATAATACGCTTCATAGAAAATTTAATGTAATTGTCAAAAATACCCACTGGGATCAAGAGCAGAGAACTCAGGGAGACTGTCTACAAAGAGATAGAAAACATAAAAAGAAAACCAAGCAGATATAATACTTCAACAACTGAAATAACAAATACACTAGAGGTAATAAATAGAAGACTAGAAGAAGAAGAATAATGAATCACAGACCCAGAAGTCAGAGTAATAGAAAGCAATTAAGCTGAGAGATGAGAGAAATAGGACTAGTAAAAAATATGAATAGATTAAGAGAACTCAACATCAAGCATAATAACATCCACATTATAGGGATTTGACAAGGAGGCGAGAAAAAAGGGAGAAGAAAACTTCTTTGAAGAAATAATAGATGAAAACTTCTTTTATCTGGGAAATGGGGAGGGGAGGAACAGATATTCAGATCCAGGAGCACAGAAAAACCCCAACAAATTTAAACCAAGGAGGTCCACACCAAAACACATAGTTGTAAAAATGGCAAAAGATATGACAAAGAGAATTTTAAAAGCAGCAAGAGAAAACATTTACATACAAGGGAAACTCCATAAGGTGATTATCAGCTGATTTTTTTAATTGCAATTTGCAGGCCAAAAGGGAGTGGCATGAGATAAAGTGTGGAGATAAAGTGCTGAAGGAAAAAAACAAACAAACAAAAACAAAACAAAAACAAAAATCACCAGCAGCTAAGAATACTCTACCCAGCAAACCTACCATTGGGAATAGAGAGCAACAAAGAGTTTCCTAGACAAACAAGAATTTATCATCACTAAACCAGCCTTACAAGAAATGTTAAGGGGAACTGTGAGTGGACATGAAAGACCATAAGGAGGAATAAGAAAAGTATGAAGCACAAAAGCAATAAATTAAGTGTATCTATAAAAATGAGTCCAGGGATTCACAAAATAAAAGAATATGAAGTATGACACTATATACCTGAATGTGGCATGGGAAGGAATAAGAATTTAGTGCTTTTAGAATCAGTTCAAACTTAAGTAACTGTCGGGGCGCCTGGGTGGTGCAGTTGGTTAAGCGTCCGACTTCAGCCAGGTCACGATCTCGCGGTCCGGGAGTTCGAGCCCTGCGTCAAGCTCTGGGCTGATGGCTCAGAGCCTGGAGCCTGTTTCCGATTCTGTGTCTCCCTCTCTCTCTGCCCCTCCTCCGTTCATGCTCTGTCTCTCTCTGTCCCAAAAATAAATAAACGTTGAAAAAAAAAAATTTAAAAA
This sequence comes from Felis catus, assembly GCF_018350175.1. NCBI lineage: Eukaryota > Metazoa > Chordata > Mammalia > Carnivora > Felidae > Felis > Felis catus. Next base: position 179,509,088 of record NC_058375.1, on the reverse strand, counting down.
CTTAAGTAACTGTCAATACAGACAGCTATATGCATAAGGTTGTTATATGTAACCTAAAATGTTAACTACAAATCAAAAACTGGTAATAGATATACAAAAAGATCCAAATATATCACTAAAGAAAGCCAGCAAACTGAGAAGAAAACAAATGAAGAACAGAGAAGAACTACAAAACCAACCATAAAATAAGGAACAAAATGTAATTAAGTATATACCTACCAATTACCTTGAATGTAAATGAACTAAACTCTCCAGTCAAAAGACATAGGGTGACAAAAACAAAAAAAAGCAAGATCCATCTATATGTTGACACAGGAAACTCCCCTCAGACCTAATGACACATAAAGTTTGAAAGTGAAAGTATGGAAAAACACTTATCACACAAAAAGGAATTGCAAATACTGGGGTAACAATACTTGTGTCACAATAATAGACTTTAAAACAGAGACTCTAGAGTCCTTCTTCATGTCTTGCTAAATTATCCACAAAGGGAACAATCCAACAAGTAGATATAACAATTGGAAATGTTTATTAATCCAATGTGGGAAGAAACCAAATAGAACAACTATTCACATGCATAAAGTAACATCAAAAGTAATAAAATAGTAGGGGACTTTTAACATTCCTCTTATATCAACAGACAGATTAACCCAACAGAAAGTTAACAAGAAAACAATGGTTTTGAATGACACAGTGGACCAGATGGATGTAACATATATTCAGAGCATTGCATCCTAAAACCATGGAATGCACATTTTTTTCAAGTGCACATTCTCCACAGCAGATCTTGTTAGTGTACAAAAAGTTCTCAGCAAATTCAAAAGGATTGAAGTCCTACCATGCATCTTTTCTGATCACAACACAGGAAACAAATTCAACCACAAGAGAAAATCTGAAAAGAACACAAATACATGGAGGTTAAATCGTGTTCTATTGAACAATGATTGGGTCAACTAAGAAATCAGAGATGAAATTAAAAAAAAAGTACATCAAGATAAATGAAAATGAAAACACAAGGATCCAAAGTCTCAGGGATCCTTGTGTTAAACCAGCAAAAGCAAGTTTAACAGGGAGTTTACAGCAATACAGGCCAACCTCAAGAAGCAATGTAAATCTCTAATACACAACCTAATCTTATACCTAAAAGGGCCAGTAAAAGAACAAAACCAATAGAAGGAAGGAAATAAGATTAGAGCAGAAATAAAATAAAAACTAAAACGACAACAACAACAAAACAATAGAACAATAAAATAAAGAGCTGGTTTTTTGAAAAAAAAAATTGATAATAGATAAACATTTAGCCAGACTCATTAGAGAGAGAGAGAGAGAGAGAGAGAGAGAGAGAGAGAGAGAGAAACTATCATAAATGAAAGGAGAAATAAGAACCAACACCACAGAAATACAAAGAATATTATAAAAATTTCTATGCCAACAAATTGGACAACCAAGCATACATAAATTCCTAGAAACATAACCCACCAGAACTAAAGCAGGAAGAAATAGAAAATCAGAATAGCAATGAAATTGAAGTACTTATCAAAAATATCCCAAGAAACAAAAGTTCAGGAGCAGATGGCTTCACAATTGAATTCTACCTAATGTTTCAAGAGGAGTTAATACTTATTTTTTTCAAACCATTCTAAAAATAGAAGAGGAAGAAAAACTTCCATATTCATTCATTCTATGAATGTCATTCTAATTCTTTGAATTCATTCCAAATTCATTCATTACCCTGAAACCAAAACCAGATAAAGACATTACAAAACAAAACAAAACAACAAAAAAAAACACCCGAACATCTCTGATGAACATCAATGCAAAAATCCTCAACAAAATTTAGCAAACTGAATTCATTAATACATTTAAAACATCGTTCACCATGATCAAGTGAGATTTATTCTGGGGATGCAATGTGTATGCACACACACACACACACACACACACACACACAAACACACACACACAAATCAATCAACATGATACATCACATCAACAAGAGAAAGGGTAAGAACCATATAATCATTTCAATAAGCACAGAAATAAACATTTGACATAGTACACATCCATTCATCATAAAAATCCTCAACAAAGTATGTTTAGAAGGAACATACTTCAAAATAAAGGACTTATAAGAAAAAAAAACACATAATATCATACAGAAAAGTGAAAAACAGTTTTTCCCCTAAGATTAAGAACAAGACAAGGATGTCAACTCTCACAACTTTTATTCAACATAATACTGGAAGTCCTAGCCACAGAAATTAGACAACAAAAATAAATGGAAGGCATCCCAACTAGTAAGGAGGGAGTGAAATTCTCACCATTTGCAGATGACCTAATTCTATATAGAGAAAACCTTAAAGACCCCACCAAAAAACTACCATAGTTAATAAATACATTCAGTGTGGTCACAGGAAGTAAAATCCATACACAGAAATCCATTGCATTCCCATACGCTAATAATGATGAAGTAGAAGAAAAACTAAGAAAACACTCCCATTTACAATTGCACCAAAAATAACAAAATATCTAGGAATAAACCTAACAAGGAGGTAAAAGACTTGTCCACTGAAAACTATAAAACATTGATAAAAGAAATTGAAGAGGACACAAATGAGAACATATTCCATGCTCATGGAGTGGAAGAACAAATATTGTTAAAAGTTTCATACTACCCAACACAACCTACAGATTTAATCAATTCCTATCAAAACACTAACAGCATTTTTCCCACCACAGAACTAGGACAAACAATCCTAAAATTTGTGTAAGCCACAAGTGAGTCTGAATAGCCAAAGCAATTTTTGGCCAAAGCAATCTTTGGTAAACAGGAAAACCAAAATGGAGGTATCAGAATCTGAGATTTCAAGATCTGCTACAAAGCTATAGTAATCAAAATTGTATGGTGCTGGCACAAAACACAGATGCAATAGAAAAATAAGTCAATAGAACAGAATAAATCAAAAGAACAGAAAATAGAGCTCAGACATAAAAGTACACTTATATGGTCAACTCATCAGCAAAGGAGGCAAGAATTTGCAATGGCAAAAAGACGGTCTGTTCAACAAGTGGTGCTGAGAAAACTGAACAGCTATATGCAAAATGATGAAAATGGAAAACTTTCTTAAACTATATACAAAAATGAACTCAAATGGATTAAAATCCAAAAGACCTGAAACCATAAAAGATGACAGCTTAAGGAGTGTGCTGACATAGCTACAGCAACATTTTCCTTGATAGGTCTCCAGAGACAAGGGAAACAAAAGCCAAAGTATTGGGACTACATCAAAATAAAAACCTTCTGCATTATAAAGGAAACTACCAAAACTAAAAGGCAACTTACTGAATAGGAGAATATGTTTGCAAATGACATATCTGCTAAAGGATTAGTATCCAAAATATATGAAGAACTTCAACTCAACACCAAAAAAAAAAAAAAAAATTAAAAATGGGCAAAAGACATAAACAGACATTTTGCCAAAGAAGACATCCTGATGGCCAAGAGACACATGAAAAATGGTCAACATCACTCATCATCAGGGAATTGAAAATCAAAAACACCAGGAGATATCACCTCATACCTGACAGAATGGCTAAAATCAAAACCATAAGAAACATCAGCTATAAGGAACAGCAGGTATTGGTGAGGATGTGGAGAAAAAAGGAACCTTCATGTATTGTTGTTAGGAATACAAACTGGAGCAGCTATTGTGGACAACAGTATGGAGTTACCTCAAAAAAATAAAAATATAATTACCATATGATCCACTAATTCCACTATTCAATATTTACCCACAGAGTATGAAACACTAATTCAAAAAGATATATGCACCTTTATTTGTATTGTAGCATTATTTACAATAGCCAAATTATGAAAGCATCCAAGTGTCCATTGTTAGATGGATAAAAATTATATATACATGCATATTATGTGTATATATGTACATATGTATATATACATGCATACAATGGAAACTTACTAAGTCATAAAAAAGTGAAATTTGCTATTTTCAACAACATGGATAGATCTAGAAGGTACAATGCTAAGTGAAATAATTCAGTCAGAGGAGGACAAATACCATAGGATTTGATACGTATGTGGAATTTAACTAAAACAAGTGAACCAAGAAAAAATATATATAAATAAACAGACTCTTAAATAGAGAGAAAAAACTGTTACCCAAGGAGAGGTGCGGGGGTGGGGGATGGGTGAAATAGATAATGAGGTTTAAGAGTGCACTTATCATGATGAGCACTGTGTAATATATAAAACATCGAATCACTATTATACACCTGAAGCTAATACAAGACAGTGGGTTAATAGAATTAAAATAAAGAGAAATAATCTACCTGTCAATATACTTGTGGAAAGTAATCACTTAAACTTCAAACAAAAAGATGTCACTTTACTAGGTACTATAGTCTATTTAGAAAAAATAAAATATGTATAACACATTTTCACTGCAAAGATTTCATAATAATCCCCTCCAGGGTAATGTGTATGGATCCGTTGCTTGCAATCTATATTTGTAATAATTGTCTGTTGTTCTCCAGGCCACTAATTTTTCTGACTATGCTAATGTAATTCTGTATCTCCTGTGTAATAGAGAAAGATTGATTACATACCTAGAAAAAAAATTGGTTTTGTCCCTAATTCAAATAAACTTGGAATCACGCTAAATTCTGAAAAATTTTTGTGGAATATTTTTACAATAGGTGAAATATTTGTGTTGTTTTCTACTACATTATAAAGATATAGGTAGACAAATGAACTAAAGATCAAATGGACACTAAATGTTTTTTGTCCTTTATAAAATAAGCATAATGTGCCAGAATAGAAGTCATTACAAGATACAAAACTCTTGAAGTAAGATTTATACATATATTTACTGGTATAAAATATAAGTGTGTGCCTTATACACACACACACATCTTTCTAATAATGTAAATAAGAAGACATAATACTATTTAATAGAGATTTATCTGGAACTGCCCTAATACAAGAGATAAGCACATAGTCTAATAAGAAAAGTATAACCTATCCACCCACACAAAAACTATGTAATATTACTTTATAGCAAAAGTTCAAAATCACAAGAATATTAATTAATGCTACAAATATTTCTTCTCTCCCAGTACTGAGGTTTCATCTAATCTAGAGACCAAACATTTGTACTTTGCATGAAATTTGGGCTGGGTTCATTTTAGTGTTTATAAAACATATGGAGTAAAAGCACTTAAATGTGTTCATGAACCACCATGAGTGGTGGTCTAGAAATGAGACACATTCTAGAATGCTTAATATATGGGGCTTATAACACAATAAACTTGGGTTTAAGTCTGGGTCCCATTAATTATTACATAACCTAAGACAGGATGCAAAATCTTTTTGAATGTACTTATATCTGGAATAAAGAATAATACCTAACTCAAATATAGTCTTGATAATTAAGTGGCAGTTTGAGTGGTGTTTGAACACCATCCCACAGAGAACTAGAAATGTTCAAATATACACAGATATACACTTAAATATGTTCCAGGGTATTGGAGAGATATTAAGCAGTGAAGAATTGTTAACACTAAGAGAATTTCAGAGAAATGAAAAGGTTTTTAAGGGCTGCTTTTACCCAAATAAATTCCCCTCTTCCAATATTATAAGTTAGAGTCTAGGAAACTAAGTAGAGGTCTTGATAAACTCACCGGACTTAAGGGATAAATGTTTGAGGTCAAAGCTAAGAAATGGTTTAGGGTCTTAATAGCCCACCAGACTTTGAATTGGGACCCAAGTAGTTTACATTGTAGTGGTAACAATAAATTGGAATATCAGCCCATTAAGGGTTAAAGCATGGTATAGAATTATCTCAATCTATCTGAAGTAAGGTCATTTTGGATTGTTGATGCTCCTAGCCTAGACACTTTCCAGGAGTGAGAATAAATTTCCTACTGAGAAACTGTCAGCCACATTCTGATTCAAGCTGACATCATAAGAAGCTCCTAAACTAACTTCCTCATCTGGACACTGATACTATAGCTACAAACAACAAATTTCTCTAAAAGAAATACAAAATTTAGTCAAGCGACTCCCATACATTGGGCAAATGAGAAAATATAGATGTATGGATGTATGTATAACATATAAATTGGTAGGAGAGGCTGACACAATTTCACCAAAAAATTCACTGACGTACAGTAACATACAGTGAAGAAAGGGATCACAATTCCCATCTTCTCCCTGAGGAGTGAAAAATCCTTACATTTAGTGCTCCAACTTTTTAGACTTCCACCTAAAAGATGGCTCCCAAAACACCTACCTGTTAAAGCCAACAGGGCTGCCCTACAATACTATACTAAAAAACAAAACAAAACAAAAACAAGAAAAACAAAAAAACAGTTCTCAATGGACTCCTGAGGACTACTGTGACTATCTCTGGAATTCAGCAGAGAGGCAACAGACTGAAACACCAGTCTTTCTCTGAAAGAGGCTCTATTTACAGATCTTAAAAGCTACAGCCTGAAGGTCAGGCTTCTTAGTTAATCCCAATCGAGTGACCTATTGTAATACTCTCTAGTAATTGAGGAGATTGGCAGGCACCATCTTTTCTCTCTCCCTCTTTACCACTCCAAGTCTCTAGCTTGTGAACAGTTTGGTGGTACAGTTTTTTGTGCCTGCTACCAGGGTATGCAACCCTCTGTGGTCTGGCTCTTTGGCTAAAGGGACTTACATTCATGGGTCTCACAGGAATGTAGCAAACAGAGTAAGTGCTTCATCAGCTATCCACCAAGGGTTTAGTGAAGAGGCAGAAAACTGAAATGCCCACTATTTCCCTGAAAAGTGCTCTTTGCAGATTTTAAAAGCCATAGCTTGAGGGTAAGTTTTCTAATTTAAACACTGCAGTGACAACTGCAATTCTCTCAAAACCTTTCCACCCAGCTCCAGGTCTACAGTGTCTCCATGAAAGGAGCTTGTGCACACATCTGATTCCTTGGATTTGTGGCTGCTTACTTTAGGATACAACTCTTGATAGACTGAACCTGTGTTCACTAGTTCAATGAATATAGCAACTAAAGAAACATTCTTAACTAGCTAACCCTCCAGGCCTTGGAGTAGAGAGTACCAACACAAATGCCTATTTTACAGTCTCTTACTGAAAAGATTTATTAGCATACTTTAACAGCTGCTGCCTGAGGGTCCAGATTCCAATCATCCTGCATCTAGTTAATAACTGAAATCTTTCCCTTTGGGACACTGATCGGTCTTGGCACATCGTCAACTAGAGGGTCTCACTAACAACGAAAAAGAAGCCTGTTTAGACAACCACAAAGGTTTGAGAGATGACTAAGAGCTCAGGCCAGCAGAATGGTAAAGTTTAATCTTACACAGGATACTCCTTTAGTCCTATACCTTGGGAAGGGTGACAGTTTTATCTAATCACAGAAACCAACACAGAGTCAAAGAAAAAAGAAGAAACAGAAATATGCTTCAAGCAAACAGAGTAAGATAAAACCCCCAAACAGACCTTAGTAGAGGTAAGTTATTTACCTGACAAAGTTTGAAATTATTATCATAAAGTTGCTCATTGAGATTAGGAGAGTAATACACACAGTAAGAATTCAATAGAGCACTACATTCTTATATTTTAGATCTAACAAAAATCATAGAGCAGAATATAACTGACCTGAAAAATTCAAAAGAGATTCAATAATCGACTAGATGAAGCAGAATAAGAGATCAGCAAACTTGAAGACAAGACAATGAAATTCATTACAACAGAGGAGTAAAAAGCAAAGAGAATTAAAAGGAGTAGATAGCTCAAGGTACCTATGAGGCACCATCAAGTGGCCAAATATTCATATTATAGAGGACTCAGAAGAACAGAAGAGAAAAAGGGACAAAGATTTCTTAAATAATGGTTGAAAACTTCCCTAAGTTGGAGAAAAACAGACATCTAGATCCAGAAAGCATATAGATTCCCAATAGGATAAATCAAAAGTTACCCACACCAAGACACATTAAAACTGTCAAAAGTAAAAGAATATTAAAAGTAGCAAGAGAAAAAATATATATACAAGATAAACATAACCCATTAAAACAAAATCCTGAATAACTAAAGCAACCTTAAGAAGAACAAAGCTGGAGACACCAACTTACTATTTTTCAAGTTACATAACAAAGCTATGCTAAACAAAAAGTATGGTACTGATATAAAAATAGACACAACAAACAATGGAATAGAATAGAAAGCCCAGAAATAAACCCATTCTTACATGGTCAATTTATGACAAAGGAGCCAAGAACATATAATGAAGAATCATCTCTTCAATAATTGGTATTGGGAAAACTAGACAGCCACATGCAAAATAAACTGGACAGCTATGTTATACTATAAAAAAATGTTTTTAATGCATTAATGACTTAAATTTAAGACCTAACTCTGTAAAACTCCTAGAACGAACGCAAAGGATAAGCTTGTTGACATTGGTCTTGGCACTGATGTTTTGGATTGGACATCAAAAGCAAAAGCAAGAAAAAAAAAAAAAAAGCAAGTGGGACTACATCAAACTAAAAAGCTTCTGTACCACAATGGAAATCATCAATCAAATGAAAAGCCAACCTAAAGAATGGGACAAAATATTTGGAACTCCTTATCAAATACAAGATTTGCAAAGTATATACAGAATTCACAATACTGAAAAACAACAAAAAATTCCTATTTTAAAAATTGGCAGAGGAACTAAACAGACATTTTCCCAACAAAAGTATACAAATGGCCAACAGGTACATAAAAAGGTGCTCAAAATGACTTGTCACTAGGAAAATCAAAATCACAAGATTGCCTCACACATGTTGGAATGCTGATTATCAAAAGGACAGGACATAAATGTTGGTGAGAACATGGAAAAAGGAATTTTATGTATAATCAGCAGAAATGTAAATTGATGAAGCCACCATGAAAACTAGTACTAAAAATTGAACTACCAAGGTTCTTGGGTGGCTCAATCAATTAAGCGGTTAAGTGTCCTACTTTGGCTCAGGTCATGATCTCGCAGTTCGTCAGTGCAAGTCCCACATCAGGCTCTCTGCTTTCAGTGTAGAGCCTGCTTCAGATCCTCTCTACCCCTCTCTCTGCTCCTCTGTCCCTTCCCTGTGCCCACCCTCTCTCTCTCAAAAATAAACATTAAAAAATTGAACTATAATTTGCAATTGCACTTGTTTGTATATAGCAAGGAAATAAAATCATTACCTTGAAAAGATAATCTGTACCCTCAACATGTGTACTGCAGCATTACTTACAATAGTCAAGATATGGAAACAATAACACTCCATCACCAGCTGAAAGAAAATGTGATGTGATTATATATTTCACACATATACACAACAGAAATTATTTAGCCATAAGAAAGCAAATCTCGCCTTTATGAAAACATGGATGGACATTGAAAGCATTATGCTAAGGAGTCAGAAAAACAAATGTTGCATAATATCACTTCACTTATACATGGAATAAAAAAAATCATGATTTCCTAGATATAGAGAACAGACTGATGGTTGCCAGAATTGGGGGCAAGGGGTCAAATGAGTGAAGGTACTCAAAAGCCTAAGTTTGCAGTTATAAGATATACAAGTCCTGGGGATATAACGTACATCATGGTTACTATAGTTAATACTGTACTATATACTAGAAAATTACTTAGAGGGTATCTTAAAAGTTCTCATCACAACAGAAAGAAATTGTAATTATGTGAAGTGAATGTCGACTAAACTCATTTACCCAACCTATATATTTATGTTTATTTTCTATACTTAAAACTAATACAACATTAATGTCAAGTGTATCTAAATAAGAACAGAAAAAGAAATTATCTATCACCTCAAGGTATCACAGAACTTTTTCATATATAATAGAATAAAAAATTTTAAAAACAATGTGTCATGTAAAAAATAATACAAGGAGACAACCAAGACAAATAGAAAGTTAATAGCACCAAAAACATAGAGGACCCAATTAAGAGAGTTACAAAATTGTACTTTTAGTTGTGTGTGTTTTTTTTTACAATAACACAAAAGATGATTGACAATATTTTCAGATAATTAAAATGTCATTGGTAATTTTAGAACAGAAATACATAATAACTCACCAGATTGGTTTAAAAGCACCTTAAAAGAGATTTAGGAAGTTGAAAAGAAACAATTGTCAACACCTGCTAGTTGCACTTGTGTATATTCAAAAATTATATCCATATAGATGATTGGAATTAAAACATAAAGTTAAGCTGACTAGATAAATTCAATATATAAATCAAAGTGTGTTTATAGATACTACAACAGATCTATATTGCAAATATATACTATATACCATTTATGTAGCAAAGAAACATACCTAATACCAAGAAATATATGTATCTAGACTTATCCAGAGGAAACTACAACATTATTAAGCAAAACAACCAACCAACCAAATAGGAGGAATATGATGGAGTAGGAGTGTCCTAAGGTAACTTCATCCCACAGATACATGGAGGCAGCAGGTACATGTAGGCAACTAATTCTGAAAATGACTTAAAGACTGGCAGAAAAAATTTTTCATAGCTAGGTCATGGAGAGAACTCCACATGGAAAAGAGTAGGAGAGCCAGTCCAACCTGTCTCCCTGGGCAGGGCATCCTTCTGAAGTGGTTTCTGCCCTGTCATACAGAGCAGGCAACTACAACTTGGACTCGTCTCCCTCCTAGTGATTCCTGCCCTGAAAAGGGATGGAGAAAACTTCACATACCAGCATGCACACAATTCCTGCCACAGGTGCCTGTGCAAGGAACAACCTGCTGTTGCGTGTGCCTAAAACGGTGGCAGAAAGGCTACTTTGCTAAGAGGCTGAGTGCCACCCTGCCCCAGTGAACCCTCAGCAAGCACAGTGAGGCCTCTGAACTGTGCAGGGAGAAAACTCTGCCCAGTGCATCCACAATAGCAAAGGGGTCACTGCAGCTGGCTAGGCTTAAGGAAATTGTGGTTCAGCCACAACATAGGAGTGTGCACAGCCCACATGGGACACTTCTGGAGGACCTATTTCTGGTGACCAAGGGCAAGTATGCTATGGAACACTACAAGACCTCTTCTGTACAAGCCCACTACTTTCTAGACCAGTAGGTGTATCTTACCTACCCAATAAATACAGAGTCAAAGACTGACAAAAATGAGGAGAGGAATAGGTTCCACATGAACGAACAAAACAAAATCACAGTAAAAGAGCTAAATAAAACGGAGATAGGCAAAAGGTTTCATAAAATGTTCAAAGCAATGGTCAAAAAGATACTGACTGGACTTGAAAAAAGGTAGATTAACTCAGTGAGAACTTTAAAGAGACAGAAAATATATTTTAAAAAGTAGTCAGACTATAGGTTTTCACTCTTATGTGGATCCTGAGAAACCTAACAGAAGACCATGGGGGAGGGGATGGAAAAAACAAAAGTTAGAGAGGGAGAGAGCCAAACCATAAGAGACTCTTAAAAACTGAGAATAAACTAAGGGTTGATGGGGGGGGGGGTGGGGAGGGGAGGGTGGGTGATGGGCATTGAGGAGGGCACCTGTTGGGATGAGCACTGGGTGTTGTATAGAAACCAATCTGACAATAAATTTCATATTTTAAAAAAAGTCAGAGCTGAAGAATTCAATAACCTAAAAAAATAAATTTGAGGGAATCAATAGCAGATTAAAGGATGCAGAAGAATGGCTCAGCAATCTGGAAGAAAGGGTAATGAAAAGCTACCAAGCTGAACAGCAAAAAGAAATAAGAATTAAAAGAGGAGACTAGGTTAAGGGAACTCAGATATCATTAAGCTTAATAACACATGCATCCCACATGGAGAACACACAGAAAAGAGAATAGAAAAGTTATTTGAAGAGATAGCTGAAAACTTCCCCAATCTGGTTAAGGAAACAGACCTCCAGTTCCAAGAATAGAGAGAGCCTCACACAAGATGAGCCCAAGAAGATCCACACCAAAACACGTAATTTAACTAGCAGAAATTAAAGCTATAGAGGGAATTTTAAAAGCAGCAAAGGGAGGAAAAAGTAGTTACATACAAAGAAAGCTACAGAAGTCTAACAACTGATTTTTGAGCAGAAACTTTGCAGGCCAGAAGAGAGTGACATGATATAATCAAAGACCTAAAAAGAGAGCTTGCAGCCAATACCACTCCAACCAGCAGCCATGAAAAAAATGCTCAACATCACTAATCATCAAGGAAATGCAAACCACAACCACAATGAGATATTATGTCACACATATTGGCTAATACCAAAGACACAAGAAATAGCAAGTATTGACAAGGATATAGAGAAGGGAAAACTTATACATAGTTGATGGGAATGTAAATCCATACAGCCATGGTGGAAAACCATAAGGTTTGTATTAAAATGGAAATGTTAAATGATCCAGTAATCTACTACTGACTTACCAAAGGAAAATAAGACAACTAATTTGAAAAGATACGTATTCCTTTGTTTATTGCATCATTGTTTTCAATAGCCAAGATATGGAGGCAACTCAAGTGTCCACACACATATAAGTAGATAAAGTGGTTGTATGTGTGTGTGTGTGTGTGTGTGTGCGCACACACACAATGCAATGTCACTCAGCCATAAAAGAAGGATGTGGTCTTGCCATCTGGGATAATACGGATGGACCCAGAGGGTATTAGGCTAAGGGAGATAAGTCCAAGAAAGACAAATACCATATGAATTTACTTATATGTAGAATCTAAATAAAACAGACTCTTAAATACAGAGAACAAATTACGTGTTTGCCAGAGGGGATGTGAGTATGTGTGGGAAGGGGGATGTGCAAAATAGATGAAAAGGATTAAAAAGTATAAACTTCCAGGACAAAAAGAAATCAGTCACTGAGATGAAAACTACAGCATAGGGAACATAATCAGTACCGTAAGTACTAATGTTGTGTGATAACAGATAGAGACCATACTTACTGTGGTAAGCACACAGTAGTATAGAATTGCTGAATCAGTAAGTTGTACACCTGAAATATTGTATGTAATTTATACTCCAATAAAAAAATAAATAAAATTAAGCTAAGAAAGTGGCTTACCACCAATACCCTAATTTTGCCATAATTCAGGAGTCCAATAATTGGCTGAATTTTACCTAAAACTCTATTCTGTTACTTCTTTTAAAGAAATTATGGCTTTGTATCATTCAAAGAACAAGAGCAACAACAATAAAATGGATAGGCAGACTCAAGTCCTAGATGAACGCTTTGAAAAAGTAATGATGCCATTTTATCCACATTATTTACTTTGTATGGTGAATTAAAATTATGGCAATCAATTAAATTCTAAAGTGTATGTAAGAAACCAAAAGATCAATAATGGCAACACAAATATTAAGGAAGAAATAGAAGGAGAAAGAAAAAAAACAAGGGAACACTTACTATATGGAGTATACATAATATTATGTTAGGACGGTAGTCTTGCTACAAGACTGAACATATACACTACTGGATGTCTGCAGAGAGTCTAACGACAGACTCATGCAGTTTCAACAGTTAATTTATGACAAAGATGGACCTTTACAGTATCATCCAAATAGAGGTCTTTTTATTAAAATATTAGAGTCAACGGCAATATGCATTTTATAAAATTTTTAAAATAAAAAAAGTTGGACCATTACCTCACATCAGACATAAAATCACTTTCAGATGAGTTTTTTTATTGTTGAATTAGGGGGAAAAATAGCTTGTAGAAATTCGTGGAGCTGTCTCACGCTCCTGGACCCTGTGCTAAGTAAACTTTGTTTCGTTTCTTTAAAAAGCAAGCAAAATAAATACATAAAACACCCCAAAGTGAAAATATGATTACATTTTACATTAAAACTTAGCACTACTAGGGGCGCCTGAGTGGCTCAGTTAGTTAAGCATCCAACTCTTGATTTTGGTTTAGGTCATGATCTCAAGACCGTCAGATCAAGTCCCATGTTGGACTCCATGCTGAGTGTGGGGCCTGCTAGGGATTCTCTTTCCTTTTCTCTCTGTTCCTGCTCCATTCTCTTTCTCTCTCTCTCTCAAAATAATCATTAAAAAACTTAAAAAAAAATAAAATAAAGGTAAAATTTAGCACTACTAAACTATAAAATGAATACATCCAGTTAATCAAAAGGCAAGCCATACTTTAAGAACTGGCCATAGATTCATATCCAGAAAACAGAATTCTTTCAGATCACTAAGAAGTAATCTGATTTAGAAACAGGTAAGACACTTGCAGAGGCATTTCATAAAAGGAGCTTTTTAAAGACAAAAATCATAGGAAATGTTGATCAACCTTGTTCATAAGGGAAATATAAATTAAATTACAATTAAATAATATCACTGTTACACATTGCTTATGAAGTTGCTTGTAACTATTCCCATTTCAGCAGTCATGCACCTTGACGATGTATGTCGAAATACATTCAGAATTTGGGTCTCAGGAAATTTTTCATGTTGCCATGATCTCTCAAGATCCTTTACGGTTTCCATGCAAAAAACCTAGCCCACCTTGTTAGACAATTCTAGACTACACGGAACCAAGACATGTTGTCCCAGCTATAGGCATCCCTGATCAACCAGCTCAAACTGGCACCTGTCTCCAGAAACATGGGTGAGCCTGAGACCAAAAGAATCACTCAGCCCAAACTATTTACAAGTAAAATCCTGGTTTGTGAGCATAATTTGTTCTGGAAACATGCCTGTAATCCAAAGCACTTGTGTATCAAAGCGAATTTCAAGACCCATTGGCTCAGTTGTGATCGTGTGATGTTCGGCATCATGTACTACTTGTATTGCAAAACATCACTCGTCTATTGAGTTAAAATGTATTAATAATATTTGCTCTCCTTGCAGGACATTCGCAGAACGACTTACAATTTAAAGTTTTCTCTATACTGTTTCAAGACAAAAGGCTGTTTAAAGCAAACATGTTCAGTAGTTTTTGGTACAGTAAAAGCCAATTAATTACATTAAAAACTCAGTTTCTTAAAAGTGAAGTTTTAATATATAAAACAACATATCCTATTCTGATACTGAAGTGTAATTTGGAAAATTTTGGGCATTTGGCCTTGTTTGGACATTTTTATATTTTGTTCATATACACTGTGATACCGCTAAATTTGAACATATATGCATATCTGTGTGACCCAACACCATTTTTAGATTTATACATCCCAGTGCATACATACATGAACCAAATGTTTATAGCAGCAATCCAAGTATTCATGTAAATAAATTCATGATAAATTATGGATTCATTATAATACTGTACACCAAGAAAATGAATGAACTATGGCTATCAAAACAAAACAGATTTCTCCCATACACCTGATTTGAGGTCAGAGAAGCAGATACAAAATAATTTACTTTGTACTGATATATGTGGTAATAAAAACTAACCTAGTGATTTAGTAGTCAGGATAGTGCTTGTAGGAAGAATTAATGTGATAGAATGGAATCATGAGAGGGTTTCTGTGATTCTGATAAAGTTCTCCTCCACATGGATGGCTCTTTACATACATATGTTTCCTGTAGGATCAAAATATGGAAATGTGTTCTTATAACATATACATTATATTTCTTATGTAATTTTATTAATTGAACAGAATCTAGTGAGGCTTGGAGTATTAAAAGCAGTTACATCTTACTATCTTCTCCTACAATGTCTGTAATTGCATTAAGAATGTATAAATTGTAAACCAACTTCTAAAACATCAGACCATAGACACTTTTTTCACCTAATACACTCTGCTATTATTTTACTCTACCTTCACATTTAGAAGTTGTATCTTTTTTTTCAAACACAGGGCTGTTCCTCTCTGGACATGTTTCCTTGGTTTAGATTCTGCCATCATGATTTCTCTCTTCTAAGGTGTTCTCCCGTTCTCTTCATTAGAAGAGTCATAAATGTTTGAGTACTTTTAACATGCCAGGCATTTCTCAAGGAACAAAACAGGTAAGAGTTGCCTTCATTGTGCTCACATTTTAGTGGAGGAACTAGATACCTAAAGTACAGCAAGACAACATGTGACATTCTGTGGAATCTCAACATTCTTCCTCCATGCCCCTTATATAAGTGATTATAAGATGATTTTCTTGCTTCTGAGATGTTAGAACATTTACCCCTGTGGCGTATTGTTCCCGAACTATTTTTTTCAAATCCATTCTCCCTGTATAATAGGATGATACATTCATAACTACTGGACTGTCAGCTACCTATCTGCTCCATGAAAAGGTTCATTCTTTTCACCTCCATCAACTTTGGGCTTCGTCATGTAACATGTTTTGGCTAATGGTATGTAAGTAGGTCAAGTTTGGTACATACCGGCCGAAGTGTTAAATAAAATTGCATCGTTAGGCTCTGCTTCTCTTGTTCTTGTCTTTCAATATGAAGACAGGTTTCTTACGGAACAAAAACAAACACTTAGATCAATGAAACAGAACAGAGAACCAAGAAATGGACCCACAAACATATGGCCAACTAATCTTTGACAAAGCAGGAAAGAATATTCAGTGGAAAAAAGTCTCTTCAGCAAGTGGTGCTGGGAAAACTAGACAGCAACATGCAGAAAAATGAACCTGGACCACTTTCTTATACCATACACAAAAATAAACTCAAAATGGATGAAAGACCTAAATGTGAGACAGGAAGCCATCAAAATCCTCAAGGATAAAGCAGGCAAAAACCTCTTTGATCTTGGCCACAGCAACTTCTTACTCAACACGTCTCCTGAGGCAAGGGAAACAAAAGCAAAAATGAACTATTGGGACCTCAAAATAATATATTCTGCATGGCAAAGGAAATCATCAGCAAAACTAAAAGGCAACCGACAGAATGGGAGAAGATATGTCATTTGCAAATATCAGATAAAGGGTTAGTATCCAAAATCTATAAAGAACTTATCAAACTCCACACCCAAAAAAATCCAGTGAAGAAATGGGCAAAAGACATGAACAGACACTTCTCCAAAGAAGACATTCAGATGGCCAACCAACACATGAAAAGATGCTCAACATCACTCATCATCCGGGAAATACAAATCAAAACCACAATGAGATACCACCTCACACCTGTCAGACATTAACAACTCAGGCAACAACAGATGTTGGCAAGGATGCAGAGAAAGAGGATCTCTTTTGCATTGTTGGTGGTAATGCAAGCTGATACAGCCACTCTGGAAAACAGTATGAAGGTTTCTCAAAAAACTAAAAATAGAACTACCCTATGACCCAGAAATTGCACTACTAGGCATTTATCAAAGGGATACAGGTGTGCTGTTTCGAAGAGGCACAAGTACCCCCATGTTTACAATAGCACTATCAAGAATAGCCAAAGTAAGGAAAGAGCCCAAATGTCCATTGATGGATGAAACAGTAAAGAAGATGTGGTATACAATGGAGTATTACTTGACAATCAAAAAGAATGAAATCTTGCCATTTGCAACTATGTGGATGGAACTAGAGGGTATTATGCTAAGTGAAATTAGTCAGAGAAAGACAAATATCATGACTTCACTCATATGAGGACTTTAAGAGACAAAACAGATGAACATAAGAGAAGGGAAACAAAAATATAAAAACAGAGAGGGGGACAAAACAGAAGAGACTCATAAATATGGAGAACTGAGGGTTACAGGAGGGGTTGTGGGAGGGGGATGAGCTTAACGAGTAAGAGGCATTAAGGAGTCTACTCCTGAAATCATCGTTGCACTATATGCTAACTAACTTGGTTGTAAATTAAAAAAAAAAAAAGAAAATTAAAAAAAAAGAAAACAGGTTTCCTAGATCATGGGTATTGCTTCCATCAATGTTTTAAAACACAGAATTATTGTGGAGTAGAGTCTAGCACTACAGAACCCAATTAGGCACAGCTGAGCTCAGTTGATCTGTTGTGCAGGTGACCTACCCCCTTATGCAATGTAGCAAAAGAAAAAAAAATTATGCCAAATAGATTAAAGGTTATTTACTTCTGCATCATTTACCTCACATTATATAAATAACATTTTATAAACAACAAACCTGGCAACTAATTTGGAGAAATGACTGCTAAGGTACCAACTATACCCTGTCCTGGTGCTCAAGATTTGCTTAGAAAATGAATCTAACTGCCTTCTCATCTCACGTGAGCTATTCTAAACCCATTTTTACATCATGTAATCTCTTGATTGTTTTACATTTCTCACATCCGTTTGGAATTTTATGCTGAATATTTGTGTTTGGCTAAGATGTAAAACAAAGTCTCCTAAACTATTAGGAAAAAAAAAGTTTCCATAGATGTGATTAGCTCTGTGAGGTCATCCCCTTTATAAGATATTGTTAAAAAGCCATTTCTGGCTTAGCTTTTATTCACTGCTACACATTTGCATGTACTTATATAATTTGCATGATATAGGAAGATCGGAAGCTGTTATTGCTGACCAGTGGAAATGCAAAAAACATACTTACACAAGTGTACTTTTTTAAAATTTAAGCCAGTAGATAAACAGTAAAATTTGTTTTCCCCTAATTGTGTACATAAAAATCTTAATCTGGTCCACCAACTTATTATTGAATTAATACAAGAAAAGTTAATATTAACTCATTCTTCTAAAACAGTACTTCCGGTCAATCAGATTTGTCTAGATAGAACACAGACCCATTTAATTTTGTTTCATTAAATCTTTCTCCTTTGAATCTTCTGTTCCTAAATACAGCCTGTTTTGCAACTGTTCTTCCACATTTTAGAAAGTCAACCAAGCTTCGCTATGATTCAGATTGCCTGTATGAGGCTTTTTCATGGGATCATGTGTCCTGTATATAGCATAATTCTCTTCAACAGGCACAGCTAATTAAGTTCTGTAATCAAGGACACTGCAGCCAAGAGCTAATTTAAAAATTAAATGCTGAAAACAGAACAACATGATTTACTCCACAGTTAAACAATTAGAGATGAAGGGACTGTGGCATATTCTGTTTTTATGACATTAGAAAATCTTCATAATGAATTTTAACATTTTTCTTTATAACATTTGCTCTTCTGGTCTAACCCCACAAACCCTTTTGTCTAATCTGACTAGCTTTAGGTATTTTTCAGCAGGTAGCTTTAAACTCTCGTTGTATTTAAGTTTAAAATGAAGGGACAACCCGCCCCCGCCACCCTACCACCCGGCCCCGGCAATATTGTTTTGCAGACATGGTCTTTTGCTTACAAATGACTTGTTTGCAGAATGATGTGAATTTGGTATCCCTGTAATATTAACACCAGAGCTTAATACTTGGCTGTTTCCCTTGCAAACTATTTTAAGTGTTTATTTATTTTTTAGAGACAGAGTGCAAGCAGAAGAGGGGCAGAGAGAGAGGGGGACAGAGGATCTGAAGCGGGCTCTGTGCTAACAGAAGACAGCTCGATATGGGGCTCGAACCCATGAACTGTGAGATCATAACCTAAGCCAAAGTCGGACACTTAAACAACGGAGCCACCCAGATACCCCACAAACTCATTTTCTTCTTTCTTTCTTCCTTCTTTTTTTTTTTTTTTTTTACCCCTTGTTACATCCCATTTTTCACTCTTCTCCCTTAGGTATCAGAGGATGCCTACAAACAACTCTTTAATAATCTCTGCCTGTCAAAATTGGAAAAGGGCCAGGACTCCCTGGTTTACCATGTTTGATAAGATTTTGTCTGGTTTTTAGCTAGTTCTCGGTGTATGGACTGTGATTTATAGGGGGTGGGGGTGGTGGAGAGGATTGGTTGTGGATTTTGGGCTTATTTATACGAGAGGCTGTGGATGATGTGAAAGCTCAAGTTTTAATGTTGGGTCAGTATCATTTTATATCAAAGGTAAGTTAAAGTCTTTCCATTGATTGTTCATATGTTGCCTGAAACTATTCACTTTTATGTGGAAATGAGAGCATAGTAGGAAATGTAGACATTTATTTTATACACCAGCCAACAAGGAATGAGATATGAAATATTCATATTTATATACACAATTATTGCAAATAAAACCTGTCCCCAGACACAACTGATAGTACCTGTTAAGCTTAAACTTACCTTGAATAGAAGATAGGGTCCTGGATTGTTTACAACAGTACAATGAAAGTTGGGTTATTTAATACTGCCTGAGGACCAGTTTGTCCTTTAAAGCAGTAATGTATAATACTAATAAAGCTTGGTTCTAGAACATGTAAGTATTATTAAAATAACGTCATTATTAAACTTTAGTAATCTATCTTAAGTTAACCGGTAAGAAAAAAAAATATAATGAATAAGTCAGATACCCTTTATAAAATACCTAATCTTTGAAAGTGTTACTAGTACTTGAAAAGCATGTATCACACCTTTATAACTAATTGCTTTTATAAGTTTAACTTTACCAAGATCTTTCGCTTCTTCTCTCATGTGACTTCCACTGAAAGGACTTTCTGTTTACCTAAGCTAGGAGTCCAAAATTGTTTAACTTGAAAACAATTTCATACCTAGATGGTAATATCTTACTCATCAAAAATATCTTGCTGGAATTTCTATTTTAGGTTTATTCCTTTTCCAGTATTATTTTACTAACTGAAATTAACTAAGCCATGGCAATACTGAGGGGTTCCAAAAATAAGGTAATTAAGTAATCTTAGTGACTTCACAAAATAGACATGCATTTCTCACTCATAACAAAGCCCAAGTGAATATTCAGAAGGATGCCTTTTGGGGCATGAGGCCATGGTTCCTACATCTTCAACATGTAACGTCCAAGGTCACCAAAGAGAAACGAGACAATGGACAAATCACAGCCACTCTTAGAATTATTTTGATTTCAAAGTGATATAACTCCATATATTTATTTCTTATTGCTGTTGTACTTGGCTACTACAAACTTTGGCTTAAACTAACACAAATTTATTATACTGCCGAAAGTCACAAATCCTTAATGGAGTTGCATTACTTTCTAGATGTTATAGAGTAAAAATTCCAGATTCTAGAGGTTACCTGCATTCCTGTCTCACAGCTCCAATCCATTTTCAAACCAGCGACAGAGATGGAAGTTCTTCTGAAGACCCCTTGGCGCTAATTTGACTCTCTGGCCTCCTTCTTCCCCATTTAAGAAGGCTTGTGATTACATTGACCCCACCTGCCTATTCCAGAATAATCTCCTTTAGGCCAGATAATTAAGGACCTTTCTGGGGAATAAATTTAGGAATTCCCTGAGGTTGCACCAATGGGTTAAAAAGGCAAAAAGAAATAGAAAGCCACAGGATGGATGCATCCAAGATTAGGTACACAAGATTAGGTAAACAGAGCAAAGGCCCCCAGTATAGGACAAAAGTATAGGAATAGGAAATCTCAGGATGGAAGCATCCAAAATTAGGTAAACAAGGTTAGGTATTCAAGGTGGAAAAGTCCCCCAATTTAGTACAATAGCAGAAAGCTGCTTTCACTGAAAGGAAAGACAAGAACAAGTAAACTGGGATTTAGACCACAGCAGAGTGAAATTGCCTAAAAAGAAGTTAATTAAACAAAAGAAAGATGCCTTGTTAACCCTGAAGTAGCATGCTCTGTCTTTCCTGTCCCCTAGGCAAGCTTAGGCAAACAGAGGCGGGGCCTCATGTCTGCTGTAAACAACCATCTACCTGGCACCAGGACTTGGTTTTGTATTGACCAGAAACCTCTAACACCGCATATCTTCAAAATCCCCTTTCCCCCACGCCCATGAGTTAATGTTCAAGGTTTCATTGTCTCTTAGTGAATGTCCATCAAGCTTGTAAGTCTTCTGATCCTAATAAAAAATGGAGCAAGGACCCTTACTTGGGGCTCTTGTCTCCTCCCAGACATTAGCCTTTCTGGCATTTCAATCCTGCTTCCTTTCTCTTGCTGGACAAGAAAGAACTCCAGACTCAGAATCTACAACAGACCTTAATTCCACTTGCAACTTTAATTTCCCCTTTGCCATGTTACCTGACATAGCCACAGGTTCTGGAGGTTAGGATATAGATGTCTACAGGGGAGTCATTATTCTGCCTATTAATTCATATTCACTCATGTTGGGCGGTTGAAATGTCATCACTTATAGAGGCCATAAAATGTCATTTCTGCTTGGGCAACCACTTCCCCAAATCAAGTCTATACTACATAAAATGGACATAAGAGGTAGGCTGCCAGCTTTCTCCACCACAGAGATTAATGGTTTTATACATTATGAGCAAGGCATTATACTCAAACCACAGCATAAAGTGCCCCCAGTCTGATTATTTGTACATACATACAAAACTTTTATTTTTCTATCTTATTTTACTCAGGCCGCACATATTCTGTCCAGGATTCCAGAGGACCCCCACTTTTCATACATGTATTTGAGATATGTATGTTTTTATATGGAATAAACTCAACATTTTTTTAAATTCCTTACAATTGTAACATTAGAGTGTTCTGTTTTATTTTTCTATATTACTCTGTTCTCTCTTCCTTTCATATTATTTTTTTTAAGAGAAAGAGAGATTGCTAGTAGAGGAAAGGGATAGAGGGAGAGAGAGAATCTTAAGCAGATGTGGGACTCAAATCCTCGACCCTGGGATCATGACCTGAGCTGAAATCAAGAGTCAGACACTCAACTGACTGAGCAACCCAGGCACCCTACATTAGATATTCTTAATTCCATACTCTGTTTCAAGGACTATGCTAGGGACAGTGCATTATTATCACTGGAATCTTGTTACCCTGGAGGTAGAGTGTTTGAGAGGGTTTCTTCTCACTAAGTTCCAGTCTTTAGAGTATACATTGGACCTTTGTCTTGGGATATATAGCCTTCATAAGCATTTTTGTCCCTCCCCCAGGGATAGAACTTTTTCTTTTTTACTTCTAATACCTTTGCCAGCTCTAGGTGATATCCTCCACTTTTCTCATTTTATTTCTGAGGGAAAAAAAGGAGATTAAGGCTCCCTTCTCCCACCCCTTAGTTGAAATAGGAAGACTGGGGCTGGATGGAGTTCCCTTACCTCATCTGAAATATTTTATTAGTGCCTTTTGATGATATCCTTGCCCTGTAAATTAAGGCTTTGTTCAACAAGAGGAGAGGTCCGGGTGGTTGCTCTTCCCCTCCCCAGCCAGCAAAATAGAGGAACTTTCTATGGATTTTTCCATTTTTCCTGTGAGAACCTGATGGAATTCACAGAGGAAAAGCCTTTGAAAGTGTGAGGAACCCATACAAGTGTCATCCCCAGGAGAGCTTCTCACTCTCACACTAGCCCACACTCAACTTCCAGCAATTTGTCAAAATTGCTGCTTCATTGTCTAAATGTTTATAGGGCATTGAGTGGCTTCTGCCCCAAATATGCAAAAGCTCAGGTCCTCCTTCTCCCCCAGGTGCCTTTCTTAACAGATTTTCAGTTGGTGGTTTGCCTTCTGATCTCAATTCAACAATATGCCAAAGAAAAGTCACTGATTTCTAGTTTTTCCTATTATTTCCTATTGGAAAGGGCAGACTTGATCTCTTCTCAGCTCCTTATGTGTACAAGATAACACCGACTACTATATAGGTTTTCTTCGTGATAATTATGGTTCGATTTTTTTTTACCCACATTAAGATTTTGAAACCATTTGGAATGTCTTTTTAATAAGAATATAAAATACATTTTCTACAATGATTAGGAAATTATTTGTAAAAAATTTGTCCTAAACCTTTTGCCATTAAAATATGAAACATATTTATATATACTCTGAGTTCTTAAGTCTACTATTACATATACTATTATATATACACTGAGTTCTTAATCCTCCTTTTGAACTATCAATTATCTTTTTCTATTATTTTTAAAAATTCGTTATTGGCTATGATGCATTCTTTGTCTCTCTTTGAGCCATGTCCTGTGTATTGGTCAGGTTTCTCTGGAGAAATAGGATTAATTGGATGCATATGCATGGAGAAAAAGATTTGTCGTAAGGAATTGGCTCATTCAATTATAGAAGCTGACAAATCCCAAGATCTGCAGTCAGCAAACTGCATTCAGAAGAGCTATTGTGTAGTTCCTCAACTGTTATTTATGAACCTTTTTCCCCCATAATAGCATATGTGTTTAATTATTGTAACATTTATACAGAGATCTAATTAGTAGCATGGGAAGTTTTCATTCTATTATACATTTTCAAAAAACCCTATCAGTTTTTAACAGATAAAATTGACAATCATCTTTTTTTAATATGAAATTTATTGTCACATTGGTTTCCATATAACACCCAGTGCTCATCCCAACAGGTGCCCTCCTCCATGCCCATCACCCACCCTCCCCTCCCTTCCACCCCCCCATCAACCCTCAGTTTATTCTCAGTTTTTAAGAGTCTCATATGGTTTGCCTCCCTCCCTCGCTAACTTTTTTTATCCTTCCCCTCCCCAATGGGCTTCTGTTAAATTTCTCAGGATCCACATAAGCATGAAAACATATGGTATATGTCTTTCTCTGTATGACTTATTTCACTTAGCATAACCCTCTCCAGTTCCATCCACATTGCTACAAAAGGCCATACTTTATTCTTTCTCATTTCCACAATTTATTTATCCATTCATCAGTTGATGGACATTTAGGCTCTTTCCATTATTTGGAAAGATTGTTGTTGAGCACTATTGTTGAGAGTGCTGCTATAAACATTGGAGTACAAGTGCCCCTATGCATCAGTACTCCTGTATCCCTTGGGTAAATTCCTAGCAGTGCCATTGCTGGGTTATAGGGTAGATCTATTTTTATTGTTTTGAGGAACCTCCACACTGCTTTCCAGAGTGGCTGCACCAGTTTGCATTCCCACCAACAGTGCAAGAGGGTTCCCGTTTCTCCACATCCTCTCCAGCATCTATAGTCTCCTGATTTGTTCATTTTAGCCACTCTGACTGGCGTGAGGTGATATCTTAGTGTGGTTTTGATTTGTATTTCTCTGATGAGGAGCGATGTTGAGCATCTTTTCATGTGCCTGTTGGCCATCCAGATGTCTTCTTTACAGAAGTGTCTATTCATGTTTTCTGCCCATTTCTTCACTGGATTATTTGTTTTTTGGGTGTGGAGTTTGGTGAGTTCCTTATAGATTTTGGATACTAGCCCTTTGTCTGATAGGCCATTAGCAAATATCTTTTCCCATTCCATTGGTTGCCCTTTAGTTTTGTTGATTGTTTCCTTTGTAGTGCAGAAGCTTTTTATCTTGATGAGGTCCCAATAGTTCATTTTGGTTTTTAATTCCCTTGCCTTTGGAGATGTGTCAAGTAAGAAATTGCTGCGGCTGAGGTCAGAAACGTTTTTCCCTGCGCTCTCCTCTACAGTTTTGATGGTATCCTGTCTCATATTCAGGTCCTTCATCCATTTTGAGTTTATTTTTGTGAATGGTGTAAGAAAGTGGTCTAGTTTCATTCTTCTACATGTTGCTGTCCTGTTCTCCCAGCACCATTGTTAAAGAGACAGTCTTTTTTCCACTGGATATTCTTTCCTGCCTTGTCAAAGATTGGTTGGCCATACTTTTGTAGGTCCAACTTAGGAGTCTCTATTCTGTTCCATTGGTCTATGTGTCTGTTTTGTGCCAGTACCATGCTGTCTTGATGATTACAGCTTTGTAATACAGGCTAAAGTCTGGGATTGTGATGCCTCCCACTTTGGTCTTCTTCTTCAATATTACTTTGGCTATTCAGGGTCTTTTGTGATTCCATACAAATTTTAGGATTGCTTGTCCTAGCTTGGAGAGGAATGCTGGTGTAATTTTGATTGGGATTGCATTTAATGTATAGATTGCTTTGGGTAGTATTGACATTTTAACAATATTTATTCTTCCAATCCATGAGCATGGAATGTGTTTCCATTTCTTTGTGTCTTCTTTAATTTCCTTCATAAGCTTTCTATAGTTTTCAGAATACAGATCTTTTACATGTTTGGTAGGTTTATTCCTAGGTATTTTATGATTCTTGGTGCAATTGTGAATGGGATCAGTTTCTTTATTTGTCTTTCTGTTGCTTCATTATTAGTGTATAAGAATGCAACTAATCTCTGCACATTAATTTTGTATCCTGCAACTTTGCTGAATTCATGTATCAGTTCTAGCAGACTTTTGGTGGAGTCTGTCAGGTTTTCCATGTAGAGTATCATGTCATCTGCAAAAAGTGAAAGACTGACTTCATCTCTGCCAATTTTGATGTCTTTGATTTCCTTCTGTTGTCTGATTGCTGATGCTAGCAATTCCAACACTATGTTAAGCAACAGCGGTGAGAGTGGACATCCCTGTCATGTTCCTGATCTTAGGGGGAAAGCTCTCAGTTTTTCCCCATTGAGGATGATATTAGCTGTGTGCTTTTCATAATTGGCTTTTATGATGTTTAAGTATGTTACTTCTATCCCGACTTTCTCAAGAGTTTTTATTAAGAAAGGATGCTGAATTTTGTCAAATGCTTTTTCAGATTCAATTGACAGGATCATATCGTTCTTATCTTTTCTTTTATTAATGTGATGTATCGCATTGGTTGATTTGCAAATGTTGAATCAACCCTGCATCCCAGGAATGAATCCCACTTGATCATGGTGAATAATTCTTTTTATATGCTGTTGAATTCAATTTGCTAGTATCTTGTCGAGAACTTTTGCATCCATATTCATCAAGGATATTGGCCTGTAGTTCTCTTTTTTTGCTGGGTCTCTGTCTGGTTTGGGAATCAAAGTAATGCTGGCTTCATAGAATGAGTCTGGAAGTTTTCCTTCTCTTTCTATTTTTTGGAACAGCTTGAGAAGGATAGGTATTATCTCTGTTTTAAATGTCTGGTAGAATTCCCCAGGGAAGCCATCTGCTCCTGGACTCTTATTTGTTGGGAGATATTTGATAACTGATTCAATTTTTAACTGGTTATGTGTCTGTTCAAGTTTTCTATTTCTTCCTGTTTGAGTTTTGGAAGTATGTGTCTGTTTAGGAATTTGTCCATTTCTTCCAGGTTGTCCAGTTTGTTGGCATATGATTTTTCATAGTATTCCCTGATAATTGCTTGTATTTCTGAGGGAATGGTTGTAATAATTCCATTTTCATTCATGACTTTATCTATTTTTGTCCTCTCCCCTTTTTTTTTGAGAAGCTTAGCTAGAGGTTTATCAATTTTGTTTATTTTTTCAAAAAAACAACTCTTGGTTTCATTGATCTGCTCTACTGTTTTTTTTTAGATTCTATATTATTTATTTCTGCTCTGATCTTTATTATTTCTCTTCTTCTGCTGGGTTTGGGGTGTCTTTGCTGTTCTGCTTCTATTTCCTTTAGGTGTGCTGTTAGATTTTGTATATGGGAGTTTTCTTGTTTCTTGACATAGGCCTGGATTGTAATGTATTTTCCTCTCAGGACTGCCTTTGCTGCATCCCAAAGCATTTGGATTGTTGTATTTTCATTTTCATTTTTTTCTGTACATTTTTAAATTTCTTCTCTAATTGCCTGGTTGACCCATTCATTCTTCAGTAGGTATTCTTCAACCTCCATACTTTTGGTAGTTTTCCAGGCTTTTTTCTGTGGTTGATTTCAAGTTTCATAGCATCGTTGTCTGAAAGTGTGCATGGTATGATCTCAATTCTTTTACACTTATTAAGGGCTCTTTTGTGACCCAGTATGTGGTCTATCTTGGAGAATGTTCCATGTGCACTCGAGAAGAAAGTATATTCTTTTGCTTTGGGATGCAGAGTTCTAAATATATCTGTCAAGTCCATCTGATCCAATGTATCATTCAGGGCCCTTGTTGCTTTGTTGATCCTGTGTCTTGATGATCTATCCATTGTTGTAAGTGGAGTATTAAAGTCCCCTGCTATTACCACATTCTTATCAATAAGATTGCTTATGTTTGTGATTAATTGTTTTATATATTTGGGGGCTCCGGTATTCGGCGCATAGACATTTATAATTGTTAGCTCTTCCTGATGGATAGACCCTGTAATTATTATATAATGCCCTTCTTCATGTCTTGTTACAGCCTTTAATTTAAAGTCTAGTTTGTCTGATATAAGTACGGCTACTCCAGCCTTCTTTTCACTTCCAGTAGCATGATAGATAGTTCTCCATCCTCTCACTTTCGATCTGAAGGTGTCCTCAGGTCTAAAATGAGTCTCTTGTAGACAGCAAATAGATGGGTCTTGGTTTTTTATCCATTCTGATATCCTATGTCTTGTGGTTGGAGCATTTAGTCCATTTATATTCAGTGTTATTATTGAAAGATATGGGTTTAGAGTCATTGTGATGTCTGTAGGTTTCATGCTTGTAGTGATGTCTCTGGTACTTTGTGGTCCTTGCAACATTTCACTCACAGAATCTTCCTTAGGATCTTGTAGGGCTGGTTTAGTGGTGATGAATTCTTTCAGTTTTTGTTTGTTTTGGAAAATCTTTATCTCTTCTTCTATTCTGAATGACAGGCTTGCTGGATAAAGGATTCTCAGCTGCCTATTTTTTCTATTCATCACACTGAAGATTTCCTGCCATTCCTTTCTGGCCTGCCAAGTTTCAGTAGATAGGTCTGCCACTAGTCTTATGGGTCTCCCTTTGTAGGTTAGAGCCTGTTTATCCCTAGCTGCTTTCAGAATTTTCTCTTTATGTTTGTGTTTTGCCAGTTTCACTATGATATGTCATCCAGAAGATCGATTCAAGTTACATCTGAAGGGAGTTCTCTGTGCCTCTTGGATTTCAATGCTTTTTTCCTTCCCCAGATCAGGGAAGTTCTGAGCTATGATTTGTTCAAGTACACCTTCAGCCCCTTTCTCTCTCTCTTCCTCTTCTGGAATTCCTATTATATGGATATTGTTGTGTTTGATTGCATCACTTAGTTCTCTCATTCTCCCCTCATACTCTTGGATTTTTTATCTCTCTTTTTCTCAGCTTCCTCTTTTTCCATAATTTTATCTTCTAACTCACCTATTCTCTCCTCTGCCTCTTCAATCTGAGCTGTGGTCGCCTCCATTTTATTTTGCACTGCATTTATAGCATTTTTTTAGTTCCTCGTGACTATTTCTTAGTCCCTTGATCTCTGTAACAGTAGATTCTCTTCTGTCCTCTATACTCTTTTCAAGCCCAAAGATTAATTTTATGACTATTATTCTAAATTCTTGCTCCATTATATTGTTTAAATCGTTTTTGATCAATTCATTAGCTGCCGCTACTTCCTGGAGTTTCTTTTGAGGAGAATTCTTCCATTTTGTCATTTTGGATGGTCCCAGAGGTGTTGTGGAACTAAAGGGCACTTCCCCTGTGCTGTCTGGAGTAACTTGTGTTGGTGGGCGGGGCCGCAGTCAGACCCCATGTCTGTCCTCAGCCCACCGTTGGGGCCACAGTGAGACTGGTTTGTACCTTATCTTCCGCTCTCCCAGGGGCAGGACTCACTGTGGAGTGGTGTGGCCCCTGTCTGGGCTACTTGCACACTGCCAGGCTTGTGGTGCTGCTTTGATGGGATCTGGCATATTAGCTGGGGAGGATCTGCAAGTTGCACAGTGGCAGGAGGGGCAGGTTCAGCTCACTTTGCCCGTTGGTATACCCTGCAGGAGGAGCCCTGCAGCACCAGGAGGGAGGCAGGCAGACTTGTAGGAGGGATGGATCCACAGAAGCACAGTGTTGGGTGTTTGCACAGTGCAAGTAAGTTCAGTGTTGGGAACTGGTTCCCTTTGGGATTTCGGCTAGGGGATGGGAGAGGGAGATGGCACTGGCCAGGGCTTTTGTTCCCTGCCAAGCTGAGCTCTGTTTTCCAGGGCTCAACACCTCTTCCTCCCGGTGTCCTCTAGCCCTCCTGCTCTCTGAGCAGAGCTGTTGACTTAGAACATTCCAGATGTTAAGTGCCACTGGCTATCAGAACTCACTCCGTCCGGCCCCTCCACTTTTGCAAGCCAGGCTCGGGGGCTCTGCCTTGTTGGGTGGGCTGCCCCTCCACTGCCCTGGCTACCTCCCGCCAGTTCCTGTAGTGTGCACTGCCTCTCCGCTCTTCCTACCCTTTTCCATGGGCCTCTTGTCTATGCTTGGCTGTGGAGAGTCCATTCTGCTAGACTCTGGCAGTTTTCTGGGTTATTTAGGCAGATGTGGGTGGAATCTAAGCAATCAGCAGGACGAGGTGAGCCCAGCATCCTCCTATGCTGCCATCTCCACCATAATCCAACAATCATCTTAAAAATGAATTTCTCAGAAAGCCTTTGAAGTATTAAATACAAAATCATGTTATATCACTTTAGTTAGGTTAAGAAATATTTTTATGTTTGAATAATTTTTCAAATAATGTTTATAATTTCCACACCTTTATTTTTGGATGATTCTTCATGATTCTTTGTTTTACCTTATATATAATATTTCTCTATTATGTGTTCTATATCTCATATCTCATATATATCTCATATCTAGATATGAGAGCAAAGTTTATATTTTTAATTTATTACTACATTCTTTACTAGCTCTGACATCCATTATTGATTTATCTTTTTTATACTAAAGGGATGTCCATTGACAAAACTGGAACTAAATTTATGCATCAAGACAGAAAATAAAACATGATAGACACTGAATACAACTCAAGCACACTCTTTCTGAGGAAACAAAACAGAACAAAAACATAAATGTTCTATAAATTTTTCAAAACACCCCATTTGACTTTCATTCCGGTACAGAATATTTTCACCAGGAAAAAAAAAAGATAATCATACATATACCTAGGTTTAATATGAATTTTAACAAATTTAATAGAAATGTACAAAACTATCATGCACTTAAACTGCTATTATATATAAATTTTAAATTTAATCTTAATGTTTTCAAAACTTTGGTTTATTTTCTTGAAATTAAAATGCAAATTATATGAAAAATTATACAAGATGGGAAAATATATTTGTTCTGTGAGAATTTCCATTTCATAATATTTAATTACTTTAAAACTACTGTATCTTAAAAATAAAGTGATCCATAGAGGACCACTCTCTTTGTTTCACATTTTCATTGTTTTCTGTGTTCCCCCTACATTTAGTTGTCCTTTCAAACAACGCTATCATTTCTCTTTCTGCTTCTTCCCAAGTAATTTAAGATTTTAATATGAACTCATGATTTCACAAAATAAACAGTTTATCCTCCAGCTCTCCTGTAGAGTTCTTACACCACAGGCCCCACCAGGCAACAACAATATATAATGATCTGATCTGCTTAACTTACAGAACGCTATTCATTTTGAATAATGCAGTCTTTAACACATTTTTTTACAACTAACATTTTTCATTAATGTCTATACTAGTTCATATTATGAATTATATTATAAATAGCTTTTGGGAAATTATACCTGATAGCCAATTGTTTTGCTATGTATTTCCTTGCTTTTGATAGACAGAAATTTTGTATTAGTTGGTTCATGACATTTTGCAAATATTCATGATCTCCAAAAGATATATATTGATTATTTTATTTTTAGAACTTGGTATAGACTGAATATCTGTATCTACCCTCCCCTTCAAAATTCTTGTATTGAAGCCAAAACTCCCTATGTGATAGTATTTAAAGATGAGACCTTAAGAGGTCATTAGGTCATGAGGTAGAACCCTCATGAATGGGATTAATGTCTTTTTAGAAGAGATGGGAGACAGATGATTTATTTCTGCCATGTGATGACAAAATGAGAATATTTCAGTCTGTGAACCAGGAAGAGGCATCTCACCAGACACTAAATCTGCTCGCATCTTGATCTTGGAGTTCCCATCCTCCAGAACTGTGAGAAATAAAATGCTTGTTTGAGCCACTAGACTATGGTACTCTGTTTTAGCAGCCTAAACTAAAACAGAACTACTAGATAATTATGTCCATATGACCTTCTTAACATATTTTTCATTCCAACCAAAATTAAAAACTTTGAAGAATAAAAGGATCCAAATAAAGTATGACATAATTATATTTTTAAAAATTTTCCATTTTTACTTAGCTAATGCCACATTTCTGTCTTAAGATATAATTTCAAAATCAGTACATATATACTCATACTGAAAGTGGAAATCATTGTTTGGGGTAGTGATTGGGAGTAAAATTTATAAATAAAATATAAGTACCCTCAATTTTCTACTTGTCCTATGTAAGACAACCAGAACAAAGTCTCCAATCCTGAGTTCTATTAGAATGGATGCTAGTTCACCATTATCAACAATAGCCAAACTGTGGACAGATGAATGGATAAAGATGTGTGTGTATATACACAAACACACACACACACACACACACACACACACACACTGGCATATTACTCAGCCATCAAAAAGAATGAAATCTTGTCATTTGCAATGACATGGATAGAGCTAGAATTATTATTCTTTTTTTTTTCAGTATATGAAATTTATTGTCAAATTGGTTTCCATACAACACCCAGTGCTCATCCTAAAAGGTGCCCTCCTCAATACCCATCACCCACCCTCCCCTCCCTCCCACCCCCCCATCAACCCTCAGTTTGTTCTCAGTTTTTAAGAGTCTCTTATGCTTTGGCTCTCTCCCACTCTAACTAGAATGTATTATCTTAAGTGAAATAAGACAATCAGAGAAAGACAAATACCAAATGATTTCACTCATCTATAGAATTTAAGAAACAAAACAGATGAACATATAGGAAGGGAGGGGGAGAAGAGGAGGGAGGGAAATACACAAGAGACTCTTTAACTATAGAGTATGGTGTCATATTTTGGGCTGTTCAGCCAAAATAAAATATAATAGTGTAGAAATAGCTCTTTTGTTCTAGGTGCAATTTTTTCCATTTTAATTTCAGTTAATTTCAGTTAAGGTGATTATATAATATATTGCCCAAAGACTTATCAGATATTGAAAAGGCTGTTATTTATATTGTCCTGGATGCTGTGGCAATGATGATAATTAAGAATGTCCCGGGAAACCTGGAATGAAAAGTTATTCTACTTTTAGCTTGATAACTACCTTCCTGTAGACCAGGGGTTAGTCAACTTTTTCTGTAAAGGGTCAGAAAATAAATGGCTTATGCTTGGTGCATTATAAGATCTTTGTTTTAACTATTCCATTCAGAAATTTTAGTGTGAAATCAGCCCCAGGGAATATGGAGACAAATTGGCACATCTGTGTTTCAGTACAAATTTATTTATAAAAATAGGTGATGAATTTGCTATGGGTGGGTTTCCCATTGCCTGCCCTAGACTTTTATACATTCTTGTCTACTCGATTTTATTTATACAGTTTATTTTACTTTCTTATGGCTTTATTTATTCAGTTATAGATTTAAGTCTCTCAAAGTTACACTTTTTGCTCAGATAGCTCCCCAATACCCAAACTTGTATTTTTAACTGTGTACTCAGCATCTCCACTTTGGTGTCTGATAGGCATTCTAAAACTAAATATGTCCAAAACCAAAAATTTGATACATCTTTATTCAAAGTGGCTCATTCCAAATGGAAACAAATAGCAACAATACCCCTCTAATGCTCACGCTTAAAAACACTAGAGTTATTTTTTGTCTTCCCTTTCTCTCACTCCATATCTCATTGATTTGCAAATTCCCTAGTCTCTACCTTTACAGTATATTCAGAATCTGACCTTTCCTCTTCATCTTCTTGCTATCTCTTTAGTTTGAACCACTATCTCCACTCTGCTGTATTATAATACCCTACTGATTTTGTTAGATCTAATAATAAGTTTAGATTTGGATATTTTAATTTGAAGAATCTGCCAAAAATCAAATGTGAGATATCCAGAAGGAAGTTGGATTTATGTATGTGATTAAAATCTGTTACATATCCTAGAGTGGTTATCACTAGAGAGTAAGATAATTGGCAATTAAATTGGTATTTTTTCTTTTTCCTTTCCTATATAATTTTCAAAATTGTCTACATGTGATAATTATTGTTGTTGTAATGATTAAAAAATATGATTTTTAATAGAAAGGGAACAATGAAAGGGAAGATGATAAATGAAAAGTAATCTCTAAAACAGTATAGTTATCTAGAGAAGAAGAAATAAAGCTATAGGTGGAAATTTGAGGTAGAGTTAATGTTGAGTGTGACCTTATTTGTTTAAATATTGTCACAAGTTTTAAAAATTCATTAGTGTAATCACAATGCATGAATTCAAGATATGCTTGGTTGAATTATGCTATTTGTAAAATGCAGCCTTTACCATTTATTGATTTGAGGTTATATCACACACCCCATTTAGAACTATATATTTTTGTGTTTGCTAAAATAAAAATTAATCTAATTATACATGAAGCATTTATATTTTTAAATTTGGTGATGTCTTTCCTTTTTAGTAGATTCCTATATTGTGCTGATTTAGAAATTTCTTCTTTTAAGATACAATTTCTATATTCCTAGATCATATCATTAAATTCATTACCCACTCAAATGCTCTAAGTTAGTTTCCTATAGATATTTAAATATATGATGTGTAATTCACTTGAAAAGTTCTAAGACTAATTATGGATTGTATATAATAATAGTATGGGAGAGTAAAGATGAATCAACTTTAGAAACGTATATTAGAATCAAGACATACCCAGAAGAAAGAGGGAAAATGAACATTTAAAAAAATTAAACAGTATAACTATGGTTATTAATAGGAAGAATTTTCCTATGGAAAAAACTGGTTTCCATGTTTTATTTTTATTATTTCTATAAATCAATAAATGATTATGTTGTCAAAATGAACAAGGCACAGTAATATTGTTTAGTAATGGAATCTAATAATGCCGTCACCTTTTGGGATAAAAAATATGCTATTTAGTTTTAAAAATAAAATGTAGGAATCACTACTTTAGGCTAGAGATTAATAAGTTAATTTAATACATTTTTACTCACAGTTGAAGGTTAAGAACACTGAATGAAAAATAAAAACCATGTAATATACACAGTATATTATTTATACTAGCAACCAAATCAAATCTGACAGTGTTATTTAACAAGATAGATATTCAAGTAAAAAATCAGGATCGTCAAAAATTATATTTAAAATAAGTAAAATTTCCATAAAAATGAATCAATTACCTGTCTAGACATTCACTCAAGCTTTGTTCTTATACTACATCTCCAGTGATTATGTACCTGACGGATAAGTCACCCAGTGGTATTTTGGACTGAGTGGCTTTTTTATTATTATGATTCTTTACAACCATATTCTTCAAATAGTGCTACCTCTCCCCACTTTTGTGACAGTTCTGCTGTGTTATTCCTTGATCATTTATTTATTAATTGCCGCCATCTTACTTCAGGTTACCATAGAATAATATATTGTCAAGATAGCTTTTTAAGTCTGATTTGACAGGTTATGGTACTTCTTTTGATTATGAATGGACCCCCAAGATAGAGTGTTCACAAAACAAGTCATGTTTATGTTGACAAGCTCTTTGGAATAACAAGTCTGGTACTACCACATGTACAAGTAGGGGACAAGCAGGGGAGGAAGACAAATAAATAACCAGGACTGCCTGGGAGATGCTCCAATTATTCTATATTTCAGTCGATATAATAAAAGCTTTTAGTTGAAGCTTTTGTCTCCTATAAACTTGCTTTAAATTCTAGACTGTACATAATCTGGTCTGGCCTCGTAGGCTATGGAAGAGAGATGCTTATAACATAAAAGACATGATATATTTTTAGAGATGTGTGACTTCTCATAGCTACTCAGATTTCTGATAAAAGCTCCCTACCAAACAGGGCAATAATCTGATATCAAAAGCCCAACCTACAAACATGTGATCCCTGTGATTCTAAAAGAAGTTTACTATGAAATTAAAACTATACACACGGCAGATGATGCCTTGCATACATCTTGGGAACATGAAGTCACAAAGTAGTGTTGTTAACAGTCCCAGAAGTCAGATACATGACTAAGAATCCCACTACTGTAAGTGGGAAATTATGTGATTTGGGCACTTTAAAATTTGCTTTAATCTTGGGACACCTAGGTGGCTCAGTCGGTTAAGCGTCCGACTCTTGGTTTTGGCTCAGGTCATGATCTCACGTTTCATGAGATCAAGCCCTGCCTCAGGCTCTGTGCTGACGCACAGAGATTGCTAGGGATTTCTCTGTCTCTCTCTCTCTGCTCCTCCCTCTCTCACTCGTGTGTGCATGTGTGTGCACTCTCTCAAAATAAATAAACTTAAAAAAAAACCCCTTGTTTTCATCTCATTTTCCTTTCATAGTAGATATAGATAATTATACTTACTTCATGGTTGAAAATAAGTACCTGTAAGATGCTGGAGTTTTTGTAGGAGCAAATATTTATGTCCTCCTCTGTCTCTGTCACACAATTCTATTGTCCTATAAATTCATCTTTATGGAACAGATCTAGGTATGATTGACTTTGACTGCAAATATCTCTGTGAGAATAAAGTCATATAATTTGAAGGCCATTGTCTGGTGTGCTACTTACTCAATATATTGTGTTAATATGTGAGGGAAGGAGCTGCCTTTGTTCTGTCACATATCCAATAAATATTACCAGTTTACCAGTTTGGAAAATGCATGCAACATGCTTTGCACAGTCCCTTGCTTATTATTAAGTGGTAATGTATGTCTGTTTTTATTACTCTCATTCTCAGGAATTTTTTTTCTACAATTCACTCTCTTTTCAAGCTTGGTCGCTTTACTGAAGTGAATTATCCTCATTCTCAGAAAATCTTCTGGAATCTACACAATTAATCTGCTGATTTGCATAAAGGGAATCTAAGGCATAGGGCCTATTTCAAGTGAGGAGAGTTTGTGGGTTTGGTGTCACTTAACCATTCCAGGAATGGAGGTTCAGAAAAGATCCGGTTCAACTTTCCTGAAATGATTTCTTTTAATACCAATGAGTCCAGAGAAGAGCACATGTCAAACAGCTAATCCTTTTCCATTATATGAACCACATGAATTTAACCTTGAGGAAAGTGAAGCAAGGCTAAAATTTCCTGTTTTACCAGTGAATCTTACTGAATAGACTCTAAGAGCATGGTTTTCAGTAGTGTTTAATCTGAGGTGCCAAAAAGAGCATATGGAGGAAGAGTCTCTGAAGGATGGGCTGCCTGACAGCTGAGACTATTTAAATTTAAATCTATATATTAAGAAATGTGATTTTAAATTTAAAATGCTATGCCCAGTGCTACAAGGATTCACCAATATTGACTAAATTCAAAAGTAGGGACCTGCTTATTCATGTCTGTCCAATAGCACCTTCCATCTCTAGAGAGTATGGCCGAGTAGGCTTTCCCAACAGGACTACCCTTTGGATGAGGAATTTTCTGGACACCACTGTGGTTTGCCAGGTTATTCTTGCTTGCTCTGAAGGAAAGTAAAGCAAATTTTAAGGGTATTCATATGTATATATACATACATATTTATATGCATGCATCCATGGGTACACATATGCATATTTTATATATGTATGTGTTTTTTCTTTCAGGTGATACAAATTTTGCTAAATGCCTTATTATCTCTAATGTAAGGTCTGTCCACTTATTCATTCTAAGTGACACTGAACCTTCATCATAGTCTAGAAATCCTCCTTTCTCTGTATTTAGACACTTAAAGTAAGATTTTAATTTTTATCTCAACCACCTTGTTCTATGTAAATAGGTATACTTGGCCAAAACAATACTGGATGTATTCTAATTGGCAATGGACTTGGCATCCCACCATGGATAATCTCTTTCACCTAAAAATGGTCAAACTAAAGCTTTAAACAGCATAAAGCTGTGATAAGCCATGGACCCGTAAATAGACATGAGACAGTGAGGCATACAGCATAAGGGATATGAGTTAAGTTTATAATATTTTATCATTACTTTTAAGAAATTAGCCACTAGAATTACCCCATTTTTTTATATACCCTCAACTGTAAAAGGATCCAGTTACTATACATCCAATGACCATAAAAAATTTTAAAAAAAAGCAAAACTCCCAACTCTACTGTTCCATGATGGTTTTGCTAGACCTACTAGTGGGTGGATGGATCAGTTGCCTGTCTCAAAATTAATCCATCAGTTTCCTAGCAGAGAAAGGAGACATATGTTCTGCTAATATTATTGGGTTGGGAAAACATTTATGGGCAGCATTTAAGAAATTCCAGGAAAACGAGTATCAGAGGACAGGAAGAAAAGTGAACAAGTAAGTTGCTGAAGACTACATGTATTTCTCACTATTGTCTACTATATCCCGATGATGTTCATGCAATCAGAAGGCTAGGAAAGGCAATGACCCTAATCTCATAAACCATTACATTGCTACTTGTAAAACTTTATACAAGGGGCATAGCAAGGTTTAAGTGGGTTTTCAAATCTTAATGAATCTGCCATGATTCAATATAAACTAGGCTCTTTAATCTTATAAAGACTGTGCTCTAGATTTACGCTTCTGATTCAAACTATGGTACAAAACTATATTCCTTGGGAGTATCCTTCCCTAACTATGCCATTTATGTAGGAT
The DNA here is from genome assembly GCF_018350175.1 of Felis catus. Classification (NCBI taxonomy): domain Eukaryota; kingdom Metazoa; phylum Chordata; class Mammalia; order Carnivora; family Felidae; genus Felis; species Felis catus. Next base: position 179,470,688 of record NC_058375.1, on the reverse strand, counting down.
TGTGGGGTATCTAGTAAGCCTACATGTGTACAGGAACTGGAAAGGGTTTAATTCTACTGTATTTTCCCTGTTCTCTGTTGATATACTCCTCACTTCTGATTTCCATACGCCAAATCTAACACATAATATACAAAGTAAAAACTAAAGTATAATTTTAACAACCTATGTAAACAATTTTCAAATACTTATTTGTAGTCTATATAGCCAAGCAAGCATGTCTCTCATTCACTTACAATTCACTTAACACCATAAAAAAGAAGAGAGCAATTCTTGTGGGATTTTATGTACCCTGAAAAAAAGGTACAATATATGATAGGGATTGATTCTTTTTCTTTCTATTCTAACCAGTGATCATAACAATCACCTGTTACACATAATAATGCTTTACAGTTAAAAAAACTCTCATATCTACTTTTTGATTCTTTTGGCCCTTTTAAAAAAGAAAAACTATCATTATACTGTCATTTTAGAGATACAAAGACACAGGAGACTGAAATAGGGTAAGTGACTTACACAGAGCAGCATGGCTATTAAGGTTAGACTAGGACCTGGGCTAGGGACTAGGGACCAGAAATCTTACCCTCTATGAACCCAGTGCTCTTTGAATCAAAAGCACTGTTTTGCTCAGCATCCAGATTTATGAAATGGACATTTCATTTCCTTTTTTTTAAATGTTTATTTATTTTTGAGACAGACTGAGACAGAACACGAGTGGGTTAGGGGCAAAGACACAGGGAGACACAGAATCTAAAGCAGGCTCCAGGCTTCAGGCTCCAAACTGTCAGCACAGAGCCCGACGCGGGGCTCCAGCTCACGAGTTGTGAGATCATGACCTGAGCTGAAGTCCGGCACTCAACCGACTGAGCCACCCAGGCACCCCTGGACATTTCATTTCTATATGAACTCTTATATATCTGTGGCTTGGAAATCCTTAATATTTGCTATAGTTACCATAATTAATTATATATAAAATATTGAGTAGAAAAATATAAATACTTTTTAGACATAAATTAGTAATTATGATCACGGACTAAGTACAGAACAAATACAAGGGGCCAACATTAATTCTTCAAGTTAAGCATCTTCAGATACATAAAAATGATCACGTTATACAATTAATGCTGGATGATTAACCTCATTGGATTAGGGAGCAAGTAACTATAAACTGAAGTTTTTGGTGGTTTGAAAAAACTCACGAAGATGATTCTGTTAGGATGAAGACATTATATTGAGAAATAATCTATAATTATATATGTAGATAAATTTGTTGAATATGTGACCTTCACTATGTAAAATTTAGGAAACTAGTATTTTTGAGGGATTCTAATTAAATTGATGAGCACACACAAATTAGTTAAATCCACATACCTGAAGTTTGAAATTCTAGGAAAGATATATACAAATTATATGCAAATCAATTAGACAACACCCACCTGAATTTTAGAATTATCCAAGGTATAGCTAAGAATTTGTGGCTTGGCTCGCATCTTAAATGAGACTTGGAAATATTCTATGATTGTTTATGCCAAAAAGCAAACAAGATTCTTTAGTGAAATCACACAGAAAATATGAAAACTTAGCCAAAGCTTTTGGTTTTGCTTTGCAGACTTTGTCCATCCACAAGTTAAAGATTGTATTTTCTAGAGTTTATCCATTAAGTGTAAACTTATTATACCCAATGTTTGTAACGAGGGCATTTCAGAATGTTAAGAATGCCTCACCTGACTAGTTGATCTTGAAGAATGTTTCGCCCTTAGTCCTCCAAATGCCTACCCTTAGGAAAGCATACTCACTGCGGAGGTTGTTTCTTTAAATTATATTTGCACACAACATAGACAAATGACCTGATCCCATTTATAGTGGATTCCCCTCAGAAATCTCAGGGCTTGTCAACGCGGAACATAAATATTGGCAAAGGCACCTTTGTTTTCTCCAGATTTTTTTTTTCCCAAGCAGATTGTTGTGCTTAGCCAAAGTGAAAACAAACATAAGGCCTTGAGAGACATATGAAAAGACTGGGCACTCGCGAATGCCTGATGACCTCTTTTTGTTCTGCTTGTCTGCCATCCTGGCTGCTAGAAGGGTAACCCTGTGACTCATGAATATGGAATACTTTTATGGAGAACAAGAAGGTCATCACAAAGACTGATCACAAGAACTGCTATCCTAATTCACACTTGCAGGCCTTTTTGAGAGTGTCAGCTGCCCCTCAGTACTGCCGGCAGTTTGACATCAGAGTCCACTCTGGGAGCTATTTTTCTTCCACTTTAGCTGATTTCATAAAATGTCAAATGCAACAAACTTGCTGGGGTGAGAAATAATTTAGTCTCAACAAATTTATGCTTCATTGGCCTTTCCTCCTACTTTACCATTAGGTTTTTATTAATGAGTCTTGGAGAGTCTGCGGGCTTATTGGGCAATACTGGAAATGTAAAGCTTGCTTTTGGTGGGGGGGAGGGGGGAGGGGGGAGGGAGGGAGGAGTTTGGTGTCCTGACATTCAGACAGCTAGCCCTCAAGAGAGCAGTAGTAAAATGACTTAAGTGCTATGAAAATGAGGCCAAATAGACACATTGATTCTGCCGTCTTAATAAGTATTATTCCAAACAAGATTTTTCCGAGTCTTAATCCAAATCATTGGAACCCACTAGGAAGATCAGCAAGCCATAAGAGGCAACAGGTCTGTTGAGCAGTCTGGAATCCAGCAGCCTTGGCCACTGTTTGCTCTGGAATAAAGAGTGAAACAAATGGTCTGCTGGGTTTCTTACTGAGTGCAACTTTGCAAGCATTGAACTGTCTTCCCTAAGGGTATTTTGACAGAACTGGCTCCATGTTTATTTCAAGACATGTGGTGGAAAAATAGCCTCCCTGGGACATTTTGTTCATGAAATATGGAAATGGTTGACAAGATGCACCATCTATGTTTAAGAATATTTATTTCGCATGTGAATCATAAGTGAAGATCTATCAACAATTGTCTCTATTTTGCTCTTTGGACACAGCACTTAGAAAACACTTAGGGAAAATCTTTCTTATCTAATTCTTCAATCTAATAGTTCATTCTAAGATGGGAATTGTCTAAAGGGTATAATTGAGTAAATATTCATCAGCCACATTTTGTCATAATATGAAGCTATAATTGGAAGCAATGACTAAGTTACTATGATTTTCAGGTACTTCCTTAAAGATTTAGAGAAGTCAAAGCAACTGAGTTACTACAATGTTCTAGCATTCTTTATCTGTAAAGACAGATCCTTAGTATACTGTATTTTAAAACTGAGGCACAATACACTCAGAGAAAGACAAATCACAGGTATGAACATTGTTTTGACTATCACCCCTCCTAGCACTGAGACATGCAGCATGGTGTATTGGGAGATATTCTGCGAGCCAAAAGACTTGGCTTGGCCTTCTTCTCCATTTGTAAGTCTTGAATAACTCAGCTGAGGCATTTAACTTATCTATAGTTAGCTTTAGGAGCAATTTAATCTGAAGAAAATCTACCTCTTATGACTGCCTAAAGGTATTCTCAATAATTAAATATCTATGAATAAGGGAAAACGGATAATTAAAGTAGAGGACAGATACATGTGTTCTGCCTACTTCCCTGCCTTAAAACTTACTCTACAACCATAATTACAATGGAGCATTTATGCAAGGCAAACCATGAATTAAAACTTGCTTAGCAATAAGAATAAATAAAGAAATGAACAATTAAGTGATTTTGGTTTCTTTTTTTTTTAATGTTTTATTTTTTATTTATTTTTGAGAGAGAGAGAGAGAGAGAGAGCAGGGGAAGGGCAGAAAGAGAGAGGGAGACAGGGAATCCAAAGCAGACTCCGCACTATCAGCACAGAGTCCGATGCGGGGCTTGAACCCACAAACTGTGAGATCATGACCTGAGCAGAAGTCAGATGCTTAACTGACTGAGTCATCTGGGCACCCCAAATTATTTTGGTTTCTGTTTATTAATCCTTATAATAAATGGATTTGCTTCTGGCTGTGCTTCTGGCCAGAAAAAAATTATACAAAATATCAAAATTTTATGAAAAATAGCTTTTTTCATGACTTCTTTGTTCATGGTTTAGATATACTCAAGTAATGCTATCACTTAATGTCTCCAATTAATTTTCATGGAATAATCTAATCCCTAGATAAGAGTGTGCTGTGAAACACCATTGCAATTCACAATCACCCGTTTTGAGATTTTATTACATAACGTTTTATTTTATTATCTACTAAGTATAATAGTAAATATGACTATAAAAGATCAAAGCAGTCAGTGGAGAATCTATAAGAATTGTATACATGGACATCTAAGAATAGAAAGGGGATTTAAACTATTGCAGAGTTTTCAAAACAAAACAAAATAAAACTGAGACCTTGAATTTGAATGTTGAATTGTTCAAACTTTATGATAGCCTATCCTGGTCACCACAAAACTGAAATAAAAAACCATTTAAGCATAGTAATTGGAAGAAAATGAATTAAGAAGCTAGTCTTGTTTTAGGCAACCCTTTGGTGGCAAGGAGAGTAGGGGAACATTTGGCTTTTGATTGAATCAGTCAGTGGTTGCGAGCTATACTCCCTAATGCAGAGTGCATTGTCATTGGCATTAGTAGCAGTGTGAATAAGTCAAATTCTGGGCTGCAAACATGAGTATCTAGCCACTGGTGGAAGCAAGTGAATTTTTGTTGCTGATCTAAGACTTCTGCAGTGTTTTTGGCTGTTTGTCAGAACTTTCTTGGAGCCTTGTTTCCTCCATGTTTCTAACAGTTATGATACGTCTACAATACCCTTTTAATAAACTTTTCTGTTTAATCAGCCAGAATCATCTACTTATATGCCTTATTGATACAAGTGAGTATATGTACTATGATTATTTTTCCCCAACATATTAAGCTTCACAGAAACAAACATTCTAGAATTAGAGTGCCCAGGTTCAAATTCCGGTGGTGATAATCAATAGATGTGTGATTTAAGATAGTGTCTTAATCTCTCTATGCTTTAATTTTTTTCATACGAAAAGTGAGATAATGATAAATATCTTGTGGGTTTATGATGGTGATTATGTAAAGTGGTACCAGTTAAGTTTTAAATTTTTTTAATGTTTATTTTTGAGAGAGAGAGAGAGAGATACAGAGACAGAGCAGGGGAAGGGCAGAGACAGAAAGGGAGACACAGAATCCAAGGCAGGATCCAGGCTCTGAGCCGTGAGCACAGAGCCTGACATGGGGCTCAAACTCACGGACCGTGAGATCATGACCTGAGTTGAAGTCAGAAGCTTAACTAACTGAGCCACCCAGGTGCACCAATATCAGTTAAGTTTTTAGCAGAGTGATTGGGATATACAAAACAATCAAGATTAGTTAGCTGATAAAAAAAAAAAAGATTAGTTAGCTGATAAAATGAGAATAATAGCAATATATTATGCCAGTCAATAATGGAAATCCATACCTATGTATTTTACTATTCTGCTTTTCACAAAAGTACTCATCATTAAAATTAGATATTTACATTACATTGCCTAGGACTATATTACCTAAATCCTTTTTATTCACAGTTAATTTCTGAGGGTATTCCTACTCTTTCCAACCACCTCATCACATATGAATTTCTTTTCCTTAGGAGTAATCTAGGTTCTCTATCAAAATGGAAAATAAAAACCTGGTGATTAACCTTGGTAATATTTTTGGTCTAGCAATAATAAAAAAAATAGGAAACTCAAACATGCTTATAGATTGGGAGTCAAACTATTTACACACAAAAATGAAATAGATAATGGAGCATTTGATAACATCCATGAATCTGAAAGTTTAGATTTGTCTATTGATTTTAAATAAAAACAAAACAAAATAAAAAACAACAAAATGCATACCAGTATACATTCATGCACATAGTACTTATCTTCAGTTGCCTTGTTACTTAAAAAATCACTTATATAGCTTTACTACTGCATTTAAATTTAACTGGACAGAATCAAGAATTTACTGCAAAGCATAATCTAGTAGGATGAGAAATACTATGAAATCTGAATATTTTTCTGTATAGATATAGACTATCAGCAGATATTTTAAGAAGACTGAAAAATGCCTGACTCTATGATTTTTTTCCCTTAAGATCCACTCAATATATCTAAGATAGTGAGACTAGCAATTAGCCTTAGTCCTATATATACTTGTGTTATTTGTTAAAACCAATGTGTTTTGATGCTTGACCTAGGCTGCTACTGCTATTAAAATCTAATTTCAAATAACTCAGTTAACAAATGTTGTCAAAAAAGTTTTTTCTTCGTTTAAGGATTATATGTGGTGCATGATATATTTAAATATATGAATGTGAGTGATTAATGTATGCCCTAAACCACTGTAGGTAAGACATTTTAAGCTATAATTAAAATAATTACGTATCCACTTTAACTCAAGTAATGAAATTGTAAGGCGATGAGAATTATACAATAGAAAAATCAGTCTTAGTTTGATAGAAAAAACAAAAAGTAGAGTCATCAGGTTATTGCTCATGGCAAAAACATAAGAATGAGTATTCAAGGGCATCTACAAATTGATGGAATATTTCTCCTGAGTATTAGTAACTTCCAGGTCATCTGTTTTTTACTTTCTCTGCATTTCATCTTTTAGGTCAGTTAAGTTTGAGATTGAATAGTGTGTAAGGTTTCCTTTGCACTAATGTGATATATTTTGATTCTAAAATGGGTGAATTATTTTGAAATTAAAGTAGGAAAATATTGAAAAACTCATAGCCTGCCCCTTTCCTCAACAGACAAAAGTCTTGATTTCATGAATATCTATAGTCTAATGAAACCCATTTTACTATTAAACGTTAGGAGATTTTCTTGCTCAGATTTTCTTAATTTCCTTACGTCATATTCATTCTCAACTTTGTTGTTTATAATTAAAATGATTTCTGGCATCTCCCCAAACTATGGGCCCTTTGCAGGGAAACTCTGTATGATATTCATCTTTCTATCCTAAATGCCATGGTTGCCACATGGAAGGCACAAAATAACATTCGTAGAAATATATAAATGAATAAATGATTAGATGATCCTATAATTGTAGTAATAACCTGAAAGTTTATTTATAGACAAAAACTCAACATAATCCACTAAACATGAAGATTCATATGATATGTTTATGCTTTTGTGAAATTAATTTTTCAAAATTAAATATTTATTAAAATCCTAAGCATTAATATAATATTAAGATATATTAATATACTATGTATCTATGTTAGTAATTAATATACTAATTATTTATATTAGTACACTATTAATAAATATTAATATATATTAGTATACTCAGTATTTGTGAATTTCTACACATACAGAAACTCTTTTTAAAAATTAAACCAATAAAGTACACACTTTTCTCAACAAACACATGGGTAATGAAATTTTTTTTTCATACTATATGTCTTCTTTACCAAACATGGGTGCATAAAGAAAAGTCAACTTTAGCAAGACTAAGTAGCAAATGTTATCTTGGAATAATGTTAGGAATTCAAGAACTGATGACAAACTCAAAGATCAGGTTTTGGCAACAGGTAAACACAAACAAACAACAAGAAAAAAAGTCAGGAAACAATCATCTTTGGTAGGGACAATCTGATTAAGTTTCTGCCCCTGCCACTGTAGAAGGCTTCCACTAGGTGTTAGTGCTGCATTCACTGAGTACCCTCTCATTTGCTATGACTGAACCCTAACCTGTCCTCTTTGTGCCTCCAACTCCAGATACAAAGTTTTGTATGGGAGCAACTGATGGCTGAACCCAAATCACATGCCCAAACCATTGATCATCAGGGGCAGAGAAATGAAAGTTACTCGAAATTACACTACCATGGTGAGAAACAACACAATATATCTCACAAGATGGACTGTCTCCCAAAGCAAGAAAGAAAGCTGACCTAGGAGTCCAAATAGTCAACCTGAAATACCTATGGCATTCTTGCACATTGTCCCATCATTGCCTAAGATTTCAGTTACTCCTGAATGATTACTGAATATGTATCTACATCTAAAATCCCATTTCTTGGGGTGTCTGGGTGGCTCAGTCATTTAAGCAACTGACTTCGGCTCAGGTTATGATCTAGAGGTTTGTGAGTTCAAGCCCCGTGTCAGGCTCTGTGCTGACAGCTCAGAGCCTGGAGCCTGCTTCGGATTCTGTGTCTTCTCTATCTCACACCTGCTCATTCTCATGATTATGCTCTCCTTCTCTCTCTCAAAAATAAATAAAACATTTTTAAATAAAATAAAATCCCACTTCTTTTTTAAAATTTTTTAATGCTTATTTATTTTATTTTGAGAGAGAGAGAGAGAGAGAGAGAGAGAGAGAGAGAAAGCATGAGTGAGGGTGGGACAGAAAGAGCAGGAGAGAGAATGCCAAGCAGGCTCCACGCTAATTGTGTGGAGCTTGATCCCACGAATAGTGAGATTATGACCTGAGCCAAAATTAAGAGTCCGACACTTAACAAATTGAGCCACCCAGGTGCCCCTAAAATGCCACTTCTGGGCTTCAGACTCTCATATCCAAATGCTTATGGATATTTATATTTTATTTATATCACATACATCCCCAAAGCTAAACACGATGCATACATTCATCCTCATTCCCCTCCCAAAAAATCCCGGGCCTCAATTCCTTTCTCAACAAAAAAAGTTCAATCATTAATTACACAAATGAGGGAGTTGTCCTAAAAACTGTCCCCTCTCTTACGTTCCCACTACATACAATACATTATTTACCAAAATTGGCCATGTCTACATCTGACTATCAGTCAATTGCCACCACTCATTCAAGCCTTCAACATTTGACAATTTGATTAAATTGTCAAAAATTTAATCAAAAGCCTGTTTTCTTTATGTATAGTATCACTTTTCCATAGAGTCAGTGTGGTCTTCCCAAAACTAAAATCAGACTCTGTCAAGTACCTCCTCAAAGAGATTCAAAAACTTCTTGTGATTTTCAATATAGTTTACTAACTCATTATCATATGTACATCCTGTAATGATTTTGACAGATGCTTTGCTCTGCAGGCTTATCTCCATTTTTTTAGCATTTTATAAACTAAATTTATCAGATCGTATTGTATCTACATTTTTTAAAAATATTTGTTATAATTTCTAATAATAGGATATCAAAAAAAAAAGAATGACTACATTACATGTGCTCATTCATCATAAGATAGATGCCATTTTTTAGAAATAAAAGAAATGTAAGAAAAATGTGTGTTTTGTGCTTTTTTGCTAAAAACTGCCAATATCTAGAATTCCATGAACACTTGAATTTCTTATGGCTTCAATGGCTTGGCATGAGCTACTCTGTCATCGTAGATAATCCATATCATCAGAACTCCACCATTCACTATCTAACTTTTAATCGCCTTTTTAAAAATTATATTTTCACAAAGTCTTTATTGACCCATCATCTATACCCTCCTCAGTACCTTAGGATACTCTCAATAACATGATATTCTCATTTACTACCCATCGTTGCCTTTACCTACCTAATTATACACTATGGCAGGCTGAGTAATGATGGCCCCACAGATGTCCATTTTCTAACACCCAGAGCCTGCAAATTTTACCTTCTATGGTAAAACGGACATTGCAGCTATGATTAAGAATTATGATATGAGGCTGTTATTTGGGATTATCTGGACCCAGTATAATCACAAAGATCATCATAAGCAGAAAGCAAGAGTGTCAGAGTAAGTAGTAGTTGTGATGGGAGAAGATGGACATTGGAGGACTATGGAGAAGAGGCCACAAATCAAAGATTACAGACAACCACTGGACACTAGAAAAAGCAAGGAAACATATTCTCCCCCTGGAACTCTCAAAAGGAAACCATCCCTGCAAAATCCTTAACTATGACCTAGTGCCATGAATTTTGGACTTTTTACCTCCAGAACTGTAAGATAATACTTTTGTTGTCATTTTGTTGTTTTGAGCCACTGTGTTGTAATTTGTTAGGGAAGTTATAAAAAACTATTTACATACTGTTTTAAAATCTGTCTCATTATTAAATGCCTTGATAAAAAAAAAGATCATGGGGGTGCCTGGGTGGGTCAGCCAGTTAAGCATGGGACTCTCGATTTCTGCTCAGGTCATGATCTCCAAAGTTTGTGAGTTCGAGCCCCTTGTCAGGTGCTGAGCTGACAGGGCAGAGCCTGCTTGGGATTTTCTGTCTCCCTCTCTCTCTGCCCCTCTCTCTTGCTCTCTTGCTCTCAACAGTAAATAAATAAACATTTTTAAATTAAAAAATAGAATTTATACAACAAAAAGATAAAAAGGGGGCTGATTGGCTTTTGCACTTCTACAACATAGGTTCAGAATTAACTTTAACGTTTGCCAATACACACCAATTGAGTTTCATAGGCTTAAATTATAGTTATACCTACAGATCTCACTAATTTAAGCATAGTACCCTCTATAACCTTAGGAGAGTAACTAAATCTAAAAGAGAGTAAAAATAGGTAAGCTCACTATAATTTTACCCTTGCTTAAATTTCATAATCATTATACCCCTTGCCCTAAAATATCCCATAAACACTCTGACACAGTGAGTAATACATTAAAATTAAATGAAGTCTTTGGCACTTGCAAAGTGGCTTGATAAAATGGGACTTCATGGACTCTCAGTTAAAATAGTTAATATGGCCGAATATAAATTAAAACAGGACCTTTGAGGATTGAAACATTGTATAAGACCTAATTAATGAGCCGATAATTGTCTCCTCTACTTCTCCATTTGACAGCCTGATACGGTGGAGTGGATTATTATAACCTTAATGCTGTGGTCTTATCCATTAAGTCCCCATACCCACCACCCAATATCGTTATTGAAATTATTAGTTCCACCGAATCAGCAACTGGTAAATACTTTGCTATTATAGATTTTGCCTATTTCAGCTGCCTCTGCAGTTTGCCTTTAATTCTGAAATGACAAAATATGCTTTTACAGATTACCCATGGTGTAGCCCTATAGGCTTGAAATCTCACAATATTTGCATAGAAGATCTCGACCATACCCTCCTTTCTCCAGAAGCACAGGTATAATGTTACAATGATGATATTCTCCTCCACGGAGTATCCTATGAATACATACATCTAATATATTTTAATGCATCTTACATTCTAGAGGCAACATATTCCTGATTTACACATTTTACTTCATCTCACTTATATATCAGCCCTCCTTAAATGGAACCCATTCCAAAAAAAGGCTCTAGAATGTGTCCAAATGAAAATCAATAGGCACTCACAATAGGGCTCTCAAGCAACCTTCTCTCATGTTTCCTTGAGTCCTTAGACTACCTTTCACGGCCATAAATTCCTTGTGGGCCTCCAATGGAAGAAACTACTTTATTCAGCTTTGTGCTACTTATGATTAGAGAGGACATTGCAGGCCAAGTGCTGAACTCTCCTGGAAATGGAGGTTTTTATGGACTCTGAGCCTAAAACCCTCCATACCCACCTATGTGGCTGTTTTCCATCCCTAAACCAGGATGTCCTGATAAAGAAAGGAACACGAGGGTTAGTACAGTGTACTTGGCCAAATTTTAGGCAGTCATCTTAACACTGGATATCAGAAAATGTCTCCATCTGCACATTTTTATAAACTTTAGGGCCATTGACTAAGACTCGTCTCTTTTAGGGTAAAGAACTCTTGTTTTAAAGGCACCCAAAATACAAAACAAAATGATATGTACCTTTATGTATAATAAGGTCACAATGTAAGGCCTTATTAGGATTCCTTTTGAAATAGTATACATTACTGAGGCATGTATACCAATGCATACCAAGGCATACATTTCACTTCTAAGAATGCATAATAGGCTCTCAAGAAAGTCATTCAGTTGAACTTTTATCACCCAGATTGGTCCGAGGCAGCTGGATTGAGACCTAATGTGTTCCTCAAACAACTCCTATTTAAGTTGGAAAATGACAAATAGACACCTAAATGGTTCTGTGTCTTGTCTCAGGACTTAATTTTTCTTAATTAAAAAAAGGACCCTTGACCAACTCACATGTAAGATCAACTTTAAAATTTTTTCTTTTATTTATTTATTTATTTATTTATTTATTTATTTAATGTTTAGTTATTTTTAAGAGACAGAGAGTGAGTGGGGGAGGGACAGAGAGAGAGGGAGACACAGAATCCAAAGCAGGCTCCAGGCTCTAAGCCATCAGTCCGGAGCCTGATGGTGGGGCTCAAATTTAGGAACCACGAGATCATGACCTGAGCCAGAGTTGGACGCTTAACTGACTGGGCCACCCAGGCACCTAGCTTTCCTTTATTTAAAGTTGGATAAATCTCACTTCCATCTATACTTCTGGGTCTCCTTGAGGAGAATTTCCCATGCTTTAAGGAAAACCTAGCAAAGTTTACCATCAGCTGTGGTATTTTAAAAATTTATGAAGATTATTGTTTTTCCCAGGGAGCAGCGGTCCTGTGCTCGTCTCTGTTCTGACTCTTCATGACTTCTGCTATCCCCCTCCAACTTTCCACCAGAACTACCTACCATGGATCTCTAACCGTCATTACCACTGCTTCTTTTTCTTGGTTACCAACACATACCACTAATCTTTATATACACCTATTGAAATAACAGTTGATACCCTGTTAACAACATAATTGCTGGACTCCTACCTTGACCCAAGGAATATACCAAGATATGGTCATAAAAAAATATATAACCCATACTTTCCAACACTTTAAAACTGCTCCAAAAATATCATTAGAGACTTTAGAAAGTCCAGATCGGTTTTCTTGGCTAATGCTGTACAAGAGGATCATGGTTATGAGCTGGCTTTCAAGGACTCCTTATTCTTCTACTTGTTTTCCTCCTTTCACTCTCACAAGAAAATGTTATCTCCCTTGTTTAGGACAACTTATACTCTACCCTGGGAAAGCCTTCTCTGCTCTACAGCTACTTAAATTATCCAAAATAAGCTAAAAACTTATGTCAAGACTTCAAGGGATCAATATAGGTATTTTTGTTTATTTAAAATTTGTCTTGACAGAGTTTTGAGGTCTTGGCTAAGAGGCCTGTCAGTTCTCCTCCTTTGAGCCGTTGATTAAATTCACAACTCAACCATTTCTATTATTGGGTCCTCACAGTCCAGACCACAATGCAGCTGCCCTAACTGCACCATGGTCAGGTATTAGATAACTCAGGACAGTTCCTATGCATCGGAGCCTAAGAAATTATTTAAATTAGCCAATCCACAGGAAACCTGGAAAACCTGGCTAAACCCACCCAGTCTGTCATGCATAAACTGCCCCCTAGAGCTTTAGCTTGCTGTTACCATTCTTTTGGCACAACTGCCCATGTGGCCCTGCCTGGAGTCTTCTCTCATTTGGAACTGTAAGTAATAGAGCTCTGATGTTTATCCATTCTAGTGTTTTTGTGTTGCGTCCATCCATCAAAAGGGTGCATACATTTTATAAAAACATATACATACACTTTACTGTTCCTTCCTAACGTTAGATTATATCTTCCTGTTCCTATACTCTGTTGTAATTCAATTTAACTTTCATAAACAGGGGCCTGTTAGCAGAAGTAACAGTGTGCCAGTTTTGAGTCTAAGCTTTAAGAGACATTTGATGCTTTAATCGTGTTCTTCTGTCACCATTATAAGAAAACTACTTTGGGGTAGATGCTGTCCCTTTAGGCATAATGAAGTTAGGTAGAGCCAAACGTCTCTAGTTAAGCTCAACTGGACCCATACCCCGAAGTAGAGTTATCCAGCCCACTTGAGGTTGGATGAGCTGTTCCAGGTAAACACAGATGAATGAGAAATAAATACCTACTTTATAAGCCAATGAAATTGTGTGGTTCTTTGTGATAATAACTAGCTGATAGAAGGTGACTACTCTTGTGACTAAGTCTTTTAACTATGTTGGAACTGAGAAAGACCTACAACTTTAGAAACCTGGTCCAGGGTAGACAACCATAGCTAACCAAAATACTGAATAACTCTATCTTCTCTTTGTTCTTTCTGTAGACTGAAAATATTCTGCAGAAACAAGAGGAGTATAGGATATTTTAGATGATATCAAATGACATTACATCTACTTTCAACAGTGAATCTATAGCACAGATGCTTGAAATAATGTTACAAATTTGTCAAAGATTTTTTATTGGGTCTAACTGTATGGCAGCCATGTATGGTTATTTTATCAAAGTAAGGATGCGATATTTCTCTTTCATGTGAGTTAGGATGTCAATTCGCATACTTGTGGGTGAAAACCAGTGGGTCATTATCCATTGAGAATCAATCGTCTCAAGGTGGAACATCTAAAGAAACTAGAATGGACCAGGATTGGAACCTGGACACATCTGTCATCACTGAGTTCTAGAAGAAGCCACTTCAGTGGCAGTGGTATAATCCATAGGTTATATAGAAGTTATAGTCATTTCCAAGTTTGTCAATAGCATCTCTTCAGGAGATCTGTTATTAGATGTTACGTCATCTTGCTTGAAAGTGTAATATTTAATTTTCAAGGAGAAAATAGGCCAGGGATTCAAAGCTGGAGAATTACAAGGCAGTCTACTTAATTAACGAGAGAAATAATGTATCTAATGGCCCCTATTTCCCAGCATTCCTATATAGGTAAGTTTATAGAAATAAACCAATGTTTATACCATAAAAATATTTTTAAGACACATAAAATATATTATTGACCCAAAAATCTCAGAGAAGCAAAAGACTTAGGTTTAAATAATCTTATCAATATTCTGGAAAAAAATAAAGAAAATCTAAAAGTTAAGATTGAAATGATTCTTTAACATACAAAAATATGTCAGCGCTATCAAATATAAATAGTAAATGATACTCCAAAATAGTTGTTGATTTTAGATTTTCTGACATCATATTTAATGAAGAAACACAAATAGAAATTCTGTGAATAGCTAAGTGTTAAGTATTATGGGGAAAAAAAAAAGAACTATAAGATCTATAATCTCATGAGGAATTTACCATGCAAGTCAACAATATAAGAATGATTCTAAGACAAAAGACAGTTATACAATACTTTTTATAATTAAAATAGGTATTTATTTTATAGATAAGAATCCTGCCACACAGACAGTTTCAATATGTTATTGAAGTCAACATAGTTAAATAGAAGTAGGGTCATAACTAGTGCTCAGGTCCCTGGACATCGAGTTCAGGGATATTTTCTTTATTTATAGTCCTCACATGAAAGTAAACAGAAAGGTAATGATTCTTCAGTATGCATTGTAGACATTCAGAAATGAGAAGAAAACAGCATTTAGTGTCAGTTTCCAAACATTTTCTGGAAATTATGCAACTTGAATGGGACTTAAGGTGGTTGAATATATAAAGGGCATGTGGAGGTAGAATAGGCTAAAAATAGCGAGAATTTAAATTGTTAGTTTGGTGATCAGTGAATAGAAAGTCTAGCATGATTCAAATCCTGATGTAAATAAAGTAAGAGTGCCAATTAAAATTTAAAGTACTTAAGTTCGTATCACGTACATTAATGCATATAATGAATATATTAACATATGTAATGCATATAATATGCATTATATACAATATGAACTTTAAATAATAAGGAAGAAGATTTTTGGGTGCCTGGGTGGCTCAGTTAGTTAAGCATCTGACTTCAGCTCAGGTCATGATATTGTGGTCTGTGAGTTCGAGCCCCGCGTCCGGATCTGTGCTGACAGCTCAGAGCCTGGAGCCTGCTTTGGATTCTGTGTCTCCCTCTCTCTCTGCCCCTCCCCTGCTCATGCTCTGTCCCTCTCTCTCAATCTCAAAAATAAATAAACATTAAAATTTTTTAATTAAGGAAGAAGATCTTGAAATAAAGTATATTAATGTTCTATCATGAAACTACAGTATAAAAAGACATACTTTGACAATGTTATGCAATAATAATAAAAAAAGCAAATGAAATATGAAAAATTATTGAAATTTTGATATAAGAATTGACAGCTTCAGTGTAGTGGCAGGTGGTAATTGGAGGGACATATATTAAATCAAAAGCATTACAGAGTCCCTGAATTTCATAATTGGAAGGTATCTAAGAATATTTATTATAACCATTAAACATCACTTAAATCTCTTCCATAATAGATCTGGTATTTGGTCATGGCTCATACTCAAAACACTCCCTTTGTTTTTTCTTCCAAAGAATTGTTGACTCATTCTTTGAACGTCTCTTGCTCTTATACTGGTCTGAAGTCCTAGTTCAATGCTAACTTTTCTGTAAATGCATATTTTCCAAGCTGTATACTAGTATTTCCTTCTTTCAGCCATTCATTTTGTGTTATAGTATTAAGTCACTATACAAATAATCCTATTAAACTACATTTTTTGAAAGAAGAGTGTCCATATTCAAACTTAAGAATTATAGTATGACACATCCAGACTGCTATAAAGGGGGAGTTCTCCTCCTCATTATTTTAAATATTTTATTTCAGTTTGCATAACATATATATCTTTTCTTGGCCACATTACAATGTTGACTCATATTGAACATAATGTTAGGTCATAAGGTCTAATTGTTATCCTTAAGCAAAATTCTCCTTCATGTATTTGTAAAGTCGATCTTTTGTAAATAAGTACAAAAGTTAATCTTACACCTGCTAATTTGTAGTTGTTACATAAATCTCTGCAAACTGCCTGTCATTTTACATTTAAATTGGTTATCAAATTTAAAAATCACCCTGTTTTGTGGCATACACGAAGCTAATAGGGATCCTTTCTAAATTTTTGTCAAAATACTGAAAAATACCAAGTAGGAAAAAATTTAAAAGAATGACATTTAACTGAAAGTAAACCATGACCAATTAGATTTAAGCCTAGATTTTGCTAAGAAACAAAGTAGTGATGAGAATGCAACTTGAAAACTGAAATGGATGGCTATCACAAAGTCCTTGAACAATGGAGAAATAATTAAAATAAATTTATTTTTTTAATCTCTATGCTTACAATATATACTTAAAATCAGTGCTATAGTCCTTCATCTCTGCCACATGCATTCACAAGTAGTTCCATTCACTACATTTTGTTGCTACAAAGTTTTTTCTCTCCTGTTCCTTTTCTCTCCTGGAGAAAAAAAAATTCCTCAAGGGTAGAGAAGTTGCAACCACAGTACCCAGGACAAGACTGGATATATATCTGCAAATAATCATGTATTGATTGATTCAGCAAAACATCTCATTAAATTTTATAATTGAAATTATGTTCATGTTAATCAACAGTTAAGGCCTTTTTAAAATTTGGGAATTTATTTCTGCATTTATTTTTTTAAAATGGAATATAAAAATTAGGATAGCATTAAAAGATTCAAAAAAATTTTTAGGCTAGTTTCAAATATAGAATTTCACATAGAAGAAACGTAATGAATCTATTAAATGAGCCAGAATCTCAAGTCACAGCTTCCTAAGCTATTAGAAGCTGTGTGGATCCTCTCTCAGCTGGAAGTGACTAACTCTAGGTGTCATAGCATCCTGCTGACAGCTTAGCTTTTATATGACAGCAGTGATTAAATATTATCCATAAATTTTTTTCATTTCATCAAATTGAATCATAATTTTCAAGGCAAATAAAAGATTCATTTGTCACAAATATTCATAGAGCTGTCCTCAAATGATACCATGAGATTAGACTCGTTCCAACTGAACTCTCAGAGAATGGATTCAAAATCTCAACATAATATGTCAAAAATGAAAATTAACTCCTTATTCATCTTCCAAGTAACAATAGCGAAAATTGTCTATGGCCAACCTCTTGCCAGATTTTCTCTTTCAGACATGCATATAATAAAGTACAACAGTGGTTTAAGATATATCTTCCTTTAAGTACTTAATACTTACCAACTGTGAGATACAGTAAAGCTAACAAAAGGGCATCCTGTCTTCCCATGTCATTTCATAAGATGTTGATTTTATATGTTTTTCCCCAAAGAAACGAGATAATAGGAATCATGGAAAACCCAAATCATAAATTGATAGGATTAGATGCAAAAGCTGTGTATAAATAAAAGGAATGAGCCCTTCCAGTTTTTCAGGTTGAAAAATGATCAGAATTTTTCCTTCACAACTTCCTGAGAAACAACTTTAAAGCCAAAGCCGTCATTTTAGGTTCCGTTCAATTCTACCTGTTGGAAAACCAAAATAGTGCTGAAAGAGGCCACACTTCTGGTCTAGATGCTACTTGGAAGTGATGTATTTGTTTTATATTATAAAGTCTTCATTGAACACCTATTACTATTATGTAACATGCACTCTGCCAGGTATTACTTGGTGATACAGTCAGGGATTTAAAAAAGCATGGTCCATTTTTGCTAATTAACTGTAAATATATTTGTTTAACCAGGCATTTTTATAGGTGCTGGAGATAATGCTTTAAATAAAGCAAACAAATATTTATGTATTTTATGTTTTAATGGAGGCAGAAAAGGCAGAAAAAACCCACATTATATTATAATATATAATGTTATGGAGTGATGAGTACTATGAAGAAAAAGGAAGCAAACAGATGAATCAGAGTTAATATATTCTTTCATTGTTTAACAAACACTTATTGAACACATATTAAAAGCCAGCTACTTTTTATGCAAGTGAGAGCTATTAGGTAACAATAATAAAAATTAAAAAAAAAACTCATTAAATTATAAGGAAAAAACAACAAATATAAATAAGCAAATAACATGTGATAGAAGGTGAAATGTGCTATGGGTGGTTGCTCATATGTCACATTAAGAGAGGAGAGTAGACCTGGCTGACAAATGAGATCGCCTAAAATGTTCATAACAAGTTCAAAATGGACCTCTGTTACATTTCGGCTCCAATGAGGGTTGGCCCCAGAGTCAGTAGTAGAGGAAATTCTTCCCAAAGGGCTGAGCTGTGAACACTGAACTCAATCCTTTTCTTCCCATGGGAGGTGAAGTGGTATGAGGTACAGATATATATTGATTTCTGGGTTGTGCCAGTGGCTTGGATCATTGCTTGGAATTCTCAAATAAAAAAGACAGATGAATTAGGGATAAGAAGGTCTGAAGAAGAAGTACGTGTATGGACACAAAGCAAGCAGATACATGTAACTAATGTTAGTTTCCATCAGAGATAACCTTTTGCCAGAAAGGATCTCTACAAACAAGGTAGATAGGATTATTCCAGTACTTGCACAAGGGGGCTAATGACCAAAGTAGTCATAGCAGAAGTGATGAATGCTATTCATGGGTCTAATAAAATGGGTTTCTTCTCACCAAGGCTGATCTAGTTGCTACCACTGATGAATGCCCAACCTGACAAGGGCAGAGATTATTGCAACGTTCCACGTGGAACTATGACTTGGTACATCTAACAAGCCACTTGATGACAGGTCGATTAAGTGTGACCCTTTCTGCGATGGAGAGAACCATAATTTTCCCTTTTCAAAAAACAAAAACAACAAAAACAAACAAACAAAAAAACTTACACTCTAGATATACATTTTCCGTCCTTGTCCCCAGTGCATACATCCACACCACCATCTGAACGCTTACAAAATGCCTGATAACTCAAGGGAATATTTCATGTGACATTGCCTCAGACCAAGATACCCACTTTATCACAAAAGATGCATGATGATGAATTAATAAGTACAAGATTCATGTGTCTTACTAATTACATCCTATTACAGTGATAGAATGAAGGCTCAGTTAAGAAGTCAGCTCAGATATACAATCCCAGGGTATTGTTTTCCAGCATATGGTATGCACATTGAACCAACAGCTGGTATTTAGGTCTAGGAATTGAGGAGGAGAGGAAGGATTGCTTCCTCACCATTAGTCCCAGTTATTCACTTTTAAAATTTGTGTTTCCCACACCACATTAATTTTTAGAGGTACAATTTTTCCAAGCAGAGAAAAAGGATACAAAATCTTTGAGCTTCTAATTCTGGTGAAGCTCATATATAATGGCAGGAGTAGTCTATCTTGAAACCATGAGAAGATATAGCGCCTACAGCACAATAAATTCAAAAAGAAATATGTCTGGAACCCATGAATTCCCTGGGATGTCTCTGGTATTTTTGTAGCAACTCAAAATGTCAATTAAATAAAACAAAATTCCCCAATTTCAAAGTAATTTGGGAATCACAACCCTTAAGGATCAAGGTCTGGGTCATCTTATCCATCAAGAAACAGATTATGGCTGAAGGTAACCAACTTCATGGCTTCCTTTAACAGCATCTTTTAAAG
The DNA here is from genome assembly GCF_018350175.1 of Felis catus. Taxonomy (NCBI): domain Eukaryota; kingdom Metazoa; phylum Chordata; class Mammalia; order Carnivora; family Felidae; genus Felis; species Felis catus. The sequence goes on along the minus strand of NC_058375.1, from coordinate 179,450,447 downwards.
TTTCTTTTTGTGTTGGTTGGTTTGTTTAAGAATAGAGCAACTAGCAATAACATTTAGAGATTGGACTTTCAGACTTATTATCAGGGAAGAACTGAAGGTGAGTATTGAATATTTTAGCAGAGTATGAAAAGATCTGAATTGTGTAAGGAATAGAATATACAAATTCAGTTTATGCACTACCCCATCTCTGCTCCCTGACCTTGCTTTCTGAGTAGAGTCGCACCTAACAGCTGGTGAAGTTGCCATTGCCATTCTCACCTTGACTTCAAAAGACTGAGTGACTACCTGGATATATCCTATCAATGCTTCGGTTCTAACTTACACTAAGAGCCCCTTCCTATTCTCCCTCTGGGTATCTGATTGTCAATGAAGTATAAGATGCAGGTTCCTCACTATAATTTCAAGAGTGTTAACACTCACTAGGGTGAACGTTGAATGTGGGGAGATATGTTACACACATAATTTTTCTTCTTACTTTTCCCAGGATGAGTAGCTAAAGAAGCACAATCTCTGAAGATGGGTGAGAAAAAGAAAGATTGCTTAATCCGAAGTTATAACATGCTCAGAAATGCAACCCCTTATAATTGCTTTACACCCTTCCCAGCTTCATTTCCCCTCCTCCATTCATCCACAGGACTTCAATAAAATTTTATTTCGTGAATTTGCCTCAGGTTGGCTTATCAGGGAAGACAGACTAAGACAACATGTAACAAAACATTATTCAACATTTGCCATGGCCTATAGGGACTATAATAATATTACTGGCAACCAACTATAGAACTAATGTTCTAGCGGGAACATTAGAAAACACAAATCTACTGAAGAAAAATTAGCATTTATTTCAAAAATGTTAAGAAGACTGTGCCTGAAGGCAATGATTTAGCAGATGTAGTTCAAGGAAGTTCATTTATATATATCATCCTCTGTAGCATAAATTTTCCTATAAAAAAAGCAATTATTCTTTTAAATTAAGTTTCCTTGTTCATGTATGAAAAGTGAGGATACTATTGTTAGTGTGTTGATTCCCTTAGCAAACCACATTTCTCAAATAGTTAAGTAACTCTGGTTCATTATTTACACTCACCATTAATCATGTGTGTCAATAAATGTTAATAAACATGACTCTTGGGAATTTATTCTATGAAAGGCAAAATATTTTATATCATTGTAATGATATTCAGTTAATTCAGTTAAATTCGGATAGTCAGTTAAATTCAGTTAAAAGTTGGAGCATAAAATTATTTACTTTTTTATATTGATAATATAAATACAAATTTTGGGACTGCACTCATTATAGTAATAAAACTATCTTTACTAAATTCCTAAATTAAAAAATCTTAATTGGTGTGATATGCATATAAATCAAAATTGCATCCCCTAAATGGCTGTAGTTGTGAATAATGTATAAATATTTTATTTTTTGTATTATTCTATATATTTTACTCATAGTCAAAATAATAAAATAATTTTCAGGAAATATATGCTTTTTCTCTTTGCTGTCCATCACTAATTGGATTTTTAATATATATGAAACTTTGAAGAACCAACATTCAATAAACTTAAGTATAGTGCACTGATACTGAATTTGTAATAAAGTATTCTATTTTTTTTTGCATCTGTCAAAATTAATTGAATCTCTTTAATCAAAACAAGTATATCATGAGTGGAGCATCACAAAATTTAGCTTTGAAAGCTTGTAATTTTAGTAAATTAAAAATATTAAAAACACAGCATGCAGACAGGAAGACAAATTTCCACAAAAGCAAAGGGAAATATCCAAAAAAATGAGAGTACAAACAGAACAGATTTAAGTTTAAACTTTTATAGTTTGCTTTGGAATATCTCGATCTTCATGAAGAATCCTACAGTACAACTCAGATTATATTAGAGGTAGATAGTACTATGGCATTGAATAAAATATTAAAATATATACTATATTAACTTACTCCTTATGCTATAATCTTCAAATAATAAGTATAAAGAATCATTTTGGCATTAATATCCATGTATATATGTTATTTTTATTTTTATTCATTTTTTTTAAGTTTATTTATTTTGAGAGAGGGAGAGAGAATGAGTGGGGGAGGAACAGGGACAGAGGGAGAGAGAGAATCTCAAGCAGGCTCCACACTATCAGCACAGAGACTGACATGGGGCTCGATTCCACAAACTGTGAGATCATAACCTGAGCCAAGATCAAGACTCCTACACTTAGCCAACTGAGCCACCCAGGTGCCCCCATTATTTTTATTTTTAGAAAGAATTGCAGTTTAGAAAATAACTTTTGAATAGGACTATTTTGAAGATTTAACAATATAATAAAACCAACTTTTTGTCAATTGATGAGTATCTCAGAAAGTGTATACTTCTAATTATTTCAATACACGCTCTCATTCTTAAAAGTGTTTTTTTTTTTTGGACATTGAAGAGTATGATCACCATAATTCTAAGGCATAGAAAAGAAACATATAATATACAAATTATAACTATGAGGTAACAATAAGCCTTTTGAGGGAAAAGGCAGAGGAAGGTGTGGTCTGGTGAATTTGAGATCAGTTGGTAACTGAAGAAGTCCTAGACAAAGAGATATTTTAGCAGATAAAGATAAAGTGATGCTGGATCTAAGTGGTTATCAGATAGGAGGGCAATTTGGTAGAGGGAAAATGGACCTGAGTTGAAACTAAGCCTAACTTGTCCTTAAAATATAAAAAGGTCATTGAAATTGGAAGAGAGGGAGGCTCTGGTCTTGGAAAGTACACAAAATTTTAAGGAAACTGGACCAGATCATGGAAGACCTTGTAGGTTCTTACATTGTTATTTTTTTCTTTCAGTAACTGTGAGGAAGAGCACTGAAGGGTTTTGAGTGTGGAGTAACATGATCTAGCTTATGTTTAAAAACATTCTTCTGATGGTTATAGGGAAAACAGATTATAAGGACTGAGGCAGAGGTGGGGGGAACAGTTACAAAAAAAGCTGTGGACATAACAGTAGTAAGAATGAAGTAAGAGAAGGAACATACCAGATTTCAATGTCCTTCTACATACTAAGCACTGCGCTACCCATTTACCTAAGTTATCTATATGATTAATAGCTAGGTTTATTAGTTGATTTGCTGTAGAAGCTTACTGGAGTTGCATATAAATTATTCAAGCATATGTGAAGATACTATAAAAGTATACAGTTAAGTTAACTGCAACCTAAAACTTTCAGAATTACTCTTGACAAGGATTAAAGTTTAGTACAAAAAATTGATGAAATGATACTATCTCAATATGCATATGCAAATACAAGTAAGTGGTTATGCTCAACAATAGCATAAGTAAAAGATTATTATAATAAGCTCTATCATCTGAATTAATGAATGGCTCACCTCACTTGATAAGGTCACATTGAATCCCAATGCATCTCTTAATACAATTTTATCATTCAGCTCTATGAATCTGCTTAATTAATTCTGTACATTTAACAAGAAATAAAAATCACAAAGAGATCAAGGTAAATTGCCTTTGGGAGTCAGACAGAAATCAAGATGAAAATAAACTCCACCTGGTTTAGTATATTTGCCAAATTTATATTTTTTATATTTTCCAATGTTTCGCCATGTAGATATTTAGTGGTAGATAAGATATTTAAATTTTTTATTTGATATAATCCATCATATTTTATTTCCTCGTTAAGGTTCCTGAAATTTCTAATTATAGGAATAGTGATTAATAAAATTATATATGAAATGACCGCATATATAAGATCTATGAGGCCCTCACTTGCTGAATATCTATATTTGATTATTATATTACTTTCTACCTCTGTGGGATGAATATAGAGTTCCCTAAAAGGAAAATAGTTTGCTTTGAAAATAAATTTATGTGCAATCTCATCAAGTCATCCTTGGAGATAGAACCTGGAAGCAAAAGATATTACAAATGCCAAATGTGTTCCTCAAGAGGCCAAATAAATTAAATCTTCAGCAGGGAAGCTACATAAAGACTGGATTGCAACAGCCATGTTCTGCATCCAGACTTAAAGCATTATTTGTAGTCACACCAGACTCTGTGGCCCTATCAAATCATTTTATTATTCCCTGCTAATTACACTAAAACCACTGCCCTTTTGAAAGTAGTTTCACTTTTCTTCTAAACATAAGTTGTTAAACAACAGCCATGACTGAAGTCACCATTACTATGTTCTTAGCTATTATGCACATTATCAGCGATCTTCTTTGCCCCGACTAGACTAAACTGTAGATGAAAGGTTATGGCATAGGGCAAAGAGGTCGCTGCCTAAAGGGAAAAAACGATTCTCTCAAAAGACTGATAAATAGTGTTAAAAGAACTTCCTCTCGTACTATCATTTCCATTCAGGTTATAACTTTTGAAACTGAGATTCTCAAACTGTGTGCTGAAGTTCTCTGGGGCACCACAATGAACTAACAGGAGTACTGTGGGATATCTTAAAATTTTAAGGAAAACTGAGTGACATCTATTGGGCGTCAATCAAATTAAACTATTAACTTGTTTGGATCAACTCAATAAAAGGAACAGTTAGCTTTTATTTTGTTTTATTTTTATTTGATTTTTATCTGTAAGTGTTGTGGAAAAAAGGCTTGGACACTAAAGTTGCCATGACCTGAAAGATTTTGGAGACCACTCTTTTATACTGATTTGGGGACAATGTGCAGTGAAACCTTCAACTTGACCAGGAACATGCCAGGCATCAATTAAAAAAGAGAGAGCTATAATATTTTTTTATAACCCTTCCATTGGGATACCCACAATTTATTACTAAATTATCAGTATAAAAAATACTGAGATTAATTAGCAGATTAGGATTCTTAGCAAGAACTAAGAAAGGAATAAGCAGACACAATTTAGGCAGCAGGATTAGAGAATTAAGTTCTTTCTGTTCATTAACCTCTTTAATTTACTGTGTATCTGGAATTATTTAAACTATCTGTTCAGATTATTAGAACACTTGTGCTTCCATCCCCCCCCAAAAAATAGACCACAAAAAACATGGAAATTAGTAAATATTAACTTGACTACATAAACCTGTCTAGGGAGGCTGAAAACAGCCTCCTTATAGACAAAATTTAAGGTACTATCTTTCTTCACTTGAGATAGTATAAATTATACTTATTTCAAGTATGGGAGTATTTATACAAAAATTTCTTACACACTTTAAAGTGAAAAAGTACATTTTTTTTTCTTTAAAAAGTGGCTTGGGCTCGGAGCCTGGGTGGCTCAGTTGGTTAAGCATCTGACTTCAGCTCAGGTCACGATCCCATGGTTTGTGGGTTCAAGCCCTATGTTGACTCTGTGCTGACATCACAGAGCCTGGAGTCTGCTTCAGATTCTGTGTCTCCCTCTCTCTCTCTCTCTCTGCCCCTCTACCCCCTCCCATGCTTGTGGGCACATGCTCTCTCTATCAAAAATGAATAAACTTAAAAAAATTTTTAAATCGTGGCATAAATGCAAAGTTTATTGACAAACAAACATTGACGCTATTTCAGAACCAAATGAATGTTTCATTACTACTAAGAAATCATAAGAATATAATGACACTTAGGATGTAGTTTTAACCATTATATTCATTTTAAGATTCAATTTATTGTATTTGTGCACATTACCTAGCTCATACTTGTTACTACTGAAAATTATTTCATGTTATATTACTTTACTTTTATACAGATAAGTAACAACTCCTTAAAAACTAGTACATAATTACTTCTGAGTTTACATAATAATTTATTATTAGAAGTAGTAATAAATTTTCTGATCATGGAAACACAATGCTAATAACAAAGACCAAATTAAATGCACCTCAACAAATAATTTGTGAAGTTAGTTTCCTGAATTTTTTCTGTTTTACTCTCATATTTGAGAACTTTAGATTGATTCTCAAATAACATTTATTGACAAATGAAATAATATTCTTATTTTATACTAATTAAAATGGCATACTATAACTGATATTTTGTAACCTTCTAAACTTTTTTATTACCACTCTAGAATCCTGTTATGTTCAGCATTCAGGACAAGTACTCTGACTGCCATAGAATTAGGCACTTTCAAAAATCATATGAAAATATTAAGATTTTTTTTTATTATATAAATGTCACCTTGATTTTGTCACAGTATATATTGATTAAAAGTACCATACAAAAATGTCCTTATGTGATATGAAGAAATCAAAATGTCATGAGGTTATTGTGAATAATTTTATAATACCAAATTTGAAAATGTATTTAAAAGTGCAAAATCCTAGAAATAAAAACAATGACATTGACACACAAATAGAATTTTTAAACATTTCTACACCATTAAAGAATTTCAATCATTATTTAAATCTACTTGTTCTCATACCCACAAAAAAATTATTTCACGCCCAGATACTTTCACAAATGAATTCTACATTCATTGATTCTTTAATCACATTCAATAATTCTTTAATTATTACTGCCAATATATACAAATTATCCAAGATGAGAAAAAAAATAAGAAATTTTGACTGTTTTATTAGGCCAATATAACCTCATACATGTAATTTATGACTTCATAAATGTAATATATGAATGACAGACCATCGCAGATAAAAAATCCAGACGAATATAGATATAAAACTCCTAAAAAATATTTTCAAATTAAATCCAGTGATTCATTAAAAAGATAATACATTATGAAAAATTTGGATTTATGCCATGCTTAAAAGATTGTTCCCCAATTCAAAAATTGATCAAGGTAAGTCATCACATTAATAGGCCAAGGAACAAATAATTGATCACCTCAACACATGAAGAAAAACTATTTTATATATTCACATATATTTGTGGTTAAAACCATTCTTCAAAAGCAAGGGGCAATCCAAAAAGAAATTTAAGGAAACAATTCTCTTTACAATAGCAATAAAAAATATAGATTACTAAATAATAAATTTAACCAGGAAGGCACAAAACTTATATATTGGAAATTAAAAAACAACACAATAGAAATTAGAGAAGACAAATATAAATGGAAAGACATCCCATGTTCGTGGATTGGAAGACAGTATTGTTAAGACATCTATACTACACAAAGTAATCTACAGATCCAATGCAATCCTTAATCAAAAATTTCATTTTTTTTTGAAGAAAAGGAAAACTCACCTGAAAATTCATATGAAATACCAAGATATCTACCAAATAGCCAAAATAATATTAAAAAGGACTAACAAAGTTGGAGGTCTAAATTGATTCTAACTTTTAAAACCTACCATATAGCTACAGCAATTAAAGTAGTGGTATACTAGCAAAAAGTAGCCAAGATAAAATAGAAGGCCTAAAACTAAACCCACACATCTATGGTGAATTGTTCATCCCTAGAGGTGCCAAAGCCATTCAGTAAAGAAATGGCAGTCTCTTGGAAAACAGAATATGCACATGGGAAAAAAAATAAGTTGGCCTATTACCTTACACTATATACAAAAATGAGACCTAAATAGACCAAAGACATAAAAGGAAAAACTAAAAATATAAACTCTGAAGAAAACCTAAGAGGGGAGTTTTATGACCTCGGATTTGACAACTGTTTCTTAAATATGACACCAAAATCATAAGGAACAACAAAAATAGGTAACTGGATTTCCTTTAAATTCAAGCTGTTTTGCCTCAAAGGAAATTATCAGGAGAGGGGAAAAATAACTTACAGAATGGGAGAAAGAATTTGCAAATTTTTATCCGATAAGAGGGTAATATTCAAAATTTATAAAGAACTTTTAGAATTGTACAAAAGTAAAAATAACCCAATTATAAAATGAGCAAAGCATGCAAATAGACATTTTTCAAAAGAAGAGAAACAAATAGTCAATGAGCAAAGATGCTGAGTGTCACTAAGTATTAGGGAAATGAAGATCATAAACACAATAAAATACCACTTCACAACTACTAAAATGGCTATAATTAAAAAAAAGGGGGGGGGAATAATAAGTACTAGCAAAGATGTGGAGAAATTAGAACCCTTGTGCCTTGCAGGTTGGAATATAGTGTAGCGCTATAGAAAACAATATGGCAGTTCCTAAAAAAATTAAAATATGATTATCAGATCTAGCAATCCCACTTCTAAGTATACAAAAAATAATTGAAAGGATTGACTGGAAGAGATATTTGTGTGCTTATGCTCACAGCAACATTATTTGAAACAGCTAAAATATGAGAACAATATAAGTGTCCACCGATGGATGAATGGATAAACAAAATGTGGTATATGCAAAGAATGCAGTATTATTCAGCCTTAAAAAGGAGGAATTCTGGCACAGTGCTACAACATTGATGAAACCTTGAAGACACTACAGAAAGTTACAGAAAATGATATGAGCCAAGCACAAAAGGATAGATATCGTACTATTCCATTTATATGAGGTGCCTAGATGATAGTCAAATCCTTAGGGACAAAAAGTAGAAAGATGGTTGCTAAGGGCTGAGAGGAAGGAGGAAGGAGGAGGAAATGTTTAATGGGTACAGCCCCTAGTTTGAAAACATAGAGAAAAGTCTGGAGATGGATGGTGGTACTGGTTGTTCAATAATGTGATGGTAGTTAATGCCACAGCATTGTACACATAAAAATGATTAAAATGGTAAACTCTATGCTACGCATATTTTACCATTATTTTTAAGGGCGGTGTCTTCGGGTAGGAAAAGGATGATATCGGATGGGTATTTGTATCTATAGAAAGAAATAAAATCTGCCAAAAAAGTAAAAGCTTTAAATTAAATAAGAGACATTTTTTCCTCTTTATAGTAGCTTTGTAGGAGAAGTTAACTGTTTAAAAAAAGTATTATAGTTTATAACACAGGTAAACATAAAATAATGACAACAATTACAGAAGCAGGGATTGAAAACTGGAAATGACTGTTGTAAGTTTGTTACATTAAATGGGAAGTGGCATGATATTATTTAAAATAAAATTGTGATTATTTTACAATGTCACTAGGTGACATTTCAAGCATAACAAGAGAAGTGTAACTAATGAGCCAACAAAGATGACAAAATGAAATAATAGAAAATAATTAATTCAAAGGAAAAATGCCCATAGAGGGGAAAACACACACACACACACATTGATATGATTAAAAAATAGCAAAAGGTTATAGATTTAAAATCAACTATAATATGAATTAAATCATTCACCCAGTAAAATGGATAAAATTGTGAGACTGCATTAAAAATACAATATAAGGGGCGCCTGGGTGGCACAGTCGGTTAAGCGTCCAACTTCAGCCAGGTCACTATCTCGCGGTCCATGGGTTCGAGCCCCACGTCGGGCTCTGGGCTGATGGCTCAGAGCCTGGAGCCTGTTTCCGATTCTGTGTCTCCCTCTCTCTCTGCCCCTCCCCCGTTCATGCTCTGTCTCTCTCTGTCCCAAAAATAAATAAAAAAACGAAAAAATAAAAATACAATATAAATACATGTGGTCAGTGTAAAGCCCCTTACAGTGGATTATACATTGCTAGTAGAAATATATAATCCTACAGCCACTTCAGAAAATAGTTTATCAGTTTCTTACACCTTTAAATATCGACCTTAGATATGTCCTGGAAATTCCATTTTTACCTGAAAGAAATGCGACCCTATATCCTATACAAAGATTTGTATATAAATGTTTATAGGATCTTTATTTGTATTTGCCAAAACATGGAGATAGTCCAAATGCCACTGCAAGGCACAAGGCACTCTGCCCCATGATGGGCCACTTTGGCATAAACATTATTTTGAGTTAAAATTAATCACAACCTAGCAGATAGAGCAAAATCTCCCTTTCCAGTCTTCAACTGCCTAAATTTTCAGTGGAAAGGAGAACCTATACCAGGAACAGAATTATTAACAGAGACTCCCCATTACCTAAGAGACTTATAACAGGGCAACCTTTGTTTTTCAAAACATCTCCATTCACCTTCCTGCTAATGGTATTCTTCCCTTTTGTATCCTCATACACTACCTCTCTTCTTAGCTCATATAACCTTCATGTTGCCTCCTTGTCTTTGGAATTTCATGTCTGTGTGGGTTCCCTGTATATATTTTTATTTTCTCCTATTAATCTGTCTCATATCAATTTGATTCAAGTCCAGCTAGAAGGTCCTTGAAAGGCAGAGGAAGGTCTTCCTTACCACTTAACTGATAAGTAGATATACAAACTGTGGCAAATATACACAGTGGAATACTACTCGGCAAGAACACATAAACTGTATATTCAATATCATGACTGCATCTCAAAATAATTATATTAACTAAAAGAAGTCAAACCAAAAAAGATTGCATACAATTCTACTGTATTTTTCTGTTTATGCAAAATTCTACAGATCTATTTTAACAGAAAGCAGAACACTGGTTGTCTGAAGGCAGGGAAGGGAATAAATTGCAAAGAAGAAGGAGGAAACTTCTTGAGGGCAGTTTTGTCTTATCTTCACTGTGGTGGCAATTTCATGGATATATATGTATGTCAAAACTTGCTAAATTGTATATCATATATCAGTTATACTTCAATAAAGATTTGCACACATGCACACACACACACACACACACACACTAAGGTCAAGTTCAAACATCAAATTTAAACATTATTTAAATAATGTTCAAGTGTTATTCAAACATTTCCAGAAGAAAAGGAATATTTCCCAAGTAATCCTGCAAGTCTAGACTAATACTGAAGCTTGAGCAAACAAGGATAGTGCAAGAAATGAAAATACAGGACAATCTAATCTCATAAACACAGTGGGAAAATTCCAAACAACATAATGATAACATGAATTAAGATATGTATTCAAAAAACTGGAAGAAAATTAGGGAAATGTGTTTATAGCATCTGTGTAAAGAAGAATTTTATTTAAAAAGTCCACAAGAGATGCACACTGAAAAATGATGGTAAATTCAACACAGTAAAATCATAAACTTCTGTTCATCATAAGATGTAAAACTGAAATATTTAGTATAAAGATATAAAGATAAAGACATAAAGTGGAAAGCCACAAACTAGAGAAGATATTTTCAATAATATAATAATTAGTATCCAGAGCATATAAAAATTGTTATAATTAATAAGAAAAACAACCCATGAAAAATTGGGCAAAGAATAAGCAAACATTGCAACAAAAGCAGAAATATGAATGGTTAAATATAAAAACAATTCTCAAACATAAAAAATGCAAATTAAAAACAGTGAGATTCTACTTTATAGTTGTTTGGCAAAAATCATTGTCTGATGGGGCGCCTGGGTGGCGCAGTTGGTTAAGCATCCGACTTCAGCCAGGTCACGATCTCGAGGTCCGTGAGTTCGAGCCCCGCGTCGGGCTCTGGGCTGATGGCTCAGAGCCTGGAGCCTGTTTCCGATTCTGTGTCTCCCTCTCTCTCTGCCCCTCCCCCGTTCATGTTCTGTCTCTCTCTGTCCGAAAAATAAATAAACGTTGAAAAAAAAAATTAAAAAAAAAAATCATTGTCTGATCATAGCAAATGTCTGTGGGATGAGAAGCTACATAGTCAACAAAACATTGATAGTGCTAATCTAAATAGGTACAATCATTTTTTTGTTTTATCTATGTATGTATCTATGTATGTATGTATGTATTTAGAGCAGGGGAGGGGCAGAGAGAGAGAGAGGGTGAGAGAGAATCCCAAGCAGGCTCCGTGCTGTCAGTGCCGAGTATGACATAGGGCTTGAACTCACAAACTGTGAAATCATGACCTGAGCTGAGATCAAGAGTGGGACACTTAACCGACTGAGCAACTCAAGTGCCCCTAGGTTCAATTACTTTGGAAAATGGGCATTATCTTATAAATTTGAACATGTGATAATCCTGTGACCGAGTAATTTTTCCCTGGTTTGTACTTTACAGATATTCATTCACACACGTTTCAAAAAACATGAAAAATAAAATGTATATAGCTGTATTTTTGTAGTAGCAAAAACTAGAAAAGCAAAATTGCTACAAACTGGAGAATCCCAATAAAGAAATTGAAATGTTATATAATGGAATGTCATACAGAGTGAAAATAAGCAAATTAAATGCCAAATACGTGACCGGATATCAGGACTATAATGTTAAGTGTATTGGGGAGGAATACCTTCCTTTGACCTTCAAGGTCCTCCTAGGAGGATTTAGAATCAAAGTGACAAAAGACAGATTAGCAGGAGAGAATCAAATTTAATAGCTCTAAAGCTAAGAATCCATACAGACATGGAAATTCCAAAGATGATAAGGCAACATGAACCTTATAAGAGCTAAGACAGGTAGGATCTGTGAAGACAGAGGGAGAGAAGGCCATTAGCAGGAAAGTGAAAGAGAATGTTTTGAAAAACAAAGGTTAGGTAAAGGGAAGCCTCTGTTAATAGTTCCCTCCCTTCCTGGCATAGGTTCTCCTTTCCAATGCAAATCTAGGCAGTAGAGGACTGAGAAGAGAGCTTTTCCTGCATCTGCTGAGTTTTGATTACTTTTAACTCAAAATAATGTCCATGCCAAAGGGGCCCATCTTGGGGCAGCCTGCCCTTGGCCCTGCAAGTAAAAAAAAAAAAAAAAAACAAAAAAAAAAACAAAGCATAGAACACTACAACTAAAATCCATTATTTTAAAAGTTTAAAACAAGTAAGGCTTTATATTCTTATGAAGACACATGATAAAACAAAATTTTTAAAAAGAAAAAATATGAAATGCAAAATTCTGGAAAGATGTGGCAATAAGGAACTTCAAACTTTAATATTCTAGTTATTTCATGGATAGTAGATGATGGATTCATAGGCAGCATGTCGATATGATAACGGTGAGGATCCTGATGATGACGAAAAAGAAGAACATTAAAACTATGCATAAGAATAACTCTTTTGTATTTTTAAATATTTTATAACACAGAGAAACAAGCTTGTGTATATTTCTCATTCTGGTCTCACTAATATACTCCAAAATGGTTAATTTCCATATTGCTGAAGGAGAAATAAATGCACAGAATCACTTGTCCTTGTCACACATCTAATTAGAATTAAAATCGAGATTATTAACTTTTCCAGTGCTCCTATCACTTTGCAGTGATCATCTTTTTTTGAGAAATGGTAGTACATAAGAAGGGAATCTGATACCACAGAGACTTTTCTAAACAACTTCAAACTGGTTCGGTGCTATAGTGATCTCATAAAAATAGTCTTTTAATTAATACTGGATATGAATCTTGAAGAGGAACAGAACTGGCCATCCCAAAACATGCCTCTTTGGCATAAAGATTATCCTCAGCTTGTTATTCTTTTTTTTTATTTTTTTTAACGTTTATATATTTTTGAGACAGAGAGAGACAGAGCATGAACGGGGGAGGGTCAGAGAGAGGGAGACACAGAATGTGAAACAGGCTCCAGGCTCTGAGCTGTCAGAACAGAGCCCAACGCGGGACTCAAACTCACGGACCGCGAGATCATGACCTGAGCTGAAGTTGGCCGCTTAACCCACTGAGCCACCCAGGCGCCCCCTCAGCTTGTTATTCTTAAGAAAGAGTCCACACAAGAGAAGCTTAAAAACATATGACAAGTTACTCTTTTGTAAGAGATATTGACACTTATGAGGAGTGAAATCTCCATTTGTAAAGGTGTCTCCTGGTCTGTACCAGGAAGAGGAGGGTGACTAAATCTCTAGAAATTCTTATCAATGGAGAAAGAAACCGACTTAAATCTGCACAGCAACCATACACCAACTTACTGTGTCTTGCTTGATAACCTCCCAAAGTGGCTTCTCTCCCCCTTGGCATCTTCTTTTGTCTTCAGCTCAAGTCGGTATTTAAGGTGGTGACATGGGCCATTTTAGAGAATTGCTCAGTTTTCCTGGGTATCCCCCATGTATACAGGAGGTATACATGTTATTAAACTTTGTTTTTCTTCTCTTAATCTGTCTTTTACCACAAGGGGTCTCAGCCAAAAGCCTAGAGGGGTAGAGGAAATATTATTTTCCCTCCCCTATCCTCTGAAATAGAAGTCTTTCATTACGGTTCTGGCATAGGAGGTTGGGGGCAAGAGTGATGCCTAGTTGGTTCCATTTATCTCTACATGTGGGCAGGTTCATGAGCCATCCTTCCATGCCATCACCACTTCACTTGGTACACAGGCCACTCTTTTATATTATATACTTACCAACCTCCAGAGACTTTAAAAGTGAGAAGAAAAGCTAGTAAAAACAAGATAAAAGGGGCCAGCCAGATGTCTGAGGCTGGACACTCCCGTTGAATACTTTTGGCTTCTGTAACCTTTCTTGTCTCCTGTGTCCACCAACTGCTAGGATAGCCCTACTGATAAGTGTCCCCTCTCCTTTTTCTTTGGTCCTACCATCCCAGCCGTAAAAGGAGGCTGATGCCAAGGCTTAGCCTTAGGAGGTGACTCCACTGGGTCAGCACCGGTGTGCAATAAACAGTCTTTTCCTGATTCCTTGTGTGCATGTGGCTTGTCTCTTCCTGGGCACTGAGTATTTGCTGTAATGAAAGTATTAGTGGCAGTTTGGCCTAAATGAAGGTTGTCCACATAGGATAATTTGAATATGGATGGAGCAAAGCCTCAAGAAATGCCCGAGTACCATCCCTATTAAATGGGCAATTTGCTCAATGCTCATGAAGAAATGGATGCTGAAAGAAAAGCCAATAACTCAAGGAACACTGGCAAAAGCATAGCATGATGCTCATCAAAAGGAAAATAGATAGTTTACGTTCACTGACTTGATACCCATGCAATTCACAGGCTGGGGAGATCAATGCTTTTGCAAAAGTGCTGACTGGTAGTATCTAAATGCTCCCTTCATCATGTATGGCAGGAGCCTACTGGGGTTAGTTGCCCCTTTTCACACGTTACAAGCCTTTCCCTTTCATTGTGTTCTCTTATTTCCATCTCAATCCCAATACTCAAGAATTCTTTTTTCAATATCATGTATCTCAGGTTTACTTCTACTCATAATGCACTCTCCCTTTGACTCAAATTTGTGCTGTGTCACTTTTTTTATAGACAGCAAGCACAGAGGTTTCTTAATTGAGTCACTGCAAGAAAAAAAATAAAAAACAACTAATAAAAGAAAATACTAAACATAATTTTCTGGATTATCCCTTCACATTATGATCCAAGTTTTCATCAAGTATTTTATTTATAGTTGTACTGTCTCACTAATTGTTCATAGAAGAACAACTGATAAGGGACTTTTCATGAATATTTGGACCTCAATTAGGATTTTTCCAGATAATTTATGTTATTGTCAATATGCATTTGAAGTATTTTTAAAAATGTAACTGTGTTCCTGGGAGAATAATAATAATTACTCTTAAGTTCACTTTAGGAATTTTAGGAATTAGGAGAGGAATAATTTCCTCTGCCCTTCAGGTTCCTTCTAGCTGGACTGAGAATCAAATTGACATGAGACAGATTAACAAGAGAAAATCAAATTTACTAGTATGTGTATGGGGAATCCTCATAAACATGCAATTCCAAACACAAAGAGGCAACATAATGCTTATGTGAGCTAAGGAGAGGGGTAGGGGTCTGATGATATAAAGGGAAGAAAAACCATTAGCAGGAAGCTAAGGGATGGTCTCGGTGGACAAAAGGTTTCCCTATTATGTAGATACCTTTCTTAGGTAAAGAGGAATCTCTGTTAATAGCTCTCTTCCAGGTAAGAGCAGCCAGTGGAAGGGGAGGTAAAGAGCTTTTCCCGAGTCTGCTGGGTTTTGCTTGCTTTTAACTCAAAATTATGTTCATGCCAAAGTGGCCCATCTTCGGGTGGCCTGCCCTTTGTTCCTACAATATTGATGCTATTTTGTAATAATAGCACTCTATTTACTTTACCTATTCCTACAATATTCCTTTGTTCCTACAATATTGATGCTATTTTGTAATAATGGCACTCTATTTACTTTATCTACAATAGTGCATCTTCCTAATAAAAATATGGTTTAAACATAAGAAAAAAATAAGTTAATATCTATTGAGTAAATATCATATACCATAAGTCATGGATGCTTTCATATGTAGTATATATTGTATTTTATCCTGAAGAATAAGTAAAATGAGCTTCATTTCATATATAAAGACCTCAACACCCAGAGAGAATAAATACTATGTTCAAGGTAACAAAAATAATAAGTGGCAAAATTAAGGACCTGAATGATTCTGAAGATCATATTCTTATACTCTACAATATTACTTACTTATAACATAGGGCTATGAATGAGAAAGAAAATAAATGTCTATTGTTCAGTAATTGTTTTATGCAACCAGCTTGAAACATTCCATTCCTCATACACAAAATAGTACTAATTTCTTTGACTACTTCTGAACTTCTATAAAATAGTATAGCAACATAAGGTTCAATGAACAATACAGTTTCCAAACACAAATAACAGTTTTCTCCTTGGTATTTATATTTACAGGTATGTTTAAGTACTATAGCTGTTATTGTTTTAATTTACAGTCATTACATTGCTTTACTGTGCTATTTTTGAAGTACTTTATACAGGTGATTGTTTCTGCGGTTTTGTTTTCTACAAATTACCTTACAACTTACTTTGAAATACAAATGAATGCTATTAGTACTACAGCTTTATATAATCCATGGACTATGTGCAGTCTGAGCAAGATTTGTCCAAATATGCCCTGTTCCAAGAAAAAAAAAAAAAGAAACAACAGACAAAACAAATAACACATCGAGAGGTCAACAGTTCTCTCCAAACATCACTGACAGATTCCTCTTGCTAAATCTTAAAATATGAGGTCCACAAAGGATCTATATGACTTTCTTACTATTGTTTTCCAAACTTTAGAAGACTTGCTTATCACATAGTGATGCTCCATAAGATTTTGTTGTGAGTGTGGATTCATGATCTGTTCTCCAGTCACAGAAATCTTGTTGCTGCAAACTTATATCCGTTTCTACTTACTCCTAGTTCTTAAATCCTAAGACTTAGTATATATACTTGAAAGGACACTATTGAAATAAAAATCTAAACATGATCAGTCAATGCCCTTACATTGTTAAAAGACATAAAATTTCTTTATATAAAGGGTCAATCTCCTAATTGCTTATATAAACTTATTTAAATCATAGATTAAAAATCCTTATATGCATTTATTAGTTCTCAGTGTTATTGATGGAACCTTTAGGGTTTTCTACACGTATTGCCATGCTATCTGCAAATAGTGACAGTTTTACTTATTATTTACCAATTTGAATATCTTTTATTTCTTTTTAGACGAATAAATGGATTTAGGGTATTTGCATGATGTAAATTTAAAATACAGAAATCTGTTGCATTTGTATACACTAATAATGAAATAGTACAAAAAGAAATTAAGAAAACAATCCTAAAAGAAAATACCTAGGAATAAATTTAACCAAGGAGGTGAAAAACCTATACTTTGAAAACTATAAGACATCGATAAAAGAAATTGAGATGACATAAACAAATGGAAACAGATCCATGCTATGGACTGGAGACATTAATATTGTTAAAATGTCTATACTACCCAAAGGAATCTGTGGATTCAATGCAATCCCTATCAAAATACCAGAAGCAATTTGCACAGAACTAGAACAAATAATCTTAAAATTTATATGGAACCACAAAAGGCCTGAAATAGCCAAAGCAATCTTGAAAAAGAACAAAGCCGGGGGTATCACAATCCCAGCCATATTATAGTGGCATAAAAATATACATAGATCAACGGAACAGATGGAGATCCCAGAAATATACCCACACTTATGTTATCAGTTAATCTATAACAAAAGAGGCAAGGATATGCAATGGAGAAAAGTCAGTCTTGTCAATAAATGGTGCTGGGAAAACTGGACAGCTAATGCAAAAGAATCAAACTGGACTACTTTCTTATACCATACACAAAACCAAACTAAAAATGAATTAAAAATTTAAATGTGAGACCTGAAACCACAAACCTCCTAAAAGAAAAACATAGGCAGTAATCTCACGGACCTCAGGTTTAGCAACATTTTTCTAGATATGCCTTCAAAGGTTAGAGAAACAAAAGCAAAAACAAGTTATTTGGATGACATTAAAATGAAAAGCTTTTGCACAATGAAGGAAACCATCAACAAAATGAAAAGATTCTACTGAATGGGAGAAGATATTTTCAAATGATACATACAATAAGGGGTAATTTTCCAAAATATATAATGAACTCATACACCCTAACACTTAAAAATAACAACACAAATAATCTGATGAAAAAATGGGCAGAGGTCCTGAATAGATATTTTTCCAAGGAAGACATACAGATGGCCAATAGACACATGAAAAGATGCTCAAAAATCACTCATCATCAGAGAAATGCAAATCAAAACCACAATGATCACCTCACACCTGTCAGAATGGTCAGAATCAAAAAGACAAGAAATAACGAGTATTGGCAAGGATGTGGAGAAAAGTAAACCCTGGTGCATTATTGGTAGGAATGTAAATAGGTATAACCACTGTGGAAACCAGTATGGAGGTTCCTCAAAAAGTTGACAATACAGTTACCATATGGTCCAGTAATTCTACTATTAGGTATTTATCCAAAGAAAATAAAAACACTAATGTGAAAAAATATATGTACCCCTAGGTTTATTACAGCATTATTTACAATACCCAAAATACGGAAGCAACATAAGTGTCCAGAAATAGAGGAAGGAATGAATAAAGTGGTGTATATTTACAAGAAAATAAGACTCAGCCATGAAAAAGGGTGAGACTTGCCATTTGTGACAACAAGCATGGATCTAGAGGGTATTATGCTAAGTGAAATAAGTCAGACAGAGAGAGCCAAATGCCATATGATTTCACTTATATACAGAACCTAAAAGATAAATAAATAAAATAAAAAACCACAAAATGGATGAACAAATAAATATCCTTTTAAATAGGACAAAATGGTGGCTGCCAGAAGGAAGATGCGGGGGAGGGATGGGGCATGGGTAAAATATGTAAAGGAAATTAAGAGCTACAAACTTCTAGTTATAAAATAAATAAGCCACAGAAATGAAAAGTACGGCATAGGCAGTATAGTCAATGGTATTATATGGTTATGAGAATACAATAAGGTATGTTTACATAAAGTATGACTACACTTACTGCGGTGAGCACTGAGTAATATACAGAATTTTTTTTAAATTTTTTAAATGTTTATTTATTTTTGAGAGACAGAGAGAGACAGAGCGAGAGTAGGGGAGGGGCAGAGAGAGGGAGACACAGAATCTGAAGCGGGTTCCAGGCTCAGAGCTGCCAGCACAGAGTCCAACACGGGGCTCGAACCCACGAACTGTGAGATCATGACCTGAGCCAAAGTCAGTTGCTCAATTAACTGAGCCACCCAGGCATCCCCAGAATTCTTGAATCATTATGTTGCACATCTGAATCTAATGCAATATTGTACATCAACTCTATTTTAATAATAATTTTTAAGAAGTCCTGCGCTACAAAAATACGTTGGTCTAATTATACTCAGCTATGTGTAATGATGAAAAGTATATATTAAATCATATTTTGTAATGATATAGATTATATTTTCAGGATATGTTTCTATTGTTGTTTTTTTTTTTTTACTTTTTAAATAAATTAACACAAGTGCTTTAGCATGTTTTAAATGGCACTCTTTCACAAATATAGCCTCATTTTAGACATTTCCCAAAATATTTCTGAAAGAAAAATAATCAAGTATCAATTGATGTGTACTTTTATATCCTTAAAAAACGTGTGATTAATATTAATTATAACTCTAAGTTTTAAAATGACTCTGGAGAAAGTGGATATTGATGTAACCACAACTCTAATAGGTGTTGAATTTTTACCTGGCAAAATATCCATACGAATTCAACTTTTCAAAGATAACTTCAGTAGCATTGAACTATGTGCATCTAAGTGACTATTGAAAAATTAAACTTGTTCCGAAGCTTAAAGAAAACTTTTTTGAATTAGGAGTTAAATCCAAATTAGTCATGTCCCCAGTGATTAATTAGAAGAAAATTTGAAAGTGCTAATTGTGCTGCTAGGGATTCTTTAAAGTGGTTTCTGCTATTGCTTTGAAGTTTTGTCAAAGGAAGGGAGGAAGAAAATATTTGTATCCGTGAAACCTAGATATATAAGTGTTATCACAGTTTTGAATTAACCTTATAACAGAAGCAGCACTGCTATGATTCCATCTAAACTTCATCCCATGGCTCCTAGAAATCTAATTTGTTAATTTAATTCCATTCTTTTATTGTAAAATGTGTATATAAGTTTTATATACAGTAATAACTATTACTGAGAACAAACTGAAGGTTGATGGGGGGTGGGAGAGAGGGGAGGGTAGGTGATGGGCACTGAAGAGGGCATCTTTTGGGATGAGCACTGGGTGTTGTATGGAAACCAATTTGACAATAAATTTCATATATTAAAAAAATACAAAAATTACATAACTATTAAGTTTTGAATGTTATTTAGGATTCTTTAAGATTCAGAAAAATATCTAAATCAACTTTATTAAAGAAATATTGCTAAAGAGCTATGCTTTGTGAACCGTGTTGTTCTACTATATAAGTTAGCCTTTTGGGAATTATTTGAAGATCAAAAATATAAAAACCGAAGTTGTAAGAGTCTGGATGTTAAAAAATATAGATACAGTTGTAAACATGACATTAAAAAAAAAAAACAAGATGAACATATGAAGGATTTTAAGATGTGATTCAGGAAATGATAGAAGCTATCATTTTCATAATCTTTATTGGTTAAATAAAATCCCAGGTGAGTACTTCTTATGGTTCTGGTTAACATAAAAAATAATTCTAACCTTTTATTTGTAGCATACATTCATTCACTCTGTAAACCAAGTCTTTGGTTCTCCTAACTACACAGCAAAGTTTTTAAAGATGAATGGAAATGTATTGATAAACTAGCTGGTCTCTACTCAGGAGAATTGCATTAATTTCCTACTATTGTTATAACAAATTACCAAATTTAATGACTTAAAACAGCAAAAATTTATTACGATAGAGTTTTGAAAGTCAGAAGTCAACATGTGTTCGACAGGCATATATTCCTTCTGGAGACTTTAGAGATTTTTTTTTTCCTTGCCTTTTTCAGAATCCAGGGATCACCTACATTCCTTTGCTCATGCCCCTTTCTCAATCTTTTTTTTTAAGTTTATTTATTTATTTTGAGAGAGAGAGAGAGAGTGGGAGGGGCAGAGAGAGAAAGGAAGAAAGAGAATCCCAAGCAGGCGCCATATCATCAGCGCAGAGCTGGATGCAGGGCTCCAACTCACGAACCCTAAGAGCATGGCCTGATCCAAAACCAATTGTCGGATGCTTAACTGACTGAGCCACACAGGCACCCCCCCCCTGAATCTTGAAAACCAACAAGATAGCATTTTTTTATACTCTCTGACCTCCTGCTTCCCTTTGTAAAGGACCCCTGTAATTTCATCAAGCCTACCTGATATAATTGCCGTATCTCAATTCCTTCATTGAATCTTATCTGCAAGGTCCTTTTGCCACGTAAGATAACATTCTCACAGATTCTGAGGATTCAAATCTAGACATGGACATCTTTGGTGGGTCTGTTCAGCCTGACTCAAGAATCATTAAAATTATTTAAAAAGAAATGCTTGCTACGAATCTCTATGGCCAGTACATGGTATGGCCCATTAGTAACAGCTCTTATACAAATCTGTGCTTACAATATCAAATTGCCATATATGTAACTTTTGATTTTGTACTCATTCAAAATTTTATTTATTTTTTCTGCAAGGCGCTTCAATACACATGGGATTTTTCTCCACTGTAGCAGTTATAAACACATATTTAGGATGCTTCTCCGTCAAGTAAACTTCATTTGTGCTCCGAAAGCAATATTTAAAGATCCTCAAAGACCCTATAAGTTTGACTGAAATTTAACCAAATAGGTAAACTTGATTTTTTCCATTTATTGGTATACACAAACACACTTTATTTGGATAGAATATAGAATATGCCTAAATGATCATTTTATAAATCTGTATTCCTTGTTATATACATATTTGTATAGGCATACATATTTAGAAATTGTTTTCTAAAAATATTTGGGTCAGTCTTAGTCAAATAACAGCTCCTTAGAACCAACTTTATA
Organism: Felis catus; assembly: GCF_018350175.1. Lineage (NCBI taxonomy): Eukaryota > Metazoa > Chordata > Mammalia > Carnivora > Felidae > Felis > Felis catus. The sequence goes on along the minus strand of NC_058375.1, from coordinate 179,428,338 downwards.
CCAGGCACTACATTAGCTGTAAGAAAACAAAAACAAGACATAATACATTATAGAGCTAACAATTTATTCAGTAAAGGTGAAAGATAGCAAAAGCTTAAATACATTAGGATAATAATATGGAGGTAATCTAATATGCTAACATAGCCTAAAGAGGAGAATCAGCTCAGAGGAAGAAAAGGGACCGTCAGAGGATACTTACAAAGCAAGAAATATTGGTGTGAAGTATCAGGTAACAAGCAAGCTCTTAGTCAAGCCAAGAGCATCATTTCAGGTAAATGGAGCAGCTTGTGGCAAGGGAAGGAAACATAGGAGGAAATTCAAAGTTAAGCAACTGCAGGGCACTTGGGTGGCTCAGTGGGTTGAGTGTCCGAGTCTTGATTTTGGTTCAGGTCATGATCTCAAGGTTCGTGAGATGGAGCCTCACTTCAGGCTCTGTGCGGACAGTGCAGGGTTGGCTTGGGATTCCTTCTCTCTGCCCCTCCCCAGCTCATAACCTGTGTCTCTCTCTCTCACAAAACTAAATAAATTAATTAACGTTAAAAAAAAGTTAACCAATTGCAAGCCTCTTCATATGGTGCAATAATGGGATAAAAATTAAGTTTATCACACAAAAAAGCACCAGGTAAAGATGATTATATTGGGAAATTCAACAAACTTTCAAGGGCATATAGCACTAATACTCCACAAATTGTTCTAAAATATTTTTAAATGTAAACACATCCTTATTTTGTTATAAAAACAAGGACAATGTTTACCCTTATATCTAACAAAGGTAATACAAAAAAAGAAAATAATAAGGGCACCTCGGTGGCTCAGTCGGTTGAGCGTCCAACTTCAGCTCAGGTCATGATCTCATGGTTTGTGAGTTTGAGCCCCATGTCCGGTTCTGTGCTGACAACTCAGAGCCTGGAGCCTGCTTCGGATTCTGTGTCTCCCTCTCTCTCTGTCCCTCCCCCGCTCATGCTCTGTCTCTCTCTGTCTCTCAAAAAAATGAATAAATGTTAAAAAAATTAAAAAGATGAAAATCATAAACCAAGATGGAGAATAAATATTTATGCAAAAGTATTAAGTGGAATATCACAAAAATCCATCACATTAAATAATTCAGAATAACCATGAGGTTATAAACCATGAGGTTATAAATCCAAGGACAGTATTTAAGGTTGATTTAACATTGGGAATCTCATTAATTTCATGTAACATATTAATAGATCTAAGAAAAAAATATACTTATTGCCATAGATGCTAAAATTATTCTAATAGTATTTTAACAAACATTCATAATTTTTAAATTTCAAAGATAAAAATATTTGAGGAATGCTTTAGTGCTAGTCCATGTTGCACATGCATACAAAACATCAGACATTTTCACTAAAAGCAAGAAAGGCTGACTACTATCTCTGCTACTGTTTAACATTGTACTAGAGAAATTCATGCAACTAGGAAAAATAACTTTCATACATCACTGGTAGAAATACAAGGTGGCAAAACCATTTGGAGGAGAATTTGGCAATACTAAACAAACTTCCTATGAGCTTTCCTTTGACCCAGAAATCCCATTTATAGGAATTGGTGGGGAATCAGTTTAGGAATTCCCTGAGTTTGCACCCAGGGGTTAAAAAGGCATATAGGAATAGGAAGCTTCAGGATGAAAGCATACAAAATTAGGTAAACAAGATTAGGTATTCAGGGCGGAACTACCCTCCAATTTAGGACAATAGCAGAAAACTGTTTTCACAGGTGGGAAGGACCAGTATAGGTAAACAGGTAAACAGGGCTATAGATCACAGCAGGGCAGGTTATTAGCAAAAGTAAGGTGCCTTGTTGACCCTCAGGTAGCATGCTGTATCTGTCTTATCCCCTAGGCCATCTAAGATAAACAGACATGGTGCCTCATGTCCACTGTAAACATCCATCTGCCCAGTGCCACGATTTTGTTTTGTGTTGACCCCGACTCCTAACACCGCATATCTTTGAAACCCCCTTTCCCTCACACACGAGTTAATGTTCACAGTTTCATTGTCTTTTTGTGCAAGTCCATTATGCTTGTAAATCCTAATAAAAACAGAGCAAGGACTCTTACTCAAGCGCTCTTGTCTCCTCCCGGACATTAGCCTCTCTTGCATTTCAATCTTGCGTCCACTCTGTTACTGGATAAGAGAGAACTCCAGACTCAGAGTCTACAACAGGAATCTACCCTGACCATACACCTCCAACAATAAACAATATTATAAGCAGAAATTAAGCAGTGTTACAGTATTGTTCACACTTGCAAAATGTTGGAAACATAATTGCAAAATATTGGAAACATGCTAAATGTCCCTGCATGGAAAAGTAATTAACTATGAAATATTCACAAAATACTATGCTGTGAAGTGCAGAAGACAATGATATCTCTATTAACTGACATAGAGTTATTAATAGGATATGCTAATGAACAAAAAGAGGGGTGAGATATAAGGGCAATAGAGAATCTATAGTATGTTACCTTTCATGTAAGAAGAAACCATATTTAAAGGAAAAACGAATTTAGACTTATCTTTGTAAAAGAAATTACATGTACAAAAATAAGAAATGAGATATTAAATAGGATTTTTGAAAATGAGGTGAGAAAAAATGAGATTTGCAGAATGAAAAGAGTGCTTTTATAATTTTAAGTTATAAAAGCTTTTAACAATGTGTAGCATTAAATGATTATATTAAGAATAAAGATCTCAAATTCTAAATTCTAAATTGCAATCTCCTACTTTAAGAAAATAGAAAAAGAAGAGCAAAATGAACACAGAGGAATTTTGCAGTAAGATATTAGTATAGGTATTATTTCTTGATTTTTAAAAAAAGTTTTAGTGAAATGTTTTCCTTTAAAAATGTCATTACTGTTTATTATATTTATGACTTCTTTTAAATTTCTCTAAAATTGCTTTGTCTAATTAAAATATAATAATTAGCCTGTACATTTTCTTTAAAATTAGTTACATTGCATTTTTTCATTACTTTCTTAAATTTTGTTTTTCCTCTACTATTTCAATACAAAAATATAAAGAATCAAGTAATTTTTATAATACTGTTGTCATTAGTATTCATGTGTATTGGATTCTATTTAAAATCATCTTTTAATTGAGTCTATATCAAAAATATGTAGGAGTACCTTTGATATATCATTATTAAAAACCTAATTTGAAATCATTTTTGATTTTTATATATATTTGTAAATATAGTATTTATTACATAATAGCATATATGTACTTACATAATAGTAACTATTACAAATATATATTTGTAAATATATATTTTTATATATATTTGTAAATATATATATTTTATATATATTTGTAAATATATATTTGTAAAAAAAAGGATATTTTCTCTTATTTAAAATGTAAATGAAATAGGGGCACATGTCTAAAATTCTTGAGGAGAGTTCGTTAAATCATTTTACTGATCTTCCTTTATTATAAAACCAACTTATTTTCTGAAAATAAAACAAAATAATACCTTATTCTCAAATGGCAAATACATGTTTCTTGTACTTAATTTTTCTATATTCTAGTACTTCAGCTTTTATTATACAGGGTATGTATGCATGCAATAGATTTATTTATTTTGTTTTACAAACTGAACTTAAGTCTCATTCATATTTTTGTATCCATTTAGTCACTAATATCTAAAATGTTCTTGAAATATTTCCAATACCACACTTCTTTATAGAATATTTAACTTAATCTAATTTTATTTCGTTTTATCTTATTGGATTTAAAAGTAATATATCATATAAAAATAAACCTTTATCATTGCTCTGATGTTTATAGTAACCATATCTTCCAGTTTCGATATTCTTCTATTCGTTAAGACAAAACTTTTCAAATATTTCACCACTTTTTTTTTATGGACAGCAAATTTTCATTCCCCCTTGTCCCTCTTCTGTCACTGAATTTTTGTTAAATCTCCCATTATTCCAAGTAAACTCAATTACTTTTCAACCTTTAATCCTTGATCTTTACTACCCTTTTCATACCCTTTATTTATATGGGGTGAGCTGTCAGAAAAATAATACTAGATGATGATATCGCCATTTACAAGATTATAATTTGCATTTAAAATATCATGTGTACTTGCAACTTTTTCAAGGAAATAAACTTGTTCTTTGGAAACCGGAATTGTCCTTTTGTGCATTTCCACCTCTTGTAAATATTCTGCTCCCTGATTCATTTTCAAGGACTGGTTACCTTTATAGCAACCTGGAAAATGACAGCGTAATGTTTTCCACCCGACTCTTGAGAGTAAATGTCTTTTGTAGCAGAGTTCATGCTTAAGGCATCTGGTGGTATATGCAGTGGGACTTGTTTCTTTGAAGGGATGTTATTATACAAGTGCTTCGTAATTCACTCTTTAAATACTCCTATATTGTTTTTATTAGACATTTTTGCAAAATCAGCACATTGCTATGGTAATGTGCTGGTAAATACAAGGCTTGCAAAAGTTTGCTACCTTATACATATTAATAATATCCCTTTAAAATGTCATAGTTGGAGGTGTTAGAAGTGCTGAGACCCCTCTTTTCTTTCTATCTTATTTACTTAGGCGGTTGGTAAATTTTCAAAGGATGGAAGTGTTCAGTTCCATTGCAGCAGCATACTCCCTTTTGCTCTGATGTACTTTGGGGATAATTCACGTGAAAACTATGTAATTTGGGAAAAGTTAATTAACCCCCGTGTACTACAGTATCCTCAAATGAATATAGGAAAATGGGAAATAATAGATTATATCTATCGGTTTGGATGAATAGTATTTACTTATTGGTTTGCTATATGGACTAAATTGTTCCATAGTAGCACAGTACTATACATCTGCTTCTCAAATAAATAACTTTCAGAAGCCATACAATCATGAGTTATACAATTTTACTAAACTTCGTCTGCAACATTCTACCCTCAGAACCCGAGGGGCTGACTTTTCTCACCTTATTCTGTCATTAGCTCAATATTAGCTCCTTAAAAATCTCTTTAGCCATCCTGTGTAAAGCAGCTGGCCTTAACCAACATTGTGGGTTTTGGTGTGTGTGTGTGTGTGTGTGTGTGTGAAATTACTGAGTCATATGGTAACTTGAAGCTTCACAATTTTAGGAAGTGCCACTCTGTTTTCCAAAAGAGCTGCACCATTTTACAGTCCCATTAACATTGGCAGTTCTAATTTCACCACTATCTCATCAGCGGTTGTTATTCTCTATTTTTTTTCTTTTTTACTAAAGCAATTCATGTGAAGAAGTATTTCACTGTGACTTTCATGTACACTTCCTTATGAATAATGATGTTGAACATATTTTCTTACTCTTACAGGTCATTGGTTTAGCTACTTCATAGAAGTGTCTATTCAAAAATTTTAGATGGGTTATTTGTCTTTTTATTATTGAATTTCAAGAGTTTTTGCTGTGTTCTGGATATTTTTATCCTATTTATGATCTGCAAATAGTTTTGTTGATTGTCTTTTCACTCTCTTAATGGTATAATTCGCAGCATAGAAGTCTTTCATTTTGATGTGTCCTCTTCTTTCTTTCTTTCTTTCTTTCTTTCTTTCTTTCTTTCTCTCTCTCCCTTCTTTCCTTCCTTCCTTCCTTCCTTTATTTGTGTTATTGCCGTTCCTGCACTCTCATATCTAAGAACACATTGCCTCACCTGTGGCCACAAAAATTTACTCCCACAATTTTTCTAAGATTCAGTTTTACCTCTTAAATTTATGCTTATAATCCATTTTGAGAACATGTTTATAGGTGGTATCACAGAGAATCCCACCTTCATTTGTTTTCATGCAGATATCTGGTGGTCCTAGCATCACTTGTTGAAATGTTTGCTGCTGTCCCATCAAATTTCCTTAGCAATCTTATAAAAAATAAATTATGGGGTGCCTGGATGGCTCAGTCAGTTGAGCATCTGATGCTTGATTTCAGCTCAGGTCACAATCCCAGGATCATGGGATCAAGCCCCATATCGGGCTCTGCACTGAGTGTGGAGCCTGCTTAAGATTATCTCTCTCTCCCTCTGACCCCTGCCCCTGCTCACATGCTTGCTCTCTCTCTCTCTCTGAAATATCAATCAATCAATCAATCAATCACAGATATAGAGCTGTATTTCTGGAATTTGAATGCCACTACCGTACTATATTTATTATTGTAGTTCTGCAGTAAGTTTTGAAACTTACTTCCAGTTTGTTCTTCTTTTTTGAGATATTTAGATACTCTGGGTCCCTTTCATTTCCATATGAATTTTAGAATTTATTTGCCAATTCCTACCAAAAAAAAAAAAAGCTGGAATTTTGATAGGAATTAGATTGAACCTGTAGATCAATGAAAATACAAATATTTCTTTCTCTTATTAAACCCAGGATTTCAAGCAAAACAATCCTATTCATAATATAGCAGTAACTTTAATCTGAACCACAGTAATTTTTACAGCTCTTTTCTGTTTTATTCATGTTTCAGGTATAATAATTATATGAGTATTCTACTAAAGAAATATACTTTATGTTTATACATATTAAGTCTATTTAAAATGAAAATATGAGATTAACGTATAAACATGCAAGCTGAGAATCTTCGAGGATTTACTTTTATTTAAAAATACATAATTCAAGCTTGAAAAACATTATTCCAGGAGGCTAAGTATCACTAAGTGTCACTTCCAATTGAAGGAATTGAGTAAAAAAAGTCAGTGGAAAGAGAACATGTTACATGTTCAGGAAGAAATGGCCTGATATTTACGTGAGATTTTGGAGAGTCTGTAAAATAAGAAAGTAGTTTCCAGATAAATTAGAATGATGGAAAAATATGAAACACAGAGCAAATTGGATCTTGTTTGCTGACCGGAAGAAACAAGAAACATTAGAGAAAACCACCAGAGCCTGTCTGAATCGACTTTGTTGAAGTTTTGGAGAAAAGGAAAGATTATAGCAGTAAGAGAACACCTAATCAAGGAAAAAAATGCATATATATATATATATATATATATGTAAATTCAAAGTAGTAGAAAATATTTGTGGCATTTTATTTATCTTTGCCCTCCCACCTCACTGCAGTGTCAATGTTGTTTTTGGTCCTGAATGGAGGAAGCCTAGGGTCCCCAGTTTCCACCCTCCAATAGAAGGCAAGAGAAAAGACTATTTGTCAATTATTGTATATATTCGTTCTAGATTGTCTGAAGAAAACCTGCAGGACAGACTTGCTCACCTCTAGCTCACAAATTCTAATGCAGATGGGAAATCTGATGAGGACTGCTCATAAATACTATAAGAAGATTATAAATCCAGACTCCTGGGCAAGAGATTCCAGGTGGAGGCCTTCAGTAGACCATCTGAGGCATGGAAAAGAATCTTGGATGAGACTCTTGGGGAAAGGTGGAAACAACTCAAATGTCCATCAACAGATGAATGGTTAAATAACAACATAGACAGATACACACACACACACACACACACACACACACACACACACTGGGATATTATCCAGAGTTAAAAGGGGGAAAAAACAAAAACAAAAAAATTTCTGACACATGTTAGATCATGATCAACCCTGAAGATACCATGCTAAGTGAAATCAGCCACACTTAAAAGGACAAGTCTTATATGATTCTGCTTATATAAGGTACCTAGAGTGGTCAGATTCATAGAGACAGAGAGTAGAATAGTAATTGCCAGAGGCTGAGTGGGGCGGGGCATATGGGAGTTGTTGTTTAATAAGTAAGGAGTTTCCCCCGGGAACTTGGGTGGCTCAGTTGGTTAAAGGTGCAACTTCAGCTCATGTCATGATTGCACAGCTGTGGGTATGAGCCCCACATTGGGCTCTGTGCTGACAGCTCAGAGCCTAGAGTCTGCTTCGGATTCTGTGTCTTCTCTCTCTCTCTCTCTCTCTCTCTCTCTCTCTCTCTCTGTCTCTCTCAAATAAAACATTAAAGAAAAAAAAAGTGTGTCTTTAGAAACAAAAGAAAAAGTAAGGAGTTTCCATTCGGATGATGAAAATTTCCAGAAATTGATAGTCATGATGATTATACAATATTGTGAATGTACTTAGTGCCACTGAATTGTATACGTAAACATAGTTAAAATGGTAAATTTTAAGTTATGTCTATTTTGCCACAATTAAAAAATATATAGGCTTATCTGGAAGTGTGTGCTCTATTTGACTGAAGCTTGGAGAAAGGAATAGTAAATGGGAGAGAATAAGGCTGGAAGGTGTCAATCCATTGTTTCAAAGCTTTGAATGTCAGATGGAGTAGTAGACTGTTCATAGCGGGTAGAACACCGATGAACATTTATTTGCACTGACAGGATATGAGTTGGATTGTGCATTTGGAAGATTAATCTGACCATGTTGTAAAGCTTATCTTAAAGGTTGACTTTATTAATAAAGAATGTCACAATAAATAATTTATTAGATGTCCTATGTTCATTGAAGTACAGTTAAAAGAAGAGCATGCTAGTTATCTACATATTTGTTAAGCATCATTTTTTTTATATTTGATCATATATCAAGCCATAAGCATCTATTAACCAAAGTCCAAGTTTACAAGTATTTAGCTCTAATTTGTAGGAAAATAATATAAATAAAGACAAGTTAGAGGGAGGGATGGAACAAAGTGGAGGGGAGGAAGGAAGGAAGGAAGGAAGGAAGGAAGGAAGGAAGGAGAGAAGGAAAGAAGGAAGGAAGGAAGGAAGGAAGGAAGGAAGGAAGGAAGGAAGGAACGAAGGAAGGACAGAAGGAAGGAAGGCAGGAAGGAAGGGAAGGAAAGAATACGTAATTACCATGGAGAGAACAGCTGCATATATCCTGACACTACAATCTAAAATATACAAAGTGCTATATAAAAATATAAAACACACAAAAGTGAAATAAAGGTTGCTATGTTTTCTCACAATGCCAGCTTCTATAACCTTCAGGCACTGTTTAAACTCTAACAAAGGCATGGCTGTTTGTCTTTCACATTTGTCTAAAGTTTTCCCTTAGTGAATATGAATTCACAAAATGAATGCTCTATATCTCTTCCCCTTATCACACAAGTATCATTAAATATATACCATTCTCGAACTACAAGTTGCAATCTTTTAACACTATTGAATACGCAATTCCCAGGTATTCACCAGTTCTGCAGCAGTAGCCCAACACTAGAATAGCTACTTCCACAAAATCTTAACAATGCATCTAATAGGGAGAAAAGAACACCAAGGAAAGACTTTGAGAGGCTATTTTCTTCTGTTTCTATGAGTTTTATTATTTTCATAATCACACCAAACTAGTCAAAACAATTTACAAATTAGCAAGGCTTGATCATAATTTTCACAATAAAATAGCAGTTTTATAAAATCAAATTTAATAAAAAGAATTAAGAAACAGCAGCAGTATACATGGTAGTTTATAAATCAGAAAAAAGTATTTATCTAGAAGACAGATTTCTGTGCAAAAGTAATTTAGTCCTGAAATACAAATAAACACTCATTTCTCTCTCTTCAAAAATAAGGTTTGTTCTTTCTCATTAAGATAGAAAAACAGTAGCAATTGGATACAAAGAACTTAGTTTCCCAAACTTTTTATTTATAGTAGCTCATTTCAAAGAGTCATTTCAGAAAATAAACTAGACAAAAATGACGAAAGTTCAGAGGAAATATGACTTTGTCATCTCAATTTTGCAAATGTTAATGACCTGCATATACTATATATATTTACTTCTTGGATGAAGTCACTGGTTAATAGGCCCTAGGTGCATCTTAAAGCAGATAAAATGGACTGTTGTTTCCATAATGACTTATAGTGTAATAAACAATATGAAAATCAGATGTATTCATAAATATAGGCTTAAACCCCTTTAGTCATGTAGAAGAATGGAGTTTGACTTTGGTTATTCAGTGGTTGGTTACGCTGGTAGACCTGGGAACTTGTAACCTTGCAAGTGTCCCTTGAATCAGTAGCAAGTTTTTTTTTTAAATTTTTTTTAATGTTTATTTATTTTTGAGACAGAGACAGAGCATGAACGGGGGAGGGGCAGAGAGAGAGGGAGACACAGAATCGGAAGCAGGCTCCAGGCTCTGAGTCATTAGCCCAGAGCCCGACGCAGGGCTCGAACTCACGGACCGTGAGATCGTGACCTGAGCTGAAGTCGGAGGCTTAACCGACTGAACCACCCAGGCGCCCCAGTAGCAAGTTTTTTAAGCAATGAACATCCAGAAATTAAGCTCAGCAAAATACTCACATGCTGTCACAAGAAATAGGAATTAATATGACACAAAAAAAGAGTTTAAAGAAAAAATGCAACTGAACACTTGTTGAGTAATAATCTGTGCAACAGGAACTATACTTACTTCTGAGAATATAGAGATGTACATCACATTTTATCTTAATTTCAAGTTCACAACTGGTCAAAATGACAAACATATCCCTGGAATGTATTGCAACATGTTGTGACCTTGTGATAAAATAGAAGTATGTATCCAAGGTATAGAGATAGTGTGGAGAGAACACTGACTCTTCTAGGATGAAGGCTGTACCAGGATGAGATAATTTTTTCCTGGTAAATGTCTGATTTTTTTTTCTAAAAATGTAATTGTCTATGAGAAGGAAATATGAGCTAGCGAAGAGAAAGAGTAAGTATTGTCCGCTAACACAATGGTTTGCCCAGGGAAATATTATACTGTTGTAATTGTTGTAGTATAACGTGAGGGAGAGGAAATGGCAAGATGAGGAGGGAGAGACTGGATGGGGCCGGCCTGTGAATTTATCTGTATGACATATGAAAGTCTGGAACTTTGTCTCGTAGATGAAAGGGAAACAATAGAAACATAAAAAGAGAAAACCTACAACTAGACTTGTGGTTTGTAAAACTAGTTTGGAGGATAGGCCAGGGACCAAAGTCCTGAGCCTAGAGCAGAGGGAGGAAGTAGATAGCTACTGCAATATCCCAGAAGACATATAGGGAAGGGCTTTACCAGGCAGTGCTAGAAATAAAAAAATAAATAAATAAATACATAACTATGGAAATACTTTGAAAGAAAAAAGAACATGAGTTAGCTTATTCAGAAGTAGGTAAGGGAAAGAGAGATGTGAAGGATCAACTTCAGTTTTTAGGATTTGAAGGGTGAGAGTTGATGCTTTCAATAAAAATACAAGACGTATCAATGGAATACAAAATAGTCTGGACTGGGTAGGATTTACTAAGTATATATTGGAGTATATTGAGTTTTAAGTTCATGAGGGCATAAAAAAATCCAACATCCAGTGGACAGTTATATAAGTCCAGGATATTCAAGGAGATTAACTTAGGTGACGGCTCTGAGCCGTCAACAGCCAAACTTCCCAGCAACTGAGGGACTATGCCTTGGATCTAACAGATTCCCAGCATCCACTACAATCAATGAAACTTGCTTTTCATATTCAAAAATAAACACTTAAATAAACAAAGCAGATCAGTGCATGACATGTAGAAAATATTCTGGGGTGAACGTGGTGATATTTCTAATTCTTTATCTCAAGAGTTGCCTTGCTAACGTCCTGAGCTCTGAAGTTCTCTTGAAAGTGTGATGTTTTCTATAGTTTCAGGTATTATCAGTTTGTGACTATTTTCCAATTATATTTGTAAGGCCCAAGCTCTTTCTTTTTCTTATTAAAGTGGCATAAATACCATTAAATTGATGAAATAGCTAAGTACAAAAATGAGGGTGAGTCTTTTGTCCTCTGTAATAACCTCCTTTATGCTAGATTTCTGATTTGTTGGCCTTTATTGACAGAAGAAACCACATTCTGCGAACAAGTCAGCCAAAGATAGCATTTACAGCTTCTAAATAATTAGGTATTGATTAATTTCAGCAGGAATATACAGGCCCTTTTTTCAAGCTTGCTCATTCTTAAAGATCATATAATTTCAACTAAAGAAATCACAAAACAGAGCCTCTATTCCTAATAGCTAGCTCCTACTGCCTATCTTCCACAATTGTATGTGTGAGCTGCAATTGCCCCAAGGAGTACCTAGCTGATAGTTTTAGTCTTTGTTAAACTTCCTGGATCTTCATTATTACACAGATACAGTTAGAAGGAAGGAGTTGCCAACTTCTTCCTCCAAACCTTAACTTTATATTACAAATGAATATACGCACTGAGAAATGTCCAAATGCAAGGAAGATGTGACCAGCTACACACAACTAGGAAGAAATAACAGCAGACCCCAGATACTGGCATTCTAAAGTGGGAGAGAGAAATATTTTTAGGAAACAATTCGTAAGGCGGAGTTGATATTTGTATCTTTGCTTAAGAAATACCCTTTCTATTAGCATGGTGGATATTAGAGAAAAACAACTTGTTCCGTTTTCTATTTCTGGCGATTTCTATCTTGACACGTTTTGGGAACCATCAATAATAATGTTTTGGTGATATATTGATACAGACATATATACAGTTATAGATGTTCATATAAAGATACACAAATAATTACTAGTGCAAGATATGGATATAATGTCCTCTTGCTAAAAAAAAAAACTAAATTTTTATGCATCAAATAATGTTCAGCATGGTAGTGATGAAAAGGTTGAAAGAATGTTCAAAGATTTCTGTCCCCTGAAAACATTAACATAGAACCACTTTCTCTCCACTAAAAAGAAGAAGAAAGAAAGAAAGAAAGAAAGAAAGAAAGAAAGAAAGAAAGATGTCCCTAAAATTATCTACACAGTAATTAGTTGGAAAGGTGAGTCTAGTCTCCCAGCTTAAGAGATTGTATTGTACAGAACCTAGAGTATATGGCTTCGGTAGGCAGAGGCATGCAAACAATTCATGGTAAACCTTAAGTCCATTCTACATTACAAGAGTAATTGCAAAACCAAAAATAGATCTATGGTGTATTTGAACCCATCAAAGTACCAATGTTTTCTTTTTGTCTATGCACAGTAGAATCTCTATGTGTAAGTGACTCATTTGCTCATAAGGTGCATCCTTAATTGATGACTTAACCTAGAAGGAATTACTGAGTTGGATATCCATTCTTTTCTTCATAGTGATCCGAAAACCAATGTCAAAACTGCTGGTCAGACAGACCATGAAAAGGTATACTAGAGCCACTGCTGGCTCATAATGTGACTGGATGTGATTCTAGAAAGACAACCTTTAAAGATTGGCACAGCCACGTGTTAAGGTTCGTAATTTGGTGAATGGACCATAGGTGAGATTTCAATCCCCTGCTGTACTTTTATGCACAGCACAGACTGCTCCAATGTGCATATCAGCACCACTGATTAGATTGATTCCTTAGGAGTGATAATCTGGAGGACAGCATATATGGAGTATTATTTGCCTGGGACATCTCCAAATGGGTAAATTATTAAGAGGTGCTTATTTGTTCAAGAACTCACATGGTGAGAAACTATTTAATGTTGTGGTTGCCTTACTTCTTCAGTTTTTTTGTTTTGTTTTTTTTTTTTTTTTTGGTTTTTTCATTTTGAAAGTGAGTCCTTAATATGCTTTTTGCCTTTATCTCTGATTAAAATGTTGACATTTTTCACATATGAATGTTTTACATATACAAAAGTGATGTGTTTTATCCATATTAATAAGTGGTCATTCCTTTATTATCCACTGTTTTAAGAATTCCAAGTATAGGTGGGTATTTAAATTGGTATATATTCAGTGTATAGGAAAATAATGAAATGCTCAGCTTCAGGTTAGAATTAAAAATGCTTTGATAAATACAGCATGCACTCACTCCATGATGTGTGTTATGTATGCATTACCAGGTATGTGGCACCATAAAGCTAAGGTACCATTTATGAATCTTATATTTCATATTACCCGAACATTTTCAAAGTCAACACTTGGAGTATTCTTCATATTTTCCCTGCCTTAAGTTTGCCACTGCCTTTGAAACTTCACCTCATATTTCATAGTTATGAATTAAACAAGGGACTGCTTCAATTTCTTTTGAAAAATTTATTATGAGTTTGGAAATGCCTCTTCCTGATATGCTGTTGCATTCTTTGAGGGTGGTAGATGTCAAATAAGGTAGTAAATAAGTGAAAATAATAAGTTTTATGTACATTATAAGGTATTTGTTGACACATACTGAAGGTGACATTGAACAGAACCACATGATTGATCCCTGACATTAGAGCATATTCTTTCTAATTTTCAAGGTGCTGTGTATGCAAACCATGTGAAATGATAGTTTCCTGATATGTTTCCACTTATGTTTTATCCTATTAAATTATTATAATAGTTTAATTTTTTTTCATTTATTTATTTTTGAGAGAGAGAGAGAGCACACGTGGGAAGGGTCAGATAGAGGATACAGAATCCGAATCAGGCTGCAGACTCCGAGCTGTCATCACACAGCCCGACGTGAGGCTCAAACTCACAAACTGCGAGATCATGACCTGAGCCGAAGTCTGACATTTAACCGATTGAGCCACCCAGGCGCCCCCTACTTAAATTATAAATAAAGGGGTTCTAGGTGCATTTGTAGCAACTGTCAGAAATGAAATAATTTCTATAACTAAATTCTGTAAAACACACAGGATAATTTTGGTTTAAGAATGAATTTATTGAACTTACTTATCTCATTATATTGGCTTCTTGAGATTAATTTCAGTGCAGAGATAATTAGGTTAAAATTCCCACCAATTTTTAAATTTCCTTTGTTGTCTGTGATTAACTGCTTTCACTGAAATTTCACAAACAATTACCAATATGTGAATATTTTCTATTAAATTGCCTCACAGACACTATATTTGTATTGTTAAAAGATTATATCTTCTTCATGAATCACTAGCATTTGGTCCTATTGTGTTAGCATGGGATTGTTTCAAGTAACGTCATTACCAGGAGAGATTGAAAACAAATAAGAATATTGGCCAAGCTCAAGATCCAAACCCAGAAAAAGGCCATCCACACAGAAGGGCTAGGTAGCAATCCACCATGAAAACTGCATCCCTGCAACCACTAGACGCCTCCAGAGGTCAAGCACACAACCACGTGAGATGGTCATTACCACTACCACGTTATGGCTCTCCCTCTGCCTGCATTGCTGCATCACTGGCTTAAGAGCAAAAGTTTCAGGTGTGAACATATGATCGCCTGAGCATAGGCAGAGTGATTTTGCTTTGAAATCTAGCTTGTGGTGAAAGGGGAGATGTTTTCCCTTTTGCTTTCATTTGGTAGGAATAAATAACACCTCCTTTCTCGGCCTGGTTTCAGAGCCAATATAAAGACAGACAAAATGTTTGAGCAGATGTTGTTTAAATCTTGGTAATCATGGTTTAACTGTGGGGCGACAATGGGGTTTGAAATGCTTCATTCTAGAATCAGACATATTTGCTCACCTATGAAAGAGCAGAGCCGCCTGTTACAACACGGTGGCATGAAAAAAACATGTGTGCTTTTTGCAAGTAGAAAATTCATAAAGGGAGATTGAGGAAGGGGCTAAAGTACATATTATGTTTAGCAAAATACCCATCATTTATTTTAGACCTCCTAAATCTTTTCTCAGTTATAATTTTTGCATGTCTTTGAAACATTCAATATTCTTTCCTTAATAGAATCACCAAATTATTGGGGCGCCTGGGTGGCTCAGTCAGTTGAGCATATGACTTCGGCTCAGGTCATGATCTCACGGTCTGTGGGTTCGAGCCCCGCGTCGGGCTCTGTGCTGACAGCTCAGAGCCTGGAGCCTGTTTCAGATTCTGTGTCTCCCTCTTTCTCTGACCCTCCCCTGTTCATTCTCTCTCTCTCTCTCTCTCTGTCTCAAAAATAAAGAAATGTTTAAAAAAAATAAAAAAAAAAGAATCACCAAATTATTTAGCCATTTTGTTCATAACTTCTTTTGAACTTTTCCACTTATTTATGTTTTGCATTATATTACTTTGAAAGAGTATCTCCACATACACACATGGTCTTCCTGAATTCAGGACTTAACAAGATTCCTTCAAATCATTTAGCTGAACTTTTCACTTTTTTTAATGATAAATGCAGCTTCATGTATGTATTTAACAAATCTTATACAGTTCTTACAATGTCAGACATAATATGTAAACACACTCCAACATTAACTCATTTCTCCCTCAAAACAATCCTATAAAGTAGATTCTACTATTATTTTCATTTTCATCTGAGGAAGCTGAGGAACAGAGGGTTAAACAATGTGGCGCCAGGGAAGAATTCAAAAGAGCGATCTGAGTCTGGAGTCCCAATTCCTAAATACTCTGCTCTGCTGTATAAAATTTGACAAATTTTAATAAAGAAGATAATTGTTTTATTTGTGTTTACCGATTTTCCCATTTATATACAAAGAGATGCTCTGCTTCAGAAGGAACTTTAACTTTGTTAGTTAAAATGCACCTAGAATTCCAAAGCATATATTTTCTTTTCCTTATTGTAGGGAGTTAACCACAAATTTGGATTTAAATTTATTTGGCTGCCAGACTAACAATGACTCTTATCTGGCATTTCTCATTCTTATTCTTCTTGCCCCGTGGCCATGGCTAATCGATCCAAGTAGAGAAAACTGACCAAACTTGGATCAATGGGATTATCTACTTTGGGAATTTTAAAATTAAAAAGGAGATGCACAGAGAAAGATGTATTTGTTGGAGGTGAATTATTTCACAAGAGAAATACAGACAGAATGTTCATTATCTCCCTTGAGTTTCCCTGAATACTGTCTTTCCTTAATCCTATTTCATTCTATATTTAAGGAATTAGGGCTATTAAAATAAGTTAAAAATGCTCTAAATCTCAATTACTACCAATTTAGAAAATAAAATGCATTACCTTCTTGAAGAAACTACAGAGATTAATGCTAGCATTGAACACTTAACATATGCAAATATGATATCTTTCATCATGTTGAATTTTCCATGTTAACAAATAACAAAGACTTCCAGATATTAGAAGTGCTTCCTTGAATTTAATCAAGTGGAGAATCTCATAGGGGCTTTTTGTTCCATTTTTCTCTCCTTGCTGGAGAAAATTTGTAAGTTCTAATATTTGTAATGCACTTTATCTTCCAAAGGCATCTTTCTACCATCTGAAACATAAGGACTACAAGAAGCAGTTGTTTTTTACTGGTGAAAGCACCAATATCCTTGCCATCCCGTTTTGGGGATAGCTCATCCTCTGTCTCCATGTTACATGAGCCTTGATTGCCTCATTGTTAAAAAGGACATCACGGTAGTCCACTAAATTCATGGCCTTTAGTGCAAAACCCCTGCAAAAGAGATAGTAGCAATTACCTTAAATGTTTTAATAAGACAGATGTGTGACAGAGGATAGACAAAGTAAAATTCATTAAGATAAGTAATACTTCAGATGCCTGAATATGACCTCATAATAGTAGACCCTTTGCTGCAGCCTGTATCCCCTGCCATTAAGGAAAACTATCAGATAGGCCACTTTATATTGGGAAGTCACACTTTCTATACTTGACTATTTTGATCTGTTCTATTTACCAGGTAATCCCAAAGCTGCAATATTTTAGTGAGATATAAAATAGAAAGTCTCTAGCTGGTTCAATTCATGGAGCAAGTACCCCTGACAATGGCCATTATGACCAAGAGAAGCCAACGAAATTTGAAGTTTCCGTGGCACATTTTAATAGGATAAGAGGCCTCTGGATTTTTGATGCAGAGCTGGCGGACATCTCAGCCCAGCGAATAATTATTCTCCCTTAAAGAAACGGGTATCAGTTTACCACTAGGCTCTAGTGAAGACAAAATGACAAACGGTTAGTTAGCAAGTGACCACACAATGTATTTCGCCTCCGTAAACAGCCCATTTCATCCACTTAATCGTATAATTACATTTTCCCAAGAGCTCAACCTCCAGCGTTAAATTTTGCTTTCAGCCTGATCAGGTCTCAAACGCACAGCTATGTCGCATGAATAAGTTGCTCACGCTAGCAATGTGCCTGCTTCTGCCAAATTGCTGATCTTCCTTCAACTCATAGTATGACCTCAAAAAGAATTTTCTATGATCACTTGACAGAAGCTGAAAAACTCAGAAATGGCTTCTGATGCTATTGTGAAGTATGGGGTCATCATGGGTGTAGAGTTTTAGCCTTATAATCTGTGTCAGGTTTGATTGTAAAGGAGAGTAAACGATAGAACCCCCTGCCCCCAAGAAGGCAGAATTTAGAGCAGGAAACTTTATTCACTTTGTATGGAGAGAGGGCTGACTTGATACCAAGGTTTACATTGATTCTCTGGGAGAGACTCATAGTCTAAGACAGTCAGTCTTGGGAAATAAACAAGAATAAGATTTATGAATTCTTAGAGTAGACATTCTTAGAATGTACAAAGGATTTAAGAGTTTTAAGACATATAGTCAAGAGGACCTGCTGTATGGAGGGAGTCATCCTCCTTCACCAACTGGTCAGTGTTTGCTCAAAGGGCCCTCAACAATGTGGTTATGGGATGTTCCAGTCCATGATGGCATGATAGGAAGAGCTTGAACTCACATCATCCACAGATACATTAAATTATACCTATTTTTTAGAGAAAGTCCTCCCGAAGAAGAAATGAGGGCCAACTAAGTAGCTTCTGCCCCCCAAAAACACAAAGAGAATAGCAAGAGAGATAGACACATAGTAATGAAGGGGGCCGCCACTTCTGATATTGTGATAGTACTGAGGGACAGGGAGCAGATTCATCTGTCCTTGGGCACAGAAATAAAGGAGCAGTTTATTTATTTTTTTTCCTTCCCCTCCCCCATGGGTTTCTGTTAATTTTCTCAGGATCCACATAAGCGTGAAAACATATGGTATCTGTCTTTCTCTGTATGGCTTATTTCACTTAGCATAACACTCTCCAGTTCCATCCATGTTGCTACAAAGGGCCATATTTCATTCTTCTCATTGCCACATAGTACTCCATTGTGTATATAAACCACAATTTCTTTATCTATTCATCAGTTGATGGACATTTAGGCTCTTTCCATAATTTGGCTACTGTTGAAAGTGCTGCTATAAACATTGGGGTACAAGTGCCCCTATGCATCAGTACTCCTGTATCCCTTGGGTAAATTCCTAGCAGTGCTATTGGTGGGTCATAGGGTAGGTCTATTTTTAATTTTTTGAGGAACCTCCACACTGTTTTCCAGAGTGGCTGCACCAATTTGCATTCCCACCAACAGTGCAAGAGGGTTTAAAGGAGCAGTTTAAAAGAGCCACTAGTTAATAAAAGATCTAGCCCAAGGACCCTACCAAATGGCAGAGGAGCTACTGGAACTCTTTCTGGGTCAGAGAGACTAGAGAGGGATATGGTTTATGCTCCCCTTCTACCCTGAGCACAGACACAGCAGGATCTGCATGCCATAGTCAGCTTGCCACGTATGCAAGCCTAGGTCCCTACCCCACACCAGCCACAGATATCCCACCAAAGTGACCACATAGAGTTACTTACTGGGACACCTCTGGTTAGCATTCACTACAGTTTCAGCCTTTGTGCCAAGGTGAAACAGGCATAATGCAGCTCAGAATAGTCCAGACCCATGCCACTTTGCTTTCAGACAGTGTGCTAGGGCGTCTCTCGTGCAGAGAATCCTGGTACCTCCCAGATGGAGTCTGTCTCAGATAAAGCCACCCTGACAGAGTGCCCTCAACATGGAATCCCCTAGAACACCTCGACTCATGCCAGCTTCAGCTCTAGTTGCCTGGCCAGGGCACCCTTGTACTGAGCACTGTGGGACACCCTGGCTTACACCCACTTCAGCTTCAGTTGTCCTGCCTGGGTGCCTTCTGTGTGAAAAACCCTGTGATCTTCTGGCCTGCATACTGTCTCAGCTCCAGCCACCTTACCAGGGCATCCGCAGCATGGAGTGCCCCAGGATCCGTTGGCTTGTAACCACTTCAGCTTCAGCAATCCTGCTAGGGTACCCTTAGCATGTAGAACTCCAGGACTCCTCAGCCTGTATCTACCTACTTTAGCTTTAACTGTATTGCCAGGGCACCCTCTGTGCAGAAGGCTCTGGAACACTCCAGATAACACTCATTTCAGCCTCAGCTATCCTGCCAACAGACCCTCCTTGTGTAGAGCCCCAGGCTACTGGCTGGGACCCACTTTAGCTTTAGCTGTTAGGCCATGGCACCTGCTGTGTGGAGATCCCAGAGACACATTGACGTGTGTCCACCTCAGCTTTAGATGTCCTGCCTGGGCACTCACCGCATGGAGAGTCCTAGGACCCCCAGCCCACACCAGTTGCAGCTTCAGTCAGCCAGAAAAGTCACCAAACACAATCTACATAGGGATGACCATACACAAGACCATTCCTTCAAATTTAGAAGTAGGTATTCTGCCTAATTTATAGAAACAAACACAGAAATTCAAGTAAAATAAGGAGACAGAGGAATATGTTCACAAAGAAAGAACAAGGCATAACCTCAGGTGAAAAAAATTAAATGAAATGTAGATAAGCAATATATGCGTGAAGATGCTCACTGGTCTGGGAGAGGAGTGAAAGAACTCAGTGAGACCTTCAATAGTGATAGAAAAAAAAATATATATATATATATTATATATATAATATATATATATATATATATATATATATATAAACACTATTAGAGTTGAAGAGTACAATACCTAAATTAAAAAAATAAAAAATAACACCTAGGGAGAATAAATAGTGATTAGCACATGCTGAAGAATGTATCAGAGATCTGGAAGACAAGGTAGTGGAAAACACCAAAGCTGAATATTAAAAAGGGAAAAGAATTAAAAAAAAATCATACACATACACAACATAGGTTAAGAGATCTCTTGAAAAAACATCAAATGAATAAACATTCATATTAAGAAGTCTCAGAAGAAGTGCGGGGGTGGGGAGGTGGGCAGAAAACTTATTTGAAGAAATAATAACTGAAATCTTCCCTAACCTAGAGAAGGAAGTAGATATTCAAGTTCAAGAACCACAAAAAGTTCCAAACAAGGTGAACCTAAGAAGGTTCACATCATGACACATCGTTATTAAAATGTCAAAGTTTAAAGACAAAAAGAGAATTTTAAAAACAGCAATAGAGAAGCAAAATGTTATATACAAGGAAAACTCTGTAAGACGATCAGGTGATTTTTCATCAGAAACTTTGCAGGACATAAGGAAATGACTCGATATATTTGAAGTACTGAAAGGGGTGGGGGGGGGAACCACACACCTCTACAAGAATACTCTACTCAAAAAAAGTTATTATTTAGAATTGAATGAAAGATAAAAAATTTTCCAGAAAAACAAAACTTAAAGGAGTTTATCACCAATAAACCAAAATTATAAGAAATGTTAAAGGGTCTTCTTTAAATGGAAAAGAAATGGTCAAAATTATATGTAATAAAGTAATGAATAGGGGCACTTGGGTGGCCCAGTCAGTTGAGTGTCTGACTTCAGCTTAGGTCATGATATCCTGGTTCATGGGTTTGAGCCCTGTGTCAGGCTCTGTGCTGACAGCTCAGAGCCTGGAGCCTGCTTCGGATTCTGTGTCTCCCTCTTTCTCTGCCTCTTCCCTGATCCCACTCTGTATCTCTCTCTCAAAAATAAATAAACATTAAAAAAACTTTTTAAGTAATAAATAAAAAGATGTAAAATATGACAGCATATAGATAAAACATGGAGGAGAGTGTAAAAAACAAAATAAATTTTTGTTTTGTTTTGTTTTTAGAATGTATTTGAATTTAAATTACCATTAACCTAATAAATACTCCTACTTTTAATGTTATGTATTAACTTCATGGTAACAACAAACCCAAAATCTGTGCAAACAATAAAGAGAAAGGAACCCAAACAACACTACAGAAATTAGTCCATCATAAAAAAAGCAGAAAAAAAGAAGAAAAAAAAAAGGAAAGAACTACAATAAAAAAAATGAGAAAACAAGCAATGAAAAGGCAATAAGTACATACTAAAGTAATTACTTTAAATGTAAATTGTGTAAATGTCCTAATAAAGATAAAGCGTGGCAGAATGGATAAAAAAAAAAAAAAAAGAAGAAGACCCATCTATATGTTGCCTACAAGAGACTCACCTTAGACCTAAAGACACATACAGGCTGATAGTGAAGGGATAAAAAAACATTAACCATACAAAAGGAAGTGGGAAAGAAAAGCCAAGATAGCAAACTTATGTAGACCTTAAATAGACTTTAAAAAAAGAGACTGTAACAAGAGACAAAGAAGATATTACAGAATGATAATGAAATCAATCCAAGAGGATATTAACAATTGTAAATATCCATGTACCTAACATTGGAGCAACAAAATACATAAAACAAAGATTAAGGGACATAAACAGAGAATTTGATAGTATTATAATAGTAGAGGATTTTAATACACAACTTACATTGGTACATAGATCATCCAGACAGGAAAACAATAAGGAGGTAATATCTTTGAACAACATATTAAACCAGATGGACTTAATAGACATATATAGAAGATTTCATTCAAAACAAAATACACATTCAAAACAGAATACACATTCTTTCAAGTGGACTTGTAGCATTCTCCAGAGTAGATCACATAGTGGGCCATAAAATAAGTCCCAGTAAACTGAAGTGGATTGAATTCATATCATGCATATTTTCTGACCACAAGAGAATGAACCTAGAAATCAGACATAAGAAAAAAAAATGGTAGAAACTCTAACATGTTGAGGCTAAACAACATGAGACTAAACAACCAAGGGGTTCATGAAGAAATCAGAGAAGAAATTAAGAAAAATATATGGAGACAAATGAAGATAAAATACAATGGTCCAAAATCTTGGGGATGTGACAAAAACCATTCTAAGAGGGAAATATAGAGCAATACAGGTCTACTTCAAGAAAGAGGAAAAAGCTCACTTAATCAATCTAACTTTATACATAAAAGAACTAGAAAAAGAAGAACAAAGCCTAAGGTGAGTAAAGGAAGGGAGTAATAAAATCACAACAGAAATAAGTGACATAAAGACTAAAAAAATAGTAGAAAAATTAATGAAATCAACAGCTTGTTCATTAAAAAGATAAACAAAATAGATAAATCTTCAGCCAGACTCATCAAAAAGGGAATGTATATACACTTATAAAATCAGAAATAAAAGAGGAGACACAAACACTGATACCACAGAGATGCGAGGAATTAAAAGAATACTACAAAAGTTATATGTCAATTATTTGGACACTATAACAGAAACAGATAAATTCTTAGATGCAATGTTCCACAATTGAATCAGGAAGAAACAGAAAAATGGAACAGACCAATAACTAGTAATGAGATTGAAACAATAATAAAAAAAAATTACAAAAAATAAAAGTCCAGGTCCAGACAGATTCAGAGAAGAATTCTACCAAGCATATAAAGAAGAGTTAATACCTATTTTTCTTAAATTCTTATAAAAATAGAAGGAGGAAGGAAAGCTCCCAAATACATTCTACAAGGCCCAATACTAAAACCAGTCAAAGGCACCACAAAAAATAAAAAATATAAACCAATACCCCTGATGAATACAGATGCAAAACATCCCCCCAAAATATTAGCAAACCACATTCAGACCATATTTAATGATAAATTTAAAAGGTTATTCTCCACAAACAAGTGAGATATATTCTGGGAGTGCAAGAATGGTTCAATATTTGCAAATCAATGAGCATGATACACCATATCAATGAAACAAAGGGTAAAAATCATATGATCACCTCAATAGATTCAGAAAAAAAATTAACAAAATTAAACATCCATTCATGATAAAAGCTTTTAACAAAGTGGGTTTAAGAGAAAACATACATCAATAATAACAGCTATATATGAAAAACACACAGGCACATTTCTTCTTTATCCATTCATCAGTTAATGGACATTTGGGCTCTTTCCACAATTTGGCTATTGTTGATAAGGCTGCTATAAACATTGGGGTTCCTGTGCCACTTCGAATCAGCATTTTTGTGTCCTTTGGATAAATACCTAGTAGTGCAATTGCTGGGTTATAGAATAGCTCTATTATTAATTTTCTGAGAAATCTCCATACTGTTTTCCAGAGTGGCTGCACCAGTTTGCATTCCCACCAGCAGTGCAAAAGGGTTCCCCTTTCTTCTCATCCTTGCCAACATCTGTTGCTTCCTGAGTTAATTTTAGCCATTTTGACAGGTGTGAGGTGGTATCTCATTGTGGTTAATTTTTATTTCCCTGATGATGAGTGATATTGAGCATCTTTTCATGTTTCTGTTAGCCATCTGGATGTCTTCTTTGGAAAAGTGTCTATTAATGTCTTTTGTCCACTTCACTGGATTGCTTGTTTTTTGAGTGTTGAGTTTGGTAAGTTCTTTATAGATTTTGAATACTAACCCTTTATCTGTTATGTTATTTGCACATATCCTCTCCCATTCCATCAGTTGCCTTTTGGTTTCCTTGATTGCTTCCTTTGCTGTGCAGAAGCTTTTTGTCTTGACGAGGTCCCAAATTCATTCTTGCTTTTGTTTCCCTTGCCTTCAGAGACATGCCTAGTAAGAAGAAGTTGCTGTGGCCAAGGTCAAAGAGGTTATTGCCTGTTTTGTCCTCTAGGATTTTGATGGTTTCCTGTCTTATATTTAGGTCTTTCATCCTTTGAGTTTATTTTTGCATATGTTGTAAGAAAATGGACCAGGTTCATTCTTCTCCATGTTGCTGTCCAATTCTCCCAACATCATTTGCTGAAGAGACTGTCTTTTTTTCATTTGATATTGTTTCCTGCTTTGTTGAAGATTAGTTGGCCATACATTTGCGGGTCCACTTCTGGGTTCTCTACTCTATTCTAATGATCTATGTGTCTGTTTTTTGTGCCAGTACCATACTGTCTTGATGATTACAGTTTTATAGTATGGCTTGAAGTCTGGAATTGTGATGCCTCCAGCTTTAGGGTTTTTGCTGTTGTTGTTGTTGTTGTTCAACATTACTTTGACTATTCGGGTTTTTTTTTTTCTGGTTCCATACTAATTATAGAATTGTTTGTTCTAGCTCTGTGAAGAAAGTTGGTGTTTTTTTTTTTTCTTTGAAGGGATTTCATTGAAAGTGTAGATTGCTTGGAGAAGTATTTACATTTAAACAATATCTGTTATTCCAATCTTTGAGCACAGATTTTTTTTTCCATTTCTTTGTGTCTTCTTCAATTTCTTTCATAGGCTTTCTATAGTTTTCAGTATACAGATCTTCTACCTATTTGGTTATGTTTATTTCTAGGTATTTTATGGTTTTCAGTATAACTTTAAATGGGATCTATTCCTTCATTACTGTTTCTGCTGCTTTATTATTGGCCTACAGAAATGTAACCGATTTCTGTTTATTGATTTTATATCCTGCAACTTGGCTAAATTCATGGATCAGTTCTCACATTTTTTTGGTGGAGTCTTTCAGGTTTTCCACATAGAGTATTATGTCGTCTGTGAAGAGTGAAAGTTTGACTTCTTCCTTGCCACTTTGGTTGCCTTTTATTTCTTTTTGTTGTATGATTGCTGAGACTAGGATTTCCAACACTATGTTGAACAACATTGGTGAGAGTGGACATCCCCTTCAAGTTCCTGGCCTTAGGAGGGAAGCTCTCAGTTTTTTCCCCATTGAGGATGATATTAGGTGTGGGTCTTTGTATATGGCTTTTATGATCTTGAAGTATATTCCATCTATCCCTACTTTCTTGAAGGTTTTTATCAAGAATGGATGCTATTATTTTGTCATATTCTTTTTCTGCATCTGTTGACAAGCTCATATGGTTCTTATCCTTTCTTTTAATAATATGGTATATCACAATGATTGACATGAGGATATGGAACCACCCATGCATCCCAGGAATAAATCCCACTTGATCACGATGAATAATTCTTTTAATGTATTGTCTGATTCAGTTTGCTAGTATTTTGATGAGAATTTTTGCTTCCATGTACATCAGGGAGATTGGTCTGTAATTCTTTTTAGTGGGATCTTTGGTTTTGAAATCAAGCCAATGCTGGCCTCATGGAATGAGTTTGGAGGTTTTCCTTTCATTTATATATGTTCTGGAACAGCTTCAAAAATAGGCATTAACTCTTCTTTAAATGTTTGGTAGAATTCACCTGAGAAACTATCCAGCCCTGGACTCTTGTTTGTTGGGAGATTTTTGATTATCGATTCAGTTTCTTTACTGGTTATGGATCTGTTCAAATTAACCCACAAGGGAAGACAGATCAGGTTCACAGCAGATGTATCCACAAAAAAACTAGCAGGCCAGAAGGAGTGGCAGGATATATTCAATGTGCAGAATTGGAAAAATATGCAGTCAAGAATTATTTTTCCAGTAAGACTATCATTAAGAATAGGAGAGAAAAAGAGCTTCCCAGATTAACAGAAACTAAAGGAGTTTGCAACCACTAATCCAGCCCTGCAAGAAATTTTAAGAGACCTCTTTGAGAGAGGGGGAAAAAAGAAAAGAAAAGAAAAAAAGACCCAAAGCAACAAAGACTAGAAAGGATGAGAGAACATCACCAGAAACACCAACTCATTCATATCTTTCAATAATCACTCTAAATGTAAATGGAATAAATGTTCCAATCAAAAGACATAGGGCATAAGAATGGATAAAAAAAATAAGACTCATCTATATGTTGCCTACAAGAGACTCATTTTAGACCTAAAGATACCTGCAGATTTAAAGTAAGGGTATTGAAAATCATCTATCAGGATAATAGATGTCAAAATAAAGCCAGGGTAGCCATATTTATATCAGACAAATTAGATTTTAAAATAAAGACTTAAGAAGGGATGAAGAAGGACATTATATCATAATTAAGGGGTTTATCCATCAAGAAGTTCTAATAATTGTAAATATTTATGCCCCCAAATCAGAGCACCCAAATATATAAACCAATTAATTACAAGCATAAAGAAACTCATTGATAAAAATATGATAATAATATGGGACTTTAACACCCCAGCTACAACAATGGACAGGTCATCTAACAAAGAAACAATGGCTTTGAATGACACACTGGACTGGATGGACTTAAAACATTTTATCCTAAAGTAGCAGAATACACATTCTTCTTGAATGTACATGGAACATTCTCCAGAGTAGATCACATACTGGGTCACAAATCAGCCCTCAATCAGTACGAAAAGATCAAGATCATAACTTGCATATTTTCAGATCACAATATTTTGAAACTTGAAATCAACCACAAGAAAAAATTTGGAAAGGCCATGAATATTTGGAGATTAAGAACATCTTACTAAAGAATGAATAGGTTAACCAAGAATTTAAAGAGGAAATTAAAAAGTACATGGAAGCCAATTAAAATGAAAACATGACAGCCCAAATCCTCTGGAATGAAGCAAAGGCTGTCATAAAAGGGAAGTATATAGCAATCCAGCCTTTCTAAAGAAGGGGAAAATGTCTTAAGTACACAACATAACCTTAAACCTAAAGGAGCTGAAAAAAGAACAACAAATACAGCCCAAACCCAGCAGAAGAAGAGAAATAATACAGATTAGAGCAGAAATTAATGATATCAAAATTTAGAAACAACAACAGATCAACAAAACCAGGATCTGCTTCTTTGAAAGAATTAACAAAATTGATAAACCCCCAGCCAGACTGATCAAAAAGAAAAAGGACCCAAATAAATAAAATCATGAAGGAAAGAGGAGAGATCACAACCAACACTGCAGGAATACAAACACCAATGAGAGAATATTATGAGCAATTAGATGCCAACAAATTGAGCAATCTAGAAGAAATGGACAAATTCCTAGAAACATATAAACTACCAAAACTGAAACAGGAAGAAGTAGTCAACAACATTTAAATAGCATTTTATACTGACAGATGGTAGCTACACTTTTGGTAAGCATAGAATAATGTGTAGAAAACTTGATTCACTGTATCGTACACCTGAAATTAGTGTAACATAATATGTCAACCATACCCAAAAAAATTTAAAAAAAAATGTGGCCATGATAGCAAAAGCTAAGAGAATATCAGTACAAGTCATCTAATTCTAAACACCATCATTAACAAAGAGATGGTTAAACGAAAATATTTATGTTATAGGGAAAGTAGTGATTTGTCCTCATTTGAGTTATTTCTTACCCACAATGCCTCCATTTTTTATCCACCGCATCTCCACTTATTCACTGAATGACTTTTACTTTTGGCTTCCCACAGTGTCTTCCTTTTGACAGACAAATTTACAGTTAAGAAGGACATTGAGGCTGATGCTCATGGAATTTTCTAGTTTTGACATATTTCATATCATTCAGGAAAATGATGCTTTAGAGAATGATAGAATTTTCACCTGACTCTTTTGGTAATTAAACCTATAAGTTGTTGGGGAGCTGCACATCACTGATACATGTTCCTAAGCAGCATGTAATGTATGGCATTACTTCTTATATTGTAGTATTTTCTGAGTCTAGGAATTAAGAAGTGGAATTTTCCCAATGTTTACTATTACTAACTAGTTAAATTCCTATCCTCAAAACTAAACTATACAGTTTATTTGTTTAGAACTCATGTTACCCAACAGAAAACTATTGTCACCAACAGAAACAATTGTGGTTCAAGGAATTGGAAGTTTAAACTGCCAACTAGAAATGTGAATCTTCCCTGACATCTGTAGTTGGTAGGGCTAGACTATTCAGGGGAGTCCTGTAAGTCCTTCTTGTATGAGAATTCTCTCCTCTTATTTAAAGAACAAGACTTGTTGGGGAGTAAGGATCTGATATTACCTCTAATAATATTCTTATTAAAATCAATCCTGGACTTCAGTCTGTAATCTTGCATTATTTACAAAGCTGTAATCATTAAGACAGTATGGTAGTGGTACAAGAACAGACACTAAGATCAGTGGAACTTAATAGAGAAACCAGAAATGGACCCAAAAACATATGGCCAACTAGTCTTTGACAAAGCAGGAAAGAATATTCAGTGGAATAAAGACGGTCTCTTCAGCAAGTGGTGCTGGGAAAACTGGACAGTGACATGCAGAAAAAAGAACCTGGACCACTTTCTTATACCATGCACAAAAATAAACTCAAAATGGATGAAAGACCTAAATGTAAGACAGGAAGCCATCAAAATCCTCAAGGAGAAAGCAGGTAAAAACCTCTTTGATCTTGGCCACGGCTACTTCTTACTCAACACGTCTCCAGAGGCAAGGGAAACAAAAGCAGAAATGAACTATTGGGACCTCATCAAAACAATAAGTTTCTGCACAGCGAAGGAAACAATCAGCAAAACTAAAAGGCAACTGACAGCATGGGAGAAGATATTTGCAAACGACATATCAGATAAAGGGTTAGTATCCAAAATCTATAAAGAACTTACCAAACTCAACACCCCAAAAAACAAATAATCCAGTGAAGAAATGGGTGCAAGACATGAATAGACACTTCTCCAAAGAAGACATCCAGATGGCCAAACGACACATGAAAAAATGTTCAACATCACTCATCATCAGGGAAATACAAATCAAAATCACAATGAGATACCACCTCACACCTGTCAGAATGGCTAACATTAACAGCTCAGGCAACAACAGATATTGGCGAGGATGCAGAGAAAGAGGATCTCTTTTGCACTGCTGGTGGGAATGCAAACTGGTGCAGCTACTCTGGAAAACAGTATGGAGGTTCCTCAAAAAATTAAAAATAGAACTACCCTATGACCCAGGAATTGAACTACTAGGTATTTATCCAAGGGAAACAGATATGCTGTTTTGAAGAGGCACAGCCACCCCAATGTTTCTAGCAGCACTATCAACAATAGCCAAAGTATGGAAAGAGCCCAAATGTCCATCGATGGATGAATGGATAAAGAAGATGTGGTACATATATACAATGGAGTATTATTCGCCAATAAAAAAGAATGAAATCTTGCCATTTGCAACTATGTGGATGGAACTAGAGGGTATCATGCTAAGCAAAATTAGTCAGAGAAAGACAAATATCTTATGACTTCACTCATATGAGGACTTTAAGACACAGAACAGATGAACACAAGGGAAGGGAAGCAAAAATAATATGAAAACAGGGAGGGGGAAAAACATAAGAGACTCTTAAATATGGAGAATAAACAGAGGGTTACTGGAGGGGTTGTGGGAGGGGGAAGGGCTAAATGGGTAAGGAGCATCAAGGAATCTACTCCTGAAATCATAGTTCCACTATATGCTAACTAACTTTATGTAAATTTTTAAAAAATCATGTTTTTAAATAGTTTAGATATCCCATATATTCAAAAGGATGTTTTATTATTTTTTTAATGTTTATTTATTTTTAGAGAGACAGAACATGAGCAGGAGAGGGACAGAGAGAGAGAGAGACAGAATCCAAAGCAGGCTCCAGGCTCTGAGGCGTCAGCCCAGAAACTGACACTGGGCTCAAACTTGTGAACCACAAGATCATGACCTTATCTGAAGTTGGATGCTTAACTGAATGAGCCACCCAGGTACCCCTCAAAAGTATGTTTCAAATAACTATTGTGGGGTTGCCTGGGTGGCTCAGTTGGTTAAATGTATGATTCCTAATTTTGGCTCAGGTCATGATCTTACGGTTCATGAGAGTGAGCTGCACCTTGGGCTCTGCACTCACAGTGCAGAGCCTGCTTGGTATTCTCTCTTTCCCTCTCTCTCTCTGCCCCCCCCACCGCAAAATACATAAAATAAATATTAAAAAGAGAGCATCTTATGTTTAAAAAAATACCTGCTGTGTACTAGGTACTATTCTAGTACAGATGTTTATCAGTGAAAAAATATATAAATATGCCTACATTCACAAAGTTTACATTCTAGCAGGTCATAAATAAACACAAATGAGTTCACATTTTGTTAAAAAAAAAGATAAGACAGAAAACAATTATATATAAAGTATGAGCTTATTTGAAAAGAGTGAATATATCCTCTTAATATTAGAAAATGCATCAATATATCAATGACATTTAAAATGTCTAGGTGATGGGTTATGATTAGTTTTAACTTTGTTTCATACTTAATTATATTCTCCAAATTACGTTCAAATGGCATTTTTATTTGTAATTAGGAAAATATCTTTCATTTCCAGTCTAAAGCAGTGAATAATAAGACCTATAACAACAACAACCAAAAAGTATGGTAGATAATAGAGCCCGCTAAATAAAGAGAAACAACATTAATTCCAACAGCAGTCTAAATCCTAACACAAAACTCCAATTATTTTAATTTTATGTATTAAGGGGAAGTCTTTAGATGCTTGCTACTCAAACTTTCTAAGAAAACTTTATTTTGTGACTCTTTGATATGGTGGACACAGAGATGTGCCACTTAGATCCCCTTTCAAGGAAGGACCTGTTGTCCAAGCTATGCGCTCTTGTGGGATTTGTCTATGCTGCTGAGGTGTCAAGAGAAAGCCACGATCTTCTCCATGGGGGAAATAAACATCTACCCATTTTGGCCTACCACAGAAGAATTCTAACAGGTTTAATACACTCCAAAATTCAACGTTGTGTTGGCCGAGACACTGTCACATCTGTGTCACAGTCTGAATTCGCCTTCTCTCTAATTCTACTTATTTTCCCACCGCGCACCTGATGAGAGTGCCTCTCCCCAAGCCTGGAAATTGTCCTGAGAGTAATTAAAGTATGTGTGTGTGGTGTGTGTGTGTGTGTGTGTGTGTGTGTGTACATAGCATCAAAGCTACATTCAATGGTATTTAAACAGAGTTGAGGATATAGCTTCTGACAGGACCACATCCCCCAATGCCTCAATCTACCCTAGGCAGAACTGAAGTGAAGGTTCACATTTTATCATGTTCTTAATCAAAGGCACCCCCCCACATACTGTCAAAGGGACTGGCTCCCATAATATGGTTATATGTAGAACATATTCCCTATCTCTTCCTGAAAGACCATCATTTCCTTATTGCTGTACCCATTTTATGATTCTATACAGTCCTTATAATTATCCGAAAAGTATACTAATTATGTTTCCGAATTTGTTTGTTGGCTATCTTCCCATACTACATTGTAGGCCCCATCAAGGCAGAGTTTGTTTAACAAACTAAACAGCACCTAAACAGTACCTGACACAGTAGGTTCTCAATATGTATGTTGAATGGATCCATATGCTAACTCATTTCAATTTAATAATTTAAATAATCCCTTCAAGTAATTCTATCTCCTATGGTAAATTCTCCAGAGTTTTTGTTCCCACTGCTTGCTACTCTTGATTACAACTTCTAGCCCTCCCCTCTTCAGTCTCAGCCTTCCTACTTCCCACAATCCCCTGGCCCAGACAGAGTAGGCTGGAAGTTTTTTACTTTTTCAATGTAATATTCTTTTTCATTATGATTTCAGGATTATGACTAAATCATGCTAGTGTACAGTAACATAAGAGAGGAAAACCAACTTATGGGTAAGGAAATGAAAATCGAAAGTGCAAGCAGAAGGTATGTAAGGAACTGTCCACAATATCCTTTTATTCTCTGAATATTAGAAGCTACATATAGTGGTTGGGTTGACTTTGATCCTTAGATAGTTATAAGACAGTAAAAACAAATAAAGGAGTTCTGTAGGCTATGGTATATTTATGGAGTGTGTCACTGAATCATTTAAAGTATCGTGTGAACTTCACTGGTCTTTTTAAATCAGAATTAGGAGTAGTGCCACAATGGATAACATTGAGGACACAGAGTATCATTCGGATAAGTTTTACTGTTATTTTATCAGTCATCCAATCATGAAATCTCTACTCACTATCTTTAAACTGTTTACAAATGTCATTCGCACTGTCTAGGGAATGGTTTGTTATGAAATATTCACTGTAACTGTCACATTTAACTGCCAATTCCAGTACAATGAAAGTCTGTCTTAATTACTGTCGTGTTTCATTTCTCATTTGCCATGCTCTTTCTAGGAAGGTAAATTACACAGGGTCTCCAACCTCAAAAAGTATGTGAAACATAAGGTGATTATTGAGAATTCAGAGAAATAGCTAAGTATTTTGAAATCAGTAATATGGTCTAAGTTTAAAAAAGTGAATTTAGTTAGATCTCACTGGTAAGTACTGATTATTAATTTGATACAAATAAAATTAGATAATATCTATTGTTATTTAAAAATAAATTTGGATATAAATTAAAGTATAAATGAAATTCAAACTCCTGAAGAAAAATATTTATCAAATAGTTTATGTCAATAGAAAGGATCAAAAAATAGATCAAAAGTTATTCCTGCATGCCTACAAATATTAAACCCTCTTCATGAAAACAGTATGAAACATAAATATTATTAAACTATATAAGATGGTTCTCATATAACCAAAGAATAGACATATGGAAGAGAGGTAAGTAACATCCAGTCACCTAGAATTATTTCTTCAATTAGGTTACCAGCAATATGAGATAGTTACATGGTCTATCCTCTAGGGGGAGCTCAAGATCAATTTCCTTTGTTCAAATGCATATTTTATAGGATTCCCCAACTGTGGGTCAATGCCAAGTACATAAATGGGTTTCCATGCTAGAAGAAGTAGCTTGTTGTGACCAAGTTAAGGGGATTATAAATAGAACAGCTCAATTATCTTGGCTCACATGGGACATTCTCCCTCACTGTCCAACACTGTTCTTTCTTTTCACACAGATCTACTGTACGATGGGCCTGGAGGCTCTTCCTCAGGTAGAACTCTTCTCCTTACAAGTTTGCATAGACTAATAGGATTAGAAAGATATTTAAATGAAATATGTGCCCATTCCTACTTAATGGAACTTCGCCCATGCCTTGGTGGATAAGAATATATTTTGACCTTTTTAACCTTAATATTAAGGTATTTATTCTAAAAATAAAGGTCAGTGAAGGGGAATAGCAAATTATCAGAAAGAAGAAATAAAATCTAGCACAAAGAAAAAAAACCCTCTATTTTTAAAAGTAAGTTTTTAACTTATTTCTACAGAGATAGGAAACTAAGAAATGTACTATGTAGATGGAAAGGAGTTTGACTTCCATGCAGTCTCAGGTAAGGGTTAATGTTACACTAGAAGGAATAACATGAGCTTCCTTTTGAATACATGCAAATTGAACTTACAGTAAGGCCTTCTAGTGAGATGACCCATAATTCTTCAAATGGCCCGAAGATAGAGACCTGTAGCCTATAGTTGAGATGTAACAGCAGAAAACAAATAGGTGAAATAAGTCAAGATAAAGTCATAAAAGAAATTGGTTTCGAGAGCCTGGGATCTAGTGTATAGTTAGCGGCTGACAGAAGGATGAATATTATGCAGTAGTGAAGTCTTAGGAAAATGCATGTATTGACCAGAAACCATTGTAGGATAATAGTCTCCTTGCATTTAGACTTCATGGTACACATAGGCAATTTTTGGTAATGAAAGCTAGTGATTAAACATATAATAAAAGGAGCTATGGATGCAAGAATGAAAAAAAAAACAAAATTTACTATTTTTATGTTACCCTTTATAGAAGATTTGTTTGCACTCTAACAGGGAATAGTCAATCTTGTTACCTGGTTGTATAAATGAAATATAGCTTTAATCTGTTTCTTTAATATTGATTTGTAGAGAATATATTTCTCCTTGCCCTTTATATATTTTTTTCAAAATAGGATTTGGGATATAAAAACCAATAATGTTGTTACTTGTTATAACAACTGTATGAGAAAATTAATTCAAGATTAATAGTGGTATTCAAAAGAGGATGAGGTTGTATAAAAATAATTGTTTATCGATTTATTTTGATTTAACTACATAAAATAGCCATCTTAAATCTTCAGTTCAAATGAATACATTAGTTTTTGTTTTTCCCCAGAGTATGTGGAATTTTTAATATATTTTGAGTTTAGAAAGAAACTAAAAATGAAAGATAGTTTCTTCCATTTTAAAATATTTTATAATTTGATAGATGTTTAATGCCATTTGTCATGTTGTTTTCTAATTGCATAAAAATGTAAGTTTTGATTGGTCCAAAATCCTTGTCCTACCTAAAGACTACTGACTCATTTATGAGTCACCTCTCAAACATATATGTTTACCTTAACTGTTTTATTTTTGGCATAGTATTCTTTGGCAATTGCAATTGTGCTTTAGTGAAATATCGCAAATATAACATATCACATTTTCTGCCTTCTCAATTTCCACCTGGCCTCAAAATAAGGACATAAAATTTTATTTCCTTTTTCTTGCAAAAGGCACATAGAGCAATAACTTGGAAGTTCATCAAAAAGCATTATTACTTGGAAAACCTTACCCTGAAAAGTTCAGTGGATCATATGCAGACACAAATTCTCAGTCTTAAAAGGCTCTTAATAGACTCAATACTTTCTCTCACTAGCCTTGCCTCTTATTAAGAAAATCATCACTTTTATTAATAAGCTTATCTCTAATTTTACATTATATATGGCCCTCACAATGTTATTTCAATGAAAACACAAAACCCACAAATAACTCATATTTGAATAATAAGTAACATGTGGGAGTTTATGTTCCAGGCACATTGCTATGTATTATATATATATATATATATATATCTCCATATATACCATATTTGTATCCATAAATACATTGCTATGTATTTTATGTATACATATATGTATATATGTATATATATATATATATATATCCATATATATATGGATATATATATATATATATCCATATGTATATATGGATTACAAATCCATGCAAATCCATGTGTGTATATATATATATAATATACATATATATATAATCTGATGGTGGTCAAAAGCCTCCTTGTTGACAATTTATTGCATCCAACCGGAGGTTACAGTACAGTCTCTCTTTTGTCTGAAAACTGCTTTTCCTATCCACAATCTATTGATTAAATTACATCCCATTTGGTAACTAAGGATTGAGAAATGACACAACTCATTACTAATGTGTTAGTAAATGAGAATAGATCATAGGAGATAATATTGATGCTTGGTTTGAATATTCTGATGTGTAGTATTTTTTGCTTCATTCTGTTCATTTGGAGAATATTATAAGACACAATTACCTGAGCCTAGACGTATAGATAACAGGCAGGTTGTTTCATTTTTCCCTGATATTTTCAACATGGGTATACCACACTCATCACCACCTCTTTCCACCTGTATGAATTATAATGTGCCCACAGTGGAAAATTTACCATGAGTCCTTCCTTTATGAGAAATGATACAAAGATCTAACATACTAAAGTGTAATAAACACAGTCTAAAGTCCTGTAGTAGCCTCAGGATCTGGAGATGCAGTTTTTAACCTTCATGCTTTTGTTGGTAGTGAGGAACTAGATGAATTATAGAAAATAGCAGAGAAACAGATTCCACAGAACTAAAGATAATTGTGGGTTGAATATGTGAAATTATTATGATTTTAGGACTTTAATAAAGTTATAAAATACAGCTTTTGCAAACCATGTGTAAGAATATGTTTATATATTTCAAAATGGCTTATATTCACATTTTTAAACATCCACATTAATGCTATGGAAACCACAGGAATTTTTTATTGTTTTCACAACCATGGCATATTGTTTGTCCAAAACAAACTAACAGAAAAAATTGCAGTTAATTATAAATTATGATCCTTGCTTCATTTGGTAGCAAACATATAGTGTGAAATATCTATATGTTTTCTATTCTAATATTATATTTAATAAATTATGTCT
This sequence comes from Felis catus, assembly GCF_018350175.1. Classification (NCBI taxonomy): domain Eukaryota; kingdom Metazoa; phylum Chordata; class Mammalia; order Carnivora; family Felidae; genus Felis; species Felis catus. The sequence goes on along the minus strand of NC_058375.1, from coordinate 179,391,719 downwards.
ACAAGTCCAAAACAACTGAATTATTTTAAGCTTTATTAATGACAGATAAATATATGTGTCCATGATTCCAAAATTCACACTTAAGTAGCTGTAAGACAGATGGGTAATAGAAAACTAGCACATATACTTGACTATTCATTTAAGACTAAATCCATTTGAAGCATTCTAAGGTTGAGAGGCCTTCAATGATTTGTATATATAGATTATCAAATATCATAGTAGAAGTAACAGACCATGAACAGTGTCTGATTCTTTTCAAACTAACCAGTGCAGATAATCATAATTATTTCTGGGTCTAGGGTCAAAAGAGCATTTCATCACTTTTCCGGTTTATTGAGGAATCTCTTAAAATAATAAGTAATATGTCATTCTTGTCAGTAAGGGTAAAGAAATTAAATGAAGCCAATTCTGGGAGTGATTTTTACCAGCAAGTTATCTCGAGCATCTTGCCTTTCAGTCTTGTCATTTTGTCTTCTAATGTAGATTTCATATTTTAGAACTACAGATCACTAATTCAACTTATTTTTTCTATACTCTAATGATATATTCCACTGGATTTTTTTTTCCCATTCAATGTACAAAGCCATTACTTTTTTGTACAAAATGTTAATGAGAACATTAGAAATATTATAGAAGACAAAACATAATTTTTTCCTTTACATCAGGAAGTCAATACTTTTTACTATGATACACTGTTATAAAAAGCAAAAACTAGCAGATGAAGAAAAAAGCTTAATTCAAGAAAGTAATAAGGAAAGTCTAATAATAAAAATATAGAGGAAAGATGCAGATTTTCAAGTAGCCCAACCTCAACTTCTGAAAACACATATATTTATTTTATGAAATAATATATAACTATTTTTATAAAAATCCATGATATGAAATAAAAGTCAAAACATTTAAGTCCACATGTTACGTACAAAACCCTTTCATAAAGAGAAAGCACTGACAGGGCACAATCATCACCAGTGGTAGTGTAATTGGTATACCTTTACTGGAAAGCAATTTTCCAATTTACGCCATAACTCTTTTATATAATAATCTGCTTTGGAGAATCTTAGCTTATGAAATGACTGAAGGTATGGAAATGATAAAAAATGGACACATCTAAATGTCCAATACCACATTGGGAGAATGTTTGTTTAGATTAAACTATGATTAATAAGTGCAACCGAACATTTTAAAAGACATGGTAAAAGAGAATTAAGGATTGGAGAATACCTTGGCTACAATATTAATTTGAAAGCATAAGAGACTGTTAAAAACTGAGAACAAACTGAGGGTTGATGGGGGGTGGGAGGGAGGAGAGGGTGGGTGATGGGTATTGAAGAGGGCACTTTTGGGATGAGCACTGGGTGTTGTATGGAAACCAATTTGACAATAAATTTCATATATAAAATAAAAAAAAGAAAGAAAGAAAACACCAGATTAAAAAAAAATAGGCATGATCAAAAGGGGATATACAACAGTATCAACTGTGGAAAGTGAATGGAAAAAGTAAGAGGATGATTGAAAATATTAACAGTAGTTGCCTTTGAATGGTAGTTAAGAACAGTGTTTTAAAAATGTGTTTTTTTTTATTTTAAATGTTCTGTTATTTCCAAGTATTTCACACTGATTGCATACAATTTGATATTAAAAAGCAAACAACTACATCAAAGCCCAAGTGAGTGACAGGAGACAATATAGATACACCGGACATCATCAAAATTAACGCCTTCTGTGCTTAAAAACACACTGCTAAAAAAAGTGAAAAGACAACCCACTGAGTCGGGGAACATTTTTCCATATCATATATCTGATAAGGGCGTTCCATCTACAATATATGAAGAATGATTACAACTCGCAGTGGTCAAACAACCCAATTATCTGAATAGACATTTCTTCAAAGAAGATATATGACTAAGACCATGGCTTAACATCATTAGCCATCAGGAAAATGTGATAAAAAAAAAAGAATTACCATTTCACACTCACTAGGACAGTTATAATCAAACAGAGAGACATTAAGTGTTGGTAAGGATGTGAAGAAATTAGAACTCTCATACACTGTTGCTGGTAATGCAAAATGGTACAGCTGCCTTGGAAGATCATCGGGCAGTTCCTTAAACAGATAAACATAACTATGATTGATTCCACTCCTGAATCTATATCCAAGAGGATAAAAATATTCAAAAAAAAGCTTGTACACAAATGTTTATAGAAGCATTAATTCATAATGGTCAAAAGTAGAGACAATGCAAAATCCAGCAAATGATAAATAGATAAAGAAATTCAAAAAATGTAGTATAGGCATACAATGTGATATTATTCACCAATAAAAAGAAAGGAAGCCTGAAACATACTACAACATGAATGAGACTTGAAAATACCGTGCTCAGTTTAAAGAAGCCAGTCACAGAGGAACACATATTGAATGATTCCATTTGTATATGAAATGCCTAAAATAGGGAAATCAGTAGAGATGGAAAAGGATTAGTGGTTTCCTGGAACTAGAGGGACTAGAAAAATTGGGAGGATGATGGCTAAGGGGTGTATGATCCATTTTGGGGATAATAAAAGTGTTCTAAAATTGACTCTGGTATGGAAGCACAGTTCTGTGAACATATAAAAATTCACCAAATGAGCACTTTATTATTTTTTTAATATTTTATTTATTTATTTTTGAGAGAGAGAGAGAGTGAGAGAGAGAGAGAGAGAGAGACAGATTGAAAGCATGTGTGAGCAGAGAAGGGGAAGAGAGGGAGAGAGAAAATACCAAGCAGGCTCCTCACTGTCAGCACAGAGCCCACGGTGGGGCTCAAACCCATGAACCATGAGATCATGACCTGACCTGATATCAAGAGTTGGACATTTAACCAACTGAGCCAGCCTGGTGTTCCCCAAATGGACACTTTAAATATGAATATTTTATGGTATGTTCATCTCAATAAAACTCATAACAAAATCAGTAAAAAAAATTAGCTGTAAGAAAGAAATACCCACAGACTTAACAGGTTAAACTGAAATATACTAGTTTTATAATAAATTTTAAAACCCATGAATTAATTTGCAGTAGATCCTGATGGACTTTCGGTGTTTGGGACTCAGAAATAACAACCTGAAGGGATAGAGTAGACAGAGGTTTGTAGGCCCCAGACATAGAGTTAGGGGAGTTACAGAAAGGAAGGGAGGTCATATAAGGAGGCTGCCATAGTTACTAACTGCATTGTTTCAATTTTATGTATTTTTATCTTATAATGCTGATTATCCAATGTAATACATTGTCAAGTACACCTGTTTTTTTCCACTTTATATGGAAAGATATCTTATCAATTCTTCTATACCATTCTGGCACATGGCATACACTCGAACAAACTGTCGAAGAATGGAATGCAAGTGACATGAACAATTTTTCAAAGAACTGATCATGAGTTGAAATTCAGGATAATGCCACCATAGAAGGACTAATATGAGAATTCCCAGTCATCTTGATAGTGAGCCAACGAAGCAACCTGGCACAGTTGTAATAACCATGGCCCCTTTCATTTATTAATTGCTTACTAGAGAACACACAGTTTGTTAAGCACTTAACATATGTTTCTCATTTTATATTTAACTAGCCAGTGGCTCAGAAATTCTCCCCAGTTTACTAACTAGCAGAGTGAAACTTAGACACTTACCAAGGTTTCACAGTTAGCAATGACAGAGCTATTTTTCAAGCCCAAGTCTGTCTCATGGAAAAATTCCTTGTCAAGTTTTAAGTTTTCACAAGGAAAAAAAGACAGGGCTTAACAGAGGACAGAAGAGTAAATAACTACTTGTATTAGATATAGTGAAAACTGTACATATTGGGTCAGAAAGTACCAAGAGCTAACTTTTCACTGATCAGTTTCACTAAAGACCCAGTATTTTTCATTCTCTGTAAGGATAAGCCCTTGGCCTAGAGTGGTATTGAGTAAAGTCACTCTTCCTGGGATATTTGTATTTCCCATGTAATCCAGAGAAAACAATTTACCTAGAATTCACTTTGCTGGTGTCAATCCAAATCTTATTGAAGGCAAATGCACGTTTATTCAGTTGTAAGAAAAAAAATCATTTAGCTACAATTAATTTTAATTATTTCATAATCACTATTCCCATTTTAATTGATTTGATCATTATAGAGAAGATAAATTATACGTTTTACAATAATTTATATATACTTCAAATGCCACCCTTTTTGAGCACTGTCCTCCTTTCATCTTTGAGAAATAGGCATGTCAAGGTGATTCCTTCATCTTGTACAACATTTCTGTTCACTAGCAGAAGTATCACTGAAAAAAAAAAAAGTATTGGGGCAACATCTACATTGCTAGGTCTTTCATGACCTTTAGAGAAGTTAGCTTCGCCCATAAACAAATTTGAAGAATGAGATAATTACACCAACTTGAAGGCTCACAATGTAAATGAATCTCGATAGTGATTAGTCAGATTCCTTTAGTTAGAAAGAAATGAAATGAGCATATATTTTGCAGAGAAATAACATTTTTAACACCTTATTTTGGTAGTGCTAACATAGGACAAAGCTAAAATTTTAAAATTTAACTCAACTAAAACTTAATTTTATTAGTCAAATAACTTTTGTTAGAATAAAATAATAGCTATTACCCATAATCTCTAAGCAATGAGATGAATGTAAAATAAAGTAAAACAGAGGTGTCTGGAAACAAGTATATTTTTTTTTAGATTGTCAGATCATCTGGATTTCTGTAACAATAAATCCTTTTTTGCTCATTCTCTTATATTTTCCTCTAATTTTCTTTGAAATGTGAGTCAAAAAGCATTGACCATACTGTGCTTCTTTATTCTCCATACACTTTGATTTTCTTCTCATCTTAAAATAAAGAGTTTCTATCAATGAACCTGGGTGCTTCTTCTTAAATATCAACTAAGTTATTCATTATGAATTTAAAATGTCACTCAATTTCTTCTGCTGTACACATATAAATACATAAGCATATTCAATATTGAAGAGTTCATTGATTATGCTAAAATTAGTAGAGAAATATTTTTTCAACAGTGTATTACCTCTAAAAATTATAATATATATAAAAGGGTCACCAACATTGTGACATGAATTTTGTCTGGTTTGCTATATTGAACCAGTTAGGAGATCAGAATAGATATGCTCAAAACAGAGTCTACTCTTTCCTAAATGAGATCTCAAAACTTCTTTTCACTTTATGTTGTCTTAAATATAGTAGACATAGGCTATATCATATAATTACATTTCTGTCTGTTTTCATTCACTCAAGTAATATAAATTTAGTTTCTCCAAGGTTGAATATATTATATTAGGCTTTGTGTACTATATGCCTTTTTTTCTCAAAAAAAAAAAAAAAACGCATAAGCTGTTTTAAAAGAGAATGACCCTCACAATTTGCATAGCACTATTCCTCCTTAACAAAAAACAAATACTTCTTTGTATCACTTGAAGATGTTAACCAACTTCACATTGCTGGACAAAGTGCATTGCATTAGTTATCTCTTGCTATCGTAACAACTTACCATGAACTTAGTGGTTTGAAACAAGACAGATTTATCATTACGTTTTAATCTTATTTTGCATTTCTGATGTTGAATTGTCACAGTCCTCCCAGAAAAGTACTGTTTCTGAGAGGTATTAGTGATCCGTAGGTGTATACATTTTATACCCGTGAGTCATTCATTGTGTGAAAGTTTTCACAAGATAGTAGGAGAGTGAGATGATAGAATTAAATAATATTTGAGAAAATCTGTGAGAAAGAGGAGAGCAGCTTTTGATAGTCAAAAGCTAACAAATAGCTATGACTCCATTTTTGCTGCAAGTTGGCCTGGAATTCCCAACTAAACCAGAATGTTCTTCTGCTGAACATAAACAATTTCACAAAACACAGCCAGACAAGGTTATTCTCTAACTATAATGTAGCAAGACAAAAATTAGACCACTTTATAATCCAACTATGAACTCAAACATAAGCAATACATTGTACAAACCACAGGAATGTTCAGACAATTCCTATCTCAGCTAAAGTAAACGACAGTTGCTTTACAAATTGCCACTTTAGACTTGCTCAATTATTACCTCTTTGTAGACAACAATTAAAATACTCAATAATAGAGGGCACCTGGGTGGCTCAGTTGGTTGAGCATTTGACTCTTGATTTCAGCTCAGGTCACGATCTCATGATTCGTGGGTACAAGCCCCAAAGCGTAGAGCCTACTTGGGATTCCCTCTCCCCCTCTCTTTCTGCCCTTCCCTGACTTGTGTTCTCTTCCTCTCTCTCTCAAAATAAATAAATAAACTTAAAAAATTGTTTTAAAAATAGTTTTAAAAATATATACTCAATAATAGAATTACCTTTACTTCTTGGTGCCATCCAATGAAAGCAAAACTGTTTCCTTGAATCCTGCTCAAAATCTGATAGCATAACCCCAATGTCTATAATATTCTCTTACTAAGACACCTCATGTGGCATCTTCCCTTTTTGTAAGGAGTCAAGGACCCAATATTGTTCTAGAACAGGTGTTTTCCTGATAGCTGTGGTTGCCAATACCAATTTCTTCCATTTACTATCATTTACCTATACATAATTTGATATTTTATAGGACTATAAAATAGTGAGAATGAATAATAAATTTATGATATGGAGTTTCTTTGATAAAATTTATAGATATATTTCCTACATTATTTTCAGTTTAGTTTGGGATAGAGATGCAGATTTTACATAGATGGATGGAGAGACAGATGATAGATGACAGGGAGAGATAGTTGGGTGGATAGATGATGATAGATGGATAGATAGATAGATAGACAGATAGATATATTACCTGTGTTAGAAAATATACTACCACCAAAATTACTTTGTTAGCAATTTTGACTATTTTAATTAACAAGTTATTCAGTATTAGGCCTTAAACATAACTAGTTTTGCAATAGCTACCATAACAATTTTTATCATTATTTTTATACTAGCTGTATCTTAATTTCTTTTTTATTTTTATATGCTGGGTGACCAATTAAGCTTGCTTAGGCAATATATTTGTTGGACTTTGATAATGTAATGAATTTACTTGCCTGAAAATTTATTCTAGTTTCACATTGAACTAATCAAAATGACATTGATTTGCTTAGATTAATGGCTGGCATTCAAAATGCTGTTTTACGTCAATGAAAGACATTTTGAGTTTTATAAAGGTGCTGTGGATTATTATTATTTTACTTGTGGATTTCCCAAGAGCTAAACTTCTCATTACCTGTTTACCTAGCAACTACTAAAATTTATAAGTTAGGGACTAGAAATGTTGCTTAATGCTTTTTATTTTTTTATTTAAAAAAATTGATGTTTATTCTTGAGAGAGAGATACAGAGCATGAGTGGGGGAGGTGTAGAGAGAGAGGGAGACAAAGAATCCTAATTAGGCTCCAGGCTCTGCACTGTCAGCATAAAGCCTGATGTGGGGCCCAAATCCACGTGCCGTGAGATCATGACCTGAGCCAAAGTTGGACGCCCAACTGAGTGAGCCAGCCAGGCATCCCCGATCCTTTTTAAAAATGATTTCATTTTTGCATGATCCAGAATAACAAATGTAATAGTTTTCCTACGGGAAGAAGTAATAAGAAAGAAACTGTTGGTTGTTATTTTATATAATTTATATATGCTTTTAGATGTAAATTTATATATTTTAAATTATAATATTACATAATATAGTTATATAATATGTGATATAGACACACACATAGGCAAAATTTTTAACAATATTTTTTAATCTTGTACTTTTTCTACTAAAATTTTTACAGATTTGGAATACTTCCTCATAACCACAAATTTGTGTTGATGTATTTTTCAATATATCCATGAGTGGGTTTTTTAGAATAAAAATAAATCTATATAGGAGAGGCTTGAAAGAAACTGCATAACCCATTCTCTTCATTAACAAATATATCTTACTCCAAGGTCAGATGTGAGTCGTTCTTACAGTAGCAAAAAATTAAAGATATTTATATATTTATCATTTTTTAAAAAAATTACTTAATGTTTATTTATTTTTGAGAGAGAGACACACACAAAGAGTATGAGCAGGGGAAGGGCAGAGAGAGAGGGAGACACAAAATCCAAAGCAGACTCTAGGCTCTGTGCTAACAGCTCAGAGCCTAACGTGGGGCTCAAACCCACCGTCTATGAGATCATGACCTGAGCCCAAGTTGGACGCTTAACCGACTGAGCCACCCAGGTGCCCCTATATATTTAGCATTATTAATTTAACAAATCAAATTTGACATTCTTTCCTCTTGGGGAAAAGAGAAGGAACTAAGTAGACTGAAATTTATACAGGATATAAAAATAGTTTTAGCAATGTGAAATGCAAGATTAATCACTCTTAGAGACCTGAGAATTGAGCAAAGTTAACATCTGAACGAAGAACATGTATCATTTCCTAATGTTCTTTGGAGAAAGAATAATCTAGACCTATTCAACTTTTATTTGATTGGGCATTTAAAAAGGAATATATGAAATACTACAATGAAAAATATCCCTACTTTGGACTTGCCTTTTTCATAACAGTTTAAGAAAAGAATAGATCCTTTATTCCTGTGGAGTAAATGTGTAGGGTAATTGAGGTTATAAGAAAGAAATGAAGTTTTCTAGAACTAAATCCTTGGGAAGATATGTTCTCACGTTAACCAGAACTTTGAAAAAATTTAACAAAAATTAAAAAGTGAAATATTTTGGTGACTGCTTCCAGTATCCAGAGTGAAATAAAAAGGTTCTATTTAGTGACATAAATGCTTTGCAGACAACTCCAAAATTCTTGGTCGACGTATATTTGCAGATACGTTGAGAAAACAGATACATGAATATGAAAAATGCAAGCCTTTTTTTAAATAAGTCCAGCTGCATGAATGTCCAGTATACAAATATTTAAAAATAATTGGATTGACTTAGTAGATTCTTGGAAAGACCCATAACAAAATGCTAATGGTTTCAGTCGGGAACAGAACTAAGAAATTGTGTGGAAGGAGACTTTTTAAGTTTTTTTTTTTTACTGTTTTAAATTTTAGTTTTTGGGGTGTTGCTTTTTTTTCCCTTTGGAGTGCTTTAATTCTTTTATGTGCCTCAAATAAACATAATTATAAACTAAAAAAATATCAACTGGACTTTTTATTATTTTATTTTATTTTATATTTTACTTTATGACATTTTTATCTTAGAGAGAGAGAGAGAGAGAGAGAGAGAGAGAAAGTGCATGAGCAGGGTGGGAGGAGCAGAAAGAGAGAGAAGTTTATTTGACATTATGCTATATTCACCACAACTATAGCTACCATCTGTCCCATTATGTCACTATTATAATATCTTTGACTATACTCCTGTGACTTACACATTCTGTAACTGGAGGCCTGTATGTCCCCCTCCCCTTCACCCATTTTGCCTCATTTCCAATGCCTTACCCCCTGCCCTGGCAACCACCAGTTTTTAATCTGTATTTATAGTTCTGATTCTCCCATTATTTTGTTTATTCATTACTTTTATATTCCATCTATGAGTGGAATCATATGGCACTTGTCTTTCTCAGTCTGATTTATTTCACTTGGCATAATACCCTCTAGATCCATCCATGCTGTCAAAAATGGAATAATCTCAGCCTTTTTTATGGTCATGTAGTATTTTACACATACATACATGCATACACACATATATATCACATAATATATATTAGATATATTTCATACAATATATATGTCACATTTCTATCCATTTGCCTAATGATGTACACTTTGGTTGTTTCTATGTCTTGGCTATTTATAAATGCTGCAATAAACATAGGGGTACATATATCTTTTTGAGTTAGTTTTTTCGCTTTCTCTGGGTGAATACCCAATAGAGGAATTACTGGATCATATGATATTTCTATTTTCTACTTTTTGAGGAATCTCCATACTGTTTTACACAGTTGGTATACCAATTTACTGTCCCACTAACAGTGCATGAGAGTTCCTTTTTCCCACGCTTTCATCAACACTTGTTTCCTGTCTTATTGATTTAATCATTCTAACAGGTGTGAGATGATATCTTACAATGGTTTTGATTTGCATTTTCCTGATGATTGGTGATGTTGAGCATCTTTTCATATGTCTGTTCGCCATCTGTATATCTCTGTTGGAAAAATGTCTATTCAGGTTCTCTTCCCATTTTTTAATTGAATTGTTTGGGGTTTTTTTAGGGTTGAGTTGTATAAGTTCTTTATAAAGTTTTGTTATTAACCTCTTATCATATATTTCATTTGCAAATATATTTTCCCATTCAGGGCGTTGTCTTTTTGTTTTCTTGATGGTTTTCTTTGCTTACAAAAGCTTTTTATTTTGGTGCAGTCCCAGTAGTTTATTTTTGCTTTTGTTTCCATTGCCTGAGGAGACATATCTAGAAAAATGTTGCTGTGACTGATGTCAGAAAAATTACAGCCTGTGTAGTCTTCTAGGATGGTTATGGTTTTAGGTCTCACATTTAGGTCTTCAATCAATTTTGAGTGTATTATTGTATATGTTGTTAGAAAGTGGTCCAGTTTCATTCTTTTTCATGTAGCTGGACAGTTTTCCAAGCACCATTTATTTGGTATTTATTCATTTCCCCATTGTTTATTCTTGCCTTCTTTGTCATAGATTAATTGACCATACAAATCTGGATTTATTTCTGGAGTCTCTATTCTGTTCCATTCTATTTTTGTGCCGGTAACATACTGTTTTGATTACTACATATTTGTGAGTGATGATTTCCTCCTTTCTATTTTTATTTGTTTTCTCTCTGCAACTCATATTATCTGGACATTGATAGGGAAATAATTATGATACCTTTCATTTCCTATTTTCCATATTCTTCATCCTGAGAGAGTTCCTCAATTTATTCTCTAAACTTTTTTTCACTTTTTACTTTATATCATTTTAATTGTAATTTTGAGGAGCTTGTATTCTTTTTCAATAGCAACCTGTTCTTGTTCCAGAATGCAGTAAATTATTTTCTCTCTCAAAAATATTAAAGATTTCATACAGCTACACAATCGTTGTTTCTTCCAAGTGCCTTTCTGGTTGTTCCTTAGTTTTTTGTTTGTTTGTTTTGTTCTTATTTTATATTAGAAAACTACACAGATATAAGATGACACTTTACTATGTGCTTGTATTTTAAGGAAAGGACACTGAAAAGTTGGTTGAAAATTCTATGACCATGAGTAAGACTTGTAGACAATGGGGTTCAGTATAGGGTGATCTGGCTGAGCTTTGCCATTGAAGACACACCAATTTAAGTATATTAAGGTATCATCTTGAGCTATTCAGTTTTCCTAGAAAAGATGCTTCCACCCTACTTCCTGAAGGGTGTACGTCTGGCTAACAGTATTCTGTAAGGCCAAAGTGGAAGAAGACAGGGGTGTCAACACTTAGAAAGTAAATTCTCATTAAATTCAATGGCACTTGATTTTTTTTTTAAATTAGAGACCCTATCTTTTTTTTTCCTACAAAGATTTATCTTTCCTCAAGTGGAAATAAAGAGCCTTAAGCTATAAAATTTACACTTAAAAAGTTAACAAGTAATTATCTCCTAAAAGAAGGTGTTACATTTCAGTTCAGAGAAAGTTTTGATACATAAACAAACATTACAGGTATCTCTTTTAGAAACATGATATTAATGAATGTGGGAGGATTCCCATTGAAGTGAAAAGACAAAGAAGTCCATCATTATTAGTGATCAATATCATGGTGAGGTGTTAGCCATTAGAATAAAACATAAAAAAGTGGCTGTTAAAAAAGCTGTTGCTTGATTATTGAGGCAAAAAAGGGAAGAGAAAAGGCAAATGTAATTAATTTATATGTAAGTACTGACAGAGGATAGAGAATCTTACCTTGTGCTGAAGAATTATCAAGAAACACATGAGAGGTAAGAATTTGGATTTAATGGAAAAAAATGGAGTTGGGAAATAAAATTTTATTACATATAAATAGAGATTTTAAAAATAGAGTTCAGAGGAGTTAGAGTAGTTCTCATAGAATATTGAAGAGTTAAGAGTTGAAGAGATGCATAACAGTTGGTTATGTAACAGGTATAATTGAGGGCATTCCAACTGAGAATATGAGCAAAAGTGAAGCTTCAGAAATAAAAATGAGCACAATGCTGGGGGAAGAAAGGCAGGTGGACTTCTGTACTAAACAGTATACAGTGTTGCTACTAAATAGGAATGAAGTTGCATATATTAGGTACAATAAAATTAAGGAGCAAAGTAGATTAGTCTTCATGTTATTTGTCCTTCAGCATGAAAGTGATGTTTAATAAATATTGATTCATCAGCGGTGTGAAGAACACAAAGGGAAGAAATTGATATCAAGGTATTAGGGCAAGGTAAGGAGACTTCTGGTTCAAAATGGCATCTAAGGCGGGGGGCCCCTGGGGGGCTCAGTCGGTTGAGTGTCTGACTTCGTCTCAGGTCATGATCTCATGGTTCATGAGTTCGAGCCCCAGGTCGGGCTCTCTGCTGAAAGCTCAGAGCCTGGAGCCTGTTTTGGATTTTGTGTCTCCCTCTCTCTCTGCCCCTCCCCCCACTGGGGCTCTGTCTCTTTCCCTTCTCTCTCTCTCAAATAAATAAACACTAAAAAAATTTTTTTAAATGGCATCTAAGGGGCACCTGGGTGGCTCAGTTGGTCAAGTGTCCAACTTCAACTCAGCTCATGATCTCATGGTGTGTGAGTTCAAGCCCCACGTCAGGCTCTGTGTGGATGGTTCAAAGCCTGGAGCCTACATCGGATTCTTTATCTCCCTCTCTCTGCCCTCCCCTACTCGCATTCTGTCTGTCTGTCTCTCTCTCTCTCTCTTTCTCTCAAAAATAAATAAACATTAAAAAAATGGCATCTCTAGTTCTGCATGGAGTCTTGGAGCCCATTATCTCAACACTTGTTTGTTACATGTTTGGAATTTAGTTTTAAAACTGAACCATTCGCTTTGGAACATTTTGTTCATCTACTCTTATCTACCTCCTCATTTTCATTTACTGGCCTTATTGTTCATTAGTTCCCTTTTATCTCCATCTCATAATTTAGATTTGATACCCTACTTAAAACTATGAACTTGGTTCTTCGTGATATTCTAGTTCCCTTCCCTAGCAATGCGTTTCCTCTACCACTGTGACTAGAATAAAGATGCTGCTATTCCATTGCTACCCTTTCAAGATAAACTCATCTGATTCAAGCCTACTCTGGATGTATGGAATTGTCCACACTGAAGGATTTGGGAAAACAGAACAATTCCCTGGTGCCAAGTTAATACAGAAATCATCATTAAAAAAGATCCCATCTATTGAGTACTCAAATATAAATTATGAAACAATCACTATAATTCTTGATGTTTGTGAGGAGCTATAGAACAAAAGACAATCTTAAAAAATAATTATGTCATAAAAAAAGAAAACATTTAATTTACTCAGGAAAAAATATCTGAAAATGAGGAGATATAATTATATTGCAGAAGATAACACCCTAAAATAAATTGACGTTAGTGGAAAAAAAAGTGAAGGTTTAATGCTTTTTTAAAAAGCTCCTAAGGCTCTAAATCATAAATCTGGAATACAGATGCCAGATTCCAGATGGTTTATGTAAATGACTGCATAGAATGTGCATGGTGCCTGGAGTCTAGGTTTCTGAGCTTTCAGGATAAGTGTGGTTTTACAGCATTCTTCATCACCTAAGTGTTTAGTTTCTAAAAGAGCAGCTATTATTTCTCTCTTAAAAACAATGCTTTAAAAACAAAGGCATATGTTTCCATTAGACAGATATATGTTCCCATGACATACAATATATCAAAGTAATAGGCTCATCTGATTTTATTGTATAGATTGGTAGAATTGTATGTTCTTCCCATTAAAATGTAATGATAGGAATAATGGTTTGCATTTGTATGTATTTGCCACGTGACAAGCACGCTTCTACATTAAAAAAAATACATTAACTAATTTAATCCTTGCAACCACCTTAAGGAAGTAGGGGCCACTGCTACTCTTTTCCAGAGGAAGAAACTGAGAAACAAAGAGATTAATAAACTTTAAAATCACACAACAAATATATATTAGAATAGAAATAAAACCCATACAAACTGACTTTATTTTTTACTATATAATATTATATTATATTATATTGTATATAATACATAGTCTATCAATATATTCTCATATATGATAGAAATACATATACATGATAGAAATATATAGATAGATGTAAACAGAATTACATAATTATGTCATATATTTCTATAATACATATCATATATTCTATTACATACATTCTATTTACATATACCTATCTTTAAAAATCTTTTTTTAAAGTTTTTTTTGTTTTGTTTTGGTGGGAGGGAGGGGTCAGAGGGTGATGGGTATTGAGGAGGACACCTGTTGGGATGAGCACTGGGTGTTGTATGGAAACAACTTTGACAATAAATTTCATATTAAAAAAATAATAAAAAATAAAACAAACTGACTGTAAAGTTTGCATTCTTACCCACATGCTAATATTGTGGATAAGAGAGATAAATGTATATTGTGTCATGACCTTGCACTTAGCACCGAACCTAGTCTGTGAGGTACTCAGTAAATATGAACTGAGTAAATGTAATAAACCAAAGACATATAGTGTTTAATCTTTTTGAATCTTTGTTATGGATACCATCACTACAGATATTCATGAATTTAGAAGAATCGAATATAATGAAATAATGTTAAATGAAATGCTAAATGTATCCTCTAAATGTCTGTATGCCTTTCCAGAAATAACAACTATAAACTATTTATTTAAAAAAATGTAATGTTTATTTTTGACGGAGAGAGAGAAAGAGAGAGAGACAGAGCATGAGTGGGAGACGGGCAGAGAGAGAGAGGGAGACACAGAATCCAAAGCAGGCTCCAGGCTCTGAGCTGTCAGCACAGAGACTGATGCGGGACTCCAACTCAGAGACCACAGAGATCATGACCAGAGCCCAAGTCGGACTCTCAACTGGCTGAGCCACCCAGGCGCCCCAGAACTATTTATTTTTAAAAAATGGTTACTTTTATAAATTTAAGTAATACACTTAAGCCTTCCCTTTGCTCTATCACCTTAAAGCATACATATATATTTGTGTATATGTGTATATTTGTATGTGTGTGTGTGTGTGTGTGTGTGTATTTACACAGAGTGTAGTATTTAACAGAGTGTAGTATTTCATAAATTGGGACTGAGAGCATTGGTAAATGTCCTGAATATATGAATGTCTATGCATTTACTTATTTACTTTCACACTTAATAAAATATTAATACTATGTTCATAAGCACTCGCCATATGGAACTATGAATGCATTGCTTTATGACCTCCAACATTTAGTGTTGCTCATGAAAGGTTGTTTAAAATGCAATCCTTGTCTTTTATGTTAGTTTCTCTGGATGATTTTAAGATATTCTTTATATCATAATATGTCAAAAATTTCATTTTATTTCCATTTTCATTGTTTCTTCTTCCACTCTGAAATTATTATTACATGTTGGCACTTCAAAATCTATGCTGCATATTGTTACATATATTATATCTTTAGTTTTTACTCAGAATTCCTTCGACTTCATCTTCTAGGCTTCCATTTTGACAATATTTTTATTATAAAACATAGTTATATTTAGCAAATATTCTTGAACTGCCAAAGATAGTTTTCTTTTATTGTTCTTTTTGCTCTGCATCACTTTCTTACTTTTGCTTGAAATATCCTCTCAAATAATTATAATAGTAGTATAGTTTTATTTAAAAATTTTTCCTCTTTACTGAATCATTTATAATTATCTTATGGAGACTTCTGCGGGTTCATCTTGTCTTCTTTTGTACAAGCAACCTTGTTTCTCTCTTAAATATTGGTTTTTAATGAGGGACTAACTTTACCAGTATAGGGAGACAGTTTATCTTCTTTCTCTACAGTTCAGCAGGTCTGTTTTCCAAACATTTTGTCTTAAATGGAAGATTAATGTCAATTTTTACTCTGAGGAGAGTAAGCAGGAAACCAGTCGGCAGTCTGGAAACCCTTTTAATGTCCAAAGTAAAGAAATCTTTAATTTAGAAACAGACATGCGTAGTATATTTCCATATTAAAGAAAGATGCCTTTACCCCTTTCCATATTCCCTTTCTATTGTGAGGATAGAGGATTACCTCAAATCATCTCCCAAATCCCACTCTAAAAGAAAATACCTGGGTAGATTATCTACTTATTTTAGAGAGAAGTTTAAGTACCTTACATCAGAGAGAGGAAGCTGTTGCTAACAGAACTAAATATAATAAGAAGGTAGGATGTTTTAGTCTGTTTGGGCTGCTATAAAAATATGACAAAGTGGGGAGCTTATAAAATATAGACATTTATCTCTCACACTTCTTTCTGAAGGCTGGATGTCCAAGATCAGTACGCCACATGGTCAGGTAAGGGCTCTATTCCAGGTCACAGACTGCTGGATTTTGTGTCCTCACCTGGTTGAAAAGGTTAGGGATCTCACTGAGATCTCTTTTACAAAGGGACAATCCCATTCATTATGGCTCCGTCCTCACAATTGAATCATCTCCCAAAGGTGCCACTCTGAATAACATCACACTAGGGGTTAGGATTTCAATGTATGAATTTGGAGGGAGGGGACACAGACATTCAGACCATAGCATAGGGCATTAACAGTCCAGCTGTTTGCAGTGTGGGATTAATGACCCTGATGACTTTCTAATAATTCATTCCTATACTTTATATTTTTTGGTTCTACAATGGTCTTTAAAGAACTGTCTAGAAAAAAAAAACCAATTCATTCTACAGCTGGTATTTTTTTTTTTTGCTATGGAAGTCTCAGTCAGCTTAATTTTGTTTACTTTCTAGTGCAAAGAAAATCTTCCAAATATCTGGCATCCGTTCTTGTTTTCCAGGAATCTTTGTTGTAATTTAAATATAATTTACATTATTTCAACAGGATCTGAGAGGCAGGGTGGGATAGAAAGACAGAAAAGAAGTATTTTCAAACCTATTCAGAGATGTTGACATGAAATCTGAGGCATCATACTTAGAAGCTGTGAAAAATATGGCATTACTTGGATTATAATCCATCACATGGTTTTTAATCCATAATATGACACGAGGGATAAACGACAAGTTTATTATATATATACAAGAACAATTATTTTCTAAAACTAAAGACACAGGGTGCCTGGGTGGCTCAGCTGGTTAAGGGTCTGACTTTTGATCTTGGCTCAGGTCAGGATCTCACAGTTCATGAGATGGAGCCCCGCGTTGTGCTCTGTGCTGACAGTGTGGAGCCTGCTTGGGATTCTCTCTCCCTCTCTCCCTCCCTCCCTCTCTCAAAATAAATTAAAAAAAAATATTTTTTAAAATTAAAAAAGATAAAGTTATGTAAACATGCACTAATGGCTTCAAGCCATGCAATTCACTTGTACAAACTTTAGAGGTCATTTGTATTAAGTCTATGATCTATGCATCCAATAAAAAAGAACATTTAATTTAGTTTTACAAATTAAAGGAAATAAAATAATGGATGTTAACAGCAAGCAATTTGCATGCATATAACAATTATAAACCAAATACATAGAGAGGAATTAATCCCCAAACAGATTTTTATGCCTGAAGTCTCGAATAAAAAGAAAAAGAAAAAAATAATAAGTAAAATTGTAGGAATATCACCTTTCGGCTGATGATAAATTCTCAGCCTACACACAGAAACAAACCTTATCAACATTATTGGTATTTAAAATATCATTGCTGGGAGGGTGGTAGAAAGAAGTTTGTCTAATATTACCAAAAATACTCATGAAAAATGAAGAGATTACAAAATTGTGGTACATATCCTGACTTGGCAAGAAATAGATTTTCAGGTTATTTTATTTTTTTAATGAAATTTATTGTCAAATTGGTTTCCATACAACACCCATTGCTCATCCCAACAGGTGCCCTCCTCAATATCCATCACCCACTTTCCCCTCCCTCCCACCCCCCATCAACCCTCAGTTTATTCTCGGTTTTTAAGAGCCTCTTATAGTTTGGCTCCCTCCCTCTCTAACTTTTTTCCCTCTCCCCCATGGTATTAAGTTTCTTAGGATCCACATAAGCATGAAAACATATGGTATCTGTCTTTCTCTGCATGACTTATTTCACTTAGCATAATACTCTCCAGTTCCATCCATGTTGCTACAAAAGGCCATATTTCATTCTTTCTCATTGCCAAGTAGTATTCCATTGTGTATATAAACCACAATTTCTTTAGCCATTCATCAGTCGATGGACATTTAGGCTCTTTCCATAATTTGGCTATTGTTGAAAGTGTTGCTATAAGCATTGAGGTACAAGTGCCCCTATGCATCAGCACTCCTGTATCCCTCGGGTAAATTCCTAGCAGTGCTATTGGTGGGTCATAGGGTAGGTCTATTTTTAATTTTTTGAGGAATCTCCACACTGTTTTCCATAGCGGCTGCACCAGTTTGCATTCCCACCAACAGTGCAAGAGGGTTCCCGTTTCTCCACATCCTTGCCAGCATCTATAGTCTCCTGATTTGTTCATTTTAGCCACGCTGACTGGCGTGAGGTGGTATCTCAGTGTGGTTTTGATTTGTATTTCCCTGATGAGGAGTGACGTTGAGCATCTTTTCATGTGCCTGTTGACCTAGCTTTTCAGTTTAAAATAATACTCAGAATTAAAGAATAAATATTTCCTTCATATATGTACTATTTTAAGAACATCTGGAAGAATATTGATTCTTTATCCTTAAAAAAAACTGTCATTTCTCCAGACTTCCCTAACAATCTCCATATTTCAAAATCTCAACAAGGTTAGCATAATATTTTATTACTATAAATTATGCCCATAAGTTGAATGGAATATTCACAAGCATTGTAACATCAGATTCTTTAAACACATCTCTCTTTATTCATTCCTAGACAATAAATGCAACTGAGGGAAAAAAATGGATAAAGAGGAAAAATGCAAACTTTACTATCCCTTTCTTTAATTCTAGGGCCCTCAGTATAAAATTCTTCAAGGAATTTCTAAACATTTTTCATTCAATGCCAAATTTTCTTTTATTGTTTAATGTAAGTAGAGATCTACAAATGTTCATTAAAAACAAACAAACGAACAAAAACCTCAATGCGGGTCTGTAATCCAAAATTGGCCTAACATTACATTATTTTACTACTATGATTACTATTGTTTTAATTCTTTACCCTCATTTTTCTCTATTTTCTTTGCACACTTTCATATTTTATATATATGGTTGTTTCTAACATTCATTGTACGGATATGTGTTGAGCACCTGCTATGTACCAAGTTCTTGAACCTGAATACAGTACAGTGTTTTTCCTCAAGCAGATCAAAAGTTTAATGTACAACTTCACTGTTTTCCTTCCACTACCATAATGTGTGGTAGAATCTGGCCATGAATGTTATTTGTGTGTATTTAATTTCAAGGGATGGAGAAGATCAGAAAACCTATTAAATCAGTGATATACCTTAAGTGCAAGCTCATACTTCATGGAAACCCAGGACAGATAGTGCTTATGGAAGCGGGAAAATAACTTAGGGAAATGGCATTTCAGCTCTGACACCTGGCTTAGTTCCTTGACCCCATTCTTGGCAACCTAATTTTCGATTCCTATTCTAGTAATCTGCTTTTCGCAAAACTCAGATGTCCCCAGTATTTCTCTCTGCCTCATTTTCCATGTCTAACCAGCTCTCCAGTTCTGTGTTGATCTAATCTCAACTCCCGAAAAGAGAACCAGTGAATAAATAGCATCCTTCTTGATGCACACGCTTATGACCGAAGAATCTACTTCCCAGAAATTCCTTAGAATCAATTTAAGTTATGAAGAATTCATTACCTTAGCTGGCCCAGGATGCTGTGGGAGGCAATTTCATGCTTGCAGAGCCACAGCTGATCCCATAGTTTCTAAGGGTCAAAACCACCCACCTATTACAGCTTTCCCCACTATCCAAAAGTAGAGCATTCCTATGAAAGCTTTCGTGAGCTGAAATGGAGTAAGCACAGAAGCAATTACCATTCATTTATATGGGAAAATGTTTGAGCATTTCGAGACCCCACAAATAATGTCTCTTAGGCTTTTCTGATACCTTAAGACACATCTTGCTAATGGATGCACAAAAAATTTAGAGATAAAGTACAGATGTTCACAGACTCAGTTCAATACTACGGCAGTTTGATGCTGAGATGCAGAGTGCAGTTCCCAGGGAAGGGAGCTTGTTGGGGCCATTCTTGCTGCTCTGGAGGTGTGCTGCATTCATAAGGGCTCACTACAAAACAAATGCTGACCTCCATTTTTGCTTTCGGTATTTTCTCATAAAAGTGAATATCCTTTCAGATTTCTTTCAATTATCGACAAAGGGACCAACGTAGGTCTTTCATAAAAATAAAGGGGTATAACACAAGCTTTCAAATAGCAAGGAATACCTGTACTGTTAGTCTAATCACTACTTATGGTTACGACTTAGAATCTTTGCTATTCTCCTTTAATATAAGTATAAATTTCTTTGCTTGGTTTGCATGAACTGCTGAAATCTATCACCACTCCAGGGAAGTGCCCATTGTATTAGTCAAATTTTAATCAATAAACCATAAAAGCTTTCTGGTCATTCTCATCTTTTAGCTCCCACCAGCCTTGAGTCATTTTTGCCTGTGATAAATAGGCAAAACAGGAAAATATACCTACAGTCTACTGCTCATACAATATGGTCAACCTTGGATAGCGGCCTTTTATACTGCATTAAAAACTCCACCTTACAGGGGTGCCTGATTGGTTCAGTCCGTTAAGCGTCTGATTTCAGCTCAGGTTATGATCCTAGGGCTCATGAGTTTGAGCCCCGTGTCAGGCTGTGTGCTGACAGCTGGGAGCCTGGAGCCTACTTTGGATTCTGTGTCTCCTTCTCTCTCAGCCCGTTTCCTGCTCGTGCTCTGTCCCTCTTCCTCTCTCAAAAAAAAATTAACATTAAAAAAAATTTTTTTAAATACTATCTTACAGGTGTAGCTACATTCTTTAAAAAAGTGTACTATGAAAAACCATATTTAAACAAACAAACAAAAAAAAAACAACTGCTTAAGTATCTGTTATTTGGATTTGGGTACAATTTACAAGACGATCTGTTTTGAACTGAAGGACAAACTGGTTACTAGAGTTACTTTCATTTTTGTCTTTCAACCTGCATTTTATATTGTAATAAGTATAAAACTGAATTATTTGGTTAAAAATATTTTCCTTGCGGTAAAAATAGATATCGTGAAGTTGCAATGAAGAAAGGAAATCTAATGTAAACATACCAATAGATGTCTGCATAATACAAAATCATTGAGTTAATCAGCTCATCAGTGACTAAAATGCATCCACAGAAGTCCTATGAACGCAAAAATGTTCAGGTGAACAGTCTGCATACTTGTGATGTGTAAATTGTTGTGGCATAAATTATTTAGGTAGAAAATAAGACAGAGTAATAATCATCATGAAACTATATTTCAGGCTTTTACAAAATATTTTAGTGTCAGCTTCAATTTGTCCCTGAAAAGAACACCATCTCTCAAAATCTCAGTTTGATCTCTAATGAGTTGCTATCTCAAAACACACATATGCCGGGGCGCCTGGGTGGCTCAGTCGGTTAAGCGTCCGACTTCAGCTCAGGTCACGATCTCACGGTCCGTGAGTTCGAGCCCCGCGGTCCGGATCTGGGCTGATGACCCAGAGGCTGGAGCCTGCTTCCGATTCTGTGTCTCCCTCTCTCTCTGCCCCTCCCCCATTCATGCTCTGTCTCTCTCTGTCTCAAAAATAAATAAACGTTAAAACACACACACACACACACACACATATGCCTATGTCATAAATCGGTCATTAGTATGTCACTGCAACTACAAGGGATGGGGTTATCTTCATCTAAGGAGGTAATTTATATTCTAATGATCTGAAATCATTTAAGCCTGAATATCCTGAACCCCAAATAAAAATCAACATATTTTTAAAAGTCTCACTTTGATAGTAGATTTGAAATGGGGAAATCATATTCAATCTAACTCCTCAAAATCAAATTAATAATTTTTTGAACATTTCCTTTAGATAATCCTGTAGATATAAATAGATAACATACCAATGCTGATTTACCCTAATTTGATGCTTTCTGCATTTAGTTTTTCTTCCAAAATTACAGATCATAAACTTCTTTGAAACTATGATGAAGTGTTTGCCCCTCCCCACCCACAAAGAAATGCAAAGAAGCATGCCCTCTCAAATTTTGCATATAATTGATGAGTGGGGGTGGGGAAGATGTTGGAAATCATTAGAAGTATAGGCAGATCCATGGACATCAGGTGAAATAGTCTTGTCCTAGAATTGAATAACTTCAGGGTACAGCTATTGAGCTCCCATGGCAGTGTTTTCTTTTGTTTATTCAGTGCTCACTCAGCAAAAATGTATTGCTTGTCTTTATATCATTTAGGGTTCTCATGCTAGAAATCCATTTCAGGTTTACTTACATTAAAAAAGGTAATATAACTGAAACGTCCAAAAATAAGGTACACATTAGGCAAATCAGATGCAAGGCCTCTAACAATATTTTGGGAGGTTTCTTCTCTCTCTATAAAGACTCTTCCCCCCCCCCCCCAGGTAGAACTCCATTTTTACACAAACTATTTATAATAAAAGGTAGGTTTGGTAGCTCCATACTTTATGTACCTTTAGATCCATTTTAATTCTAGAAGGAAAGAGTGAAATTATTTTTTCCCAGAAGTTACAGCAGCATCTTTATGCATCCCATTGGCTCTGATTTTATATATATATATATATATATACACATATATATATGTGTATATATATACACACACATATATATATATATATATATATATATATATACACACTTTAATTTTCCAAACTGTACCCATCCTTGCTCCCACATATGCTCAAGATTAGGGACACAGCCAATTCCACTAAAAACACTTGAAAGAAGGACATTAACATCCACTGGTAAGTTGGGCTATAATTCCCAGAGGAAAAAAAGTGAATGGATGGGAAAAGTAAAAAAATAACCAAATATATTTACCATGTGGCATATATGCTCTTAGGTGATAAAAACAAATAAAACCCCAGACCTCAAGGAGGTCTCTGGTCTATGGACTAAACTCCCCATCAATTATACATAGTACAAAAAACAAACAGACAAAACTTAAGTAAGGCCAGCAAATGCTTATATCAATGTATCATTTCTGAAACTACCCACATGGTACACACTGACTTCCAGTTCCAAATTTCTCCAAGTGTTACTTCTAGTGCCAAATCTTCATTTTAAAGCTAATTCAGATATGTTGTTTCAATATAAATGCCTTCCAATCAATACAAACTAGTTGAATAAATCTTACCTTTTTAAGGAGATAATGGTACTAATGTTTCATAATCACTCTGTATTTTTTAGCCAAGCTTATTCTAGAATTAAGTTCATTTAAAAGCTCTTCTCATCTATCCCTTGCCTAAATACCGAGGCTCATTGTTTCTTCCTTCACAATTTCTGCTAAAATAATACCAAAATTTTTGTAGTTCTGTGACTTTCCCTCTGAGACTTCCATATCACCCTTCAAACACAAACTCAGAATATTCATGAACTTCTTTATTTGCATCTCTCTTCAGACGCCCTTAAATATTCCTCCTTATGTGCTCATCTCTATCGTAAAAAATAATTGCATTGATGCATGCTACTTCTAGATGTTATAGATGGGAGTCTCAAACAATTGTGTGTCCCAAGATAGTTCATGTTCTTAAGCCCCTAATTCCATCTTTCTGGAAGAGCTTTGTCTTTCTGGAAGCCTCAGGCATTGAGCTATTTTATTTCCTCATCTACATCAATACCTTTTCCCATTCAGTTGCCATTCTCTGTGTTTTGGTGTCAGAGGGACCTGTGCTTAAATCACAATTCCTGTTTAGTAGTTACTTGGTATGTATAACTTTTCTATTCCCTCATCTCTACAGTGGAACAATTATATTTGCTCATCCGCAGAATCATTCTTATCTTTGTATGAAGTACTGTATGTGAAAGCAGCATGTAAATAATGGCTGCCGAGTCAATATTAGTTTTCTTTTCCCCCTCACCTCTATTTGCATCAACTTTACTCTCTCTGTTTGCATCAATGTGTTGCCAGTCACCTTATATGCTTGCTCAACCTCTTTAACTTATTCAGACATATTCAGCCACCTTCTACTAGTGATGTAAATCTTGAGTTTTTAGTTTTTATAGACTTCAAGTTTTATTTATGTTATTTTGTTCTCTGAAACAACTGTAATTCACTTTTCCAGACAGACCCTGCGCTACATAATTTGTTTTAACATTTGATGAGCAAAACAGGAAAAAAAAATATGGACTAATATTAATGCAGATCCAAAACAAGTTGTTGGTGTCACAATAGGATACAGACTTTTACACTGCAGGATTTGATATTTTTTTAATGGCACATTTTAAGAAATGTGTTGTCAGTCTATAGCATGATTTTCTTCTTACATCGTGTGGAGTACAGAAACAACCCACCTGCCTGGGCTAGGGGTAGTTGTCCTGGAATATAAGACATGGGTATACTCAGGAAAACTGGTCTACTGAGAGGTAAGCAGGCCCTGGTCATGTGAAAAAAAAGGAGAGAAGTGGGGCAGGTACCCATCCAGGTAAGAAATTGTTGGGAATCCTTGTGCCTATGTAGCAGTTGTAACTTATCTGGTATTTCTCACGTCCATTATATACACAAATTCAGTAAACAGTACAACTTAGTTTTTATTGACTGCTGATGGGTTAATCAGAAAATGGGCAAGGGATGCCAGGGCCCCATTCCTTCTGCTGATGCCCAAGTGGTATTAGCCTAGTGGATCTTACAGTTCACCGATCTTACAGAACTCACAGAAACATCCTGAGAAAATTGGAACAAAGAAGAACAGACAGCATACCAGGAGAAAAATAAAGATAGCTAGGGAAGCTTATATGTGTATTAATTTTCAGCTTGTAACATAATAAAGTCCACAAGAGTTTGTAGCTTTTAATTTGGAGTAATATACTCCTTAAGAACTAAGCCCTTTAGGATTAAGGAGTGTGCTTGTTGTGATGAGACTGGATATTGTATGGAAGTGTTGGATCACTAAATTGTACAACTGAAACTAATATTATAGAGTAAATGAACTAACTGGAATTTAAATAAAAACTTAAAAAAAGAATCAAGCCCTTTTCATTAAATTATTCAATATGTGGGGCACCTGGGTGGCTCAGTAGCTTAAGCGTCTGACTTTTGATTTTGGCTTGGGTCATGATCCCACAGTCTGTGGGTTTGAACCTGGTTTGGGGCTCTGTGTTGACAGTGCAGAGACTGCTTGGTTCTCTCTCTCCTTCTCTCTCTGCCCCTCCTCTGCTCACACTCTTTTTCTCAAAATAAATAAATAAAAATATTTTAAAAATAAATTATTCAACAAAATCTTATGGAGTATCTAACATATGCCAAACACTGTCCTAGATAATGATCAGATTCTACCAAGAGTAACTGCCACCCCCACAATTCTAATTTAACTGTGTTCTTGTTTTCTCTCTCTCTCTCTCTCTCTCTCTCTTTTCTGCCCCTTACTAAGAAAGTTTTTACCTAGAGAAGGCAGAATATCATCCAATCCACCATATCCTGAGATTAATTATACTGAACATGAATCAGACATATTAACTCTGACTGTTCCCTCATGTTATGACTTAGTTTTGGTACCAATCTTATTTTCTCATAGCTCTAACCATCCACTCTATCTAAAAATCTATTATGTGTGTCAATTATTTTATTCTTATAGTCTGATGATTCTGGGGTCTTTCTACTAATGATTGGTCTTGTGATTATAAAACCTAGTCCTTTAATAAGGTTAATGAGACAATTCGTACTTATTAGGTATGAAATGACATGTTTGAAAAGTGTGTATATGTGCATGTCCACAACTATTAGTGGGTTTTATTCAGGGATTTTCTGGGAATATGTCCATTTCTTCTAGATCGTAAATTTAGATGTTCCAAAAATATCAGCCTCTAGGGCAATACTGCTTGCTGAGCTTTGTTCAGAAGCAATGTTTCTGTCCTTACAAACCTATATAACTCAGAACAAACCAGTTAATTTCTCAAAAGCCAGTTTCCCATCTCCAAAACTTCTTTGCTTGGGATTCTAAGTTAGTCATTGTATCAGTTTCCTATAGCTGCTATAACAACAAGGCCTCTTAGAGCCTTTGGTGGTTGTTGGCAATTTTTGCTGTTTTTTGGCTTGTGGCAGCATAAGTCCAATTTCAGCCTCCATGTTCACATGATATTTTCCTGTGTGCCTGTGTCTCTGTGTTCTAATTTCCTCTTCCTATAAAGACAACAATCATCTTGAATTTAGGGCCCACTCTAATCCATCTTAACTTGATTATACATCTGCAAAGAACTTATTTCTAAATAAGGTTATATTCACATGTTTGGGGTGGACACGAATTTATGGAGAATATAGTTCAATCCACATAAGATAACATGAAAAAGACCTAGTATTGTGACTAAACAGAGAAGATATTAAATTAATATGTATGTTTCTGCACCTCGTCACCAACTCCTACCGTAGGAAGAAAGGAAAAAAAAAAGCATATCTCTGTCTAATATTCTTTTGGTTTAAACCACAGTTTCCTATTAAAAGTAGACAATTAACATAGAGTTACTATGCAATTCTTAGCCTTAAGCGTGAATATTTTTATCAGTATCTCTCTTTAGGAATTACTTTACAAAATGGAGATCAACAAAGATGAGTTCACTGGCCATCTGAGGAATTTAGGCTGCAAAGCTGGGTGGAGGGGAAGGTGGTGGATGAGAAGCTGGAATGGAAATACTAAATGCTTGCTTGCATCCTGATCTGTATATAGCTGTCATTTGGGAAAATGTATAAAGTACTTGTTCTCTGTTTCTTTAATTTCTAATAGCTGCCCCCAGGAGGTTTATAGAATTGCTGTAATATTTATGGAGATCTTATGGACTCTAATGGGTCATTAATTTAAATACTCTAAATCTGCAATACTTATAAAGAAACTATATACAAATAATACAAAATTTGCTGAATGAAGTATAAACTAGAAGCTGCATCACAAAACAATGACATTAATTCACTAAGTTTTTAATTGGTCTACTTACTCCACTTAAGGTACTTTTTGTTAGTGAGTTCAACTTAAGACATTTAATACTTTCTAACAACTTCTAGTTTCAGCTCAGATATGTGGGTTGGCATGAAGTGAAGGAGAAATCAGGCAGAGGTCTGGAATGGTTCAGATTGCATATATGCATACACAATCATGGATAGGGACAAAAATAATTATAGATATGTATGTGTGCAAAATTAGGAGCTAAATTGTGCCTTCCCCCCATTTCATGTGTTGAAGCTCAGTGTCTCTCAGGAGCTTCATGAGGTAACCCTCAATATCTCAGAATGTGACTGCATTTGGAAAGAGGGCCTTTGAAGAGGTGACTAAGTTAAAATAAGGCTGTTGGGATAGATACCAATATAATCTGATTGGTATCGTTATAAAAGGGGGAAATTTAGACATGTAGAGAGGGACATGTCTCTCTACAGGGATACAGGGACATGTCTCTCTAGAGGAACAGGAATGTGTACACACATAGAAAACATCATATAAGGAGATAATAAGAAGGAAACCACATGCCATAAGGCATAAATTCAGATATGCCCCCTATGTCATTCTAGAATTACATTCAGGCTATGTACAGTCGCTTAACAAATCGATTAATTATTTTTACCTCTAATTAATTTTACCTCTAATTTGGGGAGGGATGTATGTGTAGGGATCACAGAACGAGAATTCCATAAGTAGAATTTCAAGAGTAGTGTAGCTGCTCAATGATGCTGTCAGGGAGTAAGTTAATAATCCTTCAAACATTCTTGAAGTATCCAAAGATATATATATATATATATATATATATATATATATATATATATTTAGAGTGATTCTATAAACTTTTAAATGGCAGCTATAAGAAAACATAAACACAGATCATCCATAACTTTAAATGTTCTTTTCTTATGAGTAGAGGAATAAAATTCTAACATTCTAAGCTTGTGGTGTCAATTCTTACCGTAGACCATTCTTAGATGGGATCCAATCATCCCTGCTTCCTGGCTTTTATATCCTTGTATTATCTCCTCCCCTTCCTTGAGTGTGGGTTGGGCTTATTGACTTACACCAAATAGAATGCCACTAAGGTGATGAAATATCAATTCTGAGATAAGATTGCAAGAAGACTGGCTTCTATGTGGAAATAGTCTCTCACTCTGAGTTAAGACAGTTGCCATGGTGACAGCTTCTCTATAGAGAGAACTACACGACAAGAAAAACCATTGAGAAACTGAGGGCTTTGATTCAAAAATCAAGGAGCTGAATCCTTTCGAGAATCACCTATTAGTTAAATTCAGAAGTGTACCCTCTCTCAGTTGAGCCTTCAGATGAGAATGAAGTCCAGGCTACATTTCTGACTATAATCCCATGAAAGACATTGAGCATAGGCACCCAGCTAAGCCATGCCCCAAATTCCTGACCCACAGAAACAACTGCAGTCCTCATGGTTGCAAAATAACTATTCTACCTTCAGGTATTACAACTAAGATCCAGACAGGAAGGAGAAAGGGCAAATTACAAAGTATGTATATCTGTTAAGACTTCCTCTTTTCTAAGATGGGAGAAAGGATGTGTCGATATTGAAAAGCAACTGGTAATAACTCCACACCAAACTTGTAGTATTCCTAGAAGAAAATATTTCTTTTAAATATTTGAAGTTATTGACATATTAATTAAAATGAAGAATATGATTAAATTTGAAAGGATTAGAAACAAATGTGTGATCTCCACAGACCAGTAGAATAGATGGGTTACTAAAATGGTAAGAATTAATAAAATTTTGATTCAATAGAAGACTAAAAGTTTATTTAATAATTAAATATATAATTGATATTCTTCGTTTAATTAAAACCATTGAATTAAGGGCATTGTAAACAGGGTATCCCATTTATTATAAATTAGAAATATATTAAAAATAAATCATGAGCTTGCACATCAAAATCTAAATATATCATAAATGATCATGGCAACAGTTTCTGCAATGTGATAAACTATACATTGATAATAAAATATTGAATATAAGGTCCACATGCAAAATTAAAACACCTAGAATGAAGATGAAATTAATTCAGAGTTTCATGAAGCTATGTTAATAATCAAGATAAAATAAATATAAAATGTAACATTTTGCGCTAAGACATGTTTAAGTTCTCAAAAAAGAAAAAAAAGTACAAAAATATTGGTGTAGAATTTGTCATATATTTGAATAAATCAATAATTGTAAAGATAAATGAGAATATTTTCAAGTAATTATCTTAAGAAAATATACCTCCATAATAATACATTATTTGGGGGCTCTGAAGAATGAAAGAAAAACTTTATCTTATTTAAATTTTTCCAAAATTTAAATTAAGGAAATAGTGTGAGAATTTTGTGAAGCTGCAGTAAACTCAGCAGAAATTATAAAATAATTGCACAGGAAAAGGAAACTTCAGACTATTATTAATTTATGACCTATAAAAGGAATAATCATAAACTAAATATCAACAAATAATCTGAAGCAAATATTAAAATAATTAAGTTCCATGTCCAAAAGGATTGTTTTTGGAATCAGAAAGTCATCATAGTCTTGGGAAATATCATAAATAAAAGAGGACATACATGAAAAAATAGACTTTTATATATCAAAACAATATTTGATATCCTATATCCATTCTTGAGTTTTAAGTTATACCATGATAGTATTAATATTTAACAATTATCTTT
Source organism: Felis catus (assembly GCF_018350175.1). Taxonomy (NCBI): domain Eukaryota; kingdom Metazoa; phylum Chordata; class Mammalia; order Carnivora; family Felidae; genus Felis; species Felis catus. Next base: position 179,361,791 of record NC_058375.1, on the reverse strand, counting down.
TTCAAATAAAAAATAAGCATAGGGCACCTGGGTGGCTCAGTCAGTTAAGTGACCAACTTCTGATCAGGTCATAACCTCACAGCTTGTGAGTTGGAGCCCCCAACCCCCCACCGCCCTGCAGTCAGGTTTTGTGCTGACAGTTCAGAGCCTGGAGCCTGCGTCAGATTCTGTCTCCCTCTCTCTCTGTCCCTCCCCCACTTGTACTCTCTCTCTCAAAAATAAATGTTATAAAAAAATCTCTTAAAAATAAGCATAATGGTTAGTGATCAAACATTGGAAATATTCCTATTATAACCAGTAAAATGATACAACAAAAAAATTTTATTTAGTGCATTGATGTTATTAAATGCAATTTAAAAAAATTCAAGATTTGGTGTGCCTGGGTGGCTTTGTCCGTAAAGTGTCCATCTCTTGGTGGTTTGGGTTTAGGTCATGATCTCGCCATTCATGAGTTCAAACCCCCTGTCAGGCTCCATGGTAACAGTGTGAAGTCTACTTGGAATTCTCTCTCCCTCTTTCTCTCTGCCCCTCGCCTGTGCGTGCTCTCTCTCAAAATGAATAAATAAACTTAAAAAAAGAAAATTTCAAGAATTACTTGATGTACAGAATATAAAATATTATAAAGTTAACTTTTCTGCCTGTTCTGATAAGAATAAAAATGTGCATGCATTATCAATACAATGCTCCTTACCATTGACAACGAATATTGTTTATATATTTTCGAGAAAAGAAAAATACAAAATAGACAGGATAAGCTGTCTATTACAAAATATTTGTCAATACAAAAATATGAGAAAAGTATGATTTTGGTGCCAGTTTATCCTCTTCTTCAAAAGGAACATTATCGTAATTTATCTTTAAAAATTATATGCCATTCTCAAGACCTTAACTAATTGTCCATCTCTCTGCTTTTATGCTTATCAAATCATCAAAACATATTTGTTTTGGGGGAATCTGGGTAGCTCAGTTAGTTAAGCATTCCACTCTTCTATTCGGCTCAGGTCATGATCATGAGGTCAAGCCCTGCATTGGGCTCCACATTGGGCTCCACATTGGGCGGATCCTGTTTGGGATTCTCTCCCTCTCCCTCTGTCTCTGACTCTCCCTGCTCATGCAAGCCCACTCTCTCTCTCTCTTTCTCTCTCAAAATAAATAAACTTAAAAAAAAACATATTTGGGGGCACCTAGGTGGCTCAGTTGGTTGAGTGTCTGACTTCACCTTAGGTCATGATCTCATAGTTTGTGAGTTCAAGCCCCACATCAGGCTCTGTGCTGATGTCTCAGAGCCTGCTTCAGATTCTGTGTCTCCCTCTCTCTCTGTCCCTCATCCACTCATTCTCTCTCTCTCTCTCTCTCAAAAATAAGTAAACATTTTAAAAATTGAAGAAACCATATTTGTTTTTGATCCGTTTTCTTAGAATCCTAACAAGAATCTGCACACAACTAATTCAGTACATCTAGTAATGCCTTAAATGTCTACCTGCCATAGAATGTTTGATTTTTCACAAGTACTCTCAATATATACATCCAAATTTAAGGTAAGGTGACAATGTAAAAAAAAATTAGGACAGAGTAGCTTTTGGGTGACCCAAAATTTATTTTAAATGCAAATTTTATATTCCTAATCGTTCCTGGAGCCTTACAAAATTATAAAGGACAGAGCACAGATCCCAGAAACACAGATTTTTTTTTAATCATTTATGTTTAAAAGACAAGCTAGAGAAGATCTTCTGGATCTCAGGCTGGACAAGTTCTCAGACATAACATTGAAAGCATTATCCATAAAAATAAAGAATAAAATAAATTATTTCTCCTCAAAATTTTAAAAATTTGTTCAGAGAAATATCTTCCTAATGGATGAAATGACAACTTATAGGCTGAAAGAAAATATCTGCAAATCACGTATCTGACAAAGTACTCATATCAAAAAATACATAAACAATTCTTAACACTCAACGGTAAAATGAAAAAGAAAATCCAACTATAAATGGGCAAGAGACATGGATAAACATTTTATAGTTTAGGGCGCTATACTATATACAGAAGATATACAGATGAGAAATCATCACATGGAAAGATGTTTAGCAGCAATAGCTATTAGAAAAATGCAAACTAAAATCATGATAACATCTCAATCCTGTCAAAATGGCTAAAATAAAAAAATAATAGTAAGATATATGAGTTTTGGCTTCTTGTTTGTGACATTATTGTACTACAGCTTTGCAAGATGTTACCTCTGGGGGAACTGAGTAAGGGGTATATATGGTGTCTCTCTTTTTATGGCTGAAACTGTATCCAGAATTTTCTCAATATACTTTCAAATTTTGACATAAAAAGTGTTGAATAAAAAATCAGTCTATTTTTGTATACCAAGTAAGGTATTTAACTAGATTAAGTACATTTAAGTAATTCAATTTAAAATTAGGGTTTCCTTTCAGACAAAGTTAAACCACCCATTTTTCAAAGAGAAATTAGCACATTTTTTATACTTCATTTAAAATTGACACCACTATCTGAGAAAATAATTTCTATTTTAACACATATTGCATTTTATCAAAAAAAAAAAGATTTTAACTTGTCCATCTCCTCTGACAGGCTGTTTCCAGTAAGACTATATTCTGTATCCCAAATACCTAGAACAGTGACTAACATTTAGCAAAATCACAATGAACTTACACTGAATGACTGAACAAATTATAGGTTGCCAATCCAATATTGCAACCAGCATTAAGAGATTAAATTGATGAATTCATCAAAAACAAAAAAACAGAAAATAATCATCTAACTTAATATCCTATCCCCTTCCCCTCCATTCGATCCTTATTTGCTTAATATATTCATTAGTTAATTCCTCCCTTTCTCTATACAGTTGGTATATTTTAGAAGATTTATCTCATGTTATTTGGAAAGCAAATCCATATAGATAACTCAGGATAGGACTATAGGCTCTACAGTGACCATATTATGATTAGAAAACAAAACAAGATAAGACCAAAAAAACTTCGAACTTAAAAATGATCTAGTCAGTACATAGCAGCTGAGCTACTTGAAGTTAAAGAAACTTTCTATAACTGTTCATGGATGAGGTTAGATGAACATTTCCCATGGCTATAATCACTTTTTAAATAGATAAAATTATAGTCATATTGATAAAATTTCAACAGCCATCCTAATTTTGTTAAAGGACTATGTGTGTCTCTCTGTGTATATAACACATAATTTTTTAATAGATAAGCATCTTCCTTAGTCCCAAAAAATCAGAAAAAATAAGGTTCATGGACTACCGAATTTAGTGTCTAACTTTAAAAAGCTTTAGGATGATCTCATATGTGAAAGGACAGTGGGAATGTCTCCTAGAATCACACACACACACACACACACACACACACACAAACAGAATTGGTTATTAAGCATTTTTATTTCTTAGAATTGCAAACATTATTTTATTTTTATTGCTATAAATTTGTATTTCAACTTCAAAAAAAAGGAGGCTTAGGGGCGCCTGGGTGGCGCAGTCGGTTAAGTGTCCGACTTCAGCCAGGTCACGATCTCGCAGTCCGTGAGTTCGAGCCCCGCGTCAGGCTCTGGGCTGATGGCTCAGAGCCTGGAGCCTGTTTCTGATTCTGTGTCTCCCTCTCTCTCTGCCCCTCCCCTGTTCATGCTCTGTCTCTCTCTGTCTCAAAAATAAATAAAAGTCGAAAAAAAAATTTAAAAAAAAAATAAATAAAAAAAATAAAAAAAAGGAGGCTTAAACATTTCCATAACTAATTACTGCAGAATAAGAGCAATATTCTATAAGAAGCAATATATGTTTTTACAGGATTAATTCACTTTAATATATTGTGCTGTTTTTAAAATTATGTCAGTGATTATTTTAATACCAAGTATAGGATGTAAGGAAAATTGTGAAAGATTCTGAAATATAACAAAAAAATTACTGAGTGTCTTCAAAGGAAAATTATGCATTGTTTAGAGAACATCCTTTAAGGTTATCTGATTCTATGTGGGTTTGCCTTCATATCATTTTTTAAGCTACTTATGATCCTTCATTTAATTTTTAAAATTTTTTGATGTTTATTTATTTTTGAGAGAGAGAGAGAGAGAGAGAAAGAGAAAGAGTACAAGCAGGGGATGGGCAGAGAGAGAGGGAGACATAGATTCTGAAGCAGACTCTAGACTCAGCTGTCAGCACAGAGCCCAACGCAGGGCTTGAACTCACGAACCGCAAGATCATGACCTGAGCTGAAGTCAGATGCTCAACCCACTGACCCACCTAGGCGCTCCTCAACCCTCCAGATAATTTAAAGCAATGAAAGTAGTCCCTGTTTATAGTTATAGAAATGTATTTTGTCCATTTGATTTGTTCTGATTCCCTCTACCCCATCCATGGAACAATCTAGTTTTGCATCTATCTATAAATTTCTGGCCTATATATATGTCCCTGGTTTTTAAATTTTCCATTGAACTAGTTGCACCATCTTCCTGGTTCATTAATCAACAAAACATTTGACATACGTTTATTTCATATTTATATATAGGTCATGATGTTTTATCTATTTTTGGAAGTTATATTTTAACAAGTATCGATTAAATTTTATTACATATATAGCTAAAGTGTAATTACAAACTACATTATGCTTGATTTCTGATTTGATATTCAGCCATAAGTTTGAGAAGTATAATTAAAACATAATTATCTCTATACACCTACAAGAATACCTAAAAACAAACTAACAAAACAAACTGACAATAGATATAAAAAGATATGGGTAAGTTAGAGTTCTCATATATTCTTTGCAGGAATGTAAAAATAGCACAACCACTTTAGAAATAGGCAGTTTCTTATAAAAATAAACATATACAGGGGCGCCTGGGTGGCGCAGTCGGTTAAGCGTCCGACTTCAGCCAGGTCACGATCTCGCGGTCCGTGAGTTCGAGCTCCGCGTCAGGCTCTGGGCTGATGGCTCAGAGCCTGGAGCCTGTTTCTGATTCTGTGTCTCCCTCTCTCTCTGCCCTTCCCCCGTTCATGCTCTGTCTCTCTCTGTCCCAAAAATAAATAAACGTTGAAAAAAAAAATACACATATATCTAGTGAGCTGGCAATGTTATTTTTAATAATTAGTCAAGGTAAATGAAGACATAAAAAGATAAGATTGTTCACAGCTATTTTATTCATTAGAGCAAAGAACTGGAATATCCTAGATATCCATCAATAGGGGATTGAATAAATTGTGGCAATTCATACATTGGAATTCTACTCAGCAATAAAAAGGAACAATGTGCTTATACAACAAAGGATAAATCTAAAATCATTATGCTGAATCAACGTAACCAGGCACAAAAGAGTAAAAACTGTATGATTGCAGTTACATAAAATTTTAGATTGAAACTTCACCATAACGTATCATTCAAACCTGGCCTGATATTTTTCAGAAGAGGCGCCTCAGTCTCCAGTTTCTGGACTGAGAATATCATTTCACAACGTGAAAAATATATATATTTCATTCGCTTAGGTCTGACTCATGTGATTCATCTAAAATAAATTTAGATTTGCTTACATTTGAAGTTCATAAATAGTCTTTTCTTTTTCTGGAAAATAAACTTGGAATCTCTAGTACCTGACTAGATTCCTCTCTATATAAATAGAATTTCTAAGGTGATAACTTGCACTGTGACGTTTAAATTGGTGGTGGAGAAAAAAAAATAAAGCTAGGCACAACTTTTGCATCCCAACTTCTCTTTGATTTAAAATTTTAAATTACTGAATGAGAACATCAGAAAGTGCCTGGCCTTACTTCTGAAGTGAATACTGCTTTGTAGAGGTGGAAAATCTTCCGTTTTTAAGTTTCTGCGGCTGTCAAGAGAGTGGCATCCCAAGAACACATTTACAACCTGTCCCTTCCTCATGCTACTCTCTGAAATAAGTTTGCAGGGGGCCGCAAAACAAAAGTCCTTTTGCCAAGGTAGGAAAAGCCTCAAGCTAATTATGCAAAGTTCAAACAATATTGGCCAGGTGAAAAGACAATTTAGAAAAAAACGGAAAGAATCAACCTGTAGCAAATGCTGCAAATGAGCACAGTGTATTATTGTGGGTAAACGTAGAGTGAAGTCTATTGTAAAATATCCCTCAGCTTGGCAGGGACCAGGTTGAAAACTTTCCACCTCTTTATGTCATTTCTTTCATCACAGCAGGAAAGAAGACGTTGAGAGAAATAATTAAAAAAAAAAAAAAAACTTGGCTAAGTTGTTTCCTCTTTTCCTCTCCCCGTCTGTGAATCCTAACTCTGTAACCTACAAAGAGATGTGAAAGGAAGTCAATTTTCCACGAATAAAATAATGGTAATAGTGAGATGAAAATACACAGTGAAATACAAAAGTAAAATGTCAATATGCTTCAGGGAGGCGCTCTTACCCCACTTTAAAAAATGTAGCTGATCCCCATAAAAGTAGCAGGAAGAAACCTAAGAGGTACCTCTCAAAGGTGATCACAGGGATGAATACTTAACAGAGACTAAAATTACAGAGAAACATTCTCAGACTAAGCCTCCCCAGAATAGCATATTCCTTTCCACCCTAACTTTAAAATGAAGCTCTCTAGCTCGAGTGCTAACATGAAATTATAAATGTTTCTCCAAGTTTCTAGATAGGCAAATCAAAGAAGATATAATCATACTATTGTGAAAATAAAGTCATTTAATTTTAAAAATCTCACACGAAATTATTTAATTTCAAAGAATCCTTCCATGAAGAGTTTTTTTTTTAGTTCTTTTTTGTTGTTGTTTATAATCACAACCAACCAATCACAAGAAAGGGTTGGCCTCATACCCATCAAATATAGAAACAGAAGACATGGGCCAAACATCTGTTGAATTAGAGCAAAAGACAAGGCATCTGAGCTCTATACCTGATCACATTTATCCACATACCAAAGCAACGTACAGACATTTTCTGTCTTTCTGTCATACATATTTTTTTGGTCCATACCATTGCAACAGCCTGAAAAAGGATGTTATTTACGTGCACTTTTTCAAAAATTTCATCTGTACTTGCAATCTAGCCAAACAAAATATGACTCATATGATGCAAATAAGATTTTATCAACGTGAATAAGTGATCCACTAAAACAACCTAGAAGTAATGCTATCCCACTAGCACAGAGCTCGCCTAGTGATCATGTCTGGTCTTCTAGATACTATTTCCCACTAAAAAGTAGCAGAGATTGCTGGGAATATGGCTGATTACAGATCTGGGGCAGGGGAAATACAAGTGTCAGATGTAGTAATTCCAGACAGAAAGTACCTGCCTCCCCACCCTGGAAAACAAGGAGTAATGTCAACAGGAAACAAAAGCTGGCTTGAAGGGGCTCCTGCAGGCCAAATATGTAACAATGTAACAATGAGCATACAAAAAAAAAAAAAAAAGAGTTCATAGTAATATCTACCAAACAAAATAGGAAATTTCTCCTTTCTGGAAAAATGCCATCTACTAATAATAATAAAAAAAAAAGAAGCTGTCATTTTGCAACTCCAAATTTAGTATCTGATGCAATAAAAGTCATCGATAGTCGCTAAAACCGTTAGATGCTAAAACCGTTAGATGCTAAAACCGAAAAATGCCATCTACTAATAATAATAAAAAAAAAAGAAGCTGTCATTTTGCAACTCCAAATTTAGTATCTGATGCAGTAAAAGTCATCGATAGTCGCTAAAACCGTTAGATGCCGCCTTTACATATCTGGCCTACAATCAGCTCAGTGTGAGCCAGAAAGCTATCAGGCAACGGTAGCTGCTCAGGGTCTGAGAGCAATAGTAGCACCTCTACCCTAAGCCCTCTCCTGGGCTCAGTGTTCTATCTCAATGCAACCATGTTTCTTCCTCTTGGACAGTAACAGCAGCAGTGGCAAGAAGAGATGAGGCCCCTGTGGGAGACCAGAGCAGAAAATGCAGCAGCATCAGATTTCCTCAGGTTGAATTCCCTTTGATTTCCTAGCCCCATCTACTCCAGCCAAGAATCTTCTCCGAGAACGAGTGCACAGAGGTCAACAGCTATGGGCAATCAGCAAGGGCCATCTAACAGTAGCAACTTCTGCTCCATTATAAGGCCTGTCCTACTGGCCGGTCGATAACTCCCACAAAGACGCTTTCATGCTGCAAACTGCCGAGGTCAGTTTTGCACTGGAAGTGAAATAAACCAACGTTTAGAATACCTAGTAAAGAAAGCACTCACTAAGCTGAAGATAAAATAAATGAAAAGGTTAGAAAAAATATATTCAAGGGATATGAACCTACAAAAAACAGGAAGTATGATTTTAGCTCCTGAAGGAGGAAAGGCAGCTCCTGAAGCCATATGTGTTCTATGAGAAGCAAGGAATATATATATATATATATATATATATATATATATATATTTTTTAGCCTGACTCATGAAGAGTCCATAGGTAGATTAATGAAGCCACAGAATTCAAATATGGTAGGAGTCCACTGTCCTCACAAGGAATGAGCCTCTGTCCGTGTTGCATAAGAATCAGCTAACACCCATTACCATCCATCTCAGTCATGTCCTTCTTCAAGAAGATCCTACCAACTGGCTTCTATAATGCTGACTGCAGCCCATCACAAGGCAGTCTGGAAGGTATAGGTCTTGTCATGAAAACAATGCTGTAAATTTCTTAAACCCACCCTCTCTGGCAGTAGGGAGGGATCAAGATGTGAAAACCAAAACCAATTCGAAGAAATGTAAAATCTGATTTAGAGAAACAAACTGAAATGGAGTTCATGGGGCAGAAACTGAAACCTTGGAGCTCACATACAAGCCAGCTATTAGTGAGATCAGACTTGGGAGTCCTGGATGGAGGCATAATTGGTTTTCAAAATTTGAAACACTTAGAATAAACAGCTCAAGCAGGCCAATGAAATCATGGAGATAGACTTAGCTGATAAAGGCAAAGGAATTCAAAAGCATTTCCTGGACAAAAATACTCAAAACAAGAAGTTAGATCTCTATTGGAGAGATAGATGACACGGAATAACCCTTTGAGATAAGATAATTTCTAGATTTCAAGATTCTTCAAAAAAGTAAACTTGAGCTTTCAACACCTACAATGGTAAATGGAAATCAGATTGTCCCTTGGAAAGCAGTCACAAAGTAAGGCAACAGGGCACTGATGCAGACAGACAATGTGGCTAATGGCTTCAACTTGTCTGAAGAGATTTGATGGTTATCACCAATGCATTTGGTCCCCTCCTTTCTATAACCTCTCTCTCCACTTCTGGAACAAAAGGCCAGGTAATCCTCTCCACTGCAATGACCCCACAGTGATGCCAGACCAAGCCACCCAGATCTTTAGGATACTTGGTGGACTTACTCATCCAGAAGGTGTTCAAGTTCCAGTAACACAGGTCCTTCCACAAGTCTGGGGTGAATGGCCTCAAACTCCCCAGTGGACTCTAGCCAAGGTTGAACTTTTGGGTAGACAGCAGGCAGAGTAACCTTGGCCACCCTTACTTGGGTCCTGCAGAGCTAAGGAGGCACATTCCTGTGCTAACGTCCAGCAAGACAATGCTGGGGTTTGTGGTCTAACAACAACAATTTTAAAAATCATAGATTTTTTGCAGGGCCATGATGATGTTCACTGTCTACTGTCCCTTGTCCAGACCCTCAGTGGCTTTCCCCAAGCTTTGCATTTCCAAATCACATTCAGGCCTCATGCCCACAAGCTACACATTATTTTGCTTGGCTTAGAACCAGCGCAGAAGAAGTAGGCCTTCTCTGTGTTCTACTTGCTATTTCATGTACAACCAAACCGAGTCAAATGACAACTGATGGTTTAAACTGTCCTTCGCTACTAGTGGTTTTAAAATCCAAAACCATAGTGCCCTGAGTGAAGGAAGTGCCCAAGTGAGGGATATGCAATCCGGTTCCTGTCCCTGCTGCATACCTAGGACCAGCCATTCTCCTGCTTGAGGCCACGGAAAGGGAAAAAAAAAATGAGAGCTATACACTTATGATAGTTTCTATTAGGCCATTATGTTAACTCCCTAATGGTTGTGCCTGCATTTTTTTTGCTCTTTTTTATAGGAGGAAGTATAATCAAAATAACACTGTATTTGTTTTTAATAGCCATTTTAAGTTTCACTTCAGCATGATAAAGTTTGGGTATTTGCAGTGTTTTTTAGCTAAATGCAGCTCCAAAGCCTTAAATGAATTATTTGTTTTTAAACCTATTAACAGTAAATTTATACAAGTTTACAATGCAGTGGGTTGATTATTATTATTATCCGTGGTGGTGTTTATACATAGTATTTTAGTATAAATTGAAACAATGAAAATAAAAGTATTCACACTAAAATATGCACACACACACACACACACACACACACAGGGAAGACTCTTGGGAAACAAAATATATGCATGCTATTAAAGTATCAATCCACAGGTAAAAGGCTAAATGCAAAAGATAAAATAAAAACACCTTACACTGGCAATCATCACCTTAAGCAAGTGATAAAATTAGCATCATTTAAGTAGAGCAACATGATATATGTCTCTTCATGTGCTGCAATATGAAGTATACAACACTAGCTTAGCTGTCAAATATATGCCAAAATGTTTAAAATAAACCCAATCAAGTTTATACACTTATTTTATAATTTCTAGAAATACTGAAGATAGAAATCTTAGCAAAAAAATGCCTACCAAAGGAAACAGAAATGATGAAGGAAACTGACAATGCAGGATCTTCTAAAACCTTAAACGTGGGTCTCAGATCTACAGCATCCCTTGGAAGCTTATTAGATTTGCACAATTTCAAACCCAACCATGGGCTTACTGAAACAGAACGAACGGCAAATGACATGATTATATCAATAAACGCAGAAAAAGAATTTGACAAAATCCAGCACCCGTTCATTATAAAATTCTCAGCAACCTAAGAATAGAGGGAACTTTCTCAACTTGATTAAGCCTATCTACAGGATATCTATAGCTAACATCATACTTAAGCGTGAGAAACTCAAAGCATCCCCACTAAGATCAAGCACAAGACAAAGATATTTCCTCTCACTATTCCTTTTCAGCATCAACTAGAAGCCCTTGCTAATGCAACAAGGCAAGAAAAAAAAAATGAAAGGTATAAAGATAGGGAAGGAAGTCATAAAACTATAACTGTCCACAGAAAACATGATTGTGTAGAAAATTCAAAATAATTAACAAAAAAACCTCCCAGAATGAACAAGCAATTATAGCAAGGTTTCAGGATGCAAGGCTAACACACAGAATTCAATTGCTTTTCTATATATTAGGAATAAACAAGTGGAATTTGAAATAAAAATCACAATATAATTTATATTAGCATCCATAAAAAGAATTACTTAGGTATAAATCTAACAAAACATAAGATCTATTTGTGGAAAACAACAAAACTTTGATGAGAAAAATCAAAAAACTAAATAAATATAGAGATACTCCATTTCCACGGATAGGAAGACTCAATATTTTCAGGTGCCAGTTCTTCCCAATTTGATATTTAAATTAAATGCAATCACAAACAAAATTGCAGAAAGTTATTCTGTGGGATTGGTAAAATTAATCTAAAGTTTATGTGAAAAGGCAAAAGACCCAGAATAGCCAACACAATATTGAAGGAACAAAGTTGGAGGATAGACACTACCTAATATAAGATCTACTTATTATAAAGCTACAGTAATGAAGACAACATAGCACTGGTTAAATAATAGACAAATAGGTCAATGGAGCAAAATAGAGAGCCCAGAAATAGACCCTGATAGACATAGTCAATTGATCTTTGACAAAGGAGTGAAGGCAATACATAAAGCAATGATAGTACCTTAAACAAATGGTGCTAGAACAACTGAACGTTTGTATATAAAAAAGAATCTCAGAAAGACTTTATGCCCTTTACAAAAGTTAACTGTAAATAGATCATAAACCTAAACGTAAAATGCAAGTCTATAAAACTCTTAGAAGTTAACATAGGAGAACACCTAGATGGCCTTGGGGATTGTAATGCTTGTTTATATACAACATCAAAAATCTGATTCGTGAAAGAAATAATTGATAAGCTGGATTTCATTAATATTAAAAACTTCTGCTCTATGAAAGACCATATCAAGAAAATGAAGACAAGCCAGAGCCTGGGATTAAAAATTTACCAAAGATACATATGACAAAGGGCTATTAACCAACATATACAAAGGACACTTAAAAAGACTTCAAGTTCAGTAGCTCAGTTGGTTAAGCATTTGACTTCAGCTCAGGTCATGATCTCTCCTCACCATTTTTGAGTTTGAGCCCCGCATGGGGCTCTGAGCTGACAGCTCAGAGCCTGGAGTCTGCTTCAGATTCTGTGTCTCCCTCTCTCTCTGCCCCTCCCCTGTTTCTGCTCTCTCTCTCTCTCTCTCTCTCTCTCTCTCTCTCTCTTTCTCAAAAATAAATAAACATTAAAAAAAAAACACTTAAAATTCAACACTAAGGAAACCACATTTAAAAATGGGCCAAACACCTTAACAGACATTGTACCAAAGGAGATGTACAGATGGCAAATAAACACATAAGAAACATTAGGGAAATGAAAATGAAAACAACAGTGAGGTATCACCACACATCTGTTACAATGGTCAAAAATCGGGAACACCGAGGGGAGCCTGGGTGGCTCAGTCGGTTAAGCGTTCAACTTCGGCTCAGGTCATGATCTCACAGTCCGTGAGTTCAAGACCCGCGTCGGGCTCTGTGCTGACAGCTCAGAGCCTGGAGCCTGCTTCAGATTCTGTGTTTCCCTCTCTCTCTGACCCTCCCCCGTTCATGCTCTCTCTCTGCCTCAAAAATAAATAAGCATTTAAAAAAAATTAAAAAAAAAATCGGGAACACCGAGAACCGCAAATTCTGACATGGATGTGCAGGAGCATATAGGAATTTTCATCTATTGCTGGTGGAAAGGCAAAATGGTAGAGACACAATAGCCTCTGGAAGACAGTTTTGTGGTTTCTCACAAAACAGAACATAGTCTTACCATATAATACAACTTTTGGTGTTTATCCAAAGGAGCTGGGAAATTATGTCCACACAAAAACTTTCACATGGATGTTTATTCTGTAGCAGCTTTACTCATGATTGGCAAAACTTCGCAGCATTCAAGATGTTCTTTAGTAGGTGAACCGATCAACTGTGGTACATCCAGACAACGGTATATTATTCAGCACTAAAAAGAAATGAGCTATCAGGCCCATAAAAGACATGGAGAAATCTCAAATGTGTATTACTAAAGTCAAAGAAGCCAATCTGAAAAGGCTACATACTGCAGGATTCCACCTGCATGACATTCTGAGAAAGGCAAAACCATGGAGACAATAAAAAGATCAGTGGTTGCCAGGGCCTGGGGATTGCAGAGAGATTAATATACAAACAGCATTGGATTTTTAGGGCAGAAGAACTGCTATGTATATTATAATGATTTATTTATGTCATTATACATTTGTCCAAACCCATAAAATATACATCAAGAGTGAACCCTAAGGTAATCTATGGACTTTGAGTGATTGTGATATATCCATATAGGTTCATCCTTATTAAAAGAAAATACTAGCAGCACCTGGGTGGCTCAGTTGGTTGAGCCTCCAACTCTTGATTTCTGTTCAGGTTATGATCTCATGGTTCATGGGTTTGAGCCCCGCCCTGCGTCAGGTTCTGCACAGACAACGTAGAGCCTGCTTCTACTTGTCTCTCTCCCTTTCTTTCTCTCTGCCCCTCCCTTACTCACAACCTCTCCTTCTCTCTCTCTCTCTCTCTCTCTCTCTCTCTCTCTCTCTCTCTTTCTCTCTCTCTCTCTTAAAATACTATTTGGGTGAATGATGATGATAACAGAGGACACTATGTAGGTAGGGGGTATATGGAAAATCTCTGTAGTCCTGGTCAATTTTGTTATAAACCTAAAACTGCCCTAAAAAAATAAAGTCTTTAAAAAAAAGTCAGGTTTTTTTTTTTAAGTATGGGGAACTCTTTAGAATAAAAGAGATTAAGAACCATAAAAAAATCAAATTTAGTGTTGGAAACCATCCAATCCTGGTTCAAAAATGTTATGAAATATAAACTATGTTACTGGAACAAGTGTGGTAATTTCACTACAGACTAGAATTTAGGTGATATTATACAATCTTTCATCTTTTTAGATATTCTGCTAGTGTGGCTATACAGGGAGAGTGTCTGTTGTGAGATTCATGGTGATGTACTTAAGGGTGAATTGTCATAATATCAGTAACTCATTTTCAAATGGCTCAGCAATACCCACGTTTTAAGAGTGAGATAAAACAAAGATGATGAAACAGTAACAGTTGCAGAATATACAAGGAGGTTGTTTGTTACACTACTTTGTTTTTAATTTCTTGGGTTTTTCAAATGTTTGCTAGAAAGTTGAAGACAAGTAAATGGGAAGTCATGGTAGGAGGGTACTGACTTCATTTACTGAGTACATTTAAAATAAGAGTAAGGCTGGAGTAACTAATAATAAATTGTTAAAATTCTCAAAAGGGAAAAGCACCATGTAACAAATTAGTTGATGCAAATATACTAGAGCACAAACACCAGAACACTTATAAAATATTTATAAGACAGCGATATTTTGAACAGTTTAGGTGCCAATAAATAATACAATTAATCAATTATTCAAATACTTAAAATAGTGACTCTCATTCTAGTACCAGAATGCAGGTATTGCTGGGGGTGAGAAAATAGTTTCAAAGCCAAGACTCAAACCTCCACCTCCTATAAGCCAGAGAATCAGTTCCTTAAAGCCACTCCCCAGACCCAATGTCCCTGTCAATGTAACCACTGTTCCAGAGAATGTAGTTGATCCTTTGGGTGTACTGGGAATAAGGAAGATTGAGAACCACTCAATGGAGGCCAGAAATCCATACAACTGTATATGGGAATTAAGAAATGGAATACGACTCGTTATGCTGTCAGACAAAAGAAAATATATGGAGGAGAGGACTATCTCCTTTTATTTAATATTTCATATAAACAAATGTTTGAAAAATATGAAGAAAATTATTTTAAAGAGCTCCATTTTAACTAACTCTCAAAATGAATATAGTTGTTACTACCTTTAGTTATGTCGATTACTATTTTATTTTAAAAAGAACAAGGCAAATACAACTTAAGATATCTTTGTGACTGTGTACTAAAAATCATTCTAAAATCACACGACTAAGGAAGTTGTTTTTGTTTTTAGAGGGGGAGAGAGCGCATCTGTGGGAGACAGGGAGAGAGAGAGAGAGAGAGAGAGAGAGAGAGAGAGAGAGAGAGAATCTTAAGCAGAATCCATACTCAGCCCAGAACCCAATGCAGGACTTGATCCCATGATCATGGGATCATGACCTGAGTCAAAATCAAGAGTTGGACGTTCAAGGGAATGAACCACCCAGGCGTCCCCTGAGAAAGGATTAACATAGTGGTCTAGTACTATAATTGTACCCTTTACTGCACCCTTTACGGATAAATCGGTTTTCTTTATCATAGACTGGGATTGAATTGCTGTGATGTTTACTCAGTTAAGTTCACTAGGGCACTACAGGATGCTTTCCACTTTTACTGATCTGAACACCACAGGAACCACAGGCCCCAACTGTGATACCCTGTCACTGGCTATTAGAGTGGCATCCTTCACACCACCGTCTGAAGCCCTGTTAGTCTTCCCATCATGAATTATGAATTTAGAGACTGACAAATAAATCCAATTACTAATTCTGATATTATTTTATAAACTATAAACCCCAAAATACAGAAGCATGATTTCCATATGTATTACTAGAAAAATATTTATGTTATATGTGTGTGTAATATCTGCATGCATGTTAAAAATAAATATAAAGCTCAATTTTATTTGATAAGGCTTAAGTATGGCATAAAATCCGGTAAAACATATCCGCACATCTCATTTTTCATTGTCTCCAAGGCCAGTCATTACTAAATTATAAAAGGAATATAATGTTATACATTTCATCCTCCAATGCAGATGTATAGCCCTCTGGAATTTAATTATAATTAAGATGATCCTTTTTCTCAGTTTCTGTGGCCAAGAAAATCTTTCTTCAAGATACATATACGCTTTTTCTTATTTCTAGGGATGTTAGCCTCTCACAGTCACATTTTAAACTTTTTTTTCTTGCTTCTAACTTATTTTTCATCTTTTCCATTCTACTCATTCATTCTCAAATTTTTTTTGGTCTTTGTTTTAGCTTTCCTCTATATTTACCTATACATTTACTTAAACAAGATACTTATTTGTGCACTATGATATGTAGCCAAGTGTAGCCTATGATATGTAGGTTTTACCATCCAGCCTCTTCCTTGATTTAAAAAAAATTTTCTTTAAACTTTTATTAATTTTTGAGACAGAGAGAGACAGAGCATGAGCAGGGGAGGGGCAGAGAGAGAGGGAGACACAGAATCCGAAACAGGCTCCAGGCTCTGAGCTGTCAGCACAGAGCCCGACGCGGGGCTCGAACTCACGGACCCTGAGATCATGACCTGAGCCGAAGTCGAATGCTTAACCGACCGAGCCACCCAGGCGCCCCAACCTTGAGTTTCATATTTATTTGGACTGCTGACCACCAGGAACTATTCACTGGATGTCCCCAAATATCTTAGCTTCCATTTCTTCTCTATCTTTCCCTCCCTACTGCCCTCACCTTAGTCTTCCTGTTCACACATATCCACTGAATTACTAGGTAATTATTATGTGCAACACTTTGTCTCCCTTTATTTCATTGTCTTTTGTTAAATCCCTCTAAAATAAGTGGCACAAGTTACCAACTTACTTTCCTAAATGAAGACAAATTTTCTTCCATAAAAGGAACTGTGGTGCTAATTGTTCTTTTATTATTAATCTGATTATCGTTATTACTATCATATTGCTTCCAAACTCAGAGCAAACTAGTACATTTCTTCTTCCTTATCTTTTACCTTATCTGCAAAGGTGAAGACAGGGAGTCAAAAGATCAAAAAGCATTTCAAATCAATAGTGTTCAACATTAGCGATTGGAAGCCTGGCTTCAAATAAATGCTCAATGAATCCTTACCACTGCTTCTCCCTTCAGTACGTGTTCTGCTTTTAAATATACAAAAGGAATCTGTGCTCTAATAACCCAGGATTATATAAAAGAGATACACTTTTGACCTAAGAGTGTATGTGCTTTATTATTTATTTCCAAGTTCAGAGAGAGAGAGAGAGAGAGAGAGAGAAATGCACACGAGATTTGCTTTTTAAAATAAAGTTAAATAATATCAGGTTATTGTATTGTCAGAAATTACCTAATCAGATGTTCTCAATAGGTGTCTTAGACCTCAATACCATGTCCTGGGCCTGGGTTCCCAGAAATTTCTGTGAGTAATTAGGGTGATTGGAGTTGACATTTTATCGACTGGGGCCAAGAATACTAAATTTCCTAAAACCTGTTGGTCACTGCCATCCAAAGAAGAGTTATCCTATATCTACTATATTTGAAAATACAACATTTAAAAATATTCAAACACAGGGGTGCCTGTGTGGCTCAGTTGGCTCAGCATCTGATTCTTGATTTTGGCTCAAGTCATGATCTTGTGGTTTGTGGGCTCAAGCCCCGTGTTATGCTCATGCTACCAGTGTGGAGCCTGCTTGGGATTCTCTCTCTCCCTCTCTCTCTGCCCATCTCCCACTTGTGCTTGTGCTCTCTCTCAATATAAATAAAGAATCTTAACATAATCTTATATATAATATAAAATATTTAACGAGGGATTTAGGAAGGGAAAAAAAAGTATATAATTATCCAGATATAGAACCTACCGAAACATTTGATGTAAACAGGAAGGACATTTCTTTACACAGTATATGCTACATTTTTCATCAATGTAATTATTGGGTAAATCACTAGAAGTAAATCAATGTAATTCAGTGTAATAAACGTAATTATTGTGTAAGTCATAGTACAAGTCTGTGATGCAAAATACTTGACTTATTCATGGTGATTCGACATATAGGCAAAGAACCAGATTTACTTATTTAAATATTTTAGTATAGTCAGGCCCAACCATTTAAAACTTAAAATACAGAATTTTTATTAGAAATTAATTTCTTTATATTCCTTTACTTTACACTAAGGACAATATATCAATTTTATTTAAATCACATATAGATAGTTTATACTATGCACAGATAATATTTCAAAATAGTAAAAGGGGTGCCACAAAATATTTGCTCTACAAAATAGCAATAAGTCGACTGCACGAAAGTCCATGCTAACTGAGGCCACAGTCAGCCTTTGGAAATTATATGATCATAGACTTTTAAGAAATGAATTCAGATGTTATTTTTCTCTAACTTTGCTGCTCCTTTACCACGGGAAAGTCTTTTAGGTACTCTGTGATTCAGTTTTCCTTTTTAAAAAATGAGGATGATGATAGCACTTACTTTATTGTCTTATTGTAAGTATAAATGGGTTAATATGTATAAAGCACTCAGAACTGACAAGCACCAAATAAGAATTACATACTCCAATTATCATTATCATCATCATCACAATTATATTGAAGAAATATATGTGAATATAAGTGTAGATTGCAGTGATGGATTTTTTTTTTCAGGAGGCACTATCAGGATGTATCTGGGCAAGTATACAGTAAACTCGCTGGGAAATGATGGGAATGTTAACTTGCTGATAATAATAGTGGAAATATGCCTGAAAAAAGCAATATTCAGTTTACAGAGTATCAGAGTAGAGATAATACAGAGTATAGAAATCATACAGAGTATAGAGATAATACAAAGTAGAGATAATACAGAGTGTAGAGATAGGACAGAGTATAGAGACGCCATATAATTGAACAGAAACTGGAGCTCACAGGGAACTGCTCCAGTCGAGAACCTAAGAGAACCTAGAGGTATGAACAAAGAGGAGGTGCAACCCATATGTGGGTTGAAGAAATACATATGAAAAAAGAATAATATGAATTTCAAAGAAATTCTTGAATGAGAAATTATTTTAGAAACCATAAAAAGCTAAAGGGCAATGTTAAAATGGGATAGGAAAGTCACCACCAACACCAGTATGTGTATGTTATCAAACACAGGAAATCACATACTTGATAGATAGTCATCTCTTTTCTTTCCAACCAACCGTTTACCTGAATCATTAATCCAGAGCGTGTGAAATCATTATTCTCATGGAAATACCCTAATTTACCATATAATAACCACAGAAATAATATTAATAGTAATTATAATGATAATAATGTATCTAATATCTAAGAGAACTTATTATTCATTAAGGTTTTTTTTTTGCACCAAGGAAAAATTACATTAACATATAGATTACTGCTTATTAAAAATACATGCAAAAAAGCATTGGACTTCTGGGAGAGGTGGCAGAGTGGGGAGATCCTACGCTTACTTGGTTCCACAGATATACCTAGAACAGACCCACATCAGCGTAAATAGCCCAGAAAACAACACAAAGGCTGAAAGATTCTCTACAGCTAAATGTAGAGAGGGCACATCAAAGAGGGTAGGAAGGGAAGAGACAAGGTTTGGAGCCCAAACTGACCCATGGGACTGTACAAAGGAGGGGGCGACACCACGGGTGCAGAGAGGGGAGAGGAGAGGAGAGGAGTAGATCCCACAACGGGCACCCCAGGAACCAGGGACCCATACTGAAAGGATGAATCCTTATAACATTGGACTGTGAAAAACAGAGGGGCTTAATTTCTCCAGTTCTTACAACCAGTGGGGCTTAACACATGGAACTTTAAAAACCAGCTGTCTAAGCTCTGTGAGAGCCAGAGGATGATAAAAAACTGAGTCTCCAATCTTAAGGAGAGAAAAACAAATAGCCCTGCTGAGACACAGAATAGAAGGAATTGTTCCTGGGGTATATGCCTGGGGTATATGGGAGGAAGATTTGTTTACTAATCTCAGAGCGTGTACCAAAGAGACAGGAATCTTTAAGAGACTTCTTCAAGAACAAAAGAGCTGGCAGGTGCCACTTTCCTCCCTAACAACACAGCTTAGATACAAGGACACATGCTAGAACTAGGATAGCTCTAACACTCTCTATCTAGTTTGCTAATAGCCTGCCCTACCCCCATACTCTTCTACAGATTCATTGTATCCAACATGCTCTCTGCAGGACTTTTCCAAAGTCCTATTTCCACAGCAGACCTGTGCAAATCTTCCTAACACTGAATGTCCAACCCTCATATTATCCCGTGGACCTACCTCCTCAAATATACCTTCAGCAGGAATCCATCAAGAGCAGCAGTATGCAGCAGCCCCAGTAAGGATCAGCACCACCCCAAAGTGACTCCTGTCCCAAAGAAAGGGAAAGAAAATCATACACAACAGGTGAACTACAGCCCTAGCAGTGCAGGCCCATCAACAAACAAAAGCTTCTCGAGGGAAAACACAGGGAAACTACCTTGGCTGTTTAATGCTACCATAACTCTGGCAAATTCTGGTCTGACCTAACTAAAGTTCAAGCAGGTCCCAGACTGGCCCAGTAACAACACAGGGAACAAACTCTGGCCACAACAGACAAAAAGAACCAGTACAGACAACTGGACTGAAAGATAACATGGCTCAGCCACAAAAGTAGGGAGCACACCACACATAGAAGAGACCCCTGAAGTGCCAGGTTTGGAGAACAGGGGACAATGAACTACAGGACACTACAGGACCTCCTCTTCATAAGGCCACTACTTTCAAAAGCAGTACATATAACTGACTTTCCTAACATACAGAAACAGACACAGAACGTTAGACAAAATGAGGAGACCAAGGAATATGCCCCAAATAAAAGAACAGGACAAAATCACAGCAAGGGAACAAAACTCAATGGAGATAAGTAATATGCCTGTTCAAGAATTTAAAGGCATTGTCATAAAAATACTCACTGGATTTGAGAAAGGAGTGGAAGATCTCACTGACACCTTGAACTAAAAGACAGAAAACATAAAAGAGAAACAATCAGAGATGAAAAACTAAATAACCAAAAGTAAAAATACACTACAAGGAATAAATAATAAACTAGAGGAAGCAGTGACTGGGAGGACAGAGTAATGGAAAGTAATCAAGTTGAACATGAGAAAGAAAAAAAGACTAATAAAAACTGAGAATATATCAAGGGAACTCAGTGACACCATCAAGTGTAATAGTATTGGCAGTATTGGAATCCCAGAAAAAGAGAGAAAAGGGCACAGAAAATTTCTTTCAAGAAATAATTGCTGAAAACTTCCGTAATCTGGAGAAGGAAACAGAAATCCAGATCCAGGAGGCCTAGAGAGGCCTTGACAAAATCAACCCAAAGAGGTCCACACCAAGACATATAATAGTTAAAATGGTAAAAAGCAGTGATAAATAGCACATTTTATAAGAAGCAAGAGAAAAGAAAACAGATACAAGGGAATCCCATAAGTCTATCAATTGATTTTTTTTAGCAGAAACTTAGCAGGCCAGAAGAGAGTGGCATGATACATTCAAAATGCTGAAAGGAAAAATCCGCAACCAAGGATACTCTATCAAGGCTATCATTCAAACTAGAAGGGCAGAATAAGAGTTATCCAGACAAACAAAACTTAAAGGAATTCATCACCACTAAACCAGCCTTAAAAGGAATGTTAAAGGGGACTTATAGAGTAGAAAGGAAAGTCATAAGCGAAAGTAACAAAAATAGGAAACACAAAAGCAGTTAAATTTAGCATATCCATAAAACTCAGTCAAGGGTTGCACAAAATGAAAGGATGTAAAGTATGACATCAAATACCTAAAATGCAGGGGAGAAGGGATGCAGATTTTGTGATTTTAGAATGGGTTCAAACTAAAGTGACAATCAACATAAACTGCTATATGCATAAAATGTGATATATAATATGGTAATCAAAAATCAAAAAATGGTAACAGATATGTAAACAACAAGGAAAAAGGAATCCAAAGATATCACTAAAGAAAGCCAGTAACCATGAAACAAGAGAGAAAGAAGAAAGGAACAGAAAACTACAAGAACAACCATAAAACATGTAAAAAATGGAAATAAGTACATACCTATCAAAAACTACTTTGAATGTAAATGGAATAAATGCTACAATGAAAACACATGGAGTGACTAAATGAATAAAAAAGCAGGACCCATATATATGCTGCCTATAAGAGACTCATTTCAGACATAAAGATATATAAAGATTGAAATTGAAGTGATGGAAAAGCATTTATCATGCAATTAGAGGTGAAAAGAAAGCCAGGGTAGCAATACTTACATGGGTAAAATAAAGTTTAAAACAAAGACTGTAACACGAGACAAGAAAGATACTACATAATCATAAAGGGAAGAATCCAATGAAAAGATGCAAAAATTGCAAATAATTATGCATCTAATATAGAAGCTCCCAAGCACTTAAAGCAGCTAATAACAAACATAAAGAAGTAATGGACAGTGATAAAATAATAGTAGGGGACTTTAACACCCCACTAACTCAATGGAGAGATCATCCAAGCAGAAAATCAATAAGGAAACAATGGCTTTGAATGAAACATTGAATTAGATGGATCAAACATATATTTAGAAAATTCCATCCTAGGGGTGTCTGGGTGGCTCAGTAGGTTAAGCATCCAACTCTTGATTTCAGCTCAGGTCATGATCTCACAGTCATGAGATCAAGCACCACATTAGGCTCTGTGCTGGGCATGAAGCCTGCTTGGGATTCTCCCCCATACTCCCCTTTTCCCCCTCCCTCCCCAACTCTTGTGCTCTCTCTGCCCTCCCTCTCCTTCTGCCCCTCCCCTGCTTGCATGCTTTTGCTCTCTCTTTCTCTCTCTCTCAAAACAAGAACATTACATCCTAATACCTCAGATTATATACTTGTTTAGTGCACATGGAACATTCACTAGAATATATGACTTTAGGCTACAAAACAATCTCAACAAACTAAAAAATATTGAAGTCATATCACATAGCTTTTCTAACCACAAGGCTATGAAAGTAAAAATTAACCACAAGAAAAACTCTGGAAAGAACACAAATGCATGGAGGTTAAATAACATACTACTAAACACTGAATGGGTCAACCAAGAACTCAAAGAAGAAATTTAAAAAAATACATGGAGACAAATCAAAATGAAAACACAACCATCCAAAACCTTTGGGAGGAAGTAAAAGTAGTTCTAAGAGGGAAGCTTATAGCAATACAGATCTACCTCAAGAAGCAACAAAAATCTGTAATTAACAACCTAACCTTACACCTAAAGGAACTACACAAATTAAAAAAAATACCCTAAACCAGTAGAAGGAAGAAAATAATAAAGGATGGAGAGAAATAAGCAAAATAGAAATAGAAAAACAATAGAATAGATAAATGAAACCAGGAGCTATTCTTGAAAGATTAACAAAATCAATAAACATTTAGCCAGATTCATCAAAAAAATAAAAAAAGGAAAAAGAAAAATAAAGTGACAAGGAGAGAGAGAAAGAGAGTTAGAGAGAGAAATAAAATAAAATCATAAATACAAAGAATAATAGAATACTATGAAAAATTATATTCCAATAAATTGGACAGCCTGGAAGAAATGAATTAACTCCTAGAAACATATAACCACCCAAACCTGAATTGCAAAGAAAGCAAAAATTTGAACAGACTAGTTACCAGCAATGATATTGACTCAGTAATAAACAACTTCCCAATGAAAAAAGCCTAGGACCAGAATGCTTCACAGGGGAATTCTACCAAACATATAAAAAAGAGTTAATACCTGTTCTCAAACTGTTCCAAAAAATAGTAGAGGAAGGAAAGCTTCTAAATTCATTCTAAAAGGCCAGCATTACTCTGATTCCAACCAGATACAGACACTACAATAAAACCAGAACTCCAGGCCAATATCTCTGAAGAACATAGAAGCAAAAATCCTTAAAAAATATATTAGTAAACTGAATCCAACAATACAATAAAAAAAAACTCATCATGATCAAGTGGGATTTAATCCTGGGATTCAATATTCACAAATAAATCAACATAATTATTCACATCAATAAGAGAAAAAGTAAAAACCAGATGATAATTTCAATAGATGAATTAAAAGCATTTGACAAAGGACAACATCCATTCATCATAAAAATCCTCAACAAAGTAGGTTTAACTAGAACATACCTAAACATAATGAAGACCCTATGTGAAAAATCCACAGCTAATTTTATACCTAAGGGTGAAAAACTGAGAGGTTTTCCCTTAAGATCAAGAACAAGGCAAGGATGTCCATTCTCACCACTTTTATTTAACATAGTACTGGAAGTCCTAGCCAGAGCAATAAGACAAGAAAAAGAAATAAAAAGCATCTAAATTAGTAAGGAAGAAGGAAAATTTTCACTATTTCCAGATGACATGATACTATATATAGAAAACCTAAAAACTCCACTAAAAACTACTAGAACTGATAAATGATTCAGTAGGAATACTGGATACAAAATTAGTACACAGAAATCCATTACATTTCTACACACTAACAATGAAGTAGCAGGAAGAGAAATTAAGAAAACAATCCCATTTACAATTGCACCAAAACTAACAAACAAACAAAAAATCTAGGAATAAACTTAACCAAGGAAGTGAAAGCCCTGTAGTCTGAAAACTAGAAAACACTGATAAAAGAAATGGAAGATAACACAATCAAATGGAAAAATATGCCATGCTCATGGATTGGGAGAACAAATATACTTAAAATAGCCATACTACCAAAAGCAATTCACGGATTTAATGCAATCCCTATCAAAATACGAACTGCATTTTTCACAGAACTAGAACAAACAATCCTATACCTGGTATGGAACCATAAGAGACCCCAAATAGACAAAACAATCTTCAAAAAGAAGAACACAACTGGAGGTATCACAATCCCAGATATGAAGATATACTACAAAGCTGTAAGGAACAGAACAGTATGGTGCTAGCACCAAAACAGACAGGAAGACCAATGGAACACAATAGAAACACCAGAAATAACCCCACAATTATATAGAAAATTTATGTCTGACAGAGGAGGAAATATGCAAAAAATAAAAAACAGCCACTCAACAAATGGTGTTGGGAAAACTGGAGAGCTACAGATAAAAGAATGAAACTGGACTATTTTGTTACACCATACACAAAAATAAACTCAAAACAGATTAAAGATCTAAAAGTGAGTCGTGAAATCACAACAATCCTAGAAAAGAGCACATGTAGTAATTTCTCTGACATGAGCTTTAGCAACATTTTTATATATATGTCTCCTTAGGCAAAGGAAACAAAAGCAGAAATGAACTATTGGGATGACATCAAAACAAACAAACAAACAAACAACAAAAAACTCTGCACAATAAAGGAAACAATCAAAACTTAAAATGAAACCTGTGTAATGAAAGAAGACATTTGCAAATGATATAATTGTTAAAGAGTTAATATTCAAAATATATAAATAAATTATACAGATCAACACCAAAAAAAATCCAATTTAAAAATGGGTGAAAGACATGAATGGACATTTCTCCAAAGAAGATATACAGATGCCCAATAGACGCATGAAAAGATACTCAACATCATTCATCATCAGGAAATTGCAAATCAAAACCACAGTATCACCTCACACCTGTAAGAATGGCTAAAATCAAAAATACAAGAGGGGTGTTTGGATGATTCAGTCGGTTAAGCACCTGGCTTTTGATTTCAGGCTCAGGTCATGATCTCACGGTACCTGAGTTTGAGCCCCGTCAGACTATGCACTGAGATTGCAGAGCCTGCTTTTAGTTCCTTCTCTCTGCCCCTTCCCCTGCTCCCACTCCCTCTCTCTTTGAAATAAATAAACTTTAAAAAAAAGAAAGAAAAGAAAAAGGAAAAGGAAAAAAATAAGTGTTGACAAAGATGTGGAGCAAAAGGAACTTTCATACACCTGTAGTGGGAATGCAAGCCAGTGCAGCCATTGTGGAAAACATTATGGAGTTTCCTCAAAAAATTAAAAACAGAATTTCCATATGATCCAGTAATTCCACTACTGGGTTATTTACCAAAAGAATTCAAAAACACTGATTTTAAAAGATATGCACACCCCTATGTTGATTGTAGTGTTATTTACAATAGTCAAATTATGGAGGCAACCCAAGTATTCATCTATAGATGAATGTATGAAGAAGGTGTGGTGTGCACACACACACACACACACACACACACACACACAGGAATATTACTCAGCTATAAAAAAAGAATGAAATCTTGCCATTTGCAATAATATGGATGGATCTAGAGTGATCAAAGGGATCTAAGTGAAATAAGTCAGTCAGATATAGACAAATATAATATGATTGCACTCATATCTGGAATTTAAGAAACAAAACAAAGAAGCAAAGGAAAAAGAGATAAACAAAAAAAGACTGGTCATATAGGGAACAAACTTGTGGCTACCAGATGGGAGATGGGTGTGGGGATGAGTGAAATATGTGAAGGGAATTATGAGTACACTCATTGTGATGAGCACGGTGTAATGTATAAAATTGTTGAATCACTATGTTGTACACCTGAAACTAATATAGTACTGTATGTTAATTATACTGGAATTAAAATTAAAAATAAATAGATCAATGAAAATATATGGGGAAATACAAACATAAAAATGTTTATCACATGGTGATTTCTAAACTCAACATTTTTGAAATACAAAACAAAAATCATTAGCCCCCATTGTTAGTTTATTAAAAGAAATTGATTTTATACCTTGTCTATAACATTTTTAATGCAGTATTTTTTTTACAAATCTTACTAGATTTTTCAGTTTTATTTCATATAAGAACTTTTTTTTAAAGCTCATCCATTATTTTCAAAGAGAAAGGGAAAGCACAAGCAGGGGAGGGGCAGAGATTGGAGGGAGAAAGAGAGAATTCCAATCTAAGAGAGTTCTGTGCTCACAGCACAGAGACTAACAGGGCTCAATCCCACTAAATGTGAGATCATAACCTGAACCGAAATCAAGAGTCAGCTGCTCAACTGACTGAACCTCCCAGGCACCCCATCAGAAGTCTGTTCTTTGACATGTTTACTTCTCACAGTTTTACATAGTTATGTATTATAACAAATGTCAGCAACTATAGGAAACTCCTCTAAGTTACAAGAATTCAACATGGTTGCTACTTTGGAAATAGCTATCACTCGTTATCTAAACTAAGACATGGACTGAAAATCAAAATATTAACGGGAAAAATATGGAGGTTGAGAGCAGGAAGACTACAAAAGACTTAATAGGAACTATTAATAAATAAAAGACTAATTCATAGAAGAAAGCATTTTTAGAGATTCTCATGAATTATCAAATCCTTAGAATTACTCCATGAGAAAGCATTTATATAATCATTTTTATGAAGAAAGTTGTAAGACAGAGAAGCTATATTTTGAGGATACTCTGAAGATGTAATCTTAATGGAATGAGTTATTGTACCCCCAAAACAATTCAGCTATTTTTCAGGGAACCACATATTCTATATCTCTCAATTATTTCCTCTAAGTTTATTGTTTTATACTGTGTCATTAATAAACTATGGCAGAGAAAAGTGGGATGTTGGAGTAACTGGGAAAGAACAGGGGATAAACATATTGGAAATCATAGTCTATCAAGTTAGACAGGTATGCTAATTCAATTAACTCTCAAACTATTCTGTATTATGATAATAATAGTACAAATACGTGATAAAGAGAAAATACTTCCGAAAGGTGATTACAAATTATGTATGATAATAAGATTTGCAAAATGTCTATTAAACAATGAAATAGACTGTCACATTACTATTTCTAACAGTACATTTTATTCTAGCCTTAATTTTATTTGTAATCATACATAATGTATGACTTACTTGTGTATTCATTTAACTTATAGAATGATCAACTAAATTAATAATTAAACAACATAACACCCCAAATATAAAATATAATCAGTGTATGCTAATTTAACATTTTTTATTATCCATCCAATTTAAGCCAGTGGATTAGTATTATTGTTATTGACTATGAATAACCTTTCAATAAAATAATGTACTAAAAAGATCAACAAATATTATTAACAGACACCCAACCAGCTCAAAGGATGAGTAATTCATTCACATATGTTTAAACCTTAGGCCACAGAATGTAATTCATTCACATATGTTTAAACCTTAGGCCACAGAATGGATCAATCATATGTACCAGGAAATGAATTTGAATACTTATTTCTGGCACCTGCTTAAACCATGTGAAGGCATCCGGCTAACTAACAAAAATCTGCAAGAAATTTCTATCCCATTTGTATAAAAAGGATGATTACATTCAAACCTTTTCACGCTAATGCTAAGTTATCTCTGGTAGTGTGAATGTATACTAACAATTGTTTCCAGTTTTCATAAAGGGAAAGTGGTCAAAAGTGTATCTTAAAATGTCTTAAACATTTACTGCAATGGCAATGCAGAGCACAATTTTTTTTTCAGAACACAATTATAAGTAAAATGAGTTCTAAGTGCCAAACTGTTATGGGTATTAAAAAAAAAAAAGAACAGAGTTACTTCTTTCTTAGTTTTAATAACTTTTGCAAATTTGCTCATTAAGGATTTAAAAATGCAAACATGTCAAATTAATATGAATTTAGCTTCTGTTGTTAGTACAGAATTTCTAAAACAAAAATGTGTATTAGGAAAACAAAGAATTTTGTTTACTTTTACTCTAGAGTTTAAATGGTATATAATAGGAAAACAAACAAATCAGTAAATTTAATCTTACTCTAACAAAGGACAGGTATTCTCATGTTATAGCTTCTTTCAAATAATACTTTTACTCTGGAGGAAACATGAAACAGATTTACAGAATAGCACTTTTAAATAAAGTCTGTTTTTTTCTCTCCAATATTATTTTTATTTGATTAAATCCAGTTGTATTGCACAATGATATTTACATTAAATCAAGTTGCTATGGAAATAATGGTGAGATCAGACATTTACATGGCATAACTTTTTTCCCCTTAATTTAATAGTACACATTTGAATTTGAATGTAAGATGCCCCAAGGAAATGTATCACCAGTTTTTGTGGTGGATTTTTATATACAGCCTTTTTACTTGATGACAATAATAAATCAACATCCTAATAAGACTAGTTTAAGTTTAAGAATCATTCTTGCTATCCATTGCCCGTGATTAAGGAAGCATATATCAATGTGCTTATTCATATGTGACCACTTGGTACACTGTGCTAAAAATCACAGGACATAACAAAAAGTATATTCCTTATATTCATAAAGTTTACAACCTAATAAGGAAAACACAAATGTATTTAAAAAATATAACAACTAGAGGTAAAAAGAGTTCAAACTAATAAAATAGATTATAAAATAGGGGGAGGGCAGGAAATCTCCATTTGTGAGTAGATCGATGGGAAAAGTTTAAAATATTCACACTTTTCGATACTATGGATATGAAACTGAGAATGTCAAGATGCAAATGATATTCAATATTATGTTTGGGTTCCTGAAAATATTTGAAATAAATAGTGGTTGAAACAAGGGAATTCCATATAACATTTAATAACTATGAGTATTTTTAAATATTATATAATCAATATGGTTAGGATATCTAAACATTCTAGAAACCAGCTCAGTCAATTTCATATTCCAGGTGAGAAAACTGAAGCCCAGAAAGTCATTACTTGCCCAAGATGACCAGTTAGTTAGCACCAAGCATGAGATTATGAATCAATTCCTGATCTTAATACCATCCCTCCTTCCACAAAACTTGACTATCTCTCCCTAAAATAGATTATGAATGTCTACAATCACACATCAAATTTTGAAAGGTGCATAGAATACAATATAGACTTGAGAACTACAAAAATGCAGGCACTATTTCCTACAGAGTGAAAAATTGTGATTAATTTGTTTTCAAAACTAGATAGAGATTCTATGTTAAAAAAAAAAAAGGAGAAAGAACGAAAAAAACTGGTAGGCACCCCAGCTGTGTGTTAACCAAGTTTGACCTAATTGCAACTGTTTGTCCACATCACACAAAAATCTACATGTTAGGGCAAAATGTGATCAGAAGTTATATCTTCTCTAAAAGAGAAGTTTCTCTCTTTCTCTCTCTCTCTCTCTCTCTCTCTCTCTCTCACACACACACACACACACACACACACACACACAAACACATACAGAGAGAGAGAGAAATTGAGAGAGAATGAGATTAAAATAGAAGTTTTTAAAATTTGGGAATCCGGGGCGCCTGGGTGGCGCAGTCGGTTAAGCGTCTGACTTCAGCCAGGTCACAATCTCGCAGTCCGTGAGTTCAAGCCCCGCGTCAGGCTCTGGGCTGATGGCTCAGAGCCTGGAGCCTGTTTCGGATTCTGTGTCTCCCTCTCTCTCTGCCCCTCCCCCGTTCATGCTCTGTCTCTCTCTGTCCCAAAAATAAATAAACGTTGAAAGAAAAAAAAAATTAAAAAAAATAAATAAAAAATAAAAAATTTGCCCCTCCCCCGTTCATGCTCTGTCTCTCTCTGTCCCAAAAATAAATAAACGTTGAAAGAAAAAAAAATTAAAAAATAAATAAAAAATAAAAAATTTGGGAATCCAAGAAGATATGGCTTTACTCGTAAGAAATTATATATGTACATATGATTTCTTTTCAAATTTCATATTCTAGGTCTTTATGTCTTCACTACTTTAAACAAAAACAAAACAAAACAAAAATCTGACAATAATGAAAGAAAACAAACAAACAAACAAACAAAATAAATACCGGCATATGTCAGAGTATTGTAGATTCCATTTCAGGCCACTGCAATATCACAAAATAGCAAGTCAAATGGACTTTTTGTTTTCCCAGTGCATGGGAAAGTTATGTCTATACTATACTATAATCTATTAAATGTGCAATAGCATAATGTCAAAAAATACCATTGCATATAGCTTAATTAATTTTCTTGGCTATAAAATGTTAACCTTTATGTAAGTTTTCTGCAGCTATAATCTTTTTGCTAGTGGAGGGTCTTGCCTCAGTGTTCATAGTTATTGGCAAATTGAAATGGTAGTTGCTATAGTTCAGGGTGTCTGTGGCAATTTCTTAAAATAAGACAACAATGAAGTTGGCTGCATCAGATGACTCTTCCTTTCACAAAAGATTTCTCTGTATGTTATGATATTGTTTGATAGCATTTTACTCACAATAGAATATCTTTCAAATTTACAGTCAATCCTGTAAAATCCTGCCGTTACTTTATCAACTAGTTGTATGTAAAATTCTAAATTCTTTGTTGTCATTTTAACAATCTTCACAGCGTCTTCACCACGAGTTGATTCCATCTCAAGAAACCACTTTCTCTGCTCAACCCTAAGAAGCAACTCCTCATCCATTCAAGTATCATCGTGAAATTCCAGAAATTCAGTCACATCACATCCTCAGGCTCACTTGTAATGCT
Organism: Felis catus; assembly: GCF_018350175.1. NCBI lineage: Eukaryota > Metazoa > Chordata > Mammalia > Carnivora > Felidae > Felis > Felis catus. Next base: position 179,330,311 of record NC_058375.1, on the reverse strand, counting down.
AGTGCTTTTGCTATTTCCAGCCGTAGTTACTTCCTCCAGTGAACTCTTGAACACCTCAAGTTCATCCATAAATTCCGAACTCTTGTTAATGTTACTATTTTGACTTCTTCCCATGAATCATAAATGAATCCATGGCATCTAGAATAGCAAAATCCTTTCCAGAAAGTTTTTAATGTACCTTGCCCAGATCCATCAGAGGAGATCGTATCCATAGCAGCAGACTCACACAAAATATATTTCTTAAATAATAAGAGAGTGAGCCTCTCCTCTGAAGCTTTGAAGCCAGGCATTGACTTCTCTCTAGGTATGAGAGTCCCAGATGGCATCTTCCAAAATAAGCTGTTTCATCTGCATTGAATATGTGTTGTTTGATGTAACCAACTTTATTAATTACCTTAGCGAGAACTTGGGGCAGTTTCTACATCAGCACTTACCGCTTCACCTTTGAGTCAATGCTATGGAGAGAGCTTCTTTCCTTAAACCCCATGTACCAGACTCCACTAGCTTCAAACCTTTCTTCTGCAGTTTCCTCACCTCTCTCAGCCTTCATAGAATTGAGGAGAGGTAGGACCCTGCTCTGAATTAGCCTTTGGCTTAAGGGAGCCTTGTGTCTGCTTTGATCTTCTATCTATACCACTAAAACGTTCTCCATATTAGCTAGGAGGCCATTTCACTTTCTTATTCTCATATTCACTGCAGTAGCACTTTTATTTTCTGTAAGAATTTTTCTCCTTGGGGCACCTGGGTGGCTCAGTCGGTTGAGCGTCGGACTTCAGCTCAGGTCATAATCTCTCAGTTCGTGAGTTCGAGCCCGCGTTGGGCTCTGTGCTGACAGCTCAGAGCCTGGAGTCTGCTTGGGATTCTGTGTCTCCCTCTCTCTGCCCCTCCCGTGCTCATGCTCTGTCTCTCTCTGTCTCTCAAAAAATGAATAAACGTTAAAAAAAATTAAAAAAAAAAAAAAGAATTTTTCTCCTTGCCTTCACAAGTTGGCTAACTGGTACAAGAGGCCTCCTTTCGTCCTGTCTCTGCTTTCAACATGCCTTCCTCACTAAGTTTCATTTCCAGCTACGTGAAAGATGTACAACTCTTTCTTTCACTTGACTACTTAGAGACCATTGTAGAGTTATTAATTGGCCTAATTTCAATATTGTTGTGTCTCAGACAATTGGTAAGCCTGAGGAGGGGAGAGAGATGGGAGAAGGACTGTTTGGTGAAACAAACACAACACACATAGCATCTTTCAAGTTTGCCTTCTTATATGGGCACAGTTCATGGTACCCAAAACAATCACAATGATACATAACAGATCACCACGGCAATAATAATAATAAAGCTTAAAACGTTGCAAGAATTACCAAAATCTGAAACAGAGACCCAAAGTGAGCAAATACTGTTGGAAAAATGGCGCTGATAGACTTGTTTGACGTTGGGTTGCTACAGATCTTCAGTATGTGAAACACTCAGTATCTATGATAAAGAATAGAGAAAAGTGCAGTAAAAAGAGGTATGTGTGGTTTTCAAATATCAGTGACGAAGACAGCAGATGAAAAAGTTTAACTTCAATATGTATGTTTAAATACATATTCCATAATTGAATTAATTATAGTTGTAAGGTTAATAATTCCTTCAACATCACATCTAAGATTCTTTAGTGGTTCATTATTTAAGTCCTTAAGTGTACTCTAATGCACTTTACTTACCACAAAACTTAAATATACTGTGAGACATGTATAGACATTTCATCCTGTGTTTCAGCCCCGTATATAGAAAATTTCTACATGATTACATTCTTAACGTTTTTCTGACCCCAATTTCATATACACTTGCTTTTTAATTAACACCTTAATGTAGTACCTAATAGAATTCTGTTGGGGATGATCCCGCTAAGGCTTTCCTCACCTCAGGGCTATATTTATGCTTATTTTATTTGTTGGGGAATGAATTCCAATAATCTCAATGTTTGCTTCACTCAGGAGTTTGCTTTAATTGTCCCTAATTTATGTTTCTTTCCTTAGAACTCTATGTAAACCAATACCCGCCTCCAGTTTGTGTCCTTCTATCTTCTAAATCTACTTAGCCTTTCTTCATAAAGTGAATCGTCATCTGAAATATTATATGTTTGTTAATTTATCACCTTGCTCTTGGCTGATATCACCTTACTGTTGGCTTATACACAGAAGGTCCACAAGAGCTAGGACTTTGCTTTATTCACTCTTTAATTCTTAGTACCTAGAAAAGTGCATGAAAGAAAGTAGAAACTTTTTGCTAAATTCCACAAAATTATTTATGACCTATAAAATTAAGTTAATATGAACAATATTTGCTAAACACTAAACTCTTGAATCACGTTTGAAGTAAGCCAGTCTATATGCTATGCATTATTTTTTCCATTTTTTATGTGTATTTATTTATTTTCAGAGAGAGAGAGAGAGAGAGAGAGAGAGGAAGGGAAAGAGAGGGAGAGAGAACCTGAAGCAGGCTCCATGTTCAGCACGGAGCCCAACGTGGGACTCAGTCTTACAACCTTGAGATCAAGACCTGAGACAAAATCAAGAGTCAGACGCTTAACCAACTGAGCCACCCAGGCGCTCCACGCTATTTATTTAATTCCCACAACATTCTATTAATTTTGTACACATGAGGAAAATACGATTCAGAGACATTAGGCCACCTGCTGAGATAACATAACCAGTAAATGACAGAACCTGGATTGAATTCTGATGATCTAACTTAGAATCCAATTGCTTTTCTTGCTATATATTTCATGTAATAGTTAAAAGCATCAGTGTGTTTTTCTTTTTCCATTTCTGTACATAAGTGAAATGATCAATTCTAGGTCTCCATAGTGGTCATAGAATTATGATGAAGGATATAATAGGGAACTATCACACTTTACAGACTTTTTTCTGTCTCAGAGAAACAACAAATTCTAGCCTTTTCACTGTAAGGGATGATAAAAGGATCTATCAACAGTCACAGAAGTGCAGAATGCCAGGCTTAATTATTGCTCTGGACACTCCAAAATCTAATGTGGAGACATTTTTATGGAAATAATCTGTTGCAAAATGTATCAGCCCCCAACCTCTTTCCTGAGGCTTTTTGAATTACAAATTTTCTAAAGCTGAAGTACAAGAAAGGGTGATCGTGAGTTAGACAGTCTACAAAATGCCCTTACCGAAGTGTCATATTTCGGAAGCCTCTCCATATTCAAGCTATTGCACTCTGGCCCTTTAATTACAAGAAGATCAAGAAGAAAAACTTATAGGAGCAAAATGACAAATTGGTGTTAAAATTCATTCCTGAAATCACTCATGATAAGGTTTGTGTCCATGCCCTAAAATGTCTGCTAAGCCTTTAATGCCATTGACTTTACTAAGTGGATAGTGCTATTTACTGTCAGAACGTAGCAGGTGTGGGAAGTGAAATAACAATTTTATTAGACAGCACGTACGGCAAAGGAACCAGTATGTTTGGACACTTTGGGTGTGTTTCTTACAAGACAAAAAAAGGTGACTGAGGTCATCTTGTTCACTGTCCACCCTAGGTGAGGATGTCATGGCGCCTGCAGCTAACTGATGTCGCCTTTTGTTTTCCTAATGCATCCGAAGTTTCTATCCTTTCTTTCACATACCTTTGTCAAATAAAGAATTAAGCGAAATGACTAAAGGGGTGATTTTAGAAGATACAGATTTTACTGCTTCACTTAATCTCTCCTTATTTTAAACAGTCCTACATAATGAGAAAAAAAAAGTCTCCATAATTAATCAAAGGAATTGACTTTGTTCTTGGTAAAGTCTCCTCACTTTAAATTAGAAGCATAACAAAATCCTTAAATATATTACTTTTCTTTTGGTTTTCTTTAACATCAAATTCATGACTTTATTCTTTATACTTTTATTCAAAACTCTCCTACCAGGTTTCCCTCTTGTCCTCCGATCCAAACAATGCGTATGGTCAGATTAATAACCCTAAAACATAGCTCTAATTCTGTCACACTTCTATTAATAATCCTTCAATAAGTATGGAATTCAAATTCCACACCTTGATATTCATAAGTCTTTGGATTTTTAAAATTTTTTTCTAAGGTTTATTTATTTTTTTGAGAGTGGGAGTGGGGAAGGGGCAGAGAGAGAGGGAGAAACAGAATCCAAAGCAAAGCCTTTGGATTTTTTAAAGATTTGTTTTTAATGTTTATTTTGAGAGGGAGGGAGAGAGAGAGAGAGAGAGAGAGAGAGAGAGAGTGAGTTGGGGAGGGGCAGAGAGAGGGACAGAGAGAATCTCAAGCTGGTTCCATGCTGTCAATACAGAACCTGCCATGGGGTTCAATCTCACAAACTGTGAGATCATGACCTGAGCCAAAATCCAGTCAGACGCTTGACTGAGCCACCTGGGTACCCCAAACCTCTTATGGTCTCAAACCACCTTATCAATGGTAACCGGTGCTTCTCGCCTGCTTACACCTGTTCCCTTGTTAGATTGGATCTTTCAACCTTTTAAGATTATCTTCTTATTTTTTATCCCAGAATGCCTTAACTCATTATCAAATTAAAATATTGCAGACACTTTGTATATAGTTAGAAGTAGTCTCATTTTTTTCCCTGAAAACTCAAAGGTTGTTTTGAGGGTAATAAAAAGAAGTAAAATAATTAAAAAAAATATTTAGGAAGTAAAATTGTCAGAAACTAGCACTTTATTGAATAAAGGTAAGAGTTTGGGATAACTTCTGGGTTTCTAACTTATTTGATTTAGTAATGCTATTAACTGACAATGATATGAAATACAAAGAAAACATTAGGGTTGAGGAGGGTGGGGTAGGAACACAGAGAGAGATAGTGAGCTTAGCATCAGGTTGGCGGATTTGAAGAATCCTTAGGACACATAAGTAACGGACAGTTGGATGCATCGTCTTTAACTCCAGAATAAGCCAGGCTAAGAGAGTTAGGTTTGGGTCAACTAGCAAAATGATAGTGTAATCTCCAAGAGGGGCTAAGATTAGCCAAAAGGAGTATATATATATGTGGAAAGCATTAAAATTTATGGAAGACACTAAAAGTCATTGGAGCAAAACAAGAAACTCAAGAGTCTGAGAATTAATACTAGTGAAGGTAAAATGTCAAAGAAAATAAGGAAGCAAAGCAAAGCAAAAGAACAAAAATGTTAAGCACAATAAGCCATTCTTTAGGCAATTAAATTTATATTTATACCCAGATTTAAAAAATCACGGGGCGCCTGGGTGGCTTGGTCGGTTAAGCGTCCGACTTCGGCTCAGGTCATGATCTCACGGTTCGTGAGTTCGAGCCCCACGTCGGGCTCTGTGCTGACAGCTCAGAGCCTGGAGCCTGTTTTGGATTCGGTGTCTCCCTCTCTCTCTGCTCCTCCCCTGTTCATGCTCTGTCTCTCTCTGTCTCAAAAAATAAATAAACGTTAAAAAAATTTTAAAAATATCACAAAGGGGGCAACTGGGTGGCTCAGTCAGCTGAGCATCCAACTTCGGCTTAGGTCATGATCTCACAGTTTGTGAGTTTGAGCCCCACAAACCGTGTCTGTGCTGACAGCTCAGAGCCTGGATCCTGTTTCGGATTCTGTGTCTTCCTCTCTGCCCCTCCCCACTCATGCTCTGTCTCTCTCTCTCAAAAATCAATAAATATTTAAAAATTTTAAAAAAAGCACAAAGTGGTTATTAGCTTTATCCACAAAGAGACCGTCAGTGTCTTTTTATTAGAGCAGTTTCTGTGAAGCAATGTTATCAAGGCTTCTGGCAATGAGAAATAAGTAACTGGTACTGGGGGAGTTGAAGACGAGGGATTTGAACTACTCTTTCAAGGAACTCAATGGACAAGGAGGAGATACAGAATAATATCTAAAAGGACATGGGGCTATTGTTATTTATTAATTTACTCACTTCAATACAGGGGGTTAAATACATTTATACTCTTAGTGAAAGTACAGAGGTGAAGAAAGTAGAGACACACTGGGGAGGAAAATAATATGTATGACTAATATGACCCCAATATTTGTTTTTAAAAGTCTGTGTGTATAGGGGCGCCTGGGTGGCGCAGTCGGTTAAGCGTCCGACTTCAGCCAGGTCACGATCTCGCGGTCCGGGAGTTCGAGCCCCGCGTCGGGCTCTGGGCTGATGGCTCAGAGCCTGGAGCCTGTTTCCGATTCTGTGTCTCCCTCTCTCTCTGCCCCTCCCCCGTTCATGCTCTGTCTCTCTCTGTCCTAAAAATAAAAATAAAAAAATGTTGAAAAAAAAATTAAAAAATAAATAAATAAAATAAAAGTCTGTGTGTATAAACATATGTATATACATGTATGCAATTATATATGCATATTTTTATGTTTACCCCTATATATATGTGTGTGTATATCAAGATCCACAGGGCCCTCTTTTACTCTGTAAATGCATAGAACCAGCCTGGAAAGATGCATTACAAATTATTAAGATTAGTAATCTATGGAGCTGGAGACTGGAGGATTTTCTGGTGGGATCCTTACTTTAAAAATTCTCCCTTTTCCTTGTTTCTTACTGTTGTAGTAAAAATAAACTAAAATTTTGGCAAGAATAAAATAAGCCTTCTTGGATTAAAAGGGAAGACAAACACTTTTGGATTTTTAAAAATATACAGAAATCTAGGCCTCGGTCTAGGGAGCTCTTCATTTAGTGAAGTGGGTTCCTAACACATGTCTGAAGGGGTAAAAAAAGGATCCACAGGTGATGTAAGGCCAAGGAAAGACAGAGAGAACCACTGCTCATTTAGACAAATGGACAAAGATCCCAAAAGAAAGAATAATTTGATTGCAAAAACTGTGTATCTTTTCGGATTAGATTTGGGTTAGTTTTGAATTCATAGACTAAAATCATTTTCATTTTTTAAATTATAGTTGCCTTAATAACCTATGGTGAACTGAATCATAAAGATATACATCACTTTTGGAATGAATGAATGAATGAATGAATGAATGAATGAATGAAAGATGGTATAGTTAACAATTTCTTAAGGTTTTTTTAAAATTTTTTTTAACGTTTATTTATTTTTGAGACAGAGAGAGACAGAGCATGACCAGGGGAGGGTCAGAGAGAGGGAGACACAGAATCTGAAACAGGCTCCAGGCTCTGAGCTGTGAGCACAGAGCCCGACGCGGGGCTCGAACTCACGGACCGTGAGATCATGACCTGAGCCGAAGTCGGCCGCTTAACCGTCTGAGCCACTCAGGCGCCCCAACAATTTCTTAAGGTTTAATGTCATGCTTTTAGGCACCACATTTCTACTGGTGTTAGTAACTATGGATAAATACTGGGGAATATCTATTAGAATAATTCTGAAGCAGAACATGCCTGACATTTTAGAGCATACAATAGTAATGCTAATGTTGGCCTAAAATGAGTCTTTTAACATCGGATTAAAGAATTGCTCTTGGGTATTGAGCGACATGCAAAAAATTGTATCCCAGAATCCTAGTCTATTAGTCCTGAAAAGTGTGTTTGAGTGTGGGGGGGGGGGGGGGGGGAGGGGGGGAAGGGAATATGGCGTAGGGGGAACTGGTATTAAATGAAGTTTTCCAAAGAAATTCTAATGTTTAATATTACAGCTGAGATGGCAGATAATATCTACCAATTGTTAACACTGCCTTTAGGAACTTCAAATGGCCCATCTGGGAGAAAGTGAATGCCTTTGAATATCTTATAATAGACATGTTCATATTTATTTTCCTGTTCTTAAAGCAATACTCTAGCCATGTGAGTGTAAGTCAGGGCCCATAAGAATTTATTCATTTGTATTATTAATCTAGTTCTTTTAAATGATATAACTGGCATTGTATGTTAAAAAGATTATATAACAAGCTGCTTGAGATGTTAACTTCCTTATTTAACAGTTTAATATTATCGGTATATATCTTTTCTCATCTTTATCTCCCAGTGCTATATCTGGATAGACCTATTTACTTCATTCTACCTTTCACAAATAAAGCAGGCGCCTTTACATTTGATACACAACATCAGTGTAACAGTCATATCCTTAGAAAGTCTTTGTGACTGTAAGTATTATTATAAGGAGTTATTAAAAAATAATTCACTATTTAAGAGTAAAGAATAACTTTCAAAATGTAAAAGCTCCTCCCTGTTCAGTTTACAATTTTGATTTTAGATTCCAGTTTTCCATGAATAATATGTTAAACTCCCTGAAGCTGTAGGAAAGAGCCATATGTAAAAGATCCAAATATAAATAGTAAAAACAGGAACATTGAAAATTATAAGCAAAATTACATTTGTAGTCAATAAGGATCAATGAAAGTTCTTTATTCAGTGTTAACAAAAAAGTGCAAAGAAAATGTAGCCCCACTGATCTCTGGATGAATGCTATACATTCAACATATTGTTAACTCTCTTATACTCTAATAATTCTGCTATCCTAACAGACTAATTAGCAGTAATGATCTGACTGCAGTTCATAAAAGTCTTGAAAATGATAATGTTAAATGCCTGAATGTCATTAGCCCCTTTCAACATATTTATTGCACATTTGAAAGCTAGGCAACAGAGATAAAGAAAGGTTTTTAAATGTTTTTAAATTTTCGAAGATTTCAGGAATACTGATATCTTTACCTAAGATTCTTCATATCACATTCCATCAATGTACTCAATTTTTCCCCAAGACTCTTTAAAATGGTAGGTGATCTTCAACAGGGAATGTATCATATTATCAACTTTACTATCCATATTTATTATAAATGATATATACACTTATAATTAAGTAACCAGCTTTACTTTTTGCTAGTTCAGATTACTTACTCTTTTTAATAAAAAGAATGCAGAAATTGTATTTCCACACTGACTTAACATGCAAATAATTTGCTTAGTTTTATTCATCAGAATTACTATCTGAAATTACTATTTCTCCATGGATCTGTCTTCCCTGAATCTATCTTTCTACAAGACACCTGACCTCACCTCTGCATTTTTAAATCTTGGCTAAAGAAAGAAAAAAAATCCCCTTGAAACATGAGAGCCATTTTAGAGGCAGCAGGAATTTGGGCATTATTGAAGGTCATACTGTCACTGAAATGAGCTTCTACTTCCTTTTAAAAATGACAATCAATGACTTGAATGCAGCATTTGTTTTTTTTTTACTAGACAGTAAGAAAGCACTTGCATTTCAAAGTTCTGACTCCTGCTATTCTAATTTGATTGACAGAGGGAGGGAGAATTAAGATTTTTTTTTTAAATCCAACTCAGCCTCCAATCTCTTTTCCTTTTAGTAAACCTAGACTTGGAAATGTGTGTGTGTGTGTGTGTGTGTGTGTGTGTGTGTGTGTGTGTGTGTATTTATGCTGAAGAGAAGGAAAAGTTCTTCTCTACCCTCAAGATCTTCCCAATGGACAAAGAATTAAATTTACATGAAACAGATTAAGAGGAAAAAAACAACAACAAAGTTTTATTTTGTGTACACGGAGGCCCAATAATGAAATTGATACCTAAAGAAATGATTAAGGCAGGCAGTTTTTATACTTTGTAGACAAAGAGACAATAAATGTGTGGGAGAATTTAGAGGACAAAAAAACCCACAAAACTAACTTTGGGAGCTTCCATTAGTAAGGAATTCTAAACAGAATTTGAGCTAGGATAGTAAATGAGTAAAAAGTCACAAGGGTTGTTTGTATAGCCTTCTGGGCTTTACATTTCCTATCTCTAGTGATAAGGATGTCTCTCTATCTCCTGGTACAGGGAGGGTACATTTCACATGGGAAATTTATTTCCTGATTTCATGGGGATAGAGGAGGGTCTGAGTGTCCTTCCTGCTTAGCCTCTCTCTTAAGTAACTTTTATTTTAAATAATCGATATACTAAAGTGGCACATTTTGGGGCAGCCTTCCCTTGGCCCCTACAATGTTATTCTTACAGAATGGTTCAAACTCATCAGAAGTGCTTGCTGTCATGTTCCTGATGACTGTATTCAGATAATGGATGGCAGGGCTTAATGAGAACTTTCTCAACATAATAGCAACCCCAGCTGTCATTGCTTCAGGGCCAGAGTCCTGCAGGGGTAGAAATCTAGTGATTGGTTGATACAAAAGAGATTAGATTTAGGAGAGATCAATAGAACTATTCTGTTCCACAAATTTTATTATTATCCCTCCACCAGCTGAGCTGAAATGTAAGATCTGATTGATTCATTACATTACTGTGTACTCAAACACAGGTCACTAGAAAGTCTGTAATGCATACAAAGGGCATTAACCTTAATCATATTAACCACCTAAGTAAATTCCGTATCTCTTATTCATGCTTTCTTTAGCTTCAAGATTTATTCTATGTAAAACTGCCATTTGTGTTATGACTCCTTTATGGTTTTATTCACAGAAGATAGAGATAGTAAATAATAGCCAATCTCAGCATTTCACAAGTGAAGTTGTGTTTTTGAAAAAGAATTGGAGAGTGTTGAATATTGTGAAAGCAACAGTATATATGAAGCAGTTTTTTCAAGTTGATTCTCTTCTATTCCTAGTTTACTGAATTTTAAATATTCTTTGTATATCTTGAAATACAGCCTTTTATCAGATGTCTTTTGCAAATATTTTCTTGCAATCTGTGCTTGTCTTCTCACTTTCTTTACATTGTTTTTTACAGAGAAGTTTTCATTTTTACAAAGTCCAGCTCATTCGTTACTTCTTTCATGGATCGTGCCTTTAGTGCATCTAAAAAGTCATTACTGCAACCAAAGTCATCTAGTTTTCTCCCATGTTGTCTTCTAGGAGTTTTATAGTTTTGAGTTTTACTCTGTGACCTATTTTGAGTTACTTGAAGATTTCAGTTCCTGATTCAATGTTACCAACTCTATTCTTGTCATCAGTATTTCAGTCGTTTCAGTGTTTGCATAAATGGTACTAACAGGAAATGGTACAGGGGAATTGTTCTCCTCTTGCAATGATCTTTTCTTCACACATGTCTCTTATGTCCACTCTCTATGTTTCTCATGTCTATTCTCTGTTGCAGCACAAAACATTTGGCGTTACTAATAACTGTGACACCATTGACATCTCAATTTTAAGCACCTCAAATCACCACTCTTATCATTTGAGTCAGTACCATCCACTTCCTCCACATCAAGAATATCTCGGCCTCACCAGAACCCGTAATCCATTAACCACTTTTTCAATGTCTCTTTTTTTTATTAATTTGTTTAAACATTTATTTATTATTGAGAGACAGAGAGAGACAGAGCATGAGCATGGGAGGGGCAGAGAGAGGGGGAGACACAGAATCCGATGCAGGCTCCAGGTTCCGAGCTGTCAGGCTTCGGCACAGAACCTCACGTGGGGCTCGAACTCACAAACCACGAGATCATGACCTGAGCAAGAAGTCAGACGCTTACCCGACGGAGCCACCCAGGCGCCCCTCAATGTCTCTTAGACACTTCTTTTATATGTAACCTGAAATACGTACACCTTTCTTTCTTTATTTTAAGTAGTTGGCTAAAAGAAAATCGTTATTAATTCTAACTTTACTTCCCCAGCTTATTTACCTTTGCAGCTGAATGTGGACAGACCAAAGCTATGCTGACATACTTACTGCTATTTTTCCCATCAAAAATGAAAAAAAAAAAAAAAATCCTTCTCCTCCCACATTAAACTAGGGCCCTATTTATCTGCTTCTCTTATATGAAACATTCTTAGAAGAGTCATCAATACTTACTGTCTTCATTTCTTGTATTCCTTTTTGCAACAACCCTCCCCAACCCTCCCCAAGTAAACACCCCCCACCACCACCACTGTGCTAAAACATCTCTAATGTTTCAGTGACTTCAGGGTGTTAAATCCAATGGCAAAATCTTAGATCTCCTCTCTCAGAAGAAGATCCTTACAAAATAACCCAAAATTGGCTTTCTTGATCTGGCTCATTGTAAATTTTCTAATTTCATGTCCTATTCTCCCTTCTCTTCTATTCATCTATCAGCTTCATCAAGAATTTGTTTAAATTGTTATTCGCATCCATTGACCATGCTCTCATACCAGAACATCTCCACTTGATGTCCCTCAGCCCCCGGCTTTTCCGCTCCCTACCCCCCCCCCCCCCCGAGTGGTTATATCAATATACTGTTCCATTTGAATGTCATTTGAATGAACAACAATTTCGTATGTAGCCACATTTACAGTCCCTTCATCTACAATTAAGATATTTGTATTCTGTATATGAATCTTTATAAAGATTACCTCATAATTAACCTTCTAAAATCTCTATCGTTATTTAATATTTAATTTTATAAGACACCATGATTTAATTTAGGCATAATGTCTGAGTCAGGGCCAAGTCATTGATTTGAATTTCCAATTGTCCCAATATCACTTCCTGGAAAGATTTTTTTAAAAGTGTTCTTCATTTCCACCTTTGTTAGCTAATAATCCTAATATGCATGGTTCTCCTTCTGAATAATACTCCACATTTCTCAAAAGTGGGAGTATTGCCATTTCAGACTGGACAATTCTTTGTATGCAGGGGAAATTGTGTGTACATTTTAGGGTGTTTGGCAACATCTCTGGCCTTTACCTACTATATCCTTAGTACTTACTCTCCCTTTCTCCCGGACATTCAAGGTGTTTCCACATATTGCAAAATGTCTCCTAGGGGATTAAAATTGTCCCCAGTAGGGAGACTCTCTTCCTTTTATTTTTTTTAACTTTGGACAAATCCATTATATCATAACGACTGTCACTTTATAATAACTTTTGATATATAGTACAACCAGGACTCTCATCTCGTACTTCATCAAGAGGATCTTGGCCATTCTTGCTGTGTTGAATTTCACATACACTTTAGAATCAAAGATCACACAACATATACATTTTGAATTACACTAAATATGTAGCATAATTTGAAATAAAGGCATCTATAAACAATATCAAGTGTCAAATCATGACTTTTGTGTATTCCTTTATTTATCTAGCTCTCATTCAGTTCCCCTTAGTACTCATTCATAAGTTTATGAATAAAGGCTTATACATTTTTATATTTATTTCTAGCATTTTATATTTTGATGCTATTTACATGGTGTTTCATGCATTTTATTTTATTTTCAAAATATTTGTGTCTGGAATATAAAAAATAAAACTAATTGGTACAGCCGTGCCCTAATATCATTTAGCATCCTAAACTGACATATTGATAAAAACATTCACTGGGAATAGCTTTTTCTATCTTCTATATACATAATCATGTTGTCCACAATTGAGTTTATTCCTTACTTTTCATTGTTTTCTTTACCAGACTATACTTGCTAGAACACTATAGTGCAGTATAAAATGCAAAGGTGATAGTTTCTCATTCTTGGATTCAGTGGGAAATTCTTCCAAACTTTACCATTAAGTATTATGTTTGCTGTCAACTTCTTCATTAGATCAAAGAAGTGTCACTCTAGTCCTAGCATATTAATAATTATTTATCATAAATTAATATATTTAAGATTATTTTTCTTTTTTTTCATTTTTTTTTAACGTTTATTTATTTTTGAGACAGAGAGAGACAGAGCATGAATGGGGGAGGGTCAGAGAGAGGGAGACACAGAATCTGAAAGAGGCTCCAGGCTCTGAGCTGTCAGCACAGAGCCCGATGCGGGGCTTGAACTCACTGACTGCGAGATCATGACCTGAGCCGAAGTCGGTCGCTTAACCGACTGAGCCACCCAGGCGCCCCAAGATTATTTTTCTTAAAGCATTAAGATCATCATATGATTTTCTTCTTCAGATTGTTAATTTAGTTAGGTACAATGATTTATTTAATTAAAGAAGAACAGGAACTCCTGGGTGGCTCAGTCAGTTAAGCGTCTTATTCTTGATTTTGGCTCAGGTCATGATTTCATAGTTTGTGGGTTCGAGCCCCACATTGGGCTCTGCACTAATAATGCAGAGCCTGCTTGGGATTCTCTCTCTCACACTCTCTCTCTCTCTCTCTTTCTTTCTTGGGCATTACCTTGCTTACACTCTCTCTCTCAAAATAAATTTAAGAAAATGTTAAAGAACAATTTACATTGAGTCAATTGCTATTAAGTGCATGATTTGATAAATTTTAATACACGTATATGCCACTGAAATTAATGTCCTAATAAACATATAGCACATTTGTATTACATAAGAAAGTTTTTTTTTACTTTTTTTTAACGTTTATTTATTTTTTGAGAGACAGAGACAGAGCATGAGTTGGGGAGGGGACAGAGAGAGAGAGGGGGAGTCACAGATTCCAAAGCAGGCCCCAGGCTCCGAGCTGTCAGCACAGAGCCCAATGCGGGGCTCGAACCCATAAACCATGAGATCATGACCTGAGCCGAAGTTGGCCGCCTAACCGGCTGAAACATCCAGGCGCCCCAGGAAAGTTTTTTAATTCCCTGCCTCTGGTCATCAACCACCAAACCTCTCTCCTTCAGACAACCATACAACCAGAGATTAGTTCAGCCTATATCTGCATGCCAGATGGAATTTTACAATACATTGTCTTTTGTATTGTCTTTCACTAAACACAATGTGTTTAGTGTCTTTCACTAAACACAATGTTTCTGAGATTATGATGTTGTGTGTGTTAGTAGTTTGCTCTTTTTTTTTTTTTACTGCTCAGTAGTATTTTATTTTATAAATACATCACAATTTGTTAACTTTTCATCTGTTAATGGATACTGGCATGTTTCATTTGGGGATGATTGTAATTAAGTTTGCTATGAACATTCGGGTGCAAGTGTTTCTATGGACAGATATTTCCCCCACTATGGGAAGTACCTAATGAGTAGAAATGCTGGCTCATGCATGCAGATGTATGTTTAACTAAAAAACTAAAAGAAACTAAAAACTTTTCTAAGTGGCGGTATCATTTATAGTCCTTCTCATAATATATGAGAGTTGCAGTCTTTCTACATTCTTTCCAACAATTGCTATTGTCACTTTTAATCTTAGATATTCTGCAGGGCATAAAGTCCTGGTTTTGTCAATTTTAATTTGTATTCCCCTGACAACGAATGATGCTGAACACCTTCTATGTGCTTAGTAGCCGTTTATAGATTTTCTTTTGTGAACTGTCCAAGTTTTCCCTCATTTAAAAATTGAATTGTTTTTCTTTATGACTCATTTGTAGGTGTACTTCATATATTCTAAAGTCAAAACGTTTTATAATTACATATATTGTGACAATTTTCTCTCAACCTGGGATGTGTTCCCTCATCTGTTAATGGTGCATATTTCTAAAGAGACGGTTTTTTTAAAAACAATTGATGAAGTCCAAATAATCCATATTTCCTTTTATGTTTGTATGTATTTCATAAATCCTAAATTATAAAGATATTTTCTTAGGTTTTATACCTTTAGCTTATTCATTTATATCTATGATACATCTCTAATTCATTTTTATCTTAGTGCCCTAATGTCATTTAGCATCCTTATAAGGATTAATAGACAAATATAATTGTGTATATTTAAAGTGTACAGTATGATGATTTGAGATACACACACACACACACACACGCTTTCACACACAATGAGGGATGATCACCAAGGTCTAGAGAATTCACATACCTATCAACTCATCTAGTTAACTCTATGAGTTAACCATATTATCAACTATAGTCACCATCCTGTACATTAGAGGCTCAGAACTTGGTCTTCTTATAACTGGAAATTTGTACCTATGTCTTTGACCTGTATCTCTCTATTTCTCCTCACCTAGCCCCTAACAGCCAACATTTTATTCTGTTTCTATGAAATGAGCTTTTTAAAAAGTATGCATTTAGATTTCATGTTAAAGTGATACCATACAGGATATGTTGTTCTGTCTGACTTGTTTCACTTAGCCTTATGCCCTCCAGATTCATCCATGTTATCCGTTACAAATGACAGGATATCCTTCCATTTTGGGGGTTGAATAGTTTTTCATTGCATATATATGCCACATTTTCTTTATCCATTTACCTGTTGAAAAACATTTAGGTTGTTTCCATATTTTGGCTATTGTGAATAATGCTATAATTAATATGAGGGTGCAAAGATATCTCTTTGATGTCTCTGATATTATTTCCTTCAGATAAATACCCAGGAGTGCAGTGCAGTTGCTAGTTGATATGATAGTTCTATTTTTTTAAGTTTATTTATTTTTTTTAATTTTGAGAGATAGAAAGCAAGCTATATCAATTTACATTCCCACCAACCATGTACAACAGTTCACAATTTTCTACATCCTTGCCAACATTTGTTATCTCTTGCTTTTTCGATAATAATCATCCTAACAGTTCTAAGGTGATATCTCATTGTGTTTTTGATTGGCATTATTTTGATGATTAGTGATGTTGAGTACCTATTTTATATATGCTTTTGGAAAAATGTCTATTCACCTTCTTTGCCTACTTTATTTTTTCTTTCAATTTTTAAATGTTTAGTTATTTATGAGAGAGAGACAGAGACAGAGACAGAGCGTGAGTGGGGGAGGAGCAGAGAAGAGAGAGGGAGACACAGAATCCAAAGCAGTTTCCAGGCTCTGAGCTGTCAGCACAGAGCCCAACGTGGGGCTTGAACCCATGAACCATGAGATCATGACCTGAGCCTCAGTCAGATTCTCAACTGACTGAGCCACCCAGGCACCCTTGCCTACTTTATATTTAAACTGCATTGTTTTGTTTTGTTTCTTCACTATAGAGTTGTAAGAGTTCTTTATATATTTTGGATATTAGCTCCTTATCAGATATACGGTTTGCAAATATTTTATTCCATCCCATAACTTGCCATTTCATTTGTTAAAGGTGCCCGTTGCTGTGAAGTCTCTTTTCAGTTTAACGGAGTCCAAAGTGTTTCTTTTAGCTTTTGTTGTCTGTTCCTTTGGTATCTAAGTCAAGAAATCATTGCTAAGACCAATATCAAGAATCATTTTCTTATGTTGTCTTCCAGGAATTTTATGGCTTCAGGTCTTACATATACGTCTTTAATCCATTTTGAGATATTTTCTGTGTATGGTATAAATAGGTGTTGAGTTTCATTCTCTTGCATGTGGATATCTCATTTTCCCAGCTATTGAAGAGATGATCTTTTCCTCAGTGTGTGTTTTTGGTGCCATTTTCAAAAGTGAGTTGATTTATTTTCATGAGTTTATATCTGGCTCTCTATACTGATCCATTGGTATTTATGCTTATTTTTACTCCAGGATCATTTTGTTTTGATTATACAGTTTTGTAATGTAGCTTGAAATCAGGAACTGTAATGCCTTTAGCTTTGTTTCTCTTTCTCAAGATTGCTTGGGCTATTCAGGGTCTTTGGTGATTGCATAC
Organism: Felis catus; assembly: GCF_018350175.1. NCBI lineage: Eukaryota > Metazoa > Chordata > Mammalia > Carnivora > Felidae > Felis > Felis catus. The sequence continues at coordinate 179,313,020 of NC_058375.1, read as the reverse complement.
ACATTTTAGTATAGCTTTTTATGTTTGTGAAAAAAAATGCCATTGGAATTTTGATAGGCATTGTATTGAATCTGTAGTTCACTTTGGGTAGTATAGAAATTTTCACAACAGTAAGTCTTCCAATTCAGGAATATGGGATATATTTCCACTTATTTGTAGCTCCTTCAATTATTCCCAACAAGGTCTTATAGTTATCAATGAATAGATCATTGTTATTTTTGTTAAATTTGTTCCTATTTATTTTGATTTTGCTGTTATTGTGAAAGACATCCCCGGCCCTCCCCCTCCCCCCCCGCCCCGTAATTTCTCTTAGTTAAATCATTGTTAGTATTTGAGCCATGGGTTATTTAGAAACATTTCTCAATTTAAAATCATATAAAATTATTTATTTTGTAGGCCATATGCCTATTAAATGGTGAAAAAAGCTACGATATTGGGGCATCTGGATGGCTCAGTCGATCAAGCGTCAGACTCTTGGTTTCAGTTCAACTCATGATCACACATTCCCTGGAATCAAGCTTCACATCAGGCTTTGCACTGACAGTGTGGAGCCTGCTTAGGATTTTCTTCCTCTCTCTCTGCCCCTCCTCCACTTATGCTCTCTCTCTTTCTCAAAATAAATCAACTTAATATAAAGTTATGATAGTAATGCCTTACATTCTGTTGACATTTTCTTCATGTCTAGCATATGGTCAATTTTTGTGAATCCTGTGTGTACTTGAAAAAATATATTCTTCCATACTTGGATACAGAAGTCTGTATTGGTTTTTTAAGTATATTATTAATATTCTTAGTTTTTTAAGAATATTATTAATATTTTAACTTACTAATTTATGTAAAATGTTTTTTGAGGGGCACCTTGGTGGCTCAGTTCGTTGAGCGACCAACTTTGGTTCAGGCCATGATCTCGGTGCTCATGGGTTTAAGCCCCACTTTGGGCTCTGGGCTGACAGTTAAGAGCCTAGAGCCTGCTTTGGATTCTCTGTCTCCCCTCTTTGTCCGTCCCGTGATTGTTCTCTCTCTGTCTCTCTCAAAAATAAGTGAACGTTAAAAAAAATCTTACATGTTTTTAAAAATTTTTTCCAATCATTGAGGGATTTATTTAGCTTTTTTGAAATTTTTGTGGTTATTATTTAGCTTTTTTGAAATTTTTGCTTTATGGATTTCAGACTGTTATTCAGTATATATACAAATTTAGACTCATCTCACATCCCTAATTAATCAAATATTTACTCATTCAGAATTCTACTCACTTATCCCTAATAATATATTTTGTCTTAACATGTATTTTGTCTGATACTAATATAATTACTCCATATCTCTTTTCATTATTTATATAAATATATATAATATACATATATAACATATATATATATTTATATTTATACTTATTTTATTTATTTCCCATGTGTATATGTGTGTGTGTGTGTGTGTGTATGGAGAAAAAGATAGAAAATATATACACAATATATATATTATATATATGTAACATATATAAAAAGAGAGGGAGAGATTGAATATAGTTGCTCTCTCTTTATATATATGTGTGTGTATATATATATATATATATATATAATGTGTGTATGTGTGTGTGTACATAAATGTATGTATAGAAAGAGGGTTTGTTTTTGTTTTTTTTAATTTTAATTATTTTTTAACAAATATTTTAATGTTTATTTATTTTTGAGAGAGACAGCGTGCAAGTAGGGGAGGAACAGAGAGAGAGGGAGACAGAATCTGAAGCAGGTTCCAGGCTCCAAGCTGTCAGCACAGAGCCTGATGTGGGTCTTGAACTCACAAACTGTGAGATCATGACCTGAGCCAAAATCAAGAGTTAAACACTTAATCAACTAAGCCACCCGGGCACCCCTTATGTTATTTTCAAATTGTATTTGATTGCTTTATTTTAAGTTTGAATTTGATCTTTTCAATTTCATTCATTTTTGGCTTGTTTGTTACATATTTTTGACATTATTTTAGTGATTGCCCTAGAAATTACACAAGCATTCTTGACTTATCAAACTCCAATATTAGCTGGTAATTTTATCTCCTCTTGCATGCCTAGAAGATGTAAAGGCCTTAGTTCCCCTTAATTTTATCAACCGATCAATATAGTCAAATCTCATTTGAATTTAATATATATGTTTACCATTTTCATTACTCCTTATCACTTCTTGCATCGCTGACCTCCCATCTAGGATTATGTTTCCCTATACTGAAATGAGACACTTAAATGTATCTTTACAATGAGTTTTATTGAGAAACTCTTTATGAAATTTTTTTTTTACTTTTGTCTGAATATTCATTTCAACTTTGTAAATGTACATTTGTAAACATATAACAACCATGTGCTATTGGGATCTCACAACCTCCATACCTTTTTAGGGGACAGAGCTGGTAAATATGTGTGTATATTAACCCCTATACACACTGGAATATATTATCTGTAGTTAGTGTGAAACAAACTTAGCAGCGGGGCTACACTGTCTGTGAACAGTTATTTGTGTCCCTTAGTTTTATTGTATCAACTCTTGTTTTGTAAACAATTTGGATCAGCTTCTTGTTTTCCCTTTACCTTAAGTGTGGTTATATATTTCACTTATAATACAATTTGATTCATTTTTCACATGCACTTTTCATTTGGGTGTCGCCCCTTCCCCACACCTTAGCTGTTTTTTAAAAGGGTACACACAGACATTCTGAGGTGTTCAGTGCCACAGATTTTGAGAAATGTATTCACAAACACAGTTCTACATAGAATTTCATCATCCCATCTTCAGTGATGCTCTTTTAATTCCGATATTGGTAATTTGTATCTCCTAATTATTTTGTTCTGAGTCAGATGTATTAGAAGTTTTTCATTTTTATTGATATTTCCCAAGAATGTGGTTTTCTTTTTATTATTTTTTCTTTATTTTTGGTATCAATTTTATCAACTTCTGCTTTTATCTTTAATATTGTCTACCTTCTGTTTGCCTTAAGTATAATTTGCTTTTTGTGTGTTTCTTATTTTTTTTTAAGTTTATTTATTTATTTTGAGAAAGAGACAAAGGGAGAGAGAGAGAGAGAGCTAGAGCAGAGCAAACACAGGAGGAGCAGAAAGAGAGAGGGAAAGAGACAGAATCCCAAGCCAGCTCCACACTGGCAATGCAGAGCCCAATGGGGGGCTGGAACTCATGAACCGTGAGATCATGGCCTGAGCCAGAAGTAAGTCCAACATTTAACCAACTGAGCCACCGAGGTGACCCAAGTTTTTCTTTTCTTTTTTTTTCTTTTCTTTCCTTTTCTTTCCTTTTCTTTCCTTTTCTTTCCTTTTCTTTCCTTTTCTTTCTTTTCCTTTCCTTTCCTTTCCTTTCCTTTCCTTTCCTTTCCTTTCCTTTTCTTTCCTTTCTTTTCCTTTTTCTTTCTTTTTTGTTTTTGTTGTTTCATGCTTATTTATTTTTGAGAGAGACACAGTGTGAACAGGGGAGGAGCAGAGAGAGAGAGGGAGACACAGAATCCAAGCAGGCTCCAGGCTCTGAGCTGTCAGCACAGAGCCCAACGCGGGGCTCAAACCCACAAACTGGGAAGATCATGACCTGCGCTGAAGTCGGAGGCTTAACCGACTGAGCCACCGAGGCGCCCCTTTCTTTTTCTTAAAGTGAAAACTTAGATTACCAATTTGAGCAGATTTTTCTTTTTTTTAATATTAGCATTTGGTGCTACAAAGTTCCCTCTGCTTGACCAACTTTAGTAATAATTGACAATATTTTGCTTTCTAGCATGACACTTACCTTGAATCAGCTATTTCTTTAAGAAACTCTATATTCATTTAGGATGAAACGGCATGGTATGAGAGACTACATCAGGTTACTAATGTTTGTTGCTACTGAACTGCTCATCATTCTCATCTCTTTTAATGGCAAACATAGAAAATATGGTATGAAACCACAGAGTTGTTAATGTGGCTGTTTGGTTTCATAGATAGATAGATAGACACAGATAACAATTCTATGCTGATAAAATGCCAATTTTCCGTTATTTCAATGATATCAGCATAATTACTCATTGATTGCTTCCAAATTACTATTACAACACACAAGATCCTAATAATCACTAGTAAAATAGTTTCTTTTTTTTTTGATAATTTTTCCTGTTCTTAATATTCTCACCAGGTATGTCAAGTCCAATTTTTGTGTCTTCAAGCCACCCTGAAGAGTTCTCCGCACTGTGTTAATGCCACTAACTGGACACACAGGCCCATTGGTCTGATTTCTTTTGCTGAGTTTTAGAGATTGTTTTTTAATTAAATTTTGTTTTTCAGTTTAAAAGTCAAATCCAGCAAACACAAGCTATTCATAGTAATCTAACCTTTATTTCTAACTCCATCATTTTCTTTTGTTCTCCATTAGCAGCAATTTGTTTTATTAATCTGTTTTTGTCCCTATTTTAAAATATCAGTTACATATGATATATCTAGCTAGATAAATATTCTACTCTGTAATAAAATATATTGATTACCTTTGTAGTATGCTTTTTAATATTTTGGAGGGCTTATATTTCTCTGCTAATGCTGAGATTTATCCTATTACCTATGTATTATCCTCATTTCTTCTATACTTAACAGTTATCTTCAGGGTTTTTTAATATGAAATTTATTGTCAAATTGGTTTCCATACAACACCCAGTGCTCATCCCAACAGGTGCCCTCCTCAATGCCCATCACCCACTTTCCACTCTCCCCCTTCCACTAACCCTCAGCTTGTTCTCTGTATTTAAGAGTCTCTTATGTTTTGCCTCCTTCCCTCTCTGTAACTTTTTTTTCTCCTTCCCCACCCCCATGGTCTTCTGTTAAGTTTCTCAGGATCCACATATGAGTGAAAACATATGGTACCTGTCTTTCTCTGTATGACTTATTTCACTTAGCATAACACTCTCCAGTTCCATCCACATTGCTACAAAAGGCCATATTTCATTCTTTCTCATTGCCAAGTAGTATTCCATTGTATACATAAACCACAACTTCTTTATCCATTTGATGGAAAAGTTCTTTATCCACCAATTGATCGACATTTAGGCTCTTTCCATAATTTAGCTATTGTTGAAAGTGCTGCTATAAACATTGGGGTACAAGTGCCCCTATGCTTCAGTACTCCTGTATCCCTTGGTAAATTCCTAGCAGTGTTATTACTGGGTCATGCGATGGATCTATTTTTAATTTCTTGAGGAACCTCCACACTGTTTTCCAGAGCAGCTGCACCAATTTGCATTCCCAGCAATAGTGCAAGAGGGTTCCCATTTCTCCACATACTCACCAGGATCTATAGTCTCCTGATTTGTTCATTTTAGCCACTCTGACTAGCGTGAGGTGATATCTGAGTGTGGTTTTGATTTGTGTTTCCCTGATGAGGAATGATGTTGAGCATCTGTTCCTGTGCCTGTTGGCCATCTGGATGTCTTCTTTAGAGAAGTGTCTATTCATGTCTTCTGTCCATTTCTTCACTCAATTATTTGTTTTTCAGGTGTGGAGTTTGATGAGCTCTTTATAGATTTTGGATACTAGCCCTTTGTCCGATATGTCACTTGCAAATATCTTTTCCCATTCCGTTGGTTGCCTTTCAGTTTTGTTGATTGTTTCCTTTGCTGTGCAGAAGCTTTTTATCTTCATGAGGTCCCAATAGTTCATTTTTGCTTTTAATTCCCTTGCCTTTGGAGATGTGTCAAGTAAGAAATTGCTGCGGCTGAGGTCAGAGAGGTCTTTTCCTGCTTTCTCCTCTAGGGTTTCGATGGTTTCCTGTCTCACATTCAGGTCCTTTATCCATTTTGAGTTTATTTTTGTGAATGGTGTGAGGAAGTGGTCTAGTTTCAACCTTCTGCATGTTGCTGTCCAGTTCTCCCAGCACCATTTGCTAAAGAGACTGTCTTTTTTCCATTGGATATTCTTTCCTGCTTTGTCAAAGATTAATTGGCCATACTTTTGTGGGTCCAGTTCTGGAGTCTCTATTCTATTCCATTGGTCTATGTGTCTGTTTTGTGCCAATACCATGCTGTCTTGATGATGACATCTTTGTAGTAGAGGCTAGAGTCTAGGATTGTGATGCCTCCCGCTTTGGTATTCTTCCTCAATATTACTTTGGCCATTCGGGGTCTTTTGTGGTTCCATACAAATTTTAGGATTGCTTGTTCTAGCTTCGAGAAGAATGCTGGTTCAATTTTGATTGGGATTGCATTGAATGTGTAGATTGCTTTGGGTAGTATTGACATTTTAACAACATTTATTCTTCCAATCCATGAGCATGGAATGTTTTTCCATTTCTTTATATCTTCTTCAATTTCCTTCATAAGCTTTCTATAATTTTCAGCATACATATCTTTTACATGTTTGGTTAGGTTTATTCCTAGATATTTTATGATTCTTGATACAATTATGAATGGGATCAGTTTCTTTATTTGTCTTTCTGTTGCTTCATTATTAGTGTATAAGAATGCAACTGATTTCTGTACAGTGATTTTGTATCCTGCGACTTTGCTGAATTCATGTGTCAGTGCTAGCAGACTTTTGGTGGAGTCTATCGGGTTTTCCATGTATAGTATCATGTCATCTGCAAAAAGTGAAAGCTTGACTTCATCTTTGCCAATTTTGATGCCTTTGATTTCCTTTTGTTTTCTGATTGCTGATGCTAGAACTTCCAACACTACATTAAACAACAGCGGGAGAGGGGACATCACTGTCGTGTTCCTGATCTCAGGGGGAAAGCTCTCAGTTTTTCCCCATTGAGGATGATATTAGCTGTGGGCTTTTCATAAATGGCTTTTATGGTGTTTAAGTATGGTTTTCAGTTTTTGTTCTACAAACAATATAAGATTAGGTAGATATTACTTTTCCTCCTGTTTCTCTTTGCTAGTATCTAATTTGAAATAGTATTTTGTTTACTTGTAAAATATATATACATATATATGTATATGTGTGTGTATATATATATATACATATATATGTATATGTATATATATGTATATATATGTATATATATATATATGTATATATATATATATATATATATATATATATATATATATATAGTTAAGAACAAGCTGAGTGTATTCCTGAGCATTCTCCAAATTCTTTTCTCATTTTTGAAACCTTTATTTGGAAACAAAATCAAACTTAGGTGTACTTAAAAATTTTTTGTGTGAAATGCACCAAATTGGTACATATAGTCTTCATATACTGTGTTTTCTCACTGATACCTATCATCTAGCCTTAGTTCTCTACATACATCTATATTTAATGTTCACTATTAATCCTTACATTGCTGTCATTCTAGCCATTTTGATTGTATGGAATATGTTTACTAGATTTCTTCAGAAGGACAATGAATCAGTTTCAAAAGGCCGTGCATGTTCATGAGTTTAAGACATTTACACTTGAAGATCACTTTAATGGATATAAAACCCTTGGTTCATATTTTCTCTCTTTTTATACATTCACTATATTGCTCCTTTGACTTCTGGTATAAAGCATTGCTGTCACAAAGTATACTGATAATTTCATTGAGCTTCCTATTATAAATAAAAACTTATAATTTGATTTGTTCCCTCCTTCCATGATACTCAAAGGATTTTAATGTTTCCTAAAAGTCCAAAGTGTCATCCATTCCAGATTTGTGTTCTCAGGGTTTTGGAACTACCTTTCAATGTTTTGATCCAAGTCTCTCTATGACTCTTTTTCTTTCCTTTTTGTTTATTTTCTGAATTTTAATGGTATAAGACTTCCTTGAATGACGGTTTTTGACATTTATCTTACTTTATTGTTATAGTTTTATTCATCATGGACCTCTATTATATGTAAGTGTATCTATAATCAGAAGGAAACTCTTAAAGGTTTAATCTCTTAATTACTACTGTGATTTTTTAAATTTATTTTATATCTTTTCTTTAAAAAAAACATTTTCAAGTGGATATGATAAGCTCCTGTGTTCCTACCAGTTTATTTCTCTTTTTACTGAATATGTGTGTACATATGTACATGTATGTATATGTGTGTGCTTTCAATAAAACCTATATAGGAAAACATGCTGAAGGGATTAAGATGAGATATCATCTATTTAGAATTCTGAATGCATTATATCTGTTTTCAGAAATTATATATACTCAGCATGTTTATATATGGGAGTTAGTAACACACACACACACACACACACTTTTTCTCCTGTGTCCTTTTATATCTTTTTTCAAATCTTCAGTCCCTCTATTTACCACAAATCTGAGTATTTATTGTATTATGTCTCCTTCTGATTTATACTCTTTCTGCCTTCAACGCTTTACTTTTATCAAGATCTTCTTTTCTTTTGTCCTTATTTTCTTTTTATGTTCTATTTGAACGCTGCCCTTTTTTTTTTTTTTTTTTTTTATGTCAGGTTCTAGACACCCAGACTCCTCCGGTTCACTCAGAATTTCTCAGGTACTCCCCTACCCATCCTCAAATTAAATGAGGCAAATTCCCTCCCAGCCTTTGATAGTTTCAATGGCTTATCAGAGATTCCCAAACATATCTGCTGGAAATGTATGGATTAGCAGGTTTTAAGGTCAACAACAACAACAACAGCAAGAAAAGACATATGTACAACATGGCTGTTGGTGTTTTATCATATATTTGGATTTGTAGAAGGTTCATAAATTTAGACTCATAGAAAGATCTTGTCAATTTTGGTTTTTTAACATGATGACCCACCTGTTTTATAGGGAAATTTAGGTACATTGTAATATCACCTCCACCATCTTCCCTGGGTTCCCACTGTCATTCTTGAATAGTATTTTTTCAAATATTAAAATTCTTAGTTGGCAATTATTTCCTTGCAGTCTTTCAAAGACATGGTTCCACTGTCTTCCAATTTATACCGTTTCTGTTTAAAACACAGCTATGAATTATCTGCTTGAATATAATCTGTTTGTTTTTGTTTTGTTTTTTTGTTTTTGTTTTTGTTTTCTGCATAGCTGCTTTTAAGATGTTCTATTTATCTGATGTTTAGCAGCTTTTCTAAACTGTATCTAGTTCTGAATATATTTTAATGTATCTTTCCTCAGTTTGTCAGGCTTCTTGAGTCTGTGACTTGAAGTCTATAATGATTAATTCTATGTGTCAATTTGAATGGGTCATGAAGTGCCCAAACTTTTGGCCAAACAATATTCCAGATGTGTCTGTTAATGTGTTTCCAGATGAGATGAATATTGGAATCAACAGACTGAGGTGAGCATATTGCCCTCCTAATGTTTGTGGGCCCCATCCAATTAGTTAACAACGGAAATAGAACTAAAGGCCTGAGTAAGAAACATCTCTTCCTGACTGAATACCAGTAGATGGGACTTCAGTCTTTTCCAGCCCATGGATTTGAACCGAAACATCAGCTTTTCTTGGGTTTTGAGCCACAAGTTTTCAGAATGGAACGCAAATTTGCCTCTCGGAATGGTAGTCAGACTGGAACTATACATCTGCTCTCCTGGGTCTCCAGCTTACTGACTTCTCAGTCTCCATAATCATTTGAGCCAATTCCTTATCTATGTATCTTGTATCTGTATCTGTATCTACACATTTTCTCTCGGTTCTGTTTCTCTCAACAACTGCACTCATGCTTCTTCCACTAGTTTAGAAATGTTCTCTGTATTATTTGCTCAAAAATTTTTTTCTCATGCATTTTCTCACATTTTACCTTCTGGGATTCATTTTACACACTCATAACCCTGTTATTATATTCTGTGCTCATATGGTCTTTCATTTTTATTTCTATGTCTTCTAGTGTTTAATTCAAATTAAGTTTTGACTTCTTATTTTTCTCTATCTTTTTTAATTGTATATAATTTATTCTAAATTGATCTTGATTTCAAAATTTTATCATAATCACATCTAGAGTTTTCACTTGTTCATTTCATTTATTTTTTCACCTGTTCATTTTATATACACTGTTTATATTTTCGGCTTAAGTTTTCACTAGCTTATACATCTTAAGCATATTTTAAATCTTCTACTTAATGTATTGCTCCTCAAAGGCCCTATTTCAATACCTTGTTTTTTCCTGGTTTTATCCCATGTCTTTTACTTTTCTCTGAGCCTTAATATATTTATTATTTTCCAGGAATTGTATTTTTAATATGTGTAGAAATAATTTCAGGCCAAAAATGATGTCATTTTCCTCCAAAGTAGAAACATACTTTCAGGGACTCAAAAGACTTGAAGCTGGCTTACAACTTCTGCAGGTTCTTTCCTTTTTTTTTTTTTTCCTTTTATCTTATTTTTCTTTCCTTTCCTTCCCCCTCACCCCCCCCCCCCAATGCTTTTCTACTTCCAGGATACTCACTCTCTGAGGAGGAGATATTTTACTCATAGTCTGAGGGGGAGGAACATCCAATTATTGTTGCTCTACTTGGTGAGGCAGCCAAAAGTGATGATTTTTATCCCACACTCTCTATCTGTTCTGAAATACTCAAAATTCCCTAGGCAAAAAACAAAAAGACTGTAAAATTTAACCTCATTTTTCTGAAGCTACTTTCTCCTCCAATTTATGGCCTGTTTACTCACTTTCTTTGTTTTTTTTTAAATTTTTTTTTCAACATTTATTTATTTTTGGGACAGAGAGAGACAGAGCATGAATGGGGAAGGGGCAGAGAGAGAGGGAGACACAGAATCAGAAACAGGCTCCAGGCTCTGAGCCATCAGCCCAGAGCCTGACGCGGGGCTCGAACTCACGGACCGCGAGATCGTGACCTGGCTGAAGTCGGACGCTTAACCGACCGCGCCACCCAGGCGCCCCACTCACTTTCTTGATCATTATCAAGAGTAAATATTTTCATACGGTTCTCACAATTCAAGGTAAGTCCCAAACTATCTAGTTTGAAGTTATAGAATAAACAAGTCCTCAATTAATATTTTTGGAAAGATTGAGACATAAGATATGATTCCGTTTTGACAGATAAGGAGCAAAGATCAAAAAGATTAACTGATCATTCATAGGCAATTGAGGTAAGTAGACAAGTAGATTTAAAAACGTTTATATATGAATTTAAAATTTATACTCTTGTTATTTGCTTTGATATAAAGCGCACTTAGGAGATGCCTACTAAGTTGCAGTCTCAGTTCTAAATACTTTGCAAATATTAGCTCTTTTAATCTCTCCAACAACACAATAAGATATAAAAATATCTTCTAGGGAGCCTGGGTGTCTCAGTCGGTTGAGCATCCGACTTCGGCTCAGGTCATGATCTCACGGTCTGTGGGCTCGAGCCCCATGTTGGGCTCTGTGCTGACAGCTCAGAGCCTGGAGCCTGCTCCGGATTCTGTGTCTCCCTCTCTCTCTGTCCCTCCTCCACTCTCCCTTTGTCTCACTCTGTCTCTCAAAAATAAATAAATGTAAAAATATCTTCTACATCTCCACTTACAGAAGAGGAAAGAAAATCATAGACAGTTAAGTAGGTAGAAGAGCTTAGGTTTTAATACAGAGATACTAGCTCAGAATCCATGCTTTTAATCACTTTTTCACATAAAATAATATATCTCCATTAAAGTATACTGGAAGATAAGAATTTGAGGGTCAGAATCTACAACATCACGAATTTAGTTTTATGATCTCTTTTCATACAACAGTAATTCAATAAGCATACATTAAAAATTTATTGTACTCATGACACTATACTACTAGCCTCTCCTTATTTGGAAAAATGTATGTGGTAGTGTGTGTCTATGTGTGCATGTCAGGCAGCAAAAACATAGTTCAAGTGAAGTTATAAATCACAGAAACTATGTTGCAAATAAAATAGAGATTCACTAAGTTTGTATTAGGGATACAAGGCACATGTTAAATACTTTTGAGTGTCTGTTGTCATAAGCAGGCCCTTTTCTTCACTGAGACAATCTGTACTCCAGCTCAGAAAACACAGCAGAAGCAGATCAAATGTTAAATAAATGTGAAAAATATACACTGTGTCACAATTTAGTATGTTCTTCGCGAGGCTCTACAGGTAATAGCAATGGAATAAGAATGATAATGGGAAAAATATTCACACTGCTAATAACAGTGTATTCTTTGTGCATTTTATCATTTACAGAGCATTTTTCAAAAGCAGGAAGGTTTATGTATTTGGGGGTTAGTTCGTGGAAAAATTTATTCAGGGAAGTACATTGTCTAGTATACAGTAGAGTTTCAATAAACTTGTACTGAATAACTTAAAGGAAGGGACTGACTGAAAATATAAAAGAAAGGGGAAAGAATATTTGGATGTCTGTGAACACTGTTTATCTATTAAAGTTGTATACAGTGGTGGATTATTTTTGCTTTTCTCCACTCAATTCAATGAATATGTATGAGGTGCCAACAGGCCCAGGCAACTAGGCTTCATGTGTACTTTTTACTTTATTCATTTGCTATTGCAGTTGACCAAAATGTATTTAATATACAGTTTTAACTCAGGAAGAGAAATATAGAATTCTCTCTCTTCTCAGCCTTACTAATTTTTCTACCATATTTTTCTTTACGTTTTTTAATCAGAGATAAATTTTAACACAGTAAGTTAATTGATCAAGATATGGATATGTGCTTTATAAATATATTTATATTCAATTTATTAAAGAACGTTCAGGAGTTCCATAGACAATGAAATCAAACTTACTTTATGATACAAACTTTCCAACTAAAATATATTTTTAAGTTACCAAAATATTATCTATAGAAAAATAATAATGTTTTAGTTTTTAAAGATTTTTTTTTCAACGTTTATTTATTTTTGGGACAGAGAGAGACAGAGCATGAACGGGGGAGGGGCAGAGAGAGAGGGAGACACAGAATCGGAAACAGGCTCCAGGCTCTGAGCCATCAGCCCAGAGCCTGACGCGGGGCTCGAACTCACAGACCGCGAGATCGTGACCTGGTTGAAGTCGGACGCTTAACCGACTGCGCCACCCCGGCACCCCTAGTTTTTAAACAGCATACACTTATATTCGAGACTCTAAGGAGCTCTGAAGGAAAGATAGCTTTAAAGATCGTCTAATCAAACACTTATTTTATCTAAAAAGGAATGGAAATCCAGGTAGAGTAAATGATTTACTAATTTCTCATAGCTACTTAGCATTTAGAAAGGGATTATCTCACTTTAATACAAAATTCTTTCCTCCAGAAAACCCCTCCCCCCCAAAAAAAACAAATAAAAAAAACCAACAAACAAAAAAACATAGGACTCTGCCATTTTATGTATTATTACTTTGAAAAATATTTTCATGTTGAAATAATAACTATGCCTTAATTATATTTACATTTCAGCAACAATTTTTAAGTAAATTAAAATATTAATCTAGGTTACAATACATTTTAAAAATGAATTAATAAACTCAGAAGTAGATGATTATTTTTGAGTACCATATACCCCCCTTTGAGATAGCCATCCTAAACCAATTGATTTAAGATAGCAATGACTTGCATAATAACAGATATATTTAATAAACTATATATAACCTTTATCTATGTTCTTCTAAGCACCTTATAAATAATAAATCATGTAATTTCCATAATATCCTCTGAGTATTTGTAGAATTAGCATTTTGTAGATGAGGATGAAGAGACAGAGAAGATAAATAATTTCCCCAAGTTGTTACAACTAGTAATTGAAGGAATCAAACAAGGATCTGTGAATAAATCACCACTTTAAGCTATGCTTCTGGGTGTTTAACTTAACATTTAAACTTCTCTAACCCTTCTTTTGCAATCTCACCCTGTTCTTTGTTACAAAGATTTTATAAAAAAGCCACAAGTAAGAAGCTTCTCCAGAAAATATAGTTTTCTAAGACAAAAGCAATGGTTTGCCAACAGTCATGAAAAACTGGCTGGCGGAGAACGCGCCTGGGTAGCTCAGTCATTTAAGCATCCGACTTCCACTCAGGTCATGATCTCACAGCTCCTGAGTCTGAGCCCCACATCAAGCTCTGTGCTGACAGCTCAGAGCCTGGAGCCTGCTTTGGATTCTGTGTCTCCCCCACTCTCTGCGCCTCCCCCACTCTCACTCTGTCTCTCTCTCTCTCTCTCTCAAATGAACGTTAAGAATATTAAAAAAAAAAAAAACTGGCTGGCTGACATACCTGAAAAGTGAACTTTTTAATATGCAAATAGTAACATAGTGCATGAGGTTCTTTATGGGGTAAATGATAGCAAATACAATGTGCATTTAAAGACATTGTATGAGTGAAGCGGCAAGATGGCGGCTTAGGAGGACGCTGGGCTCACCGCGCGTCCTGCTGATCACTTAGATTCCACCTACACCTGCCTAAATAACCCAGAAAACCGCCAGAGGATTAGCAGAACGGAGTCGCCGGAGCCAAACGCAGACGAGAGGCCCACGGAAGAGGGTAGGAAGGGCTGCGAGGCGGTGCGCGCTCCCCGGACTGGCGGGAGGGAGCCGGGGCGGAGGGGCGGCTCGCCGGCCAAGCAGAGCCCCCGAGTCTGGCTTGCAAAAGCGGAGGGGCCTGACGGACTGTGTTCCCACAACAAGCGCGACTTAGCGTCTGGGAGGTCATAAGTTAACAGCTCTGCTCGGAAAGCGGGAAGGCTGGAGGACAAAGGGAGGGAGAGCTGCTGAGCCCCCTGACGACAGAGCTCAGCTTGGTGGGGAACAAAGGCGCTCGCCAGCGCCATCTCCCCCGCCCATCCCCCAGCCAAAATCCCAAAGAGAACCAGTTCCTGCCAGGGAACTTGCTCGCTCCGCGCAAACACCCAACTCTGTGCTTCTGCGGAGCCAAACCTCCGGCAGCGGATCTGACTCCCTCCCGCTGCCACAGGGCCCCTCCTGAAGAGGATCACCTAAGGAGAAGCGATCTAAGCCTGCCCCTCCTACCCCCGTGCACCTTGCCTACCCACCCCAGCTAATACGCCAGATCCCCAGCATCACAAGCCTGGCAGTGTGCAAGTAGCCCAGACGGGCCACACCACCCCACAGTGAATCCCGCCCCTAGGAGAGGGGAAGAGAAGGCACACACCAGTCTGACTGTGGCCCCAGCGGTGGGCTGGGGGCAGACATCAGGTCTGACTGCGGCCCCGCCCACCAACTCCAGTTATACACCACAACACAGGGGAAGTGCCCTGCAGGTCCTCACCACGCCAGGGACTATCCAAAATGACCAAGCGGAAGAATTCCCCTCAGAAGAATCTCCAGGAAATAACAACAGCTAATGAACTGATCAAAAAGGATTTAAATAATTTAACAGAAAGTGAATTTAGAATAATAGTCATAAAATTAATCGCTGGGCTTGAAAACAGTATACAGGACAGCAGAGAATCTCTTGCTACAGAGATCAAGGGACTAAGGAACAGTCACGAGGAGCTGAAAAACGCTTTAAACGAAATGCATAACAAAATGGAAACCACCACAGCTCGGCTTGAAGAGGCAGAGGAGAGAATAGGTGAACTAGAGGATAAAGTTATGGAAAAAGAGGAAGCTGAGAAAAAGAGAGATAAAAAAATCCAGGAGTATGAGGGGAAAATTAGAGAACTAAGTGATACACTAAAAAGAAATAATATACGCATAATTGGTATCCCAGAGGAGGAAGAGAGAGGGAAAGGTGCTGAAGGGGTACTTGAAGAAATCATAGCTGAGAACTTCCCTGAACTGGGGAAGGAAAAAGGCATTGAAATCCAAGAGGCAGAGAGAACTCCCTTCAGACGTAACTTGAATCGATCTTCAGCACGACATATCATAGTGAAACTGGCAAAATACAAGGATAAAGAGAAAATTCTGAAAGCAGCAAGGGGTAAACGTGCCCTCACATATAAAGGGAGACCTATAAGACTCGTGACTGATCTCTCTTTTGAAACTTGGCAGGCCAGAAAGAATTGGCACGAGATTTTCAGGGTGCTAGACAGAAAAAATATGCAGCCGAGAATCCTTTACCCAGCAAGTCTGTCATTTAGAATAGAAGGAGAGATAAAGGTTTTCCCAAACAAACAAAAACTGAAGGAATTTGTCACCACTAAACCAGCCCTACAAGAGATCCTAAGGGGGACCCTGTGAGACAAAGTCCCAGAGACATCACTACAAGCATAAAACATACAGACATCACAATGACTCTCAACCCGTATCTTTCTATAATAACACTGAATGTAAATGGATTAAATGCACCAACCAAAAGACATAGGGTTTCAGAATGGATAAAAAAACAAGACCCATCTATTTGCTGTCTACAAGAGACTCATTTTAGACCTGAGGACACCTTTAGATTGAGAGTGAGGGGATGGAGAACTATTTATCATGCGACTGGAAGCCAAAAGAAAGCTGGAGTAGCCATACTTATATCAGACAAACTAGACTTTAAATTAAAGGCTGTAACAAGAGATGAAGAAGGACATTATATAATAGTTACAGGGTCTATCCATCAGGAAGAGCTAACAATTATAAATGTCTATGCGCCGAATACCGGAGCCCCCAAATATATAAAACAATTACTCATAAACATAAGCAATCTTATTGATAAGAATGTGGTAATTGCAGGGGACTTTAACACCCCACTTACAGAAATGGACAGATCATCTAGACACACGGTCAATAAAGAAACAAGGGCCCTGAATGAGACATTGGATCAGATGGACTTGACAGATATATTTAGAACGCTGCATCCCAAAGCAACAGAATATACTTTCTTCTCGAGTGCACATGGAACATTCTCCAAGATAGATCACATACTGGGTCACAAAACAGCCCTTCATAAGTTTACAAGAATTGAAATTATACCATGCATACTTTCAGACCACAATGCTATGAAGCTTGAAATCAACCACAGGAAAAAGTCTGGAAAACCTCCAAAGGCATGGAGGTTAAAGAACACCCTACTAACGAATGAGTGGGTCAACCAGGCAATTAGAGAAGAAATTAAAAAATATATGGAAACAAACGAAAATGAAAATACAACAATCCAAACGCTTTGGGACGCAGCGAAGGCAGTCCTGAGAGGAAAATACATTGCAATCCAGGCCTATCTCAAGAAACAAGAAAAATCCCAAATACAAAATCTAACAGCACACCTAAAGGAACTAGAAGCAGAACAGCAAAGGCAGCCTAAACCCAGCAGAAGAAGAGAAATAATAAAGATCAGAGCAGAAATAAACAATATAGAATCTAAAAAAACTGTAGAGCAGATCAACGAAACCAAGAGTTGGTTTTTTGAAAAAATAAACAAAATTGACAAACCTCTAGCCAGGCTTCTCAAAAAGAAAAGGGAGATGACCCAAATAGATAAAATCATGAATGAAAATGGAATGATTACAACCAATCCCTCAGAGATACAAACAATTATCAGGGAATACTATGAAAAATTATATGCCAACAAATTGGACAACCTGGAAGAAATGGACAAATTCCTGAACACTCACACTCTTCCAAAACTCAATCAGGAGGAAATAGAAAGCTTGAACAGACCCATAACCAGTGAAGAAATTGAATCGGTTATCAAAAATCTCCCAACAAATAAGAGTCCAGGACCAGATGGCTTCCCAGGGGAGTTCTACCAGACGTTTAAAGCAGAGATAATACCTATCCTTCTCAAGCTATTCCAAGAAATAGAAAGGGAAGGAAAACTTCCAGACTCATTCTATGAAGCCAGTATTACTTTGATTCCTAAACCTGACAGAGACCCAGTAAAAAAAGAGAACTACAGGCCAATATCCCTGATGAATATGGATGCAAAAATTCTCAATAAGATACTAGCAAATCGAATTCAACGGCATATAAAAAGAATTATTCACCATGATCAAGTGGGATTCATTCCTGGGATGCAGGGCTGGTTCAACATTCGCAAATCAATCAACGTGATACATCACATTAACAAAAAAAAAGAGAAGAACCATATGATCCTGTCAATCGATGCAGAAAAGGCCTTTGACAAAATCCAGCACCCTTTCTTAATAAAAACCCTTGAGAAAGTCGGGATAGAAGGAACATACTTAAAGATCATAAAAGCCATCTATGAAAAGCCCACAGCTAACATCATCCTCAACGGGGAAAAACTGAGAGCTTTTTCCCTGAGATCAGGAACACGACAAGGATGCCCACTCTCACCGCTGCTGTTTAACATAGTGCTGGAAGTTCTAGCATCAGCAATCAGACAACAAAAGGAAATCAAAGGCATCAAAATTGGCAAAGACGAAGTCAAGCTTTCGCTTTTTGCAGATGACATGATATTATACATGGAAAATCCGATAGACTCCACCAAAAGTCTACTAGAACTGATACAGGAATTCAGCAAAGTTGCAGGATACAAAATCAATGTACAGAAATCAGTTGCATTCTTATACACTAACAATGAAGCAACAGAAAGACAAATAAAGAAACTGATCCCATTCACAATTGCACCAAGAAGCATAAAATACCTAGGAATAAATCTAACCAAAGATGTAAAGGATCTGTATGCTGAAAACTATAGAAAGCTTATGAAGGAAATTGAAGAAGATTTAAAGAAATGGAAAGACATTCCCTGCTCATGGATTGGAAAAATAAATATTGTCAAAATGTCAATACTACCCAAAGCTATCTACACATTCAATGCAATCCCAATCAAAATTGCACCAGCATTCTTCTCGAAACTAGAACAAGCAATCCTAAAATTCATATGGAACCACAAAAGGCCCCGAATAGCCAAAGGAATTTTGAAGAAGAAGACCAAAGCAGGAGGCATCACAATCCCAGACTTTAGCCTCTACTACAAAGCTGTCATCATCAAGACAGCATGGTACTGGCACAGAAACAGACACATAGACCAATGGAATAGAATAGAAACCCCAGAACTAGACCCACAAACGTATGGCCAACTCATCTTTGACAAAGCAGGAAAGAACATCCAATGGAAAAAAGACAGCCTCTTTAACAAATGGTGCTGGGAGAACTGGACAGCAACATGCAGAAGGTTGAAACTAGACCACTTTCTCACACCATTCACAAAAATAAACTCAAAATGGATAAAGGACCTAAATGTGAGACAGGAAACCATCAAAACCTTAGAGGAGAAAGCAGGAAAAGACCTCTCTGACCTCAGCCGTAGCAATCTCTTACTCAACACATCCCCAAAGGCAAGGGAATTAAAAGCAAAAGTGAATTACTGGGACCTTATGAAGATAAAGAGCTTCTGCACAGCAAAGGAAACAACCAACAAAACTAAAAGGCAACCAACGGAATGGGAAAAGATATTCGCAAATGACATATCGGACAAAGGGCTAGTATCCAAAATCTATAAAGAGCTCACCAAACTCCACACCCGAAAAACAAATAACCCAGTGAAGAAATGGGCAGAAAACATGAATAGACACTTCTCTAAAGAAGACATCCGGATGGCCAACAGGCACATGAAAAGATGTTCAGCGTCGCTCTTTATCAGGGAAATACAAATCAAAACCACACTCAGGTATCACCTCACGCCAGTCAGAGTGGCCAAAATGAACAAATCAGGAGACTCTAGATGCTGGAGAGGATGTGGAGAAACGGGAACCCTCTTGCACTGTTGGTGGGAATGCAAATTGGTGCAGCCGCTCTGGAAAACAGTGTGGAGGTTCCTCAGAAAATTAAAAATAGACCTACCCTATGACCCAGCAATAGCACTGCTAGGAATTTATCCAAGGGATACAGGAGTACTGATGCATAGGGCCACTTGTACCCCAATGTTCATAGCAGCACTCTCAACAATAGCCAAATTATGGAAAGAGCCTAAATGTCCATCAACTGATGAATGGATAAAGAAATTGTGGTTTATATACACAATGGAATATTACGTGGCAATGAGAAAAAATGAAATATGGCCTTTTGTAGCAACGTGGATGGAACTGGAGAGTGTGATGCTAAGTGAAATAAGCCATACAGAGAAAGACAGATACCATATGGTTTCACTCTTATGTGGACCCTGAGAATTTAACAGGAACCCATGGGGGAGGGGAAGGAAAAAAAAAAAACAGGTTAGAGTGGGAGAGAGCCAAAGTATAAGAGACTCTTAAAAACTGAGAACAAACTGAGGGTTGATGGGGGGTGGGAGGGAGGAGAGGGTGGGTGATGGGTATTGAGGAGGGCACCTTTTGGGATGAGCACTGGGTGTTGTATGGAAACTAATTTGTCAATAAATTTCATATTAAAAAAAAAAAAAAAAAAAAAAAAAAAAAATAAAGACATTGTATGAGAATTAGATCTCTCTAGGATACAATATTTATTTGGGATTCATCTTCCTCAGAATCCTCCCTTGTATCATGCACTCATAAATGAATGTTATGTTTGAGTGGACAAATGGAACACTCAGGGGACAAATATGAATGCATATAAATTTCTGCTTCAGAGACTAAAACTATAAGCTCCCAAAAAGTATTGCCATGTAAGGGTGTCAAAATAATTTTGTTATTTAACTGTTTGCTCATCATGGTACTATAAAGACAAATGACTCAGTCTTGAATGTTGGCTTTGGATGTATTGAGCTGATAATTCAAAGAAACTGGCTAACAAGTATCTGACAAATAGACACAGAAAGTTTTCTGATGAGCAACTCTCCTAGGGCATGCTTGTTGACATTTAGAGTTTACCAACAACCTTAAATAAATAAATAGATTTGACTAATGAATAAGCCTTGCACACCTCTCCTTTACTCCCTTTTTGGTTCCTTTTTATCTTTGTTTATCGTTGTTTAGGGGGCTCTGTTTAATAACGCATGGACTTTATTCTGAGGAGATAATAAGATAAGTACAAGCAAGGTTTCTTTTTCATGTAGATACTTGCTTCTGAAGAATTGTAGTATCAAACTTAGTCTTTAAAGAATTGAAAGGCAAAGTCACTAACCTATTTTAGAGATAACCAGGTAAGATGGTCTTTGAGGTCTTGGCCTCCATGAAACGAAAACTCTGATGAAGGAGAGACTGAGGTACTGTAGGAAATAAAAAACAAGGATTACAAGAAATTCAAGAAGTCAAGGATTTTAAGAAATTCCATATATCTATTTGAGCCTGTTGGTGCTAAAGATACTCAATAGGAAGGGTACAGAAATATTACCACTAGCCTACAGATTTTGTGACTGATTTTGAAGGTTTTTTGAAGTACAGTACCTGTCTAACCCCCTAGATATGCCATATAAAACAGAGAACTTACACCTAACAGTGCTCTAGCTCCATTTCTAGAAATAATATGTTAGCAAAGGGATATTTATTTATGTTTATTT
Organism: Felis catus; assembly: GCF_018350175.1. Lineage (NCBI taxonomy): Eukaryota > Metazoa > Chordata > Mammalia > Carnivora > Felidae > Felis > Felis catus. The sequence goes on along the minus strand of NC_058375.1, from coordinate 179,291,836 downwards.
ATTATTTTTGAGAGAGAGAGAGAGAGAGAGAGACAGAGCACGAGCAGAGGAGGAGCAGAGAGAGAGGGAGACACAGGATCTGAAGGAGGCTCCAGGCTCTGAGCTGTCAGCAGAGCCCAATGTGGGTCTCGAACCCGTGAACCATGAGATCATGACCTGAGCTGAAGTTGGTTGCTTCACTGACTGAGCCACTCAGGCATCCCTAGAAGGGATATTAAAAGACGGCTCAATTATGTGATATTTTGGAATGCAGACACCAGTTAGTTCACTAACATTTGTTCATATATTACACTTATCAGGTTTAGATACTTTCATAGTAATTATCTTCCTTAACATAAACAGTTTATAAAGTCAGCAAAGAAAACATTGTCGCCTTCTTAGAGGTAAGTTCTGAAGATGAGGTACTCAGAGATGTGAGCTCAAATATCCACTCTATTTGATGAGAAAACAAGCACTGAACGGGTTGGAAAATGTAATGGGTCTCACGCTTTTAAGGTCACTTAAAAGTTTTGTCACTGGAAAAAATTTCTTGGGAAATATCAGTTTTTAGGAAAAAGATGTCACTAGAGAAAAAATGCAGCTTTGGTAGCAACACCAACATAAGTAATAATTCCTCAGGATACAGAAGCACCCCAGTAACAACTTCATCATCTCTCAGGCTGCTGCTGGTATCCAAATTCTAGAAGCATTATCCTAAATAACAATATATAGCATAAATGTTGATCAGCTATAAATCATGCATTTATGTCTTAAAATTCAATTCCTATTCTTTTATGTTATAATTATTTATTATATATACAAAATAGTAAGATATTCCTTTGAGTATTCAGAATTACATAATTATTTAAATAGAATCAGAAAGCACAAATTATATTATTCAAAGCAATCCCTTTAAAGAAATAGAAAGGTGTATTTTATTCTGATGGAGAAACGCAAAATATGTTCATGCAGATTTAAACTGGTACTATCATAACAAGTGTGTGTGTGTGTGTGTGTGTGTGTGTGTGTACATGTGCATTTGTATGTAGTGAGGTGTCAGGGATAAATGCAAATGTGTATGTTGTATGTAAATTCATTAATAACAACTTGTGGTCTGAATTTATTAATAACAGTACATTGAAAAATAATAGCAATCAACTTTGGGAGAAATTAATTAGATTAACCAATTCAATGTAGTCCACATGGTTCATAATATGCTGTATTTGGGGGAAGAAAGGATGTTTTCTCCTAATTGTGTAAGGAAAATAACACACAAAAATATTTTTTTTCAGAGAGGAAAGGTTAGTAAATGACTCAGCCAGAAGAATCTGTACATGTATAGATAAAAACCACAGGGTTGAAATTTTAAGGTCAAGTATTGTGAGCAGTGTCACAAAAGGCTTAGAAACAGGGTAGAAACGTCAGTCAATTCCAAAACTGCAATTCATATTACATTGGAAAATGTAATAAATTGGGCAAATGCCGTGCAAATAGAACTGTTGATAAGCACATTCCTAAAAGGTTTGTAGAGTGATGTAGATGTTAATTTAATTAGCAGTTTCAAATCTGACAATTTCTACCCCAAAATTCTGGCCTGTCAAAAGTTAACAATCATCTTTCTTAATCTAGCAAACTAAATATGACACTGAACAATTTTGAATGACACTAACTTTTCTGTAGGAATGATATGAAGCATGGCATTTGATTTTTTTATGTAAAATATGAAGGCACCCAAAGACATGAATGATGCATAATATGGAAAGATGACACAAAAATAAAAATATTATTGGTGAAATAAAAACTTTAGAGAAATGTCACTAACTTTATTTTTATAGATTCTCCCAATATCCTTAGCCCAGGAGTAAATTTTATGTTTCTGTAGGCTGACAAAATTTTTAAGACAGGTAAAAAATCAAGAGATAGCTATTGAGTGCTTTCTGCATTATCCAAACAAAAGATCTGTGAGAAATGAAAAAGGCTTTTCAATTCCTGGTGCTAGCATATTTTTCCACTTCTCGTTTTTAGCTATATATGGGCTTTCCTGCCTCTCACCCATCTGCAAAAATACTCTGGAATCCAACTACACATCACAGTAATCTCACTCATGCAACCACCAATTATATCAAGAAATAGAATTTTTTCCAACACGCTAGACTCCCATTTATACCCTCTCAAACATGTTCCCTGTTCTGATTTTTCCTGCTAAAAAGTGGTTTGCTTATCTCCAACTTCATATAAATAGCATCGTACCGTACGCATTGTTTTGTATCTGGATGCTTTTGATGACATTGTGCGGTTAATTTGTGTTAGTAGAGATTAATGTTTTTGTCTGCTTTCATTTCTCCATTATTCTATTGTGTATATACATCATAATTTAATGATCCACTTTAATATTTATGGGCATTTGGGCATGGAGGTTATTAAGGATACTGCTGCCATGAGCATATTTGTACATGCTTTTTGGCAAACATATGTACATTTTGGGGGAGGTTTAAATCTACAAGTGAAATTATTGGTTCACTTACTAATCTTTTTGTCTGCTATCTCTAACCTGCTACTAAGTACATCTAGTCATTGTAGTTTTTCACCTCGACTAGTTTGATTTTGGTCTTAAAAAAAAAATTGTCTTCAGTGTGGCTCCTTATCTTTTTGAAAAGGCGTACCACTATTGTAATGTATTTATTTTCCTTGTCTAATTCTAACATCTGTATAAGCTCTTGACTTTTGTGGATTGATTCATTTTTCTTAGGTCATATTTTCTCCTTCTTTTCATGCCTGGTAATCTTTGGATCTCAGACAGTGTGAATTACACCTTTTTGATGGATTTTTTTAGTTATTATTTTTGAGTTTTAGTCTGGACATAATTAAGTTACTTGGAAATTTTGATTAAACTTTGGCCTTGTTAAAATCAGAGAAGTTCTCAGTCTAGGGTTTGTTATTCTACACAATAAACAAAGACTCACCTGAGTAACCTATGCAGGATCTTCTTGCATTGTTAGGTTTTCTGGCCTGTCTAGTAGAAACAAGTACTATTTCCAGCCTTGTGTGGCAACGATTACTGTTCCTTCGAATTCCTTCAGATGGTTCTTTTCCTAGCCCCAGGAAGTTTCCTTACATGCATGCATTTATCAGTACTCTGCTAAACTGTCCTATTCTCAGAAGTAAGGAGGGAATGGTATTCTGAATATATCCCTGGGTGTCTCTTTGTGCAGCTCTCTATTTGATTCATTCACATTTGGGTAAAAATAAAGTTATACAACATAAATACTTTTGAAATATGTCTTTAGAACTTTGCATTGTATGTATATACCATAAGTCATTTTTAGTTTTTCCTCCTATAAAAACAATATCAAGTATCTCATTGTGTATATATTTGTTATTTTAGTCCATCTTTGGATTAAGCCAAATGTCCTAATTGAGCAAGGGAAATACAGACTTTGAATAATCAACAAGTTTATTTAAATAGAACTGTATAGAATTTTGTATGCAGCAATTAAAATGCATGCATACTTCTTATATCCATAAAAATGTATGTAAAAGTCAGTCGGTTATTTGGTGTAAAAATTCTTATAAATTCATAATTAAAATAGAAATAACAACAAAAAAATTCCAGGAAAACAATTTCAAAATTAGAATGCTGTCTCCCAAGTTACTCCTGCAACAATGAGTACATCTAATCTAACATTATAAATTAAAAGATAAGGCTTCAGGAACTAGGAGGAGGTAGAGAGATGGCAGGGTAGAAGGGTCCTGAGCATGTCTTTTCTCTCAGACATACTGAATTAACAGCTACATTTATACAACTAACTTTGAAAACAAACTGAAGCCTGGCAGAACAGATCTTCTACAGTTCCTTCCAAGAAGGACACAATCAGAAGGGTAGGAAGGACAGAGACATGATTGAGAACCTAACAATCAGGGATACTAACTGCAAATAGGAGTGAAATCACAAGGATGAAGAAGGAAGAGGATCAGAGCCCACACCAGGCACCGTAGGCCTAGCGGCCCCACCCCAAGAAAACGAGTTTTCAATACATTTAACATAGAAAATGTTAAATGATACTGGGGCTTAACTTGGAGAGTTTTTAAGATCAGTGGGGCTTAATTCAGGGTACTTTAAATGGAAGCAAGCTTATCTTCTGGATTGCTAAAGAGCAGTAAGAAACTGAGTCCCCACCCTTAAGGAGCCAGAGTAACAAATAATCTGGCAGCTGAAAGACAGCACAGAGGCAACAATTTGAGAAGCACCTGGTGTATACATGAAGGAAATTTACTGACTGGTCTCAGAATGTGCACTGGAGGTGCAAGGATCTTTAGGAGACTTCTCCAAACAAAGGTGCTTGTTGTTGTCATTTCTTCCCCTTTCTCAACCTAGATGTCTGGACACGTTCAGGAACCATTGTTAACACTCTCCATCTATCTGCTGGCACTGTGTGCCTCATCCCACATTCCCCAGTAGACTTGACTCGTCCAGTGTACCCTGTTTGGCAGTGTCTCTCCAAAGCAGTTCCTTCCCCGACACACCCTGCAAGCATGCCCAGCATGGCACAGTGAGTCCTGCTACAGAGTGACTCCTGCTCTGGGGAGAGAGGGGGATCATCACACACACCAGCACAGGGAGAACACCCTGAAGGTCAGTGCAACTGCAGCCACAGCAGTAAGTCAAGGAAGTCACCTCCTCTGATTGCTGTCCCCACCCACCAAAAAAAGCCTCTCAGGAGGCAGCACAGTGAGGATGCATTGCAGTTCATTGTGCACACAACTGCTTCAGAAAGACTGAGTGCAGACAGCTAGCCTGATTGCAGACACCGCCCAACTGTAAGCCCACAACAGTCTTTAACAGGCCCTTTAACAGTACAGGGACCAAATCCTCCCCAGGGGGTAAAGTGGACCATTGCAGCTTATTGGACAAAAGGCAGACATGAATTAGTCACAAGAGTAGGGCACACACAGCCTACATAAGATACACCCTTGTAGCACCTGGTTCTGGTGAGCAAGGGGGATAGTGCTACAGGGCAGCAGGGAACTTCTTTATAACACCACTACTTTCAAGATCCGGAGATGTAGCTGACCTTCCTAATACATAGAAACAAACACAGAGAGTTAGACAAAATGAAACAGAGGACTATGTCCCAAATGAAAGAATAACACAACATCATAGTAAAAGAACTAAATGAAAGAGATAACCAATAAGCCTGATAAAAAAAATCAAAGTAATGGTGATAAAGATACTCACTGGATTTGAGAAAAGTGGAAGATCTTGCAGAGACATTCAACAAGAGATAGAACATATAAAAATCACTCAGAGATAAAGAACTCAAAAGCTGGAATAAAAACTACACTATAGGGAATCAATAGCAAATTAGAGAATTCAGAGGAGCAGATTAGAAATCAGGTAAAGGGTAATGGAAACCAATCAAGCTGAATAGCCAAAAGAAAAAAAAAAAAACAGAATGATAAAAAATGAGACTAGGTTAAGGGAACCGAGAGACATCATCAAGCATAATAACATTTGCGTTATTGTGATTCCAGAAGGAGGAAATAAAGAAAAGGGAGGCAGAAAACTTTTTTGAAGAAATAATAGCTGAAAACTTCCCTAATCTGGGAAAGGAAACAGACCTCCAGATCCAGGAAGCACACAGAGATCCTCTAATAAAATTAATCCAAGGAGAAGAAACTCCAAGTCAGAAGGGGATGGCATGATATATTCAAAGTGCCGAAAGATTAAAATCCACTAGCAAGAATACTCTACCTAGCAAGGTTATTCAAAATTGAAGGAAAGATAAAGAGTTATCCAGACAAACAAAAGTTGCAGGAGTTCATAACCACTAAGCTACCCTTACAAGAAATGTTAAAGAAATGTTACAAGAATTATTGGAGTGGGAAAAAAAGGCTATAACTAGAAGTAAGATAATTATTAAAGGCAAAATTTTACGGGTAAATGAACACATATAATAATGGTAGATTAATCACTTATAAAACCAGTATGGCGAGTAAAACACAAAAGCAGTAAAATCACTATCTATCTATATATATATATATATATATACAAAATCAGTTATTTATTTACACACAAAAAAGGGTGTGAAATATATAATCTCATCTACATAAAGTATGGAGGGGAGCAAAAATTTAGTGCTTATAGAATAGCTTCAAACTTGTGACCATCAACTGAGTGTAGACTGCTATGTACATAAGATTTTATACACAAATGTAGGGAACAATACTCAAAAACCTATAATAAACATACACATACACACACACACACACACACACACACACACAAGAGAAAGAAATCCAGGTATAACAATAAAGAAAGCCATCAAATCACAAGGGAAGAAGGCAAGAGCAGATCAAAGGAACAGAGAAGAACTACAAAAACAATCAGAAAATAAGTAAGAGAATCAATAATTATTTTAAATGCTTCAGTCAAAAGATATAGATTGACTGAATGGCTGAAAAAGCAAAACTCATGTGTATACTGCCTACAAGAGACTCACTTCAGATCTAAAGACACATGCAGATTGAAAGTAAAGGGATGAGGAAAGTAAAGGGATGAGGAAACAAATGTAAGCAAAAAAAAAAAAAAAGATGGGGTAGCAATATTTATACCAGACAAAATAGACTTCAAAACAAAGACTGTAGCAGGAGACAAAGAAGGACCCTACATAACAATAAAGGGAACAATCCAATGAGAGGATATAACAATTGTGAATATCAATGCACCCAACATGGAATCACTTAATATGTAAAATAACTATTAGCAGACTTAAAGGGAGAAATTGACAATAATGCAATAGTAGTAGGGGACTTTAACACCTAATTTTATCAATGGATAGATCATCAAAGCAGAAAATAAACAAGGAAACCATGACTCTAATTGGCACATTAGATCAGATGAACCCAGCATACATATGCAGAGCATTCAACCCAAAATAGAAAAATGCACAATCTTTCCAAGTGCACATGAAACAATTCCCCAGGATAGATTACATCCTAAATCATAAAATTAGTCTCAATAAGTTTAAGAAGATTAAAATCATATTGTGAATTTTTACTGAACACTGTAGTATAAAACTAAAAGTCAACACCAAGAAAAAAACTGGAAAAAAACAAATACATGCAGGCTAAATAACATGCTACTGAGGTACCTGGGTGGCTCAGTCAGTTTAGCTCTGACTCTTGGTTTTGACTCAGGTCATGATTTTGTGGTTTGTGGTATATAGCCCTCCATTGAGTTTTACACTGACAGCGTGGAGACTGCTTGAGATTCTCTCTCTTCCTCCGCCCCTCCTCTTCTCCCATCTCAAAATAAATAAACATTTTATTTTTATATTTTTAATTTATTTATTTTGAGAGTGAGAGAGAGAAAGAGAGCAGGGCAGGGGCAAAGAGAGAAGAGAGGGAAAATCCCAAGTAGACTCTGCATCCTCAGAGCAGAGCCCTACACAGGGCTCGAACCCATGAACTGTCAGATCATGACCTGTGCCAAAATGAAGAATTGGTCGCTCAACCAACTGAGCCACTCAGGAGCCCGAAATAAATAAACGTTTAATAAATAAAAAATAAATAATATGCTACTAAGGCATGAAGGGGTCAACTAAGAAATCAAAGAAGAAATTAAAAAATACATGGAGACAAATGAAAATGAACACATAATGGTCCAAAATATTTGGATGGTAGCAAGAGCTGTACTAAGAGGGAAGATTATAGCAATATAGACTTACATCAAGAAATAAGAAAAAGCTCAAATAAACAATCTACCTTACACCTAAAGGAGCTAGAAAAAAAAAAAAGAGCAAACAAAGCCCAACACCAGTCGAAGAAAGAAAATAATAAAGATTAGGGCAGAAATAAATAAAATAGAGACAAATAAAGAAGAAGAAAAGAAAAAAGAAAAGATCAATTAAACCAGGAGACGGCTTTTTGAAAAAAATCAACAAAGTCAATAAAACTTTAGTCAGACACATCAAGAGAAAAAGAGAGAGGACTCAAATAAATAAAATCAGTAATGAAGGAGGAGAAATAAAATGGACACCACAGAAATATAAAGGATTATAAAAAATTATGAAAAATTAAATGTCAACAAATTGGACAGCCTAGATGAAACAGATAAATTCCTAGAAACATATAACCTACTAAATCTGAATCAAGAAAAAATAGAAAACTTGAACAGATTGATTACTAGCAATGAAATTGAATCAGGAAACAGAAAACTCCCAACAAACAAACATCCAGAATCAGATGGATTCACAGGTAAATTCTACCATGCATTTAAAACACAGTTAATAGCTATTCTCCTCAAACTATTTCAAAAAGTAGAAGAGAAAGGAAAGACTTTCAAATTCACTCTATGAAGCCAGTGTTACTCTGACCAAAACCTGACAGAGGCTACAAAAAAAGAAAACTACAGGCAAATATTTCTGAAGAACACAGATGCAAAAATTCTCAACAAAACGTTAGCAGACTGAAATCAACAATACATTAAAAAAAAAAATCATTGGGGCGCCTGGGTGGCGCAGTCGGTTAAGCGTCCGACTTCAGCCAGTTCACGATCTCGCGGTCCCGCGGTCCGTGAGTTCGAGCCCCGCGTCAGGCTCTGGGCTGATGGCTCAGAGCTTGGAGCCTGTTTCTGATTCTGTGTCTCCCTCTCTCTCTGCCCCTCCCCCGTTCATGCTCTGTCTCTCTCTGTCCCAAAAATAAATAAACGTTGAAAAAAAAATTTTTTTTAAAAATCATTCACCATGATCAAGTGAATTTATTCCAGGGATGCAAAGGTGGTAAAATATTTGCAAATCAATCAACACAATATATCACATCAACAAAAGAAAAGATAAAGTATACAATCATCTCAATAGATGCGGAAAAAAAATTTGGCCAATTACAACATCCATCCATGATAAAAACTCTCAACATGTAGGTTTAGAGGGAATGTACCTCACCCTCATTAAAGGCCGTATATGAAAAGCCCAGAGCTAATGTTACATTCAATGATGAAAAACAGCATTTCCTCTAAGATCAGGAACAAGACAAAAATGTCCACTCTCACCACGTTTAATAAATATAATACTGGAAGTTCTAACTATAACCATCAGAAAACAACAACAGCAACAACAAAACAGCAAACAAAAGGGCATCTACATTGGAAAGGAAAAAAATAAAACTTTCACTATTTGCAAATGACATGATGCTATATGTAGAAAATCTTAAAGATTCCACCAAAAAACTACTAGAACTGATAAATTAACTCAGTGAACCCACAGGATACAAAATTAATATACAGAAATTGGCTGCATTTCTATACTCTAATAATAAAGTAGTAGGAAAGAGAAATGAAAAAGATAATCCCATATACAGTTGTGCCAAAAGGAATAAAATACTCAGATATAAACTTAACCTAAGTAGTAAAACACGTATACTCTGAAAACTATAAAACATAGATGAAAGAAATTAAAAATGACACAAATAAATGGGAAGATATCCATACTCATGAATTAAAAAAAAAAACAATATTGTTAAAATGCCCATGCTACCCAATCTACAGATTTAATGCAATCCCTATCAAAATATCAATAGCATTTTTCACATAACTAAAACAAATAATATAAAAATGTGTATAGAACCACCTAAGATTCTCAATAGTTAAAGCAAAGTTAAAAAAGAACAAAGCAGGAGGTATCCCAGTTCTTGACTTCAGGTTTTATTACAAACTTGGAGTAATTCAAACAGTGTGCATGGTAGCAGTACAAAAATAAACACATAGATAAATACAACAGAGAGCTCAGAACAGAGAGCTCAGAAATAAACCCATGCTTTCATGGCCAATTAATCTAGGACAAAGAATACAAGCAATGCGATGCATATGCAATGGGGAAAAGGTGGTCTTTTCAACAAATGATGTGGGGTAAACAAGATAGCTACAGGCAATGAATGAAACTGGATCACTTTCTTACAGCATACACAAAAATACACTCAAAATGGATTAAAGACTTAAATGTGACACCTGACACCAGAAAATACCTAAAAGAAAACACAGACAGTAATTTCTTGGACATAGGCTGTAGAATCATTTTTCTAGATACGTCTCTCAAGATAAAGGAAATAAAAATAAAAAGTAAATTATTGAGACTGCATCAAAATAAAACATTTAGCACAGTGAAGGAAACCATCAACAACATAAAAAGGTAGCCTACTGAATGGGAGAAGATATTTTCAAATAACATATCCAATAAGGGATTAGTATCCAAAATATATAAATAACTTATACAACTCAAAACCCAAAAAGGAACTAGTCTGATTTTTTAAAACTAGCAGAAGACTTAAATAGACATTTACTTCCAAAGAAGATATACAAATGGCCAACAGACTCATGTAACGATGTTCAAATTCACTAATCATCAGGGCAATGCAAATCAAAACCACAGTGAAATATCATCTTACACCCGTGAGAATGGTAAAAATAAAAAACATAAGAAATAAGTAGTATATCAGTAAGTGTGTGTATCAGTAAATGAATGAAGATGTGAGATACACACACACACACACACACACACACACACACTCAGAGTGGGCAAGAGAGAAAGAGAGAGAGAGAGTGGGAGGGAGAGAAAGATTACTCAGCCATAAAAAAAAGAGAGAAAGAGATCTTGTAACTTGCAACAACATGATGGATCTAGACGAAATAATGCTACATGAGATAAATCAGAGAAAGACAAATACCATATGATTTCACTCATATGTGCAATTAAAACACAAAATGAATGAACAAAGGAAAAAAGACAAACAAATAAACTCTTACATACAGAAAACAAACAAGTGGTTGCCAGAGGAAAGAGGGTGGGGAATGAGTGAAATAGATGAAGGGGATTAAGAGGGACAAACTTCCAGTTACAAAATAAATCAGTCCTGGCAATGAAAAGTACGGCATAAAGAGTGTGGTCAATAAGCCTGTAAAACCATTATTTGGTAATAGATTATCACTACACTTACCAGCGTGAGCACTGAGCAATGTATAGAATTGTTGAATCACTATGTTGTAGACCTGAAGCTAATAGAACACTGTATGTTAATTATACTTCAATAAAAAGACACAATGAAATGTTAAAAAAAAAAGTAAAACAAACAAAAAGAATAAGGGTTTATATAAAAAGTTATGCAATGATTAATGGATTGGAACTATGATTAGATAATGCCTTGTTTTATATTTCTTTATCACTGTGTCCTAACACAATATTAGAAAAGAAGACAACATTTGCAGAATGGTTTTCTATGTGTAGTTTATAATGGTCAAAACATGTAAAATATCTAGAAATCCATCAGTTGGAGATTTCTTGAATGGATCACTGTGTATATAAATATTTAAAAAATCAATAGTAAGGCAATCATTAAAATAATGCTTTTTATCCAAATTTGTTAACATGGAATGATTTTCACATTGTATCAATAGGCAGGTAAAAAAGATGTCAAATATTCATACAACAATCCCATTGTAAACAAAATTGGATGGAGGTTTACATATGTATTTTTGTTTATACATGTGTGTGCGAAGAAAAATACAGAGAAAAATGCTAACTAATTAGCACATTAATAGCTTACAAAGATAATGGTATTTTTATATTATCTCATGTATTTTTGGATATTGAATCTTTATGCAAGATATAAATCATTTTATTATCAGAGAAAACAATAAAACTAGTTTAATGAAATCAAATAAATCACAAAGTTGTTTTCAGTAGACATAAAATCCCCTAATAACTATCTATGTTATTAGTACATTTATATTTATAAATATATTTTGTTTAAACACTTTGCACATGTTTTATAATTGGTTATTATTCACAATATTTGGGACATCCTAATTACTTTCCATGATTATTAATTTTTAACACTTAAAAAGATATGCTAATGAAGAAATACAGATATATTTTATTTTTTTCTTTCCTCAAGTAAAATATTTCTATTACTTCTAACTTTTTCATATGTATATCACTCTGAAGTTGGTTCAGGGCATATGCCAGTTGTGGGAGAAAATGCCAGGATAGAAAAGTCCTGTGCAGCTCTGTATAGGCCTCTTTGTAAAGAATAATATGAAATCAAAATACATATAAGCCAAAATATTCTGTCACTTGTATTTTGTATATTCTTATTTATTTTTATTATGCAAATATTTCAAAAAAAAAAAAGATGAGATATAATCTCCCTCTAATTCCTTGTATTCAGCCAGCCAATAATGATTCTCTTAGGAAGCTCTATTATATACAAATACTTACACGTAGTGCACACACATGCAGAAACACATGTACGTACCCATATAATCTTTTCCCTATTTTTTACACATCTTGCTTATTTTGTATCTTGCTTCTTTTCATATCCATATATTATTCAGAATTTCTTTTATCTTGGTATTTAAGGACCTTCAAATTATTTATTCAAATATTTCACTGTTAGTGTGTATTATAGCATATTTGCCCTCAATTTTTGATGGATACTTAGATTATTTCCACTGATTTGTTATTATGAACAATGTTGTAATGAACAATCTTGAACACACATATTGTATTATACTTGTATCTATTTTACAAACAAGTTCACAGTATGTCTTTGGAGCAGATATTTTAGTTGACATTTAAAACACATTGAGCCATCCTAGGATGGTGTATACCACAATAAAAATTGTTTCACTGCTGCTAAAAAATTATGATTGATTCTTAACAGAATATATCTCCATAACATTCCCCAGAAAAGTATGTTTACTGCAAGAATATGATGAGGAGTTTGTTAGATATTATAATACTTTTCATATTTTTCAATGTAATCATTATATGGTTTATCAGATTTAACTCAGGGCTTAGACTTTTAATGAGTAATTCCTGGGGTGCCTGGGTGGCTCAGTCAGTTAAGCCTCCAACTCTTGACTTTGGCTCAGGTCATGATCTCACGGTTCATGAGTTCTAGCCCCACATGGGGCTCTGCGCTGACATTGCAGAGCCTCCTTGAGATTTTCTGTCTCCCTAGCTCTCTCTGCCCCTTCCCCACTCACTTTCTATGTCTCTCTCAAAAATAAATAACTAACCATTTAAAAATAAGTAAATAAATGACTAATTCCTATTTTTCATACAGAGAGGTTAGTTCCATCTTGTGAAATATCTTCTGTGAAATATCTAAAAGATTCCCCTGAAAAAAAATCATTTTTTTTTGCTTCTAGATTCATTCATGAGTTGATTTTTCCACTCTTATCTTTTCCTTCTCCATTAATAGGCCTGAATCATTCCGAAACTTAATGTGATTAAAAATGCAATTTGATTGGCTAAAGAGTTAATCTTCTATATTGAAAAGTGTCAGTGACAATAACGCATTAGTGATGAGATACTGGATACAAAGGCATTCGCGTCTAGCAGTGGGTTTAGCTTTTTGCATGTTTTCCCAAGCTTTGAGCAAAGGCAGCCCCGTTGTATACTGATGACATAATTAAGAACAGAGATGTAGATTTTTAAAAATAAAGCTTTCAAAACATCTTGTATAGAGTATAAAAGCACCAGAATAGAGATATTTTTCTAACTTCTTGACTCATGATTATAATCAGAATATCTTTATAAATGCGTGCTCAGTTCTAGCGATGCTCTTGAATGGCACGTACTCATTATCCTCCCGCTCTTTGAGCAAAAGCATTATTTCAACATTAATATGGTGCAGTATCAAAGATAAGACACTGTTTATCATTCATGAAAATAGCCTTAGATGGGTTTGGAATGAAGAATTTGATATTCTGCAAGAAAGTCATGTACCTGAAATTTAACCACATGGAATACCCTTTAACAAATTGTTGGAATGATTCAGTCATGGCTTTCTTTTGTTGAGAAAATATACAGTATTAATTGAATTCAACCCTGATCATTGAAAGGATACACTTTGTTTTTGAGGTAACTGCCTAAAAGATTGCACAAATCTTTATTTAGGTGAAAAAGAGGGACGTTAACCAAGTACCTTTGGAAATGGTTCTAAAATTTATGCTTTTGTAGCTTTCCATCTTGCTCAGATATCTATGGCATTCATAACTTAAAAATTACTTAAATCCTTTTGAGTCTCTTTTCTTCATTAAATTCATTTTATTTTCATCAGAACATTGTACATTGTGACACTGTATTATAGATTCTTAAAAACAGATGATTCATAAGCCACTAAAAAATTGCAGTGCATGGGGCCCCTGGGTGGCTCAGTCGGTTAAGCGTCCGACTTCACCTCAGGTCACGATCTCGCGGTCCGCAAGTTCCAGCCCCACGACCGGCTCTGGGCTGATGGCTCAGAGCCTCGAGCCTGCTTCCGATTCTGTGCCTCCCTCTCTCTCTGCCCCTCCCCCGTTCATGCTCTGTCTCTCTCTGTCTCAAAAATAAATAAAAATTAAAAAAAAAGATTAAAAAAATTGCAGTGCAAATTAAAATCCCAACCTTATGTCCCTTCTCTTCGAACTCCCCTCCCCACCAAAATAACATTGTTCACAAAATTTTTGTAACATCAACAGTTAACCAACATTACTCAAACTGTTGAGTGAGATTAGCCCAAACTAGTGTCTCCTGCAGTTCCTGGAAGTAAATTTGACCTTTAGAGAATGACACTAATGAGACCAAAATTTTGTTTTTTCACTATTTGTGAGGATATTATATTTTAGGCTACATTTACCTTTCTCCCATATATTCTGTATTATGAAACTTTTGTAGGTCAAGAGGCCCTCTGAAAAATAAACCTACAAATAACAAAAATAATAATAATTGTTCCACTAGTTCCATTGTTCCTCATGCCAAAAAGAATGTGGAAATACTGCCAGAAGTTGCCAATATGATAGTTTTTTTTTTTACATATCTGATTGCTACAAACCTTGAGTCCCCAACCTCACCATTCAATCTTTCCCTCCTCAGCAGAAATATGAATTTCTACTTTATATTAACAAATTCATGAGGGTATTTCCCTCTTCCCATTCAATTGTCTTTTTTAGCCAGTTCTCACCCACATCTGAGATCACAACACTTTTTCATCCACTCCTACTTGGACTTAGACTCTAACATTAACAGCCTCTGCCATTTTGACCTTAACTGGCTTAACTTTTGAACCTTAATTGAGTCCATCATTTCTGGCTTCCAAAGTCTCCTCACTTTTATGGTTTTCTTAGCAACACTGTCTGGTCTTCAATTGTCTTCAAGTGTTCTTCTTATGTTAACTGTTGTTACCTTATATTTATGCTAGACTCTCTTCTCTCTCACATTACAAATGCAATCATGTGAGCCAACAGAGTTTTATGGCTTTAATTATCAGCTATATTCTGTGGAGTCACACATCTTTGTGTCCATACTGGCCCCACATTTGACTGCCTACTTGTCTTTTGCTCTTAGATGTTTTAAAGAAATTTTATATTCAACATGTTCAACACTGAACTAAAATACTCCCTTAGAACACTGTAATTTTTCCAAGCTTTATCCATTTGCCCAAGTCAGAAACCTATGAATTAAGCCTCACCTGTCTTCATTTATTTTGAACACTCATCAAGAATTCCCGTCTCTTTAAAAATCACTTTTCTACATATTGGTCATTGCCTTCCTCTTCTCTTAAAAAATAAACCTCTAGGGGCCCTTGGGTGGCTCAGTCATTTAAGCATCTGGCTCTTGATCTCAGCTCAGGTCTTGATCTCAGGGTCTTGAGTTCAAGCCCTGCACTGGGCATGCTGGGCATGGTTCCTATTTAAAACAAACAAACAAACAAACAAAACTCTACATAATGTTACTTAATATATTTAAAAAATTGCTATTGGGGCGCCTCGGTGGCGCAGTCGGTTAAGCGTCCGACTTTAGCCAGGTCACGATCTCGCGGTCCGTGAGTTCGAGCACCGCGTCAGGCTCTGGGCTGATGGCTCAGAGCCTGGAGCCTGTTTCCGATTCTGTGGCTCCCTCTCTCTCTGCCCCTCCCCCGTTCATGCTCTGTCTCTCTCTGTCCCAAAAATAAATAAACGTTGAAAAAAAAATTAAAAAAAAATTGCTATTATGTTCATAATACTTCAAATGCTTCGTATACTTTACCACTTTTTCGTTAGCAGTTTTATGGAGATGACATTGATAGACATTATATATATTTAAGGTGTACAAATTTATGTTTTGATACAGGTATACATTGTCAAATGATCACCACAATCAAGCTAATTAAGATATCCATTACTTCTACATGGTTATTAATTTGTGTGTGTGTGTGTGTGTGTGTGTGTGTGTGTGAGAGAGAGAGAGAGAGAGAGAGAGAGAGAGAGAGTATATGATGAGAGGATTTAATGTAAAATCCATCCTCTTAGCATATTATAAGTATATAATATAGTGGTGTTTACTATCTTCACCATGCTGTATATCGGATCTCCAGAAATTACTCATTTGTATAACTGAAAACGTGTACCTTTGATTAATTAATAGCATCCTATTTTCTCCTCCCCTAGTCCCTGGCAATTACCATTCTACCCTATGCTTTTATGAGTTTGCCTTTTTTAGATTCCACAAATAAGATCATGCAGTATTTCTCTTTTTGTGCCTGCCTTTTTTCTCTTAGCGAAATGAGCTCCAATTCCATTCATGTTGTTTCATATTACATGATTCCTTCTTTTTAAAAGCAGAATAATATTTCATTGTGTTCTGCTAACGTTCTGTTAATGTACATACACAAACACCATATTTTCTTTATCCATTCATCCACTGAAGGACATGTAGGTTGTTTCCATATCTTAGCTAATTGGAACAATACAACAATGAATAATGAACAATACAACAGAAATTCAGATATCTCTTTGCTATCCTGATTTCATTTTCTAATAGATACCCAGCAGTAGGGTTGATGGATCATATAATAATTATATTTTAATTTTTTTGAGGAGTTTCCATATGTTTTCTGTTTTCCATATGTACTAGTTTACATTCCCATCAGTAGTGTACAAGAGTTCTCTTTTCTCCACATCTTTACAAACATTATCTTTTGTTTTCTTGATAATAACCATTCTAACATATGTGAGGTGATATCTCATTGTAGTTTTGATTTGTATCCTCCTTGATGATCAGGAATGTTAAGTCCTTTCTCATATATATATTAGTCATTTGAATTTCCTCATTTGAGAAATGTCTAGTTAGGAATTTT
This sequence comes from Felis catus, assembly GCF_018350175.1. NCBI lineage: Eukaryota > Metazoa > Chordata > Mammalia > Carnivora > Felidae > Felis > Felis catus. The sequence goes on along the minus strand of NC_058375.1, from coordinate 179,274,703 downwards.
GTCTATTTTCAATCAAGTCATTTGTATTTTTTGTATTGAGTTGTATGAGTTACATAATTTGGATTATTCTATCAGATATATCATTTGAAAATAATTTTTCACATTACATAGGTTGCCCTTCCATTTTGTTGATTATCTCCTTTATTATGTAGAACTTTTTTAGTTTGATTTAGTCTCATTCGTGTATTTTTGCATGTGTTTCCTGTGTTTTTGGTGTCATGCCTAAAAATATTACTGCCAATAGTAATATGAAGGTTTGTCTGATTTTTAAAAAAATTTTTTACTGTTTATTTATTTTTGACAGAGAGAGAGATGGAGCATGAGTGGGGGAGGGGGCAGAGAGAGAGTGAGACACAGAATCTGAAGCAGGCTCCAGGCTCCAAGCCGTCAGCACAGAGCCCGACACGGGGCTCAAACCCACGAACCGTGAGATCATGACCTGAGCCAAAGTTGGACGCTCAACCGACTGAGCTACCCAGATGCCCCAGTCTGAATGTTTTTTTTTTCTATGAGTTTTATAATTTCTGGTCTTATGTTGAAATCTTCATTTTGAGTTGATTTTTGAGTATAGAATGAGACAGGGTTCCAGTTTCATTCTTTTGCATGTGAATATATAGTTGTCTAAACACATTTATTCGAGAGACTATTTTCCCTTCATTGTATGTTTTAGGTACTCTTGTTGGAGATCAGTTAACCATAAATGTGTGGGTTTACTTCTGATTCTCTGTTCTGCTCCATGAGTCTAAAGATATGTTTTTATGCCAGTACCATATTGCTTTGATTACTATAGCTTTGTAATATTTGAAATCAGGAAGTGTGATGCCTTAAGCTTTGCTCATCTTGCTTAAGAGTTCTTAGGCTATCTGTGGTCTTGTGATTTTATATAAATTTTAGGATTCTTTTTCTTTCAGCAAAAAATGTCATTGAGATTTTGATAGAGATTCCATTGAATCTGTAGATTGCTTTGGGCAGTGTAAATATTTTAACAATATTACTTTTTGCAACTCAGAATATGGAATATCTTGAAATATTTTTGTGCATTTTAAATTTTCTTCACCAATGTTTTATAGTTTTTCATCAAACAAGTCTTTCACCTCTTTGGTTAAGTTAATTTCTAAGTATTTGATTCATTTTTTTGCTAATGCACGTAGGATTATTTTCTTAATTTCCATCTTCAATATCTCCTTAATATAGAAATGCTACGGTTTTTTGTATGATGATTTTATATCCTGCAACTTCACTAAACTCCTTTATTAGTCCCATTATTTTGTGAAGTCTTTAGAATTTCCTACATATATAATCATGCCATCTGTAATCAGAGATAATTTTATTTCTTCTCTTTAGATTTGGATACATTTTCTTTTTCTTGCCTAACTGCTCTGGCTAGGACTTCCAATATTATGGTGAATCACAGTGATAAAAGTGGGTATCCTTGTCTTGCTCCATATCTTAAAGGAAAATCTTTTCCCCAGTGATTATGAGTCCAGTTATGTATTTTTCATAAATGGCCTTTATTGTGTTGAGAAGTTCCTTCCATACTTATTCTGTTGTAACTTTTCTTCATAATGAAAGGAATTGAATTTGGTCAAATGCTGGTTCTTTATTGAGATGATCACGTGGTTTTTCTCTTTCATTACGTTAATGTGCTTTACCACATTGGTTAATTTTCATATGCTAAACCATTTCTACATCATAGAGATGCTACTGCTTGTTCTTGATGTATGATCTTTTTGATCTGCTGTTGAATTTGTTTTTCTAGAATTTCTATTGAGGATGTTTGCATCTATGTTCACCAGGAATATTGGCCCTTAATTTTCTTTTTTGCGAGTGTTATCATTAACTGATTTTGGAATTAGGATGATGCTAGCATCATAAAATGAGTTTGGGAATGTTCCCTCTTCCATTTTATGAAAGGATGGTGTTAATTTTTCTTTGAATTTTTTACAGACTTCACCCATGAAGCCATCTGGTCCTTGGCTTTTCTTTGTTGTAATATTTTATGTTACTAATTATTTAATTATTGGAATAGTTGTACACAACTTGCAGGAGTCGGGGTGGCCAATAAGGATCTTGCTTTCCAAACATCAGGGGTCTTTGTTCTAATCACTGATTGCTGCTTCTGATCACGGAGATGCAGGATCAGAGGTGGGAAGCCATTATTGCAAGCATCTTCCAGAGAATTTAAAGGGCCAAACCCCTATTTTCTCCATTTATTTTTCTCTGTCTTCCTAAAGGAGCCAGACATTTAAGACCAGGACTTCCAAAAGCAACTACACATATGGGGAAATCGTTTAAATCACTATCAACATGAAAGCTTAGAAAAGACCCCAGAAGGCCTTAAGTATATACCTCAGGCTTATCCCTGACATACAAACCATGTACAATTAAACAAAACAAAACAAAACAGAACAGCAAACTTTGGGGAGAAGAAGAATCTGAGCTTTGGAGTTATAACATAAAATTCAAATGTTCACTTTCAACAAAAAATCACAAGGCATGTAAAGAAATAGGAAAGTAGTGCCCATGGGAGGAAAAAACATGAGAAACTATCCCTGAGAAATGCCTGATGACGGGATTTCTATATGAATATTTAATACAGTGTATACTCAAAGGTCTAAAAGAAGATGTTAAGTCAGGAAATCAATGTAAAAATAAAATTAAAATACCATAGAGAGATAGAATACACAAAAGAAACCAAAAAGATACTCTGGAGTGGAAAGATTATACCACTGAAATTAAAAATTCACTGTAGGGATTCAAAATTTGATTTGGTCAAGCAAGCAGAGGAACAAATCAGTGAACTTGAAGATAAGACAATTAAAATTTTCAAGTCTGAAAAACAGAAGGAAAAAGACTGAAGGAAAGTAATCAGAGGCTAAGGGCCCTTTGGGACACAATCAAATGGACCAACACATGCGCTGTGGGAGTCCCACAGGAGGCAGAACAACCATTTGGAGAAAGAATGGCCCCAAGCTTCCCAAGTTTGAGGAAAGACATGAATATAAACATCCAAAAAGCTCAAAAGACCATAATAAGAATAAACTGAAAGGAACCCATACCAAGTCACATTATAATCTCACTGAGAAAAACCAAGAACAAAAGGATAATTTTACAATTTTTTTTAACATGTATTTATTTTTGGGACAGAGAGAGACAGAGCATGAATGGGGAAGGGGCAGAGAGAGAGGGAGACACAGAATCCGAAGCAGGCTCCAGGCTCTGAGCTGCCAGCACAGAGCCCGACATGGGGCTTGAACTCACAGACTGTGAGATCATGACCTGAGCTGAAGTTGGACACTTAACCGACTGAGCCACCAGGAGCCCCTTTCAATGTTGTTTTTGATGTTTATTTAAAATTTTTTTTTCAACGTTTATTTATTTTTGAGGCAGAGAGAGACAGAGCATGAACGGGGGAGGGGCAGAGAGAGAGGGAGACACAGAATCGGAAGCAGGCTCCAGGCTCTGAGCCATCAGCCCAGAGCCGGACGCGGGGCTCGAACTCACGGACCACGAGATCGTGACCTGAGCTGAAGTCAGATGCTTAACCGACTGAGCCACCCAGGTGCCCCAACAAAAGGATAATTTTAAAAGTGCAAGAAGTCTCATCACATACAAGGGACCCCCTATGAGACACTCATCGTATTTCTTATCAAAAACCTGGAATGTCAGAAGGCAATATATACAAATTGCTGGAGGGGAACAAAAAAACCATCAACCCAAAACCCTCTATCTGGCAAACTTCCCTTCAAAAATTAGAGAAAACTATATTCTCAGGTAAACAAGGGCTAAGGTAGTTTATTACTACTATATCTGTCATATAAGAAATGCTAATGGAAGTCCTTCAGGTTGAAATGGAATGCTACTAAAGAGTAACTTAAAACTGTAAGAAGATATAAAGATCTGTGATAAAAGTAAGTATATAAACAATTATAAAAAAAAGTAATATTATTTTAATTTTGGTTTGCAATTCCATTTTTTCCCTCTGAACTTTCATACAATAATGCATGAAAACAAATAATATTATATTTTTTGGACATAAAATATATAAAGATGAAATTTTGTGACATCGATAAGTAAAAGGAGGTGGGGGTGGAGTTCTGTAGAAGCAGAATGTTTCTATATTATGGAAGTTAAGCTAGTATAAATTCAAATTACTTTGTTACACTTTAGGATATTAAATGTAATCTCTATGGTAATCACAAAGAGCTATAGAATCTACACAAAAGAAAATGAGAAGAAAATGAAAACACTGCTAGAAAAACTCAACAAAAAGAAGGACAGTAATACAGGAAGTAAGGGCCAAAAAATGTATAAAGCATACAGAAAAGATGTAGCATATTGAAAACAGTCCCTCCTTATCAGTAATTGCTTTAAATGTAAATGGTTTAAATTCTACAATCAAAAGATAGAGAGTTTGGAAAAAATTGATTTTTTTATTTATTTAGAAAGAAATTTTAAATGTTTATTTATTTTTGAGAGACAGAGTATGAGTGGGGGAGGAACAGCGAGAGAGGGAGACACAATCCAAAGCCTCCAGGCTCTGAGCTCTCAGCACAGAATCTGACACAGGGCTCAAACCCATGAACCGTGAGATCATGATCTGAGCCAAAGTCAGAAGCTTAATCTACAGAGTTACCCTGGTGCCACTGGAAAAAAAAGGATTTTAAAAAGTGACCCAACAACTATCTGCCATCTACAAGATATTCACTTAAGATCCAAAGATACAAATAAGTTAAAGATAAAATGGAGGAAAAAGATATTCAGTTCAAATAGTAACCAAAATAAAGTAGGGAAATCTATACCAATATCAGAAAAATAGACTTTAAATTAAAAAAACAATTACAAGAGACAAAGAAGGAGATCATATATTAGTAGAAGGTTTGAAACAGCAAGAAGATATAATAATTATAAACACTTGTGTATCTCATAACAGATCATCAAAATATATGAAGCAAAAATGGATAGAATTGAATGGAGAAATAGATAGGTCTACCCTAATAATTGCAGACTCCAATATACCACTTTCAGTAGTGGATAGAATAACCAGACAACAGTAAAGAAACAAGACTTAAAAAACACAGTAAACCAGCTATATCTGATAGACATATACAGAACAGTCTGCCCAACAATCTTGCCCAAGAATACACAATCTTCTCAAGTGCACATAGGTCATTCTCCAGGATAGCTGTAAAGAAACTGGAATGCTTGTGTACTACTGCTTGGAATCCAAATGGTATCGCCACTATGAAAAATAGCCACTTGAAAAATTGAATATAAAATTACTGTATTATCCAGCAATTCCCCTTCCAAGTATATACCCAAAAGAAGTCAAAGCAGGGAAATTTATAGCAGCATTTCCCAGCAAGTTTATAGCAGCATTATTTGTAATTGCCAAGTTGCTCAAGCATCCATTGACAAATTAATGGGTAAACAAAATGTGGTATATACATATAAGGAAATATTATTCAGCCTTTAAAAGGGAGGAAATTCTGACACATGCTATAAAATGGAAGAACCTATGCTAAGTGAAGTAATCCAGTCTTTAAGGAACAAATACCATATGGCTCCATTCATATTAGGTACTTAAAGTAGTCACGTTCATAGAGACAAAAAGAAAAATGATGGTTGCCAGTGGACAGAATGTTGCTTAATAGGTTCAAATTTCAGTGCTACAAGATGAAGAGATCTCTGGAGATGAATGATGGTTATTGTTGCACATAATGTGAATGCCCTTCATGCCACTAAGTCGTGCACTTAAAATTGGTTGAAATAGTACATTTTGTGTTACGTATATTTTTTCCACATTAAAAACAAGTAATTTTCAAATGTAACATTTACAAATAAAATTCTGTTGATTATTTTGAGCATTCTGTGTTTTTGGATTTTGTTAAATACTGACAATTTTTCTCTTGTTTCTAATACTGAGATCACTGTTGACAAGCACTTCCAGGAAGAACTATCAACTCATGGTAAATTTAATGAAAACACATCTGATGTTCATCAATAGAGTTAGAAAACATAAATGAAGCCTTATCATTAGGAAATTTATTAAGAAATCATAATTTCAATTTTTTTCATACAAGAAATCTATAAAAATTCTGATTTTAAACTGCATCTGTATTCAAATATGATATTCATTGTTTCTTCTTTTTCAAATATACTAAAAACAATACTAAAAGTAAGCCTTGAATTTGAAAACAGTTGTCATAAAATAAACATTTTAAATTATAATTGATTTAAAGATTCTACTGGCAAATTTGCCTTATCTATAATAAGAAAATGAAATATTTCAAAATGGTAAAAGGACTTTATAAACTGAAAAAAAAAAAGTCAAAGTAAAACAGAGCTTTACTATGCATACCAAAAATACAAAAATCCAATCAAAGCTAACAAAATCTGCTTTTTCTATTAATATTTAAAACCAACAACATGTCATGACATTGCAACATACTAAACTGGTTACTAATGAAAGAGACTTATCAATATGAAAAACCTAAATGGTTTTGATCAATAGTAACAGTTATTTTTATTGATCCACATATCAATAAACATCTTAAATTTGTTAACTGATTGTAATGATTTAACATTTTCTTGCAGTTAATGAAATATATGTAATAGTATTGATATTTATCCGTATATTCTAAAAGCACAAATATATGATAAAGATTTGTTTTTACATTTTTCTCAACTAACTAGGGAAGGAAAGACAATTTTATGACCTTTCAGACTAGTCCGTGAGTTACGCTCCCTTAGTTGAGGGGGCGGGGGAGGATTTTCCCCATTATGCATAAAAGTGTCAGTAATGAAATGGTTATACTCACAACGTATAACTGTAAAATAGGCTAAAATAAGCCCCAAAATAAGCAGATACGCAGTATGAAATACATTTTTCACAAACAGAGAAGCAAACAGTCACTAAAGTGAATGATATTAGTTTAAATCTTTGAAATTAATGGTGTATGGTTCAAGGACCCCCTCAGCCTTCCTGAGACCCTGTGCGTTATTTTCATAACAATACCTATTGCTCTCACTTAAAAACTGGTCCAAAAAGTTGAAGTTTTCTCTATTTGTTTGCTTGGTTTATTGACTGAAGCATGGACTAGGTAGTGATAGTCATTTCGTGAATTCTGATATTTGAATTTCTTTTGGACAGTGTTAAAAGAGGTCCTCAAAGTGTGGCACTGAGATCTATAAGGTCCCTTGGTCTCTTAGGTCAATAATATCAAACTACTTTTACAATAGTAAGATAGTATTTCCACCAAGTTGACATTTGCAGTGAGAGTGAAAAAGTAATAAGTGTGTGTATTAAGTGTTGTGTCCCTTTAAAATTCATATGTTAAGAGCCTAATCTCCAGTGTGATAATAATAGGGGGGAGGGCCCTTGGGAGGTGCATAGACCCTAAGAGTGAAGCCTTCTGGAATGGGATTCATGCCCTTATAAAAGGCACTCTAGAGAGCTCTCTTTTCTTTCCACCATGTGAGGATACAAGTCAATGGTCTGCAGCGTGAAAGAGGGCTCTCACGAGAACTCACCATGCTGGCACCCTCGTCCAGCATCCAGTACTTGCACGTCCAGCATCCAGTACTGTGAGAAATAAATTTCTGCTGTTTATTAAAAAACTATCAGCATTTTAAATTTGAAATATGTATTTGAGCTTATTATCCTGTTTCCTTGTCAGTAAATGGGGAAAAATTAACATATTTTAAATAAAATTGTTATGATAACTAGGATGAAGGACTGTCTATAAAGAGGCCCTTGAGGCAGAACATATCTGCTCAACCAGGTTAAAAAGCAATAATGGCTAATCTGTGTTGAGCGTTAATACGTACCTAATAGTATTCTACATGCTTTACACCTATTGTCCCATTTTGTAATTGTAAAAATTCCTACAAATATAGATTCTGTCATCAGTCCTGTTTTCATGTTTATTTATTTTTGAGACAGAGAAAGAGAAAGAGAGTGAATGAGGCAGGGGCAGACAGAGAGGGAGACACAGAATCCTAAGCAGGTTCCAGGCTCTGAGCTGTCAGCACAGAGCCTGACGCGGGGCTGGATCTCATGAGCCATGAGATCATGGCCTGAGCCGGTCGGATGCTTAACTGACTGAGTCACCCAGGCACCCAGTCCTATTTTAAAGAAGATGATGCTGAACCCAGAATAGCTTGTGATCCAGGCATTCTTAGTTCCCAAGCCCACTCACGGAAACTCCACGTTATACTATCTCCCAGCATTAATATTCAAAGCCTTTTTCTTGTTTATTTTTTTCAATTCTGTGCCATTCTAGGAGAGGAAGAAAGCATCAGCACTTTGTCAGTTAAATCTATGAGTCGTTGACTCATTTTCACTATTTTACAAATTTGTCAAGTGGCTTGATTTTGCTGAAGCAAGATTTTTCTCAGTTTAGCTGCACTGGCCTCAAAGTTAGTAATACTCACATTCAGATTCAATTAATGATATAGTATCCTATATTGTAACTGTCACCAGTTCAGTGTCCTATTAAATAGGAAAGTTGAAAAAAAAGTTTCTCAATGATTCTTACCCTAAATTCAAATTAACCTAGAAGATATATAAATTATTCTAATATTTTTAACTTACAACCACCTAATAATTGGGAAAGATATTTTGACTTTAGTGAACACATTTTTTTTTCAATTTTCACTTCTCTCTTTTCTATTGCTTCTTATTTTCTTTATAAATGTGAAAGTCTGGAAGCCCCTCTGTTTTTCTATTCCTCTTAGGAAAACATTGTTGCTTTAAAAGTTTTGTTTCTCATTACCACAGATGTAAAACTGATCTAGTCTTGTCTGCATAACCTCTTTTGAAGTCATCAACTAAATTTCTACTTAAGTAGTTATATAATTCAATGCCACCAACAGTTTTTCTTCCCAAATTGGGAGCATCCACATACATATTTTTTTTCTCATTCATCTCTTATTTATTGAACTACAAGTATGACTGATTGCTATACACATGTAGAAGAAAAAAGAAGTGTAGTGAGTCCTTTGAGACTCATATGTTTTACTTTCGTCTTTTTGCTACCCTTGTTGGTGATAATTAAAAAAAAATTATCAAGACCATGACAGATAACAAATGCTTAAGAAATGCAAACTATGATCATTAATATGATGACTTTTATGATTAGCATTCCATCTATCACTGTACAGCAAACCATCTTCAAAATGAGTGGTATAAAAGAAAACTATTTTATTATTCTATGCTGATTCTGAGTCAGGGATTTGAACAGAACATAACATGGGTGGCCGATTTCTGCTTCATAATGTCTGGGGCCTCAACTAAGAAGATTTCAACAGCTTGATGATGACTGAGAGAGTTGGAGAATGGAATCATCTACAACCTTCTTCATTCACGTCTGGTAAATGACCTAAGATGACTAAAAAGCAAGACTTAGCAAAGACTATCCACTTGAGCACTGATCTGTAACCTCTCTGTATATCTGTGGCATCTTTAGGGAAGGGGGGGTGGGTTGCAAGAGGGAAATCCCGAGGAATTGTCCAAAGAGCAAACATTCCAAGGCAATCAGTCAGAAAATATAAGGTTTTATATGACCTGAACTTAGAAGCCGTGTGATATCACCTCTCCGCACGCTATCAACACTAAGCCATTATGGCAGCGTTTCTCAAGCATCTAATTAGAAAGCCTGTTAATACACAGATTGCTGGACCCCATCTCTACTCTCACAAGCCTGCTCAGAATCAAGGGGATGGTACATAGACTCCAACTCTTGATGGAAGGAGAGTCAAAGAATTGAAACCATGTTTGAAATTTGCCCCAAATAACTGCTTAATAATTATAATCATAATTAAATATTAACAGTAACACCTAACATTTCACACTGGATTCCTGTGAAAAATTTGGAGTCAATTTCCATTTTTCTATGCAGTGAAATAAGTAGAAATAAACCCCTCAAATCTTTAAAATATAACTTTATAGTATGATTTAAAGAGAAAATTTTATTCAAACCTAGTTACCAAAACTTCCAAATGCTATACATGTAATATGCTTTCTAAAAATGCAAGTCACGATTGGATTCATAATTGGCCTAACAAATGTGTATATACACACCCACATTCATACACTTTTGTTCTTTTTTCTACTAGATTTAGGGAAGCTATGAGTCCCCCTACCCTCTTCTAAAGAGTGGACTATTAAGCATATCATTAGATATGCTTAATATCTGATCTTAATATTCTTTCTTTTTTTCTGTTTTACCTTAGCTTTTACCCCCATCCCCATCAAATGGGTACACACACACACACACACACACACACACACACAATTTTAAAGATTTAATAAGTTTCAAATGTTTCTTGGAACAAAATATTGTATTTTTTAAAGGACAACTTTATTGAATGTAGGTAAATTGAATGTTACCAAAATAAATTTTCTTTTTATCGTCAGCTTTTAACCACAGCTTGAAATACCTGAAAGTACTAACAGGTCAGGCACACTTCCCTTGTTACTTTATGTGAAGGTCAGATTAAAGCAAAACAGCCACTTTTCCTTCCCATTCAAAACAAAGGCAGTAGGTAATCACAATTAATGTTGACAACAAATATTGCTTGAGATGCTTCAAAATTCCCACACACAATAAATAACGTATGTCAAAGAAGAGATTTATTTTGCCTAATAAATTTACCCTAAAAGTGAGGTTTCAAGGTCTCATTTGGAATTTTATCTTAAAATCATATTTGAAAAAAAAAAGGTTTTAGCCTACACAATATTTTTGGTACTTATAAAGGATAAAATGGAAATCTCAATAATACGTATTCATGTTATCATGAAATAATGAAAATACTGGCTTAGGTTTTAAGTTAATCCCTCATACTTTATGTACAAACTCACTTAAGTAGTCCATGCACATAAAAGCCAAAATTCAAAAGTGCCACATCACAAACTTTATGAAAATTAGGATCAATGACCATAGAAACTTTTTCAGAGAGATGAATTTCCAATTTAAAAATGTAAAGAAACAGCGCCTGGGTGGGTCAGTTGGTTAAGCGTCCAACTTTGACTCAGGTCATGATCTTAGGGTTTGTAGGTTTGAGACTTGCGTTGGGCTCTGTGCTGACACCTCAGAACCTAGAGCCTACTTTGGATTCTGTGTCTCCGTCTCTCTCTCTGTCCCCCTCCACACCCCGCTCACTCTCAGAAATAAACATTTAAAAAATAAAAATAAATAAAAATAAGCTTTTCTTTTTATTTATATTTAATTTTTATTTCTTTTTTCTTTTTTTCTTTTTTGGCAATGTATATTTATTTATTTATATATATATATATAATTTATTGTCAAATTGGTTTCCATACAACACCCAGTGCTCATCCCAACAGTGCTCATACAACAGTGCTCCTCAATACCCATCACCCACTTTCCCCTCTCCCCCACCCCCATCAACCCTCAGTTTGTTCTCAGTATTTAAGAGAACATCTCTTATGCTTTGCCTCCTTCCCTCTCTGTAACTTTTTTCCCCCTTCCCCTCCCTCTGGTCTTCTGTTAAGTTTCTCAGGATCCACATAAGAGTGAAACCATATGGTATCTGTCTTTCTCTGTATGGCTTATTTCACTTAGCATCACACTCTCCAGTTCCATCCACGTTGCTACAAAAGGCCATATTTCATTCTTTCTCATTGCCACGTAGTACTCCATTGTGTATATAAACCACAATTTCTTTATCCATTCATCAGTTGATGGACATTTAGGCTCTTTCCATCATTTGGCTATTGTTGAGAGTGCTGCTATAAACATTGGGGTACGAGTACCCCTATGAATCAGCACTCCTGTATCCCTTGGGTAAATTCCTAGCAGTACTATTGCTGGGTCATAGGGTAGATCTATTTTTAATGTTTTTGAGGAACCTCCACACTGTTTTCCAGAGTGGCTGCACCAGTTTGCATTCCCACCAACAGTGCAGGAGGGTTCCCGTTTCTCCACATCCTCGCCAGCATCTATAGTCTCCTGATTTGTTCATTTTAGCCACTCTGACTGGCATGAGGTGATATCTGAGTGTGGTTTTGATTTGTATTTCCCTGATGAGGAGTAACGCTGAGCATCTTTTCATGTGCCTGTTGGCCATCTGGATGTCTTCTTTAGAAAAGTGTCTATCCATGTCTTCTGTCCATTTCTTCACTGGATTTTTTTTTGTTTTTTGGGTGTGGAGTTTGGGGAGTTCATTATAGATTTTGGATATTAGCCCTTTATCTGATATGTCATTTGCAAATATATTTCCCCATTCCGTCAGTTGCCTTTTAGTTTTATTGATTGTTTCCTTTGCAGCACAGAAGATTTTTATTTTGAAGAGGTCCAAATAGTTCATTTTTGCTTTTAATTCCCTTGCCTTTGTAGATATGTTGAGTAAAAAATAGCTGTGACTGAAGTCAGAGAGGTTTTTTCCTGCTTTCTCCTCTAGGGTTTTCATGGTTTCCTGTCTCACATTCAGGTCCTTCATCCATTTTGAGTCTATCTTTGTGAATGGTGTAAGAAAGTGGTCTAGTTTCATTCTTCTGCATGTTGCTGTCCATTTCTCCCAGCACCATTTGTTAGAGACTGTCTTTTTTCCATTGGATATTCTTTCCTGCGCTGTAAAAGATTAGCTGGCCATACCTTAGTAGCTCTAGTTCTGGAGTCTCTATTATATTCCATTGGTCTCTGTTTCTGTTTTTGTGCCAATACCGTACTGTCTTGATGGTTACAGCTTTGTAATAGAGGCTAAAGTCTCGGATTGTGACGCCTCCCACTTTGGTCTTCGTCTTCAATATTACTTAGGCTATTCGGGGTCTTTTGTGGTTCCATACAAATTTTAGGATTGCTCGTTCTAGCTTCGAGAAGAATGCTGGTGCAATTTTGAGTAGGATTGCATTGAATGTGTAGATTGCTTTGGGTAGTATTGACATTTTAACAATATTTATTATTCCAATCCATGAGCATGGAATGTTTTTTCATTTCTGTGTATCTTCAATTTCCTTCATAGGCTTTCTATAGTTTTCAGCATACATATCTTTTACATGTTTGGTTAGGTTTATTCCTAGGTATTTTATGATTCCTGGTGCAACTGTGAATGGGATCAGTTTCTTTATTTGTCTTTCTGTTGCTTGATTATTGGTGTATAAAAATGCAACTGATTTCTGATTCGTCACATTAGGCTCTGTGCTGACAGCCCAGAGCCTACAGCCTACTTTGGATTCTGTGTCTCCATCTCTCTCTGTCCCTCAGAAATAAACATTAAAAAAAAATAAAAATAAATAAAAATAAAAATTTAAACAAAAATTTAAATGGCATTTTCTGCTCAGAGCTACTCACAAATTGTTTTTTTTTATTTTATTTTTTAACGTTTATTTATTTTTGAGACAGAGAGAGACAGAGCATGAACGGGGGAGGGGCAGAGAGAGAGAGGGAGACACAGAATCTGAAAGAGACTCCAGGCTCTGAAATGTCAGCACAGAGCCCGACGTGGGGCTCGAACTCACGAACCGCAAGATCATGACCTGAGCCGAAGTCTGACGCTTAACCGACTGAGCCACCCAGGCGCCCCTCACAAATTGTTTTAAAAAGAAGTCTTACCAGATTGTTTTAAAAAGGGCTACACGTGAAAGTCACAATATTATTCTTTAAAGTAAAAATGAGTCCTATGCAATTAGAGCTAACATTAGTTGTATATGTAATCATATATCTGCATGGACTCTTTCTACAACATTGATGCATTTGTTAGATATGTAGTCATCTGTCCTATCATTTGCATACTTAGCGATTAGAAAATATAATACACGTTAAAATTGCTATTGTTTGTGGGAACATTTGCCTACTTTAACCTACTATATGATTATATTTATATTATCTGCTTCTGCTGTTCGTTTGTTTTCTCTGTTTCAATTTTCATCAGATTTCGTATGACAGTAGCTCTGAAACATTCATTTGGAGGGTCTGTTTATTTATAGAGTGTGGGGTTCCACCCGCAGAGTTTCTAATTCAGTATGACTGGAGCAGGGCCCCAGTATTCGCCTTTTTAACAGTTTCACTGATAATGCTGTTGCTGAAAGTCCCGGGACCAACACTGAGTAGAATAGGACGAAGGTATACTTTTTATTTATCTATTTGGTGTTCTCAGATGTTCTCAATTCTTTGAGTTGATATCATTCAGGAGTTTTGGCAAAGTCTGTGCAATTATATTGTCAAATATTTCTTCTGCCCCATTTTCTTACCTCTCCTTTGGGATTCCAATTACATATGTGGCACAGACCTTCCCATGCTCTGTTCTTCTACCTCTTCGTTTCTATTTTCCATTTCTTATTTAGATGTTGAAGTTGGCACATTGTCTATTGATCTGTCTTCCACTGAATGATCTTGTGATCCGATTAGTCAGATCATTTCCTTAACTTAATCTTTTGAGTTCGTAATGTCCAATGTTATTATTTCCCTAGTTAAAAAAAATGCACATAATTTCATGTTTCATTTAAAACTTTAATTTAAAAAACTGTAATTATCTGCTGAAATTCTCCATCTCTTCAATTGTGTCCTTATTTTTTCTAAGTTGGGAGATATTTATCCGTATTATCTCCAGTCGTCTTCATCTAACTTCAGTACCATTATAACACTGGTTTGTGACTATAGTACATGTTTATGTATACGTTTTCCTTTTTGTCTTCAGTTGTATCTTTTGGTGTGCCTCCATCAAAACAGAATAAGACAGAGGACCACTTCTGTGGCAATCCTGCCAAATATGCACAATCTGAATAGAATTATGGGCAAACTTTAGGCTAATGCATATTGTTGGCCAATCTACAAATTAATTGGCTTCTACCATTCATGTTGAGGTAACTAAAGTGTTTCCAATTAATGAGATAAAGAAACATGATAACAAGAAGCAATGAATTACTTATGCAAATTGGAGTTGTTATGTCACATTCTCTAATAACACATGTTGGGTTTTGATTTTGACTTCATTCAATCTACAAATGCATCTTAAGAGATTTTTGAGAGGCACCTGGGTGGCTCAGTCGGTTAAGCATCCAACTCTTGATTTCAGCTCAGGTCATGATCTCAGGGTCGTGGGTTGAGCCCCATGTTGAGCTCTGCACTGAGCATGGAGCCTGCTTAACATTCTCCCTCTGTCTCCCTATGCCCACTCTCTTTCTCTAAAATTAAAGAAAAAAAAGAAAGATTTTATATTTAGCACAATAAATTACCTCATTAGAACATATAGGATACATATATAGACATACTGTTTTGTGCTTGTGTTCTGTTTTTTCTTAATCCTTTTCTTCATATATTTCTTTGTTATTTTTATTTCAAAGTATTTTATAGTTTTTATTGCTTTTATGAATGGAATTCCATTTCCATTAGAATTGCTAATAGAATATTAATATGTATATAGAAGCCACTGATTTACTTTTTTAAAATAGGGTTCAGTGTTTTTTTTAAGTTTATTTATTCATTTTAAGAGAGAGAGAGTGAGAAAGGGGTAGAGAAAGGATCCCAAGCAGACTCAGCACTGTCAGTACAGAGCCTGACAGGGGGCTCAAATTCACAAACCATGAGATCATGACCTGAGCCAAGATCAAGTCAGACACTTAATAGACTGAGCCATCCAGGTGCCCCTTTTTCCTTTTTTTTTTTAATAAAACCAATTTCACAGGAAAATAAATAAGTAAAATCATTCATCGTTTCATCTCAATCTTTGAACTGAAATAAGTAATTATTGTCATACATTTTATAGTGTGGCACTCTAGAAACACTGCAGTATGTCTGAATTCACAAATATCACACAATATGAATGGAACTTAAATAATTTTCATGTGCACAAATTGGAAGATATCACTTAAAATAGAATATTAGTGGTAGAAAATTTACTCCTAAAATGTTTTTCTGCTTTATTTTTATACCTGTATTATATAAAAGTTCTTAATTTTATAGAGCATATACATGAAGTGATTTAATATTTCTTCTAACCACTACCTTTCTTCCTTCTCTGTTCTAAACAATAGCTGGGCAGTTTCCTAAATCTGTTGTTACATTTAGTTATTAATATAGAAGCCATTTTATTTTCAAATCCTGTTCTCATATTTCTGAAAGATCTTCAAACTTCCTCTTCCAAAGAAGCCTAAAACCATGTCAGTGCCTTACTGGGGTGTGTGTGTGTTGGTGCGGGGGCGGGGGGGTGGTGTATAAACAAGCAAAAGGATATGTCTGGCACTAGGATATCTCTCCTTCTGATATTTTCAAGGCTTACATTGTGCCTTTCAGTATTAGGGGGCAGAAACATGAAGAGGAAATAGAAATAAGGATCTTCATTTTTTCTCAATCTGACTTGGTCTGGAGTTACTATCCACTGTGACAGTTTCTGTGGCTCTGAGATCCAGAGGTCTCTTCAAGATGGTTTAACAGGTCTGTGAAGTATTGCTCAGCATCACCCTCTACCCCTCTGTTATAAAGGACACAGCAGCAGCCAACTCTTCCATTCTAGGTAGGAGGTTTCTTTGTTTGATAGCCGTCCTCACAGCTCCTGTCCCTTCTTTTTCTTCTAACCTCATTTTCCCATCTCATTCTTCTCCAGTGAGAGCCAGAAGAGCCAATGATCACCTAGTTTGCACCATCTAATAATTTCAGAGAACTAGGACGTGGTCGCCCTCCATTATCTTTATTCCAGACATGCTATTTATAATCCCTTTTTGCCATGTTGCTATCAATTACTCCATAAACCATGCTATTTTCATGAGGCTTTAAATGGCACTTTAGTACAGAGGATATTAGCCTTGTTCTTCCAGTGTCTCTCACTGAAGAATCACTTAGTAAGAATGGCAGAGTAAGAGCCTAAATAAATTATTCATCCCCAAAACCATGGAGAAAAGTGACAAATATTCTAAAAATCAACTTTTGATACAACTCTGAGTTTTACCCAAAGGCTTGCAACAATCCAAGAAGTACTTATGTAAGAAATTGGCTGAATCTTGGTTTTTAAAAAAAAAAGAGATTTGTGATATTTTGCTTGCTCTATTCCCACTGCCCTCTCCTTAGCTGTGTGACAGCCTTGAAACGAGCAGCCTCACAACCATGGTAGGTGTGAAAAACAGCAACCTAAGAGCCACCGGAGGGCAGAAGAATTGGCTGGAAGCTCCCCTAAAGGCCCCATCCTCTGAGAATCGTCACTATTTGATCTGTTTAGCAGCTTCCTGGCAAAGCCTCCTTCCCAATGTTTTTTTGTTACTCAACCTAATTCAGAACTCACTTAGTGAGAACAACCATTTCCCACAGTACATTTATGAAAAAGAAAGCAGTAGTTATTTAACACTGCAGCTATTCAAGGCTGCAACACCAGCTGAGGAAACAAGAGGGTCCCCAAAAAACTTAAGGAAATATTGGAAATGAGATGTCCGTATAGGGCTTTAGAAACCTCTGACATGTTTCTGGCGACCTAGAACATCATATGCATGTGCAGGTGAGGTGCATACTCAGGATAATCATGAGAAGGGTCTAATCTTTCGCCTCTTTTTTTGAGACCCTGTGAAAGTAGGAAGGAAAGGCTAACACAGAACTGTAAACTGCCAGAACAATGAAGGTGTGCCCCAACATACAAACAAAACTCTTCAACAGAGGATGGCACAATGTATTAAAGGAAATCTCTCCACAATCTTTAGCTTACCACTAACCTAACTGAGCAGAAACTCCAGTGGCCACATGTAAGATAGAGACTTCATAGAAGTAATGCAGGAAAGTCACTAAACAAACATCAATAATAACAATAACCAACAACAACAAAGAATAGGCTGATTTTAAGAGTCCCCGTGCTGTGTTATTTTAAATGTTTAGATTTCAGTGAAAATAGTTATAAGAGGGGCGCCTGGGTAGCTCAGTCAGTTAAGTGTCCAACTCTTGGGTTCAGCTGAGGTCATGATCTCACAGTTTGTGGGATCGAGCCCCACTATCCTCTGGTGGGATTGGGATTCTCTCCCTCTTTCTCTCTTCCTCCTGCTCATGTGCTCTCTTTTTTTTCAAAATACATAAAATTTAAAAAAGGAAAGTAGTTATAAGACAAAGAAACAGTAATAAATGGCCCATCAACAGAAAAAAACAAAGCAGTCAATAGAAACTGTCCATGATAAAGTCAATATGTTGCTTATTAGACAAAGATCGTAAATCAGGTAGTTTATTTATTAATTTTTAAATGTCTATTTATTTATTCTGAGAGAGAGAGAAAGTAGGGGAGAGGTAGAGAGGAAGAGATGGAGAGAGAGGATTCCAAGCAGGCTCCACACTCTCAGCACAGAGCCTAATGTGAGACTCAATCCCACAAACCATGAGATCATGACCTGAGATGAAATCAAGAGTCATAAACTTGACTGACTGAGCAACCCAGGCACCCCTCAGCCAGTTTAAATATGTTCAAACAACTAAAGGCTATTATGTCTAATAAGCTGAAGGCAAGTATGAAAATGACATTGCACCAAATATACAATGCAAAAAAAAATAAATAAATGAGGGAGAGAGAAATTAATAAACTGCGGAAATAGGAATTCTGGAGTCAGCAAGAACAATAACTGAAAAAAAAATTCATTAGATGGCTGAAAGAAAAAAATCATTAGATGGGCTCAACAGCAGATTTGATAGAACAATGAACAAGTATATTCAAAGATAGGTTGAGATTTTTCCAGTCTGAGGAAAAGAATAAAAAAAATAGGGAAAAATAAATAGATCATCAGAGATCTGAGGTAAACCATCAAACTAATCAATATATGCATAACAGAAGATCTAGAAGAGAGAAGAGTAAAAAAGAAGCGGAAAAAATATTTTTAGAAATTAAGACTAAACCCTTCCCAAATTTGACTTTTAAAAATTCACCTATATATCTAAGAGGTTTAATGAATTCCACATAGAATAAGTTCAGAAACTTCATAATCAAACCACCGAAAGACATAAACCAACAAAAAGTTTAAAAAGCAGGAAAAACTATCATCACAGTCCACAGGACCCTTCAATAAGACTTACAGCTGACTTCTTGTTCAGAAATCATGAGTCCAGAAAGCACTTTATCCAAAGTGCTGAAACAAAAATACTACTTAAGAATTCTATGTCCAGAAAAGCTATCCTTCAAACATGAAAGAGAAATTAAGACATTCCCAAATAAACAAAAATGGAGATAATTTGTCACTAGCAGAGAAACCATACCACAAAAAAAAAAAAAAAACAAAAACAAAAACCAAAACCAACAATAAGGGATCCCTGAGAGATGAAACGACTATAGATAGTACCTCAAGATTTTTGAAGAAACAAAAAAAAAAAAAACACTGGTAAAGGTAATTACATAGGTAAGTATATTTTTGTGTATTTTTTCTGACTCTTGTTCTCTTATCTGACTTAAAAGACAGTTTTAATAAGCAAACATTATAAAAACATGTTAATGGGCTTATAATATATAAAGATATGATGTGTATTAAAATAATACTACAAAGGTGTAAAGGTAGAGAATGAAGGTATATTGGTAAAAAGCATTTATAAACTATTGAAATGAAATTAGTGTTAATATAAAACTAAAACTTTTACCTTAAGAAACCCAAAGGCAACCATTAATAAAATTAATTTAAAAATTATAGTAAAAGAAGCAAGGGAAATAAAATGGCATGACAGAAAATATCTATTTAATCTAACAAGTTTTTCCATATTTACCTTCATGGCAACACCAGCAATCAACTAGCAGGGTAGCATAGGTCATGTTTCTCTTTTGAAAGATACGATCAACTTCTCAGAGTGATAGATTCTCCTTAGCATTCTGCTTCCTTTTGCTTACAAGGAACACTAATCACCCCCTCCCTTGCCATTCTCCCATTCTGACCAGGAATGTGGGAAAGCATCTAATTAGATATACTAGTCTCATAAAGCTAAGAAATCAAAGGATGTCCCTTTGTTTTTCTTTACCAGTAGTTTCCTCAACTCTCCTCATCTACAGTGTGACAGAAAATTAGATTGAGTATCGTAGGAGTGAGCCTAATTGTGGCCCTTAATCGACACTAAGGGAAAAGTATATAGTCCTAGTCATTAACACCTCACCTTAGGAAATGAGGTACTCAATACCTCTTGTTTCCAATTGTAGAATCTACTCAAACTTTGAAGACAGATACCTTAAATTCTACTACTTGTTATAAAAATATGTTCTTTCTATTGTAGAAAAGTACCACATGCTTTGAGTAATATATACAAAAGAAAGGAAATTAGATAAGAAAAACTGGTCAACTAAAGACTTGCCACTAAGAGAAAATTATTCATAATATGTAACTCTCTTAGTGGCCAGTCAGCTTTATGAACACTATTAATATATTTATATAAGATTAATAAATATAAGATAATAAATTTATATAAGATTTTACAAATTTGGGGACCACACTCAGATTATGTTTATTTTATTTTAGCTGCTTTGGGGGAGGCCGTGATTTCATATTCTTATTTAATGTAGCTTAAAATCTTGCTTAATACTGCCATATAAACATCTTAAAAGTAATCATACAATGAGAAAGTGATAATAGTTCTGTATTTTGTTTGGGTCAACTTTTACTTGTCTTTATTTACTAATTTGTTGGTAAAACATAAAATAATGCTATTGAGCCAACAGCTTAAATTGTTAATAATAAGGAATGTTTTCTTTATATAATACATGCTAACTACTTTATAAAAACATACATCACTTCACAAATCATTGATATGTAAAGTCTGAGGTAGTTATTATTTATTTTACTATTATTATTACATAATTATTGAAACCATAAATTGACTCTAGAGAAGGGTTAGTAAGGTTAAATAATTTGGTAGAGGACATGAAATATCAAGAGAAAGAACAGGTATTTATGTCTATAAGTAATCATTTATAGGATTCTCAATTCTGTGTTAAGAAATTTATCATTCTAGGGACACCTGGGTGGCTCAGTCCGCTAAGCGTCCGACTTCAGCTCAGGTCATGATCTCCTGGTCCGTGAGTTCGAGCCCTGTGTCGGGCTCTGTGCTGACAGCTCCGAGTTGGAGCCTGTTTCAGATTCTGTGTCTCCCTCTCTCTCTGACCCTCCCTGTTCATGCTCTCTCTCTGTCTCAAAAATAAATAAATGTTAAAAAAAAAGAAATTTATCATTCTAGTATTTCTGGAATAAATATTTTTGGGTAGCATCTTTCTAAATTTCTGGAATGTATTTACTGTTGTATATTTACATTTGAGTTAACTATGCTTACAATTGAGATACGTACTGATAATTTGCTTCACTTTGTTTTTGTTTTGTGTTTGAATTCTTTGAGGGTATTATTTTCATTTGTGATATTTGAATTAGACTTAAATTTTACTGTAATTTACTTATGGGTAGTATTTGATTTGTCTAATTGAATATTCTTTTTCTAAAAGAAAATTATGTTCAGAGGGAAAATTCTTTCCTGATGAAACATCTACCAAAAGAATACATAGAAAGTGTCATATTACATTTTGAAACTTAAAATGTATTTCCCTTCAATTGGGAAGGATACAGATTCTCATTAGTCACTAATACAAGATTAGCACTAGTCACTATTTCTGTGTACCAATCTGTTCAAGATCTAAGTAAGAAGAGTAAGAAAAGGAAAAATACACACATATTGTTTGGGAGTAAACAGATTGTCATTATTCATAGAGCATATAATAAAGAATTCATTAAAATCTGTAGACAGGGGAGCGGCTGGGCAGTTCAGTCTCTGACAGTGCAGATCCTTCTTGGCATTCTCTCTCTCCCTCTCTCTCTGCCCCGCCCCCACTAACGATCTTTGTCTCTCTCTCAAAATAAATTAAAAAACTTTTTAAAAAAAGAAAAAAACTCTACAGACAAATCACGAAAATAAAACAAGTTTGCAGGATGTAACATAAACATAATGCAAGTATGTTCTATGTAACATAAGTAGACCCTTTAATTCAGAATGTAACATACATTATAACACAGCTAAAGATAACTAAAAATATAGCTAATAAATATGTGCAACAACTTTTTGGGAATAAAAATTGTATTAATAAAAATAAAAAATAAAATTGTATTAATAGATGAAAATGATAATTTAAGAAATAGATATACTGGTTTAAGGACAGGGAGACTCATTAAATAAATTTGAGATTAAGAAGCAGTGGGAAAGGAATAAAGCTAAGGCTTTGGGTTATTTGTAAAGAAAAACATATGCAAACCCACCCTGACTATGACATCAAAGACTTTAAAATACTTTAAAGAAAATTTAGGAAAGTAGTCTTACAAATTTAAGAATAGAGAATTTGCTATATAAACCTAAAATTAAAAAATAAAACACCAACACATGATTAACTAAAAAAATTATCAACAAAAATACTTATGACACATAAACCAAATAAAGAATAAGTACTCAGAATGTTAACAACTCTATAAATCAGTAAGAAGAGATAATAACTCAATCAAAGTTTAATCAGGAAAATGACACTATCTATGTATTTCAAGCATATTTAAAACAGGAAATTAGGTCATTTTTTTTCTCTTACATCTTTCTGGCAAAATGTAATCTAGAAACCTATTGAACAGGTCTTCAAGAATGAATTATCGTTATGATGCCTATAGATGGAGAACATAGTAAGATATAGAAACAGGTGATCTGGCACAATAACCAAAATAAAATTGGGCAAAAGTGTGACTAAATAATTTACAGATGAGGAAATCAAAATGACCAATATATATACATATATATATATATATACACATACATATATGTATGTATATACATATATAAAGGTATATTATGTATATCATGAATATACAAATTAAAGTGACCTATATATATATATATATATGTATATATATATGTATATATATATGTGTGTATTTATATATACATATATGTATATATATACACATATGAATGACCAATATATTAAATTATATATATATATATATATATATATATATATATATATATATGAAGCTAAGATACTAAACCTCATGTTTATTCATGGATATACAAATTAAAGTAACCAGACAACACCATCTTATACCCCCAGACTGGCAAAAGGTAAACATCCTGAAAATACAAAGCATTATTGTAGATGTAGATCTTAGGACCTCTTTACCTAGTCTACAGGAAGGGCCATTTAGTGATACTAAGAAACTTCTACCGATTCCTTTCAGAAAAAAATCTCCTACATGTGCATATAGAGTTGTACAATATTTATATTATATTTTATATTGGCCCAAAATGGAAACAACTTAAATATTCTACTTTGGAGAGGAATGATAAATACACGTGGGGGTATACTCAAACAATAAAAACTACACAAAAATGAAAATGAACCATCTGAAGCTAAATACACAGATGTGTAAACAAACTTGGAAATTCTCAAGTATCAGTTTAAGCCAAAATTATATTTGTAGAAGAACATAAATAATACACAGGTACTTATTTCAAATTTTAAAATTTGAAACAAATACTATAAATAGTTGAGAAATCCATACATGAATATTAAAAAAAAAAAACGCATGACATAAAATTTACCAAAAGAAGGAGAGCTGAATGCTGGATAAACGATTTTGGTTATACTTCTTTATTGAAATATAACATCCTTTAAAAATTCACTAAGAAAAGGGGCACCTAGGTGACTCAGTCGGTTAAGACTCTTAATATCAGCTTAAGTCAAAATCTCACAATTTGTGGGATTGAGTCCCAAATTGGACTCTATGCTATAATGCAGAGTCAGTTTGGGATTCTCTCTGCCCCTCCCCTGGTCATGCTCACTCTCTCAAGATAAATAACCTTAAAAAAAACAACAACATAGAATTCACTAAAAAATATACTTTATGCCAGATTGCTACTCTATTCAAAAGTAAAAACATTCAAACTAAAGAAATAATGTGGAAAATGAATCAATTGTTAATATATATCAGCAATTTCTACTATATATATATATATATATATATACACATATAGAGAAACAAAAGCTAGATATCAACAAAGGTTATTTAAAATCATTATAAATTTAATTTAAATCCTAATGATTTTAATTAAAAAATAAGTATTTACACGGTAACAAGGTCCTAGAACTTTTTTCAGTTTTAATTAAACCCAACCCTTGATCACATCCCTGCAGGGGTGCATGTCAAGGTATGGGTAAAGGGCTAGGGATTTTAACTAACTTCACATAAGCAATGGGGTCACCACTCCTTCTGGCCACCATGATTCATTTTATCTAAATGAAATAACATATATCTTGAGTCCTTCAAAATATTGCCTGAGATTTTCAATTTGAAATTACAATGACAGGTTTCTGATTTCCAGTTCTATATTTAAGCAATTTAAAAGAAAATCCTAACAACAAGAAAAAAGCTGAATAGACTAAGAAATTAAGAACTTTTCTGGGATGAATAAGAAAAGTGAGGACATAAACCTCTGGCCCCAAGATTAAAGAGTCCAGGAGCATACAAACATTCTATACTTACCAAAGCTGAGACTCAGTAGCAGAAACTTCCATGGAAACCAGTACCAGGATAGGAAAACCTGAACTGTAATTGACAATTTGCTGGAGACTCAGTGTGAAAAACTCTTGAGAGTTAAAAACTCCAAGGGGAGCCTACAGTTTTGTGAGATTTACCTCTAGAGTTCCACAAGGCTCTCAGAGTAAGCATCAGAGACAAATCCCCAGTACTTCCCCCAGTGGGAGGGGAAAGGAAACCAATCTGGAATACAAAAAGCAACATTCTTAACAAGGCCTGCCCTCAGGAGAAACTAGTTAAACGTAACCTAGCCTCCTGAGGTATCATCAGAGGCTAACTGACCTGGGGGTGGGGAAATTCTCAAGTCCATCCCACTCTAACCATTCTGTCCTTCCTAAGTGCGAGGGGAATGAGAAACACCTCTGAAGTTCACAAGCCACGGGATAGGCTCCTATAAAAGACTGAGATCTAACCATGGGACTTTAGAATGATTCCCATATCCGCATACCTTACCACCAAATTATTAAAGACTTATTCATAGCAGATCCTTTAACCTGGTACATCATATCTCACTATCAAGAAAAAAGTACAAAGTATATCAAAAGACAAAAAAACACAAAGAAAACAAAGACTAGGGTGTGTGTGTGGGGGGGGGGGGGGCCGGAACAGAATATCCAAAGATGGTGAGACAACTACAAAAGGTATAACACACATGTAATGGGAACACCAGAAGTAAGAGAGAAACGAGAAGAAATATTGAAAATAATGACTGAGAATTTCTCCAAATTAACGTCAGGCACCAAACTGCAGTCTTGTATACCTCAGAGAACACCAAGCAACATAAAAGCCAAACTAATTACACCTAGGGATACGTTTTCAAACTACAGAAAATCAAAAGTAAAGAAAAATTCCTGAAAGAAACCAAAAGAAAAAAAATACCTTACATATACAGGAACAAAGATAACAATTATATTTTACCTCTCCTTAGAAACCATACAGGCAAGAAAGGAGTGGAAAGACATCTTTCAAATGTTGAGAGAAAAAAAGAATCTAGACTTTTGTATACGGAATTATCTTTCAAAAGTGAAGAAGAGATAGACTTTATCAAACAAAAATTGAGAGAATTTATTGCCAGCAGACCTACCTCTCAAGAAATGTTTAGAGACAAGGAAAATAGGCTAGAAACTCATTTTTACATAAGCAAAGAGTATTGAAAAGGAATAAATGAAGGTAAAATAACTAATTTTTCTTACTCTTTTTTTAAATTTTTTTTTCAACGTTTATTTTTATTTTTGGGACAGAGAGAGACAGAGCATGAACGGGGGAGGGGCAGAGAGAGAGGGAGACACAGAATCGGAAACAGGCTCCAGGCTCTGAGCCATCAGCTCAGAGTCCGACGCGGGGCTCGAACTCACGGACCGCGAGATCGTTACCTGGCGGAAGTCGGACGCTTAACCGACTGCGCCACCCAGGCGCCCCAATTTTTCTTACTCTTAATTGAACTTACAGATAACAGTTTGTTCAAAATAATAGCAACACTGTATTCAATTATGTATGCTTGTGTACATATCTTACGTGTGTGTGTGTGTATATATATATACATGTATATATATATATACATGTGTATATATATATATTTATGTATGCTTCTATATAATGAAATGAATGACAGCAATGATACAAAGGGCGTGAGAGAACAATTAGGATTATGTTGTTATTATAATGTTCCCATACTACCCATAAGCAGTATAGTGTTATTTGAAAGTGTGCTTAGATTAGTTATGAATGCACAGTGCAAACTCTAAGGCAACCTATATATCTGATGCTAGGAAAGGAGAGAAAATGGAATCATAGTGTCAATTAAAACCAGAAATTCGGGGAAAATATTGGAAGACAAAAATAGGAATGTAAAACAGATAGAAAAGGGTAATATATATCAACCCAACTATATCAATAATCACATTGAATGTCAATGGTTTTTATGCACCAATTAAAAGAGATTGTCAGGGTGGATCAAAAACACAACTGAACTATGTTTTTCTGCAAGAAACTCATTTTAAATATAAAGAAACATATAGATCAACAGGAAATGGATGGAGAAAAATATGCCATGCTAACATTAATCAAATGAAAAGAGTAGCTGTATTAATTTCTAACAGAGTAGTAAACTTCACAGCAAGTAAAGATATCAGGCATGACCAAGAGCACTACATAATGATAAAGGGGTCTGTTTTCCAAAAAAAAGAGTAACAATTCTTAACATGCATATGCCTAGTGACAGAGCATCAAATTATGTGACACAAAACCTGGTAGAACTGCAAAGAAAAATAGATTAATGCGCTGGCATAGTTGGAGACATCAACACCCCAGAAATGGACAGATCCAGCAGGCAGATAATCAGTAAGGACATAGTTAAACTCAATCAGCAGGATAAAATTGACATCCATGCATTACTTAATCCAACAACAGCAGAATACACCTTCTCAAGCTCACATGCGACACTCATCAAAATAGACTCTTTGGGGCCATAGGCCAACACTTTCACAAATTTAAAATAATAGAAATCATACAACATATGCTTTCAGACAGCAATGGAATTTGAATAGATATCAATAATAGAAAATCCTAAAATACCTGGATATTAAAAAACACAGTGTTAAATAGCTCATGGGTGAAAGATGAAATCTCAAGAGAGATTTTAAAATACTTTGAAATAAGTGAAAATAAAAACAAATAATTAAAATGTGTGGGATGTGGCAAAAAAAGTGCCTAGGGGAAACTTATAACATTGAATGCATATATTAAAAAGGGATAAAGATCTAAAATGAATAATCTAAGTTTCCACTTCAGGAAACTAGAAATAGAAGAGCTAATTAAATCCAGAGTGAGCAGAAAAATAAGAAATAATAATTAGAGCAGAAATCAATGAAATAAAAAGTAGTAGAACACAAGAGAAAAAATGTTAAAACCACAAACTGTTTGAAAAGATCAATAAAGTCAATAAGGTTCTGGCAAGGTAACTAAAAAAAAAAGAGAAAGGACACAAATTACTAATACCAGAAATGAACAAAAAAAAGGAATACCAATAAAGATCCCATGGGCTTTAAAGGATAATAAAGGAATACTATGAACAACTCTATGCCTTAGTAACCTTGATAAAATGGATCAATTCCTTGAAAGATACAATGTGCCCTATTTCACACAAGAAGAAATAGATCATCTGAGTCGGTGTGTATCTATTAAAGAAATTAAATCTATTGAAGTCAATTGTTTTACTATATACCAACAACGAACAAGTAGAATTTAAAATTTAAAACACAATATTATGTATATCACCACTCAAAAAAGTAAAATACTTAGGTGTAGGCCTAATAAAATATGTGCAAGATTTATATGTGGAAAACTATAAAACTCTGATGAATTAAATAAAAAAACTAAAATGAAAATATTCGTGGAGGAAAAACGTATTGTCAGGATATCAGTTCTTCCCAACTCGTTCTGTAGATTCAATGGAATCCAATTAAAATTCCAGCAAGTAGGGTTTTGATTTGGACATTGACAATCAGATTCTGAAGTTTATATACAGAGGCAGAGGACAGAATAACCAACACAATAATGCAGGAGAGCAGCAAAGTTGGGAGACTGACACTACCTGCCTTCATGTCTTACTACAAAAGCTACAATAATCAAGACATTGTGGCATTGGAAAAAAAAATAGACAGATAAATGAAATGGAATAGAAAGTCCAAAAATAGACCCTTTAAACTTAGTAAACTAATCTCTTACAAAAAAATCAAAGGCAATAAATGGTGCTGGAACAACTGGATATCCACACGCAAATAATAATAATAATAATAATAATAATAATAATAATAAACCTAGACACAGATCTTACACACTTCACAAAAAAATAACTCCAAATGAATCATGGACCTAAATGTAAAATGGAAAGCTATACAACTTCTGGAAGATAACATAGGAGAAAACCTAGATGGTCTTGGGTATTGTAATGTCTTTTTAAACACAGCACCAAAGATGCAACCCATGTAAGAAAGAATGATAAGCTGGACCTCATTAAAATTGAAAACAAATGCTCTTCAAAAGACAATGCCAAGAGAATGATAAAACAAGCCACTGACTGGAAGAAAATATTTGCAAAGACACATCTGATAAAGGTTCATTATCCAAAATATACAAAAAAAAAAAAAAAAAAGACAAAAACCTCTTAAAATTTAATAGTAAGAAAACAACCCAATTAATAATGGGTCAAAGTCTTTAACAAACACTTTACCAGACAGATATCCAGATGGCAAACATGAAAATATGCTCCCTCAAAGGTCAAACTAAACCAAAAATGAGATTCCACAGCAGGCCTATTAGAAGGGTCTAAATTCAGAACAGTTGCAGCAACAAATGCCAGTGAGAAGTCGGAGCGACAGGGACTCTCGCTCATTGCTGCTGAGAGCACAACATAATAAACACATTTTGAAAGACCACTTGAGGATCTCTTATAAAACTAAGCATACTCTTACCATATGATCCAGCAGTTATGCTTCTTGGTATTTATCCAAAGAGCTTGAAACTTATGCCCACCCTAAAACCTGCGCACAGTTGTTTATAGCAATTTCATTTACAATTGTAAAGAGTGGGAAGCCATAAGGATGTCCCTCAATAGGTGGATGAATAAATAAACTGTGGTACATCCAGGCAATGGAATATTATTCAGCACAAAGAGAGAGAGACAGAGACAGAGAGGGAAAGCTACCAAGCCATGATCAGACATAAAGAAAACTTAATGTTTCCAATTAGTAAGTGAAAAGGGCAATTGGGCATATTTTTAAAAGAAAGAAGCCAATCTGAGAAGGCTACATACTATAAGATTCCACCTATATGACATTCTAGAAAAAACAAAACCATGAAGTCAGCGAAGAAATTAGTTGACAGAAGGTGGGGTTGTAGGAAGGGATGAATAGGTGGAGGATAGAGAATCTTTAAGGCAGTGCAGATATTCTGCAGGACACCATAATGGTGGATGCATGTCATCATATATGTGTCGAAACCCATAGAATGTACAACACCAAGAGTGAACCATAATTATAAGACAGGCTTGGATGTCAATGCAGGTTCACCCACTATAACAAATGTAACGCTCTGTTTGGGATGTTACTAATGAAAATCATTATGCATGTGTGGAGGCAGGGGATATATGATGAATCTCTGTACCTTCTTCTCAATTTTGCTATTGACCTAAATCTGCTTTTAACAATTAAGGTTTTTTTGAATTGCTGTAATAAAAGTAAAAACTTAAAGAAAGGTACATTTCTGAACTTGAGTGGTTCAAATTTGGTCTCGCAAAGTCTGAAAATAGCTGTTTTGAAATTAAAGTATGCCTTAGTTTTTATTAGATCAAATTAAAATGATATATGGAAGAAATTTAAAGTATAAGGTCTTAAAATATTTCTGGCTTTTATTAGAGATAAGAATATAGGTTAGCCATGACTTACAACATATATCTGGATACGTATGATAGTCAGCATTTTAGGTCATGATCTTAAATTTTGCAAACAACTCTTGAGAATGTTTTGTGACTCATGTTAAGATTTTTATTTTCACATTTTCACTCCAAAAGAGGTTAATGTTCACATATTCTTAGGATCTTATTTTCTATATGATCCTTCTTTTCTAATTATTTTGTGAATGCAGTGTCTGAATTTTTCACATGCCTATATACATTTATCTCCACATTAAAATTTTAAAAGGACTGAATAATAAAAAAAAATCCCTCCTGATTAAAAATTTAAAAATTTTAAACATGCATCTTTGTCTGCATTTTTAATCTACTTTCTTTTATATTACTCCCTATGTTCTTCAAAGAATTTATTTTTTTTTTCCTTCTTTAGGAAAGTAATTGTGATGACAGTCATTTTGGAAAGAGTACCATGAATATCTAGGTTTTTGGTGGCTAGGGAGTAAATGAAGGATTTTGTCTGTTCTTTTAATTATAGTATAGTAACAATTACAGTGAGTCCAATTCACTTTCCAGGAAACTTAAGCAAAGG
Organism: Felis catus; assembly: GCF_018350175.1. NCBI lineage: Eukaryota > Metazoa > Chordata > Mammalia > Carnivora > Felidae > Felis > Felis catus. The sequence goes on along the minus strand of NC_058375.1, from coordinate 179,244,193 downwards.
TTAATTTTAATGGGAATCTAAATCTTGCCCAATTTTTTAAATTCCCTTGTTCGACTTATGTGTCTCTGCTTAAATTCCTAAGGAAATACTGCCTTTTAACTACTTTATAATACCTTTAAGACTGTTTCTTGAGAAGGTTGCCTGGATTCTAATTTTATGGTTAATTTATTTCTAATATAAACTTCAAAGTTTAGAATATAAGGATCCATTTTCTCCTGATTTGTGTGTTTACTCCTATTAATGATAATAGAAATCTTAATTAGTACTCTGTGATTATATGCACTTGGTCCTGAATTCATTAACACGTATTTTTAACATGAATTAGACCAAAAAGATATAAGGATGACAGAGCTTTTCAAATTATTCAAATGTTTGCAGCACAATTTTGAAGTTGAAAAAAATGAAACTGTAATTCCAGATTATAATAATGTTCAATATTATGTTGGTCATTTACCTTTTTATTTTAGTTCTCTAAAATCAAATTTGAAGTATCGTGCATAAGTGCATAAGTGTATTTCATAATTTCATCCAATGTAGGATGTGACAATATGAAGCAGTAATTCTATTTTTCAAGTTGTGTGCACATATTCTTAAAAATATTCCAGAAGCACCTATTATGTTGTCATTGGTATAATTAATTTACTTAAAATACATTTAAGTCACACATATCCCAACAAGTAGATTCCTAAACCAATATATCTTGTTCATTGAATTTAGGTGCACTATTAACTGCTGCAAAGAATGTTTTATATATTTTAATTTTGTATATGTCATGCCATTTAAGACTGAAACATAAAAGATTGTAATTTTACCTTCATTTATTTCTTCTCTAACACGCTTTACTTTTTATGTAGCTTCCAGTGTCTTCTGCCTAAAAACTTCTTCTAAGATTTCTTGCAGGACAATGACGATCAAGCTAGAATGTATTATGCAGAGTGAAATAAGTCAATCAGGGAAAGACAAATGCCATATGATTTCACTCATATATGGAATCAAGAAACAAAACAGAGGAACATATGGAAAAGTGGAGAGAGAAGAGAGGGAAACAAACCACAAGAGACTTTTAATGATAGAGAACAAACTGTGGGTTGTCAGAGGGAGGTGGGTGGGAGATGGGCTAGATGAGTGATGGGTACTAAGGAGAGCACTTGTGATGAGCACTGGGTGTTGATGAATCACTGAATTCTACTCCTGAAAACCATATTGCAGGGTATGTTAACTGACTAAAATTTAAATAAAATTTAAATTAAAAAAAAAAGATTTCTTGTAGAACATGTCTTTGGGCAATGAAGTCCCTTAGATTTTGTTTGCCTCAGACAGTATCTATTCTCTTTCCTCTCTGAGGTGTAATTCCACTGAATATAGAATTCTACATTAATTTTTTTTCTTTTGATGCTTACATATTTCACTCCACTCTCTTTTTTGCTTAGATCATTTAGAATAAGACCACTGTGATTCTTATTCGTGATGCCTTATAGATTCATTTTTTTCTTCAGTTTCTTTCAAGAGTTCCTCTTTTTCTTTTTGGTTTTGAAGTTTGAATATGATATTTCTATGTTTGGGGTTTTGTTTGCTTTGTCGATGCTAAGATTCATCACGTTTCCTCTTCACTTTTGAACACAGTGAAGGTATTGGGTTCTGGGCTGGGTTCTGGTCAGAGGGGGTGGATGGTGCACTTGCCAAGGAAAGCAGGAAGGACTCCAGTGGAGCTTTCTAGATGCACTCTGCTGCTTCAAGTGTGTAGTGGGGAGTCAACCGAGGACCTGCTACAGGGGCAGCAAGTCGAGAGGGGCCCCAGACAGAGGCATAAATTGCCTGAGTCTTAGCCCACCACACTTTCAAAACAAAGCCCCATCTCATGGGATCAGGAATGAGCTGGCTGGGGCGGTGCTCAGAAGAGAGGCAAGTAGGGGCACCTGGGTGGCTCCATCAGTTAAGCATCCGACTCTTGGTTTGGGCTCTGGTCATGATCTCACGGGTTCCATGTAGGGCTCGTCTCTGCCGGCACCAAACCTGCTTGGGATTCTCTTTCTCCTTCTCCCTCTGCCCCGCCCCTGCTTGTGCATGTGCTCTGTCTCTGTCTGTCTCTCTCTCTCTCTCTCTCAAAAATAAATAAATAAACATTAAAAAAAGAAGAAGAAAACAGGCAACTGGGAGCCCTATTGCCAGAGAGGACGAGTCTGGTACCAATACACACAGCGGGGACAAATGGGATCTGGCTCTCATGTCTTTACCAGCATCTCATCGGGAGTGCAGCGTGGGATCCCACTATGCCCCAGGAGGAAGGCCAGGTGGATGGAGGAAGGCCAGACGGGCAGCCGGGGCCAGGCTCCACAGGCCTGAAGGGCACGGACTTGGACAGACCTGTGTGGCAGATGCAAACTATAGGCACGCACCGCGTGATTCTAACAGCCAGGGTGCAATTGGCCCGTCCTGGGGCTGGACTGTTTAGTTAGAGACCAGATCACTAGCAGGGATCCTGGGGGCCACAGTGCCTCTGTACTCTCCAACACAAAGACACCTGTTCCTCTTCCTGTGAAGCCAGCTCTTGGGTGATGTCAGCGGTCTTGCCACCCGCAGGGCCCCTTCGAAAGACAGAAAACTGACAGCTCTGATGGTCAGAGAGGCCCCTGAGATCCTTACAACAGTAGGGGTCTGACTCTTGCGACCTTGACAGGCCCTGAGAAAATATTTTGTCCCAGAGGAATCAAGCTATCTGTTAAAAATATGTTTTCTACATGTTAAAATAGAAAAACTGGCTTAAAGGACATTCTATATAACATAACTGTGAGCTGTTTTCTTCACAGAAAGGAAAACAAAAGTATGTCTGAGTACCAAACCATTTTTAATAATAGTCCTAAGGAGATATATATATATATATATATATATATATATATATATATATATACTGTTCTTGCCTTTAGCAAATGGGCACAAATGCAGGAGCACTCTACATATAGTGTGAAAGCAGGTGCTAATGATTTCACAATGGTTCACCAACCGTCTGGAACCCCCAAAGATTTATTTCTCTCGAAACTTCATTGAATAAAGTTTATTAAACCTGGTAAACCTGCCTGTCTCCAGAGTGCTTTTATAAGATGCTTGAAAAATTCTTTGATTGTATTTTAAAACTGTACTTGACGAATGAAGAAAACAAGCTAGTAAAATATGAAAATGGGTAACCCGCTCTGAGGGCATAGGAGCGTAATAAGAACAAAACCTGAGCCACCATTGACCTAAGGGATTAAAAGCACAGTTGCAGGTCAGGAAATAAATATTCTATACTTGTAATGGTTTAAGGGCTCTTTAATAATTATGACTTGAATCAAAGATGTAACAATCAACAAATCAATCCACTCACAATATTTAAAGTTCCTATAACCCATTAGTGAAAGATTTATGTACACACAGGCACACATGTACAGTGGAATCTATAACCAGTTCAGAGTATAAAGAGAAAAATGTTATAAATATTAGATCTGACTAGAAACTATCCTTAATTCCTCTGGTTCCATTTAGAAATATGATCAAATGTACAAAAAGAAAAATGAGTGAAATTTACTTGACTGAATTTTATCCTCAACATGAAGCAGATGTTTAAGTTGGATATTGTCTGGCTTTTTTTTTTCCTGTGACAAATGAGAGAACAGCTCTTGTGGGAAATCCATTTCCAAAATGCATTCATGAGGGCTTTACCCAAGTGCAAGGAAAGAAGATGAAGTGACAAGTCAATTTCAATATAATATAGGTTTGAAAGGATTTTTTCACCTTGAGTAATTATGAGACTAATTTCCAATGCTCAATCTATTTCTTGGCCTAGAACACCTTGTGATTACATGTTAAAATTAAAGAAAATATTTTTAGGAGTACAATATTTGAAGACCTGATTTTGAATGAGTAACTTAAGGATATTCATGCTCAAAGTCAAAACCTGATTTATACTGAGAGAGAAGCAGATAGAAAGAACATATTTACATTTCACTGTAGGTAGGCAAATTGCTTCAAGTTCACTATTTTCAACAAAAACTAGCTAAATTGTATTTAGAAAATGATTTAATTCTACCAGCCTTTTCTGCATATATGTAAGTAGAATTGTTAATGCTTAGCTGGTTTAGTTGACGTGATTAGTAATGGAAGTGCTGGTAGAGACTTAGCACCTTTCTAAAAAGGATTTTGTCCTTTTTCGTACTGTCACTTAACGGTATGGCCATGTCCCATTCTCAAAGAAAAAATCTCTACCTCTATGTTTCTCAAAGGCTATCATTTCTCTCTCCAAACACAAAATTCCGTCCTTTCTCTCCGTGTCTTTTATTACCATTGTAGTTGTCCTTTGGTGCTTGCTTTATTTGATCTCAGTTCGCAAAACAGTGTTAAGCATCAATTAGTAAGCGTCAGTCACTGGGCAGGCAGGCGTTGACAAACATCAAACATAAAAGAAAAGTGAAAGAACTCAGTGCCAGAATTAGATGAGCTCACAGTTCCCTTAAATATAAGCAATTATTGTGTGTCCGCTATACTAGAATAAGAAGTAATAATCATAAGCAAGTTAAATAACTTGTAAGGAGAATATAATATAAAAATGTATTCAATTATATTTTTTATCTCCCCACTTTTATACCCACAGAAACACCTGGTGATATACACACAAGCCAACCGATTTCCTAGTATCTCAAATTATTGCCGTCTTGCCTTCCAAAGCAGCCTCCAGTATCCTTGAAGCATCTCATTTCCTCACCTCTTTCTAGTCATGTAGTTTACCCCAGATTATTTTATTCTTTATGACCATTTACTTTTTTTTAATTTTTTTAACGTTTATTTATTTTTGAGACAGAGAGAGACAGACCATGAATGGGGGAGGGTCAGAGAGAGAAAAAGACACAGAATCTGAAACAGGCTCCAGGCTCTGAGCCATCAGCACAGAGCCTGACGCGGGGCTTGAACTCAGGACCTGAGAGATCATGATCTGAGCTGAAGTCGGACGCTTAACCAACTGAGCCACCTAGGTGCCCCTATGACCATTCACTTTAATGACACTTTGATTACAAACGTCAATCCCTTCATCCTTCTGGATGAGACTTGGTGTTTAAAATGATAATATTTATACCATTCAGTAGATGGGCAATTTACTTTCCAAGTATTATGACCATAAAATAGGGAATGGATATAAAACATGTGGCATATAGTCAGATTTTGGTATTATTATTATTATTAATGTTAGTATTAATACTATCTAGGTATTTCAATCATAGGGGCAGCACAATCATTCTGAAATATATATGCCAATAAAAACACAATAAGATCATGTTTTCCTTTTATATTAAATGTTTACTGTCCACTTGTTCATCTACTTTTTTCTTATCTCTCAGTAAATCATTACAGACGTGACCATGTATGTGGTCTACTTACCTAACATTTTAACACTATTGTACATTTTCCACAAGGACAATTTCTAGAAAGAAAATGTAAAGTTGCAGGAATACTAATGTTCTGGGGGTTTGGCACTTCTCCCAGAAGTGCTGCAAATAAACACCTGAATACTTTCTCCTTCAAAACCAGTAGGTTTAAATAGAATTCGGTTTAGGTTTTTGAATTGTGACATATGTTAGTCCCAATGAGAGTCTCTGCATGAAAGGAATGTTAGCAGAATTTCAACATGTATTATCAAGGTAACTTGCCACTTTGCAATAAATCTGCTATAAACATTCTGACCATTGGGAGTTTAAACCTATAGAAAAGCGTTCAACAAACTATAGTGTAATGATCTGAGAGCAACCGTAATGCATTAAGGGGTCAATAACACCAAACATATTTTCATAATTCACATTCAGATATGATATTATATATAATATTATGATTACATAATAAAATTTTTATATTGAAACATTTTCATTTACCAGTACTCTTTATCTGCAAGTTGTATCAAATAATAAAATTTATTTCCAAATTATTGTAGTTTAAAATGCATTTGAAATTAAAATTTTGATGAATGTTCAGTAAAGTTTTCTGTATCCTTATCAAGTGTTGGCAATCAGTTTTTATATTTGTTAAATACATTTTAAATATAGAGAGTGATAGAAGACTATTTTGGGCCACTCAAGTGCTCCTTGAGAGATATTGTAATTGAGCAGTAGTGAACGCTCAAGAATAAGTTATCAACTATCCATAATGGTAACCTCAGTAAAGCCTGTCTTAAAATCACACCTCAGGAAGGCTAATTCACTTTGCAAAAAGGAACCAGTGAAAACTTTTACTTACATTTATCTATTTAAATTAACATATGTATCATTGCTTCCATTTCAATGAAATTTCATCTCTTAAGGTCTCAATATTTAACAGTCATACAGATACTTTAATGTGCAGAGAACTAACAAGAAAGCCTAAACATCTATCTCTGTCTTAATGCACAGGATAGGGGTGGCTTAGGTTCAAAGCTTTAGTCCTCTCTGGTTCTCCCCTCAAACAAAAGGTGCAGGGGAGGTAGTAGGGAGAAATAGGAGGAAGGGAGAAAATAAAGGGAGAGAAGAAAGACAAAATCTAAGAAAAACCTGGTTAATTTTGGGAGGTGTGTTGCCTTTCCCTGGCCCCAGATTTAAATAAATACACAGACACAATCACAAACACTGATCTCTTAAAACTAATGATGATCTGCCATGATCAAGACACTGTGTTTGATGTTACTGTTATTCTTTCTTTCCAATAGGAGAGCTCCTAATTGGAGCTTTTATGGAGGAGAAGCAGTTACTAGACATGTGTCTCTTTCCTCCCTCCCCAGAGTCCACAGGAGTATGAGTCAGATGCCATAGCTTTTTTAAGCCAGACTAGGTGGTAATTTAAATGAGATCCCTTTGATATCACTATTATAACTTGTCCAAAATTACAAAATAACATTACGAAGTAATTTGTATAACTTGTGTGGCTTCCATTTTATGGTGGTGAGGATGGGGGAGAAATTAACAAACACGGCAAAGGATGCAATGATACGTGTGCTAATTTAAATAAATAAATGTTAGTTAAAGTTTTCACTGGTTGCTTTTTGCAAAGTGGATTAGCCTTCCAGGGGTGTGATTTTAAGACAGGCATTACCGGGGTTACCAGTAAGGGTAGTAGATAACTTATTCTTGAGCTTTCGCTACTGCACAATTAAAATATCTTTCAAGGAGCACCTGGGTGGCTCAGTGGATTAAGCGTCTAACTCGATTTTGGTTCAGGTCATGATCTCACAGTTTGTGGTATTGAGCCCCATGTCGGGTTCTGCATCGACAGCGCTAACCTGTTTGAGATTCTCTCTTTCCCTCTCTCTCTATCCCTCCCCTCCTCACGCTCTCTCTCAAAATAAATGAACGGTTTTTTTTAATTAAGAAATGAAATAAATATTTTTTCAAATTAGGTACTTTAACAAGGAAGAAGGTTATCATAAATTGGAGATGGCACAGCACACTATTCCAAAATGGGATGTTGTTTAACCTTTCAGTAACCCTAGGAATTAGTTACAAGCATTGTCTCCATTTCAACATAAGGAAATGGAAGCAAAAAAAAAAAAAAAAATAGAAAGTATCCTTATTCTAATGACTATGGAGGCAACATGGATAAAGTATCCCTTTGAAAAACAACCAGATGAAGGAAAAGATCTCAAGTTTCATCATATTTATTATTATTAACATTATTATTATTATTATTATTATTATTATTATTATTTACAGCTTTTTTTCCGTGAAATTTTTATAAGGAGCAGTGGACTCTCCCAGTTTTGCAACTCTTATCTACAAAGTTTTTTTTTATAGTTAATAGAAATAATCCTGTAATAAATGCAATTCAGGCAAAATGTACCTACAAGGAAATTTGAACTTATTTAACTGAAATTATAAAATTGTTCTTAAATGAAATTGAGCTTATTTATCTAAGTCATAAAATGAATTCACTCACTTCAGACATGGAAAATAAAAGTGTTCTTTTATCTCGAGTCACAATGCAAATATACACCTACCCATATATCCATAATGGGTATATATTTGTAAATATATTCATAAAATATAGCCATATTCATAAAATATAGCCATATTCATAAATATATTCATAAAATATATCTATCCATATGCTTACATTTCTGTTACAAATATTTCCAACATAATCCACATTCAAAGTTCTTTATTTTAGTATCCAGGGAGTAAAATACGTGGGCCAAACCCCATCCTGCTCATTTACACAGGAGGGAATCTGCTCCTGAAAAATTGTCCAACTTCATCCCCCGCACCACTCTCACCAGGGGTCATGGGTCATCCAAAGACTTGCGTGTGCTCCTAGAAAGATGAATTCTCCCTTTGTCTCAACCCGGTCCCTTACAGATGAAAGAGATGATCCCTGGGAAGACCACCACCGTGTACACCCCACCCCAAACCCCCTGCCTGGCCACTCCACAGTGTTTTTGCAAATTTTTGACACAGAAGCCTACTAGATGAATAAAAGAATATGCATAGCCAAATCACAGAAGATGAAATTAAAGGTTTTGACTATTGACACATAATCAGCATTTTTCTTATATTTATTTTCATTTTCCTCACTGATTGTTCCCCTTAACCTTTGTAATTTAGTTTCTCTTTTCAGTATGCTACCCAAAATGTTGTATTGAAGGTCACTGAAAACCTTCTGACCATTAAATTCTAACTTTTCCTAGAGCTCTTGATCTTCCCTGAATTTAACGTTATGATTATACCTCTGTAATTTTTCCTCTCTGGACATTTGTTACACAGTATTATCCTATTGCTAGTAAATTATCTCTCTCTCTCTCTTTTTTTATCCTCTACCCTCTTACTCAGGAATCTGATTTATTTTGCCAATTTTACCAATCTCTATCTATACTAATTTATTACATACCATTATCTCTAGAACTGAACTCTTTCGAAAAGGTCAATCACAAATGAAATTCCAACTCTCTTCTGGTGTCAGTATGTAAATATCCTAGTCATTTCACTCTTAGCAAATGAAAAAAAAGAGAGAGAGAGAAAGGGAGACAAAAGCCATTCTGTATATAGTGTGTGTAGTAAAATAGCTGATGAATTTGGATGATGGCTATATTGAAGTGCCCTGTACTATTCTTGCAATTTGTCTATGAATTCAAAATGATATCAATATAAAAATTTACCAAAACAAGCAAGTATCTCTCACATATTAGTAATTTTCCATACTTCTCACAGTCTGGATTTGAAGTTACATTTGTTAAGAGCCAAGGGTCTAACATTAGATTCTTTTAAATCCCGGTTGTTCCATTTACAACTAATGTGATTTTTGACTGTCTGTTAAACCTCTTTAAATTGTATTCTCTCTGCAAGATAGGAGCAATGTTTATTATGTAGGATTATTGTGATGATTAAGGAAGACAACCCATATAAAATGGCCAGTAGTAAGAACAGAAGCACCAGCTTATACAGTTATTAGTATTGCTATTTCTCCTTGTACCTTCATAACGAAACAATTGCCACACTTATGAATTCTATCTCAGCAACACCATGTTCCTTCCCTTGATCTATTCACATTGCACGGTTTTACTTTGTGATTATTATTGCAGATTTTTATCATGCCCTACTTCTGGACCAGGTTATTTATAGCTGCTAGATTAATAGGCATATGCTACAATTCAAATTGTGCATTTTCTTTGGCTGTTGAGCCTTTATTATGAGCCCCATTACTTCCCAAATTATGTCAAGGGCCTCGGCTTGACACCTGAAGTCTTCCAAAATATGGCCCCAATACACATACTTTCTTCTATTATTATCTTCCATTACTCCCTACAACTGTCTAAGAGTACATTCAGACTACTTGAGATTCTACATATATGCCTTGCACTCTCCTGCTTCTGCACCGTTGTTATGTTGTGCTGGACCCATCTTTTGTCTTAACTCCTCTCCCCACTTAGGTGTCCTCTGTCCAAATCTTTCTTACAGATGTTAAATAAGGTCACATTAAGGCAATTGCTGTACAAGAAAAAAGACACAAAATGTCAGTAGTTTAACACAATAGTTTATTCATCTTCATGGTAAGCCTCCCAATAGGTGCCCCAGGTTGGAAGGCAGTTCTCCCATACAAGGAATTCAGGGACCCAGTCTCCTTTTAGTCATATGGTTCTGCCATTTTCAATTCATGACTTCCAAGGTTACCATCCTCATCTGTATCAAGTCAGTGGAGAGGAAAGGAATTTTATGGACCAGACCTGGAGTTGTACCTTATCATTTTTTTTCCTCTCATTTCATTGTCAACAACTCAGTTACATGGTTACACTTGGTTTCAATGGAGACTGACAGTGTAACCTGGCCACGTACCTACCAAGAGGAACAACAAGTCTTAGTAAATACTCTTTGCCACACTAAATTCTGGGTACATTTCAAATATTCCCTCTTCTGTGAAGTTCTTCCTATACCTCCCAAGCAGATGGCAGGTATGATACACAATATATAGGTAGGAGCATAGCAATAAATTTACATTTCTAAGTTTGAAATTAGTTATTACAAGATGTTACTGGTGAAATTTTTGCATTAAATTGTTGTTAAAGGAGATTGTAAAACAAGACCATGCATGCTCCTTATGTTTCTTTTTTTTTAATGGAACAGAATATGTATTCACCTGTATGGAACAGAATATGCACCAGATGGCAAAAGGATGAGTTAATCAATCTCTTAAAGTCCCTCATGACCTTCTAATTCTAATGATTTAAATGCTTGTGAAAAGATATTTCCAAGTGCCAGTTATTTTCTATTGTGGCAACGTACACAACTTGTGTCAGGTTTTTAAGCCTTCCAAATGTCAATGCAAATGGAATTTCCATAGACTAGATGTCTGTAACCAATGTTCACGTCGTTTGACTGAATTTAAAGGAATTAAATAAAATTGAAGAGCATGCTTACTCTCTGTGTATCTTCTCATGGAGAAGTAAACTCTATTGCAATTGATTAATAATCAAAGTCTTATTACCCAGATTTTGAAATTATGCAATGAAAGCCATCTGTATTACAAACTCATTCAGAAAATGTAGGATATAATGGGCCTTACCAGACAATGCTGCACTTGGTGTTTTTACTAGCTCCACAGATAGCTTTCTCCAGATGTTGCCAGGCAACAACAGCTCATATAAAGAGATTTCTTGTTCATAAACTAAACCTCGTTGGTAATACAATGAGACTCGAGAATTTTACCACTTGTCCAGGTGGAATTACAAGTAAAATAACTTTACTTATAATCTCAAAGGAAAGAATCAATGCATAGATTTTTATTAAAAAAAAAAAAGACAGTTACCCTACTAGAGAGGTCTGTAATCAAAATGATAGCAATCGCATTAATCAGATGCATGCGTCTGCACCAGGGGACAAAATGGGAGACTTCCGGAAGAATTGTTTAAATTATATAAATAATACATCATATGAATAGGAAATTAATAGGAGACAAATTGATGTAGCAGCCCTAGCGAAGAATGATCAGACTTACAGTTACAATTTAATAAGAGTAGTCTATGCTAAAGGATGCATGGCCTGACAGGATTTTGCATTTGGGCAGAGTACAGACAGGTGAAATTTGGAGTACAGATAAAGGAAATACAATATAAAATATAGAAAAAGCAATCTGTACTTCTTCATAGTTGGGGCAATGGCAGCAGTGAATACAATCATTTCTTAAATGATCTCTAGCAAAAATTAAAATAATAAACCTTTCCTATTCTTTGTCTCTGTCCATCTGTCTGTCTGTCTCTCTGTGTAGGTGTATGTGCATATTTTGCTTACATGGACATTTGTTCATAGGAAAACTGGGAATACTTTATTTTGTATATTTCTAGTTATAGGAAAATGTAACATCTCCTTGTTAGATAAAGAACTGCAGAAGGAAATAGGTCATTTGGGAGGAGAAATAGGGTGTGGGCCTAATTGAGTGTAGGCCCAATACAAATATAACATGTTGAATAGGACTCTAAATAAAAAAAATAAAATATTTATCATAACTACTGTGTATTTACATTTTTTTAATTTTTTGATATGTTTAAGCACTTTCCGAATATTTTATTATCCAGATGCCAGTTCATTCATATCCTGCCTTTCATCTCTTCCTATGCACGCAATTTCAAATGCAACTATCTTCACCCCACGTCCGCTTATAAACTTATTTTTCTCAATTATAATCAATTCTCTGCTATCTGGCTTAGCAGGGAACTGTCATGTTCTCATGATTTATATTTTCTGGTTCTAAATCTACATCATACATGGATTACTAATTTTCAAAGTGCAGGACTATAAAAATTACTATTAAAATGGTGCTAAGATAAATTACACTTTTTATAGTGTATAGAATTTTCCAGTTTACCTAATTGAATAATCACTTATTAAAAACCTCAGTTGTATATGGCAATAATTTAGCGTGTTTAGAGTTCCTGCCTTTTTCCCCAGGAAGCACATAGTACATTGATTTTATATCATAAAACTCAAAATAGAGCAAGAATTACAAATACAAAAAGTATATGTATTCAGTGTAGAAAAAGACCCATTTTCCGAAAAGATTTGTCACAATGGCGACCTTTACATGGTTGCAAAATCAAATCCTGTTATCAGTCTTTCGTGTGGAAGACTCCATAATATTTTATGGTATCCTTTGTGTTTTGTTGTTTCTTAGTTTTATTTCCACCTATTCACAAACGTCTTTTGAAGACAATGAGTAGCCAGATTTTTTTTTCTTTTGAGAGAGAAAGAGAGAGAGCAGAGGAGGGGCAGAGAGAGAGGGAAACAGAGGACCCGAAGCACACTCCATGCTGACAGCAGAGAGCCTGATGCCGGGTTCGAACTCATGAATCATGATATCATGACCAGAGCTCAAGTTCCACCAATTGATCCACCCAGGTGCCCCTAGATATTTTTTTTAATCTTACTGAGGTATGTATTTTACTTTTCCAAACTTCAAAACAGGTGTGTTACTTCACTAGAGAGCCTAACTTCAAAACTGACCTCTCAACATGTATCTCTCCGTGCTGCATGGTTGTTACAGCTTAATACCTGAGTCCATATAATCCACAGTGTCACCTAGCAAAGTATTTATTTTTATCCTGATTTGGTAGCTGAAGGGGGAGACTTATATTACAAAGATTATGGGATGAATTATTTGTACATTTTCAGTCTATTTGAGACGTCCCCTCCCAATAGGAAGAAGTAGCTAGCATTTGACAAACCTTCTGATGAGAACATGCAAAGAGGTACATAAAGTACAGGGAGAGGGAGAGAGAGAAAGAGAATGAGATTGAGAGATAGGAAGAAAAGCAGGACTTGAGGCACCAAGATCCTGGAGACAGTACGTATGTATTTCCTACTGCCGTTGTAACAAACTAGCACAAATCTAGTCGCTTAAAATAACACAGATGTGCTATCTTCCTGTTCTGGCAAGAAGTCTAAAATGGGTCTCATGCAGTTAAAATCAAGGTGTTGGCCAAGCTGCATTCCTTCTGGAAGCTCTGGGGGAAAATCCATTTCCTTCCCTTTTCCAGCTTTCAGAGGCCATTTACATTCCTTGAGTAGTGATGTCTTTCAGCAATCACATCACTTGACCTCTGATTCTATCTTCACATCCCCTTCTCTCACTGACACCCCTGCCCTCCTTCTCTTGAGATCACGTGTGATTCCATTGAGCCCAACCAGATAGTCTAAAATCATCTCTCCATCTCAGGATCCTTAATTTGTTCATATTTGCAAGTCTTTTTTGCCAAATGAGGAAACATATTCACAGATGTCAGGAAGTAAGAAATGGACATCTTTGGGTAACCATTATCTTTATTTGCCAAATGTGTATTTTCTTTGGCATGGTGTCTCTGGAGATCGTTTTCCTATAATTCAATTGGGTAATTTGGTTTCTTACTGTTGAATACATTTGTATTATTTAGGCTGCTAAGCCTGTGGTAACTTTCACGCAACAATGGAAAACTAATATAAAAACATAAGCAGAGAGTGTAACACTCTCAGGGTGTTGTAGCAAAAAATAGATTTGAATGGAGTGAGCCTTGGAACAAATCAAGGATGACACCAGAAAATTATCCCCTAGAAGTAAGAGTGAACCCTAAGTAGACCAGCATTTACTAGATCAGGATTATGAGTGAAAAAATTATCTGACTACAATAAGAAAACTAAATCTTTCTGGAAGAAAATAACATTATAAGAATCTCTAGAATTTCTATATGCAATATCCATCATTCAACTAGGAAGATGTTGAAAATTAGACCAATCTCATCAATATTTACACTTTTGATGCGTATCTTTCAACAATTTTACATAGGCTCATTTAATCATATGCAAATTTATACAGACAGTGTATAGGATTAGCTTTTCTATGTTTAAAAACAAGAAATATAATAACTTGTTTTAGTTTTTTAGCACAGATGAATTGCTGCTCATGTACATATAGATGCAGCAGTCCAGGGTTACATCTAATATAATTAAGCTGCCATGTTGTGAGCTGACCTATGGAGATATCGATGTGGCAAGTAAGGGAGTGTAGACTCCAGCCAAAAGTTAGTAGGGAACTGAGATGCTCAGTCCAAAGGCTTAAAGAATCTGAATCCTCCGAGGAGCCCCACACAAGCTTGGAAGCAGATTTTCCCCCCAGTGAGCCTTGAGTTCACCTCAGTCTGGCTGATAACTTGTGAGAGACGCTGAGCTGTAAATCTCAACAATGCTGCACTCAGACTCCTGACCCACAAAAACTGTGGAATAATAGATATTATTGTTTTAAAGCACTAAGTTTAGAAGTAATTATTACTCTGCAATAGTAATTAATATTCAAATCAGGGGAAAAACATGTCATTTTGTTTTTAAATAAAATATGCATCGTTCTAGCTGCCTTCATTTAATTGTCTATAAACTCCTACTCAAAGGATGAAACCCGACTCCTACAGTCTTCCATCCATTTACTTAATTGTTCATTTTCAGTATACACATATAAGAGCATCAGAATTTTTCACCTACATCTCTGTCAGGTATAACTTTGTCAATTAGATTTTTTATGGTGCTTATGTATAGTTTCTTTGGTCTTTAGTTTTACAAATTCCAGTCAATTTCAAAGTTACTTTGATCAGCAAATTCCCCCCTCATCTTGTTCAATGAGATTATTTCATGTATTTGTGGTGTATTCTGCATTTCATTCTTGGACTCCCCCAACTCCCTAAATGATTATTGTATTTTTAAAAAAATTTTTAAGGTTTATTTATTTTTGAAAGAGAGAATGCACCAGTGGGGGAAGAAGGCAGAGATACAGAGAGAGAGAAAGAGGGAGAGAGAATCCCAAGCAGGCTCCACACTGTCAGTGCAGAGCCTGATGTGGGGCTTGAACCCACAAACCATGAGATCATGACCTAGGCCAAAACCAAGTTGGACGCTAACCCATTGAGCCACCCAGGAACCCCTAAATGATCGTTTTAAATGTATGCATAACTTAAGTTTACTCTTTGTGCTATAAAGCTCAATGATTTCTGACAAATATGTCACATACATTAGAGGATTGTTTCACATTCTAAATATCCCCTGTGTTTCACCTACTCAAGCTGCCCTCCCATTCCACTGATCATCTGACAATGGTTGACATTTTTATAGTTGGTATTAGTTTTGCCTTTTTAAGAATGTCATATTATTGAATCACTGATCATTTATCAGACTAATATTTCACTTAACGCTATGCATTGAGGCTCATCCATGTCTTTCTGCAGCTTAAGCATTTCTTTTTATCACTGAATAATACTCTATTGTGCGGATGAATCACAATGTGTTTATCCATTCGCCTATTGAAAGACATCTTGGTTACTTTAAGTTTTGGGTCATGATGAATAAAGCTGCTATACGTATTTCTGCGCAGACATTTGTCCGGGCATAAACTTTCAAATACATCGGGTAAACATCTAAAAGTGGGATTGCTGGATCATATGGTAAGATTACCTTCAACATTGCATGAAACTGCCAAACTATGTTCTAAAATGACTAAAATTTTGCATGGCCACCAGCAATGGTTGGAGGTTCCTTTTGTGCTACATCCTTACCAACATTTTGTAATATCACATTTGGGATTAGAGCCATTGTATTGTGGTAGTATCTCATCGTCTTAACTTGTATTTCCTAATGAGGCATGGTGTTTAGCATCCTTTCATATGCTTATCTGCCATTTGTATATCTTCCTAGCTGAAGTGCCTTTTCTGGTCTTTTTGCACAAGTTTTTATTTTGAGCCGTTGGTGTTTTATTCTTGAGTTTTAAGAGTTCTTTTTATATTTTGGATAGAAGCCCTTTATCAGCTATGTGTTCTGAAATATTTTCTACTTGTCTGTGGCTTGTCTTCCTTCTTTTATCAGAATCTTTCAAGGAATAGAAGATTTAATTTTAATAAAGTCCAACATATCAACTATTTCTTTCATCAATCATGCTTTTAGTCCTGCATTTTACATTTAAGTCTATCATCCATTTTGGGGTAGTATTGAAGAAAGATATGATATCTGTTTCTAGGCTTTTTTTTTCATGTGGACATCTAATTGTTTCAGTGCCATTTATTGAAAAGGCTATACTTCCACCACTTCATTTGCTCATTTGTCAAAAATTAATTGATTATCTTTTTGTAAGTCTGTTTCTGAACTCTCTAGTATGTTCTTTTGATCTGCGTGTCTATAATTTTGCCAGTACCATACTCTCTTCATTAGGCAGCTGGCTAATTGTGTAAGGGAGTCCTCCAACTTTATTCTCCTTCTTCAGTATTGCATTGGCTATTCTAGGTTTTTTCACCCATAAACTTTAGAAACAGTTTATTGATATCTACATAATTTCTTGCTAGGATTTTGGTTGGAACTGTGTAACATCTATATATAAAATTTGAAAAAAAAATGGTATTTTAACAATACTGAATCTTCTATTCCATGAATATGGAACCTCTCTCCATTTATTCAAATGTTTGTTGGTTTCTCCCATCAGAATTTTCAAGTTCCCCACATGTACAAATTACTTTGTAGATTTCAGTTTTTGTGTGAGTGCTGCCATATGTGGTCTGTAGATAGATGATAGATAGATAGATAGATAGATAGATATCAAAATCCAGTTGTTCATTGCTAGTTTGGGGACCCTTCCACTATAATGCAAGAAGTGTCACATTTTCAAATTTCATCATACCTCATTTCTCAGACTGACCCTCCTGCCTCCTTCTTATATGATCCTTTGTGATTGCATTGGGCCCAGCCAGATAA
The DNA here is from genome assembly GCF_018350175.1 of Felis catus. NCBI lineage: Eukaryota > Metazoa > Chordata > Mammalia > Carnivora > Felidae > Felis > Felis catus. The sequence continues at coordinate 179,226,965 of NC_058375.1, read as the reverse complement.
TCCAGGGTCATTTTCTCATCTTAAAATCCTTAATTTAACCACATCTTCAATGATTTTTTGAATTTATTTTTTTTTATCAAACAAAGTAAAGCAATTGGTAGCAGGGACTAGGATGTAGACAGCACTAAGCAACCATTATTCTATAAAATCTTGCTTCCTATGACCTTGCTATATTTCTTTATTAGTTCTTAGAGGTTTTTGCCAATCCTATGTGATTTTGTGCATAGACATCATGTTATAGATAAAGGAAGACTAGAGGGTGTTGGACAGAACGGGTACAGATGCATGTATATAAGCACATCTGATAATCCAACAGATGTAGATAAACATAAGGAAAAGTGGACTTTTCGATAATGGTTCTGGAGTATTAGGTATCTACGAGTTTTCTACAGCTGCCATAATGAATGACCAAAGACTTATAGCTTAATACAGAAGAAATGTATTCTCTTATGGAAGAGGTTGGCAGGGCCACACTCACTCTAAAGGCTCTAAGAGACGATCCTTTTCTCCTCCAGTTTCTGCTGGTTCCACGTGTTCTTTGGTTATGGCAACACAACTCCAGTCTCTGTCTTTGTCTTCACATGGTTTTCCCCTTTGTGTGTCTCCTCTTTTCTCTTCTCCTATAAAGACACATCATTAAATTTAAGGATCAGACTTATTCAGAATGATCTCCTCTCTAGATCCTAAACTTAATTACATGTGCACAGACCCTTTTTTCTAAATAAGGTAACATTCATAGATTCTAGGGGTTAGGACTTGCATCTATATTGGGGAGGCGATGAGGCACACAATTCAACTCACTACACTATCTGTATAGAAAAGAAAATAATCGCTCCAGGTAGATGAATTACTTAGGTGAAAATTACTTTAGGAGCGCCTGGGTGGCACAGTCGGTTAAGCGTCCGACTTCAGCCAGGTCACGATCTCACGGTCTGTGAGTTCGAGCCCTGCGTCAGGCTCTGGGCTGATGGCTCAGAGCCTGGAGCCTGTTTCTGATTCTGTGTCTCCCTCTCTCTCTGCCCCTCCCCAGTTCATGCTCTGTCTCTCTCTGTCCCAAAAATAAATAAACGTTGAAAAAAAAAAAAAAGAAAATTACTTTAAAACTTCAGATATGATTTCTTAAATAATATTCAAAAAAGTGTAAAAATAATAAATAATAAATAAAACATTGAAAATTATTTAAATTAATAATCACATGCCTTAAAGGACAACATAAAAAAGTGAAAAAATAACCTCTTTACCCATAATATATGAAAAATACAACACATCAATAGGGAAAAGTTAAGCCACTAAAATATTAATACACAAAATTTAAAATGGATTTCTGAAACAGAAACATATACAAATGGACCATAAACATATTAAATATGTTCAAATTTATTAGTAACCAGCAAGGTAAAAATTAATGCCACAATGCTGTATCATTTGTGCTCATTATATTTGCAAAATAAAAATTCTGAAAATGTCAAGTATTGTTAGACTACAGGACAGTGTAAATAATTTGCAAGTATTGTTAGTAGGTGTGGAAATTTATGCGCTCTCTTTGGAGAAAATTCTGGCATCACCGACAAATGAGGTAAGGTATCTTTATATTTATTTATATTTTCCTTTTCATATGCAGTAGTGGTAAAAGTTGCCATGGGAAAGAAATACTTAAAAAGAAATCAACTGTCAACAGTATAGTTGCACCCTGATAGGAAAAAAGAAGAAGGCAGCTCTGTTTCTGCATATTAAACTGCAGAGATGTTTCAAAACCTAAGGCATCCCATTATGACAATAGTATTTATGCGTATATTTATACACAAAATTTAGTTTGTAGGTGAACTCAGCCCAGGTGTGACATATACAGCATGTCCTAAGAACATATACATTAAATTTTGTAACGAAGGTCGTGCACATTTATCACTAAATTCCATTCTGTTTCTTCCCCAAGTTCTTCTACTTCCATATCTACCAGTAGTTCAGATTATTAAAAAAAAATTGAGACAATGTGCGTTTTTCAATTTTTATCTCTGGGTTGAAGAGAAGAGAAAAGCTAACTTCATATTCAGTAAAACAAAATCAAATCCTCCGGATCAAATCAGAGTACATATAATGTCAATAACAAAGCCATTGGAGCATGAACAAAATAAAAATAGCCGGTAAATAACTATGAACAGGTACTAAACACATATTTGCAATCAATGTGCAAAAGGTAAAGTTAAGAATCCAGAAAAAGTATGTTATGAAATAGGTTTTTAATAATTTATTGATGTAGAATAATTAATAAATATTAAGTACAATACACAAGAGGTATAAAAAATGAAAGGAGAGCTTGAAGATCCAACCAATTGAATAGACCAATAAGTATCATCAACAAATAAATTAAAACCAGGAATGAATAGAGTAGGCACTACCAAAAAGCAAGCTATTTTTAAAGAAAAATAACTTAGATAATCATAATTAATATGCTGGCTAGAGATAGCAGTGGGTGTGATGGGTGAAATGGGTGAAGGGCATTAAGGAGGGCATTTATTGGGATAAGCACCAGGTGTCCTTTGTACATGATGAATCACTAAATACTACTCCTGAAACCAATATTACTCTGTATGTTAACTAACCGGAATTAAGATAAAAACTTGAAACTAAAGGAAAAAAAGATAAAGATTAGAGCAATTATAAGGGTCCTTAAAATGTGAGATAAAAAGCCATGTAGCATATCGAAAGTTTGATGGCTCTAAACTTGAGAATAATAAAAGTTAATAAAACTCAGAAAATTGAGAATATGTAAATCTAACTCTAGAAGATTTTAGCTGGAAAAAAATATTTCAGAAAATTTTGATTTAGAAAATTCTTAAATGAGTCACATAATTTCATTAATCTATTGGACTTTAAAATTAAAGACATTAATTCTTCAACCAACATGACCAAAAAAGTCAGTGACTTAATAAGGAAAAAGTAAACAGGACCTCAAAATGACCAACAGCATTATTCATGCCAGAAGACAGTGGAGGAATCTTCAAAGTTCAGAGAAAAATCCTGTCCCAAATACAATACAACAAGCCAGATTTGTTGGCAGATATAAAGGCAACAAGCAAATAGAAATTTCCAAACATGAAAGAATTAGTATAATAAAAACTCTTGACATGATGTGATATCTTTAAACGTATGTGTTATCTGATGATGAAAAATAAAGAAATGAGAAATGGAAAAGCAGGTAACTGGTCAATGGTGATTACTAATTCATTTTGAAAAGAGCATGGATGTTAAACATCTATGAGAATTATGGAAGACAAAATACAAATATAAGAACCTTAGACAATATATAACAACCTACAGAACCAACAAGCAAAGAATTAAGGCTAATGTTACAGGAGAAAAGGAAATGACTTTAAAAGTCCTCAGATTTCATAGCATAGAGTTACTTAATTCTCCTTTAAAGTATTTACTCTATTTTAATGTCATCTCTATATTTTCTACTTACATTTTCCTCTTCCTCTCCATCATGCATCCTACAATGAATGCATCATACATAGACAAATAAAGATTTCTGCAAACATGCTTATCCAATATTAATGGTGCTCATGTGTGAAAAGCAGTCTTTATATTATGTTTTTAAATATACTCTGCTGACTTTTTTGAAAACTTCATTATTGGAATGTATATTTAAAAAAAGAGAGATTGTTTAAAAAATAAAGACAAAAGGCAAAGGCTAGTAAAAATATATTGATAATGGCTAAGTCCATCTAGTGGCAATAAATGGTTATTTTCCTTTTTTCTTGAATTTATGTATCTATATGAATAATAATAATAATAATAGTAATAATAAATGTAAAAGGAAAAACTAAACAATACTATGTTCTCCCTTTTTTATTTATTTATTTTTTAATTATTTTTTTTCAACGTTTATTTATTTTGGGGACAGAGAGAGACAGAGCATGAACGGGGGAGGGGCAGAGAGAGAGGGAGACACAGAATCGGAAACAGGCTCCAGGCTCTGAGCCATCAGAGCCTGTTCTCCCTTTTTTAAAAACTCTGTTTTTTGCGAATCTCAGGTGATTATATTAAAATCCATTGTTGGTGTCCCATGAAGAATCCATACATTTTAAGAGGAATTAGAATATCACTTCATTCAGACAGTCCAGTGAGGCTGTAATTTGGGAGCTGGCATGTCTTTTTGTAAGTCTTACAAGAGACTTCATAGATCACTATGTAAACATAAAGATGAGTTTTATCTCTCATGTGCTTTCTGCAACACTGCCTTTTAATATGAAGGGAAGTAATCTCTTGTTATGTGTATTTATATATTTCCTCCTTGTATGATATTCCCAGGAATCAGTTTTGCTTTAATTTTATACCACAGAATATTTAAATATTTATTTGAATAAAATTACTTTCAATTTTTATGAACACATCAAGGTGGAAAATGTAATTCAGAGTAAGAGAAGAAATACTCTCTACTATCCTATTTTATTAATTGATTAAATGCTGAGGGGTTTGTTTTGTTTGTATTTCTGTGAATAAAGGAACTCTGCAGGAAACACAAGACCAGGAACGGGATATCCCTATGCCATATAAAAAATTCATTGTGAATTAGAACTTTAGAAAGATTTAAAATTATTTTACATAGTGAACATTGACATTCTGAGCTACCTCATTCTTTTTTAATCCAGATTCTTAACAGCCTGTAGCAGCATTTCAGAAGCACTACAATTTCTGCCAATAACCTTTCACCAAAAAATAATTTCAGTCAGCATTATCACTCAATGTAACCAACAGAAACCAGAAATCCACTTGAAATGTCCTTCAAATAGCTAGAAGATGAATTCAAGGGGATATGAAATGTAAAACTCAGAAGATGAGGCCTGACTTTGATACTTACTTGGTCTGATAAAGTAATTTTGTCTCCATATAGATCTCACTGTATAAGAAAAAGGAGGGGGTAAGGAAGCTGTAATGTGTCACCTTATCTAAATAAGGTACCTGTCATTTCTGGAATTCTGTTTAAACGATGATAGATGTTCTTATCAACAAAACCTCTTTTCTCCCTAGAAAACAGGACTTTTAAAGGTAAAATAGTACAGGTAAACTGTATTTTCTTGCTGGAGATGCTATGAACAACGGAAACAAGGCCCTTGGTTGAAGATAGAGGGAAAGGTAACAACTCCCCACCGTGAGCCCAACAAGGGAACATTTTCCTTTAATGTGAGAGTCACACGGATTTATCATTTTTTTTACCCTCATATGTTGTGTTATCTTTAACATTTTTCACTATTTTCTTTTTTGATACATTTGGTCTATGTGATTCTGTCATTTGTAATTCAAAATATATATTTTGTCTTCATCCTCCTTTCTGGCACAGAGCTTCTAAAACACGTGGTATTTCCTAAGTGATAAAAGCAGTAAAGATGTTTTTGTTATCTTAATGAGGTGACTTTCAGGAAAACACCTAAGGGTCTGGCTGATTGCCAAGCTTACCCATGTGTTTAGAGAGTTGGAACTCCCAGTTCCGCACCCCCTCACCTCCAGGGAAGGGAGATGGTCTGGAGATTAAGAATCATCACCAATGGCCAGTGATTAAATCAGTTGTACTTTTGTAATGAAGCTTCTATAACACTGAAAAAGACTGGGTGTGGGGAGCTTCCCGGACATGAACACGTGGAGGTACTGGGAGAGCGGGCACTCTGGGAGACACGATGGAAGCTCCCTGCCATTTCCTCGTATCTTTCTCTATGCCTCGGTTCCATCTGGCTATTCCTGAGTTATATTCTTTTATAATAAACAGGTGCACTAGTAAGTGAATTGTTTCTCAGTTCTAAGAGCCACTCCAGGAAATTTCTTCCCAAGGAAGGAGAGGGTTGTGGAAATCTCTGTTTTACGGCTACTTGCTCAGAAGGACAGGTAACAACCTGGACTAGAAGCTGGTGTCTGAACTGGTGGGGCCGCCATCTTTGTACGACTGAACCCTCAACCTGTGGAGTCTGATACTGTCTCTGGGTCGATAGTGTCAGAATGGAGTTAATTCCCAAGTACACCCTACTTGTTTCCAAGGATTAGTTGGTGTTGTTTTGGGAAGCCCCCTACTATATACACATGTTGGAATTGGATCCAGGAACCCAAAGAGTCTACTTTTTCTGCTCTCCCAGAATTTGGAGTGTTTATTTTATTTCGGAAAAAATATGCTAGGCAAGTTATAAAATTAGTATTCTTTCACCTGGCTACAGCTGGACAGAAATGGAGGAAGTTTTGTAAAGCAACAGTTAAACATATTGGGAGATCTGTTTTGTCCTGTTTTATTTTGTTTCTTCTCCACCTACATCTTTTTCTGGTAACATAATCCTAGACAAATTCTGAGTTAGAGATCCACTTCTCCAGCCACATTCTCTCTCTCTCTCTCCCCCCTTCTTTTCGTTTGCCTTTTTAAGTTTTTATTCTAATTGTAGTCAGTCACATTCTTTTATACTGATAATCAAAGTATGGGCAAGTGATCCCCGTTTGCCAATCTTAATTCTTCACCTTCTTGACTCTATCATGTTTGAAGGCTCATATACAAGACAAGCCAGGCCAGATAGCTGCCCCTTCTGATTTTCCAAAATTGGAACATAGATCAGGGGCCGGGGAAGTCGGCAAGTAATATAAGCCCATAGTTGTTGGTGGCCACAATTGTATTAAAATATAAATCCTGCCCGAACAAGTGGAAGACAGATTTCGGTTGCTTGCAACTAGGTGACTCAAGATTAATACATGTATAAAGAAAATTAGATTGCTGATGCCTCCCTTTGGGTGAGTAGGTGGAGCAAAGGCAGGCAAATATACTTGGTAAAGTAAAACACGGAGACAATTTTTTTTTCCTATGTAAAACAGCCTTGTGAATGGAGTAAATATAGAGATACCAGCTTCAACGATGTAAAATATTTTAACAATGTGAGATAATATCTACCTTATTTTTTTTCCACATGTAACAATGACCTTTGAAATGTATTTCCATTTCTTTTGAAGTATGTAACATTAAAATCATTGCCTTTGTCCGCATAGTTTAATGATTAATTAGTAATGTGGAATAGGATAGATTTACTTAGTGTTCTTAATAAGAACCATAACAGTGGACACTGATATATTGAAAACAGCAAAAAGGGCAATAAATTAGTGTAACTATATGCTAAGTATCTAGAATGCATTTACACATTTGGGATTCTAATGTGATTTAAATTTTAGTATTTAAATGCCTTCTCACTTCAGCTACAGCCTTTAAAGTGTGTGTGTGTGTGTGTGTGTGTGTGTGTATCACATGACACGGCACAAAAACTTACATGTAAAAATAATTTTCAATGAAACCTCTTCTTTCATGCTATGCAGATTACTTATGATAAATTTTCATTTCTTTTTCAATGACAAAACTAGATGTGTAAGTTACATCTTAAATATTATGCCATGAGTGTTTTAGAGAGATTCAAGAATACAATCTCATATCTATTTCTGCTGTAACTAGCCTAATTATATTATTATTATTTTTCCTTCTTTTCTCACTTTTTCTCACTATCTATGTTGTCTTTTATTCCTTCTTCTTCCTCTTCTTCCACTTTTCCCTCTTCCTCCTTCCTTCTCCTATTTTTCTTCTCCACTGCCTCCTCCCTCTCCATCATTTTCCTCTTCTCCTCTTTCTCTTTTTCTTTCTTTCTTCTTCTTCTTCTTCTTCTCCTTCTCCTCCTTCTCCTTCTTCTTCTTCTTCTTCTTCTTCTTCTTCTTCTTCCTCTCTCTCACTCTCACTCGCAAATTGAATTTATATTTTTTTTCAATTTTTACTTAAATTCAGTTAGTCAACATACAGTGTAATATTAGTTTCAGGTGTACAATAGAGTGATTCAATGCTGCACACAACACCCAGTGCTCATAACAAGCACCCTCTTTAATCCCCAACACCTATCCCCTCTGGTTACCATCAGTTTGTAAATTTATAATTTTTAAATTTCTGCTTGAATTTCCATTTTCCTAACATAGTGGGCGTTTCTCTCTTACTTACTCCATCAGTTTTCTTAGAACTTTATTCAAATAATTACCTTCAGAGAAATCTGGCTAAAAGATTTATGAATTTTGGGTTGATCCTTGTAACAGAACAAATGGCCCCTTACCTTTCATTAACACATTAATGTCTAATATTCCATAATTCAAATCACTGGAGATGAAACGCACTGAAATGATTAGTTGTGGCATTATTATTATCTGCATTACTCATTTGAGAAATGATGGGAAGTGATAATCACATTTAAAAGAGCTGCAGAAATCATGTGATGCAAAGTTACCTATAATAGCATTTCAGTACAAATTTCACACAAATGAAATATAATTAAAAAATGTTAAGACCTTATTCAAAAAGGTAAAAATGATAAGTTAAATTTAATTAAACAATGTATTTTATTGATACAATATGTCTGAAGTAATTTCTACCTAAAATGAGTGTAACAATAGCTAAAAAAGATTTGTGTGTGTGTATGGCTACAAAACAGCTCAGCAGTAATCTAAATAATTTGTAAATATGAATTCATAAATATACTTCTAGTAAAAATAATGATAAATAAAAACCTTACACGGCTCATACTTGTCATATTTGACCAATTACATATTGAGAGGTGGTACAGCCTAATGATTAAGAACTTGGTGTCTAACACTAAATTTCCTGCACTCAAATCCCACCTCCTGGGTTTTACTAGCTGTTTGGTCCACATAGGTAGGCATCAATTTTCTTTCTTTGAAATCAAAATTATTAAAAGCACTCAATTCATGGGTCATTATTATAGATATATAGAAACATATCTCTTTTCCTCTTGTTTATTCTTTCCTCTCAGATTAATATTGAAAATGTTGTACGAACAGTCTGTTTTGTCTGCCCTACCAAGTACAGAAGATTCTAACAGGTCCTTGAAAGTTCAAAGAAATAATTTGGTCAAATCTTGTTTGTACTCTGGCTCTGGGAAAGAAAGACGTTGTCGATTCTACGGACAGTTTGTTCAGCTACTTTCTGTGCTAGAATAAAACATAGCTGGTGTTTGTGTTTAATGAGATGGTTTGTCTTATTTCAAAGCCCATGTGCTGTAACTTTAAAACTATATTCAAAGCCTTCTTGGGCTACCAAAGAGAAGAGATGGATGAGAGTGAGGAGAAAATTTCCTTATCTCTGTTGTTGACATTTTAAGTATTCTGCATGTGGTAGCTTTTAGGATATGACATTTTGATGTTCATTTAGCTATTTGAAATGTCAATTAGGAAGTCGGAAGTTGTAGCAAATCATGTTATTTAACTTTAATTATAATCCTCACTCTCTCAACTGATAACGTCTTAGACTAGAATATTCCTTAAAATATAAAGAGGGAAATATTTTTTATTCTAATCCGCTCTTCGAATTCCCAACTCGTCAATCTTTGGGAAGTGGAATGATTTGTAAGAGTGTCACCTAAGTTAGGAACAGAAAAAGACTAAGAAAATTACATTTGGGGTACATGACAACTAAGATGAGCATTCCTAGAAGAATCATCTTAAATATTACTTCTCACAAAGTAATTGTGTAGGTAAAACATTACTTCTCCACAGGAAGATTAATTCTGTTCCTATTTGTAATTCAGATTTATTCTAAAATATAAGGCCAACGGCCACCAATCAGGACAAAAATCGGAGATAAAAAGGCTGACAGTGGTGTTAGTAGTTTAAAAAATTCCTTTAAAAATGACAGTATATGCAAGAAAAAGGCAAAAAAAAAAGATCAAAGATTATTCTTGGTCAAATTTCACTGGGCTCTTTGATATCCCTTGCCCTAGCGTTAAAGGATAATCTACTCCAAAGACTTTCAGAACATTTTTAAGAAACTGAAAACTGAAAACTGAAAACTGCTTCTGAAGCAACAATGAATCTTAGACTGGCAAAGGGTTATTTCATTATTGGAAGTATATCTACTTCATATGAGTAAAACCTCATCCCATTCATTTATTTAATTTGTAAAGGAGATATCACACATATAGATTTTTAAATGTATTTTCAGAACTGCTTGTGAATAGCTCTTAAAATCTGGGATCCTATCTACTCTTTGTTATATAAAGTGACAATAATTAATATGTATCAACAGAAAGGAAAAATCAATGGAAGGGAAAAGTGTTGATTACGTAAAGCAATGGGAAGCCAAATAAAATAATATTTTTATTTCCACACAGTTTGCATAAAAAGACTAGTTCCAGTTCTTTGAAAAATTATGGGCTACTTTTGATTTTCTCTCCAGAGAAATTCACCTCAGCTTAGGCATCTAAAATTTATATAAAATTTCAAGGCACTCACAGTTCATCTATGGGCTGTAGGATAAAAAAACTTGCTCTATTAAAATGAGGTAAAGAAAGGTGTGTTTGTAACTTCATTAGGGAAGATGAATGAGCCCAATTCTTTGAAGACCAAATGTTGTAACTATATAAAGCTAAATTCATTGCAGTCTGTACTTTGTAACGTTTCAGCTGATATATAATAGAGCAATTAATACATCAAACTTCTAAGACCTTTTGTGAGAGAGAAAATATTTAGACTCATCATAAAACTGCGGTAGCTAACGTTTGCTATAATTTGCCTTCATTTAGTGGGAATCAGGACAAAACTGCCATATGACAGATTTTTAATGGACAGATTCCTTTCAAATGGATATATACATTCTTTTTGTTTTAACCCTCTTATATAAAATTATCTGGCATATCATTTGAGGGTAATGCTATTGCTAATATAAGGCCTCCTGCCCAGAAATGTATACATTTTTATAGAGAACTATAAGTTTCCTTTTTCTTTGTATTATAGTGTGGCAATCTGAGAATGTTGTGCTAATAGAAAGTAATACATTTCCTTGGTCTTTGATAGTCATCAGAAATTTTATTAAGTGTATCATAATAAAAAGTGTAGCTTTAAAAAAATTTTTTAACGTTTATTCATTCTTGAGAGATACAGAGCACGAGTGGGGGAGAGGCAGAGAGAGAGAGAGAGAGAGACAGGGGAGGGGCAGAGAGAGAGTGAGACACAGAATCCTAAGCAAGCTTCAGGCTCTGAGCTGTCAGCACAGAGCCCCATGCGGGGCTTGAACTCACAGACCGTGAGATCATGACCTGAGCCGAAGTCGGACGCTTACCCGAATGAGCCACCCAGACGCCCCTAAAAAGCGTAGCTTTAAAATCAGTTATGGTAATTTTTAATGCAGCCCCATCAGATATTTAATGTCCAAAGTTGATTTTTTTCCTCTGAACCCAGGATTCTAGCAGTGTAATAGCCTGTGTTCTATGCCCTTAGGTAAAAATATAACTTGGCAAATTCACAGAGATTACATCAGTGACACCTATCACATTGGACCAGAGCTAAAAGTTTATCTTCGAAACCCTCTTACTCTGTGTTTCTCAACCTTCTTCATCACTCTTGCTATTTCCTGTCTGTGCAGTAGTCAAGGGCCCATGGACACCAATGCCATCAATTTCTACCTGGATGAACATGTAAATGTTACATCAACTCTTTGAGAATCAGTCTGCTCTGTTACAAACTGAGTAAAGTAATGCCTGGTTATTATGAAGATAAGATGAGACCATGTAAGGGAAAGAGTGACTCCAATATACCCATGGCTAGAATTATGTTTTTGTTGGAAGAAATTGTCAGTTAATAAAATATAAAGATTAGAACTCCTACAGGATTCTTTACTTTTCAACAGAAGCCCAAGGCCAAAGGGATGAAGCTTCAGGAAGAAATCATTGTAGTACTGAGGTGTTGCTATAAGCTCCCTTCTGTGTCTTTCAAACTCTATCCCTGTTTGGTCCACTTTTCCAAAGGCTTATTTCAGAGTTGGATCTAAGTAAATACTGGATAAAGTGTTTATAAAAATAGCTTAATAAAACATATTAATTTGAGGAACTTTTTCTCAGGTTCAAAATACTTCTTGGTCTACCCATTGACAACGCTTAAAACTGCATCATTTGAGGAAAGGAGAAAACCATATTTTAGAAAAATCTCAACTTACAAAAAGCACAAAAAGTGAAACATATTTAACATATTGCATTAAGTTTACAGAACAGAGTTTCAAAGAATTAAAGGGGAGGTAATTTAATATAAATGTATTAAAAATATATAGCCATTAATAAATTTCACACCATTGTAACAGTGGACAACTATTGTGCTCATTGGCCATGGCTGGGTAAACTTTGCTTTCCAAAAATCTAATTCTTACTTTTTAAAATAATCCTAATAAATGTACTGGTTGTTCCAAGTAACTCTGGAAGATATGTATATATATCTATATGTATACATATCTATATGTATACATATCTTTCCGTATGTTACCTGAACATATATATATATATATATATATATATATATATATATGTTCAGGTAACATATATATGTATATATATCTATATGTATACATATCTATATGTATACATATCTTTCCGTATGTTACCTGAACATATATATATATATATATATATATGTTCAGGTAACATACGGAAAGATGCATGTGAAATTAGATACCATCTGTAAATAACAGATTAAAGAATATCAGCAAGCCATGAAAAAGATCTCAGATTTTCAGTGGAATCTTACCTATAAAACTTCAACTAAGCGGTTTAGTATTTTAAATTTGTCAAGGCATTAAATCTTGCAACACTAGGTCATAGATGGTAGTATTCACTTTAGCCTATCCTATAATAAAAATGATGTAAAAAGATTCAAGAGAGGTATATTAAAACAAAAATATATATTTGGTACATATATATATTCACCTGTGCAATCTCATTTCTAACACCTTTTCAGTAACTCTGTGAAACAGAAAAGGCAACAGCTCGTGAGGCATATTTTCAATCATCTTGAAATGCCCTTTACCCTAGTAATTTGCTTTCTAGCTCTGCATGCATTTTAAATGACTACTTTGCTAATATGTGAAAGATGTTAAAAAGTGAAATGAACGTATCATGCACTAAAGAAGAATGTGATGAGAAATTGAGGTCATTCAAATTATTGGTAAGAGGCTTATAACTCATGATGATGATCATGGCAATGAAAAGATGGCAAGGAAACTGGCAAGCAACCGTGAGCAAGTTGATTGTATAAGAATGATGTCATCTCCTTGATTGGGCAGCATAGACCCTGCGGAAGCACTTGTCACTGCTATAAGTGACATTTCCCAATGTCAAGTCACAACATAAACCAATCATAAATCATTGTAACAGCAAGTGGCCAGTAATGGCAAATTGAGAAATATGAATAAGGTTCTTATTGTTCCCAGATTTTTTCTCAATCCATCCTTTTTGGTCTTTAAGTACACAATTCACATTTTCAGAATATTGTAATTGTCAATTATATTCCTGTACTTTTCAGATGAAATCTAATTTATCATCTCTACTTTAAATTATAGTGGAATTTCTCCTCCTCCCCCCACTAAGTTTTGCTATTTTTACATTTTCCCCAGTAGACCGATACGGTTTAATATTTATCACAGTGGTATTTGAGCTTGAAAGTTCCCTCTGCTGTTATTGTGGAAAATAAATAATAAAAAAATATTGCAGGACACATTGCAAATAAGGATATTTTATTAACTTTGGTTAGAACAATTCTCACTGGAGTTCAAGTTACGGCATCAAAGAACTACCCAAAAACATCTGTCTGAGATAAAATAACTCCAATAACTGTCATTGTACAGACTAGGAAAATGAGGCTGAGAATGTTAAGTAGTTTTCCTAGGTCTTAGAATAAAACTCCAATAAAATCAGAAGCAGATAGATAGAGGAGGTATGAAGAACTTTCTTTCTGGACTTTTCTGACTTCACCATTATTTTATTTCTCTCTCCTGATGAATAGGCTTGCCTTGTCTGACTACATCATATAAACTGGCATTTCAGGAGTATTGTTTTGGATCACAGAAAGCTCAGAGGTAGATTGAATGCTTAATTACAACAGTTATATTAACTGAGATTTCTCAGGGCACCATGTTCTGATATTATGTTTTTAATTTATTTGGTTTCAATTTATATGTGTGCTATAGAATGTAATTGCAAATATTTTGGGAACCAACCTGTGGAGATAAATATATCAAATGGCAGCATTTACACAACTTATTTTGTGGTATAATCAAAAATAAAAAGCAATTGTTATTATCATCGTCACCTACCCCAAGTTTAGAATTTTAAATATATGGTCTTTCTGGCCATCTTTTGGGAACAGTAACTATATCTCATTACATTTTATTTTCTATTTACTTTCCTGTATATGGAGAAAAATTGCTTAATTTTTAATATAATATGGATTGATATTTTCAAAGTTCTGAGTGCAGAAATAAATATCAAAACCTTTAAAAAATTTTTTAATGTTTATTTTTGAGAGAGAGAGAGCATGGCATGGGAGGGGCAGAGAGAGAGGGAGACACAGAATCTGAAGCAGGATCTAGTCTCTGAGTTGTCAGCACAGAGCCCCACGCAGGTCTTAAACTCAGGAACCCCGAGATCAAGACCTGAGCTGAAGTTGGATGCTTAACTGACTAAACCACCCATGTACCCCAAAACCTTTTTAAAAAGTATTCTTGTGCCTTTTGTGAGTTTGGGGAGAGCCATTCTATTTTCATCTACATAACTTTAGCCAAGATAACTGAATTTATATCCATTAATCCTTCTTTATAATTTAGTACCTCATTCTTCAGTATTACTGGAGAATTTTTCCATAACTTCCTCCACTTTATCTGTTCCTGAATCCACATTTGAAATCAACATCAAAATCATGTAGAATCATGTAAAAATCCAGGACAATTTTTCCATTTGTTGGATTGTTGGGGTTTTGTTTGTTTGTTTGTGTTTGTTTTGTTTTGTTTTTCATTGCCTTTAAAAAGTCTAATGTACTGTCCACTGTATTTGCTTAGGTCCTTACAGGATATTTCTATTTACTATCTATCTGTGTTTCCAAAAAGAAGATTTTATCTCTGTCCTAAGTCTAGCAATTTTAACTGCACTTTATATTGCTGCTTACTTTTTACTTTAGTAGTATTATAGATTTTTTGCTCTGATTGTTCTTCCTAGTTTCTCTGCTCTTAAAGTGAAACGCAATTTTTAAAATCCTATGCATACTACTTTTTTAAATCAATTGGAAATGTTTTCTCAAAATATATTGTGATTTTTTCCTAGGATTCTTTTAAGTACTATTGCTGAGAAATAGGATTCAAATTGTTCAGGCATGGTTAAGAGGGAAGGAATTCCTGAAGAAAAGTAAAAATACTGGGTGACTTGCCACTAAGTTCGTTGGTCCTCTGATTCTTACTAAATTCACTTCAATACAGATAAAAGAAAGAGGGGGAAAAAGGCTACCATCAATATCAGTCAGTTTTTGCTGCAGAGCATACAACCCCAGAAATGGTAGTTCTAAACATTAAACATTTATTAGATCGTGGTCCTGTGGGAGGGAAATTTGATCTGGGCTCAGCTGGGCATTTGTTTGCTGCTCTTGTCTGCTGGTAGATAAGCTGGCAGTTGACTTGGGCATTGGGGCAACTGGGCCACATATATCCAGCATCTAACTGCCTACTGTAGATTTGTCCACATCACAGTTGTGTTCCAAAAGCAACAAAAAAATGGTGTGCGCCAATGGCTGTGTTCCAGAAGCAACAAGAAAAGCCATGCGCCAATAAGCAAGCATTTCCCAAGTTTCTTCATGTGTCACATTCACGAATGTCTCACTAGGCAAAGCAAGTCACATGATCAAGCCCAGCTTCCAGAGAAGAGTTAGGCCCCACTTCTTGATAGAAGAGTGACAAAGTCGTATCGCAAAGGGCTACGTCATAAGAAACCATATTCTATTAAACTCTCTTTGCTCCTAGCTTTCTCTTTTCTGCCTCCTTTTATTCATCCCTTTCCATTTAGGGGATACTCTTCATTAATGTTTCAGTGGAACTCTTTCTGAGACTTCTCTTTGAACATAAAATATTTGCCAAATTTCCACGAAGCAAACGAAATTCCTTAATTGGTACACTCTAATTGCTACCAATTAAGGAATTCTTTGCTTACACCAAAAGTGTTCTGCATGCAAAGATCATCTGAAACTGAGGCCCCAAAAATGTTTTAAATATTTAATTTGTACTATCCCAATAGGATTGCCAATTCGAAGCACTGCTTTCTATTTTCATCACAAAAAGACTAAAATGCAGTGATGCTCTTTATCATTTAAATGTGACTCTGACTTTCACAATTATTATACTATTCTTATATGTCTAGTTATTTGGAACTGATCACAATTATATCAAAATCCAAAGAGAAGAAATAAAGAATGGCTGTCCGCCTTGGAAGTTCCTGCCAAATATTTAAATTATAAACTGACACAACATGTGAGAGAGTGGGAGTAAGGGGTATAGCACAGGAGCAGAAAGTCTGGAGGAAACCAGGCATCTAGATTAGGGAGTCCCCAGAAAGTCATATGGCTTTAAAATAAAAGGAAATGTCATTCTTCTTAGAAAAGTGACTATATGGGATGCCTTTATCATATTTTTTTTTAGAGTTTAATTTATTTTGAAAGAGAGAGAGAGAGAGAGAGCACATGTGCACAAGGGAGCCTACAAGAGGAGAGGGAGGGGCAGAGAGACAGAATCCTAAGCAGGCTTTACAATGAGAAGGCAGAGCCTGAGCCGAAAGCAGGTGCTTAGCTGACTGAGCAACCCAGACACGCAGCCTTTATCATATATTTAAATAAGCACATAAGGGGGGGCGCCTGAGTGGTGCAGTCGGTTAAGCGTCCGACTTCAGCCAGGTCACGATCTCGAGGTCCGTTAGTTCGAGCCCCGCGTCGGGCTCTGGGTTGATGGCTCAGAGCCTGGAGCCTGTTTCCGATTCTGTGTCTCCCTCTCTCTCTGCCCCTCCCCCGTTCATGCTCTGTCTCTCTGTCCCAAAAATAAATAAACGTTGAAAAAAAAAAATAAATAAGCACATAAGGGAAAAATTCTAAAGTAAAATAAATATTAAAATAATTATTAGATTAGGCTGTGACACTTCCATTTAGTGAAAATCATTTCATTGACTTGTGATAATAAATATGCAGTAGTTTTTCCTTAAAGTATGTAAATATATACACAAAAAGTATACAATAGATAATCATATAACTATAGGCATAATTATTTGAAATATTTTTCATATGCTTTTATGAAAAATTGTTCTCATATTGTTGTTCTCACCATTTACTATCAACTCAGGAAACAGAGAAAGAATATGTTTACATCTTGACAGTATTTACCTCATGTATTAGTCAAGGTTCTCCAGATAAACAGAGCCAACACATAGAAGAAGAGGCTTATTTTAGGGATTTGGCTCCTGCGATTATGGAAACTGAGATGACTCACTCATCTCCATCGACAAACTGAGACCCAGGAGAGCCAACTGATAAAATTTAGTTCAAATTTGAAAGTCTGAAAACCAGAGGAGACGATGGTGTATATTTCAGTCTGGATCTGATGTCCCGAGAACGGGAACATGGAGGGCAAGCAAAGATCCATGCCCCAGTTCGGGCAATCGGGCAGGAAGGGTCAATTTTTCTTTTTCTCAGCCTCTTTGTTCTATTTGGGCGCTCTACAGATTGGATCATGCCCACACACATTGGGGAGGGCAAATGGCTCTATGGAATCTACCAGTTAAAACGCTAATTTCATATGAAAACACCCTCACATGCTCATCCAGAAATAATATTTAGCCAAACACTTGGACACCCTTTGATCCAGAAAACTGACACATAAAATTAACCATCACAACTCATTTTCCCAAAGATCTCTTGGCAAGAAACCAAGGAGTAAGATATAGATGTACTATGCAATTATTCATTTGTTAACATGTTTTTCAGATCTCTGTGATCTAATTTCCAGAAAACCGTTTCTGATATTGTGTAATACAATACATTTCTTCAATTTAATTAATATCATGACTATACAAATATAAGGTACACTTGGCATTTTTCCCTATGATATAAAAATATTTTACATTAGCATGGATGTAAAATGTTTGTGTAACCCCCCCCTATAAAGTACCACTCTTATCTCTATAATTAAGTACATATATAATTCTAGTATCTTTAAGAAAAATACAACGCAGTGTACCCATTTTCAGAATGTTTTCAACAACATATATTTCTTAATCTAAATATTTTTACAGTCTAGAATACTGAGAGGATAATTGGAATATCACTCATCTTTAGTTTCTGGACAAGTTACAAATTTTTTTCTCAAAGTTTATCTACAGTCACACTCCTAAAAGTATATAAATACACAATTCTAAGTATGCAAGGCACCTTATATGTATAACTCATAAACTAAAATCCATCCATACACAATTATATAAGAATGGAAATTCATATCAACAGTAAATCAGGAAACATGACTTCTTTTCTTGGAATACCATAAACTCCTACTCTGGAAAGTCCTAGACAGACAATAGTGGAAGTAAAACTCTCTCAGAAGTAAAAAATAGGATTACTTTTGATGTGATAGAGGCTTTAACAGGAATTCAAAATGATGTTTACCATGGAGTCTTTATATCCTTAAGTACTCCCATCTCTCTATGCATCTCATTAAAAATGTATTTCATATGACCAGAAGCAATTCTAAATGACCCCACAAGGCTAAGGTTGTGTGGTTCAGTGGCATAATTTTAATTGCTTTAATTCAGAGATAAGTCCTATTTCCCGGGAGGGTACTTGCTTCTACGACTTGATAAAAATAATAAATCTATTCTATTAATTTGTATGATTACAAACTGATTTTATCAGATGATGTATCAACATATTTATATGCTGTGCAACAAAATCCTCAAGGCAAAACAGAGCGAAACCTTTATGTAGGGGATGTTGTTCTTGCACTGACTTTTACATGAATAGGCAACCTAAATAATTTTTTTCATCACCAAAACCCTTTGGCAAGACAGTAACTAAATCTGAGTTCTTCCCAAAGAAGGTTTTAGTCATCATATGTAAAGAAAATAAGAATGAAATCAGAATAATATATTTGAAATATGGAACTCTTGGCAGTGAAAGGAGATTCTTAGTAACATTAAGTTTTGGGGATGGTTAAAAGCTACATGTGAATCTCAGGACATTGGGAAGAATGTTCTATAAAATTCTGTTTGAATCTTGTCTGTATAAAAGAGAAAGTATGTCAATAAACCTCAAACTTCAAAACAGCGGATCAACATTTTGTCTGAAAAGTAAAGAACACTGGAAAATGTGAACATTCAGATATGAAGACATTCGTTATCTAAATTCTTGGTGACATCCTATGACTTTCCTAAGTGACAGCTGTACCCCAAATGCCTGAAACATCAAAAAAAAAGGAATTAAGAGTGAATCCAACCATATCTCAAATAATGCACGTGGTAATAGACTTGGAATCAACACAACAGGGTTATGTGGAAACAAACTGGAAAATAACCTTCTAACTAAACAGGCAATTGTTATATTACAAAAATATGTGCCCATTGTAGGCATGTCTTCTGATTTGCCAAGGAAACTTTGAAATCTAGATTTTTATGTAAAATACAGGTTTACATTAAATTCCTAAGTGTTCAAATGTTGGTAAGAAATTACTGTCTCAATCAATAAAAAACAAACCTGATGGTGCACAGTCTTGACTTCTAAAGTACATACTAAAAGTGGTCTGGGAATGATTATATCATTTACTATGAGTGGTTCCAAGAATTTATTCTGACAAGTTTTGTATAGCATACTATCTGAAAGCTAGCCAACTCTTGGCTATAAGAAAAAGGTTTTGTTCAGTTAAAGTAGCAATGTTAGGTCCTTTGGGAGTTACAAAGTAAACTTAATTAATTAGTCTGTATGTGTGTGTGTGTGTGTGTGTGTGTGTGTGTGTGTGTAGAAAAGGTAGAAAAGAGCAAAAAATAGTTTTGAGACGTTATGTATCTCTCTTGTAAGTGCTTATCTTGTGAATTTCTGCTGATATACGAAGGATTCTGAATTTTTTTCTGTAAGACAGTCACCAATAGACAAAAACATCACAATTTCTGGGAAATATTAATAAGCAACACACTTATTACCCAGTGTCACAAAACAGGGAAAATTGTACTTAAAACGGGTGACTGAGGACAAGGTGATGATGTTGTCTTTTTGCTTCCTGGCATTAATATTCTAGAAAACTTCATTCTGTTTGAAAAACAAGAAAATATAATTTCCTATAAGGAAATGTACCATGTTCTTTAAAATCCATAAGACTCAAACATGGTTGGACCCCCTCCGGAAGGTTTTTATTACCATTACTTGGAGGTTTGCCCTAGGCCAAGTCAATATTCAAATGGCATTTGTGCAAGGGTAAGCATACGTGTTAGATGGTATTCACTAAATTTGCTGCTCCATCAGAACAGAGATCTTCTCTGTCAAGCCATAGCCATCGTTCTCGCATCCTGACAGAAATGCAGAATCCTCCTACAGTTGTGTCGTAATGACACCTCAATTATGCTTCTTAATGGAAATAAAATTGACACTTACAGTGGGTCCTAAATGGCACCAACTAATGAAATTGTAGTACTGTATTTAACAGGAGCTAACAAAATAGTTGCAAATGTTTGTGCTACCCTTACCAGAGGACACAAAGATCTTGCCAACAGGATATGTTTTATTCATGTTTATTCTAGCATTATCTACCAGCACAGTGGCTGCAAGGTTGTGTGTGTTCAGATGCAAGTAGAGGGAACAAGGGAATGAACGCGAGGGAAGGAATAAGTCAGCACAATACAGGATATACAGGTGCTCGGTATCTTCAACTCACTTCAGACACTCTTCTCCTTTAGCAGGCTATAGGGTGTTATAGCCTGATGCTGCTTTGAGATTCTGCAGGAAAAGACCGTTAAGCAGCATAAAATGTTCAGGATGTGTTCCAGGTTTTGTCTGTCATGGCAGTTCCCGTTTCCCTTGAAGAGTCTATTGCTTTTTGTTTGTTTTTATTTTTATTCTTGTTTTGTCATCATCCAGGGAAGCTCGGAAATTGAGGTATCGTTAGTGAGGGCCTCAAAGCTATATGAGTAATGAGTGTCCTCTCACAGATCAGAGAGCTTGAAATTTCTTAATTCTTCTCTCATTGACATCACTGGGCCATGATGACGTGAGTATTTGGGTGGCCGGGGAGGGGAGAAAACACAAAATCAAAAATGAAAACGGAATTAAATAGCACGAACAACAGCAAAGATAAATAAGACACCTGAGAAGCTATTGGAAAAGTGAACATTATTACATGTCAATTATAAACACCATGTCATTTTCAAAAGTGTCTTAGTGGGAGGAGTTATATTTGTCATTCAGTACAAAAACAAATGATATTTGCGGGCAAAGCTGTTTATGCCATAAATTTAAAAAGCAGAATTATAGGGGCGCCTGGGTGGTGCAGTCGGTTAAGCGTCCGACTTCAGCCAGGTCACGATCTCGCGGTCCGTGAGTTCGAGCCCCGCGTCGGGCTCTGGGCTGATGGCTCAGAGCCTGGAGCCTGTTTCCGATTCTGTGGCTCCCTCTCTCTCTGCCTCTCCCCCGTTCATGCTCTGTCTCTCTCTGTCCCAAAAATAAATAAATGTTGAAAAAAAAAGCAGAATTATAGAGGTGCAATTTTCTATCAATGGTTGGCTAAGCAATTTCACTCCAATTTTTGCTCCTATGGTTTATCAACCAGGAGATTGTCATTGGGAAGCCACTATCCAACTGGCTTCATGCATTTAACTCATGACTCAAGGTGTCAGAAGGCTGGTGTAAAGAACTTTTTTTACCCAATTATTAAAATATTTTCCTTTGACCTGGGACTTTATTCTTACAGAATTTCCCGCAAGTGGGTATTATGGTTGTTATTTTTATTAGTTTCTCTTTTCTGTAACTGCCATTCTGGACCTCCTTGTCTAAAACCTGGCAGGACTGTAGGTTTGTTATGTTAATTTCTAATAATAATCGCTATTTTACCACTTATTGAGGAGCTAGGAACAACTTCTGACATTTCATAGTATTTATTGATCGGTCATCAGCCTTTGAGTCCATTGGCAAAAACTACGTGTAGAAAAGTGTTTCTGATGATACCTACAGATTCTTATCACAAGATCACATAATAGCGGGATGCTTCAGATGGAATCTCAACAGAGAAAACATTTATATGCCCTTAAGTAGGATAACAGTGTTTTGGTTTTAACTGAAAAATCAGTAACTCTACGGGGATTTGTGATGTGTAGGGTACAGGCAAGTCCTACATTCTTTTGACCCTCACCCCTGGATGAACACTAGTAAAACATATTATCGAG
The DNA here is from genome assembly GCF_018350175.1 of Felis catus. Classification (NCBI taxonomy): domain Eukaryota; kingdom Metazoa; phylum Chordata; class Mammalia; order Carnivora; family Felidae; genus Felis; species Felis catus. Next base: position 179,204,694 of record NC_058375.1, on the reverse strand, counting down.
TGAATAGTTATTTAGAGAACATTGAATTTTTCCCTTAAGATCTATAATTACACTATTCTGATGTTTAAAATTCCCCAAACTAAAGCTTATATATTTTTTTAAGTTTGATGGTGAAGAGTCTGGACAAAGTGCCTGTGTAAGCATTTGAGCAGATTAAGTGATGTTACTTGAGAAAGAGTTGGTCCTGCATCTAAAAATTCTTCTAGCTTACCCCAATAGAGAAGTACATGGGCCACATATTTATGTTAGATTTTTTGAATTCTAAAACCAAGTGTCAAGCTGCCAACAACCTTCTTAATATTTAGATATTTCCATAAATAATACAGAATTCTACTTGTATTTCAGGACCAAACCATAATAGCTTCATTTGGAATTATTGATCTTCCTGTTCCTACCCAAAGAAATAACGAAACAATTGAAAATTGAAGACAAACATGCTAATGGTTAGCTTCCTATGCTTCCAACACCAACCCTTAACCTCTTAAAGTTAAACTGGAAAAAAAAAAAGCAGGGGGGACCTGGGTGGCTCAGTCAGTTAAGCATCTGACTTCGGCTCAGGTCATGATCTCATGGTTCGTAGGTTCAAGCCCCACACCTGGCTCTGTGCTGACAGCTCAGAGCCTGGTGCCGACTTCAGATTCTGTGTCTCACTCTCTCTGCCCTTCCCCTGCTTGTGCTCTGTCTCTCTGCCTCTCAAAAATGAATAAATGTTAAAAATTTTTTTTAAAAAAACTAGAAAAAAAAGTCATCTGAAAGTTACATGGATTACATGTATTTATTACACTTAGAACTGTTTTCACAAAACAAAATATACAATGTTATGTCTTTGCCTTTTATTATGACGATACTTTGGAGGGGGACTTATTTTAGATAATGAAATTATTGAATAATGATATATCTGAATATTTAAAGAGGAGATATAAGTAATTGGCAGAGTATTTGGGGTTGGTTTGCTAAAAAAAATACATGGAGAATTAAGGAAACAAAAAAGCATGATTATTAATTTTAAATGAAACAAAAAGATTGCAAGAAATAAAAAGTAATTATAATATATCACACAGATCAACTGTGATAGCATCAGTACAATAAATGCATATTGTTCTAACTCAAATTGGGATCTAATTATCCTAAGAAGATGGGGAAAGGGAAAAGAGGCCTTTGACGGGGTACTTTAAATAGCAATATAAATGGTTCCTATCATTTCTAAATTTTGTATTGAAGTTTCTTTCCAATAAACTGTCTAATATCCCATATATAAGGATTCATCAAGTAAAACCGCATGCAGTTTGTATTAGAAAACATTGCATTGTATTTTCCTAATCCACTTCCAAAAATTAATAATGAGATGATAGAGCACATTGTATTCCCTTATATGCCTCAGCAACTAGGAGGTGCAAACCTTTGATTTATATTCAAACCAGTAGTTAGTCTCAGCTTATTTTCTGATTAATACCTAGTTCTTCTTCTTCCTTGTTTTAATGGTATATAATGCATCTGTGGCTTTTGGGGTCATCTACTTTCAGTTGTTAAATGCAAAAAAGTTAAAACTAACAAATAAACAAGGCTAATGCGTCCCCAAATGAACATGGTTTTAAGATAAATGTGAGCACTAGACGTGGGTGTGTCACCGTAAGGTAAAACCGCATTCCAAAATATTTCATGAAAACTAATTATGAATTGTCTTGAGTGAATCAAAATTTAAAAGTCATTTCCTGAATTTATTGTGTGGAAATTCCCGTGTAAGACAGTCTGTTAAAGAGTCCAGAATCAGAAGTCAGGAAAAGTAGTTTCTATTCTGACCTCCCCAGCTTTTTGGCTTTGGAGAAACAATTCTCTGAGTCTTGAGTTAATTGGTGTTCCAAGCTGGGCCCTAAACTGCTTCTCAGTTAAAAAAAAGTTCATCATTGATTTTCAAGCATATTTTTGTAAGGTTATAAAGATAATCAGGACATATATACTAACCACTATTATGTGAAGTAATAGTTAAATTTTAGTTCTTAAAATTTTAAATAATAAAAGATACGGGCATACAAAGTCCTTTTCCTAATATTGGCTCAGAAGTTTCCAGGGTAGAAATTACAAGTCAATAAAACAGAAATCTTAAATGGAAAGCTTCTGCAGAGCAAAAGAAATCATCCACAAAGGAAAAAGGCAACCTACTGAATGGGAGAAAATATTTGTAAATCATATATCTGATAATAGGTTAATAGCCAAAATGTATAAAGGACTCCTATAGCTCAATAGGAAAACATCAAGCAATCCAACCTGAAAACTGGACAGAGAATCTCAATAGACACTTTTCCAAAGAAGACACACAGATTGCCATGAAGAAATACTTAACCACACTAATGAACGGGGAAATGCAAATCAAAACCTCAAAGATATCAGTACCTCACACCTGTTAGAATGGCTATTACCAAAAGGCCAATGCCAAGTGTTGGTGAGAATGTGAAGAAAAGAGAACCCTCTCTCTGACTAATTTCTGACTGCAAAAGCCTTGGTTTTATAGTATGGCCAGTTAAGCAAAACCTTTTCAGAGGAAAGGAAGACAGAAAACCCTAACCACCCTCTCTACCATTTTATCAATTAACATTTAAAAATCACCTTCAGGGGCGCCTGGGTGGCGCAGTCGGTTAAGCGTCCGACTTCAGCCAGGTCATGATCTCGCGGTCCGTGAGTTCGAGCCCCGCGTCGGGCTCTGGGCTGATGGCTCAGAGCCTGGATCCTATTTCCGATTCTGTGTCTCCCTCTCTCTCTGCCCCTCCCCCGTTCATGCTCTGTCTCTCTCTGTCCCAAAAATAAATAAACGTTGAAAAAAAAATTTTAAAAAAAATCACCTTCAAAAAGTTGGTGGCCTAAAAGGCCAAGTTGGTCAACTGGAAGGTCTTTTCTGGTCCAGGCATAGCCGGTCTCGATGTTGCTTGTTCATGAACGATACGCTGTCATTTGTATCAAGAAAGAGGTTTGCTGCTCTTGGCTGGGTTCGCTCACATCTCTGGGACCTATATTGTCCAGAATCTCTCAATCTATAGCAAGCTAATCTGGGATTGTCCACATGACAATTGAGCAGAGTCAACAGGCCATTCAGAGGGCCAGCCTGACTGCCCCAGATGGGAAAGGAGACTCCACCCCTTGATGGGAAGAGCTGCAAAGTAACACTGCCATGTATATTAAGGTAGGGTGGCATTTTTGCTATGTGGCAAGAGCAATGGATCATATTTCTATTTTATCTAAGTATCCCTATTAATTCTTAGGGACAATAAGCATTTTTAAGATTTTTATTTTATTCAGTAACCATGATTAATGTCCTGCATGTTGCAGGCCTCTTTTTTAAGAAGTACACTATAATAAATAGTCAATATATTTCCCTTTTGAAAGAAAGAGTAGGAACCATTTCGACTGTTATCATACAAACCACAAGCACGTATTGCGTATCCCCTTTATAGGATCCTCTAGGGATGATCACAGATATAACTAACCCATCATTTCCACTCCTCACCATAGAGTTAGAGACATTATCCGTGAGGAAGATATAAGTAGTACCGTAACATCAAAGAGTCCAGAGTTTCACTCATTCAGTTTGGTTAACTCCACCAATGGCAATTACTTTCACAAATGTGCCTTAAGATATTCTGTTAATGGCTTTCTCCTTTTCCTGTCTTCTAATTCTCCTATTTGCTATAATCAATGTAGCTACTTGCTTCTCTGTAACTCCTTTTTCTATCGCTCTGTTCTTTGAATTGATGTTATCTTTCCTATATCCTGTTGATTTATTTTCCTTTTCTTAGTTCATTTTATCAAGTCATGTCTAATTGTTTTACAAATAAAAAGTGAAATATCTGTAGGGAGTAGAAAAATGTTATGTTTGGAAATTAAACTACACACACTAAAAACGGGTGATATAAACCCCTCAAGATCCTAAAAATATACATATTCAGAAGCTCCGGAAAGTATCCAGCCAACTCTCCAATCTCTTATCCTGAAGCCTGCTCTCCCTCAGAAAGAGAATCAGAGCCAATTAACATTTATAATTCAATTTCTTTTAAATGCATACAAATATTATAGCATATTTCCCCATTTTGCATAGGGATTAAATATGAATTTTTGGAAAGCTTGGTGAACAATTATTTATAACATTGTTTCTAAAAGATTAATGTATTCACATTTTCAATCATGATATCTACAGCTGAACATTTAATCTATGACTGGGTTTTTAATTTGAGGGCTTACAATAGCAAATATATCTCTCATTCTAAGTGTTATTAAGTTTTCCTTGGTATTGCAATCTAGAGCATTCAGAGGTTAAATAATCACAGCCATGGGACATTGGACAAATGAGAAGGCAAAAATCTTTTTCCCTGACATTTAGACATAACAAGCAAAATTCAGTTTGAGTAATCGTGATCCATTTAATACCATATTTAGAAGATTGATACTTAGTGTTTTGTCAACTGGCATTTGCAAACAGACCAGAAGTTTTCTTTCCTTATTTTAGATGCAGGTCGAAGACATCAAATGTAATTAAGATAAAACAATAGAAGTGTAAAATAGAAAAATAATTTACTGATACTTGAGAAAGATGCGTTTCCATGGGTTAATTTGCATATTTGCTACATTATATATGTTGTCTTAATTATTATAGAAATCCTTGAAAGTTTTTCAGACAAAATATATGGTATTTTACTTGGCACAATATTTATTATGACATTTGTTGTTGTTATTCAATTCTACTGAATAGGGAAAGATAATAGAAGAATAGTAAAATACTAGTTCTAACTCTGACATCAAATGGCTAGGTGCTTTTAGCTCGGAGTTTAGAGAAATTCTTATCACATAATAATGTTCTGAATCACATGGGAAAATACCTATTACAGATGATGAACACTCAAGGTATGACAAAAATAAGATTAGGTTAACATCTCAGTGCCCATCATTGCCGATTAGTTTTTCCCTTTTTCATAATTTTAGGTCCTCTTTTTAAGTCTAGTCAATTGCCTCATATGTGTCTTCGGCAATTACAGAGAAAAGACAAGAAATGATAGACTTTAAGGAAATCTGTCAACGTTACAGGACAAATAGAAAGGGAGAAATATAAAAGGATTTTGTGTTAATAACTTCATATTTATATAACTGTGTGTTTTTTTTCTTTTTGCCTGTACATAATTTATAATATATTTACAATTACGAATCCTGAAAGTACATCATTCTTGAATGTAATTAAATCCCTTAGCTCTCTGAATGCATTTGTAGTCAACTTTGATCTGATGACAGCTCTACATTTGAAGGCAATATTACCAAGGGCATTATTATCTCTTAGTCATAAAATTTTTCTAAAACCTTTCCATGAGACAACTAGAATGTCACATCTGTTTTCTGCTATTACTTTCCAATGTTACACAGTTGTCTCCTTTTTCTTTGCATGTGAAATTCTCGCTTTGGCAAAGATTGATGGGAGCATTTTACTAAATACAAAAAAAATTGAGATTCTCAGAAAGAAAATTGGGATTTTTTTGTAATTCAATTCAATTGAGGGCATTGATTTAGAAACAGCAAGAAAAAAATTAGTCTTTTTAATGACCAGTTGATAAGAGAAAAAGAGTTCAGAAATCACAGTCCCTACTACTCTGCCGTGGAGCCACTGAGGGAAAAATGCAATCAAAACTTTTATTATCAGTGAGTTTTATACAAGCTATATAAATGGGTATATAACAGCCTTAAAATTTGCACTTATAATGTTACCTTATATATTTAATTCAAATTATTTCTAATATATTCACTTCAGCGAACATTAACTGAGGGATTTTTTTTCCTTAAATCCGAGTTAGTTAACATATAGTGCAATAATGATTTCAGGACTAGAATTTAGTGATTCATCACTTACATGTAACACCCAGTGCTCATCCCAACAAGTGCCCTCCTTCATGCCCTTCTCCCATTTAGCCCATCGCCCCACCGAACACCTCACCCGCAACCCTCAGTTTGTTCTCGTATTTGTCTCTTCTGGTTTGCCTCCTTCTCTGTTTTTATCTTGGTTTTGCTTCCCTTCCCCTATGATCATCTGTTTTGTTTCTTAAATTCCACATGAGTGAAATCATATATTTGTCTCTCTCTGACTTATTTCGCTTAACATAACATACTCTAGTTCCCCCACGTTGTTGCTAATGGCAAGATTTTGTTCTTTTGGATCGCTGAGTAATATTCCATTGTATATAAATTCCACATCTTTAACCATTCATTGATCGAAGGACATTTGGGCTCTTTCCATATTTTGGCTACTGTCGATAATGATGCTATAAACATCAGGGTGCATGTGCCACTTTGAATCAGCATTTTTGTGTCCTTTGGATAAAAACCTAGTAGTGCAATTGCTGGGTCGCAGGGTAGTTCTACTTTTGATTTTTTGAGGATCCTCCATACTGTTTTCCAGAGTGGCTGCACCAGTTTGTATTCCCACCAACAATGCAAAAAGAGTTCCCTTTTCTCTGCATCCTTGCTAACATCTGTTGTTGCCTGAGTTATTGATTTTAGCCATTCCAACAGGTGTGAGGTGGTATCTCATCGTGGTTTTGATCTGTATTTCCCTGATGATGAGTGATGTTGAGCATCTTTTCATGTGTCTGTTAGACATTAACTGAGGGATTATAAACTTCCACTCACTGATTGGAGGATTTTAAGTTAAAAAATAATTTTTTGCTGCTACTCTCAGAAGCCTTCCATCACTTTCGGTGCGCTAGATTCCAGAGCAAACGCAACAAAGTTATAAAAAGAATAAAAGTCACATTTTAACTGAACAGGTGGATATCATAGGAAGTATATTTCAGACAGAAAGTGGCATTAACAAAGGCAGAGAGGTGTGAGGTCCATGGCTTATTGAGAGAATAGTAAATAGTCAGGAGGGCCAGAGTATTGCAGACAATTGATAGAGGAAAGACTAATTGAAACCTGTGTCTGGAAATATAGGGTGATATACGTTGAAAATGGTGTTGTACATCACGGTTAAGGTTTAATTTGTATTTAATGGAAAAATGTAAAAGTCCTTTTTAAAGGGGGAATTTTAACCACAACTGACCTTAGAAAAGGTGTATAAGGGTTACGCTGATACTATATAGAAAAATGGATTTTAGTGAGAGATAAAAGAATGCTACTCAGGAGGCTATTGAAATCGCCCAGATAAGATATGGCTAGATTAGGGCCTCAGTAGGTTTCATCCAAAAGATGGCTGTAAAGCCAATGTGCTCATCGGATTCTGAGGAATTCTAGAAAAGGGATCTACAAACTTCTGTAAAAGGAAACTAGTAAGTATGTTTGACTTTGTGGTCTCTCTTGCAAACCTCTCACTTTGCCTTCAGGTAAAGCCACAGAACAACATGCGACCAAGTGGATATGGCTAGATTCCATTAAAACCTTATTTACAAAAACAAGAAGGATGCCATATTTGGCCCGTGGACTGTAGTTTTTATACCCTTATTCTAGAGCAGAGAAGGTTGAAAGATATTTTAGCTAATTAACGTAAGGTTAAATAGTGCTCACTATGATTGTTAAAGAGGACGTGCTATTCAAAGTATTTATGGAAGGTGGAAAGCAGGTGCTAAAGTAAGCAGTAAATATGGGTTAATAGAAAACAAGAGTGGAAATAGAATATCACAACTATATTTAACAGTTTCAACAGAGGAGAAGCTGAAAAGATAAGTAATAAAGTAGAGCCAAGTGGAAGCCAATTCTGGCGAACCATCACCTAGGGGTATTTGAGCTTTAAGGAAAAATGTGTTATTTGTTTTAGACGTGTTTTTGGGAATGAAGACAAGGAGGGGAAGGAATCATTCTATTTTTGTAATTTTTTGTAATTTTTGTATTATTTTTGTAATTCAGTGTGAGTTCTAATAGCATGAAGGAGTTTGGAATGGAAATTTGCAAATGTGGGGAAAAGGCCAATGAGGGGAAGAGCACCCTACGTTGAATGAAATAAGAGAGAAAAGGGTGAGGGACAACTGGGTGGCTCAGTCGGTTGAGTATCCAACTTCAGCTCAGGTCATGATCTCACAGTCTGTGAGTTCGAGTCCCGCGTCAGGCTCTGTGCTGACAGCTCAGAGCCTGCTTTGGAATCTATGTCTCCCTCTCTCTCTGCTCCTCCCCCACTCACACTCTCTCTCTCAAAAATAAATAAACATTAAAATTTTTTTAAAAAAATTCTGGGGCTAGAGCATCAGGGATTGAGAAGACAGGAGTGATTGGATATTGCCAGAAAATTATGAATAGAATAATATATTTGATGTTGGTTTTCTTTAAGGCATTCGTTGACATTAGATTTCACTCAGTGTTGTAATTCCTGAATAGATAATCTGAGCAAAATTATGGAAAGTGTATTCTATTATATTTTGGTAGCAAAATGATAGTATCTACATGAGAGAATAATCCAAGCAGAGCAAATCTGAATTTAATTTAGAAATTGTATATATCTGGGGCGCCTGGGTGGCGCAGTCGGTCGAGCGTCCGACATCAGCCAGGTCAGGATCTCGCGGTCCGTGAGTTCGAGCCCCGCCTCAGGCTCTGGGCTGATGGCTTGGAGCCTGGAGCCTGCTTCCGGTTCTGTGTCTCCCTCTCTCTCTGCCCCTCCCCCGTTCATGCTCTGTCTCTCTGTGTCCCGAAAATAAATAAACGTTGAAGAAATTGTATATATCTAAACTACTTCAACTAAAAGGGCATTAATATTTTGAGGGGACTGACTGAGAACTTGGCACAGTACTGTCAAAATCTGATAATAGGAAACCAACTTATTTAGACTGTTTCTTAAAGGATTAAATCTCAAAATGAAATAGTTTATCATACATTTGATGAATTTTATTTTTAATATAATAATATTCATTTTGCATTATGTACAGTTTTGTGATTTCATGAATGTGGTACTTTTATTGTGTAAGCACAACTTTTGAAATGTTTATTTTATAGGTTTTGCTTCCCAGAGTAGACTATTCATTGGCTGCTAGTATTTCACTACAGCTTTCAGTTACCTGACATATACCAATACTAGATAACAAAGTCATTGTTTTCTTCTGAGAACTTAAATATTTAGTTAAGAGCTACCTTAAATCTTCAAATTGTTATGATAGATATCTCTTCAACATATGGTATTGGAAAAAACTGGACAGCTACATACAAATGAATGAAACTGGACCACTTTTTTACACTATATACAAAAATGAACTCAAAATGGATTAAAGACCTAAATGTGAAAGGCAAAAGATTTATATGATCTGAAGAGAAACCAGAGTATGATACAAAGGGCTAGTATCCAAAATCTATAAAGAACTCACCAAACTCCACACCCGAAAAACAAATAATCCAGTGAAGAAATGGGCAGTAAACATGAATAGATACTTCTCTAAAGAAGACATCCAGATGGCCAACAGCCACATGAAAAGATGCTCAACGTCACTCCTCATCAGGGAAATACAAATCAAAACCACACTGAGATATCACCTCACGCCAGAGTGGCTAAAATGAACAAATCAGGAGACTATAGATGCTGGCGAAGATGTGGAGAAACAGGAATCCTCTTGCACTGTTGGTGGGAATGCAAACTGGTGCAGCCACTCTGGAAAACAGTGCGGAGGTTCCTCAAAAAATTAAAAAATAGATCTACCCTATGACCCAGCAATAGCACTGCTAAGAATTTACCCAAGGGATACAGGAGTGCTGATGCATAGGGGCACTTGTACCCCAATGTTTATAGCAGCACTTTCAACAATAGCCAAATGATGGAAAGAGCCTAAATGTCCATCAACTGATGAATGGCTAAAGAAATTGTGGTTTATATACACAATGGAATACTACTTGGCAATGAGAAAGAATGAAATATGGCATTTTGTAGCAACATGGATGGAACTGGAGAGTGTTATGCTAAGTGAAATAAGTCATACAGAGAAAGACAGATACCATATGTTTTCACTTTTATGTGGATCCTGAGAAACTTAACAGAAGACCATGGTGGAGGGGAAGGAAAAAAAAAGTTGGAGAGGGAGGGAGGCAAACCATAAGAGACCCTTAAAAACTGAGAATAAACTGAGGGTTGATGGGGGGGGAGGGAGGGGAGGATGGGTGATGGGCATTGAGGAGGGCACCTGTTGGGATGAGCACTGGGTGTTGTATGGAAACCAATTTGACAATAAATTTCATATTAATAAAAAAATAAATGGTAAAAAAAAAGATCTAAATGTGAGACCTGAAACCATAAAAATCCTAGAAGATAGCACAAGCAGTCATTTATCTGACATTAGCCATAGCAACGTTTTTCTGGATACGTCTCTGAGGCAAGGGAAACAAAAGAAAAAATAAATTATTGGGACAGAATCAAAATTGAAAGCTTTTGCACAGCAGTGAAAAACATCAAGAAAACAACAAGATGACCTATGGAATGGGAGAAGATATTTGCAAATGGCATATCCAATGAAGGATTAATATAAAAAACATATACAGGGGCACCTGGGTGGCTCAGTCGGCTAAGTGTCCGACTTCAGCTCAGGTCATGATCTCGCGGTCCGTGAGTTTGAGCCCCGCGTCAGGCTCTGTGCTGACAGCTCAGAGCCTGGAGCCTGCTTCCGATTCTGTGTCTCCCTCTCTCTCTGCCCCTCCCCCATTCATGCTCTGTCTCTCTCTGTCTCAAAAATAAATAAACATTAAAAAAAATTTTAAAAATATATACAGAATGTCTAGGAGTCAACACTAAAAGACCTTACAAATAATCCAATTAAAAAATGGACAGAAGACATTTACAGACATTTTTTTTCAACGACATATGGATGGCCAACAGACACATGAAAAGATGCTCAACTTCACTCACCATCAGGGAAATGAAAATCAAAACCAACTCACACCACTGAGAATGGCTAAAATCAAAAACACAAGAAATGACAAGTGTTGGCAAAGATATGAAAAATAAAGGAACACTCCTGCATAGTTGGTGGGAATATAAACTGGTGCAGCCACTATGGAAAATAACATGGAGGTTCCTCAAAAATGTAAGAATAGAATTACCATATGATCCAGTAATTGCACTACTGGGTATTGACCCAAAGAATGCTAAAACAGTAATTCCAAAAGGTATGTGCACCCCTATGTTTATTGCAGCGTTATTTTCAACAAATGGTGGGAACGACCTAAGTGTCCATCAGTAGACGAGTGGATAAAGAAGAATATTATTTAGCCATGATAAAGAATGAAATCTTGCCATAACAAGGAAGGATCTAGAGGTTCACATTCTAAATGAAATAAGTCAGTCAGAGAAAGACAAATACCATATAATTTCATGAATACATGGAATTTCAAAACTAAAACAAACAAAGAAGAGACAAGAAAAGAGACTTTTAAATATAGAGAAAATACTGATTATTGCTAGGGGGTAGATGGGCAGGAGGAAAGGAGAAACAGGAGAAGGGTATGAAGACTACACTTGTCATATGAGTAATATAGAAGATTGTTGAATCACTATATTGTACACCTAAAACTAATATAACACTATATGTTAATTATACTGGAGTCAAACTTTTAAAAAGATGTGTAAAAAACCCACCTCTATCACCCCAGATAACTTTTCTGCACTTTACTGTCAGAATAATCTATTGCTTTGGAGCAAAAGTATAACCCCATATGGCTCTTTTTATCATCTTGTGTTTTTAATCATTATTTTGTATGAATAATAAAGTACACTTCAGTTCACTTGTTTGTCATCGTATTTGAAATATATCTGAGGATGAAAAATATGATAGTACCAAATAAATTACTTTCAAGTACATATATGAGAGTATGTTTATATAAGAATCATACTCGTGTTTTTGTTTTTATTCATCCTAACCCAAAAAAAGGAATCAGTAGGGCTGATATTTTACTTTTGCTTCAGCAGCGTTGATCAGCAATGATCAATTTCATTTTGATAAGTCCTTTTTAACATAGACTATATTATTTGAATCGACTATCAATCACTCAATTTCATTATGTTCCATTGGCAATCCATCACAGAAAAGCTTAGGAATGGAAATAATATTAAGAAAGGCATAAGCTTGCTTACATATTCCAACTGTTTTCTTTCCTTCTTTATTTGTTCCCTTTATTTTTTCTCGCTTTCTTTTCTTCTTTTTGGTTGAAAAATCAGTAATAAAGCCATGGTACAGTATTGTAACAATAATTTTCATAGAAATCAATTATGGGCCCAGGCACATGGAAAGTTACAGAAAACGTGAGTGTGCTCTTTTGTCAGGGTAGCTGAGTCGAGTTGAAGCAACGTTTATTTGTCTACCATAAATTATCATTGCTCTCAGGAAAGCCAGAAATATAATTAATTTAAGATATGGAAAGCTGTGTTTCCAGAGACTAGAAGAAAAGCTCTCCTAATACCCTGAATATTGAAAATATACACATTCATCCATATCAGAAGATTTCCACCTCTCTGCTTATTAGTGTACTAATAAGCTACTGTGTTATTGAGAATTTTACTGTCGCATTGCAAAGGTCATGTATGTAGAATGAGTAAGCCCCAAATTGCTATAATATCCCTAGTCATCTAAGCAGCTAGATTTAGCTTCTGTTAGTATTTTCTAATCCTTGTTTTACCTATTCAAAATTTACTTTGGCATTAGCATTCTGGATCTTGAGGAAAAGGGAAGAGGACACAAATACTGGCTCAGAAGTATTTCAGCTATTAGAGAAGTGTAAGTGTCTAAAAACTAAAAACAGAAAAAAAAAAAATTCCTGAAGAGTAATTCATGATTTTATTATAAAAAAATGCGGGACCCATGTCAATGTTTTCATCTTCTTGACAGGACAGAAATAAATAATTAAGCATCATATTTAAATATTTGATGATGTGTTATTGGTAGATTTTGGCATATTTTGCATAACAACAACATGTACATCCAATATGCCTGAATGGGCATAAGAAAAGAAGCTACCAATAGTTCCACCGCCTGGTTGAAAAATCATAGAACAAAAGTCAAGTAGAAGACAAGGGGAAAAAATATGATCATCTGAAATGAGAGATAAAGGGGTGGCACAGCTGGTTAAGCATCCAACTTCAGCTCAGGTCATGATCTCACAGTTTGTGGGTTCAAGCCCCACGTCGAACTCTGTGCTGACAGCTCAGAGCCTGGAACCTGCTTCTGATTCTGTGTCTCCCTCCCTCTCTGACACCCCGTCTCAAAAATAAATAAACATTAAAAAAATAAACATTACAAAAATAAGCAAACACTAAAAATATTTAAATAAAATATTTTAAAAAGATAAAATAAATAAAAATGTATAAACAAACAAATTAAATAAATAAATAAATAAATAAATAAAATATTTGTGCCATGCTTTTCTCACTACTTCCTCCCTCTCTCCCTTCTAGTCCCTCTTTCTCCTGCTAAATGGTTAGGCCCATGTCTTTGGTGGCAGAAGAAGAGGGGATGAATTGAGTGTGCTAGATTAAAATGAGTTATAAAACAGCCAAGACAGGCAGGAAAAAAACATGAGAGGTATAGATTCTAGGTGGGAAGAAGGTACCACATCATGAAGAATGACAGAACTGGCCTCAAGAATGATGCACAAAGGCCATTGAAGCTCAGGAATGTTTCCTAGCTCTTTCCAATAGTTCCCACACGCTCTCAATCTTCCCAGACTATAGCTTCTTTCCTCAACTAAAATTTGACTATCTCCTAAAGACAGTATATCCCTAGTATGTTCTCCAGGGGAGGCGTCCGATTCTCAAATGCTCAGGATTAAGCAGTAAATTGATTGTGTTCCCTGCACACACTCCAATATGTGTAATAAAGGTGCAATGTTTATAGTGGTACATTGTGTGCACTACCATATAGGTATTCCAATAAATGCAACTTCTATTCCAAAGTTCTACCCCTCTCATTTATAAAATGAGGTGAAAAAACAATTTTCCTTTCAGGTTTGTGCAATCTGATCTCATTACCTTCTATCATTTTATTTCCACAGTGAATCTGTTTCTGACCATGACCAATCTTGAGAAAAGCCTCCCTCATTTATTAATAACTTTAGCGAAAGGATTCTGTGTCTCTGAAATGACCATGTCATTCACAATGTACCGACCACCCCACGGATGATCCATCCCTCTCCATGATTGATCAGTTGCTCAGACTTCTTATTTTCATTTACTTTTCTTAAACTATTCTGTAGCCAAACCTGGAATTAGTCACTAGTGAAAACTATACCATCTCTGGAATCATAGTTCCAAACGTCTACCTGACTACCACTGACTTTCTAGTTCATTGTCTTACTTAATTTAATTGATGGTCCTTGAATTTACTTACCACTTTTAATGTAATTTATTTTCATTTTTTTTAATGTTTGTTTATTTTTGAGACAGAGGGAGACAGAGGATGAGTGGGGGGGGGGGGGTGTGGTGACAGGGAGAGAGACACACAAAATCTGAAACAGGCTCCAGGCTCTGAGCTGTCAGCACAGAGCCAGATGAGGGGCTCCAACCCACGAACCGTGAGATCATGACCTGAGCCGAAGTCAGACACTCAATTGGCTGAGCCACTCAGGCGCCCCAACTTACCACTTTTATACCCCGCATCAGTCACTTCCTGAATTTACTTTCCTCTTTGAATCCCTTGATTTTTGTGTTGTATCATACCCCCTTCGCAAATTCTTTCAATTCCTGACTGCCTCTCCTTCCATTTTGCTCACACTAATTGGAACGCATTATGTACTTCTATACTCACATAAGTGCAGGTAAACTTCGCTAGAGAAAATCATAAACAAATATGTTTAATTTCATTTTTCTAAGTCAAGTTTACTGAGCTACAACTTACATAAAATATAATTCGTTGTATTTAGGAGTACTAGTTTATGATTTTAACAATCGCATATATATGTGGCAACTACCAGCACAAAGATATGGGAAATTCCCTCCCGCCCCTTTGTAGTCAACATCTTTCCCCACGTCCAGCCCATGGCAAGCACTTGAGAAACAGAATATACAAATAACAGCCACACAATATATAAAAATAGAATTCTGCCCCATAATCTGCAACAAACAGTTCGGGAAGCCAAACCGCAACCTTTGTAGCAGTCAGTCCAGAACAGCCAGAACTTGATTAGTAACTACAAACTTCCCCAGTTTTTCCTCTGCTTTTAACTTTGGGCCAACTAGAGAAAGATGGATAGTCTCCCTTAACCCATGACATAAGATTCTAGCTACTAGTTAGCTGACCTCGCAGCTTCTGAATACCAAAGTCTGCAATCGGAGCATACCCTAAATTTCTTTTTTTTTTTTCTTACTACACAGATCTGCAACTTTCCTGCCTGACTCCTCTCCATTTCCTGATGGCTGACTCCCTTGCCACAGCAAGGTCTGAACTAAGAGGCTTTACTTGTTCTCATTTGGCTGGCCTCATTTATTTCCAGAGTTTTCCTGGAGGGCCTGTCAAAATACTGTGGCATTAGACCACACCCTTCGACCAGGTAGGGTACGTACAGAGGCCTTGTGTCTTGCTATTTGAGGCTCATTGAGTCCATGCTGACATTGCAAGGTAGTACCGAGTTTTCTTCGCTTTGAGTTCCTTGGCTATTTATTCTCAGTTTGATATCTGGGTTTTGTTATTGCTTTCCATTTGCTTGGCATCTTTGGTGGAAGCGGGCCTTTGCTTTTCATCTTTTTTATTTTTGTGGCATCTTTTGTGTTACTGTTTTATGTTGTCTGGTCTAAAGTGTTGTTTGTCAGAAGATGGAAATCATAGAACAGAACTCACGCAAAGACCGTACAAGTCTTATTATTCAAGTTGGCCTCATAGACCAATGAGTCTGCAGTTCTCACCAAACTAAAATCCACTTGCACAAGTTTTTCTTTGGGTCACCAATTAAACCAGAAAGGTTTTCCTTCTTCTAGACTTTGTGTCCCAGAGCTCAACTTTTAGCCACAGAGAGCAATCTTTCTGGTTTTCCACCTGCCAAAAGGCACAGATTTTCAGGTTTGCATACAGAGGAGGCCAATTGTGTTTGGGGTCTTGAGAAGCACACAAGAATATTTCTACTGGTCACTCCCAGCTTGCGGGGTCATCTGAGTCTAAAACCTTTCTCTTCCAGGAAGGAAAAAAAAAAACTCTGCTTCTGATATATACGCTCATCACAATCCTAGTTCTTATGCCCGTCTTCTTAAATGGCATAAATTCACCAAAAATTATTTGGGCTTTCAGTGGCAACTCTGAGGAACATTTGAACAACATGGCTCATTTCAGACGCCTTAGAAAAAAAAGAATATTTCTTAAGCTCTTTCTGATATCTCTTCTTCTGATCCTTTGTTGTCTCCTTCCTTTTCTCTTTTTCAGACTCCTTACCTTTTTCCCCCAAACCCCAAAATAACCAGTGCCTCCAAAGAACCATCCCTCTCATGAGCAAAATATGCAGGCAACTATTGAATGTAAATCTTCCCTAAAGGACTTGAGTTGAATTACGAGTTATAATTTAAGATGCCCCTAAACCCAAACAAGACCAGCAAAATTCATAGAAAATTTTTGAATTTGGAGAGATGCCTATGACTCAAGTTTTCATGACTTATATCACCTCATACACATATTGGTCAGAACTTCAGAGACTAATTGTTGGATGGCAAAAGCTGATGGAACTGATGCAAAAAAGGGGTCTTGGGGATCCCTGTGTCCACACACACAACAGAAGGCTTTCAAATTAAGGCAAAGGTCTTAAAAGCCATACCATTTCTTTTTTTTTTTTTTAATTTTTTTTAACGTTTTATTTTTGAGACAGAGAGAGACAGAGCATGAATGGGGGAGGGGCAGAGAGAGAGGGAGACACAGAATCGGAAGCAGGCTCCAGGCTCTGAGCTGTCAGCCCAGAGCCCGAGGCGGGGCTCGAACTCACGGACTGTGAGATCGTGACCTGAGCCGAAGTCGGACGCTTAACCGACCGAGCCACCCAGGTGCCCCAAGCCATACCATTTCTAATAAAAAATTCATTGGGCATAATTCAAATGACCTAATGGGTTCAAAAATTTGATTAAAGTAGTTGATAACAGAGACAAGATGAAACTACAGGAAATTTGGGGGATTAACTGGAAAATACTTTTGACGACATTTGAGAGTTAAGGAAAGAGCTGATGTGGCAGCAGCTCTTTATCTCATTTTGTCAATGGAATTATTTCCCAAATGGAACACTTCCTTGATAAACAGAAATTAGAAGGGGAAATAGCTTCTTTATCTTGACTGAAACACTTGCAGAACATTTTGAAAGGGCTTTAGAGAAAAACGAGAAGTGTCTTCAAATAAACTGTGGCCCTACTGATCAAACAGCTATATGGCCCACTTTACAACCAACCATCCACTGACAAGAACACTGGTAAATATTATAAATATGAGACACCAGAGATAAAATGTCCAATTCTTACAAAAGAATAACAAAGACAAAGAAAAACCCTTCAATTCAAATCAGCAAGGATATCTTAGAAAGGAAAACTCACCCAATAGCTTGCTTTTGTCTTATACGTTAAAAGTGAATTCACTATGAATCTAGACTGTTATCCTCACCAATTCTTGGTAGACACAGGTGCTATTCTTTCTACACTAAACACTACAAAATTTGCTCAAACTCTGTCTCAGAATAAACATACTAGAGAGATGGTAGGTATAGCAAATAACCCACAGCTTTTCACTACCTTCTAGCCCTTAACTCGAATCCTTGGGCTCTTGGCTGGAAACTGTCCCCTCCTGTTTTGTGATACCACCCCTGCAAATTCAATAGAGAGATATTTACTTTGCAAATGGAATTGAATATTAAATGTACACTGGAGGAACTATTACTTGAGTTTCCATAGGACTCCTTTGTTCATGATCAAGTAGGTCCGCTTTGAATATACCTTTGCCTACTTCATTGTATTTGATACATACCCCCACATAAGGATACTAACCATATACCTGACATTCCATGGGCCAAAAATTCCCCTGACATAGAAAAGATAATTTAAAACCTATAAAATTTCAGAGTTACCCTACTCAAACTTCCCCAATATCTCTCGAAACAGAAGACAACAAAGGGCTAGAGCATGTAGTTTAAAGTCCTAACCAAAGGTCTTCTAATATCCTGCAATAGCCTTTGTTTTCCTGTCAGGAAAAAAAAATGAATGAGGACACTGATTTGTTCAAGACCTTAGGGTCATAAACCAAAATATTATCCCGCATTTTCTGGTAGTATCTAACCCAAATACCATGCTGTCATCAATTCATCCTGAATTCACTTGTTTTCCTATAGTAGATCTTTGTTCTACCTCATTACGTGTGTCTGTAGATCAAGAGACTAAGTACCTTTTACCTTCACCTTGAGGACAACAATGTACCTAGATAGTTGTATCCCATAGGTTCACTGAAACCTCCTTCTATATTCTTCAGGCCTTCCACAAGACCTAAAAGATCTAAATGTCCCTTGTGGTCCAGTTGTGATGTTTTATGTAGATGGTCTCCTACTTTGTTTAGAGAACAAGGGAGCTTATACAGAGTTCCCATTTATTTGTTCTCAGTCTAGTATAAAAGCACCAGAAAGTTTCAAAAGGTAAATTACAATTTTTCCAAGTCACAAACCATTATATAGGGCAAGGCCTATCCACTGAGGGAGAAACATTCTTTCCTAATAAAGAGTACCCAGATTTATCCTAGATCCCTCACAAAATGCCAGTTGAGAGTATTTATAGATTTAAGTGAATCTGATAAACAATAGTGACAAAGATTTCTAAGATTGCAATGCCTTTTTATGAATTGACTGTCCTCAGTAAAAGAACCTCCACTTGGGGAGTTCAAGCAGGCCTTTTGCAGTTTGAAGAAGTCTCTTCAGTAGCCTCTTTCAGTATGAAATCCTAAGTACAAGAAACCATTTCACCAATTTGTTCATGAGTGATCTAGATAGGACCTTGGGGTTTAACTCAATTTCATGGAACCACCAAAAGCCCTTTGCTTTCAGTAGCCTCAGCCTCAACCTGGTTGCCAAGGTGTAGCCCCTTGTTTTCTGGCAATGGTTGCTACTGCAAAACTTGTTGATGCTTCTGCTGAGTTAGTTTCAGGCTCCACACTTGACCTCATGGTTTCTCATGAGGTACAAACATTACTACTCACTGGGAACACACAATACTTTCAGACAATTAATCACCTTCTTATGAGATTCTCTTCCTCTCCCCCTTTCACATTACTATTCAGCACTGCAACATTCTGAATCTTGAAGGAGGAATATCATAATTGTCTTACTTCAGTTAGGAAACTTTCCATACCTCATTCGGATTTATTAGGGACTCCCATTAAGACCCCTAACCTAATATTATCTGTTGATGAATCACGTCTCAAAACTGAAAGTGGCTCTTATCAAGAATTTTATCAAGCAAGCATTGACAGAACTATTAGTAATCTAAGATCTCTTTAGAAATATAGTCCTCTATATAAATAAAATTAACTCAGTGTAGCTTTTAATCATAGCATCTTTCTCTTAGCATAATATGTTTGAAATTCATGCAAGGGTTTACATGTATCAGGAATTAATTTGTTTTTATCACTAGGTAGTATTCTATTGCATGAACATAAAACAATAATTTTATCCATTTACCAATGAGCATTAGGTTATTTTTAGTTTAGAGTAATAATGAAAGATTCCTATAAAAATCCACTTATACATTTTTCTTGGACTTATGTTTTCACTCACTAAGTAAATACACAGGCATAAGATCACTTTTATTGTATTGTAAATATGTGATTAACTTTATTAGAACCTGCCAAAATTTCTTTCAAAACGGCTACACTACCAATAATGTATGAGTCCCACTTCTGTGTTCTCATCAGCACTTGGTATTATTACATTTTAAGTGCTTATTTGTTTCTTATTCCTTCTAATATATATGTAATTATATCTAATTATGGTTTTGTTTTGTATTCCCCTAATGAGTAACCATGTAGAACATATGGCCATATTTTTATACAATGATTCTATTTTTAGTGAGATGTCTATTCACATTTTTTGCCCATTTCTTTTATATTGAGCTATGGAAATTCTTTCTACATTCTAGATACCAGTCCTTTATCAGATAAACATTTTGCAACTATTTTATCCTTGTATTTGATTTGTCTTTTCATTTTCTCATCTGTGTCTTAAGAAGAACAGAAGTTTTTGAATTTTTATGGCTTTTAAATTATTATTTTTTCTTTTAAAGTCTTCATTTTGTGTCTTAAGATACCTTTGCCTAATCCAAAGTCATAAAGATGTCTCCCTATGGGTTCTTCTAGGAGTTTTAGAGCTTTAGATTTAATATTTAGATTTATAATTCAGTTCAAGTAATTCTTATAGATGGTGTATGTCATGAGTCATGTTTCATTTGTTTGAAAATGGAAGCCCAGTATTTCCAGTACAATTTCTTGAAAAAGATTGCCCATTCTCCCTTGAATTTTTGCCCCAAAAAATTAGTTGCCCATATGCATTTGCATTTACTTTTCAATTTTGTATTATGTTTCTCAATATGTGTGCCTATCCTTTCTCTAGTACTACACTATCTTGATTATGGTAACGTTGTAAGATAGTAAGACTATAGTAACTTTAGAAGTCAAGTACTCCCCCAACTTTGTTCTTTCTCAAAATCATTCTGGCTATTCTACTTTCTTTACCTTTCCAAAAAATATTAGAGTCGGTTCGTCAGTTACCTAAAAAAGCACAAACAAACAGAAACTACTAGGATTTTAATGCAGAGTGCATGAATCTATATCAATTTGGGGAGAACTGATATCTTAACAATATTGACTCTTCTGATCAAGACCTTAGTTCTACCCTAATTGATATGTTTTGATTCCTACCAAAATTCCAGTGGAAATCTATCTAGATATAGGTAAGAAGTTTCTAAAATTATATGAGAGGGCAAGGAAATTAGGATAACCAAAACAATTTTGAAAAAGAATCAAGTTGCAGGTCTCCTGCTGCCTGATTTTTATATTTATGTAACTCTAGTAATCAAGCTTGTGTGTTGTTGTTGAGTGGATAAATAGATCAATGAAGCAGAACAGAGAATCCAGAAGTAGATACATACAATCATAGATAACTGATTTTTGACAAAGGTACAATAGCAATCCAGTGGATTGAAAAGATAGAGTTTTAAATAAATGAAAATGGAACAACACTGGACCAAAAAAAAAAAAAAAAAAAAACTTCATGGGGAAAAAACTAAAGGAATAAAACTGAATCTACACCTCACTCTGTATACAAAATTAACTCAAAATGGATTCTAGAACTAATGTTAATACATGAAACTAAAACTTTATTTATTTTTAAAACACCATTTTTTTAATTTCTTGAGGGGGAGAGAGAGAGAGAGACAGAGAGAGAATGGGAGAAAGCATGAGTGGGGAGGGACAGAGAGAAAGGAAGACACAGAATCTGAAGCAGGCTCCAGGCTCTGAGCTGTCAGCACAGAGTCTGACATGGGGCTCACACTCACAAACTGTGAGATCATGACGGAAGCCAAAGTTGGAGGCTTAACCCACTGAGCCACCCAGGCGCCCCAAAACTAAAACTTTTAAAAGAAAACACAGGAGAAAATCTTTGTAACCTAGGGTCAGAAGAAGAGTTCTTTGACTGACATGAAAGGGAAATTTCATAAAAGAAAAAATAAAAGATAAATTAGATTTCATTAAAATTAAGACCCTGTCAAAGAATGAAAAAAATCCACATTGGGAGAAAATATTTACAAATCACTTATCTGACAAAGAACTTGTATCCAGAATAAATTTTAGAAACTCTCTAAATTCAACAGTAAAAAAACAAACAGCCTGATTATTTATTTTTCTTTATCAAGATTTTTTTATTGATATGGTTAAATATAATATTATTTCTTTTATTTTGTATTCTATCCATCAGAATGCCAAACTTCCTCGTACTTTATTGTCTTTATCTTTATTCGGTTTTCTCCTATTATTTTATTTTTCTGTAATCTTTCCTTTGCTTATCAAAAATCTTACCAAAACAAACAAACAAACAAAAAAAGAACAAATCTTTCCTTTCTGTAAGTATTTGCTTATGTTCTGTACCTCACTGCTTCTGATTTATTTACTAATTCTGAAATAGCATAAATTAGGTCCTCAATATGTTTCTGTAAGTTGGAAATGTCTCACTCTTATTTTGAGGTCCTTTTTGATTGTATTCATGTCTATATCATGCAATTTAATTTAGCATAAGTGAACTTAAAGAAATTTCTTTTTGTCTATTCATTATATTCCCAATTTGTATGGAATGCTTTATACTGGTTAAAAGTGACATTAAGAGTTTTTTCATAGGCCCGACACATCTATCAACATCTTTGGTAGACACCGTGTCTAGACCTTCTTCCAAGGAAGATTTTGCTGCCCGGCTTCACCAGGCAGCTTCTACTTGTCAGTTGTATCAGGCTGTGAGTCAGCTGCAGAGACCTGCTTCCTTAGAGAACACACCTCCCCATGAAGGCCACAGCCAATGGTTAAGAGAAGACTGCAAATGGGTTGCCATCTGTACTATAAGTGAGACAGACAATCCTAATGAACATATGTGCTTCAGATATCCCCACTGGGTTGAGTCTTTGTGAGACTGCATCACGGTTGGATGTTTCCTTTCTCCCAGTCCTAATTTCTCCATCTTTTCACATCTTATTCCTAAACACTATCTTGATGTCTACTTCCAAGTCATCTGTGAAATAATTTTGTTTGTTTGTTCTTAATTTACTTCTAATTTACCAATGTGGTTATATATTATTTGGGTTATTTCAATATTTCTTGCTTATATAATTTTAATTATGAAATTTACTCATGAGCCATATAAGATAGTAAAATTATATGGTTTGCTTCATCATACTCATGGTCCCTCATTTTTACTTGTTTGGTTTTCTATGTGCTACTCACTAAATCACCCCCAGACATTAAAGAATAACTATCCATCTCTATTAAATATGTTCAAATATAGGAGGTAATGATGATTTTCCAAAGCTATCATCTATCCTTATATTTGAGTAGTTTAACTATAGGATACTAGGTAGGAAATCATGTATTTCAGAATATAGAACACATTTCTTATTTTCTTTTAACTTTTGATGTTACGGTTGAGAAACCAATCCCATTCAGGACCCAAATCCTGGACATATTCCTATTCATTTTTCTTTCTGTAAGAATTTAGCATTTTAATCTGTATTGTCTGATTTTTAATAATGATGTACTTGAGTAGATGAGTTTATGGTTTTTTTTAATCATTGTGTAAGGATGCAAAAAATGTTTTTTATGTTTTAAACAATTTTATTAGTTCTTTAATACTTTTCTTCTAGTACCTCTTTAGTAAACTTCTATTATTCATCTCCAGGACCCATCGTTTAATTTTTTGTCTACTTTTAGCCATTTTGAATCTTATATTTTCTTCAAGCTTCTATTGAATTTACCATGTAACCTGCTAAAGTACTTTTTATTCCTCCTATCATATTTTAGAATTTCAAAAGCATTTTCATATCTGAATGTTATATTTGTAGCACCATAAATTCACAATTCATTGCTGCCTCCCATCTCCTAGGAGATATTGATTATAGTGGTTGTTATTTTGAGATTTCTCTCCTACTTTCTGTGTTGTTTTGTTTTTCCTGAAATAATTTCCATTTTATGGTTTTGGTTTCCATATTTCATAAAAACTTTTCTTAAAAGTTTTTTGCTCTTATTTTTTCATTTACATTTAAGAAGGAGGAACTACAATTTAATTGAAAGTTCAGTTCTTGGATGGAGTGTATTGGAAGTCAGGCTTTAAAACAAATCAATAAGACAGTGAACCAGGTTTCTCAATAAGCAGCAGACCAATTTCTCCACACATGGATACAATAATCTCCCGCATGGTGGGAGGACTGGGCATGAATCTCCATGCCAGCATTATGGGATCTACCGAGGTGCAGAGGTAGTCTCATTGGTGAACATGTAGACCTTCTTATTCTGAAGCTGTGTTTACACTGGCATCTCACAAGCATTGTCAGCGTGCAAACCTTAGAAAATACACTTCTAGCTTCTATTAGAAGGTCAGCACTCTGTCCATTTGGAAGGACATTTGTTCATTTAACACATATTCATTTGATTCTGATTACATGCCAAACACTGTTATAAGTAATTGAGATATATCAATAAAAATAACAAAGATCCTTACCCTAATGCTGCTTACATTCTAGAGATGAATCAAATTTTGAACCGGTCTTTATGGTTTTGGCCTTACCCCAAAGCCCACTTTTGGAGACTTTTTCCCAAGTCATGATCCTTTAGGGAGGTTCTACATTGTAAATCCATTAACTTTCCTCCCTGCAGGCTTAAGTGTCCGCTTGCTTTCTCTTTCAGCCGAGATAGGTCACATTCCCTATCTATTTTCACCTTCATGATTTTGCTGAAATTCTTGTTAATATCATCTATAAAAACTTCAATGTTGTTTTATTTTTTAATTAAAATATGTTAAAATATTATTTAAACTAACAATATATACACAGTCTAACATTAGTACATGTACATTTCATGAATCTTTGTTTATATCCTTTAAAAATTGTTAATGTTTTTTTAAATTTATTTTTGAGAGAGAGAGAGAGAAAGAGACAAAGTACGAGCAGGGGAAGGGCAGAGAGAGAAGGAGGTACAGAATACAAAGCAGAATCCAGGCTCTGAGCTGTTAGCACAGAGACCAATGTGGGGTTCTAACTCATGAACCAGAGATCATGACCTGAGCTAAAGTCGGATGCTTAGCCAACTGAGTCACCCAGGCACCCTTATTTATACACTTTAAACATTATATGTAGTTTCAGTTTTCACATGGATGATAGATAATTGTTCCATAGTTAAGTAATGACTTTTTCAAAGGACTAATTGCAAATTTTCTAGATAGTCAATGCTGATAATTTTAAGAACCAAGTTTTAATTTCAGTATATGATTATATAATGGAACTTCTCAGTAGAAAGATAAATCCTAAGCAAGATTGATTTGAATTAGTTTTCAAAAGAAAAGGGTGGAGGCAATCTTACACTGTGATCTCATTTAGATTACAAATTCAGAGTTCATTTTCAGATTGATGATACCAGTTGCAACATTAATAACTTCACAAATTGGGTAACATAGATTTCTCTGTCCATGAATGGTTTTGTCAGTAGTTGTTTATTATTTTTTCTAAAATGCATTTTCACTGTAATATATTCTTCAGAATGAACAATTTTGGCTTAATAAAAGGAATGGTGACATTTCTGCCCTCTCAGGACTAAAGTAACCATCTCATCTTAAAGAAAATACTTTTTACCCTGCATCCAGATGCTCTGAATTGCTAGCATAGTAAATAGATAGTTATTATCATAAAATATTCTCCAACTTTTGCAGTCATTTATAAACAGTAAATCCTTAATAGAAATTATATTATGATCAATATCTAAAATTAATCAAATTATAAGGAAAATACTCGCTAAGGTAGGCAGGAGATTAGACACTTGTTCAAAACTTTCCTCCCTCCTCTCTCATTTCCAGGGAATGAGTATACTTGCCCGTTCTTTGACTTTGGATTAACAATGTGACCTGTCTAGGCCAACTGGATATTAGAATATGTCAAGCAAGCATTTGGAATTCATTTGTGCAATTTACTTCCCCTGTAGTATGTCTGTCATTGTCATGAGGAGATATTGCCCTAGGTGTCTGTTGATGCCTCGGTCTACACCCTACAATGAAAATGTGTAGGGCGCATTCTTCAGTGTCAAACATTGTCGATGTGGTATCACATCTTGAAGCAGAATTATACCAGTACCAATAGGCCCACAGTCTTCGGTATAAACAAATCCTTGCATTTCATCCTACTAAGACTTTAAGGTATTTGTTATCAGCTTGAAACAAAGATGGGGTGCTGCTATAACAAAAATTAAATATATGGCACTGGTTTTGAGATTGACCAGTGAGTGATAAGGACACTTCCGTGTGAAGCACGATAACGTGACAAGGAAATTGTTAAGAAAAATTACGACCTGAATTGTAATATAGTGGTGAAATATTTGGCAAACCACAGCCCGCTGCACCTTCTGAGATGGTACCTTTTGAACTTGTAGACTTGGACATGATGATTTATAGACAGAATATTGGAAAGAATGTGTACTGGCTCTTATTATCTGTATTTTGATATGGTATTACCTAAAATACTGACAGCAGAATTAAGTGTAAATACAGTAAGTACCTACATTCTAGAATTTTTTTAGTTGGGAATAGAAGATTCTAATCTCTTATATCTTAAACCAGTAAAAGATTCTCAAAATAAAGGCAAAGGGACAAAATCTTAGGACAGACTATATTCAGGATGCTATCAATAAAGCATGGCCTCAAAGTTAAAAAAAAAATTCAAAGCGTGGCTCTGATATCCTTTATGAAGATCTAAAAGTAAAAAGCTGGTATCTACTGGACTCTTTCTGCTATGGGAAAAGACTCCTATAAAGAAGTATCAATAACAGAAAGGGGCATATTATGTCTCAAAAATAATTGATAACGTAAGGTATGGCACATAGACTTGGTGGGAATACCTATATTGAAGACCCACATAACTTTGACAAAGCTGCATTAGAAAAAGTTTCGTTAGCCTGGAATAAATCAGAATGACATGTTTTTGCTATAGGGAAAGATTTCTAGGCCTAGAACATTCTATGGGAAAGAAACAGGCTTAGAAAGCTGCTCGGCGTCATAAATAAAAGGTAAATATTTAAATACTTTTTTTAGAAATGGCCAAGGAGGAAGATGAAAAAGAAAAGAGTTGTCAGAGGTCAAAGCAAGAGCCATGGAGAATAATGGGCTGTTGGGTCACTTCCACAAACCAAACCAGGATAGAAGGACCTAGCAACATATGCTCAATGTGACTTCAGAATTGCCACAGATCATTCTTTTCTTTGTATTTCCCACTTTTCTAATGTTCTCATATTTCTCTTATTCTATGCAGGTATTACCAGTTTATATTGAGTTTGTGGGAGAGCCCATATAACAGATAACTTTTTTTGAGGATCAGAGGTCTCCACATCAAAAAGCTACTCTTAGAATTGATGGAAATACCAGACTCTAGAATTCAAGTCATAGCCAGCATTGGCTGAGATTTGGGGCATCTTGGGATTGGAGTGGTATGATTTTCACATTAAATGGACATGAGTATTTATGAAGGTTGTTAAATTACATTATCGTTGAAAACTGTTCATTCTCTCCCATCTCCTTAACTTTATGGGAGGACTATGTTTCCCTTTCCTTTGAATTTGAACTCAGCATATGCCTCGATTAGCAGAAAAGAAAGGGTTGAAGGTTTGAAATACACCTTAGAGTTGGGATTTCTTGTCTTATGTGACTGCCATTATCATGAGAACTTCTGGAGACAGGATGCCACCTCAGCTGGGGTCCTGGGAACAAACACTTCCAGAATAGAATTCCCAGCCACGAATCCTCAGACACTTTGAGTATCCATGAGCAAAATAAATGCTTCTGGCATTCCATTAAGATGCTATAAATGTTGGCCATATGGCAATAGTTTAAAAAATGCAAGGCAACAGGAGTGAATGACATCAGCGAGGTGTCAGTATAGAAGTTTCCAGTGCTCGTTCTCTCACAGAAATATCAGTTGGAACAACTACCCATGCATGAAAATGCCTTCACAAGATGTAAGGATTCCCTGTAAGAAATTACAGCACCTGAGTGGAGCAAAAAAATAAGAAAAGACATAAGAAAAAACACAGTGAGGAAGGTACCTTTGCACCATACACCCTTCACCCAAGTCCAGGCCGCAAAGCACAAGGAAACACCCTCACCTACAGGAAAGTGAAGTGAGCGACCTACGTCACACTGGACCTCAGCACCAGGCCTCCACACAGAGCTAGGCCAGTCCCCACAGACCCAGCCTCCAGGCCAGCTCCCATGGTTCCAGGAACCTCATGTTTTATACCTTAATTATACATAATTTCTATTTTAAAATATGTCAATAAATAAAAAATTACTGGCTGTATGTCAAAATACTCATGATGCCCACGTTTAGGTATGAGAGTACGAGTGATTTTTGTTTCCTTAATATACTTTTACATATTTTTTTACGCAGTATTTAGTGTTTCCGTAACGTTTAAAGTCTAAGAATTCTTGCGGTGGCTGGGTGGCTCAGTCAATAAGTGTCCGAGGTTGATTTTGGCTCAGTTCATGATCTCATGCTTCATGGGATCCAGCCTGGCCTCGGGCAGGCTCTGCTCTGACAGTGCATAGGCTGCTTGGGATTCTCTCTCTCTCTCTCTCTCTCTCTCTCTCTCTCTCAAAATAAATAAATAAACTTAATATGTATATATAAGAATGCTCATGCAAATCATCTTATTTCTTGTATATGTGCTCAAATATCCAACAGGTACATTTAATTGGTGATGTATCTTTTAAAATAGATCACATACTATGACTAAGATGAATCAATGTTGTTTCACACTTTTAATGATTTCATGAGGTAAACATTCATTTACTGATCTTCTGAAAAATTACTAAAACATAAGATATATGTATTATATATTCATAGATATCAGTGATCATAAAATCCTATGATCTAACCATTTTTATTTCCTTAATGCTATTCTCTAAAGTAATCTGCTGCCCGTTATAGTCTCAGATTTTTTTTAAATTTTATTGTGGCTATAGACTCCAAAATACATTAATTTAAAATATTTTTGAGAATGTTTTAAACATTCAAATGAAGCATGCTCTAAGCAGTGTAAAAAATGTGATTGTGCTAAGAAAAGGAGTCCCCCCCGGGGTGCCTGGGTGGCTCAGTTGGATAAGCAACCGACTTCAGCTCAGGTCATGATTTCGCAGTTTGTGAGCTCAAGCTCCATGTCAGGCTCTGTGCTGACAGCTCAGAGCCTGGAGCCTGCTTGGGGTTCGGTGTCTCCCTCTCTCTCTCTGCCCCTCCCCTGCTCATGCTTGCACTCTCTCTCTCTCTCTCTTTCTCTCTCTCTCTCTCTCTCTCTCTCTCTTTCAAAAGTAAACAAACATTACAAAAATTAAAAAAAGAAAAGGAGTCCCCCCGAAATCACAAACCAGGTAATGTGTTAAACACTGATGCTTCTCACAGAGTAGTTTGGGAAATCTATCTTCCAGATATATGATGAGATTTCACTTTAGACTCCCCAAAATTGGGTGGAGCCATGCAAATAGTTATAGCTGGAGAGTTTTAAGCTCAGTGAGATGTATCATTACTGGGAAGATCAATGTGTGCTCTACATACATGTATATTCTACATACATGCTAGTCTGTTATGACGGCATAACTTAGCTTGCTCTGATTTATACCCCTTTTTTGCTGACAAAAAAATTGGTAAGAAGGAAACTAGCAAATGTCCAAATTTATGGAGTAATATAAAATACAGCACACCTACAAAGAAATAACAAGTTTGAAAGCACTGTTCAGTTAAACACAGTAAAATTAACTGGGCTACCCATTTTTAGTTTTTAAATCCCAGCTGTTACATCTGTTCCTCAGGGAAAGGTTTTCTGACAGCCCAGACCCATTCAGACCAAGTTATTCCTCACCTTTCCCATCATAACAATGTTCACACTCCATTGTAAGTTTCATTTTATTATTTTTCTTTCATACCGTAATATCTACAGGGACCAGGACCAATTCTGTTTATTCACACATGTATCCCAAGTACCTGTAAATTACTAGCACATAATGCATTATTTATTTATTTATTTATTTATTCATATTTATATAAGTACTAAAATTAGTAAGTTAGTACTAAACTGTTGAATGATTTTTAGCCAGAATTTTATTGGAACACAGGTACATTAATTGCGTTCCATATCATCGATGGTTGCTTTCACCTTACAAATACAGCATTGAGTAGTTGTGACAGAGACTGTATGGCTTTGAAAAGCCCAAAACATTTCTTAAATCTGGCTCTTTACAGAAAAGGTTGGCTGAGCTCTGCTCTAAACAAGCTGCAATATGTAAAGTCAGAAGGATGAGCTAAGTCAAATGCACGGGGGAAGACTGAGAGTAAACACCTGAGAGACCAAGTTAAAGCAGCATTTGAAAAAGTCTTAACAAATGGATGTTAATCTGTAATTTAGGAAAAGATACAGATAGTGACAAACATGGTCAGAATAAAGAAGACACAAAACTAGCGCAATATAATTGCCCTAACAGGCTTTGGAAAAGTGAATTTATGGTGCATAGATAAGAAAGACTGATTTAAAGGGCAGAAGTGATGTGGAAATAATAGTATATTTGTCTCTGGCTTTGGATGAAAATAATTTTTTAAACAGCCTTACGTATTGATGATCCTTGTAGTATCTAAAACATATACCTCCTGTCTCTTAACCTCAATACCTCTGATCTTCATTATTTCCTCTTTTGTTCTACCAAACATGTGGAGTGTGCGTGTGTTAGAGAGAGAGGGAGATATGTTATATTCACATACAGTGTTGTTTTTGTTTTAATATTGACAGTGTCTCGTGTTTGCTTTCATAAATTAACCCTTCCACGTTTAACTACTCATTTGACAGGAGGCACAGGTAACAATACCAATATGAAAAGAGAAGGTGGAAACCAATATGTGCTGACAAGATTTATAATTCATCCAGATACGCATATTCTCTTCTACTTTAGAAGATATGCTAAGACCACCTGTCTGAATCCTGCAAGTTAACAGCTTTCCATAAATACAGTTTTACAAATGCTATGGGACATTTTCCTAGTTCTTTTGTGCTGATGAACTGGAAATCTAAGGTACGTTTTCTTCTTTTTCCAGATAAGCAACAGACTTTTGGGGGGGTGTGAATTTGTTAACTGGAAGGTTTTGCTAAATTCCATCACACTAAGAAACATCTATTATACACATCAAGGACTTCACTGTTAACGTTGGAAACAGACATGGAAATAAATACAAGTAACGTATCTGGTGATAGTGCAAGTAATAAGGCACAGAAAAGAGACGGAAAAGAGACTGAGTGAGCTCTATTAAAAGAGCCAGTAGAGCTAGGATTGAAGAAAGAGTGTAGAAGGTTAGGTCAGCCTTCCGAAAAGAGGTACAAATCCAACATCTGGGACTAGTCAACACGTAGTCAATCTTGAATTCTCCTGAGGGCTTAGACTTGATTTCTAAACTATATATTCAGAATTTCTTTTCATAAATGTACTATGTGCTTCCACTCCAAGTTGGGTATAAACAAACCTAATAATCCCACATGATTGAAGGTTTTGAGTTTATATTCAGTTTTTCAAACTCAAAGGAGAGAGGAGATGCCTCTATTCACCTGGGTTTCAAATCACTGTTCTCTGAAGCAAGATTGACTGAGGTTTCAATTGATCTTCTTGACATCTCCCAAAGACATAGTTTAAAGATTTTATAATATGAGATATATTAACAACATAAAATAATCATTATCAAGTTATTTTACATGTTTATTTTCAACTCTCAAATCAGGATGTTAGGAAGGAGAAAATATAATTTACTTCTTTCTCAAAATTAGGAAATGTTTCACTTTTAATCAATCCAAACTTTTTAATTTTTGCTAGAAATGCTTCAAAGGGAAAGGAAAGGTCTTGGGGAATACAGCTAAACTAAGTATTATATCATGTTTTCTCAATACAGGGATGGCTAGGAATGCTTTAATCAATTTGCAATTACAGGCAATATGAATTTGTTTCAAATACCCTGAATAATGTCAGGCTGGTTAGGTTGAAAGACAGTCAGACTCTGAAGACTTTCTCTAATGATTTTATCAGAAAACATAAGCTGGTTTAATTGTGTTTTAAATGCGATGACTGCTAATAGGACCTTGGGGACTCCCTCCAGGGGAAAATTTTCATTCAAAATACGTATGTAATTTGGAAATGTTGTTTATATTATTTCTTCATTTAAAAGTTAAAGAAATATTGAATTCAGATAAGTGACAGGATGTGTTTTTTGAAATGTATCTAATTTTAAGCGTGCTTAATAACTATTGCAGAATTATCAAATATGATGTTTTAGTGTATAAAACATATTCTCTGTTCCTATAAGTGAAATTGTAGAAAATGTGAAGGGCAGGTAAAATCAAAATTTATTTCCTATTGGATAAATAATGACCCAATTGAAAATTTTAAATATTTGCATTATCTTATTGTTGCTGGGAGAAAAAAGGAAAATGCATTTAAGAGAAGTGAGAACAGAAGATGTGAATGGCAGAGCTATAGTGATGTTTTTAAGTCCAACCTTCAAAAAAAAATTGAATGCAGTAAAAACAAAAAGGCTATGTCCAAAACAGCTCAGTTATTGACTGAATCCTACCCAGAGGAAGGGCTCATGCAGCGTAGGAAAGTGATGGGTCCAGGCCCTATGTCTTGGTAGATACATTTTTGTGGGGTTTCTCATAAGAATTATCCTATGGAGAATGCTTATAAAGCTTTGAGCTTTCGGGGCGCCTGGGTGGCTCAGTCGTTTGAGCGTCCGACTTCAGCTCAGGTCACTATCTCGCGGTCTGCGAGTTTGAGCCCGGCATCGGGCTCTGGGCTGATGGCTCAGAGCCTGGGGCCTGCTTCCGATTCTGTGTCTCCCTCTCTCTCTGCCCCTCCCCCGTTCATGCTGTGTCTCTCTCTGTCTCAAAAATAAATAAATGTTAAAAAAATTTTTTTTTTAAAAAAGCTTTGAGCTTTCACTTGAACTTTATAATGTTGCAGCCCAGGGAGAAGAAAGGAAGACTTCTCTATACACATGAAGATTATTTCATTTGCTAAGGTATTTATTTATTTTTAAAAATTTTTTAATGTCTATTTTTTTGAGAGAGAGAGAGAGAGAGAGAGACCGTGAGCGAGGGAGGGCAGAGAGAAGGAGACACAGAATCCAAAGTAGGCTCCAGGCTCTGAGCTGTCTGCATCGAGCCTGATGTGAGGCTCGAATTCACAAACCATGAGATTATGACCTCAGTCAAAGTCTGATGCTTAACCAGCTGAGTCACCCAGACACCCCCATTTGCTAAGATATTTAAAGCCAAGGTTACACAAAGTGTTTTTTTTTTTAATTTTTAATGTTTCTATTTTTGTTCCTATTGTCCATCAGAAGCTTCTGATGAAAGATAGGGTCAAACTCTTTAGATCTCATATATGATATTATGATTCAGTCTGAATTATGCTTTCATTTATATCGTCAATATTAACTGAAGCCAATTATGTGTCAGGTTCCATATATAATGATAGAAAGAAGAATTAAAACAATGATCGTATTTAAGAAGTTTCTAGTCTACCACATTGAGTTGTATGTCTACCAATCGTTCATTTTTAAATTTACCTCAGTCTTCTTATTCCTAAGATATGTAGTTTGGAATAATAAATTTAAAGCACCTATCCAAACATTAAACTTAATTATTTGAATGCAACTGAAAATTCCCTCATTCTCATCTTGAAGAGGAAAAGGATTAAAAAAAAAAAAAAAAAGAACACTTGCCCCCTTTAAAGAGAAAATATGGCACAAGCATATACAAATTATGACTCTAAATGATGTAGTTTTATAAATCTTTATTACTATGTAGTAGCAATGGAATTTTAATGGACTTTTCACACATGAAATATGAACATGGAAAAAAATCAGAAGGCCGATTTCCATGACAATTTGCTCGCAGGCAGAACTGGAAATATTTATTAAGAAAGGCTCTATATACAAATATCAAATCATTATGTTGTACATTTGAAACTAACATAGTGTTATATATCAATTACACTTCAATGAAATTTTTTAAAACACCGCTAAGCAATACTGCCCTTGCTAATGTATAATGACAGTTATATTGAAGTCACCACACTTATCGAGAGTGTATTTATAGTTTATAGAACCCATTTACACTAGCAGTTAGCTCGCAGACTTATCCATGTATAAAATATCCTGTAAGTGATTAAATCAATTAGGTGTATGGACAAATGGATTAGAAAAATACGTTTTATATAGAGTAAAATATATGATTAAAAGCAACATTTTATAGCTTCATTTGGAAATCTCTAGAAGCCTTTTTTTCCCTACTAAGTAAATTTGAACTGTTAGGAAGTCCAGAGCTAGAGACATGTGTTATGTTTTTTAAATGGCCTCTGTAAGATGACAAATTCTTTGTGCCTCTGTATCTGTTCAAAAACCCTTAAGATCTTCTAGGAAATAGTTTGAAAAATAAGCTGAAAGTGTGTAGTTTAAAGTTAAAATATTGCCTGTTTCATTTTCTCACCTCAAGCCTAAAACATGTTGTATATGACATTGTATTCTTTCCCAGAGGAAGGGGGATCATTGTATATCCAAATGTACAATGTTACATCTTAATTTGCTGGCGATCCTGACATGAAAGTCTTTAAGTGTATGCAGAATATGTTGCAAAGGAGGCTGTGTCTTGAAGACGTTTTTTCTCTTGTCATTCTAAACTCATATAGTAGCTGTGTTAGGTAGCACTGATGAGACAAGAGTCTGAAATTGGGCCAGCCACTGAAAGATTTATAATGTGAAGTTCTGAACACTTGGGGGTCACAAATTAATTGCTTTTCTAAAGACAACTTAATCATAAACAAAGTGGAACATTGTAATTTATCCTTCTGGATGACTGAGAGATTTAGGAGACACAAAAATTAGTAAAGATATTAGAGATTAAAAAAAAACACATTTAGAAAGTTGAACTCCCATTTGGATCCTTCTATGGGGCAGCTGAAGATGCATTAACGTTTCCTTCTTCTTCTTTTCATCTTTCACAAGAAAGATTTTACTACATACGCATCAGGTATAACTTACCACATAAAACATTGGCAAGATAATTATTTTCTGTGACATCAAAGTGTCATGATAAATAACAGCTACCAAGCAGTTTTCAATCTCCAAGTAAGTTTTGTAGAATTAATTCTTCAAAGTCAAACCACTTTACTAAGTTGAGGATTTCCTTTTTATTTTGAATTTCAGTACTAAGAAGCCTTCAGTACCTTTTCTGGTCTTCTACCTTCACAGTACACCTGAAAGCCCTACCAATAATTGATTTTCATTCTCATTCAAATGTAAGCATCAGGCTTCGGAAGTTGGATATATACATATTT
Source organism: Felis catus (assembly GCF_018350175.1). Taxonomy (NCBI): domain Eukaryota; kingdom Metazoa; phylum Chordata; class Mammalia; order Carnivora; family Felidae; genus Felis; species Felis catus. The sequence goes on along the minus strand of NC_058375.1, from coordinate 179,169,621 downwards.
TACCCAGTTTCAGGATTTAAATACAGTATAGGAATTTCAAAATATATTTCATACTTCACATCATTGTGTCCTTTGCTAAGTTGTAAAGAGAATTTACTCAGATAAAGCTTAATTTTATAAATTATACTAATAGAAAGAAAATATTTATTTAGCTCTGATGATTTATGATAATGGATTCCCATTTTCATTTATCTTTCTCATAAATGTGATACTGAAAATCTTTATTTGTTTGCTGATTGCCTGCATCCATCTCAATTCTTTCTAATAAAAAAGTTTCTTATAAAACTCTTTTTATGGGATTATTCATCCTCCTACATGCGAAATAGACTGATTGATAAATAGGCATATATTTATTCCAATTGTTTCTGCATAAATTCTGCATATATCTATATGATTAGATATAACATGCATCAATTTATCAAGCTCAAAATTATCTTTTGTGATGAGTATGTGATGAGTATGGCCATTCAATATGGCCCATGTGGTCAAGAGCCTTTTTATATTATGTTTTACTACAGAGGACGGAAGTGGGGTCAAATAAAGTTATATGGATTTTAACTCATTAAATAAGTGCTCTTTAATCGTAAAACTCTCCCACAAAGTGATGAACTGCTTCACAAAATAAATGAAAGCCCATACACTGGAAATATTCAAGCAGAGGCCAAATTGGCTCATGTAATAGGTTTTGCTAAAAAAAGAGAAAAAAAAGAGAAAGAAAAACAAAATCCATTACTGAATATGTGGTATCTTCCAAAATTAAACTGATAAGAACAGATACTACACTTATTCTTAGCCAAAAGGCAGAGAAGCAATATACCTTCCGAAATTAGTATCATGACATGTAGACCCTTCCCTACCAACATCTGTATCCCTTACGTCTCCTCTGCTAACCACTTGGCAAAATCCACTATGATTTTTATTACCTACTACAGTAAATAAATGTCAATAGAACAAAACCAATAGTTGAGACCCAGGAATTCTGCTTCCAGCCCTGACTCACTGTGTTTTTATAAAGTTAATTACTATTAATGTCATTTTTCTCACTTGAGAAATGAAGGCATCTCAAAGGTCAGACATATTTTATTACCTCAACATGCTTTGAAAACCTGATCTCTTCAGGTACTGGTCTTAGATCTAGGTACAAAGCAGTGAACAAAATAACTATGAACCTTACCCTCACTAGAATTAAATTATATTGGGAAAAGAATTACATAAATACACACGCACACACACAATAATGTGGATCTTTCAAACTTCAGCTCGAATTGAAATAAGGGCTATGGAGTAGAATAAGAAAAGGGATAGAAATAATTTTTGTTGGGTGAACAGTGACTGCTTTTTTGAAGAATTGGATTTTAAGTTGAGATGTAAACCTGAGAAGAAATCGATCAGGGAAAAAAGAGAAGGAAAATGCCAAGCAGAGAAAATAGCATGTGTAAAGGTCCTGGGACAGAAACAAACCTGGGTTTTCTGAATAACAGAAAGAAGACCAGAGTGTCTTAATCATGTGAGTAAGAGGAAGAGTGGGATAGGTAATATTGGTAAGGTTGACAGGGCAATGTTATAGGCCATGATAAGGCATTCAGATTTTATTCTAAAAGGGGTAGAGGCCATTGAAGAGATTTATTGTGAGAACCGACACGTTCAAATTGATGTATATTATTATTTTTTAATTTCCTGCTCTGTATAGAGAACGGATAGGAGGATTGGCAAGAGGCCAAATAAGGAGATTAACTGGGAAACTATTGCTGTGACCACTCAAGATATTATTCTGGTTTGAACTACATACAGTCCTAGAAGTATAAAGGGAGAAAAATAGGGAGGTATATTTTGGACATTTCACGAAAAGAATTAGGATAATTATTTTGCTGGAGTGAGGTTGAGGTAAGTTTCAGGAAAACTGCTAAGTTTTCACTTGAGCGAGAGTTCCTCCAACTAAATGGGGCAAAGACTGAAAAGTTCAGTGTTAGGCAAGTTAAATTTGAGATATCTGCAAATTTGACCAAGTTGTGTAAATTGGCGTCCTAACTCCTCTGTCTAACTTCCTGTAATCAACACCTTACCCCACATCACCTATTCTCACATACTTCTTTTTGGCCTTCACAGGCTCTCCAAGATCATCACGCTTTTAACTGTTCCTTGTAAATACCAAGCATCTCTACTCCTTTCAGGTTTTTACTTTTGTCATAGCTATGTGGAATACTCTGGGTACTTCTCTTCCTCATCCAGATTCTCACATGGATATTCTTTCCACTGTACAGATACTCTTTGAATCAAAAAGACTTATCGTTGGGGCACCTGCGTGGCTCCGTCAGTTAAGCTTCCGACTTCAGCTCAGGTCGAGATCTCATGGTTCTTCCTGAGTTCCAGCCCCATGTCAGACCGGCTGCTGTCAGCACAGAGCCTGCCTCAGATCCTCTGTCCCGTGCGTCCTGCCCCTCCCCCACTCATGCACTCTTTCTCAAAATAAATAAACAAACAAACATTAAAAAAGATTTATCTGTTCAGACAGCTGTGGGTTGAAGATTCAACTCTACTCATGTCATCAGCCAGTCACCGGCCATTGCACTGTATGGTTTGAGAAAGGTACTCCCTCTCCCACCATGGTGATCACTTCAGCCTAACAGTTGGGTGGGAACTGGATGGTTTCTATATTAATGGTTACTCTCCAGGCCTTCAAAATTTGGTTTCTATTTGATGATCAGCATAGCTCAGAGATAACATTAATTCACAGATAGCCTACTTGTAGCTGAGAGCAGCTTTTCTGTTGAATTATTTTGTACAGTAGGTTGCCAAGAGTTACACATGTGAAGATTCTTCATAAATGCTTTTGATGATGAAAAGATCTAAACTCTATTTCAGGCAATGCCGAAATGTGTGCCATTTTCACAATAAGCTTGGTATTCAGCATTGGGGAAAAAAAAAGTTCAAGCAAAGCAATTTTCTCACTTTACACTAGTTTTAAAACGGCCATGTCTAAGTTTTGGGAAATAAGCCTCTGTTGATGTCAGTGTATATTGAGCATACATTTTCTAGCCATGCGATGAGTTAAAGATTAAACAAACATGATAATTACGGCCCCCCAAAGCTTGGCATGACTTTTTCCTATGTACAAAAAAGGGAAGGTGGAAATTTTTCTAATGAAAGAGTAGGTCTGGATTACATCAGTTGTTTCATATCGTATGGCCATTAACAGAGGTAACTTGCAATTTACTTTTCAGGTACTTTGTACGTTCACCTCTATAGGAGTCAACAGCTGTTTATCGAGAAATGAATATCAGTAAATCTTTCTGTTATTATGGTAATATCAGCTCAAGTTAATTCCCTGCTGAGATGGAAAAATATGATTCAGACAATGAAAAACATATGTTTTGGAGAGACAGTGTGCCATCAAATTACATCAACAATATAAATGATTAAAATGTTTCTATAAACATCCTTTTGCTTGTCAGTAATGGATGAAACACACTTGCTCCCCATTGTTTTATTTATTTTTTTATGAACAGCTGTTAATGTCATGAAGGAAACTTATTTTAACAATGTTATAATTAAAACCATATATTATTACCTCTTTTGCCACATATGTTGAAGGAAACTCAATTATTTTGGTAGCTCAGCTTTTGAATGAGATCCTCTTAATAGACAAGTAGATCAGAATATAGACCGTTGTTCAGATACCTGTATTATCTGCTTATTTTGACTGAATACTGTAAGAAATCCTTTTAACCCTCATAGAATAAAAAAAAAAATTCAGAGCAGTGTCCTTCTGGCAGGTGAATTATAAAAAATAAAGTGTAAATAATCATATCCTGTCTAGTTACACTGCTTACTGATTATGCCCATACAAATTTCTCTTCAAGTACAAAGACATTAAAGTTGTGTGTAATGCCTCTGCAATTCTCATCTTAATCAATATCTTCAAGGTAGTGCTCCTTTGAACTATTCTTACAGAATGAATTACTGATAGTTTAAATGTTACATTTACATTTATTATTCTCTGACATAACACGCAGAGCCACTGAAGATTAAAGTCGTAGTATTTAAAACTAGGTTTTTGGAAAGAAAGTCTGCACTACAAAAAGGAGTTTCTCAAAAGTGAAAAAAAAGAGAAGAGTTAAATTTTATCTATTTATAGGCTATATATCCCATGATTTAGCAGGTACCATAGGCTTTTGTTTGTTAAACTACACTTTTCCATATTAATTGTAGTCAGTTTCTTGGTCATAAGAAAAAGAGAATGAAATGTTAACACTATATTTCAACAAAAAGTAACATGCAACAAGAAAAAAAAGTCTTTGGTAATCATTATCTCTGAGTTCTGTAGTCTTTCTTTGCCTGTAATTCTCCATCTCTGGCAAAACCAAAAATGTCTCAACAATTTAATGACTTGACTGAGAACTGAACTTTTTTATAAAATCCATACGTTTTGGAACAACTCCATTTCCCAAGATTTTGGTGCATCTGTATGCATTTGTTCAGTATAGCTCAGATAGGGTTCAGCAGTCATGAGAACTTATTCACAGAGACTAAATTAAAATCAATGAAAAAAATCATAAGTTAGAGTAGGGTCAACCCTGATGAATTACATTTGCATTGTAAGAAAATGGATTTAATCAAAGGCATAAGTACTGTGAGCTAAGCATAAAACAACTTCAGAGATTAATATTGAGACTATTTTCATGAAAAATGTGGTAGTTTATGATATTGGGTAACCAAAAATAGATCCCATTTGTTCTGCTTGATTATTTTTCCATTTATAATGAAATAGGCTTGGTCTCCATTATGATCCATTAATGATGGAAAAGCTGGATGTTGACTAGAAGATTAGTATTTCTCATCACATCAAGAACATATAGTTTGAATTGCATATAGTTTCCAACATTACATTCAAGTCAAATGTTGGCTGGAAAATCATATGCTTTGTGTCCTGCTATTAGAACTTTTGCAAAACCAGATCTTCCACACATCCAGAAGTCTATATTTAAGTCTATTTTTCTGTAAAGAAACAATGGTACTTAGGTAAAAATACAGATATGGTCATATGCTATTTGCATGGCATTGACTAAATTATTAGCTTCATTTAGCCTTTTCTCATTCACAAAATGAGAATAACAAAACAGATATATTAGCTTTGTTTAGGAGCTAGATGTTACAATATATATAAAGTCTCTAAAATACTTCATGTCAAAATTAACATTTTATAAGTGATAGATATTTTGTCATCAGTCTAAATCTTAAGTAAATCGCATACAATTCCATAGGGTCACTTGATTGATCAAAATAATAATTTTCAATGTAAGGCAATAAATATAAATTGAACACTTACTATGTATACAGCAATTTTTATATGTTGTGGAGATGACTTAGACAATTAGTAAAATGTGACTCATATCCTTACAAAAATTTGAGAATAATGCAAATTTTGTAGTTGCCTTTCCAGAATGCATTTCACTTAAGAAAGTTACAAAGCAGCTTCATTCACTTCCATTACCAGAGGAAAAAAATTAAGATACCAATCTCTGAAATGTCCTTGCTTTATGTCAGTACTCAATCCAGAGGAAACGCCTACTATTTTGATATCTTATCAGATTCACCAAGCACAATCACATCTCATACAATATTTTCTTCTCCATATTCATTTACCATGACATCTCACAGTTCTTCATGGTGAATTACCTCCCTTGTGGCAGTCAGAAATATGCAGATTAATTTGAACTATGGGAATGAGTCAGCAATAAATGATGACTATGACTCCAAGATTGTATGCCTGAATGACCAAGAAGTTTGTGGCTCCTTTGTTTAACATAGAAGACATAGGGGCACCTGGGTAGCTCAGTCAGTTTAGTGTTCGACTCTTGATTTCAGCTCAGGTCATGATCTCACAGTTCATGAGTTTGAGTCCCTCGTTGGGCTTTGCATTTGGCTACACATGTGTCCCTGGAGATCTTTGGCTTGTGGGCATCAAGACGCCTTTATTTATTTGTATAGTATTGGAAAGATGGATAAAAATTTTCCATACCCAGATAAAGATTTGAAAGTTTGTCTAGGATAGGTAAAACTTTGATAAATTCAAATTTGAATAGAAGTGATACACAACCCAGTTCTTTGCCAATCAGTGTGTTACGTTTACCTTGAGACAGTGACTTGTTCAAAGATTTATACATGACTTAACTAGTCTAATTGGAATGAAAAACAACCCCCTGATGGAATCACTGTGAAAACCAGAGTTTTTCACCTTCTGAGTATTATGGGTTGTGTATATGACACTGGAATTGCTATAACTATTTTCCTGCCTTAGAAGAAGCCAGCTGGAATGAAAACAAGGCAACGAAACAAAACCCCAAAACAAAACCCCAAAACGAACAAGTTTACAACAGAAGGAACAACCGAGAGAATCACAGAGCAATGGAGCAAGAACTTTGATCTAACTCCTCTTAATATCTTCCCTACCTCTGAAAGCTGGAAATACATATGCCAATAAATCATGTTTATTTTTAAACCAGTTTGGGCTGATTTTTCTATTATTTGAAATTAAAACTATTCTAAGTGGCATACGTGTATTACAATCTATAGAATGTTGATAGGCATTACAGAGGTAATATCTTCTGGGATTAATTTGAACTATGGGAATGAGTCAACAATAAATGATGATTATGACTCCAAGACTGTATGCCTGAAAGACTAAGAAGTTTGTGGCTCCATTGTTTAACATAAAAGACATAGGGGCATCTGGGTAGTTCAGTCAGTTTAGTGTTCGACTCTTGATTTCAGCTCAGGTCATGATCTCACAGTTCATGAGTTTGAGCCCCCTCATTGGGCTTTGCACTGACAGTGTAGAGCCTGCTTGGGACTCTCTCTCTCTCCCTCTCTCTTTCTTTCTCTCTCTCTCTCTCTGTCCCTCTCTCTGCCACACACCCTCCACATGTGCACACTATCTCAAAATAAATAAATAAACTAAAAAAAATAAAATAAAATAAAACAGAAGGCATAAACTTTCTATATCAACAGAGAAATAAAGAAAAGAAAATGTGAGTAATTAAGAAATACCTACCTATTGATGTTACATCTTTAGCTCAGAAGTGTGAGAAAGGCTAACAACATTTTTTTTAATGCAGAATGCCTGAACCTATACGAAGAGAATTTCTTTTGGTATTTGGGGGATAAGTCCCACATATCAAAATGTATTTAAAAGAAAAATAATAGAAAAGAAAGATGCAAAAAATATGAAAAATGATTCTGATATAGATCAAGATCTGTCAGAATATGGAAAAGATGGGCAGTTTAAAGATATAACAATTAGTGACTTGTTTTCAAGGACTGGGCTCAAGGTTCATAACATGTTATTTATCTTAATACATCAAACTCTAATGTAATTAGCTATAGTCTCCCTTTTCAGATGGGCATGAAAGTGCATGACCGTTACATATCTTAATTTGTCTTAGCATATTCTGGAGTCATATTAGCATATGGATGCAAACAATGTTCAAATAAATCTACTTAAAATGATCCATTTCTTCAGATTCAGTTATTATATTAAGTCCGGACAAGTAAAAGAGTAAACTATTTGCACCAGAGTCAAGTTTCCAACATACCGTGTTTATGATCAGGTCTCATGGTGGAGCAGAACTTTCTGGAGCTTCACCACCTGATAACAAACATGGATATGATCCAGAAACATGCTTTGTTGAGTCTCTTGAACACTTGTGTGCTCCCCTTCAGGTTTTGCCTGACAGTTTTGAGCTGTCTATGGAAGCAAACCCCTGCTGCTATATATATATATATATATATATATATATATATATATATATAGCAATATTCTTCCAGATGTAGCCCCCTGACAGGGCTATATGAGCTGCAATGGCAACTCCTGTCCCAGATGTAAGGAGACTGTTTCCATCACTTCAAGAGCAAAGGAGGGGGTGGTGGATGCGTGTGGACATAACAGCTGCCAGCTGTTCCCCTTTCCTGCCTCCTGGTTCTTAGTGTTCCCGGGCTGGAAGCCCAATCCTCATGTTGGCCTGGTAACAGTTTGTGATGCCAATACTTTCTGCATGAATCCCCCCTAGGCATGAACCAGGCACTGTAAGGAATGGACTGTGGTGTACTTGACTGCCCTAGTGGGGGAGTTTTTTAATCCAGAGCATAAGGAAGGCCGTGTCCCTCAACAGTTGTGACACCACAAACGAGGCTTCAGTTTGGTCCAGTCGGAATCTGCTTCTGTTATTCAATTCGTCAGTCCATTGGCCAAGTCAGATGTTTCCAGAAGCCTCAGGCTTCCAAAGATAATTATATCATTTTTGATTGTGTTATCTACCAACATCTTATTTTGTTGGACACAGGATATCCTTATTAATTTGTACCAGAAAGTATATTTTAAATCTGTTTTTTTTAATTCTGAGAGACTAACCACGAATGATTTACCATGCCTATTTCATGGTAGACACTCAATAACTGTTATATGGTATTATCATTTTTATGAAAGAGTACATGTGGAATAAGGGTAGAGGCCATACTCAAAGCAAGCTAATAACTCCCCCTGATTCTATTTTCCAGAGTTTCCACATTTTTTTGTCTCAATCATTATGTCTATACAGACATAAGTGTATATGGCCAGTAGTAAGACTCTTAAAATAATCTTTAGAATATAAAAGCATTCATAACATGAATATTTTATCATCTGGGCTTTCTAGATTTGCTGAGTCTCTGATTACAATATAAAATAATATAAGTATATAATATAATAATAATTTTATAAATAATATAAAAGATATTACATTTTCTGACTTTTCACTTCTAGTGAATATAGAACACTACTCACCCCATGCTAGCTTTCCAAATTCTATAACCTTCCTCTTGAAATGAAGGCAGATGCCTGGATCCTAGTTCATTCATTAGCCTTGAGCCCTGACTGTGTCTTCACATTTTCAAGGGACTCCTGGGTTTCCCTAATTAAGCTGTTCTTGTCCACCCTCTTGACACTTTTTTGTCAGTCAACTCCACTACAAAATCTTCTAATAACCTTACAGACACTACATACTGGATTGACAGCGAACAAAAAAGATCTTTTGCTTTGTTTTGTTATAAGTCAGTAAGTCTAAGAACTTAGAAACATTAAAGGATAACAAACAGTAGAAGGTAGAAACTTGGTGGCCACTTGCATAGATTTTGTGGTTATTGTCACAAAGAGATTTGAAGAAGGGAAGAAAGAATGAATGAGTGGCGGGGAGCCAAGATGGCGGAACAGCGTGGAAGTTTTTTGTGTGTCTCGCATCCATGAAATAGAGCCAGACCAACACTAAACCATCCTACACACCTAGAAAACTGATTGGAGGGTTAACACAACAATCTGCACAACCTGAACCACAGATTTCAGCAGGCGCACGGCAAGAAGAGGTGAACTTCTTGCAGGGACCCACTTTTGCAGGCAGAGAGAGGACGGTGATGGGGGTGGGGGGAGAATACGGGAAAAGCACCCCTCCCCAAAAGCAGCTGGAGAGAAAGTGGAAAATTGGAAACAGCTTCAGGGACTAAACTAAAAAGGGAGAAAGGAGAAAGGAGAGGGTTTAAATTCCATTAAGACTGTAAACAAGGGGAGTGCAGAGACTGCAACTCCACAGTTCAATACCTGGCAGTGCTCTGGTGGGAAGGGCGACCAGGAGCAGAGTGGGATCTTGGAGGTTCTCGGGCCACACGGGGAGAAGCGGTTCCACTGCTGGAAGGACATTTGGTAGAGGCTGTGAGGCAACCTGGGCCCAGCAGACCCCAGAGAACTGCCACATTCTCTGGTGCTGGAGCAATGTTGTTAAGGGTGAAGCCTGGTGCCAAATGTGTGTTGTGATTTTCCATAATCCCTGAAATGCTGCTGCTACACTATCTCGCGAAGTTTCTCAGGGCAGCCTGGCACCTAGCCACAGTCTCAGGGCACTGGCAGCAGCAGGGTCCAGCAAGTGTTCCTGGGTGCAGCCAACATTCAGCCATTGCTCGGTGAGACCCTCCCATAGAGGTGCAGAATAGGTCAAAGCCACAGTCCTTCAGAAGTAAGGGGCCAGGGAAAACAGCCACATCTGAGGCAAAACTCGGGAGAGAGGTACTGCCTGGGGCTTGGTCACGGACAGTGAAAAAGCAGGGAGTGAACAAAAGCTGAAGATAAAGGACAGGTGCGCGATTGCTGATCAGGGAGAACAGAGTTCCAATACTAGAGACTGGGTAGTAGGGTAACGCCATCTTCACCGCTCCCACGCATGCTCATATGCACCTACGAGCACCGTAACAATCCACCTCAGTAGGTTAGCAGCGCCATCTAGTGGAGAACAGAGCCATTACACTAAGCCCCACCCAACTAGGCCAACCTCCCTCTTCACCAACACAAGTCTCACCGCCTGCTTAGTTTATGGACTATAAAGCGCTACATAGTCTGACTTCTAGTGGAAAACGAAGTAATTTCACTCCAACTTCAATTGGTTCATCTATTCAATTTTCTTTTTTTTTCTTTTTTTCTCTTTTTCACTTCTTTTCTTTTTCTTGAATACAGAAAGAGAAAAATTCATTTTTATTTTCAATTTTTATTAAAAATATTTTTCCTTAATTTTTTACTACATTTTTACTTTTATGTAATTTTTCCAAATTCTATTTTACTTCAAGCATTTTAGTTTATAGTCTACTACAGTGTATTCACTTTTTCAAATTTTCAAATAATTTCTTTTTTTTTCTTTTTTGTTTCTTTTCTTTTTCTTGAATAAAGAGAAAAATTCATTTTTATTTTCAAATTTTATTAAAAATATTTTCCATTAGTTTTTTTCCACTATATTATTTACTTTTGTGAAAATTTTTTCAAATTCTATTTTACTTCCATCATTTCATTTTAGTCTACATCATTGTATTCATTTTTTCAAATTCTCAAATGATTTCCTTTTTTTCCCCCCTTTCCTCTAATCTATCAACTACTTTCAACACCCAGACCAAAATACACCTAGGATCTAGCATCATTATTCAATTGTGTGTGTGTGTGCGTGTGTGTGTGTGTTTAAATTTTTACTTTTAATATTTTTTTAATTTTAGTTTTTTAATTTTAGTTTTTCTACCTCATTAATTCCTTCTATCCCTTCCAAATGACAAAACGAAGGAATTCACCCCAAAAGAAAGAGCATGAAGAAACGACAGCCAGGATTTAGCTAACACAAATACAAGCAATATGTCTGAACCAGAATTTAGAATCACGATAGTAAGAATACTAGCTGGAGTCGAAAATTGACTAGAATTCCTTTCTGTGAAGATAAAAGAAGTAAAAACTAGTCAAAATGAAATAAAACATGCTATAACTGAGCTGCAATCACGGATGGATGCTGCAGTGACAAGGATGGATGAGGCAGAACAGAGAATCAGCTACATAGAGGACAAACTTGTGGAGAATAATGAAGCAGAAAAAAAAGGGGGGACATTAAGGCAAAAGAGCATGATTTAAGAATTGGAGAAATCAGTGACTCATTAAAAAGGAACAACATCAGAATCATAGGGGTCCCAGAAGAGAAAAAGAGAGAAATAGGAGTAGAAGGGTTATGTGAGCAAATCATAGCAGAAAAGTTTCCTAACCTGGGGAAAGACAAAGACATCAAAATCCAGGAAGCAGAGGACCCCCATTAGATTCAACAAAAAACGACTATCAACAAGGCATATCATAGTCAAATTCGCAAAATACTCAGGCAAGGAGAGAATCATGAAAGCAGCAAGGGAAAAAAAAGTTCCTAACATACCAGGGAAGACAGATCAGGTTTGCAGCAGACCTGAAGGCCAGAAATGTGTGGCAGGATATACTCAATGTGCTAAATTAGAAAAATATACAGGCAAGAATTCTTTATCCAGCAAAGATGTCATTCAAAATAGAAGAAGAAATAAAAAGGTTCCCAGACAAACAAAAATTAAAGGAGCTTGTGACCACTAAACCAGCCCTGCAAGAAATTTTAAGGGGGACTCTCTGAGGGGAGAAAAGTTGAAAATATAAATAAATAAGTAAATAAATAAATAAACAAACAAACACCAAAAGCAACAAAGATCAGAAAGAACCAGAGAACACCACCAGAATCTCCAATTCTACAAGCATCATAATGGCAATAAATTCATATCTTTCAGTACTCACTCTAAATGTCAATGAACTCGGGGCACCTGGGTGGCGCAGTCGGTTGAGCGTCCGACTTCAGCCAGGTCACGATCTCGCGGTCCGTGAGTTCGAGCCCCGCGTTGGGCTCTGGGCTGATGGCTCAGAGCCTGGAGCCTGTTTCCGATTCTGTGTCTCCCTCTCTCTCTGCCCCTCCCCCGTTCATGCTCTGTCTCTCTCTGTCCCAAAAATAAATAAACGTTGAAAAAAAAAATTAAAAAAAAATAATAAATGTCAATGAACTCTATGTTCCAATCAAAAGACATAGGGTAACAGAATGGATAAGAAAATAAGATCCATCTATATGCTGTTTACAAGAGACCCACTTTAGACCTAAAGATACCTTCAGATTGAAAGTAAGGGGATATAGAACCATCTATCATGCTAACAGTCAACAAAAGAAAGCCAGAGTAGTCATACTTATATCAGACAATCTAGACTTTAAAATAAAGACTGTATCAAGAGATGCAGAAGGCATTATATCATAATCAATGGGTCTATCCATCAAGAAGACCTAACAATTGTAAACATTTATGTGCCAAATGTGGGGCATCCAAAATATAAATCAATTAATCACAAATTTAAAGAAACTCATCAATAATAATAATAATAATAATACCATAATAGTAGGAGACTTCAACACCCTACTCACAGCAATGGACAGATCATCTAATCAAAAAATCAACAAGGAAACAATGGCTTTGAATAACACACTAGACCAGATGGACTTAACAGATATATTCAGAACATTTCATCCTAAAGCAGCAGAATATACATTCTTCTCCAGTGCACATGGAACGTTCTCCAGAATAGACTACATACTGGGACACAACTCAGCCCTCAGCAAGTACAAAATGATCGAGATCATACCGTGCATATTTTCAGACCACAACACTATGAAATTCAGAATCAACCACAAGAAAGAATTTGGAAAATGTTACAACTACTTGGAGACTGAAGAACATCCTACTAAAGAATTAATGGGCCAACCAAGAAGTTAAAGAGGAAATTAAAAAGTATATGGAAGTCAATGAAAATGATAACACCACAACCCAAAACATCTGGGATGCAGCAAAGGCGGTCATAAGAGGAAAGTATATAGCAATCCAGGCCTTCCTAAAGAAGGAAGAAAGGTCTCAGATACACAACTTAACCTTACACCTTAAGGAACTGGAAAAAGAACAGCAAATAAAACCCAAAAGCGGCAGAAGACAGCAAATAATAAAGATTAGAGCAGAAATTAATGCTATCGAAACCCCGAAAAAAAGTAGAACAGATCAATGAAACCAGAAGCTGGTTCTTTGAAAGAATTAACAAAAGTGATAAACCACTAGCCAGTTTGATCAAAAAGAAAAGGAGAGGACCCTAATACATAAAATCAAGAATGAAAGAGGAGAGATCACAACCAACACAGCAGAAATAAAAAACAATAGTAAGAGAATATTATGAGCAACTATATGCCAATAAAATGGGCAATCTGGAAGAAATGGACAAATCCTAGAAACATATACACTACCAAAACTGAAACAGGAAGAAACAGAAAATTTGAACAGACCCATAGCCAGTAAGGAAATCGAATTTGTAATCAAAAATCTCCCAAAAAAGCAAGAGTCCAGGACCAGATGGCTTTCCAGGGGAATTCTACCAAACATTTAAGGAAGAGTTAACACCTATTCTCTTGACTGTTCCAAAAAATAGAAATGGAAGGGAAACTTCCAAACTCTTTCTATGAAGCCAGCATTACTTTGATTCCAAAACCAGAGACCCCAGTAAAAAGGGGAACTATAGACCAATTTCCCTGATGAACATGGATGCACAAATCCTCAACAAGATATTAGCCCACCATGTCCAACAATACATTAAAAAAATTATTCACCACAACCAAGTGGGATTTATACCTGGGATACAGGGCTGGTTCAATATCCACAAAACAACTAATGTGATTCATCACATCAATAAAAGAAAGGAAAAGAACCATATGATCTTCTCAATAGATGCAGAGAAAGCATTTGACAAAATACAGCATCCTTTCTTGATAAAAACCCTCAAGAAAGTAGGGATAGAAGGAGCATACCTCAAGATCATAAAAGCCATATATGAACGACCCTACACTAATATCATCCTCAATGGGGAAAAACTGAGAGATTGCCCCCTAAGGTCAGGAACAAGACAGGATGTCCACTCTCACCACTGTAATTCAACACAGTATTGGAAGTCTTAGCCTCTGCAATCAGACAACACAGAGAAATAAAAGGCACCCAAATCAGCCAGAAGGAGGTCAAACTTTCACTCTTCGCAGATGACATAATACTCTATATGGAAAATCCAAAAGATTCCACCAAAAAACTGCTAGAACTGATTCATGAATTCAGCAAAGTTGCAGAATAGAAAATCAACGCACAGAAATTGGTTGCAACAATGAAGCAACAGAAAGAGAAATCAAGGAATGGATCCCATTTACAATTGCACCAAAAACCATAAAATACCTAAAATAAATCTAACCAAATAAAACAAAATACCTAATAAAAATATCTAAAATAAATCTAACCAAAGAGGTGGAAAATCTACACACTGAAAACTATAGAAAGCTTATGAAAGAAATTGAAGAAGACACACACACAAAAAAAAATGGAAAAAGATTCCATGCTCCTGGATAGGAAGAACAAATATTGTTAAAATGTCAATACTACCCAAAGCAATCTACACGTTCAATGCAATCCCTATCAAAATAACACCAGCATTCTTCACCGAGCTAGAACAAATAATCTTAAAATTTGAATGTAACCAGAAAAGACCCCAAATAGCCAAAGCGATCTTGAAAAAGAAAACCAAAGCAGGAGGCATCACAATCCTGAAAGAACTTCAAGCTATACTACAAAGCTGTAGTCATCAAGGCAGTATGGTACTGGCACAAGAACAGACACTCAGATCAATGGAACAGAATAGAGAACCCAGAAATGGACCCACAAATGTTCGGCCAACTAATCTTTGACAAAGCAGGAAAGAATATCCAATGGAATAAAGACAGTCTCTTCAGCAAGTGGAGCTGGGAAAACTGGACAGTGATGTACAGAAGAATGAACCTGGGTCACTTTCTTACACCATACACAAAAATAAACTCAAAATGGATGAAAGACCTCAATGTAACACAGGAAGTCATCAAAATCCTTGAGGAGAGGGGCGCCTGGGTGGTGCAGTCGGTTGGGCGTCCGACTTCAGCCAGGTCACGATCTCGCGGTCCGTGAGTTCGAGTCCCGCGTGAGGCTCTGGGCTGATGGCTCAGAGCCTGGAGCCTGTTTCCGATTCTGTGTCTCCCTCTCTCTCTGCCCCTCCCCCGTTCATGCTCTGTCTCTCTCTGTCCCAAAAATAAATAAACGTTGGAAAAAAAATTTTTTTTTTAAATAAAAAAATTAAAAAAAATCCTTGAGGAGAAAGCAGGCAAAAAACTCTTTGAACTTGGCTGCAGCAACTTCTTACTCAACACGTCTCCAGAGGCAAGGGAAACAAAAGCAAAAATGAACTACTGGGACCTCATCAAAATAAAAAGCTTCTGCACTGCAAATGAAACAATCAGCAAAATCAAAGGGCAACCGACAGAATAGGAGAAGATATTTGCAAACAACATACCAGATAAAAGGTTACTATCCAAAATCTATAAAGAACTTATTAAACTCAACACCCATAAAACAAAGAATACAGTGAAGAAATGGGCAAAAGACATGAATAGACACTTGTCCAAAGAAGACATCCAGATGGCCAACCAACACATGAAAAAATGTTCAACTTCACTCATCAGGGAAATACAAATCAAAACCACAATGAGATACCACCTTACACCTGTCAGAATGGCTAAGATTAACAACTCAGGCAACAACGGATGTTGGCGAGGATATGGAGAAAGAGGATCTTTTTTGCATTGTTGGGAATGCAAGCTGGTGCAGCCACTCTGGAAAACAGTATAAAGGTTCCTCAAACTAAAAACAAAACTACCCTATGACCCAGCAATTGCAGTACCAGGTATTTACCCACGGGATACAGGTGTGCTGTTTTGAAGGGACACATGCACCCCCATGTTTATAGCAACACTATCAACAATAGCCAAAGTATGGAAAAGAACCCAAATGTCCATCAGTGGATGAATGGATAGAAGATGTGGTATACACACACACACACACACACACACACACACACACACACACACACACAATGGAGTATTACTCGCCAATCAAAAAGAATGAAACCTTGCCATTTGCAACTACATGGATGGAACTGGAGGGTATTATGCTAAGTGAAATTAGTCAGTCAGAGAAAGACAAATATCATGACTTCAATCATATGAGGACTTTAAGACACAAAACAGATGAACATAAGGGAAGGGAAACAACAATAATATAAAAACAGGGAGGGGGACAAAACAGAAGAGACTCATAACTATGGAGAACAAACTGAGGGTTACTGGAGGGGTTATGGGAGGGGGGATGGGCTAAATGGGTAAGAGGCACTAAGGAATCTACTCCTGAAATCATTGTTGCACTATATGCTAACTAATTTGGATGTAAATTTAAAAAAATATTTAAATGAAATTCTCATAAAAAAAACTGTACAAGTTATTTATATGGTATGTTGGTACTCCAAATATGTGTCTAATGTCCACCTCCATGCCAGTTTATTGAGGTATTTTCTGCTGCAGTAGGGATAGTCATTGCTATTGCTACAGTCCCACCCCTAGCCACTTGTTCATCCAGATATGCAGCATAGGAATATGTTAGCATTCCATTTTGTGACCAACCAAGCCTTGCTGGGTTTTAGGAAATTAATCCTAGAAGTTGAGGTGGTCAGTCTAAAGTCATGTGCTACTGGGGTGCCTGGGTGGCTCAGTCAGTTCAGCACCTGATTCTTGATTTCAGCTCAGGTCATGATCTCATGGTTTGTGAGACTGAGCCCCACGTCAGGCTCTATGCTGATAGCATAGAGCCTGCTTGGGATTCTCTCTCTCTCTCTCTCTCTCTCTCTCTCTCTCTCTCTGCCCCTCCTCTGCTAGCTTGTGTGTGCTCATGTGCTCTCGCCCTCTCTCTCTCTCTCTCTATCTCAAATACATAAATAAATAAAGCTATGGACCTCTCTCTGGAAAAAAAAAAAGAATGAATGATTGGCATTGGAAAAAATACCACCAAAAAAGTGTGAAAGATAAAATAGTGACAAAAGGTGAAAACTTGTCTCTCACACCTTCTCTTTTCCCAAATACTTTTCTGCATTCCATGTCAGCACTGTCTCTTGGATGCCTGCTTTAGCTACCCTAATTAATTCATACAAATTATTAAATATCTGTGGCTGATTAAAATAAGTGATTATTTTTCAGCTATACCCTTCTATGGGCTTATTCAGGATCACAGAATCCTTCTACCTGTAGCTTCCCTCTCTTCCGTATCTTTGAAACCTCATCCATTCAGCTGGGAGATGGTTAAAAGGTCTGACATTGCACATTGTAGATTTATAAAGTCAGTCCTGCTAGAGGTATGTACCACCCTCACTCACAATTGTCATCAGAATTCACCACAGGATCCCAGCAGATTACAAGGGGGGATGCTAGAACCTGTAGCCTACTTGTATAACCAGGAGGGAGATTCATTCAGATATACATGAATATTAAGGGTCTTTGCCACAAATCTGTTCACCGTGTGATTCTTTCTGGCTATTCTGCTTTTAGACTGTCTTTCTGAAATATTCAAGGATTGGGGATGAAATCCAGTGACTGACCTCACACAGGCACTTTAAAAGAATGGATCTCTTTCCATGTTTCAGTTATTGGTGCATAAGAAAGCAAAGGAATTGCCAATTGAGATGGAAAGGTGTGTGTATATACATATGCATATGTGTAGACACATATGTGTATATATATGACTGTGTGTATCTGTATATAATAAGTTTTGAAGATAGTAAGGAAATTTCAGGTCATGGTTGTTTAGAATAGCTTTCTTTATTTTAAAAATATGGTTAGTAATAAGAGTAACCAAGATCTATGTGATTAGAATTGAAATTACAAATGTGGAATAGAAATGATATCACATAATGCTTGTTTCATCTTAGCTAAATAAATCAATTTCTCTTTCAAATTCCAAACCTGAAAAATGAGAATCAAAATGCCTAAGATGAAAAGCATCCCTGATTTCCCACTCCATCTGCACCTCAGAAAAAATAATTAATGTTTATTTGCTATTTTTGAGAGAGAAAGAAAGAGAGAGCATGAGTGTGGGAGGGACAGAGAGGGAGACAGAGGATCTGAAGCAGGCTCTGTGCTGACAGCAGAGAGCCTGATGTGGGGCTCGAACTCATGAACCATGAGATCATGACCTGAGGCGAAGTTGGACGATTAACCGAGCCACCCAGGTGCCCCACACCTCAGAAAAACTTTTATCTTTGCTGCTCAGATTCTTCCTTGTTCTTCCTCCCTTACCCAAGCCAGTGAAATATCATCAGTCATCAGAACATAGCTTATGGAGCTGAATGAAAAGACTGGATTCAGAGCGCGTGAACAGGAGGCAACGGATAGACAGGAAAGCACACCCCCACAATAAGATCTGAGGGATGAGGGCAGAGGCTCCAGAAGTGGGGAAGGAAACACCAGGGAAGACAGGAACCACATTTTTATTAAGTAATATTATGGACTATGACATGAATTTTTGTTCTAAAGTTATTATAGAGATCAAAGTAAAACCTTTAGAAAGTTTCAAAATGACTTTTCTTTCTGCACTGTGATTCACTACATAGGCAGACGGTTGATTTTATGAGTTCCCAAATTCTAAGGTGGATTAAGTCAGTTAAAGAGTTGTCGCATAGGAATTCACTTTAAACATTATTTCTAAGTTATAAAGACCATAAACAAGCGAGGTACTATTATTCCCAATACTCGGCTATATACAGCCTTAGATTAAACAAATAAAGTGAAATGGCATTTGCTTTAACTAGCCATAGTATCAGTGAAGTGTATAATACTCAGGAAATATTGGTTTGAAGGTCACAGTGAATATTTTAAGTGAATATCAACAAAATGTATATAGAAGAAAGGCACATCTATACAAACACAAGCATTCTTACACCAGCCTGAACATCTCAATTCAGGTTTCTCATAATCAGTGTGCTTGCTTTGCATACTGACTCATTAGAATTGTATTAACGTCCCTATACTAACAGCGAAGATTTGGGTTAACTGTCATTTTTTTAAGAATTATTTACTAGTACCAATACCAGAAGGAAGTCAAGTAAGAACTTTACTGGTATCACATTCGCAGTCTTAGATTTTTTTAGCCAATGCCCAGCCTCAAGCAGTATTTTCTCAGTCCTTTCCACAAGAATTAAGTTACACATTAATAAATCATTTATTATTGAACTAGAACCTTAAATAGTATTTTAATTAGGGTACTGGGTGAATAGATCTTTTCTATATATCCAAATTTGGCACCAAAATCCAAACATGACCTTAGCTATGATGAATTAGATTTCTAGGTCATTTTAAAGCCATTCACAGATATTCAGAGACTACCTAAGGAAGGAAATAGTAAAGAAATTCACATCATCACTGAAACCTGTGAATGAACTTTTGACTTTAAAAATATAATTCAATTCATATGATTTTCAGAAATCATCGGATCTACAAAACTTGGTGTATTAATTCAGGAAAGATTACTTTTCTCCCTTCATCTATTCTCTTAAACTGTACTCACATTTTGTTTTCTAAAAATAAATTACTACATGTGACAAAATGACTTCACTGATTGCAGAGAATTGAAGTCAGAAGACTTTCGTAATAAATGATTTCACAACAAACATAGTAAATGGGTTTCCCATTTAAAAATTTCACACAGTTAAGAAATTCTGACATAAAATATAATATGCAGAGATATTGAGGATATTGAGGTTATAAACATCAGTGTAAAAGGGCCAGTTCTAACTCTGTAATTTTTCCCACTTTCTAATAATTGCGTATTTTTTAAAATTTCTTGCTCTTAAGAAAAATTACCGAAAGCTAGATCTAAACAGTTGAAAAAACTGTTTATGTAAGTTTTACTCAATATAGTGACAGAACTGATAAAGATGAGAAAGTTTCCTGAAATTCTTAAATACATACTTTATCTGGGGGCATTCAAATCACTACTCATTCAGGAAATGACTGTATATGTCAGATTTGGGTAAATGTGCTAGTGTCCAAAAGACAACAGGTCATGGTTCTGTTTCCTTAGTCAATAAACGATAAAGGAAGAAGTGCAAGTTCCCACCTGTTTGATCCTGCATGTACCTCCACTCTCGTGCTCCAGCAATATTTCTTTTTTTTTTTTTCAACGTTTATTTTTTTGGGGACAGAGAGAGACAGAGCATGAACGGGGGAGGGGCAGAGAGAGAGGGAGACACAGAATCGGAAACAGGCTCCAGGCTCTGAGCCATCAGCCCAGAGCCCGACGCGGGGCTCGAACTCACGGACCGCGAGATCGTGACCTGGCTGAAGTCGGATGCTTAACCGACTGCGCCACCCAGGCCCCCCCCAGCAATATTTCTTCATTTGTCTCATAGCACACAGCCCTCG
This sequence comes from Felis catus, assembly GCF_018350175.1. Lineage (NCBI taxonomy): Eukaryota > Metazoa > Chordata > Mammalia > Carnivora > Felidae > Felis > Felis catus. The sequence continues at coordinate 179,148,892 of NC_058375.1, read as the reverse complement.
GATGCTTTTTCCTACATCCAGCCTACTGAATCCCTTCTAGATTTACTTCCCTATGTACCTCACGTTATCTCAAATGTAGATTTTAAATACATTCTCACCCACTCCTTCAAATTTGTCAGCCCTTGAAACTTTAACACCATCACTTTAGAAATCCTCTAACCCTAAAATACCATCTCCGTGCAATTTAATCATTATAATAACTAGAGGGTGTTGATGAAACAATTGATTTCAAGCTAACTTTGTGTCCATTAATGCCCATGTCAATTGGACCTTCAGAACTGCTCACCTACCTTTCATGAGCCAGGGGGAGGCTCTCATTCCAATCCAAGTAGAACTTTTTCAAGTCCTAGACTAGTCACAGGCCCTCACGACACCCCATCCTTCTCTCTGTCTGATGGTGGCCTAAAATAATAAGGTTGAAGGCTTTGGTAGGAAATAGAGGTCTTTGCTCACACAGTTTAGCTCTCCTTACTCTCCAAATAACATTTCGTCTCTATCTTCATTGGTTGTCATCTTTTGTCTTTATTTTAAAGGGAAAAAATAATTTTCCATTGAAGTTTAACCTTTAACTTGTGCATTTGCTCTGGACTACATTTTTCTGCTTCCTCCATGATCATGCTTTATGAGATATCTTAAATTCCTTCTATATTATTGGCTCTTTTAACTTATCCTAGAAACTTATTCAACTCTTTAGACTTCAAAGATTAAAGCAAAAACAAAAGAGGACAAAAAACAAAGCACGAGTTATGAAAACAATACAAAAATTCCCTTTACTCTTTACTTAGAAACTTCTTGGAATAGTTCATGCTCATGGACTTTCTTCTTACAGTTCTCATGTAACAAATGAAATTATCTTGTCAAAGTAAATGTCATGTTTTCTATCTTCCATCTCTTGGTAATTACTCAAGCATTTGACCTAAAGCTATACTCTTTTCCTAAATTCAAAAAAAGATATCAGTTATCAAATTGATTTTTTTTACATAATAATGACACATGTTCTATGGAGAAACTACAATGTGCAAAGCATCCATTATAATGAAAAGCATCTCAAATGTACCATTTAGAGACAACTGTCAGAATTTTGACAGTTTCTTAAAATTTTCTATCTAGGAATATATTTCACCATCATAGCAGAATATGTTGTTTATATGAAGTTCATTCATAATTTATTCCTACAACGTATCACAACATGTCACTACATTACACAATTACTCATAAAACATAATTTTTAATTGGCTGCATGATTTTCCATCATTTGTATGTATCTCAGTGTGGTTTCAAACAGTCCCTTATTCTGGCAAATAAGACTGTTTCCATTGTTTCAATGTTATAAATTATGCTGTGAAACCATCTCTATGTAGCTTTTGTCTGTGTTTCTTATTAATCAGTCCAAAGGTGTGAACATATTTAACTCTAATATATAAAAATAGTTTTCATAAAGATTTAACAACATATACTCTCACTAGGAGATGATCTATCTCATTAGACTCACTAATAAATGAATATATTCACTTTTAAGATCGTTGCTCATCAGGCAGGCAAAATGAAATCTTGATACTAGAGAAAATGTAGACTTAATTACTCATGAAACAGAAAGTCATATATTTATGAAACTGTTCTCTTTCTTTTACCTTGACTTACATGTCACATCTATTATCTGCTTTGTCTTTGTATCATTTACCTTTCTCTTATTGATTCATAACCTATCTTTATGTTTACCTATCATATGTTGTCAAATAGTTTCCAAAATTTTCCAATGTTTGCATAATTTATTCTTGTCATGATTTCTGACATAGAGAAACTTAAATGCTGTTTTCTCTTTTATTGCTTCTGTCACTTTGCTCTTTTTGATTCTTTTTGATTTATAGAAATTTTTAAATTGCATCTTTTTAATCTTTTTTGTCACATTCATTTTAAAAGGCTTTCCTGTCAAGAAATTTGAAAACGCTTGTTACCGTTTTCTTCTAATTTTATGCCTGTCTTTTTTCTGCCATGTAATCCCATAATATGTTTTGTGTGGGATTTAGGAATTTGAGTGGATTGTTTCCAAATACCCATGCCTGGATCTTTTGAGACACGTTTTATCATATTTGCAATTCTTGTATCTATCATGATACAGGAGGGTTTTATTGTCTTCTGTTCCCCCATGAGGGAGGGAGGGATTCTGACTCTAGAGTTGCGGGGTTGGTCAGACACAGGACATCCAACAGCAGACAGAATAGACTGCAAGCTGCAGTTTACTAATCACATGTGCTCACAGGTCAGGGAAGGAGGACACTGCGTGCCATAGAGGGCCGCACAGAGGTTACACTTGGAAACAGTGAAAAACCAGAGGCTGTTGGAGGCAGGCTTTGTAGTATCGAGAGGTTAGACTGCCCTTGGCTCCCGTGGGGAGGTATCATTGACTTGTTTGAAGAATTTTGCCAGTTGGCAGTGAACTGAAATAAATGGGAACTGTCCTGGATCTGTCTGATAAGGGACACTAATCGGCCAGGGAATCTTTTCCACGGAAACCAAGTGGGAAGAACTTGCAGTTAAGCCATTGTTGGCCTTCAGACTTGCACCTTCTGTCAAGGTGGTACAGAATATTGGAATGAGTTTGCAAGTGCCTACCTCAAAATTCTTCTTTTAACTGCACACACTTTCCCTCTCTCTGTCTCTCTTTATGTCCCTCTCTTTTTTAGTATATGATCACTTAAATATTTATAAAAATAAGTGGTGTTGAAAGAATAGAGATGAAGTTGTTTCACTTAGCAATTTAAGTGAAACTCTGGATTAGGTATCTTCCAAATAAAAGATGCGTGTGTGTGTGTGTGTGTGTGTGTGCACGCGCGCACACGTGTGCACAGGTATTATTGTTGCTCTTGTTGTTGAAGAGATGGAAAACAAGTGCTAATTAGTCATTTACAGATCAAGCAAATGGATTTTGCTTGAGAGAGAGCATGTCTGGGCCCAGCTGTGAGGGGACATCCAGGAATCCCTAGGGGAAAGTGCCTCAGCACCAGGAGAAATTCTTATCTCACAAACACTGCTTTAGGAAATTTCTTATTTTTAGCAAACAACTCCTCATCTTTCATTATCTTTAAGCTTGTATGTCAAAATCCAACCTACAAAAAGAGGCCCAAATTTTAAATCAATATGCACTGTTCAGTTACTCCATTCACAATTCCAAAGAAGTGATTTATGAAGTGGGGAACAGCTTGTGTGAGTTTCTATAACAGCTTAAGCCACATTGTTTAATTTATAACTTACTAGAATTTTACATTTATTACAATTTCTAATTCAAAACACAATTATACTGATGAGAATGTAATGTGTTCATCCTTTTCGCAAACCAAAGTGCCATGTCTTACACATTTTATATCATCAGTTAATTCAATAACCTACATATAAAATAAGTTATGGGTAACATATTTTTAAGTCTGAAACATGTCATATTTTGTGTTAGTGTCAATATCTAGTTAGTGTAAAACAGTTCTGTATTACGAGAGTGTTCTAGTGAATGTACTGTAGTTCACTTAATTGCCTCTTTCTGGCGGTTCTGTGTCCTTGCTTCCCTTTTGCTTGCCTTATGCTTTCTCATTACTATATTCACTGTGCTTAGAAAAGTGGGAGGCACATAGTAGGAACTCAGGAAACATTTTTTGAATGAATGAATGTTTTGAACCATTGAGATCCTCATTAACAGGATAAGTCAAAGAGCTCTACAAGGTGCCATGTTACTAACTGCAATGATGCTCATGCTCAACATGTTGGAGTATTCAGCACATATTTCATAAAGAATACACCTGTTGCTCAAATTGATTGGCCCACAAACCGTACACACTGATGCATCAGATAATGTATCTAAAAATCTTCAAAAATATATGCCCGGTAGCTAAACTGTTTTGCTATATTTGAGCAAGAAGGAAAAAATGAAAGAACATCTAAGGAAAATTATTTGTCACGTTTTGCCTCAGTTGATTCTACCAACACATTTAATTAACATGAGCAGAGACAGAAACATTTCTATGAGGCCCCTTAGCATTAAGGTGATAAGTTTCTCCTGCTCTCTTGTGTACTTCCTTCACACCTACCATGATCAGGATGGTAATAATTAAGCGATAAGCGTAGACTTTTTTTTCCAAGACATTTCAATAATACTATGGGACTTCTTGGCTAAAGGCCCAGTGTATATAAAAACAAAGTTAAGGGGAGAATAGAGAATAATATAACCTCTCATATTGTTAGAATTAATTATTCAAATAGTCTATCCATATCGATACAGATATTGAGTTAAATGTATAATCTTTACCTTTTGCAAGTAACTACGAACCTAACATTAAATCCGTTTGTTTAAACATACCTTACTAGCATATTTAATTTTAAGAACAGTTGCCTCTCTGTGCTGTGAATTGGGATGTACAAAATTGTCCCCTTGTCTAAAGATACCTTAAGAAACCTATAGGATGTCTGAATATTCACCAAAGCCATTCACTTATGGTTAGGTAAGGCAAGCCTCTGTTTAAAAAGCACACATTTTATGACAAAGTTAATACATCATTGTGCTATTCATTGATAACAACCAAAAGAGTTAATATTTGTCATATGCCTACAATATGCAGTAGGCTTTGTGTGTTGCTCTGAAATAGAGCCAGTCTTTCCACACAGCATCATTTATGTGGAGAAGAAAACTATGAAATTGTATAACGTCCAAATGTGGAAAGGAAAGAATGTTGAGTTAACTGATTATGAAACAAGACCATCTCAAGTTCCAACCTCAAACAATGGTGTTAAACTGGGGGCTGCCTTTCATTCTTGCCCCAGAAGTCACACATTGTCTCCAGTGACTGAAAAAGGAAAGTCAAGATATTAAGGGTTTCTTGTTTTATATTAACATACATATTAGTTTCTGGAAATAGGTCATCAAATAGATATATGTGGAGATGTAACTAAGGGCATATGAAGAGTGGAGCCTGCCCTAGATATGCCAAGACTCTGTCAAGAGAAAGATCTCTTCCACCCAGGGAATAGCTTAAGAATATCATGGGCTAGACTCAGGTTATGATGAGAATAAACCAGAGAAAGACATGAAAGACAGAAGTTAAGGCCACGTTGAATTTCACTCACCTATGAGACATGGGCCAGCCTTGCATAAATACATCCACTTTTCTAAAGAATTAACACCAACTTTGTATTCCATTTTGTAGCGTGGCCAAAAAAAAAAAAAAATTTGCATTTGACATTTGCTCTAATCAGCTGAACTGCAATAAGGTGAACTTGTGTGAAAGCTACAGACAATGAATCCTGAAACTTTCGTGCTGAACCAACTAAGTGTGTGGACTTTGGTTCTTGACATCAGGCCATCTGAGAGAAGGGAGGAAAAAAGAAAGATACTTTGAAGAAGGCTATGTATCTGATATTTGGAAGTCACAGATGTTTAAGGTTACTTAACCAAAGTGTCTTATGGTCTTCATAGCCTACATTTCTAATGCTGATTTTTATTTGTATAAATAATTCTGCCTGAGCTTTTTCTGAAATACTATGAATAAAATGCATGCTTAGTAAAGAAGAACGTCACACTTCACAAATCTATGCCACTCAAAATCTGCAAACAAATTGGTGACTGTTGACATAAATTCTTTCGAGGTGGTTTCAAGATGTTACATTTTTAGGTTTCAGATTCAGAACAATTCTCCCACTCAACTTCAAATCACACCCATTTCTCTTATATCTTTAAGAAGTCAGACCTCTGGATCCCTTTGTTGAGAAGGAAGATATAAGAGTGAATGGATGGACAGATGAGATTTTCAAGTAGTTAAACTACAAAAAAGAATGAATTCTAGAAGCCAACAAAGACAACTATCCTATTAAGGGAAAGGTGCTAGGGATGCCTGCGTGGCTCAGTCAGTTAAGTATCCAACTTCGGCTCAGGTCATGCTCTCATGGCTCGTGGGTTCGAGCCACATGTCAGGCTCTATGCTGACATCTCAGAGCCTGGAGCCTGTTTCTGATTCTGTGTCTCCCTCTTTCTCTGTCCTCCCCCACTTATACTCTGTGTCTCTTTGTCTCTCTCAAAAATAAATAAACATTAAAAAATGTTTAAAAAGAAATGTGATAAACTGTTAATTAATAACACACTAAAGTTTATTTTCACTTAGTAAGACATAATTCTTTGGGCAGGAAATTTACAGAGACTACTCCATTTTATATGAAATTAGCCACAAGTAATTTTTAAAATTCTAACATACACAGCATACAAGGAACCTGTCATACAAAGCAAATTAAGTAGAAAATTTCTGGCCTCTATGATTTTACATTTTAATGGGCAATAAATTAATGAAAAAGCATGGGTCAATGCATATGTGCTCCCTGTATCCATTCCTGTGTTGACCAGAACTCAAAGGATTCAGGAGAGGGTAGGATAAGTCCACATTACTCCAGTTATCTCTCGAGGGAAAGCAAGTGTGAGAATCTTAATCAGCACGTCTGGCTAGCCCGATGGTTGAACAGGAGACATATATTGTAAATTCGTATTAAGAAAGCATTCCAAGAATTGGGACATCCCTAATGGAAACAAGTCAATATATTTAGCTTGAAGCATTGTGATTTTTGTTTTGTTTTGTTTTGTTTTGTTTTTCAAACGGATCTTTTTCTCCCAGAGATTCTGCACATCTGGTCTGTGCTATGTTCAGTTGGTTGAAGCTAAGGTCGTCAGACATCCCTTGTCTTAATAAGATCTCAAACTTCAAAAGAATACTCTCATGAGATGAACATTCTCAAATAAAGTCTCGGATAATATTAGATAACCAGGGTATATTCAGGTGGAAAGAATGCCCCAGAAGGGAAAAGGCAGGTTTAAGCTAATTGTCACTCCTGTCGCAAAGCATTTTTCTTCAGTCGGGAAAGGGGATTGGGAGCCTATAGAGATTTCTTACTGTGTGTTAGCTTCTCAGTCACAACAGGCTGCCAACACTGACTAAAGCTTCAAAGATTAACAATGCACACTGTACTTGACCCCCACCCAGTAGTAAAAGAAGGATAAACTGTGATTTCAGAAGAAAACTTAACTGTTGTAGGAAGGAAGCTTATTGTTCTTAATGAAAAGACACAGGCATTTTATTTGCTAGAAGAAAACCGCAGTAAGCTGAAAGACATAAACAGAATTTGTTTAAGCTACAGAAAAGAGTTAATTTAATTAGTTTGGAAACAGGAAATTTTGATGATTCTGATAAAATGTACTCTTTCCTGTTCTACAGGGCATCATTCAGCCAGCAGTGCTTTCCCTCATTACACGTATCAGCTGCAATCCCCTCATGCAGCTGACCCTCATTAATTAATAATCGTATGTCATGGGTAAGATGAGTCTCTAAGTCAGACTCTTTGTCGGGCCGATTTAAGATCCATTAAGGTATATTTAACCCTGAGTGGGGAAGAGAAATAATTAGTATCGATGAGCTGGAAATCAAGCATCTTGGAGCAGTCAGGTTTGCAGTTGGCTGGGAAAAGTAAGCTGGGCTGCATTTGAGATGCACAGACATTCCTCCTTGTTATAGAGGGAAAAAAAGTTAACCTCTGTATATACCAGGGGCATCAATTTTTAATATCGATTTATATTCAGTATTTTCACTGTGTCTTGCATGTAACTACATCATTCTTTTGAGGGGTAAGCAGACTGGTAGATAAAACTACATATTCAATTATGTATAACTTGGTTTCTTTTGTATTTGCTGTTGCAAGCCCACTTGTTACTAAATGATATATTTTTAATTAGCTTTGTCTGCTTGGCACTCAGAAGGTTGAGTTGGGCTCTCTCTAGAGTCCTGTTAGCCAAATGACCTGTTTCAGGTTACGGACCTTCTCCTGCCCTAGGCAGGACAAATGACATGCGTTTTATTCACACACTGGTCTTCAAGGATCTCTATCAGTTGTATTTATTGCCTCCCCCTTCACCAGCCCCCCTCACCCAGCTCCTCCCAGACAGGTCCTTTGCCATTGTTCTACCTGCCCTTCTACTTCTTCGGGCTAATTTGCTTGCTCATCTCCACACTCATTATGCCCTTTCTTTTCACTAGGTTTTCTACCAAGCCGCCTCACAAGTCTGAAAGATCTCTTTCAACCCTGTCTTCTAAATCTCACATTTAAGAGACTACAGGGAACCGAAATGCCATTTGACCAGGCATTTATGCTTTCACTTACATGCATAGATAACCAGTTTGTATGCAATATATATTAAAAGTAGATCAGAATAGAAATTTTATTTCTTTTTTCATTTATAAAATTTTGTTAATGTTTATTACTTTGGGGAGACAGAGGGACAGAGTGCAAGCAGGGGAGGGGCAGAGAGAGAGAGGAAGACACAAAATCAGAAGCAGGCTCCAGGCTCTGAGCTGTCAGCACAGAGCCCCACACGGGTCTCAAACCCATGAAGCATGGGATCATGACCTGGGCCGAAGTTGGATGCTTAACCGACTGAGCCACCCAGGCCCCCTTAGAAAATTTATTTCTTAATGATAAAATGCAACTGTAATTTTTAATGTTTATTTATTTATTTTGAGAGAGACAGAGAGTAAGAGCAGTAGAGGGGCAGAGAGAGAAGAGGAAGAGAATCCCAAGTAGGCTCCATGCTGTCAGCACAGAGCCCAATGTGGGGCTTGATCTCACAAACTGTGAAATCATGACCTTAGCTGAAACCAAGAGTCAGAAGCTTAACCGGCTGAGCCACCCAGGCACCCTGTAAGATGCAACTTTAGATCAGCATTAGATTCTATAAATGTTCATTGATTTACCATTTCTTTAGAGTCATATCACCAAAACGAGGTTATATGCAACATACTCAAGATTCCCTGTGTATACCAGTGTTTCCAAGGAATCAGATAATACCAAAGATGTTGATCTATTAGGGAACTTAGATTATAGCGAACGTTCTTTGAGAAGCTGTAAGAACTCGATATCTTTATTAAAATCAGATATAACTTAGCTAACATTACTTGTTTAGATTCACCCATCTGAAAGTATGTAACAGAGATTTAAGATAATCAGGTGGCAACTGAACTGTGACCTTTGGAAAGCCAAAGGTAAAAGAGGGGGGAAAAAATGGAGACTGTTAATGGCATTGTATGGCTTGGTCTGTAAAGTGATGGGTGATTTTATTCAGGTTGAGTGACTTTGTCCTTTTACACAGCACACAGAAAGACTAGGAAAATTAGTGATAGTAAATAATTGGATAGGCAAATAAATAAACATCTTATAGCAGATATTTGAAAGGAAAACCATATGGTTCCATGAGACTCTGAATACGATAACTTACCAGTACCACTAGAATAAACAAATTTTTTCCCCTTTAGCTGTCTTTTTATTCCCACCATTAGAGACAATCATCTATTTATAAATCAAAGCAGTATACTACCTGCTGAATGTCACTTTTTAACATGTGAACTTCAGTGGAAGGACCCTGAACAAGATGCTTTGCCTTAAACATCTCCTACTAGTAAGTTAGTATAGATTTGTTTATCAAATTAAACAATTTTTACCTTAAAAGTCCCTAACTTTAGGCGCCTGGGTGGCGCAGTCAGTTAAGCGTCCGACTTCAGCCAGGTCACGATCTCGCGGTCCGGGAGTTCGAGCCCCGCGTCGGGCTCTGGGCTGATGGCTCGGAGCCTGGAGCCTGTTTCCGATTCTGTGTCTCCCTCTCTCTCTGCCCCTCCCCCGTTCATGCTCTGTCTCTCTCTGTCCCAAAAATAAATAAACGTTGAAAAAAAAATTAAAAAAAAAAAAGTCCCTAACTTTACACCAGAAAGAGGAAGACAGCTAATCCTTCGATACCAAGAAAGCAACAGACCTGTGAGTCAAGCCTTACTTAGAAAAGCATCAACTTGAGAATGTGGACATTGAGTGTGAACATTGGGGGCATTGGGGGAATGTACTAATTCCATCAGTTAGGATATGCAGAAAAAGCTTTCTTATCACCCCATCATCATGAATCATATTTCCATTTTCTCTAGATTTTCCTTTCCTCTTCTTCTCCCCAGGTTATGCTTTAATTGTTGTTATAATGCTCAGTTTTTCCTTTATACATCGAAAATACACAACAGAAAATTATAAGGAAAAAAAGAAATACTGCATCATCATTCTACTCAATGAAAATAATAAGAATGTATTTCCCATTTTCACCAAATTTTCGATAGCTCAAGATATCTTTTCTGGAATAACAGATTATTAAAGTAAACCCATATATGAGGTTAGAGTAGGTAACTTAGCTATGATAAATTTTATGTATTAGTGTCTTTTATAAATAGTGTGTTTTAAAAATACTACATTTGTATTGAAGGCTGATCTTCATTAAATCCTACATCCAAAAATATTTATCAGGAACCTGCATAATGAAAGAACTCACCTGGGGGTTGTGAGTAAAGAAAACAAAACAAATAAGCATCCTGTTGTCACGGAACTGAAATTCCACTGGGGTAGACAGAAAATAAGTGAAAAATTGAATAAATTATTTCAAGAAGTGACACATATTCTGAAGAAATTAAACAGAGTACTGTCTGGTGGGAGTGAACTTTTCGATAGTGAAAGCATAAAAGAGATTGATATGTGGGAGCCAGCTTCAGGATGATCTAGGGATGCTGGGGGTATGGTGTTCTCAACAGAAGTGACAGCCTTGAGGAGGAAACAGGGTAGAGTTTGTTCAAGGAAACAAAAGGGGCTTTTGTGCTGGGTAAGGAAAGGGTGACAAGAAAAGTGACAGGAAATGTCCAGCTACACCCAGAGGGCCTTGCAGTTCATAGTAAAGAATTTGGATTCTATTCTAAATTTAAAAAGAAGCCATTAGGGATCTTTGTATAGTTTATATACCTTTTTGGTACCATTAAGTGGCATTACTCCTACCTTATGTTTATTTGAGATAAAATATAGAATGATGAACTCAAAATAAAAGACGGTATTTTGATAGCCATTCGTCAAGTGTCAAGGCTTTGAACTACATAACTCTCTTCTTCTTCTTCTTCTTTTTTTTTTTTTGAGTTTCTAGTTCTGTGTATTTTTGTTTTCTGAGCCCAAAGCAACGATGAGAAGTTTAGAGGAAAAGATTCTTTGGAGAAACAGGAAAGTTGGAATCAAATTATTGGCATTGGGATAAAGGTTCTGATTTGGATTTCTTCCCTGACTTTTTCTTTTTAAATCCAATGGGGAAAATGGAAGAGTGTGAGCTCATCTGTAAAAGGGCCAAGTCTGATTTGTTTTCCCTATAAATCCCACATAACTACAATCAAGACTTATGTCATTCTTACATTTTTTTTTCTGGTTGTCTGAACAAAGAGCGAATCAATTTTGGATAGAAAGTAACTTTTAGAGGGAAAGTGAAAATGAAGGTGTAGAAAGAAAAGTAAGGAAGAGGAGAGGATTTAGGAATAAAAAGGAAATAGCAAAAATGTGTGCAAAATTACTGCATTTAAGTAATAATCTGTTCATTAATCAATATTGACTGTAATGAAAGACTCTGCACAGTGAAAGAGGGTTGAGGAATGTGTTTGCAATTTTGATGTAAGAATGCTCTTTTTCCTCAAAAAAATAAATGATTAGATAGACAAATAGATAGATGATAGATTAAGATGATAGATGGATAGATAGATTTATAGATAGATGATAGATAGATAGATAGATAGATAGATAGATAGATAACAGATAGATACATAGATTGATAGATGATCGATAGATAGATAGATAGATAGATAGAGATAAATAGATGATAGATAGTAGATAAAAGATAAAGGATATGGAGAAAGAGTGTGAGAAAAAGAGTAAAGAAAACAGCTCTGCTAAGGTAAAAAGTTTGATGTACCAAAGCAGATATACAGTCAAAGGCTCATAGATTTCCCTTATTGGATCTTATTGGTTGCCCAAACCACACTGTTGTAAATGTCTTAAGCAGTCTGTTAATAGAATCCTTATATTTGGTAGTTATCTTCTTAGTTCTTAGTTCTATTAGTTATGTTCTTGTATGTTTTTTTCTTGACTGCTTACATAAACTTCTTTCCTTGTACTATGAAATCGGACAGCTAGTCAACATCTGTGAAAAAGAACTGTTAGGGTTTTTATTAGAATTCCAGTAAACTTATAAATTAATGACCAAGATCAATTATCTACAATGCTGGGCTTTCCGATCTATAAAGATCCTTTGTTTATATGGATCTTTACAACAGGGATTTTTGAAAATACCAAGGTTGGGGAAAGATTTTATTTTTTCTTGGGGTGGAGAGTTTACTGGGAAGACTTCATGACCATCAGTGACAGGTATCACAAAAGGCATTCCAGGACTGAGAACTAGAAAATTGAATTCCATGACATTTACAGTCCCTTCTAATTTTAAAGTTCTGTATATTAAAACGAGTTATGCAAACTAACGTTTGAATGTTATTTCTGGCCCTTTCTAACTGGAAAACTTTGAGAAAATTGCTGAACTTTCCTGAGCAACTTTTATTATCTTGAACTGGGTTTGGTCATACTTCAAAGTATGACTGGAAGGATTAACCAAACACTTAACACAGTATCTGTTTCTCAGCCGATCAAAACATGTACTTCCCTTTTCTATCTCTATAATAATTTGCAATGTCCTAAGGGATGAAGGTGCTCTGTATAAAGTAATAATGATCACAAAATTATTAATGATAACCTTAAACCAATGTTATGAATAATCAGAATCATATTTCAAACATTGCTTTAAAATACATATGATTTCTGAAATCTCAAGACCAGATTCATTTAAATTATTGCACAAGCATGTTTTTTGAGGGTTGAGGAGACTTATTTCCAAGAAGTCCATTTTAGATCAGAAATTACATTCAAACACTAGTTTGCACAACTAGTTTTACTACCTAGAACCTTAAAATTAGAAAGACTTTGAAGGTTATGCAATTCAACTTTCCACACAAAGATAAATTCAAAATGGATGAAGGACCTAAATATGAGACATGGAACTATAAAAATCCTGGAAGAAAGCACAGGCAGCGATATCTCTGACATCAAACATAGCAACTTTCTAGATATGTCTCCTAAAACAAAGGAAACAAAAGCAAAGATAAACTATTGGGACTACATCAAAATAAAAAACTTCCGCACAGTGAAAGAAACAATCAAAGCGACCTCAAAGGCAACCTACGGAATAGGAGAAGGTATTTGCAAATCACATCTGATAAAGGGTTAGTATCCAAAATATATAAAGAACTTAGACAACGCAACAGCGAAAAAAACATATAATCCAATTTTTAAAATGGATACAAGACATGAATAGACATTTCTTCAAAGAAGACATACAGATGGCCAACAGACATATGAAAAAGTATGCAACTTCACTCATCATCAGGGAACTACAAATCAAAACTACGATGAGATGTCACCCCACACCTGCCAGAATGGTAAAACACACACACACACACACACACACACACACACACACACACACACAAACAGGTGTTGGTGAGAATGTGGAGAAATAGGAACCCTTGTGCACTGTTGGAGGGAGTGCAAACTGGTGCCGCCACTCGGGCAAAGAGTATAGAGATTCCTCAAAAAAGTTAAAAACAGAACCACCTTACATTCCAGTAATTGCACTACTAAATACTGGGTATTTACCCCCCAAAATACAGAAACACTAATTCAAAGGAATAAATGCACCCCTCTGTTTCTTGCAGCATTATTTGCAATAGCCAAATTAGGAAAGCAGCCCAAGTGTCCATCGATAGATGAATGGATAAAGAAGAAGGGGAGTATAGAATATTATTCAGCCACAAAAAAGGATTAAATTTTGTGGTTTGCAACAACATGAATGAATCAAGGCAGTATAATACTAACTGCAATAAGCCAGAGAAAGGCAAATACCATACGACTTCCTGCATGTGTGGAATTTAAGAAATAAAGGAACAAAAGAATACAAAAAGGAGAGAGAGACAGACCAAGAAACAAACTCCTAACTGCAGAGAACAAACCGATGGTTATCAGAGGGGAGGTGGGTGGAGGGATGGGTGAAATAGGTAGAGGATTAAAAAATACACCTATCAGGGGCACCTGAGCGGCCCAGTGGGTTAAGCACCTGACCTCAGCTCAGGTCATGATCTCAATGCGGGTGGGTTCAAGCCCCGACTAGGGCTCTGTGCTGACAGCTCGGAGCCTGAAGCCTGTGTCAGATTCCGCGCCTCCCTCCCTCTCTGCCCCTCCCCAACCCACACTCTGTCTCTCCCTCCCTCAAGAATAAATAAATGTTAAAAAAATTTTTTAAGCATACTTATCAGATGAGCACTGAATAATGTACAGAATTGTTGAATCACTATATTGTACACCTGAAACTAACCTAACACTGCATGTTCACTGTACTGGAATTAAAAAAAAAAATTAAAAATAACATGAAAAGTAAAAACCATAAAGAAAAAAACAACTTATATAGAATGAAAACACTATGTGAGGCTTGAAAAGATTTTTAAAAGTGAAAAAAATCATATTGAAGAAATTTGCGTTCATACAAATAATAAAAGATAAGTATCCAGAACATGGATGTGTACGTGAATTTATGTAGATAGCTGGATAAAGAGGTACATAGATGATAGATGAAATACAGAGACATACAGTTTCATTTATACATTACCATTCAAGAAACCGCACCAAAACAAAATGATTTTTTTAAGTTTATGTATTTTGAGAGAGAGAAAGAGAGCAGGAGCAGGGGAGGGGCAGGGAGAGAGGGAGAGAGAGAATCCTAAGCAGGCTCCGCACTGTCGGTGTAGAGCCCAACACAGGGCTCGAACTCACAAACTGCGAGATCATGACCTGAGCCGAAACCAAGGATGAGATGCTCAACTGGCTGAGCTACCCAGGTGCCCCCCAAAACAAAATGATGTAAAGCCACAAAGTTTATTCATTTTGCCGACTAATTCCCACCACACGTAGTGTCTGACCGGGATGATTTGTTTCTGCTCCATGTTCCGTGCGCATTTTTCTTCATGTAATTTCAGGATCTCCCCGTGTAGACTCTCTACATGCTGTTTCTTGCATGACAGCCTCAGCGTAGTCCAATACTTGCATGGCAGGTCAGGGCTCCAAGAGGTGTGCACCAAAAAGTGTGACAGATGGAAAAAACAAACACACAAACACATCTTATCATGAGGACCAGCTCTTGTCTTATCTTCTTATCTGACAATTTAGTGTAGAAGACTACACAAGAGTGTAAATATTGGAAGATATGGATCATTATAGGGGCTGTTTGAATGTATATATAATATATATAAAATTTGATCTATCTGTTCATAAACACGAATATATATTCATGCATATGAATGTATATTCAAATATATATATATATATATATATATATATATTCTATCTATCTATCTATCTAAAATCAATTTTAAAAAGCCAAAGCCTGATTTTAGAAATAGAGTAAAGAATATGAACAGAAAAGCAATTCAGTAATGCCTAGAAACTTGAAGGGTCCCTACCCTTGGCAAAGCACTTACACTCCTGCATATCCACCTTGGAGAAACTCCATAACACTGGGTTTAAGGAAATGTGTGCAAAAAAGGTTCATGGCAGCATTGTCTGTCATAGTGGGAAAAAGAAATAAGTAAATTACTTAACGTTTTCTAAGTCTGAAAATTGACAAAAAAATGACAGCTTTTAAAGTCATGTGATATGGCAGTTAAAATGAACACACTACGTCTAAATATATCAACACTAAGGAATGTCAGAAAAACACATATGGAATAAAACAAGTTAGCTAATAGAGAATTAGTACAATGTTAATGCATTACTTAAGCTCTTTTAAACACAATGCTACATAATCGAAGAACCAAATATATACACCAAAATTTACAAATTTATGAAAATATTGCAATCTAATTTAGACTGCCTCCATGAGGACTTTTTTTCTAAAGGCAAAGAAAATTACAAAACCAGAAAGAAGAAAGGGAGGGAGGGAGGAAAGGAAGGTGCAAAAGGAAAGAGTGAAAAAGCGTTCTAAGGAGTGCTTACATTATCCAAAGAGCATTCCCAGTTATTCTTGCCTGGCCAACAAAAGTTGGAGAAACCTATCTCTTCTCCCATCGAATTGCAAAACCAGTAAAAACAAACAAAAATCCCTGCTCTTTCTTAAGAGATGTTCCAGTCCCATGCTGCTAGTGAAAGCACAGCACTGTGACGCTACCTGGTGGATTCCTGAGGACAAAACCTCTATGACTCTTGTATGGCTGCTACCAGTCCTGCCGGGACTGATTCCTTAATGGAGACGCAGGAACTCTTCACGAGCAAGGGATGATACTTCTCTCCATGTGCTTATTATAACACTAATGTCAGTACCACAACATAGTCATTCCCCAAAGATAACTCCTGCAGGGTCAGGAAGCTCAGGTCATGAAGAACTTGGGTCTCAGGGGGTACTGCAGACCGAGGACTATAGCTTCATTTTGACCCCAGTCTTTGGTGAAGGCATTCCTTCTGTTCTCTTGTTGAACTCTCTTTCAGCAGTTTCATGACCTTTTCTTGGCACCTGGCTCTGACAGAGGCTATCAGCCATCCGACGTGCTTTACCAACTTTGAAACTATAACTCAACTGGCCAGCATTTCCATCGCCACCCTCCAGGAGAACCTTCTGCTCACGCGCAAAATATGTACATTAGCCCAACTCTTTGAATTATGCCCATCTCCACTAGATAGATAGATAGATAGATAGATAGATAGATAGATAGATATAGATATATACATAGAGCCCCTGAGTCAGTTAAAATCTCCTGTTTCATAAACAAAAAGTACAATTAAGAGCAAATATATTCATACAGTGAAGCACAAACCGAATCAGAAAGACAACACATAAAAGTCCTTAAAAGTATAAATTCTTGTGGTGCCTGGGTGGCTCGGTGGGTTAAGCATCCGACTCTTGATTTCAGCTCAGGTCATGATCTCATGGTTGTGAGATTGAGTCCCACCTCCGGCTCTGCGCTGACAGTGCGAAGCCTGCTTGGAATTCTCTATCTCCTTCTTTCTCTGCCCCTCCCTTATTCATGCTGTCTCTATCAAAATAAATAAATAAACTTTATATATATATATATATATATATATATATATATACACACACACACACACACACACATACACATATACGTATACGTGTATATATATAATGAATACATATAATGAATATATGATATGAATGTGTGTATATACATATATAAATATAAATATATTTACAAATTCTTAACATTAGCACTGTTGTGTGGGAGACATGGCTTAGTTAAAATATCATTGCTTTACATGGAAAATTATTGAATGATTACTGATGTGATTACTGCATGTGAAAACATAATTTTCAAGTAATCCAATGACAGAAGCAAAACCATAAAGAACAAAGACACAGAAATATCAGAAGTTCAGGAGTATATACTAAAAAAGCACTCAGGGTTATTTGAGGGTGACTCATCACAAATTACAGAAAACAAGAAAACATAGGAAAAGCTTGTCAGAATCATTATAAACTTACGTTCATAAACAAAAAGAGTATTTGTTTTAGAAAATGTGGTGCAAGAGGGAGTCAATACATGTGAAAAAGTCACTAGGAAGGGAATTAGTATTCACTGTTGATTTTTAAAGTTAGTAGTCTGTGAAATAGATAAAATAACACTGAATTATGATTTGATATATCATCTCTTTTTACATTTTAATAATAATTTTTAAAACATTTGGGATATATGATTCAGGTTAATGAGAAAACTGAAGTAGGTTACAATGCATGCTAAAAAAGATTTTATATTTATTAACTAATAAAACTTTTTCTGGATTATTATGTGAGCAGGCTCCGGGACCTGGGTTTTATTAAATATATTTCAAATGGACTATTTCAATCGAACACCCTGTGCTGAAATTAGGTGATTTTTAAGTTCACCGGGCAAATTTGTATGTAATCGATTTGCACACTTCAGGCCTTTTAGCTAAGCCTACTTCTGTTAGGTCTATGCATGGGTCGACTTGTGAGGGCTTCCACATTTTCCAGTGAGTGCCTTTGTTTTTTACAGAACTGATAAACCCTTTGCCACTCTGCCAGTTCTGGCTGAAATTAGCCTCTGGGATCAAAAGTTATTAGTTGAAAAGGATAGGGCAGACTGACATAGTGATTTTATAATTCTATTGTCCTAGGAAAGTAGGCTAATGAGGGTTGACTGGTGCAAATAAAAATGATCATGAAATGCTCCAGGCACCACACCTCTATAAATAGTGAAGAGAAACAGCCTATAAAACCTCTCCTGCTGCCACTGATGCTGAGCTGATAAGGTGAACCCAGCCCAGGAAGAAAAGAGAATGAGATAATCCTCTCCCCCTGTTATCTGTCCTCTTAATCCCTTTGACGCCGTGATGATCTTCACCACTTTTTTCAAAACAAAGGACAGTGCTCTATGCCCAAATCAGGTCCTCTTTCTGTTGTTCTCCTGAATAATTCAATAGATTCACTTCCCTTGTTTATGAATATACGTGACTGTAAAAACAACTCCGAAATGAAGCTGCTTGAGTGACTCCCCTCTAGTGGAGGCAGTGTTGAAAAGGTGCCGAGGGTGCAGACGATGTCCTCTGACAAGTAATTTTAAATTTATGTGAATGACACACATAAATTGGGCTTTGGCCCACCCAGACTCCTGAATGTGTAGCATACAACTACTCAGAGGTGTTTTTGTTCAAGTTCCCTGCCATCTTTGAATTTTATTAGCAAACTGAATATAGCTTGCAGAAACATATTTGCAGTACACTACATCTTTCCTGGGAAGACAAAGAGAATTCCAGTGGAAGAAAACAAAACGGTCAGAGGAAGTAAAGAGCTCACTTCCCTTCCGTGGCTTTTTAGGACCTTCATCTATACTAGCGGGGGCAACACAAATCCATGGGGAATAATGGATGGTTGAATTGGGTAGTGTTGTGGAAATTGGTTCACTATTGAGAGAAAAAACAAAAGTAAATTCTCATTTAATATTACATGCAAAATTGGATTCGACACGAGTTACAGATTTAATATGCCTTAACATAAGATTTTTACATGTATAACTAAAATTATAAGATTAAAATGTAGGTAAAATATAAACATTTTACATCCAAGATACAAAAATGTAGGAAAACATTAATTAGAAGTGTGAAAACACTTCAAAAGCACTAATAAAAAATCTTGATGAATTTAATTGTATGTGAAAATTCAGTGTTTGTGAACATTTTCTTGACAGGGGGCTCTCATCTGGGGTTCTCCAATTTTCTGACATGTTTTAATGACTTTGGACCACTAACACAACTGGTCAGCATCTCTGTCAAATCCCCCCTAGGAGGACCTATTTTTCGTATATAAACTATCCCCATTTCTCCCTAAAAGTTTAGTCATCACGTATGAACACATACATTCCGGGAATGAGATGTATACAACAGCCAGATTTAAAAGATAATGATACAAAAAAAAAAAAAAAAGATAATGATACATCAGGAGAAGAGATGTGAAATGTCTAAAGTCCATAAGAGACTAATGACTAGAAAAGACACAGTACATTCACAAATCAACAAGTGGAATTTTTTTTTCTTTTTTTTTTTTAATTTTTTTTTTTTTTAACATTTATTTATTTTTGAGACAGAGAGAGACAGAGCATGAACGGGGGAGGGGCAGAGAGAGAGGGAGACACAGAATCGGAAACAGGCTCCAGGCTCTGAGCCATCAGCCCAGAGCCCGACGCGGGGCTTGAACTCACGGACCGGGAGATCGTGACCTGAGCTGAAGTCGGACGCTTAACCGACTGAGCCACCCAGGCGCCCCAACAAGCGGAATTTTTTAAAATGAAACTCAAAAGACAAGCCTAGAGATGTTCAAATTTGTTAAAAGTTATGCAGATTAGGAGAAGAATAGACACGTTTCAACCGCTCAGGCTGGCCATAAATAGAAAGTTGCATCAAGTCAAGAGTTCCTGGAGACATGCGCGTGCAAATCCTCACACCCCATTGGTGGGATGTGTGTAGCCAAGACGAGGAAGTGGGGTTGGGGACATGCTGTCCAGCAGCGACTCTGCTTTGGCTTTATACCCCAAACGAATCCACCCTCCCGCCCCCCCCCCCCCCCCCCCCCCCCCCCCAGTCTGTAAGGCGCACGCACGATGGTGCTCAATGAAGCGCTGTTCGTGGTGCTACAGAGCTGGAAACGACCCGGGTGTCCGTCTCCGGAGAAGTGGGTGGACGAGAGTAGTGCATGCACACTGTGCTGAGTGAAAGGATACCGGGCCGGATACATACATAACCCTATGTAGATCTAAAAACAGGGTCTCGTGTAAGATAATGATGATTAATATTAATAAACAGAATGATGTGGAACACAATACCACTTAAGTATGTGGATTATGCACTGTAACAAAATAATACATATTTTTACAAGATCACGTCCAACATCGGATGTCAGTATCTATATTGGTGTGGTGGCCTAGGAGGCAAGAAGGGAATGGTAATAAAGGAAAACAAAACAAACAAACAAACAAAAAAAAACGAGATCAATCTGTTAAGTATTTGAGACAAGATCCTTGTCTAAAACAATGAAAACAATCTGATTAACTAAATCAAGTGCTTCCAGCCTTAACAACAAACACAAAAACAAAGAAGTATTGTCTCCATATTCCTGACCCTTTATGAGAATCTCTGACTGCGAAACTTGCACGGTTTTTCGCAGAATAGGTGACGAAACGATTGCCCATGTGGACAAATGCAAAGAATAATTTTTGCGGTGCTGTTTTCCATTTCAGCTGTGACGTGATCAGGTTCATTTTGATTTTCTCATTACCGTGCATTCCTCTGTGAAGCCCACCTTTCCCACTCTATTTATTATTTACTTGGAGAGTCTCTCTTTTCCTCTCTCTGTCTCTCTGTGTCTCTCTCTCTTCCTCCCTGCCTCTGCCTCCCTTCCTCCCTGCGCCTCCTTCCTTCTCTCTTCATCTTGGCCTCGGCCACTGTAAAGAGAACAGAAGTAATAAACAAGTTCTGTTCTGTGGGTACAAAATTCTATGTAATTAGGGAAAGCAAATACTGAATCTGTTCAAAAGAGTCTGATTGCCAGGGCCTGCTGGTAAGAGCAGCCACAATGCACTTCACAGGCACAATAGCCAACTGCTTACAGTATAGTAAGCACCACTAAATGTTCTTTATAGTGGAAGGATTTGGCATTAACAAATCATTAAGCAGGCACATGTGTTAATTCTTACAGAGAATGAGAAATTATCTCCGGAAATCTGGCTCAAAATATAACTTTTTCACTTTGACCTTGGTTGAATCACAAATCAGAGGACTCAAGCCCTATTCACCATTCAACATTTACGAGCTATGCGAGTTTGAAAGACATTTTCACATTTCTGTGCTTTGTTTTGTCTTCTTTAAATAGGTATTTTATAATACTGATTGCCTAAAGTAGGGGATTTGAACATGTGATCCCCGGATCCTTGAAAGGAACTGAATGGGCCAAAATGATTATATGGTCTACATTCAGTCCTCTTCTCACAGAGATGGATTAGCATTATACAATTGCAGACTTACAAAGAAACACATCTGAACTGCTACTGGAGGGTGTATTAAAAAAAATTCACTAGATCCAATTTTCTCAATAGGACAGAAATAAGGAGAATCAACATCAGGAAGCTCAGTGTCTTTCCAAGATCTCACAGGTGCACAGTGCTGGAGCTGAGAATAGAAGCCAAGTCTTTTGATTCCCAGATGAATATTTCACTTCTGCACTTGACTCCATAATTATATGGTTGGTCAACTATGCTACCTGATCTGAGAAGCTCAGAAAAATTCTCCTCATCCGTAAAAACCCCAACATTTGAGTAATAAAGTATTTGGTGGAAGAAAAATAGAGTACTGTTTCCGTAGGGAACCATTAAAGTACATGTTTTCATCGTGGGCATATTTTGCTGGTGGGCACTAGCAGAAATTAGTTTATCAGTTTAGCAAAGAGGTATCTTGGGTTTTACAGAAATGAATTGTCAGGTAGATACCTATCTGTGAGGGGCAGTATGGCATTAGCGGTCCTAGGGGAGAACATTTGGAGGGTTGGGAATAGGGTGACGTTGCTACAAACGCCTGAGATGATGGATCTCCTGGCCAAGACTAGTCTGGGATGAGGGGAAGGACGAAAGAACCGATATCAAAACAGAAATGTCAAGGAAAATAAGGTTCATCCAAAGTTTCAATTTAGCCAGTAGCTGGTGGCCCATTGGAGCTTTCTTTGCTCCGGGTTACTCTGTATAGAGTCAGCCCAATAATTAACTTAAATAACACTTTTGTGTAATATGAAATCATGTGCAATGCATTGTGACATCTGTGTAGCAAGGAGCTCTTGAAGTCAAGAAGCCATATTCAAAAGGAAAAAATAAAAGCTTGTGTTACTGAATGCGCTTTCTTTGGCTGACTGCTGCCTCCAGAAGAGAAAATCCTTTAAACGTGTCCTGAAAACCACCTCTAATTCTAAATGTGTGTACAAGCAGTGTTCTTAATCTGTCAAGGCTTGCACACGTGCCTGCTCAAACACAAAAATCAAATGTTTATGGGGCGCCTGGGTGGCTCAGTCGGTTAGGCGTTAAGCGTCAGGACTCTTGGATTCTGCTCAGGTCATGATCTTACGGTTCAAGAGATCAGCCCCCTGTCTCAAGTTCTGTGCCGACAGGGTGGAGCCTGCTTGGGATTCTCCCTCTTCCTCTCTCTCTGTCTCTCCCTAAATAAATAAATAAATAAATAAATAAATATTTTTTTTAAAAAAACACAAAAAAGGATTTATGTAAATTGGTAACGTTTCACAACATTTCTTGTTCCTTTGCATTGCTGCAAAAACAACTTTTGTGTCTTTATTCTATTTTTAAGACTTGGACTTCATTAGGGTTTTAAGCAAAGAAAACGATCGTTGTTGATATCTTACGTATTTGATATCTTACGTATTTCTGATAATGTTTGATATCTTACGTATTTCTGATAATGTTACCACAGCGTGCTTGAATTTGCAATATCAGCTTTACATTCATGCAATGCAGATATGGTGAACAAAGACACCGCCGCCTCGTTTCTGATACTTTAGATAAAGTGCCAGGGATTTCACAGGCGATGTAAACGAAGGGAGCGCAGCTGTGTACACAGTCCTCCACACCGCTTTTGGCCAAAATTAAAACACACTTACTTAGCGGTTTATTAATTAGTTAAGTATAAATACACAACGTGGAACTCAAAGTGGGATTTAAAGAGACACAAATCCTACAGAAAGTTAAAAATCGGTGCCACGCCAAAATGTAAACAGTCTAATCAAATTTAAACATTACCGACATTGCGCTGGCACACGAAGGAACAGAAGCTCAGGCGGGGTCTTCGCTCAGGGTCAAGTGCTGTAGGGCATCTCCCGTAAACTGGGTCTATTTTCCAGGACCTCAGAATTGCTCTGGAAAGCATAGCTCTCAGCTTTAATCAGGGCCACCGGGAGACTGCATAAAGTAAAGAGAAAGTAGCCATCATCGTTTCTTTTCACAACTTAGCAAACACGACATGGATTGAATTTTAGTTGCCACTAGTCCCCTGGGCTGGAAACCCTTGTGCACCGAAACTACTGCAACCATAAGCGAAGGAAGGTCCTGCCTTAATCTATTTACTGACGGGGGAAGTAGTCAAAAGCTGTTCATTCTGTTAATTAGCTACCTTGTCATTCTCAGGCAGTCAAGAAACTTGTAATTGTGCTATTCTTTTCCACAGGAGGCTTTGCTAGGAAAAATGTTCACTTTCATAGTCATAATATATGCAGTTTGCTTGAGAAAAATCAGAGAAAAAACATGGAGAATGATTGCAGAAAATCATTCACGTAATCAGGGACTACCTCTTCTGTGAATCTGTAAACTCCAGCCTATGTCTGTTGGAAGGAAAATGTTTGCAAGGCGCTTTCTTGGTTCCTTATCTTCCTCCATGCTACTGAATTGGTGTCCCCATTCAGAGACCACTCACGAAGATTGTTGAGTAACAGTATTTATAAGTGCAGCCAGCTTAGAAACCACTCAGCTTTTTCAAAACCTATGTCCGGGATGATTTGGTCTTTGTTTGTTTCTCCCCAAACAAACAAGCAAACGCTACACAAAAACAAAACTCACAGACACAGTTTTAAAAGCGATTTGAAAAGAACAGGGACTTCATTTTAATTGCCTTAACCCAAAGGGACACTCGATGTATAAGGTATGAGTGGGTAACAACCTCAGTTTCCACTCTTCTGTTCTCTCTTGTTTTCCCTCCTTTCTCGTGGGACTAAAAATATAAGCATGAATGTTCTGACGCATTTGCTGTTGAAGATGCTGACACTTCAACAGCAAAGAACTGGTCCTGTTTTTGAATAGTGTGCTGGGTTAGGAGAGGATTTGCATCCAGAGCAAATTAATTCCGTCTTTTAAGGGAAAAAAAACTGCTTTCTCATTTCAAAGGAACCGCAATAAAGTTTCATGGGTGTTTTAAGCAATACTGTAATTAAAGCTCCTTATTTGTGCTTCTCAGAAGCCCCTGCATTCGGTTAGTCTGCAGAACACGGCCAAATGTAGACGGCAATCCACTGTGCTCTGAGTGTTGGTTGCTCTGGTTTCTGTCAAAGTAATTAAATAAGGGATATTTGTGTCGGTCTACAGTGATACTAAGTACACTCAGCCACCTGGCTTTTGTTCTGGTACTCCATGAGCTCCATAAACTGGTGGATTAGTTAATTGCGTTCTTCCAGCAAGTGCTAAATGATGTACCGATTCTCACGAGCACTTCGGCACAAATACATGGCATTCAAATAGAGTTGGAGACGAGAGTCCTGACCCGTGCGTGCACGTCTACGGTGACAGTCCGAACCACAGAGCGCCACACCCTTCTCCTCTGAATTTAAGACTGTCTCCTCTTCTCTTAACTGACCAGCCTCCTTCTGCAGTTGTCCAAATCAACTTTTTATCCACACTATAGCTAGAGTAAGGACGAACCGGGAGCGGCGTAGATGATGGGAGATCTATTTAGAAAGTAGAGTATCCGGGGCCCGGAAACTGAATATGAGGATGTCTGTGCAAAATACTGCTTGCGGAAAAGTTTTTAAACTGCGCAGAGAAGGTATAAACGTCATAGTATGGTGTGGGAGATCATGACCTGAGTGCAGAAACGTTCTGGAGAAACACACTGGCAGAAACCTAGACGCGTTGTCTGCTGGGATCTGATGTATTTGAACAGGAGCACCCGCAAAAGAAAGACTTGGAAATAGATTTGAAGAGGAGTGGGGAGAGCCGACGAAAATAGAAGGAAGAAGCTGAAGAAGTCCCTAAGGTTTTTGAATGCATACATCAATGAAATAGTGAATGGCAGTGCTTGTGATATTGGGAGAACCCCAGGGCCAGACTGGATCCTGACACAAGGTCTTAAAGGGTCTTATAAAACTAATTAATTAATTACATCATGACTCTCATACAAATACAAAATGAGCAGGTGTCAAACAGTCTATTGAAGTCATTAATTAATGAGGGGACCCGTAAGATGCCAAGCCGGTTCAAATGAGTGCCCCAAAAAAGCAGACACATGTAGCAGTCATTAGGACTGCGGAAATGAGCCTGCTTAGTAGATGCATAGCATGCACCTTCTAAAGAAAAATCAATTGTGCTTGATAAGATGAAATTCATTTGCATGTCTAGCAACAAGAATAATTTGCATTTCTACCATGAATTCACATCTTACCAAATGGTAAAGCACAGGGACAATGAAAAGTATAGAGACACTTAAAGAATCAGAAAGATGTATTACCCAATACCTAATTTTCCCCTGAAGATAGCCAGTAGCCTTTTTTATCCTTTTTAAAGTATTTAATATTTTTCCACACAAAATTAACTTAGGACAAGCACATGGAGATATCAAGTAACCACCTAGATGCGAGTCTACTTCCTTCTTCTCATGTAGCTCCTCCTCGAGGATTGAGTAAAACTTCTCTACAGAGAAGGTATAAACGGGACCCCTTTTTTATTCTAATCTTAAACAATTGGTAAGCCACCTGCTACATTTTCATTAAAAGGGAACCACTTCTATGAACTTTCTCCTTTACAAAACAAAGACAAAATTATTCCTGATGAAAACAGAAAGAAAATATCACACCATCCTGCACCTTCATATTTTGCTTTTCCGGGCCCAACCAAAGCTTGTATCTGGTCCAACTATCTTTCAAAAGATGGCGCATGCGTCTTTCTGAATTGTTTACTCTGAAATGAAACAAAGTGAAAAAGTGCTGTGGCGAGAAGCATTCATCAATTGGAAAGGACTTGAGGTTCAGAAAAGGGACAACGCTGGATGAAAGATTTGAGAGATGCTTTGTAGTATTTGATTTGTGTTAGAGGCAATTCCCATTTAGATGGCCTCAAATACTGAACCCGGTATATATTTGTTCTTTATTTGTTTTAAAACCTATCCTTTGTTTTTGGGTTTTTTTTTTCTTTACTGTGGGCAGAAAGGAATTTATCGAGTAGATTAACTTTGGGGATGTGGGGTGCTAATTTTGCAACACACACGTTTTCTTGGAATAGAAGCAGTGTTGGAAACTACTCAGAGAGGTCAATACCACTTCCACACACTAGAATTTTAGACATCCTTATAGCTACCAAGTTATACCATCCTAAAGGGACCAAATTCAACATAGCATTGGCAACATAAAGACAAATTCTAGTGTCTTTCTTGGTACTGGAAAATATTTCCAAACTACTGAAGTGGTTTGGTCTTCACTGTCCCATTTTCAAATCGGAGAAAACACGCCTACTTCAGCTTAACACATATTTTATCATTTCAAGTGGGTCATCATTTACACTGCGTTGGGATGCACCTGATTGAATAAATTAAAGACAGGTTAAGTACAGCGGCTTGCATTGATCAGTTCTCTCAGAGCAAGTGAGAGTCTGTTGATTTATGGCAGCTCTCTTGTTTCACTTTCCTTACCTCTTTTCTTTTCTTGCTTTCTTGTTTTACTTTCTGATATAGATATAGATAAGTGTGGGTATAGGTATTGATATAGATACCGAGATACGGATATAGATACCAGACTTAACATCCATTTACCATTAAGTGACTAGATCAGCTTTGGAGATATTTTGGAGATATTTGGAGATACGTCTGGAGAAATAATATGGCTGTCTTTTATTTTTCTGTAGGTAGAAGTTTTTTTTAATTTTTTTAACGTTTTTTATTTATTTTTGAGACAGAGAGACAGAGCATGAACGGGGCAGGGGCAGAGAGAGAGGGAGACACAGAATTGGAAGCAGGCTCCAGGCTCTGAGCCATCAGCCCAGAGACCGACGCGGGGCTCGAACTCACAGACAGCGAGATCGTGACCTGAGCTGATGTCGGACGCTCAACCGACTGAGCCACCCAGGCGCCCCAGAAGTTTCATTTCTCAGATTAAATTGACACTAAGTTTTGGGCCACAATCTGGCACGTGCCTCAGGATGGTGATGACAACATTCTCCCGCCCAAATTGCAAGCTGTTCTTTTGATGTACACTTCTCCAAGTTTCTAAATGGATTCTCTATTTTCAATTAGCTCATCTAAAATTCCCAAAAGACTTATTTTACTTCTTTCATTCTTTTTGGAAGGCCGATGCTGTAAATTCGTGTTTTTGCATAAATCTAGATACAAATGGCACGTGTATGCACAATGTATTCTCTTTGCTCATTTGAGGGAACTGCCACTCTGGCTAGCCACACCTGTACATTCGTACCTGGATACGCCCCCTAGAGGTTGTCAGTTAAGCACACCTATAAATGTGCAGTGGTTGTGAGGAGGAGTTTTTTGTTTGGGGGTTTTTTTTCCTTATGAGATTTCTTTATCTTGCAGACATAAAACCAATTAAAGATACAGTGTCTTCATGTCCTCAACTAAGCTTTTGTTATATGAGAGGGGTAAAATACAATAGGAGGTTATTTATTTGTTTATCTTCTAAGATGAAAACATTGACACATAAATTAGAGTTCACAAGGCATAAAGAGTTAGAAAGCCATGGGATGAACACACCCAAGTTTGGGTAAGCCAGATTAGGTAAACAGGACAAAGGCCCCCAATATAGGACAAAGACATAGGAATAGGGAAGCTCAGGATGAAAGCATCCAAGATGAGGTAAACAAGATTAGGTATTCAGGGCAGAAGAGCCCCCAACTTCGTACAATAGCAGAAAGCTGCTTTCACAGGAAGGAAGGACCAAAATAGGTAAACAGGTAAACAGGACTGTCTACTGCAGCAGGGTGAAGTTGCCCAAAGTGGAGCTAATTAGCAAAAGTAAGGTGCCTTGTTGATTCTGAGGTAGCATGCTCTGTCTCGTCCCCTAGGCCAGTAGGTAAACAAAGGTGGCGCCTCATGCATGCCTTAAACAACCATCTGCCCTGCTCCAGGGTTTTGTTTTGTATTGACCCAAACCCCTAACACCGCATATCTTCAAAACCCCTTTTCCCCCACGCCCATGAGTTAATGTTCACGGTTTCATTGTCTCTTTGTGCATGTCCATCACACTTGCAAGCCTTATGATCCTAAAAAAAACAGAGCAAGGACCCTTACTCAGGGCTCTTGTCCCCTCCCGGACATTAACCTCTCTTGCATTTCAATCCTGCATCCACTCTCTTGCTAGACAAGAGAGAATTCCAGACCCAGAGTCTACGACAGTTTTGTGATCCATTGACAGTTTTTCACTTTCTTCTATATGTGTGTATACATAGAAATATTTTTGCCATTTCTAACTCCTATCTCCTTTCTCTCCATTACACCTAAAGTACATTTTTGTAGTTCTGAGAGGCATTCCAAAGACACAAGATATATTTTGACTAAGAGAGAGTCCGATATTAGAAGAGTCCTGACCTGGGGATGTCTGACTGGCTCAGTTGGTTAAGCCTCTGACTTCCACTCTCAGGTCATGATCTCACAGTCTGTGAGTTTGAGCCCTAGGTTGGGCTCTGTGCTGACAGCTCAGAGCTTGGAGCCTGCTTCAGATTCTGTGTCTCCCTCTCTCTCTCTCTCTGTCCCTCCCCACTCATGCTCTGTCTCTCCCTCTCTCCAAAATAATAAATAAACATTTAAAAAGAAGGAGTGTTGGCCTGTTGTGGTTACCCCACAGAGGTGAATGGAGAACCTGCCACCCCAGTTGTTTTGACTTGTTGAGGCAGATCATGCCACAAATGCATGAAGATTTATTATACGTATGAGGAAGCTTTCTGAGGAGACAAGGACTGGCTTCTAAGCAGGTCAGAGAATGTCTTAGCCATGAGGAGATAAACTTTAGTGTGTGTGTGTGTGTGTGTGTGTGTGTGTGCGTGGTTAGGCATTGGTATTGAAGTGAGGATTCCCATGTGCGGGCTAGGACTTATGAAGTTTGAAATTCCTACTATTGCCAAAAGGGGGAGGTCCTGGGCTTTCTGATTGGCTTGTCCAGAAGTGGGGCAAGACGACTGGAGACAGAAGTGGAGATTGAAAGCCATTGACTCAAAGATCCAAAAGGAAAGTTAGATTCTTTATTATGTATGCCAACTTTCTACGATACTGGTCAAATATATGATAACTCACCTCTGAAACCAAGGATCATCTACATTAAAACAAGCAAAGAAACTATTTTGACAATTTAATTCTAATGGGAACTTTGAGTTATTCTCAAAAACCTAGTAAAGTCTTTAAAAATGTTTTATATATACCAGCCCTTGTTCTTAAGGTCAAAGTATGCCATGCTTCTAGAATTAAACATTATATAAAGGGACGCATGGCTGGGTCAGTAAGTAAAGCGTGCAACTCTTGATCTTGGGGTCGTGAGTTCAAGCCCCATGATGTTGGGTGTAGAGCTTACTTAAAAATAATAATAATAAAAGATTGAATATTATATGAATTCTAATTTGTGGACAATGCAAGAAGGTGTGAGAGGATGTAATCTCACAATAAATTCAACTTAAAAACTTCTGATTTGAGTATGCCAATTTAAGTATATTACTCCTCAAATATAAGTATCAGCCAGATGTAGTAGAAATAATACTACATTTAGAATAGATTTTAAAACTTTGTTGCATGCATAACAGGTGAGTGAAACTGAGGAAGATCGTTTCCATTCCCCTGATTGTGAAAAAGTTACTGTCAATTCAGTTATAACAGGACATATGTGTTCCTAAAAATCACTGCGCTATACAAAATTGGCCAATAAAAACCACAGGTTTTATGGCGAAAATGGAACACATATTCAAAAATTTCATCAGTAAGGCACTTAAAAATTGGCATAAAAATCATAAAAAAATATAGCACAATTTTACACTCACTAAATAGTTAAAAAATACATATATGCCTTAATGTATATGGCACTTCACCTTGAAAAAGACCTGAAGTTTGCTTGTGGTAGTTGTCATTGGAAGGGTTGTTAGTTATTCTGTAATGGTGGAGGAAGGAGGGTTATCTGAAATTGGAAGTTTAAACCATCAGAGGTAAATGATAGATGTTTGAGGTTTGTGCAGAATGCAGTGCATGTACCCCTAAGCGGCAGGGTTCTACTGTTTCTCCATTGAAATCCTACACAAACAAACAAATTTGCATCATGCCCAAATCGTTCCCTTTGTCGCATTGAAACAAATTCACATTTTGAAACTAAGCATATTGCAAATCTGATTACACTAACATCTGCCCTATCTTGGTTTTTGATGGTTGAGAACACAGGTCTTATACCCAGACCAACAGGGTCCAGACTTCTATTCTTACTTCTGTGCTGTAGGATCTGGGACACAATATGGAAGATCTAAGTGTCAGACTCCTCATCTGTAAAATGGAGCTAATATTCTTTCTAGCAAATAATTGTTTTGTATGGATTAAATGCTAAGTGCATGGAGACAATTCTGCACTGGCTAAGAGTTCAAAAAACTTACTTATCTAAATTATCTTTAATAAATGAGGAAATGCCTTGATAAAAATATTTTGTGAACTGAAAGGTCATATATACTTGGAATAATTTGTTTCCGTACTAAGTTGAACAATGTATGTGGATTGCCAATATTTGGTCATTTTTCTTCATCCAACATAGTGATTTCATGAGTTCATCCTAATATTTCTGGTGTGTTTTGCTAATATAATACTTACCTATAAGTGATAACAACTTTAGAATTATATAACATTAGCTGAAAATTAAAGAAGTGAAAAATGTGTTTAATATGGTATGTAGAACAAACCAGTAACTTTAATTCATGGTTCAGTCAACTAAATCTGGATTACATAAACCACTTTCAAAACTCACATTCTGATCCTGCATTTGAACTTCTTCCAGTACTAAGGCGTTGAGAATATGGATTAACATGGAAATTTTCCCCATAAAGGACAGTTTGAAGTGTTCTATTGAAAAATGTACAAGAAGGTAAATTAAAGATTAATGGTAGTTTTCTTCCCTTTGGAGAAATTGAATTGGCTGTAAACAAAGACTCAGTGAGGCCTTTGGCACAAAGTGATCTTGGAAACCTGGGAGGCATACTGTTAGTTGGGACTTTTGAGGTTTGAATACAGATGTTGTTTCATATTTTATTGTCTTTTTTCACCCTCTTCTGGTAATCAGTTTTTTTTAAAGCTTAGTCAATTAAATTATTCAGCATTTTATGGATAGAAGCCCAATTTGTGTAGCTCCAGTGAGCTGCATTTGGTGCAGCGTTATGGAAATCTGAATATGGTAGAAACATTTTTTAGCCTCAACCAGAAAATTGTCCAGGAACATTGATCCTCAATTTTGTATTTTGATTAATAGCAGAGGGGCTGGGTCAGATTGTTAACATTGTTTGCTGTTTTTATCTTGCCTCCTTGCAATAAAATACCTGAGCGATGGAAAAGAAGGAATTAGCATACTTCAAAGACACCAAAACAAGAACAAATTTTAGTGGGTTCCCAAAGCTTACCGTGATTTCTAAAAGGAAGTATTCAAACTGTTATTCTTATAAACTAGATAGAGTCTGCTATTATACCATTGACTTTTAAATGACAGTATTATTTACAAAGCAGATATTTAATCCTTGTGCTATTTTGTGGTATATTTAAAGAGAAAGTTTATTGATAAGAACTATAAAGCTGACAAAATACTATATTAACCCTATTGTGATATTAATTTTAATAGACATACGCAGATAGTTATATGTTACGGCTGGTGAAAGTATTTCAGAAGACATACCCATTATAATAAAGCCCCTGAAGCCATCATTTTGAAATTATAAAAGTGGAAAATTGTTGTGAAACATTTAAAAAGTGTTAAAAATTTTTTTAATTAAGATTGAAAAAATTAAAAATTAAAACAAATGTCTAACAATGTTAAACTACACTTTATAGATTGCTAGGCTGCATTCATTTTAAGGTGTTTGATAATGACCCATGGCTTTCTGATAAGTTTTATTGTAAGCAAGTTTGTTACGCACGAAAATTAATCAGAATTAAATCGATATGTTGAGCTAACAGATTTTAACTCCAAGAGAGGTCATATTCTTTGCATCTGTCAATTCCCTGAAACAGGACAACTATATTTCGAATAGACAGCAATCCAAACCAAACCTCAATACTTTTGTTTTCAGGCAAAAACTAACCAAGCAAACAAAAACACAAACATGTAAAACAAATAAAGTTCTTAATGCTTACACTTATGAAAAAAATATGATAGTTTAGATTTTATTTAACAGTATAAATGGCCATAAAATTTTTCAGTGAATAAAATTATAGTTGAAATCCTAAGCATCTACCTGATTCTTCTGAGTAGATTACAATGGGGGCCGGTGGGGGAGAAAGAGAGAAAGAATGAATGGGGGAAGCAAGAAAAAGAAACCACTCTAAGCTTCTTGTGGGTATTGGGGAACCGTCTCTGTGATGAGTGACAGAGGGTACCGATTTTCACACCTTCCTTCTCCTAGGGAAATGGAAAACTATTTTGCTGCTGTTTCCCAAGGTAACCCAAAGGGAAATTTCAGGCTCACTGGTGTATTTCTGGTGGCAGATAGTTGCCCCAAGGGCACTCTGAATTATCTTCTATTGTGTTACATAAGATGCAGGACCTTTAGGGTGCTGGGCAGGATGAGAAATGACTCCCTGGCATTGTGACACAGATACTAGAGAGAAAGTAAGGACAAGGATCCATTTCTACTGCCATTCTGAGACCTTGTATTAATAATGTATCTTCTGAACAGCAGGATAGTATACTTCTGTACATCTGGCATTTATTGAGTATATAGTGAAACTGAGATTAAGTTCTTGTGAATCTATTATAATTTAATAATGTATAATATAACATAATATATTGTATATATGTTAATATAACATAAAGACTATATATATATATATATATATATATATATAGGCACTCAACAGAAAGAGAACGTGAAAAGAAGGCACTATTCCTTGGTAAAGAAGGAATTCTCATTTCAATTTTGAAAGTGACAAATATTATTCCAGCTATACAGATGATAAAACTGAATTTCAGGATAATTTGTTTTATTATTTTTTATTTATTTTCATCACAATTTTCCTTAAGCTAGGTAATTTGCTCAGACAAGGAAACTTCCTCTGAGAGCATTATGAAACAAGTGTGTCTGAGCAAAACGTGTACCATTCCTCATCTATGAACTTAAAGTACCCAGAAAATATTTCAAGTCCCAAATCATAAAAAAGCAAAGGTTAGAACATGTCAGTATCACATTAATTTCATAGCACCCAGTTTCCTATAAAGCTCAATCTTTATTCATTGTTCTAAAACCTTAATTCTCACTGAAAAAAATTCAATGTTTTTGAGACAAATAACTTCACGTTCCTGGAAATGAAGGGATTATACTTGATACCTACATGATAATTTTGTGCAGAATCGTATGTCCACCAATATATATAGACACTAAAAATTAAAATGGACACAAATTCAGATAGCAAAGCATATTTAATTCTTTAAGAGCACAAAACCACTATTTGGCCTTTAGCTGGTGGTGATTGAGTTATAACAACTGCTTCAATTAACACAAAAGAAAATCTAATTAATTCACTTGAATGCACGGACAACAGGATGAGATTCATCTGCTTTTGATCCTCTAGCAACTCACAAGTTACTAATATAGAAATAATTTATACATATCCTGAAAGGAAAACTTTAAAGGCTCTGAGGAAACCAAGAACAGATTTTTACTAAGATTCTGTTTGATAAATTATTCACTAGAGTAATATCAGTACAAACCCAACAGAGGATTGCAGAGTTCAATTCCAACATCTGGGTCTAAAATACATGTACACACATACCCAATCATTTGCAAACATAAAGCAGACCATGTCAAATACTTGGCCAAATGAAACAAATTTGGAGAATAAAAGAGAGAGAGAGAAAAAAAGGAAAGTGTGGATTTAAAAGATGTTGGCGATGCGTAAGTTGACTAGCCTGAATTACAAGGACGGTGAAAAACTACACCGTGTGACTGTCTTCGTCATTACTGGACGATCTTTTTGCTCAAGAAAGGAATGGCTTTTGCAAACATTTTTGTTTCTTCTGAGGCTTACTACAAATATAGTGATTCCAGTAGTTCCGGTCTTCTGCTAGAGCCCACGACCTTGTACAGGAGCATGTCAATGCCATCTGTTTGCTACATATGCCTATTTTCTCCCCCAACAAATGCCTCAGTACAGAATGGTAGTAGCTAGATAGCAAACGTTACCCTTGTCCCCGGAGAACCAAACAACTGATGTGATAGTTTTAGGACGGACACCTCTGACCTTTTTCTATAATATATGAAGAACCAGAAGTCAGAGAAAGCAAAACTCCTGTACTCTATGAATTACTAATCTTTTGTGTTCAGCTCTCCAACTGATTGTCTATCAAGCATAACATCAGCTTCAGCTGTAAAACTGGATGTCATTTCCTTCTGAATCCTTATCTCATTCTTCACCCTACCTCACCCACCTATCTCTATGTGCAAAAGTCCAAGGTGACTTCCAGAGACCTAAAGTCTTCAAATGCCAACTCAAGATTTTTTTAACTTAATTATCCATCCAAGAAAAAGAGGAAAATCAAACTCACTTCATATAATTTCCAATCTACTTTTCTCTTCCGTTTTTTTTTCCTTTTCTTTTTTTTCTTTCTCTTTAAGCCATATGATTTAAATATTTTTCCTTAAAAAAAAAAATAGCCTACTGTCAAAATCTCCCCAGTTTGCAAACTGCCCAAAAGGAAAACAAAATAGAACTAGCTAAAACTTTTTTAGCTCTATATCTTTTCCAACTTGTTTCTATTCATCATCGCAGAGCTAGTAAAGTTTGTGAGCATATATGAGAGAATCAGCATAAATTGAACCTTAGCGTAATTCTATTTTGTTTCTATTCAGCAAATCTTCCTTCAGTACGTACTTTATGCAAGCATATTGCCAAGATATAGGGATGATTCTTGCTCCTCAGGATTTCAGAAACTAATGTGAGAAAGTGGCACATGAAATAGAACCTCAAAACAAAATGTCACATACTTTATTTGAAATTTTCAGAAAATGTCTGTATGTCTGCGGATTCCGATAGTAAGAAATATTGATCTTTGTGGTTCTTCCTTTTGAATAACATGTTACAGAAGACAGACACACTCCACAGGTTCATAGACTCTTACAATCTTAATTTTCTAGGAAATGTGAAAAGTCTGAAAATGCCTTTTGTTATCAATATTATTGATCTTCCAATAAACTGATTTAACTGAATTCAGTGGTAATGGATTAAAGTTGATACATTTCTGTACTTTAAAACTGAGTCATCAATGAACCTTTTTTGATTCTCTCATGAAGAACCTTCGTTATTCACTCAACAACCATGAAAATGGAGTGGTCTCACGGACAGGTGTGACTTGTTTGTTTTTATATTATTCTAGATGCCTTCTCAATATGATCCACTCTAGTAACATTGACTTCTTTCCTAAGTTCCACATTACATGATTGAGATGAAAGCGGACATATGCTTATTTCCCTAAACACGAACTATCACTTGTATCGATTCATAGTTATTGAATGGTAATGCAGAATATCATGATATTTTAGAGAATCTAAAACACACATTTAGCCTTTTTTTTCCAGTAGGAAAGGTAGAGAGGTCCAAGCAGAAAATATGGGTGAAATAAATTAAATGTATTGTGTACTGCATGTTATAAACATACTTAATATATTTATAATACTTAAATATTAGGCAAATCTATAATAATTGTTTTAAATATACAAAATATAATGAAAATATATTATATATTTTACTACAAATATTTTAATATCTACCATCATGATTTTACAATTTAAAAATAGTACCGGAGTCAAGTTTTTTACAGGATAACTTATATGTGATGCTAAACAACTTTCTAGTAAATCTTTTTTTTTCTAGTATTTCCAACTTTATGATAAAAATGCATAAATATGAATCTGATAGAAAAATATGTTCACTTATGTAACACTGAGGTCTTCCCTAAAATTAAGTAAAATAATCAGAGTGATGGGTCACTATTTTTTTTTAATATTTTTTTATGTTTATTTATTTTTGAGAGAGACAGAGCATGAGTGGAGGAAGGGCAGGGAGAGGGAGATACAGAATCCGAAGCAGGCTCCGAGCTGTCAGCACAGAGCCCGATGTGGGGCTTGAACTCACAAACTGTGAGATCATGACCTGAGCCGAAACTGGAGGCTCAACCGACTGAGCCACCCAGGCACCCCCGATGGGTCACTATTTACAAAGCAACAATCCCATTCTAGTTTTTGTGAAATTATGCATACATAAATTTGTGA
Organism: Felis catus; assembly: GCF_018350175.1. Taxonomy (NCBI): domain Eukaryota; kingdom Metazoa; phylum Chordata; class Mammalia; order Carnivora; family Felidae; genus Felis; species Felis catus. Next base: position 179,112,113 of record NC_058375.1, on the reverse strand, counting down.
CCATCTTCCTGTTAATATTTGACCACAACGGCCACATAACAATGTCTAAAGGTTACTTTTTACATAAATGGATTTTAATAGATTTTCCAAACCAAGATAGTCTCTATGTGTCAGAGCTACAGTAAATTAATTACGCCTTGAAAGTAAGCAACAGGAAGAAAATGACAAGTGTTTGCTGAATTTGATAGCTGTGCTTCCCTGAGCATGCTCAACCATGAATTAGAGCAAGAGAAAAATTAAATAAAATTGATAAGGGTTTCAGACAGAAAATATTGGAAAATATAGGAAAGAGATTACTATAGGATGATTCACAATACGGTCAAGAAATGGAATTTGACTCCTCCTGTAACAAAAACAAGTAAATCCATCAGAGGAAAAAAAAATCAAAACACGTTTATTTATTTTTGAGAGAGAGAGAATACAAGCCGGGGAAGGGCAGAGAGAAAGGGGGATGGGCCGGAGGATCCAAGGCGGGCTCTGCGTTGACAGCAGAGAGCCCTGTGTGATGCAAAGCTTGAACTCACCAACCATGAGAGATCATGACCAGAGCGAAGTCAGATGCTTAAATGACTGAGCCACCCAGGCGCCCCAAAACAGATTTCTTTCAATATGCAGGAGCCCACATTTAGAAAAGCAAGTCAAGAAGGAAAAAAGAAACGAATGGGATAGCTAGTAATATCAAACGCAATGTAACATGGAGACAAAAAATAATACCCAAATGTATGCCCCAAATCAAAACTTTTGCTCTATTTCCTCATCTATCTTATCTGTATTCCCTGAACTACCTCACCAATTTTGTTCAGGTATTCCCCAAGTGTTTTTCTGTCCTGTTTGGTCTAATAATTCCTGATGTATGTTCTTGTAGTAGGTCTTGAAAGCAAGAGAGGGCAATCCTGATCACGTAAGCCATGTGTAAAGCCACCATGCACTGTCTTGTCACATTCCATAGCCTCAGCAAATCACGTCCTAATTCCAAAGTCAATGAGTCAAAGAAGTGTACTTTACCCCAAGGTGGAGAGGGACAGGATGATAAATTGTTGAACAATAATAGAATGTATCACATTAGGAATTATTGTTCCAGTTTTACAGATAATTGAACCAAGACTTGGAAAGATTAAGCAGTTTGGTTAATGTTTTACAATTAGAAAACAACAAAGCTAGGATTCAAGCACATTGCTATCTGATTCCAGCACTTAGAGTCTTAATTATAGGGTAATTATGATACTCCAATCCTCTTTCGATTGTATGAATATAACACAAAAAAGAAACACACACACACACACACACACACACACACACACACCCATAGTCTCTAGTTTTTATTGAATAGTATTGTCTCATAATTCCAGCCAATGGTATTCAATGTTTCTAGCACCATCTGTGAACTGCTGCTTGTTTTGAAATAAATGTAAACTATAACCAACAGAAACTATTATGGGGGCGCCTGGGTGGTTCAGTCACTTAAGCATCTGACTTCTGCTCAGGTTATGATCTAGCAGTCCATGAGTTCCAGCCCCATGTCGGGCTCTGTGCTGACAGCTTAGAGCCTGGAGCCTGCTTCGATTCAATGTGTGTGTCTCCCTCTCCCCCTTCCCTGCTCGCACTATGTATCTCTCTCTCCATAAAAAATAAATAAACATTAAAAAAAATTTTAAAAAGAAACTTACTATTATGTGTCATTACTATTTTTTAATTCTCTATAAGAGAATATTGCCCTAAACATCGTCAGCCTGAAATTACCAGTAGAGCCCTTAATGTACATATTTTTCGAGGAATCTGCCTTTTTGGATTTTGTATCCTAAGACCACATAGAGACAAAATTTTCACATTTGTTGAAAAGACATAGTATGCACAAGATAAAAATTGAGAATATAATTTAAAACAATTCAGTAACTGTATAAAAGGAGGCATTAAAATTTACTATGTAATATTATCACTTAGTTAATGAAAAACTGAAGGATAAAACAGACAACAGATTGCTTAAGGACAGCCACGAACTCACATATTTATGTTGGTCTTAATGGTGCAGGGACAGTTCAATTAAACTTAATGGAAACAGCACTGAAGTACGTATCACAGATTTGGTCTCTGTTTTGTTACTAACAAACTGGAGCAACCTGGGCTCAGTAACTCCCCTCTCCAAGTTGTAGAGTTAGATTATCTATATATTTTCTTTCGGTAGCAAATAGTTTTGCACAAAGAATTCATTAGCGAAAAGCTAGGAATTGGGGGGGGGGAGGAGATTGTTAAAATAACATTACCAACTAGAACTGAGTATGATGGAGATAATACAAAGCAGTGAGACGCACGTATCTACCTCCTACCACATACTCGAGTTGAGTGAAAGATGTGCACACGCTAGCGGACGAAGGAGAAGGAGGGAGTTAGCACCACAATGTTATCTTTCCGGAAATGCAATCAGATTTTATAATAACCTCTTTAGGGACGTGAAAGAATGTTAGGCATAAAGAATGAAAAGAATCAGAAGCCTGCATTAGATGCATGCTATGCGGTCAAGCGCTTAATTAAAGGACTTGCCAAGAATCTTTGAACCATGTATTTTCCTATTTCAAAAATCACTTTAGGGTTTTTCTCTGGCTCTTACTTGTTGGTCTCTTTAGATAGTGTCTCTTCTAGGCAAATGTATTTTTTGGATATCAAATGAAACCTTGACCCATATAAAGAAATTTAAATGACTTCTTAACTTGGTATACTTTATTCTACTTGGGCATTTAAAACAGTTAAACCAATGTTATTTTGGCTATTGGTCAACATTAACATTATACTCAAAAGGTGATGCCGATGATGGGGAGATCATCTCCATCATGAAACAAATCTGACCATTTTGAAAAAATCTAATGTCAAAACAAAGGTTTTAAGTTAGCTTTAGTTAGTTTCCTCTCTTGACATACATATGCGTGTAAAATAACACGGCACTTTGTCTTTCACGGCTCTCATTTGCCACCTAATATTGAGGAAATTCCTTTTGTTCCCACAACATTTTAGGGTGATTTAATAAGCGATCATGTAACTAAATTATTATACTGCGTGATACTGCTTGACAAGCAGTTTGTCTAAATGAAGATGGCCTAACATTAAAGGATATTTCTTTTCGGTTTATATTTGTTCATCAGCTTAAATGGGAAGCATCCTAAAGTTATAAAAAACAATTAAAAACTACTCTGCTGCCCTATAATCTGCGTATCTCTTTTGTTGGTTTGCCCAGTGATGTAATTTATTGTTTGAGGTATTTTTAAAATTTCATAATAAAATCTCCTTCATCCACAAGTGCACATTTTTTATTCTTCCCCACATGCATAGCTTTTAGGCCAAATTCAGTTGTCAGGGCCTGTTAATCAATATTATAAAAGTTTTATTTGAAGGTAAACATTTCTAAGAGTCTAGTTTGCTATTACCTGCTATTATACGTTGTTCTAACTAACAGAAACTTTCAAAAGTACTAGAGTTTCCCCCCACTTTGCTAGATGACATCCAATGATAATGGCCTTAACATGATGGGAAATTAATTGAGAAAGCATTTCTACCCTGCCATAATTTTATCATCCGTTCTATTGCTGCTATTAGCAGGAATCCATAACCCCATGGGTGTTTCAAGTGAATCTCTTTTAGCAGAGCTAACAGTCTGGAGGTCACACTGTTAGCTACTCCCATCAGCCGGGTGTCAAATCATTGTCAAAAAGAAATTACTGGTGTATTCATTTTTTTAGCTTCTAGCCTTGCGCCGTGGTATATGAGATGATTTGTAGAGAGCCATTGGGGAGAAAAAAGAACACTGGTAGTCATTGAAGGCTTCTTTCACGTCAGCACTTAGTCGAGTCACTACAAATTAACTTGGATGTGCGAGACACTGCCTGCAATTGCATTCGCATTTTAGACAGGGTTAGAAAATCCTGGATTCTAATTCTTCTTGGACATAATTTCTTCCTAAATGAATGACACCACAGAGAAAATCAGTGCCACTTGCGATATGAAACATGATTGTTAAGAACCAGTACAGCGTTCCCTCATCGTATTGAAAACATATAATTGCATCATTGCACAAACGGTAGGAAAGGAAGCTTACTGTATTAATGGCTCGTGTCCCCTGTTATCATTGGACTCTGTCCATAATGCGGTGGTTTCCACACGTGCATTTTAGATATGCTAAATGTAATTTGGACACACATACACGCGCGCGCACACACACACACACACACACACACACGATAAATAAAATTCAGAGGGGAAAAATAATTCTATAAAATCTATTATTTGTATTCTGCTCCCCCCTCCATTCCCATATAGAACAAGCACTTAATCTCCAATATATATTTACTATACCTGTTTTCACAACAAAGCACTTCAGACTGTCAAGATTTTTTGATATACTTGTATATCATAGATATACAACATAGTTAAATGTTCCCAGGCTTGGAGTTTGTGTAAATTACCTGCAGACGATAGTTGATGTTTTCCTAATAATATTTTTTCAATGAGTTGGTATAGGAAGGGCCACTGTCTATCTTGTCTCCACTGGTGTTTAGGTAAATGGAAACAATAACTGAAATATGACATATGATAATGGTGTATCAGAGGACTTTATGAACATCCTAAATCAACTGATCTTGGGAAAATAAAATACTGCTCTGACAAGCCCAGACATACTAAGTGTATGGTTACAGTTTCTGAAATCTCTCACACATACCTTCATGGCTTTGCAAGTTTATTATAAGATGGCTGTGCCAGACTGCAGCGTCCTTCTTTCAAGTGGACTTTCTGAATCAATGGTAGTGTTGAACTCTTCAAAGTATGACACATAGGCTAACATTTTTCTTATGAAGGCAAAGAGGGGAAATAAAAGTAACCAAAGTTTAATACTAAGGAATATATAGTAACACAGATATTACTTATTCCAGCTAAGAATTGGAGGCAATAATAGCCACAGTTGAGAAAATATTCTCTAGAATTTAAAAATAAATGTAAACAATTGCATTTATACGCAGTGAAAATAGTTTTCTAGAAAAGGCACATTGCCTTCTAAAACCCTGATGATTGTCTCTTAACTTACGTATATCTGTCATTCATGAATTTGGCAAAAGTCATGTTGAACCTATTCATATTTCCATCAGTATGTCCTTCATGTCTCCTTCATTGCCCTCAATGTTTTCTGTCAAATATTAAATATATGATCATAAAAGGGAATTTGAAAACAAAGATGGCATACAGATAAGTAGTCAAAATGTGTTGCATTTTAAGCATTAGAGCAAAGTTAAATATGTGTCTAGACTTTTTAAAAGTGGAGTGTATGCTTTAAGTTTCAAATATAATATTTCCTATGTGATAAAATGGTTACTGATTTTAATAAGAGCAACTTATCATTATAAAATTGTTGCTTCAACCACGGATAAACGAAAAGAAGTTTCCAAAGAAAATACCTCTTTAAAAAATGTTTTAAGTGATTAAAATATTTTAGTTATTTTCTGATTCATTTTGAAATCACTGACAACTAAAATCATATCTAAATTGTTAAATATATGCAATCACTGATAAGAAGAAATTTTTTCTCTGCCCTTTAATCATAATGATTTCAGGACTCAGTGTATGAAAAATTAAAAATTTGCCCAGAGAGCAGTATAATAATGAAAACTATGGTTAAGTGACAGAACATTGGGCTATTGTATTGCTGGACAGTAATATTTAGCGTAAGTGTGAAAAATGTGAATACTTTCCAAGAGATTTCAAATACGTTACAAGGAAGGATATTCCAGAGGTATAAAACTAAGAAACATATTCTTTTTTGTTTTACTTTTAGAAATCCAGGAGATATTTAATTTAGGCTAAATAAATATGTGTATTAATTTGGGGTCATTTGAAGTGCTTACATTCACCAAAATAATCACAAAAATTTGGCTTTAGAGACTAATAAATTCCAACTCATCTATTAATTCTAACTAGAAATGTGTGGTTTGGTCTCATCTTGATTTTTGTCATACTCTAAAACATTGCTTCTTATGTATTACTCAAAAGCCTTGGAAAATATTGAGTCCAAAATAATATGAATGTAACATTATTTTTTGTGCATTTATAACTCCACACACATGCAGATTCTTATCTATCTAAAAGGAGCATAAACTCTGAGCACCTGGGTGGCTTAGTTGGTTGAGAGTCTGATCAAAGGATCAAGTCCCACATGGGGTTCTGTGCTGAGCATGGAGACTGCTTAAGATTCTCTCTCTCCCTCTGCCCCTCTCCTGTATGTGCTTTCTTTCTGTTGAAAAGAAGAGAAGAGAAGAGAAGAGAAAAGAAGAAGAGAAGAGAAGAGAAGAGAAGAGAAGAGAAGAGAAGAGAAGAGAGGAAGAGAAGAGAAAGGAAAGAGAAGGGAAGAGGAAGGGAAGGAAAGGAAAGGAAAGGAAAGGAAAGGAAAGGAAAGGAAAGGGAGCATAAACTCTTACCTTTGAATTAATAACTTACTTTTTTGCTCTGACATTTAGTAGAAGAAAGCACTATTTAAAGAAAAAAATTACATATTTTTAAATTTCTCTCTTTAAGATCAACTGATTTCTTTTTTAATTTTTTTTTAAATTTTTAAATTTTATTTTTGATAGAGAATCTCAAGTAGGCTCTACAACCAGCACAGAGCTTGATCGGGGTGGGAGGCTCAATCTCACGACCCTGAGATCATGATCTAAGCCAAAATCAAGAATTGGTTGCTTTACTGACTAGGCCATCTAGTTGCCCCCTAATTTTAGTTTTTAAGTAATTTCTACACCCAACAAGGAACTCGAACTCACAACCCCGAACTCACAACGTTCCATCCACTGAGCCAGCCAGGAGCCCCAGATCCATTAATTCTCTTAAACTAGAATAAAACTATACATATGATTAAGGGCGCAAAATATTTTCCATATTTATTATGCATTTTTTAATATCTGCATTATTGTATTTAGTAGTGCAATCCTTAACTAAATATAATTGCATTTGTTTTTTTCTTAAGCAGCGCAAAAAATTCAGTAAATAAGAAACGTACAACTTTGACTCAACGCAAGACATCTTTCAGGAGCAAACTTTGCTCAGGAATAGTGTTAACGTACTATTTCCTGCAATGATTTCTTTACACAGAAGCTGAATTTTTGCTTTGAGTTGCACATTATAAAATGCCTGTTGAAAAAAAATATTTGCATCATATTTATTAGATTTTTCATTTGTTCCTTTCTAACTGTGTTTTGCTCTGTCAACTGTTTGTTAGAAGATTTCCCTCGAGAGAAAATTGAGCTTCATATCCGTGCTCATAGATCACAGTGTGAGTACTAGATTGCTGCACTCCACTTGGCAGGTAGGAATATCCTGAATAACACTGAAATATAATTGGCTTCAGCTCCTGGTGCTGTCCCCTGAAATTGCTTCATTCTTATATCACCTCACCTAAGCAGCAAAGACATACTTTAAATTCAGACAGCCTTAAATTGCGGTATTACAGCTTTTTTTTATAAGCCTCAAGAGTTACTAAGGTGACAAAAACTGCTTGTTTTTCGAAATATTCCATATATTTTACTGAGGTGTAGATGTGGAGGTAGTTACAGGAATTACAAAGCACCGACAGAACTAACTACATTTGGCCTTTGAATAATATCCGCTGGGTTTTGTGTTTATATCCTGTTTCTAACCCAATTGCCTGAGACTACCGCATTCAATATTAAAAGACAAACTGTTCTTTCGTCCCTATTAATTGAAGCAGCACTTATTGCTTATATTGTTAATATACTAAACATGTGTTTGAATATGGTCCTTGGCCAAATTTCATAGCCAGTGGTTTAAGAACACAGAGGATACACTCCAGACCTGATTAGCTCGTTTCCCCGGATAGTGAGGGGGGAAGGGTGGTTGGAAGCGGCATCGGTAATTTTTCAGCTCATTAGGTGCATATTCATCTTAATGGGGCATCAAAGTTTAAAACTATAATGCATTCCCCTCATTTAATCCACCAGAGAATATGCACAGTAACCACATGAAAGCAGAAAGGATTTCAACACTTTGAAGCTGCACAAGCAGGTGTCATCTTTCCCTTTAGGCGGAATGGAAACGGAAACTTGATTAGTCTAATTCGGCCTCGGTAACCCCCTTTGCCGCTCCCTTGCCATCCGGAGCGGATGGAGAGCAGTGCATCACGGCAGATAAAACACAAACTGAATTGCTTTCAGCTACATTTGCAGAGAAAGGGGGTGGGAGGGAAAGAAAGATGACCGAAGTCATAGTCTCGCCAATAAACGCAGTTTTATTCATTCTCAGCACACACATTCATTAGCACCCCTTTTTGTATAACATGTTCTGCTAGAGGCTGCACAGTGAAGAGTATCAAAATTCAGGAAAACATCAGGAGAGGGCATAATAGTTCTCTTGCGTCCTGTCTGAACCCAGCCTTAAAGATTTTAAACAAATATGAAACTTTTCAACTTACTCTTCACAATCTAACTTAACTGGTCATTTACACTTTATCCGTTGTATACTTGTTTTCGTGCTCAGATAAAAATAATCTCTTGTATTAGTTTTGCTATAGAGAGTGTAAGGCTTCTTATTGGTCCTCTCCAAGTAAACATATGAATATTGACTTGCAGTTAATGTCTGATTCAAATGAATGGTTGGACTTCTTTCCACCTTCGTTCCAGGTAACACGGGAATCCTCCCATTTTAATTTTGGGGAGAAAAGGAACATGGAAGAAAGGAGGATAACTCTTTTTGGTAGAATAAATTCCCTTTGTAACATTTTTAGTATTTCTTTCATTGTATTTTATGTAATTACTTACTTTAATCCAAAAGTAAGAGGATAATTCAGTGATGCATGATATGTTTCTAAATTATCTGAAGTATATCTTTGCAGTTAAAGTAAATTATTTGCATTTATGCGATTTGGCATGAAATATCCCAGGAAACCCTCAAAGTACATATGTTTTCACATGACACTGAAAAGTTATAAATGGGAGTGCTGTCCCCAGGGGCTTGAAGACGTAAGGCTGTTTTGCAAAAACTTCAAGACTCGGAGGCATATGGTAACATAAAATAGCTTATTAATAAGAAATGGCCAATCTATTAAAAAAAAAAAACTTTGGAAGTAAAACATTTGGTCTCTACATCGTCGTTACGAGGCTGTCAATGAGTGACTCAAGGGTGAGGTCCAGGCCACTTTTCCTGGCACGTAGTAGGTTCCAGTTAATAAATACAGAAACACAAAAACAGGGAAAGTTAATATGAAACTAATTCATACTAAATATTATCATGCTTATAATTGTAAATTAAATATTGACTGATGATGCAAACTTACCAGATTTTTATAATAAGCTCGTAATGATTTAAACACATTAGTTGGCTAAATTTAAGCTCAATAGCTCTACATTTTCTTGAAATGACTTGAGGCTAAGGAAACATAGTCTGAAATGTGCCTCTTGAAATCACTTTGTCTGGATGAAACATTTGTCTTAAGAGCACATATTTCTCGTGGGCAATGCATACATGATAATGTGTAACGTATACATTTCACTTGGTAAAGTTCATTACTTTATATCTACATTATTTGTGTATACCCAAATATGGTAAATAGGCCCTAAAGTTAAAATGGCAGTGTGGTATGGTCAGCATACACAACAGATAGTCTGGCCCTTTATGCCTTATAGTTTTTCTTCTTTCCTTTATCTTCCCACGGCCTCAAAGCCTTAAATTACTCAGATTTGCATTTGATAGCCTGATTAAATCAGTTGAAATTCAGATTTGAAATGATGACAGATTAATAATGTCATTAATCGTCCCCAAAGAAGACTATAAAAGATCTCCAGTTAACACGGGTTAAGAAATGATGCTTTTCTCTGGCGTGACTCAAGGTGTTTTTCTCAATCCACAAGCTGCAGGCACTTCCTTTTTTCTGTGACATACAGCAAGTAAACCCGAGAATAAAACACACAGAAGCATAATTTGCCACACACTTGAACTCTTCCCCACTTTTTTGAGGGATTATGCATTTAAAGGAATTTAGTAAAAAAAAAAAAAAAGAGTACTCTTCTTAAGAGAAGAGAATAATTTGCAGAACAATAGGTTAACTGCCAATTGTGAGAAGAACAAGGGATGTTTCAGCATCCACACAATGAGCCCTCAGTTTAAGGTTCAGAATTCCTACCAAGTTAGATAGAAAAAATAAAATAATAGTGTGATAAACTGACAAGAGTAATCATACATTAACCCCATTCCTGTTTGAAACATGCTTTTTTGTAACCCTCATCATAAGAGCAAAGTCCCCGCCAAAAGTCCCAGAGTTTTTGAGGGGAAGGGTATTTTTTATTTATATCCTTCATATTGCTAGTGTAAATTAAAGACATATTAACTCAATAAGGTACTTGAAATCTTTTTTTTTAATTTTTAATGTTTATTCTTGGTAGAGAGTGTGTGAATGGAGGAGGGGCAGAGAGAGAGAGAGGGAGACACAGAATGTGAAGCAGGCTCCAGGCTCTCAGCTGCCAGCACAGAGCCCGACGCAGGGCTCGAACTCACGAACCATGAGATCATGACCTGAACGAAAGTTGGATGCTCAACGAACAGAGCCACCTAGGCGCCCCTAGAATTCTTGATAATGGTCTTGAAAAGTGTCAAGCTTATATGATATTAGGTTATTGCTTTTATGATTCACTGGTGTGATATCTGAAGTTCTAGGGGAAAGTTTGTCTGTTTTCCCCAAAAGCAAGATAATTATAATTATCACACAAGGCTGCTTGATAATTAAATGAGTTAATATATGTAGAGCACCTAGAATCATAATAGACGCAGAAAGTCTCTATATAAATATTATTCATTATGACTATGCCAACCAGGGAATTCATCTTCTTTTTTTATTCCACGAATCTAGCTAATAACATGGTATAAGCGAGTAAAAGCCTTGTATTTCTTACCACTGCCTAGGTTCATTTCCTGTCCTCTGTTTACTATAAGCTCTGTTCACTTTTTGCCTTTAATATTAGGCACCACGCTTCACCAAAGAATCTATGTTGCATAACACTTCCAAGCCGGTGGTATTGATGACATCTTACATGATGCCATCATCACTTTTAAAACTGAGAATGGCTCTTTATTTTCAGTGGAACCAGTTGTGTACTTTTCCCTGGCTTTTAAATTCATTCGAATTTGATCCTAGGATACCTATCAACCCTGAGCTCTTACTACTCCTGCTTTTCACATGCAAATAACAGGACACTCTACTCAAGCTGGCTTAAGAATATTAAATGTATAAACTTAACAAAAGCTTGTCAATAGGCTGGACTCAGAGACAGTAGATGCAATAAATGGTTCAAGTTCTTTCTCTCCTTCACAGTGCTGGCCTTACTCCAAGGCTAGTTGCTCCCAAGTGAGTAGAATGGCCTCATGCCTCCATGTTCCTTTCATTCCCCAAGGTGGCCAACACATTTGCCTTGCGTTGCCCTGGTAAGGCAAGAAAAGTGGGATTACCGTGATTTGCTTCTAGTATCAGCTGGGGTAGAATCAATATCGGTGATTCAACCACAGAATCTATTAGAGGTGCTAAATTTAGTTGAAACTCACTAAATTCATTTTGATTGATCAATGCTTAAAAATCCGTTTATATTGCCAATGTATAAAGTGGAAAAGAACCGATAAGAGTTATTGAGGTCTGGGATTGATCCATCACGCTTTCATATGCTATACGAAATATGAGATTATTTTAGGAGATACAGATGTGGGATTTAGTCCAAGAGTGACCATTCACTAGCAGTGTGAACTTGAGAGAGTTCTTTACCCTCAATAACTCTCGGTTTTTTCAGTTGTAAAGGGAGCGTGAATATAGAACATACTTAATAAGATGGTTTTCATACCAAATAAGAAATGAAGTGCTTCATCCAGTGTGTGCTACATAATAAGCTCATGATAAGTCTTGGTTATCTTTTCCAAGATAAATGAATTATAGCCAATTAAGGCAAATGTTGCAGAAATACATTCTAAATTAAGTGGAAATCTAGATGATAAAAATATTACTTAATTTGATTCAATATTGTAAAAATAATCAGTTAACAGGGGATTTCCTGGTGGGAAACACTGAGAAACCCGGTATACTATGCGCAAAAGAATGATTTGCAATGGGTAACGTTGCGATTGTTTGTTTAAAATTAGTGATTCTACTAATAACAAACATTTATGTAGTCACAGGAATTTCAGAGTTTATCATGCAACTGATTAAGCAAGGAGTTTTTTTTTTTTCCACAGGTAGTTCAAAAGAAGATACCAGATGAGCACTGTTTATTCAAGCATTCTGTATTATGGGTCTAAATGCATGTATTTCTAGTGTATCCACGCAGCCTACTGTTATTCATGGGTCGACATTTTAGATTTAGTCAACCTGAAGCACTGATCAAAAAGAATGACCCCATTCTTCATGGCTTCCCAGCAATCCACCTGTAGGGTGCATTGCTTGAAGCTGAGATTCTGTTCATGCTGAAAGTGTTTCTTCTGGCCTCCCTGCTTGAACTCATCCTCTCCAATTCCAATTCAAAAGCTCTTTGGGAATCCTGCTGTCATACTCTCTTTACCAATCTCCAGCCCAGCCGTGTTTCATTAATCATCATCCCAGAGCTGGCGAAGACATGGTGGATGGGAACCTTGTCCTTCATTTCTGTGCATTTGTTAGAGCTCATGGGCGATGCTGTTCAAGCAGATTGATTCAAAGCCTGCAGATATCATACTTTTAAAGGCATCGAAGAGCACTGACATTACTACGACTTAATAGAACTTTACTTTTCGGTGCAGCTTGATATCTCTTTAAAATTGCTGCTCACAGGGGCGCCTGGGCGGCTCAGTCGGTTGAGTGTCCAACTTTGGCTCAGGTCACGATCTCACGGTTTCTGAGTTTGAGCCCTCCATCGGCTCTGTGCTGACAGCTCCGAGCCTGGAGCCTGCTTTGGATTCTGCATCTCCCCCCTCTCTCTACCCCTTTCCTGCTCACGCTCTGTGTCTCTCTGTCTCTCAGTAATAAATAAACATTAAAAAAACAAATAAATAAAAATTAAATATACATTTAAATTTTTTTTTAAATGGGGCCCCCAAAGGACTCAGTTGGTTAGGCGACCGTCTTTGGCTCAGGTCATGATCTCGCAGTTTGTGAGTTCGAGTCCCGCTTCGGGATCTGTGCTGACAGCTTAGAGCCTGGAGCCTGCTTCGGATTCTGTGTCTCCCCTCTCTCTGCCCCTCCCCTGCTCATCCTCTGTCTCTCTGTCTCTTAATAATAAATAAACGTTAAAAAAAATAATTTAAAAAATCACTGCTCCCAAAAGGAAAAGTCCCCTCCATTTCCAACTCTGAGCGTGGACACAACAGTTTTGATGGTGTGTGAGACTCCTATGCAGCAAGCTAGTCCACAGTGCCTGCAGCTGGGTTTGTCGCCCATACAGAATTTTGCTCAATTTGGAAAAGTGCTGCAATTTCACCTTCTTAGACAAAGGTATTAAGAGAACAATCAAAATTTCCCATCTCTTTAAATACTGTCCTTGGGAAGTTAGTTAATCTTTTTATGCTACTGAGCTTCCTCTCTTTTTTGGGAAATGAAAGAAAATGTACAGTTTTAATAAAAAACTTGAAGTTGGAAGGGTCAGTGGTGAACATCCATCCTAATTTTTTTTTTTTTTTTTACAGATGGAAAACCTGAAACCCAGAGCTGCTTGCTCAGCATTACTCTTTAATATTATTATCACAGCTCTGACTATTACTGAGTATGCTTTGTTCTGGCAATCGAAGTAGGAAAAAGTCTTCGCATCAAAGTGTTCTTAAATAACGTGATTGTGAAGACAGACAAATATAGCTTATCTGTCTTCCATGGTGGATGACAATAACAAAGGATACGTAAGACATTTTTTTCTTTTGAAAATCGACAAAAGACAAGAATGACAAAATTGCCAATAGTACGTAAGAACATGAAAAATATAAAGTAAAAATTAAAATAGTACAAACGTATTGGAAGACGCTGTCTCATGTGCATAGTCTTTCGACCTACGCTTGGCCCCTTGAATACCTTGGGCCTGGAAGGCTTCCTTACCAGGAGATAAAGAGTTCACACAGGGGGCACCTGGGTGGTTCAGGCGGTTAAGCTTCCGACTCTTGGTTTCCGCTCCGGTCATGAACTCACAGTTTGAGAGTTCGAGCCCTACATCTGGCTCTGTGCTGAGTACTGAGTCTGCTTGGGATTCTCTCTTTCTCTCCCTCTCTCTCTGCCCCTGCCACGCTCTCTCTCTCTCTCTCAAGATACATAAACTTAAAAAACTGGGGCGCTTGGGTGGCGCAGTCGGTTAAGCGACCGACTTCAGCCAGGTCAAGATCTCGCGGTCCGTGAGTTCGAGCCCCGCGTCAGGCTCTGGGCTGATGGCTCGGAGCCTGGAGCCAGTTTCCGATTCTGTGTCTCCCTCTCTCTCTGCCCCTCCCCCGTTCATGCTCTGTCTCTCTCTGTCCCAAAAATAAAAAATAAAAAAACGTTGAAAAAAATTAAAAAAACAAACAAAAAGAGTTCACACAGCTTGTGTTGGATCTTGTTATAAGCTCAATGAGCAAGCTTTTTGTCTCTGCTAAAGGTGTTTGCATCATATGGCCCCCAGGCAACCCCACTGTTATATCTGTTCTCCCCAAGGGACAGGGTCCTTGTACTACAACATAGAATTAGCATGCCAAGACTAATCCCTGCGTCCATCACCAGGAGAGACCCTTTGGGACTGATGCCCAGTACTGAAGCTGATTTTGTTCTGTCTCTTCTCTAGGTAAGCAAAATATTGTCTCAACCAGTGCCTGACTGTACTGTAGTTTCCTTGGTGACTCTAATATAAAGAAACAAGGGGCAGAAGTGTTTACAGTTCTCCTCTCGGCTTGGTAACACATAAAATATGCATTCTGCTCACATAAAATATGATTTCCATTAGGTAACTATATTTGAAATAGAAACAAAATATTCAAACAAAAATTACTTTAGCTAGTTTTGGTTTTTGGGTGTGGCGAGGTGCTGGGCTAGCATAGTTTATATCAGTGAGAAAGCAAATATTGTTATACCCTGCTTTTTACAGAGACCAGCGTGGGAAAGAGAAAGGATGAAGCTCAGAAGAGATGGTATATCATTTACCAGACTATTGGCAGTTGGAACAGAAAGCTTCATTCTTCCGGATAGTAATGTATAGGGAAATTTCTGGACACTGTCAGGGAGAACAAAGAGAAGAGAAGAGGCCAAAGCCTGAACTTACTTTTAAGTGATTTGCATTTCTGCTACATGAACATCTGCTATGTCCCCAAATACCAGTAAAGTCTGGCCAGGTTCAAATGTACATGAGTGGATATTGACGAAATCAAGGAAAAGTAACTGCCAATGTGAACGGTACAGGAGAAAGAAAAAAATAGCCTCCGAAGGTGAGATACCAGGGAATTTGTCGATTAGCACAAGATAACCCTAAAAACAAAAACAAACAAACAAAAGCTAGAATAAAAAAAAGTCTGACTCTTTGGGGCTGTTTCTTATTTTTAACACATTTTTGTTTTGTCTTTTTTTTTTTCTTTTCTGTTTCAACTCATGCACTGAAATGCACTTTGGTAGATTCTGTCGACTGGCCCCATGCTGCCTATCCTTCCTCGACCATCTTACTTTAGCTTTGTTTGCTATTTATTGCTGTTATTCTTGGTGTTATAGTAGTTAAAGCACACATCTGACCATATCGTTCCACTCCTACTAAATACTTCCATACATCTTTCAAAATATTTTTTACAGAAACTATGATGCCATTATCACACCCACAAAATCAACAATGCTTTGTTAATACCATAGAAAATTATAGCCAATTCATGGTTTCCTATTTATCTCAAAAAAATGCCATCTGGAATTAGGATCCAAACAAAGATTACTCTTGTATTTGATTGTAACGTCTTCTAATCTTCTTTTAATCTAGAATAATCATATGTATTCTTTTTTTTTTAATTTTTTTCTCAATGCCTTTGAATTATTGAAGAAAAACCTGATACTTTGCCCCATAGAACAGCCTATGGCTGAATATGTATGGTTGCCTCATCGTGTTGTCATTTAACCTGTTTCTTTCACTCTGTATTTACTATAAATTGGAAGTTAGTCTAACTTTTTATTGCTTAGGTTTGGCTCAATTTCTTGGCAAGAATATTTTTATATTCTTGACAAGAATAATATTATAAAAAAATACTAATTCTATATGAATACTTCATATCATATGACATCAGAAGGCATCTAATGTCTGACGATATTACCAATCATTGCATTCAGAGGATGGAATCAAGCTTTATAAAAAGCACAAGCTTATCTCTTTAACCCTCTGCCCTTCACCATTCTTTCTTCTTCCTCTCAGGAATGTTGGCGTGGTGTCTGAAGGTTCACTATACATCTTGTGATCAAAAAGACAAAACTCACAAGCAGAGCAAGAAGATAAAAAAAAGGCATAGACACGTTACGGTAAAGACAGAGGAATTCCGTGGCCAGTCTAATTCTTGATTTATTGTTGAGTGAAAAAAAATGAATCTCCCATTGAAGCTGTTATTGCTTGAAATTTCTGCCATTTGCAACTATATGCGACATTGATTTACCTCTTTTTCAATCGTCCCTCAGCAATACTCGTTCTGTATGCACTTGGAAAGCTCTCCTGGTTATTTGGAGCCAGCACCTGCTCTGATTAGCAAGTGGCCATATCCATACTCGTCTCTCACTGAGATTTCAAACGCATGTCCTGTGCTTTGCTTTAACTTTAAAAATGTGAATCTTAAGAGTACCTACTTCTTAGTTTTATTGTGAGAACTACATTAATTCAAGTAAACTACTGGAGATAAACCATAGCGTCTGGTATACAGTAAGTAGACTTCCTCTTCCCATTACTTCTTCAGATCATTGAAACAAGCATCAGGGTGAGGTAGCAACTGACATTTAGTATCACCCAGGAACCACACAACTATATTTGTCATCGATTATTCCTTAATCATCTGAGGCACTCTCTTTCGAAGCTGTTACTACCCAAACCTTTACATAGGAATTATTTGCTCGTGAAGAGAAAAACCATTGTCATGCAGAACTGGACACAAAAAATAATAGTAAATTATGTGTTCGTATCAAGATAGAAGTCTAAAAAATGGGGACAGGGAACCTATTACAGGTAGCTCAATAAATACAAGTTACCAACATCTAAGTTTCTGTTTATTCACTCTAAATTTGTATGTTAAAAGGAAGGGCACACCAAACATGTGGGGGAAGCTATGGCAGAAGTTGATCAGCTAGCTGAGAATGATGAGTTTATCAACCTGGTGAGATATATTTAAGATAAAATAATTTTCTGAGCAACATCTCAAGTCGACCAAAAGCTGGTAAATCAGTAAGGCAGATTTGATTTTCCTAAAAAAATAAAAGACTCTGTCTTGGCCACAAAAAAGTAGATCTGGGTCAAGTCCACAGTGGAAATACAATTTTGGGGCCAGTAAAACATCTTGCTGGTTCAGGGAATCAGAGCAAAAGGGCTTTGAAAGGGAAGTGTTTAGACGTCTGAGGTGTTTGAAACACTTATGAATGAACTCCAAGGATGCCCTCACTTGGAAAATTAGATCGTCCTATAATCAGAGAGCATAAAAAAGTTACAATAGGAATTTGACTTCCCACACGATGGAGCAAAGAGGTTGACAAATCCACTTGCTACAAAGCAACTAGAAAGCAGGATAAAATGTTCAAAGCCAACAATTTTTTCAGCATTCTGGAATTTGACCAAAGGTATATAACTCAGCAGTGTTTATTCATGAAACAAACACATTTATTAATGTGGATTTCGGGTAAGAACAGTGCAGGTGTGTGGCCTTCTCGGCCGTGGCTCCTTCTCTTTCTCCCTACTTGCAGCCTGATCAGGTTCAGTCATCGTGGTACTTCAGCCAGGGCATGGCCATGGCAAGTGGTGAAAACCAGCCGCTTTGCCGTTGCTGCTGCCCTAAGACACTTCTTTGATTGCAGTGTAGTCGAAGTGTTGGTTCAATAGCAAGAACACAGGCAGAACCAACAGATGAACCGGGGATTTAACAGAGACTTCCAGAGGTGAGACAGCCACACATCCAGGAGCCACCAAAGACTACACACATGTGCCGAAGTGGCAAGCGTGGGCACGCGCCATCCACACTTCTTAGGTCCACAGGACTGGCGGGACCAAATGACACTCAGAAGAGTCACAACAGCCCAGCAGAACATAAGAAGTGGGGAAGATTTTAAAATGACCTGAAGTTTCAATGTATCCTTCAGCCCACGCCCAAATCCACCATGCAAGAGTTGACGCTTTACGGGCTTAAATTCTTTGAGCACAAATTTTGACTCACCTTCGGATGATCTCTAATCTATGCCAACAAAGGAACCGTGACTTAAAAATAAAACCAACCAAAAATTTGAGCAGAGATCAATGACCTTACATTTCCAGGGAGACATGCTACACTTACACAGGCAAGTTTATAAACAAACAAATAAACAACAACCCAGATTGGGGGTAGGGGAGAGCCAAATGTAGAATTGTTAATATAGGGGCCCCTGGGTGGCTCAGTCGGTTAAGCGGTTAAGCTGAAGCGTCCAACATCAGGTCCTGTCATGATCTCACAGTTCGTGAGGTGGAACCCCGAGTCTGGCTCTGTGCTGACTGTTCAGAGCCTGGAGCCTGCTTCCGATTCTGTGTCTCCCTCTCCCTCTGCCCCCTGCCTTGCTCACACTCTGTCTCTGTCTCTCAAAAAGTGAATAAACGCTAACAAACAAAAAAAGAATTGTTAATATATTTTCAAAAACATCCAGTATTCAACTAAAAATCAGTAGACATTGCAAAGAAACAAGTACGACCCAACCATAGAAAGAAGAATGCCCCAAGGTGTTAAATTCAGAAAGACTTCAAAGCAGTTACTATAAATGGATTGAAACAATAATAAGATCCATGTTTTATTTTGTTTTTTAATTTTCTTTTTACATTTATTTAGTTTTGAGAAACAGAGTGAGACAAAGCATGAGAGGGGAGGGGCAGAGAGGCAAGGAGACACAGAATCTGGGGCAGGCTCCAGGCTCTGAGCAAGCCATCAGCACCGAGCCTGATGCAGGGCTCGAACCCACAAACTGTGAGATCATGACCTGAGCCGAAGTCAGACGCTCAACCGCCTGAGCCACCCAAGTGCCCCAAATAAGAGCCATGCTTAAAGAAAAGCATGGCAACAATGTTGTAGTGAATGGATAATTTCAATAAAAGATTAACAATTATTTTTAAACAGGATCAAATGAAAATTGTGGAGTTGAAAAGTGCGACAAATAAAATGCACAGTTCACTTGAAGGGCTCAATAGCAGCTATGAGAAGGCAAGAAATAATTAATTAACTTGAAAATAAAACAATAGAAATGATTCAATCTGAAGAACGGGGGGGAGAGGGGAATTGAATAAAAGCAAACAGTCTTATAAATCTGGGGAATGAGATCAGTTCTACCAACACATGAGTGATAGGAAAAGAAGAAAAAGAGACAGTGAAAAATGTCAAAAGATATATTTGAAGAAATAATAGCTGAAAGCCTCCCCAATATGATTTTTTCAAAAGACAATCTACCTAACAAAAAAACTGTAAAAAAACTAAAATAAAATCCAAGCTCTACAGTAAAGATAAACAGATTCACGCTGGGACACATAGTCGAACCGTCGGGAAACAAAGACCAAAATGAAATTTTGAAAACAGCGAGAGAGAAATGATTCATTCAAATATTAAATGTACAGGAGAACAACATTAAGAATAAAGGCTGACTTCTCTCAAAAACTAGTGGCCAGAAGCAATGGGTTGGCAATTCAAAACCCTTAAAAACAAAACCGAGAACGATCTACCAAGAACTATCTATCCATTTTAAAATGCAAGTCTAGGAGCACCTGGGTGACTCAGTTCGTTAAGCATCCAACTCTTGATTTTGGCTCAGGTCATGATCTCAAGGTTTGTGAGATCTAGCCCTCCGTTAAGTGGCTCTCAGCTCCATGAGGACCCTGCTTAGGATTCTCTCACTCCGTCTCTCTCTCTGCCCCTCTCCCACTCATGCTCTCCCTTTCTCTCAAAATAAGTAAATAAACATTTAAAAAAATAAAATGCAAGCCAAATAAAAACTTTTTTTTATAAAGCCTAAAGAATGTATTATTACCAGACTTGCCTTACAAGAAATCCTAAAAAAATAAATAAATAAACACTTCAGACTAAGAGAAAGTGACATTAGATGTTAAATCAAATCTGCAGGAAGAAATGAAGAACACTGCAAATATTAAATATATGAGTAAAAATGCCATAAAGGACTATTGACTTGTTCTCATTTCTTTTCATAACTCTTTTTATCTGACGTGATTGTACAAAGCAATTGTTATAACATGGTGTTGTTGGATTTATAATATATATAGATATAATATATATGGCAATAATTACAATATAGATGGCAATATATATGGCAATATTGTTTTACTCTTCCTTTTTCCTTCCATCTTTCCCTTTTATTTCTTTTCTGTCTGTATCTTTTCCCTTTCTCCTTTTCTTCCTCCTCTCCCCTTTGTGTTATT
This sequence comes from Felis catus, assembly GCF_018350175.1. Taxonomy (NCBI): domain Eukaryota; kingdom Metazoa; phylum Chordata; class Mammalia; order Carnivora; family Felidae; genus Felis; species Felis catus. The sequence goes on along the minus strand of NC_058375.1, from coordinate 179,091,510 downwards.
ATTGCCATATATACTGTTGGTGTGTCTGTGACTTTACTTATGAATTTTTACCTAGAAAATACAATAAAATGTACAGTAAAAGTTTTTTTTTATTTTTTTTAAATGTTTATTTATTTTTGAGAGAGAGAGAAACGGAGACAGAGTGCAAGTGGAGGAGGGGCAGAGAGAGAGATACACACACAGAATCTGAAGCAAGCAGGTTCCAGGCTCTGAGCTGTCAGCACAGAGCCCAGTGTGGGACATGAACTCACCAACTGTGAGATCATGACCTGAGCCAAGGTCAGACGCTTAACCAACTGAGCCACCCAGGTGCCCCTATACAGTAAAAGATTTTTTTTAAAAACCTAGAGTTAATAAGACAGTTTAATGAAATTGATGGCAACATGATGAGAATGCAAAATTAATAATATTCTTATACATATACAATAAACAAGTAAAACATTATATTAAAATAACCTTCACAATAGCAATAAAAATGCAAGGTATCCTTGAAAGAAATCTGGAAAACTGCAGAAGTCTTTATGGAGGAAATTATAAATCTTTCCTGAAGGTCATAGATGAAGCTCAAGTATATAAGGAGATACACATGCCTGTGTGTGGCTTGAAAGACTCAATGTTATGTACATGGCAAATTTTCCCAAATTAATTATAAATTCAATATAAGTCCGATCAAAATACCAGCAGCTGTTTTATGGAACTTGACAATTTGATCCTAATTTTAATAGGAAATATAAGAGACAAAAATATACAGGACAACATTAACAGGAAAAAAATTGTTAGAGAATGTGCAAGAACATACATTCGGGCTTGTGATAAAGCTATAATAATTTGGGGTACAGTAACTTCACAGACATGTCTAAATACCCCAGGGGAACAGTATCTAGAGAAACAGAACCCACACCTCATTTGGAAATTTGTACACGGAAGAAGTCATATTGCAAATCAGTAGGGAATGAATGGTTGATTCTGTAAATCAGATGATGGATTGCTTGTTTGGTAAAAAAAAAAATAGATTTCCATCTCAAATTTTGTATAAAATGAAATACAGAAAAACAAAACTGTAAATTATTTTTAAAAGAATAGCAGAAAATATATTTGGGGGATGTTTTCTCTTGGAAAACATCTGAAATGTGATTACTTTTTAAAAAGAATCCTATGTAAAAGACAGCAGTAGTAATGTAAAAAAGCAAGTAGTGGACTGAAAGATAATTTCAATGAATGTAACTGCCAACAATACACGGAATATACAGAAAGCATTTAGATATCATTAAAGAACAGTCAAATAGAAATTATGTGTATAATGTATAAACAATTCACATAAGTGAAAACCCAAATGGTCAGCTGACACATGAATACTGGTTTTGCCTCATTATTATTCAAGGGAATGAAAAAATTTTTTTTTAAATTTTTTTCAAGGGAATGAAAATTTTGAGGAAAATGAAATAGAATTAAACAGATACCAGATTCACTAATGTGTGTGCATAAATATAAATAATACAAATAAAATAAATATATATATATCTCATAGGGGAAAATGTGGAACAATGGGAACCCTCATATTCTGCTAATGTGACAATATATCAGCTTAATTATTTGCAAAGCCATTTCTATCAATTTTTCCTTTAAAATAAATTTATAAAAATTATTAAATACACAAAAGTAGGGAGAATAATATGATTAATTTCCATGTACACTTTACTCAACATCCATGATGATCAACATTATTCTAAAGTATGTCATCTAGAATGTGCCAGTCTCCCCACTCTCCCTAGGTTTTGCTTGTTTGTTTGGTAGATTATTTTATTTTATTTCATTTTATTTTATTTTATTTTAAAGTTCATTTATGTATTTTTGAGAAAGAGAGTGCGAGAGGGGAGAGGCAGAGAGAGGGAAAGAGGATCCCAAGCCGGCTCTGAACTAACAACTCAGTCCCACAATCTGTGAGATCATGACCTGAGCCAAATATGAGTCAGATGCTTAACTGACTAAGCCACCCAGGCACCCTGCTGGATTATTTTAATTTTTTTTAATGTTTATTTATTTCTGAGACAGAGAGAGACAGAGCATGAGTAGGGGAGGAGCAGAGAGAGGGAGACACAGAATCAGAAGCAGGCTCCAGGTTCTGAGCTGTCAGCACAGAGCCCCAAGCATTTAAGGCACTTGATGAATTTTAATCCATTCATGGCTGGAAGTACTGGGCTGAATATGAGCCATGGTGGTTGAGGCATGTCCAAACAAAGTAATGATAATTGATACCCCATTTCATGGTATATCTATTGATTCAACAGTTAAATCTAAATTATTCCTGAAAAAAAATAAAAACAAAGTCAACCACATAAGTGACCTATGAGATTTAAGAAAACTGGGGTAAATATGAGAAGAGCCTCTTAAATTTTTGTCTTCATTAAGAATGAACATAAGAACAACTCACCAAACAGATTAAGAAATGGAAGATATTCACCAATAAAAGATATTCTAATGAGTTATTTTTGGAGGGATAAACAATCCAGACTGGGATTTGCTTTATAAAGACTAGAGAATTACTTGCCCAAACATTGAAAATGCTGAGCTCTAAACAAGCCGAACAAAACAATTGAGCACATGTCTTAACCAGATGCCTACCTTGATTATTTTTATGAACAGCAATTCTGCTGCCCAGTTTTTATGTGCAGTTTTATTTTACATATGCACACAAGAGAGAGAAAGAAATGAGGGAAAGTTCAACATTAACCATATTTAGCCTTCCCTAAGGGCATAACATATTCACCAGTTCAATCACAAATTGTTCTATAGAAAACTTGATGAATCATTGTAGCTGTTCAGCACGTCATTTTGTATTGAAAGCTGATATGAAAGATGATAAAGCCCATAAGGGTATTATCCCCAGTTCCTGAATAAAGGGGAAACAAAATAAAAAGTCATTACCCCACCATCATCAACAACAACAAAATGAATCAGACCAAAGATGCTTATATTACTAAATATAAGCATCCAGAATATCTAGCATGTAAGTCCAAGCTAAATTTGAAAATATTTACATGGTATGCACTCCTGTAGGCTCCACGTGACCAGACAATAATGCTTGTCTTTGTTTTAAAACTGTAAAATCAACAAGTCATATCAATCATGACATCATTGAATTAGCCACCTGTATTGATCCTGAATATGGTCAGGGCGCTTTACTTGACCTCTTTTTCTGTATCGTAATCCATTCCATCAGGAACAGAGACCCTTTGCTAAAAGTGAGTTTCCAACACTGGCAGTCTTTGCTGACAAGCAGGTGCCAATACCATGCTGATTCGAAAATGACAAATGGCCTTGCGAAATCTACCTCAGAGGTGACTGAGTTCTTGGCACCCCAAAAAACATCCCCTAATGGGTGATTCACGAGGCCTGTAAGATCCTCAGCAAAGTTCTTCTCAGAGATGTAGCAGATAACTGTATTTTTTATATCTTAGTAGAAAGGAAAGTTTGATAAAGAGATGAACAGGGTGAAGGGAAGACTTGCCCGTGTTCTGAAACATAGATGTGATTTTTTTCACATCGCTATTTTTGAAGGATAACATACCAAACACAAGTATGGATGTTGCAAATGCAGTTTTTTGAACGTTCACAAACAGAACATGTCCTTGAAATCAGCACTTGGAATAAAAAATGGAAAAATACCAGCATGCCAGAAAGCCTTCTTTTCCTCCTCTCCAGTCACTGACTACACAATCCCATACCCAACAGGATAGATTATCTTCTCCTCTATTTGTACAGGATATAAGTGAAATCATATGGTACCGGTTCTTGTGTGGGACTTCTTTCCCTCAACATTTCTACATCTGTCTTTTCTACACCTCTTATCCATGTACATTTTAACAGATGTGGGTTTTTTTCTTCTGAATTTCATCAGATACTTCCAAATGAGGTCATGCTAATGTGCACTCTCTAAAGTAAAATATAATCAAGGTATATAGGACCTCAAAAATATTCATTTTGCCGCATCTGTTGGCAAACTCAAGGGAATTACTCCAGTTTCTTAGATCCAAAAGAAGTCACCAGAACAAAGATTCTGCTATGTAGGAATGCTATCGGTAAAAGTGCTGACAACTGACCAGTAAATAAATCCAATGTGTACCCTTCAAAAGTGACTGACTGAATAGTATAACTAAATAATAATTATGGGTAATTTTAAGGGTTTTATTTACAAGTCCTCGAGCTCTGAAATGAAACATTTTGTACTTGGGAAGCACTTTGAAACATTCAAAGTACTTCTCATTAATTTCTATAAAAAAAAAAAACAGCAACAACAAGACTCACACTGTTTTGCAGATGAATCAATGGATATTTAAATATGCAAGTAGTTTTTCAACCTTATATAACCACTAGATAAAAAATAAACTTAAAACTTTGATCTGTCTCCAAATATATATTATGAGAATAAAGTCATTCTTCAGTTAAGCAAAATGGTGAGGAATGGAGAACGGATGAGCTCAGGAAGTTTACCTTCAAATATGCATTAAAGACATTTATGTAACCTTCTACTTAGCACCAAATACCGTTTTCTTTCTTTCAGCAACCTTGCCTCCATTTTAAAATTTTAAATCCTTGTAGTTCCTGGCAAATTGCTGGCTTAAAACTGCAAAAAAATAACTTGTCTTAAACTGTAAGTTGTCTCCATATTTTGGACATATTAATATTTGTGAACTTTTTCTCAGACTTCTTTGTAACCAATGAAGTTCTTTATTCATTCCTTTATTCTTTCAACATTTAGATAATATGTATTGATCAATTAATAGTTAAAAGTCACTGTGTTAAAAGTAGTGTGTAATAAAAACAAATCCTTTGTGTATGTCTGTCCCTCTCTCTCTCTCTCTCTCTCTCACCATATATACATATACATATATATACACATATATACATATACGTATACATATATATACATATATACATATACGTATACATATATATACATATGCATATACATATACATACATATATATATATATATACACACACACATACATCACATCTGCTTTATCCATTCCCCTATCAATGGACACTTATGCAAATTCCATATATTGGCTATTGTAAATGTGCTTCAATAAATATGAGGGTACATATCTTTTTGAATTAGTCTTTTCATTTTCTTTGGGTAAATGTCCAGCATTGGAATTACTGGATCACATAGTAATTTCTATTTTTTTTAAGTTTATTTATTTATTTTGAGAGAGAGAGAGCACAAGCAGGGGGAGGGGCAGAAAGAGAGCAGAAGAGAGAGAATCCCAAGCAGGCTCTGCACTGTCAGCATGGAGTCCAATGGGGGCTCAGACTCAGAAATCACAAGATCATGACCTGAGCCAAACACAAGAATCCAATGCTTAACCAACTGAACCACCCAGGTGCCCCTCTATTTTTTTTTATTTTTTTGAGGAACATCCATACTGTTTTCCACAGTGGCTGCACCAGTTTGCTTTCCCACCAGCAATGCACGAGGGTTCGCTTTTACGTTTACTGATTGATATATTTCCTTCTCTCCTTTCTTCTTTCTTCCTTCCTTTCTTCCTTTCTTTTCTCTCTTTCTTTCTTTTTCTTTCTTCCTTTTTCTTTCTTTTCCTTTCTTTTCCTCTTTCTTTCTTTCTTTCTTTCTTTCTTTCTTTCTTTCTTTCTTTCTTTTTCTTTCCTCTCTTTCTTTCTTTCCTTCCTTCCAGAAAAGTTTTATCCAAAAGCCATTATGTGAAACCAAACAAGGTGGACATTAATATAGGGCAGTAGGCAGTAATGGTACAGGCTGAAGGTGTTGGAGCCTGAGCAGAGCTGAAAATGGGTGCATGTGCAGGAGGAGGTAGGGGTGACATTGGTAACAAAAGATGGCTCGCATACAGAGAGGAGTCTTATAATAAGTGAATACATTAAAAATGATTTTCACTGTTCAGTGAGGGAGTTACGAGTACAGGAAACTAGAAAACTCGAATAAAGATGGTAGTGGTGGATTGTAGTTGGAAATATTGGTATTAATACATGATTTTTAACATATATATCAAAAGACAAAAACAAAATATAGATAAATAGATGTCCCAGTAGAAGACCTTAGCAGTGACCCACCTTCTTCACAAAGCATTGAGTACATGTGGAGCCCAGATCTTGGTTTCCAAAAATGTTCTCCACGAACAGGAACTCAGGCTTCACCAGAAAATTGCTGATTACAAGGCGAGGGCAGGGAATAGCTCAGGGAATAAGAGGATAACTCTGGAGCATATAATTATACAAAAGGAACTGAAGGGCTCAAACACTAATGTAATATATCGAAAGAACTCAGAAGCCAGCTGGAAGAAGTTTCTTCCAGCCGACCAGTTTCTTCTAGTTTCATCTAGAGTGACTGAGTATCAAAAGAATTAATGATACCAACACATTATAATCCATTGAACGGAACAGGAATCTACAAGTGCATAGAGATATAAGTAAACAAATAAATAAATGGAAAGAAACCAAAGGTTTCCCTTATAGTGTGACGTCAACAAGTAAAAATGGAATGAAATTTTGTAATTACTATTTGGCAACTCCCATAGCTATAATTATTTTAGTCAATAAAACAGATGCTAAAACTAGTGTGTAAAAGATTGAGAAGAGACAGAAAACATACATTTTCTTGGGGCGCCTCAGTGGCTCAGTCGGTTGAGCGTTCAACTTTGACTCAGGTGATGATCTCAAGCTTTGTGGATTCGAGCCCCACATCGGGCTCTGTGCAGACAGCTCAGAGCCTGGAGCCTGCTTTGGATTCTGTGTCTCCCTCTCTCTCTGCCTCTCCCCTGCTCATGTTCTCTCTCTCTCTCTCTCTCTCTCTCTTTCAAAAATAAACATTAAAAAAAATTTTTAAGAAAAAAATACATTGTCTCAAAGTACCTTCCCAGAAAATACTAATTACCCATTTTTAAAGTTTACCTTTACAGTGGACAAACTTAGAAAATACCACTTAATTTTGTGATGAAAATTAACATTACCAGTAATGGGAAGCATCAAAAGCATGTACTACTTCACAGAATTCATTAATGAGGATACGGCATCACTTCTATGGTTTTCTTGCAAGGTATCACCTTATTCCAAATTGGGGGAAAATAGACATTCGAACGTGAGGTCAATTCTGCAAAATAACTGATGTACAGCCTTTGTTAAGAGCCAAGGTCATGAAAGTCAAGGAAATCCTGAAGAACTGTCTCAAACTGAAGGAAATGAAAGACATAAAACTGAGTGCAACATGCGATTCTCAACTGGATCCTATTACTATAAAAGACATCATCGGGAAAATTGGCCAAACTTGAACAGGGTCCGTGTATTTGATATTAGTAACGGTTTAATGTTCATTTCCTGGCTTGGATGGTTGTGTTGTGGTTATGAAGGAAAATGTCCCTGTGTGTAGGAAATGTACTGTAACTTAACCTCAAATTCTTCGGGGGGAAAAAATTAATACTGTACTTTCAACTTTCCTAATGTTTGAACCTGTTTCAAAATACAATAATGGAAACGAGGAGGGGATATTAGTGTTTAATGGGTTTAGACTTTCAGTTTTATGAGATGAAAAAGTTCTAGAGATCTGTTGTACAGCAATGTGAATATACTTAACACATCGGAACTGTAAATTTAATAATGACTAAAATGGTAAATTTAATATTCGTGGGTTTTTTTCCCAATTACAAAAATGGAAATGAATCAACAAACAACAAAAAAGAGGAGTATTGTCTAAGGGATGAGTTCTCAATCCTGAACCGTGTAGTGTTCAGTAAATACAGATGCCCGAATTCCAACACTATAGATTATGACTCAGTACATCTGGATTATGGTTTGGGAATTTTCACTTGTGTCCAGGGATGTGAAAGCGCTGATCACACTCCCCTACTTGCAAGTGAGTAACAAGAGCTACACTAGAATTGAAACAGCACTTGACCCAGTTTAGAGTGTTCCACTTACTAGTTTTATAACCTTGAACAAATCACGTGAACACACTCATCTTTAAAGCACTCGTCTCTAAAATGGGGATAATAATTCCTGTCTCATAATATTACTGAGCTCCCCACAGGAGATGATGTAGACAAAAGCACGGCAGAAACAAAAGGCAATGTTACAATGCAAGAAATTAATGAGCAAATTTCTCTACAATAAAAAGAGTCGCATAAGGGACGATAACTATCATGTCTCTCAAGTGCAGCAACACTCGAGTGAGCATCCCGCAACCTCAGATGATACACCTGAGTGACTCTTGGCCTTGGAGCGCATAGATTTAAAAGCTAGCAAGCAAATTACTGAGAGAAACTCTCACAGTCTCTGGGACCGTGAGATGAAAATGAAATCCCATTAGGAAGCTAAAAGCTGATGACTTTTTTCATCTCAGGGGACCCTCTGTTTGGACTTTTTTGTGGGATCTCACACTAGGGAAAAAAACAACAAAAAGAGAGTATATGGAATACTACACAAGTCTGGCTTCTCACAATCTTTAGCCAAGATGGCTTCCACTTGGTTTCCCAAGTAATCCGATGTCTAGAAACTGCTGGCGAGCAATGGGAAGGATGTTGCTTGTCCTCGTGCAGTTGCTGGCATGGTGGTGCCTTCGGAGACTACACTCCTGGACTTTATAGATCAGAGAGACTTGAGGTCAGATTCCAGCCCCAACTGAGCACCCTTGGACATGTTTCTTGTCTCTGCATCTCAGGTTCATAATCAGTCAAATGATGATAATGATAGTATGAAGCTCGTAAGGTTAAATGAATACAGTTAGAATAAATGCTTGATAAATGGTAGCAATTACAGTTTCTTATCCATGGTGATATTCAGCACATTCTCCTTGGTCAATTCTGCAGCAAGTGTTAACACTTAACATAGCAGCTGGGATTAGGGTTTTAGGAAATTACTAATTTGGCCTCAGGAAGTTACTAGATACATGAATATGATAAAAAATAAATTAATTAATCAAGCCACTCAAGCTCAAAGTAGAGTTTAGACTTGCAAATAACACTTGAGCAGGGTTTTAAGAAGCATTATAAATGTATAAAACACTTTGTTGAGTAGGGCGGAGTGGAGGAGGCTTTTAAAATAGAAAATTCCCATTTCCCGTAAGAACCAGATGATGTTCTGCCCTTACGAATCACCCACGGGCACCTGGGTGGCTCAGTGGGTTGAGCATCCCACTTCGGCTCAGGTCATTATCTCACTGCTCATGGGTTCGAGCCCCGCGTCGGGCTCTGCGGTGACAGCTCAGAGCCTGGAGCCTGCTTCGGATTCTGTGCCTCCCTCTCTCTCTGACCCTAACCCACTCGCATTCTGTCTCTGCCTCTCTCAAAAATAAGCAAACGTTAAAAAAAATTAAAAAAAAAAAAAAGAATCACCCAAAGCAGTACCAATTCTTACTTAGTATATTCTTTCAGGAAAATTGTACTATTTATATCACTAGTGATTTAGACTCAGAAAAAGAAGAAAAGAAACAATGACGACGAAATTCTCTTTTAGGGACAGTTGTCGGCGGAAGAATTTTTAAGAATAGGGAAGGAGTCAGTTGATATATTTTGTGGTCTTCTGCCTCATATCAGAAAGCTAAAATTCCTAATGCTCACACTATGGATCAATTTGGACTTTTTACAGCAGCTATTGGTCTTTAAATACTTGCTAGTTGACCTTCTTAGAAATCCATGCACTTTCAAGTAAAAAAATCCTTTCGGAAACTTTTTTTTTTCCATAGGTTTTGTAAAAACTTCATGCTATCAATTTTACACTATAAAATTCAGGAAATACATTGTTTCTTTTTTTTTTAATTTTTTTTTCAATGTTTATTTACTTTTTTGGGACAGAGAGAGACAGAGCATGAACGGGGGAGGGGCAGAGAGAGAGGGAGACACAGAATCGGAAACAGGCTCCAGGCTCTGAGCCATCAGCCCAGAGCCCGACGCGGGGTTCGAACTCAAGGACCGCGAGATCCTGACCTGGTTGAAGTCGGACGCTTAACCGACTGCGCCACCCAGGCGCCCCAATACATTCTGTTTCAAAAAGGAAAATCAACACTCCCATTATATCAAGTTGAGGGGCTTGAAAATATGCAGTTATTTTTGTGGAATCATTGAGTTCTTATTTCATTATTCCTATTGCAAATAGTGATCTCTAATATCAGTCATCAGTTCTACAAATTAACCTATTAGAATTTTCAAGGAATTTTGAGAATTCAACCCTGCTAATGTTACTCAAGCTACAGTGTTACGTTGGCCGTTAGGCATCTACAAGGGTTTTGGATCTTCAATGGGATTATTATTCTTTTAAATACACCGGTGAACAGATAATTAAAATATTCATATGAGAATGTAAAACATTTCTACTTTTCATTCCCTCACTGTTTAAAAAGACCATGAATTTTCTAATCTTCCTCACTTTATTTCTGTGACAAAATGACAGGTACAGAAATGTCTGCAGGGAAAGGAAAAAAAAATAAAACATACTGATTAGGAAGGGTTCCATGCTATCATTTCAGATTAAAAAAAAACTGATTAGCTTTCTTTTGTTCCTTTACAATAGTCTGTTGATTTTCTTAAGTACTGTAAAGGAGTTTAGAAAAAAGAAAGACATCCAACAGCTAATTCATAAAATATACAGTCAATATATTGCTTGGCAAGGATTAGATTTTTATTATGGCAATAGAACGATGTTGAGGAATTTGAGAATTTGGGGAAAACACACACACACACACACACACACACACACGCCATTTGGTTTGATCGATCTTGATTGTGCAGTAATTTACAGGACATACCTCCAAGGTTTGCATATACGATTTTGGCATTTTGGAGTAATTATCACTGTGAAACTTTCACAAGTACACCTTATTTCCACAGGTAATTAAGGTGACCTAGTTATGTCTGCATAAGGCTTAGTCTGTGAATAATACAGACCCAGGGGAGACTAACAGGTCACTAACAGCAATCAATCTAACTGATGGAAAAGAGGAAGAATCTTATAGGTGATATTTGCCCTATACTATTTTAAGGCTACTTGTAAGATGCATCATTGCATCCCTAATTCACCAAGAACATAGAAATCATTTCCTGTGAACTCTTCTTGGTGTCATTTCAGTCTTCTTTTAAAATTTGAGGTGTTGCTCGTGGTAACTCCTTACCATTAGTCATAAAAAGAAGCGAGATTCATTTTTCAAAATAAGCTTTAATCTTGCTGATCTTCAAAAGCACGTTTAAAGAACTGTTTCTATTCGCCTACAATTAACAAATCCTTAACCGGTGCTCTCACGTCTGTGGGTTATTGTTTATTACCAAGGTCTTACCAGTACTGCACCACCACTCTTTCTCTGAAAACATTTCCTCCTTCTAAGGACAGCCCTGGACCCAAAGGCCCACCTCCTCCATCCACAAAGTCGATATTCTGGCAGCTGACCCGTCTTACCGAAGGAGGTAGAGAATCTGGTTTCTCGGATCAACCCACAAAATGCAGCTTCTGTTCTTTTTTTTCCCCCCACAACCTTGAAATTTGCTGCGAAAAATCAATGCATCAGATACCCCACACCACGAACACAATCTTGTTCTATATAAAAAGGTCACAAGTGTGTTTATTTAAAGACTGCCTCAGGTTAATTAATGGACACAATTTCATAGAAAAAGTAAACCAAAAGTCAACTGAAATATAAAATAGTTCAAGTAATCTCAAGTGGATTTAAACCCAGATTTTTTTTTTCCGTCTCATGGCACTATGGCTGAAAAGACATGGATAATAGAGTTCACATTTTACTCACAAATGAGTTTTTTATCTCCACTTCTGGGAAATACTAACAAATCAAACTCAGTTTCTTAAATGGTGCTGTCTGTGTTCCTAGACATTAAATTTCGAATGGCCCAAACTGAGGCATAGACAAAAAAAAAATATATATATATATATATATATATATATATATATATGCTATTCACTATGCAAAGCACTTGCGTTCACTCTCGAATCACTATTCAATTAATGAATGACTTATTATCATACCATAAATGGGGATGATACTTGGATAGGAGCTCCAGTTGCTTGAGGGTGAATGCCATGTGCATTTTTCCTGGAGTCCTTAATAAGTGACACACTTGTGTCATTACATTTGAGGTGAAGCAGAAGCCTCTGTCAGATTCGATTCACATGGGCAATTCCCAGTGGCAAAACATCTGATTAACTAGCAAAGCCACTGTCGTTAACAGCTGTATCATTGGAAGCTTGGAAGTATTCAGCCTATTTAGTAACCGAATGTATTATCATAATCACTTTTTCCCTCTGGCTCAGATCCAGAAGATATTAACTACTACCCAGATAAATTACTATTAAAATGATTAGGCATAAATGAAACAGTGTATGTATAATTTACATCGAACCACAGGGTCTGTGCATTCTTTTTGACTCCGGTAAAACCTATTTTAGTAACATATATGGAAGTAGCTTCAACACAAACATTTGATAATTTCCTTATTTATAAGTTTGCTGGGTTGGCTTAGCAAAAATGGCTTAAATTTCTACAATACCACCTGACAAAAGGGCCTATTATTAGTTCTGTTATTCTAAATAAGGTACATTCTCTGCTTTGTGAGCACAGATATGTGCCCTTGAGTGACCTATTAAGGTGCCAACAGATTGCGCCTTTTAATTATTTGTAACTATTTTAATGAGACAATTGTCTAAGTCTCTCACATATTTATAAGCCATGATTACAAAAAAGCAAAGCACTGAAATGAACCAAAATATCCGATCCTGATAAAATCTTATCAATTTTGTGGCTAATGATCGTTCAGCATAGCTACAAAAGAAAATTGCCAAACATAAATATGATGCTTGCAGGTAAATAAAGCCTCTTAGTATAAAATGCAAAGTTGTATAAGAATCTAATATATGCCATTTTACCGACATGAAAATAAGGAAAATAATTTAATCAAATTTTAATTTTATTTTAACTAAAATTATTTTACTCCTCAGATAAGCAGGAAATCCATTATTAATCTAATACGATAAATTCAAATATTACTGTATCTCGTCCACTATCTTATTTTATTCTACCCATTAACCTGCCATAACCTTCCATTATCCCACGGAACAAAATTTTAATTTAGACTGAATGAAAAGCTTCATGGTGCTTCACTTTACTTTGCTATAAGTAGCACGGGTTTGGAAGGAACACTGGTAAGTAAAAATATAATGAATTAGAAAGACAATCTGCTTTCAATAACATAAAATAACTTCATGAAACTTTACAAATGTATACCTACTTCCTGAGGCTCATGGCAGCGTGAAACGGAAGCAGCAAGGAAACACCAAGTAAAAGTGCTTGGCGATCACGATTTAAGCAAAATGCAAAGAAGATGTTTGAACGTGTAGTACTATTCTGGAATGACAAGGCCAGTAGTATATGCCGTCTAAATCCAAAGCATGTTATCTGTACATGGCGGGCAAGTATCTAGATTGGAGTGAAGAAACAGAATGTGCTCCAGGCAGGTAAACTTTAATAATGAACGACAAGTTTGCTTAGCAGTTTTAAAAAGAATTATGTCATAAACAGTTTGTCCCTTTAAAAGACCAGTTTGTAATAACTTACTCTTTGCTTTTGCATCTGCAATATCTTGTATTTTCTCCAAAGTCAGGTTTTTCATGAAGGAATTACGGGAAAAAAAAAAATCCTTATAATATTAAAGAAATGTGCTTTAAAAGCAACAAAATGGAGATAATCATCAGCAATTAGTGAAAGCTATCACAATCCAATTAATGTTATATTTTATAGTCTGCTCTTGCAGGGAAAGCGTTCTCCTGATTAAATGTACAGAATGCTCTTCAAAACTATTCAGTGTCTCAGCAAAGGACAGACTAATTACCAACTGTTAATATTAAGAATACACTTGGGGCAGAAAAATAGGACTTCAATTTACAGTAATAATTTTGGGATGGAGTTATTCCAGCAATAAATTGTCACAGCTGCTCAAAGTGTGATGGCACTCATGAAAATAAAATAAATACAGTTATAACTTCCCAGCAGATCTTGAGACACTTTGCCAAGAAATGTAAAACATTCAGTATACTTTCACATTATAAACTGAGATTTATACCTTACGTTTGCATCAGCGTTTAGGATTACACAGTGTTTTTAGATCTATCCTGAATATATTTTTTGACAATTGAACAATACTGGCATGTAGCGTTTAATGCTCTCTCTGCTGAATATTCATAAAATACTTCTTCTCTGGATGGCCAAACCAAATAACCTGTAAATTGCTCAAATATAAATGCATTTTTATCTCAGAGAGTTTATATTTATAATATATATATATTATAAACTCTCTCTGAGAGTTTATCTCAGAGAGTTTATATATATGTAGAGATCAGGACGAATGATCTCACCAGTACCACAACCACTTTTACTCTCTCATCCCAGAATTTTTGCTTCAGGTAGCTTAAGGATTTCCAGTTATCCAGACATCTGTGTCTGCAAAGACAGACTTACAGACAAGTAACAGAAGAGTATTCGAGTTACTTGGCACAAAACTAATATTCTTCCTGCCTCTGGATGTCCCGCCAAAACCCAGTCCCCGTGGGTTATTTGCATGGATGAAAAGCTTTCAGGTACGTCTCCCTCTTCATTTGTTAGGGCAGAGGAATTTTTCTCTCTCCGTGCCTGTGTAAACTCAATCTGGTCATCACAAGGTCGGATGGCTTTTCTATCTATAAAGGAAGAGATATATCTCATTTCACAATTTAATTCAATGGGTTTGCATACGATAGCAGTACCTTTCGCTAATTTGGCAGTTTAGTTTACAAAGCCCTTGCGTTTACGATACCACTTTGCACTTTCACCAGACCCTCTGACATGGCTAGCCACATCTTTTGTCTAGACTGAGAATAGCTTTACATGTGAATCTTCTTTTTTCAAAGGGCTCACATACATATATTTTTAAAGTAGGTTTCACACTCAGCGCAGAGCCAAACTCGGGGCTTGAACTCACAATCCTGAGATCAAGACTTGAGCTGAGACTAAGAGTTCAGCACTTAACCAACCGAGCCACCCAGGGGGCCTAAAGTGCTCACATTTTTATTTATTGTGGTTGGTTATTTTAAATTGCAGTGATATGAGGTTTTGTGAGGAGATTCCTTTCCTTTTTTTTTTTATGACTCAAAACTATTTGTTTTTTTGCTGTTGCCTCTTCCTGTTCAGTGGCTACATGCTATTTTTAGCACTATTGTAGATCCATAATATCATGACCAGATAGAACCCATAGAAACTAACATAAATTAATGCTTCAAATGCCTTTTAAATCACTGCATAGTACAAGGGAAAAAAGTAACACTTTTTAGAACAATTTGTAATTTACTTTAGTCTTAACGTAGGGATAATTGACACTGACAACCTACTTTACACAGATTTTGACTACTACTAGGGAAAACTACTAAGGTAACACCATAATACATGGAAAAAATGTTTTTATAAGTAATGGGCATTGATCAAATAAAAGTATCATTTCTAAGTTGTTTATTTATAACTCTCTCTAGGTTCTTCTTTCCTAACTCCTTCTCATCACATATCCATATTCTTTTGCAATCTACACTCTCTTTTAACGCCTTAACACCCTTGTTTTAAAAGTGACTTCACCCATCTGTCCATTGCTCTTTTTCCTTTAACTTGACAAAATGCTCATATTTTAACTAATAACTCCAACAGGTGCAAAGGGAGCCAAGGTGAACCACAACCCAATTAGGAGATATGTTCCAATGTACAGAAACAAATTTGATTACTTTAACTCACTAAGCTACTGTAAACTTTCTGTTAAATTGCTTATTCATTCATATATTTATTTCACTTTATTTGCTATGTGTCTGTTTCTGAGTATTTTTTCCATTTCTACACTCCTTCACAGCATCTAAGGAAACACATCCTTCCCAAAGGAGACTTCTCTTTTTTCCACACCCATCTATGCTTTGTGCAAAAGCAGAGTGTAATGCCTTTCTTTACCACTACTCACCAGATTGGGAAGAGAAAGACTGGGCAAAGAATTAATGATCATCCAGGCAGATGAAGTGCATACTAGAAATAACTTTCAAAGAAAACAATTTAGCTATAAAGGTTCACAAAGACACCCCTCACTAATTATTTAAATGTGTATAAGACTGTATTGTGTTTAATCTGAGATACCAAATATTCTTCTGCAGTGACTGAAGAAATCTCTCCTACTCTATTCGTAAGTTTTACCAAAAAAAATTTTTTTTGGAAGCAAAACCCCATCTACCCAGTTTGGCAGGAAATAAATCTCCTTTTGAAGTATCCTTATTAAATATAATGATAATTAAGTTCTCAGAGAAGGGAAAAAAAGTACTTCAATACATCATGCCATCCCATACTTTTCATTTGTGTTTTATAATTGGCATTTTATAGACAAAGAATCAATTTGAATTGCTGTCACTTTATTTGGTAGCTTTATTCACACTTTATCTTTGCTAATAATGCCCCTTGTTTAATACACCTCTAAATCGGACTGCCAAGTACTCTTGACAAGTTAAATATCCTCTCTTCCTGTCCTCTCAAATGGAAGTCAATAGAAAACAGAAATGAAAACACGTGTCCAACATGCAGTTATTAGATGCCATTTAAAGTTCCTGCCCCCAGGGCTCCAGTGTGGTACAAGGAAACTGTGCTCCAGTGACACCAGAAGACTGAGGTTGGCACCTGAGCTGTACTAGATATGAGCTGTGTGGGAGTTTCCATGTCTCCCCCCTAATATACGGGAGTGTTGTGAAGACTAAAGGAGACCCCAGTTTGGGAGGGTACCCAGCACATCGCACATCCTCATTAAACACAAGTTTCATTGTATACTTTTTCATTTAACTTTTCTTATTTTAATTTTTATTATTATTTTTTTTTATTTTAGAAAGAGAGAGAGAGAAACAGCAGGAGTGGGGAAGGGGCAGAAGGAGAGAGAGAGAGTGAAGGAGAGAGAGAGGGAGGGAGACTTTTAAGCAGGCTCCACTCTGAACCCCAACGCGGGGCTGGATCCCATGACCCTGGGATCATGAGCTAAAATCAAAAGTAAGATCCTCAACCGACTGAGCCACCCAGGCACCCCTCAAATAATTTTCACATACATTATCTCTTTTTATACTTATAGATCCTGTGAAGAGGTGTGGTCACATATTCTTTCCATTCTTTAGATGAAATGGAATCAGATCTCTTACTGTTTTGACTTTTGGTGTAGTGTTTGTTCCACTGCATGACCCCTCCTTAGATTTACTAATCCACTTAATTAGTGAGGCTGTCAGAAACCCTACCAGCAAACTGCATGAGCTTAGGCATAAAGAGTAATCTGACCATCGTGCAAAGATCCAAAGTGTAAGAGCTGACTAATGTTCCATTGATTAAAGATAAGTTATGTTTTTGAGGAATATAATTGCACTATTTGCCCTGAAACTTTTCAGCAAGCCATCGCCGACCTTGATGAAAGGAAACTAACCATTTAACCATAAGTTATGGAATAACAAGGTAGTCAACCAAGGTGTATGAGAGTCATTTGGAGAGTTAGAATATGGTCATAAGAATTCAAAGTAATATCAAGAGATCCACTTGTCTGTTCCAAGACAGTCCATTGGTTGGGGCGGCTGGGTGGCTCAGTCAGTTAAGAGTCCCACTTCAGCTCAGGTCACGATCTCGTGGTCCCTGAGTTCGAGCCCTGCGTCAGGCTCTGGGCTGATGGCTCAGAGCCTGGAGCCTGCTTCCGATTCTGTGTCTCCCTCTCTCTCTGCCCCTCCCCCATTCATGCTCTGTCTCTCTCTGTCCCAAAAATAAATAAACGTTAAATAAATAAATAAACGTTAAATAAATAAATAAATAAATAAATAAATAAATAAATAAAAAGACAGTCCATTGGAAAAATGGTGGAACCGTCAAGGCTAGTTCTTGTTTATCACATATTTATCCACAGTCACTTGATGTGGTGCCTTGTACATAATAGGAATTCAATACATAGTGAATAAATAAATGAAGTAGTGAATAAATATTCTACCCTTAACTAGTTGTTCAATACAAGATCAAAGGAGTTTTTTTTGGTTTTTTTGTTTTGTTTGGTTTACCTGTCAGTAAATGAATGAACAAATGAATGGCATTTTGGGGATCTCTATGTGACCCCTAAATAAGTAAAATCAGAAAAATTCATGGAGCAATACATTATTTGCAGGAAAGCCTTTTATTTGCACACCTATTTTAATGATCCTGAATTTTGCTTAGCATTAATTTGATTGTTGACTCTTTCTAATCAAGCAGCTATTTAACAGGGTACTCGGTGTGCTCTGATCTTTAAGTGGCATAATCTTAGTGACGTGCTTATTCCATAAAGACAAATAAACATCAGATTGTCACCTTCTAATAGGTCTGTAGAAAAAAAATTTCAATTTAGACATATAAGGATAAGAAAATCACAAGAAATCCAACTGGATATTATGAAAGAAAATGAGAGGTTATTATCTAGATATACTTCAGAAAACTGAAGCCTTAAAAGCATTTAATTCATAACCAGCTTCCAAAGGAGAAAGCAAAAAAAAATTTAAAAAGCATAGTCATAAAGGATATACATGATAAAATTGATTTATTTCCACTTAGTTCATATAAATGTTTAATCCATTTTGGTATTATAATAATATAGAAATTAATTATATCAAGATACAGTGATGACAGGAACAAAATTTTCCATCGAAAATATAAACTAGCACTTCTTTCATCAAAGTATCAACACAAGACTGAAAATATCAAATAATTTATCTTAATAATAATTAGGTTTAGAGCTTTCACGGGAAGGTTTTAGGGACAGACAAAGCTTGGTGTTAGGGGAAGCCTACTAAATAATCTGGCATATTGAAGACGCTTACAATATAATCATTTCCTTTTTCTCTTTTGACTTGACCACATCCCATCCTTTTAAAGACTCAGTCATCTCCCCATACTGCCATCTAACATCAGTTTAACAAGGGCTCCTTCCTGCCTTAATTGCAGTAAACTCTGCAATTTCACTTTCTATATCTTGATTAACTGGAAAATAAGTAGCAAATTTTCAAGGTGATAAATTACTGTGTTTAAAAAGTACAAGACTATTCCCCAGAGAATGTTGCATAGGGTAATAGCCCCTGAAGGTTTTCTAAAAGTAGGCCTTTGTGAACAAGTACAGTTGAAAAATTCTATATTCCCTTTCTTACAGATTCACAACACGCACTACAATACTAAGGAAAGGAGAAAGGAACCGGACTAGATAAAGAGCTATCAGATCACGATGCAGGTCTACAACTATGAGAAGAGAGATGGAATGAGGGAAGATTGGGTAGGAAAAGTCTCAGATCACGACATAGTTCTGGAAAAATCTGGGATTCGCTGATGTGAAGCCCCAAGAGCATAGACTACGCACTAAAATAAATCTTGCCTTATTCAGTAATGGCCTGTTTCAAATAATCTCATCATCCGTAAACATTGACTTAGAGGAGCCTGCAATAAGTTTGGCCTTGGTATGAAACCAATAGTACATCCAAAGGTGCAGTAGTTGAAGTTGTCTGTCAGTCGCCAACTGTAATGTATTGTCAGAACCACAGCAGGTTCTCTTGTAGAGCATTCTCATGCTATGCAATGGGTTTGTTAAAAAGAGATCGGTTAGGGGCGCCTGGGTGGCGCAGTCGGTTAAGCGTCCGACTTCAGCCAGGTCACGATCTCGCGGTCTGTGAGTTCGAGCCCCGCGTCGGGCTCTGGGCTGATGGCTCAGAGCCTGGAGCCTGTTTCCGATTCTGTGTCTCCCTCTCTCTCTGCCCCTCCCCTGTTCATGCTCTGTCTCTCTCTGTCCCAAAAATAAATAAACGTTGAAAAAAAAAATTTATAAAAAAAAAAAAAGAAAAGAGATCGGTTGTCCAACTACCCATCAATAGATGAATGGATACAGAGGATGTAGTATATAGACACAATGGAATATTACTCAGCCATGCAAAAGAATGAAATCTTGCCATTTACAACAATGTGGTTGGATCTAGAGGGTGTTATGCCAAGGGAAATAGGTCAGACAGATGAAGACAAATACCATAGGATTTCACTTCCATGTGGATTCTAGAAAACAAAACAAAACAAAAAAACAAATAAAATTAGACTCTTAAATACTGACAACAAACTAATGATTGCAAGAGGGGAGATACGTAGAAGGATAGGAGAAATAGATGAAGGAGATTAAAAGCTACAAGCTTCCAGTTACATACTAAGTCATGGGGCTTGGAGAATAGAGACGATAATATCGTAATAACTTTGTATGGTGACAAATGGTGACTATAATTACTGCACTGAGTAATGTATAGAATTATTGAAACTATGTTATACATTTAAAACCAATATAATGTATGCCAGGTATACTTCAATTAAAAAAAAATGTTGGTTTAGCTGAAGGTCAAGCATGGAATTGTGAGGCAAACCAGAGATTAGGAGTAGCGGGAAGCTGCTAGTACCCTCAGGAGCCAACAGAAGCAGCAGTTCTAGTAGAGACCAGGAGCTGGGGCCACCAGGCAGGATCTGGAACCAACACAGCTTCTGCCTGGTAGGAGTTGGTGTGGTGGGGGAGGGACTTCCCGTTGAAAGTGGGATTTACAGCAGAGACTCAGTCACTCTCAGAGACATCTACCAAATCTGAGAAAAGAAGCAGGCTTCTCTCTTCCCTCTTCCTATCTCCCTCCAATGCCTCTTGTAACATAAACTTAAATGGAAACTGCTGGCAAGGGACCCTGAGAAACCATTTGCAGGGTCATCACCCTGCAATACAGAGCAGATGAGGGCAAGTGTCAATAATGGATCTGGGAGGGAACCAGCCCAGGACTGACATGGCAAATCATGGGATTAAAAATTCCTGGATTTATGCTGAACTGACAAACAAATTAAGACGTCGGTTCTCAAAATAATCAAGTGGCTATGCATTACTTAGCATATTGGGAAAGACATAATGTGTCTTAATGGAAGACACACCCAACATAAAATCATATTTTTAATTGGTGATGAGGAGGAGCAATAGATAACATATTTTTCATATTAGATATTCTTCTTTTGAACTACATAAAAAATACACATGTGGGTTAACAGGCATTTTATTCACAAAAGCATGTTGACAGTAGTTTGTTTGAAGAGTACAGACCAAATGTAGTTTCACTATTGTTTGATTTAGACATGAAATTAGCATGTATATTAATGAAAATGTTGAAAACAGATCATGATTGAGAGCAGCAATTTTTAAACAGACTGAATAAAAAATTTATCAAAGGTAACAGCAATTTTTAAAAATCCAATAACATAAAGCCCTTTCCTTCACATTTCATGTCTCATAATTACATATTGGATGTATTTAAGAATGATTTATTGCCACAGGTATCACTGGTTTCCTGTGTTCAAATAAAGAAAAGCTTCAAGCATATTGCAAGTAAGTAATAGGGTTTCACCAAGGACTTGCTTATCACATTGCTACCTCTCCCAAATTAAATGAGTGCCACACCCAAAAAGCTTGAAATCTGGTCCCCAAATGAGCAAATTCTCCTTCTCCTTTGTTCTGATTCCTCTTCTGGCTACGCTCAGAATATTTGCATAGGAGGTAGAGAAGCAGTGTGGACATCTGTCCGGAGCTAGCTTACTATTCAGCTGTTACGCCAGCCCCCGCCGCCTCAAAATGAGAGAGGGAGGGAGATAGTGAAGTAGGAGGGACGGATGCCCAGCATGCCAGCTTTGTGAGGTCTAAAAATACCATACTGGAAATGATGAGGCAGAGGATAAAAGACTTTCCAGGTGTTGGCGCCTTGGGGGTGCTCAGAGCAGCC
Organism: Felis catus; assembly: GCF_018350175.1. Classification (NCBI taxonomy): domain Eukaryota; kingdom Metazoa; phylum Chordata; class Mammalia; order Carnivora; family Felidae; genus Felis; species Felis catus. The sequence continues at coordinate 179,069,673 of NC_058375.1, read as the reverse complement.
CTGGTGTTAATGTCCACTACCCCTATCACAGAGCCGTAATTGAGTGCCTTCGACAAGATTACAGGTCTGCCTCTCCTGGAAAAGGCACGGTGTCCTCTCCCTGTGTGTGCACTCTTTCAATTTCACCATCGGACAACCGGGACCTGAGATGATGCGATGATGTTTTAATAGGTCCCTTTGTAAAGGTCCATTGTTAAACACTGGCTCGGAAATAAAAATGGGGAAAAAGATAATTTGCTGCGCTTAAAACAGTCAAAGCTATTTTATGTAGTGAGAACACTGTATCCTGATCTCTGGTGATACGCTATTTAACTATGGGTCCCCCACCTCTACTTTGATAGCCGAGCCTGAATGAGGAGAACTTTGATGGAAACCGGGATGTAGTTCTAAGAGCTATAATACAGTACTGCTGCCCACCTGCTTATAGCCAATGGGCCCAAAAATACAGAGACTGAGACAAGCTTCTTTCTTTTCTTTTTTTTTCTTTTTATAAGACCTTAAAAGTAACAAGAGATAAGATTAAAGACAATAAAAGTGTCACCGCAAACGTTCCAGCCGCTATTTATAGAAATGGGAACTGGTAAGACCACAGGAGCACACGCACCACACACACTGATGGAAGACCTGAGTCCTAGGACCTACTCTGAATCTCCTTGGGACATTTACTAAAATGAAGGACAGTCAGCTTGAAAAGCAAACCATTCAAAGCCCCCAGACAAGAAAAAAATAAAAGCAAAGAAAAGAAAGAAGTGTTTGATAGGGAAACGTCACTGGCTGTGACCTTCTGTTGAGATCACTCAGAGCACACACACCAGAGCAGAAAATAAATGACAGACGGTAAAATGGCAAGTGAGTCCCAGAGGACTAAACAACATAATGGCACGTACTTTGTAAAGGCATGGATATTTGTCACCACAGCCTGCACGAAGGATACCCACTGTGCAAACTTTTATTAATGTGTTCCATTACGTTGGCGTGTGTGACTTCTTCCCCTGCATGCATTATGAAAACCAGCCTGGCATTTGGCACATTGCTTAATAAGGGTCGCAGTCAACTATGGAAATTATTATGGCGCACACCTACACAATATGGCTTCCTTTATTAAGTTTCTCCTGCGTTAAAATGATCTCAACCTAACCCTCCCTCCACACCACCATGAAGAATACTGGTTTGACAATATCCAGAAGATATGACCTATACTTATAAGAATACAGGGGTTACCCCGCTCGACTGGGGTCCCTGCCATGGGTTTTCTGAAGTAAGCAATGAAAAGAGTGATTCTAAATTATTTGTTGAGATGTTTATCAAAGTATAGACAACACAGCTATCTGTAATCATAAAGTGATGTTTTAAAAAGTCCTCATAAAGTGTTTTTAAAGGTCTGACCATAATTTTTGAGAGTAATATTTCGTTACTTTGCAGGTAAATGATTGATGACAAATACCCTTTAATATCATGAAATTGTAAGTGGTAAAGAACGTGAAGACACATATTTTAAATATATAAATATATTCATGTTAGAAAGCATATTGATAACGAAATAGAATGATAGCTAATAAGTTGTTTTCTTTAAAAACAATCTCTAATGTGAAGCAACTAAGCGTAATTTTTTAAAATATTACATTAGTTTTGGGGCGCCTGGGTGGCGCAGTCGGTTAAGCGTCCGACTTCAGCCAGGTCACGATCTCGCGGTCCGTGAGTTCGAGCCCCGCGTCAGGCTCTGGGCTGATGGCTCAGAACCTGGAGCCTGTTTCCGATTCTGTGTCTCCCTCTCTCTCTCTGCCCCTCCCCCGTTCATGCTCTGTCTCTCTCTGTCCCAAAAATAAAATAAACGTTGAAAAAAAAATTTAAAAAAAAAAATAAAATATTACATTAGTTTAATTAAAAAATATTTAACATTGATTAGTTTATTTGGTTTACTTTTACCTATGTCACAATATATGACTTATAGTGGCTTATGAAGATTACAGAGTTTGATTTTGGATATAAAATAAATGAAATGCGACAAGAAGAAAAGACTAGGAAAAGCATGGTACGGCTAGGATGAGATTAAGGCACATAATTTTCTAGTAAGAAGTGCTTTCTAGAAACTAATTCAAAGTGGGAAACCCGATACTTATATGATTCTCAGTGTCCACGAAACAAAAAGAGTTGGGTCAAGAATAACTGTTCTTGGTTCCGATACTTGAAAGCAAAAAAATTCCCATGTTTCTTTATGACATCATCACTCTGTGTAGTGAACCACACGCTCATCACCATACTTAAAACAAATAAAAGTCAACCATGAGTTGCTTAGTGACATTTCTAGTTAGTAATGTCTCGCAATGTGCCCTGTTGCATAACCTCTAAATGAAGGTCAGTAAAAGGTTTTTGGGGGGTTTTTTTTGTTTGTTTTTTTGTTTTTTATGATGCGCTAAGATTACGCACTCTCTATACCGTGGGCTCTGATGTCCTGACTCAATCCAGAAAAAGTATCTTAGACTCTTTTGTAGCAGGATTCTCCCACAGAGAATCGTGACACCAGGAAGAAACTTTATTCCTGCTGGCACCCCTCCGTTGGGTTCGTACCTGAAGAACTGAGCCCCGAATGCCACGTGGTGCAGTTTTTTTTATATATTTTCTACTTTTTTGTCTCCCATATATAGTAACACACACAAACATGCAGTCTGATTGACCGGTCTCATGTTACAAGGTCATGAGGGATGTTGTCACCTACTGCGCATGGTCAGATTACCTTGAGGTTGTTTCCCACCCCCCTTAGGGAGGAGACCCTACCACACTTTCTTAAGTGTTTTTATTAAGTTCATAATTGTTCTTTGAAATTTACCTGGTGTGGCCATCCACAGATGATATGTGAAAATGGAAGTCAGACACGTAAAAGTACTTGCGTTGGCTGTTCAAAATTCTGGGGAGACGGTACAATGAACACTCAGTATAAAAATTGTGTATCTAATTTAGAAAATGGGTTATATAAGGCCCAGTAACATTCAGTAGCCAGGGCCCCAAGAGTACATGGTACTTAAAAGTCCTTTTTCTGTTACTATATAGTTTTATTCTTAAATTTTTTTTCAACGTTTATTTTATTTTTAGGACAGAGAGAGACAGAGCATGAACAGGGGAGGGGCAGAGAGAGAGGGAGACACAGAATGGGAAACAGGCTCCAGGCTCTGAGCCATCAGCCCAGAGCCTGACGCGGGGCTCGAACTCACGGACCGCGAGATCGTGACCTGGCTGAAGTCGGACGCTTAACCGACTGCGCCACCCAGGCGCCCCATATAGTTTTATTCTTAACAAATTTCAGACATCATCAATCAGATGTAACTAGGCAGCATATAATGATTAATTCTTTCTATCAAGATCACCCAGTGAAAGTCTAGAAGGACTCTAAGTCATTTCACCAATAATCTCATGGGTAATTTTTAATCTGTAAAATTCTTATCTCTTTGAATTTTAAGGTATAAGTTAGACAGTATAGTAAATATTTTCCAGGTTTTCATATAGTATAGAATAAAATAGGCTGGTATCAGTAAACACGCATAACTCACCAATGTCCATTTCTAGGACCTCCTGAATTAGTATCTCTAAGAATGTTCACCAAAGTCTGAGAATTATCTCTCTTGAATAGGACTCTCCATTAAAAATTTCCCATAAGGTTATACAACTTAGCCTATGAATTTTTTTTTAGTGTTTATTTTCCCAGAATACTGCAGTGTTTGTTATTTCAGGGTAGTTCTTAAAAAATATGAGTCTCTCTCCCAGATACTTAAGCCAAGTATGTGAGCTGGAGCCAGGGTATTTGTATCTTTTCTTTTGAGAAATGCCTTATGCTTACTGATATCAAAATGCCATTACCATAACAGATAATACTAGCCAAGGGATTTAAAAGAAATAAAACTCAAGTATTATGTGGTTAAAGTCACAATTAGGCTTGTCTCTAAGATTTATCACAGACTAATTATAGTTGCTCATGTACTCTGAGCTCCGATTACCTGTTAACCAATACACATTTAAAAATTTTTTTAAAAAACAACTAAAACTGTTTTCGAGGGGTAGGTGAGATCATGTGTGCATCCATCCATCAGATGTAGCTCCTATCAGACTTCTTTATGCCCTCTTCAATTTGAGGGGGAAAAAAAAACAAAGAAACAAACAAAAAACAAAAACAAAACTAGCCTCACAATGGAAGGAATCTCAAAGGCTTAGTTAAAGAAATTCTCAAACTGTGGGGTCAGACATATGTTTTTTTCAATCCTGGTTCTACCACTAACTGCCTTGATGGCCTTAACTTCTTTGAAACTTAATGCCCTCACCAATAAAATAGTCATGATAAGGTTGTGAATGTGAGGTTTGAATGATGCCTTGAACATCTTCAGAAAATGTTACTTTAATCATTGAATCCTTGCTTCTAATCTAATGATGTCATTTTAAAAAATGTACTGCACAGAATCCATTACTTATTATCTGTGTTCCCATCTCTGCTTTTTTCAGTGGCTCTTCAAGGCACAAGAAATACTACCACGTGTTCTTTCGTAGAGTGTGGAAAGACTATAGTGTCTTGGAAAGAATGGGATCTTTGGAGTTTGCTCTCAGTTCGAAGCTCAGCTCTTCTATTTGATCTGCTGATCTCGGGGCCCATCTCACCTTCAGTTTCTAATCTGTAAAATTCTTATCTCTTTGAATATTAAGGAATAAATTTGATACTATAGTAAATATCTGACACATAGTGGGAACACAATAAGTGTTAGCATTCTGCATCTCTGGTGGAGAGACCCTGTATACTCCCATCACCACCTTTAGAAAGAAAGTCAACAGCTGCCATTAGAGAATCCAGTTGAAACTGTTATTGAAATCGCCAAATTTAAAAAGTTCATTTGACATAATATTGAAGGAAAATCCTCTCATAAGGCGTTGTTGTCCATTGGATAAACTTTATGAACTTGTGAGCACTATTAGATCTTTTAAGGATGAAAGGAATACCCAAAGTAATTAGCAATTATTATTTCACAACAAATCATAGTTGACTACTTACTAAAGTATTGCACTGGGATTCAGTAGACCTGAATTCTATTCCCACTTCTGCTATTCTCTAGTTTTATGACATTGGAAAGTCACTTCACCTTTCTGTGTCAGAGAAAACTTATAATTAACTTTCATTGATGTGTAAGTCTTCTGCAGCAGCTGGATAGCTAGAATTATATCTCCTATCAGGATGTAAAATCCTAAATATTTCCTATAAATTATGGATTCCAGATTTTTCAGGGACTGTAATTTTATTGATGAAAAGATGAACCTATACATATTTTTAAGTAATTGCATATTTGATTGTATATTGTATAACCAAACATGATAATTAAAATAAGCTCTATATGAAAGTGATATATATTAAAACTTTATCCTATAAATCAGCAAGGGGATGACTATCATGCCCCTATAGAAAATGGGCAGAGCAATTGAGTAGTCAATATAAAAAAGAATGGCAACATAAAAAATATTCAACCTCATTATAAGCAAAGTATTTACATTAAAGCAATGAGTTTCAGTATTTGCCAACCATATTTTTAAATACTTTAAACCATAACCCCCACACTTTTTATGAGGCAAATTAGGTGATAAATATCAAAAGTCTTATAAGTATCCATACCTTTATACTAAGTGTTTCTATTTTTAGAACTTTAAATCAAGTGTAGACTCAGAGATACATAAAATTTTTCTGCCTAAGAATATTCATAGCACTATTATAAGCTGAAGAAGGTTAAACAAATAAATGTCCAACAAAAGGGTAATGTTTAAAGAAAACAAGCTCTGTCTTAACAATAAAAACATTATGCAGTTATTACAAATGAGATTTTCAAAGCGTTTCAGAAACTGAGAAAATAATGACTTGATTTGTGTACTCCCCAAAAAGATATGTTGGAGTCCTAGCCCTCGGTATCTCAGAACGTGACATTATTAGGAGATAGGGTCTTTCCAGAGAGAATCAAGTTAAAATGATTTCATAAGAGCAGGCCTTAATCCAATATCATTGTTGTCTTTATAAAACAGGGACCTTTGGGCACAGTGAGACACACGCAGTGAAAATGCCACATGGATATGACAAAGAACGTTTGGTTTTGTTTTTTTGTTTTGTTTTTGTTGTTGTTGTTGTTGTTTGTTTTTTTTTGGATTGAATCGTTGTTTATTTCCTGAAGCCAGGATAAAGGTTCATCATCATCACAGACACCAAAGTAGGAAATTACAAAGGGTTAGGGATGAGTTTCCATTTGATTTAAGCATCCTAACTCACACACACATGCACACACACACACACACACAAACAGAAATGCTGAAATTTTCAGCATTGATTCCATTACATGCTGATAATTTGATGGCACAGAATTCAAGACAACTAGAAATCAGTGTTCTTCATCCCTGCCTTTATACTTCACTGAGGAACCTTTTGAGATTGTTGCAAGGACTAATTTGATGATGATGATGATGACGGCAGTAGTGGTGATGGTGGGATTTTTCCCCCTCCAATATTCCTAAAGTTTTTGAAAACCTCCTTAACTTTTTCTTTTGGAAAGGATCCACTGACCAGCATTCCAATGTGGAAATGCCTCATGTGTGTTCCTCAGAGGAAAAAGGCATCCTTCTGAGTGAACTCCTGACATGTGTAGAAGGGTCCTTCCAAACAATCAAAAATGCATTACCTTTCAGCATTCTCATGGAGAGCTCCTGACTCCTCCTTTTGATGTTTATTTTCAATACCTGTGGTCCACAAGTGAAACAATGCTAAACATTGCTAGAAAACCACCAAAACTTAGGGGAGAAGCAGGAAGCAGCATCTCCCTCCCAGGCCTCCCGAGCCCTCAGAAGGAAGCAACTCGAGCCCTCAGAAGGAAGCAACTGCGCCAACACTTTGATCTCAAACTTACAGCCTTCAGGGAGTGAGACAAAATATTCATGTTGTTTAAGCCATCAGTCTGTGATACTTTGTTACGACAGCTTTAGCAAAATAAGGCAACTACTATATTACGTGTTGTAGAAAATCTACAGAACAAATGTATATACAGGCAAAAGTCCAAACACACATATAAATTTTGAAAAACTATATGAAAATAACAGCAAAGGAATACTTAAAATTGTGTGATTATCTCTTGATGGCAGGATTATAGCTATTTTTTGTTTGTTTACTTTTATTTCCAGTATAGTTAACATACAGTGTTATATTAATTTCAGGTGTACAATATAGTGATTCAACAATTCCATACATAACTCAGTGCTCATCAAAATAAGTGTAGTCTTTTTTTTTTGAGAGAGAGTGGGGGGGAGGTAGGCTCACGAGCAGGGGAGGGGCAGAGAGCAAGGGAGAGAGTCTTAAACAGGCTCCATGCCCAGCAGAGAGCCCGACACAGGGTTCAAAACCCATAACCCTGGGATCATGACCTGAGCAAAAATCAAGAGTTGGATGCTTAACCAACTGAGCCACCCAGACACCCTTAGTTAAGTGTAGTCTTAATCCCCTTCACCTGTTTCACCCATACCCCCACCCACCTCCCCTCTGGTAACTATTTTTTCTATGTAGTTAAGAATCTGTTTTGTTGTTGTTGTTGTTGTTGTTGTTGTTGTTTTAGTTTGTCCCTCTTTTTTTCCTTTGTTCATTTGCTTAATTTCTTAAATTCCACAGATGAGTGAAATCATATGGTATTTATCTTTCTCTGGCTTATTTTGCTTTGTGCTATACTCCGTAGATCAATACATGTTGTTGCAAATGGCAAGATCTCATATTTTATGGCTGAATAATATTCCATCATAGATATAGGTATAGATATAGATTAGATATAGATACAGACATAGAGAGATGATGTAGATATAGATGATGTAGATATAGATATATAGATGATATAGATGTATATAAATTATATAGATATAGATTTTATATAGATTCACATCTTCTTTATCCATTTATTTATTATTGGACATTTGGGCTGTTTCCATAATTTGGCTATTGTAAATAATGCTATAATAAACATAGGGGTGCATATATCCTTTCTAATCAGTGTTTTCATGTTCTTCGGGTAAATACCCAGTAGTGCAATTACTGGACCATATGGTAATTCTATTTTTAATTTTTGAGGAACCTCCATGCTATTTTCCTCAGTAGCTGCATTAGTTAGCATTCCCACCAACCCTGTAAGAGGGTTCCTTTTCCTCCACATCCTCACCAACATCTGAGGTTTCTTGTATTTTTTTATTTTAGCCATTCTGACAGGTGTGGGGTGGTATGTCATTGATTTGCATTTTGATTTGCATTTACCTGATGATGAGTGATGTTGAGCACCATTTTATCTGCTTCTTGGCCATCTGTATGGCTTCTTCAGGAAAAATGTCTATTCAGATCCTCTGCCCATTTGCTAATTTTTTTTGCTACTGAATTGTAGAAGTTCTTTATATATTTTGGATATTAACCTATTGGATATATGATTTGCAAATACCTTCTTCCATTCAGTAGGTTGCCTTTTCATTTTGTTGATTATTTATTTTGCTGTTCACAAGCTTCTTACTTTGATACAATCTCATTTGTTATTTTTGCATTTGCTGCCTTTTTTTTTTAGAATCAAAACAAAAAAATTATTGCCAAGACCAATTTCAAAGAATTGCTTACGTTTTCTTCAGTTTTATGGTTTTAGGTATTACAGATAATACTATACTCTTTTGATTACTATAGCTTTGTGGTATAGTTTAAAGTCAGGGAGCGTGAGGCCTCCAGGTCTGTTCTTTTTTCTCAAGATTGCTTTGGCCTCAGGATATTTTTTGGTTCCATACAAGTTTTAGTATTGTTTGTTCTATTTATGTGAAAAATCCCTTATTGATTATAATACAGTTTTCATTGAATCAATATATTGCTTTGGGTAGTATGGACATTTTAACAATATTAATTCTTCTAACCCATAAGTACAGAATATCTTTCCATTTCATGTGTCTTCTTCAATTTCTTTTATCATTGTCTTATAGTTTTTAAGGTGGAGGTCTTTTGCCTCCTTGGTTAGATTCATGCCTAGATATTTTATTCTTTTTAATGCAATTGTAAGTGGGATTGTTTTTCTTAATTTCTTTTTCTGATAGCTTTTTTTTAGTGTATAAAAACACAATCGATTTTTGTTTTGATTTTGTATCCTACAAATTTATTGGATTTGTTTATTAGTTCTCAAATATTTTTGGTTGAGTTTTTAGAGGTTTTCTATACATCTGTATCTAGCTGTATCTATATCTATATCATCTGTATCTATCATCTATCATCTATATATGTATATGTATAGATACATATGTATATACATATAGATATGTGGATATGTAGATGTCTAAATAGGTATAGATATATATAGATATATAGATGGTATAGATGTCTGCAGATAGTGACAGTTTTACTTCTTTCTTTCCAATTTGGATGTCTTTTATTTCTTTTTCTTGCCAAGTTGCTCTGGCTAGGACTTCCAATACTATGTTGAATAAAAGTGGTGAGAATGGGCATCCTTGTCTTTTCCTGATTTTACAGCAAAAGCTTTCAGCTTTGCTTGCCTAATGTTCTGGCTACCACTTCCAATACTGTATTGAATAAAAGTGGCAAAATTGGGCATTTTTGTGTTTTTCCTGATCTTAGAAGAGAAGATTTCTAGCTTTTCACCACTGAGTATGATGTTAGCTGTGGACTTGTCATATAAGGCCTTTGTTACATTCAGGTACACCCTCTGTACTCACTCCATTGAGAGAGTTTTACATAAATGGATGTTGAATTTTGTCAAATGCTTTTTCTACATCTATTGAGATGGTCATATGATTTTTATCTTTATTTTGTTAATGCGGTGTATCATGTGGATTGATTTATAGATATTGAACCATCCTTGCATGTCTGGAATAAATCCCATGGCATATGATCCTTTCAAAGTATTGTTGAATTCACTTTGCACAACTTTTTGGCTTTTGATTCAATTAGCAACACCAAACAACTATTGATAATTATTGTGAAAATAGTGGTTATAAGCATTATAAAGATTTTGCTACCAAAGCCTGGCCTCACATCTAAGTTTACAATATATCTTATCTTTTTATACCTGAACAAACTACTCAGCATCATTTAGTCTTGGTTTCCTCATTTATAAAAAGAGGGAAATGTCACCTCAGATAGTTAAAGAAAACATATGGGTGCATGTCACATAAGGCTCAGAAGCTTTTGAACTAATAGATCCAAAATTAAAAGATGACTGTGTGGTACCCATGGTCTCTGCCCAACCTAGAAGGCCTTTTTTCATTTGAGATGATAAACCATTTTTTGCGACATGTTTTGGGCACTTTGGGGCACTTTCAGGATGTAGCTAATTTTTCCATGTAGCTTAATTTTTCCATGTATACCATGTAGCTTAATTTTTCCCCATTCAGATCCCCTGTCTGTTTTCCTACCATTTCACTCTCTTCCCAATATTACTAAGTAGCCCCCTTTCCCTTGCCTTATATTCTAAAGTTTAACATTTACCTTTTGATGAAATGTATGTTATTACAACATTAAACGTTTTCCATAATTGCCTAGGTGTTCTGACCTCCAGGACTATAATCTCTATACTTTTTAAATTAAATCTTCCTTGACAATGAAGTTTTTGGCAAGCATCAAAATGAACACTATTAACAGATTATAACAGCCAATGATTAATTTTTGTCATATCTTATTAATGTTAAGGAGTTTATTTACCCTGCTCCCTTATTTTACATTTCATTTCTTAGTGTTTAATTTTTCTCCTACTCAGTTGGGAATAAGCATTGTGCAGTAGAAAGCCATGCGGAAAAGTCCCAGTTTCTTCAAATGGAAATAAAATACTATCACACAGGATAACTTAAAAGTTAAAATAAAATCCCAGAATAAAGGAACAAATAACTTGTTGGCATGTAGAAGGTAAATAATAAAATAAGATTTTTAACATCTTACATCATATATTTATATGAGCTCTTTGCTTGCCTGATCTTTTCCACTTAACTCTAAATTCTTCCATGATACCGTTTCCTAATTATTGAGGCACATTGGTAATCATACACATTATAAGATTTTAGGCTCAGGTTATAAAATATTTAAATTTATCATTAACGGTCATGTTTAACTTTATTCTGAAGATTCCTTTTACGAATCAGCAATTAATATTTGTTGATTTATTTTTTTAATGACTCTAACATCTGCTTTCTAGGGTTTTGTGATTTACTGAATAAGCCAGTCATTGTCAGAATTGTGAAACTTTGAGGTCATATTTTTGTCAGTAAAGGTGTTTATGCAAACCTATTTTGCCAATGCAAGAGGCCTCACATAATCCCATACCTGCCTTGCTGAGGTAACCCACCACCCACACCACCTCAACTCCATATGTCTATCAAAAAGCCCTCATGGAATGTTGTTTGGAGCTCTGATTTCATTTCTGTGACCAACTATTGATAAAGACACTTTAAGAGGTAATGGTATTGCTGACAATCCCAGGAGCTAAAACACTACTGTCCTTCGAGTCAAACATTGTAGGTAATAGGTACTATCCAAATAGGCTGTTAAAAAGGTACCCTTAATTAATATTAAGTTATTCAGTGAAAATAAGTTCAAAAAGTGTTTGTACTCTATGATTCCATTTCTGTCAAAATATACAATGAAATATTTAGCTATAAAGAGATCTCTTTAATTGATGGGGACTTGAAGCCTGTCACATATTTGTCAAATGAACATCCTTCATGAGCAAATCTTACTGAGACAGGCTTGTTTATCAATAAAATGGCACAGGATAGGAGTAGAGAGTAAAATGGATTTATTACAAACTGAGCGCCACATATAGATACTCAGAGTTCACTAATAGCTACAAAGTACGTTGAAAATACAAAGTAACTGTGTAAATGGTAAGAATTCTTATTGGATGTTAGTGACTGACAGAAGCAGAATAGCATGTTTGATGGATGAAAGACTTGATAGAACGCGACCAATACTTGATTTCTACCATCATCTCATCTCTATGTGAGAATGATAGAGAATTAAAAGCAGGACCAGAGCACTTCATCAGAGGGTCTGTCTCAGTCTCCAATCTTGCTTCCTGCCACCTTGTATTCTCTGTGGTCCTCACCTTTAGAACACTGGCACGGCATACATTACTTTGGTTTCTAGTTCCATTAAAATAGTGTTTTGTCCTACTCTCTCCAAAGATGAATTCATAACAACGTTCAAATATGCATGATAATTTTAGCAGAGTGATACCTGAAGACATGGGATGAATGAACAAAATAAAACCTTCATTCTGACTTTCTCTCCAATTGCCATGCGAAACTACACATAAGAATATCTGTTTTAAAAACAAAGAATTTTGTCACTATTGATACTGACATGACAGTCTTCTCTGTCTTCATTTGGAAAATATTTACTTAATTTCATTATAATTAATTATCTGGGGCACCTGGGTGGCTCAGTCGGTTCAATGACCAACTCTTGATTTCAGCTCAGGTCATGATCTCACAGTTTGAGTTCGAGCCCCGCATGGGGCCTTGCACTGACAGTGCAAAGACTGCTTGGGATTCTCTCTCTTGCACTCTCTCTCTGTCCCTCCCCCATTCTCGCTGTCTCTTAAAATAAATAAATAAACTTTAAAAAAATAAAAATATTACATTTAATTATAGGAAACATAGGGTATTTCTTCTCATTTGTACTTTTTTTGTCTTAGTTTTGGATGCTGGGGTGGGAAAAGTCTTGGATTAGTATTACAACAAACTATGGACATATTCAGGTTTCCTTATTATAGTCCCATGGCATAGAAGTAGGCATGCCAGAGGTGACCAATGGGCCATCTGCACTCTCGATTTATAATCAATTCAGTCATTATCACCAGCAGAAATCATTTTAAAATTAGCATGAAGCTGAACTGTGCACCTTAAGTCATTCTCCTAAAAAGAGAGAGCACATTGTTAAACCTTATAACCCTCTGTGTAGATTTCCCAGAAATACGGAAACAGGCAGAAATACTAGCAATCACTTGATCACCTATGCAGAGTCAGCGTTTTTTTCATATACAAAGTTGGCGAAAGGATTATTATTTCAAATAAATTTATGTGATAGGTATTTTATTCCCTTTGGAAGAAATGAGCTTTCTACTATACCATGCTGATCCCCAACTGAGTAACCAAATAACACAAAGAAAGGAAATGTAGGAAAGAGGAGAGAAAGCAGATTTCTGGATAAATAAAAACCCATTTTAGGTTATAGCATGAATACATCAATCTCCTGTTTTAAAATTATATGTGAAAGACCATCACTTAAAAAAATGTCTAAGTGCATCTTAGGGCATCCGCTATTAAACTGAGATCCACTTGGGGCGCCTGGGTGGCGCAGTCGGTTAAGCATCCGACTTCAGCCAGGTCATGATCTCGCAGTCCGTGAGTTCGAGCCCCGCGTCGGGCTCTGGGCTGATGGCTCAGAGCCTGGAGCCTGTTTCCGATTCTGTGTCTCCCTCTCTCTCTGCCCCTCCCCCCTTCATGCTCTGTCTCTCTCTGTCCCAAAAATAAATAAAAACGTTGAAAAAAAAATTTTTTTTAATAAACTGAGATCCACTAATTCTGAAAAGATTGAATAAGGCTTATGAATTCTTTGAAATTCAAGGCAGGATTCTGGGTGTATGTACATATTTTATAAAGATATTCCCACCCCACCCCTGGAGAGGGTTTTTCTGTTTGGCAAACAAACCTACTTAACACAAAAGTCCCCCTCATCAAACATCCTCTTCTATGTCTCCTCCTATTTTTCCAGGCTTTCTTCATAATCAAACTCTTGGAACACATTTTATATACACAGTCTCTGCTTCTTCAAGTTCCATTTTCTCTTTCCCTCACAGACATTTGTCTTTCTTCTCCATGACACTACAAAAATGTGCTCTGGGGAAAGGCAACAATAGCCTTTGTTCTGTCATACCCATTGTCAAGTTTTAGTCTTTTGGGGGGAACTTGCGGTCTTTGAAAGCAGTCAGATAGCATCTTCTGAGACCCTTTCTGTCCTTGTCTTCCATACTTTGAGATAGCTGCACTATCTTTCAACTTCTCCAACCATTTCTTCATATTCTCCTTTGTCTCACACTCAGCTTCCTAACTGATAAATGTGGGAGTTTCTCAGCCTTGGTCAGGACCCTTTCTCTCTAGTCTCTTCATAAGGGAGCTCATTCATTATCAGGCTTTTACAAACCAGGCTTATGCTAATAATTCCCAGATCTATATAGAACTCAGACATTTCTTCTGCATTCCAGACGTGCGCATAGAGCTGTGTATTTTTAGTCCACTTGGCACACAGTGCAGTGAAACGAGCCTTCTTTTTGTCCCTCTAACATTCTAAGGTTTTTTTCCCTATATATAGAATGTTCTTACCCTCACTCTTTGCATGTTTTTTTTTCCTTGTTATCCAGATATGAACTTAAATGTCATATCCTCAGAGATCTCTTCTTTAATTTCAGTCTAAATTAGAACGCATCCTATTGCTTTTTTCCCATAGCAACCTGTTCTTTTCCTTGATTGTTCTTGATTTTCATATGTGCTTTAACATGTCCAATATGTATCTTCCAATCCACCAACCTTACTTGATGGTGGTGAAACTATTCACTCTATTTCTTGTTCCTACATACCACAGAAACTGTGGTATGTGAATATTTACAGAGTAAATATTCAGTATGGATTACTTATAACGGATGAATAAATACGTGTATTTATCCATTCAAGAAATCCCTGATGCAAACCTACTATGTGTCAGGCAGTGCCTTAAGTGTTGAGAACTTGAAGTGAAAAAACATTATAAAATGACAAAGTCCCTCTTAAGGGACTTGGATTCTATCAAGAACAATGACAATAAACCAACAGATCTACATTTTTTTCAGACGAAATAAGAACTGTGAAGGAAAATAAATCAAGGTAAGGGAAATAAAAACTGACCAAGGTTGTATAAGGAGGTTGTCATTTTTACAGGTGTGTGTGTGTGTGTGTGTGTGTGTGTGTGTGTGTGAACCAGGACACTTCTCTAGCTTTGGATGTTAATAAATGAGTAGTTTGTTGGCTTGCAACATCACAGCCAGTTAGAAGCCTAGGAGCCTTCAAGAAATGAGAAGCCTGCCAGACAAGATGGCCAATGAATTTCTTGTTTTTTCCCGGACTGTTAACACTCTTCTTTTCAGAATTGGCTTTTTCACTGGTGCTGTGCATCAGATCATTAGTTCTTCTAACTCAGACTTGGTGAATCAGCCAGAAGAAAAGAAAGAATTTGCAAAAGGGAGACCTTTAGGACTGGTCTTGGAAGACCTTTTTTGAGAGTTGTCCTTGCCTGCTTCTCTTTCTTTCTTTCTTTCTTTCTTTCTTTCTTTCTTTCTTTCTTTCTTTTTTTCTTTTTTATTGTCATCAGCTTGGAAGTGTTCTGACTCAGGCTTTGGCAGCTTAATTTTGAAGTTTTATTTTTAATTTCTTGAGATAAAAATAATATTTTTATTATTCAATTTTTGGAATGAAAATAACATTCTAGAATTTAACATATTACTTAATATATTTTTCTAAAATAAGCAGTCCCATTTTATATACCTACAAAAGTAAACAGATGCATGACAGTTCATAAGGATGAATTGTGTTATTTATTAAGAATTTGTAGATGATTCCTGTAGGGACATTCTTAGGGGCCCCATGGGTGACTCAATTAACCATCCAAATTCAGCTCAGGTCATCAACCCTGCATCGGGCTCTCTACTGTCAGCACAAAGCCCACTTGGATCTTCTCTCTGCCCCTTTCTCTGCCCCTCCCCCCTCTCAAAAATAAACATTTTTTAAAGACGATATTTACCCTTATATTGCATAGTGTTTTCTCTATGAGGAGATTCTGATATCAGTAACTGTCTGGTCTCAGTATTTTTTCTAAAGAATGTGGTTTTAGAAACTGATTCCCATAACTGACATATTTTTCTTTTGCTTATTGTTAGCATGTCTAATATCTAGCCAAGAGTTTAGGACATAATAATGTTTATCTTATTTTGTGCTCCTCTTTTTTATTTGCTTAATTTGAAAATATTTTAATTTTATCTTGCTGTATATACAAATCATTACAACAGCTTTGGAACAAATTGGGTTCGAAATGAATATAAATGAGTAATTTAAATCTATTTAGGATGTGTTAACAAAATAACAAAATTAAATAAAATACATAATAGTGGGAAGTAAACAGACAAAAATGCTCTCTGTAATCAGTCGGTTTTTTATTGAATTTCTTTTAACGTTTATTTATTTTTGAGACAGAGAGAGACAGAGCATGAATGGGGGAGGGTCAGAGAGAAAGGGAGACACAGAATCCGAAACAGGCTCCAGGCTCTGACCTGTCAGCATGGAGCCCGACGTGGGGCTCGAACTCACAGACCCCAGAGATCATGACCTGAGCCGAAGTCAGACGCTCAACCGACTGAGCCACCCAGGCGCCCCGAGTAATCAGTGGGGTTTGAAATGGATTTTGACGTGTTTGAAGAACCCACAATGGTAAAGGTATGTAAAAATCCTTCAAAAAAAAAAAACAATTACAGGAGTAAAGATGGGCATAAGCAAGTTGTGGTCAGAAGACAACAAGAAGTTTGATGGGGTTCAGAGAACATAGGGTTCCAAATCAGCAGAGAACATCCAGAGCAGAATGGAGAAGGCAGCACACAAACCAAAGATGACAACTAGGAATTAGTTAAGTGCAGAAAGAGTGAATATGAAAATAGCATGTTCCCCAAGGACAGAGACAAGTTCAGAGCTAATGAGCTCAGTTAAGCTTGAATGAGAAACTAGGGTTCTGTTTGCATTCGGGCCACTGTAAGTCCATAGGGAGCCAGCTGGGAAAGCAGGTTTCAAATCCGAGGATTGAAGTTGGTGTCCAGAGAAGACATAAGACATGAACAGATACAGAGGCAGGGGCATGTCAGAGTGACATCTAATACATGAAACTGGACGTTAAAATTTGAGTAATAAATGGAATTTAGACCACAACAGCAAAAAGGAACAAAACCTCAGCATCTGATAGAAATATATATAAACGTTAGACAGTACAAATAAATGGCTTTCTAGTCAAGGGGCTTAACACATACATTCTGTGCTGTGCCACTGGACAGATTATTCCAGGTGTTAGAAGCCTTTGGATAGGGAACTCTAGTAAACAGAGGCCTTGCAGATTTGCAGATTAGGACAGAGTTAAGTTTCGTATTCAGCAATGAGGCCACAACATAGAAATGGCTTTCCTTTTTATTAGCGAGCAAAGATAATTGTGTCAGTATTTTCTCCTCACTCTTATCCGTTGCCATCTACCATAACTGGCTATATTTCTATCTGTGTAAAGCACGCAGTCTCTTCCTTTTCATCGCTCAGGTTAATCTTCCTAAAGGGTCCTTTCTTTCTCAGCCTTTCCTATTTTCAGGAGTATACAATAGTATTTTATTTTCCATGAGGTAAAAAGCACTTGACTGTTTTTGCCTTCATTCAAAGACCACCCACTGGCTACCAAAGACTCCTATCCTTTGTTCCCCAGGAGAGAGGTGGTGCTGATGTTCACCCTTCCGAACACATTCTTTCCTCTTCAATGACCTACGGATTCAGTATTTCTGTCACCACCTGTAGTTTGTAATTTTATGAATTTAATCATTATTTAACTTATTTTATCTTCGAATGTTTCATTTTCCCGGCATGGTTTTAACTGTTTGAGGACAAGTTCCCAGATCACTATACACTCAGCAGAAGTTCAGTAAATGCCTGGTCAACTAGACTTTGCCAACCGACTAGAAAGACTTGATTAATTTGCAAAGTTTTATTTTCTATGCTGTGTTTCATATAATTTTTCTCTCAGACACAACTAGTGATTTGGTCTCCTAGCAATTTCTCTAAAATGTTAAAACCTTTCTGCTCTCACTTTCTATGTCAATTTAGTTTCTTGCCAACCTCTTCTACTTGGGCGAAACTTCTCATGCTATTTTGTAAAATTAAGGACGGAGTAAGGTTTTAAACTGAAGTCAGGTTTGAACATTTCGGAATGACAAGGGAGAGAGTTACACCCTGGAATAATCTTAGGGGGCAACAGTGAGCAGACTTTTCTCCCAAGAAACACCCAGAAATCTCTTCCCCACTTTGTCCTTCCATCCCCTGACTGTAAAGTGAGACTATGGCTGTGAAATAAAGTGTGGCACCATTACATGATTCCCAGGCTTGGATTGCACAGGTCCATCAGTATCCAGGTGTTTGAGAGAAAGTAAAACCAAGGGACCAAAGAGGAATGTGTCAAGATCATTTAACAACTCTACCGGTGTTAATATTATTGTCTCTGTTGATTTTAGCATCAAACTGACTTATCTCTCTCCTCTGAGTCTTTCACTGGCAAATGGTAAATGTCAAAATCTCTAGGTGATGAATGAAGAAGAAAAATATAAGACCAATAGTTAGTAGATGCTGCAGTATAGGGAATGTGCATGTTCTTTTCCTTTTATTGCTAAGCCAGAGAGAAATCTCAGTAATACACTGCTGGGGTTTTTTTTAACCTCTTGTATATAACACGAACGATAACACTATGAAAACCGTATCAAGGCTTGGTCTCCAATGAACTTACTACACTGAAAAAAATGTAGTTTTTTATGTCACTGCACACAATCAAAAGGCCCAGTAGATGTTCAATGATACGAGACTCCATAGATCATTCTAGCAGTGACTACCAAAATACATAGATACTTTATTACTTTAGTTTTTTTCCCAAAAAGTCTATATAGCATATAGCCTTCTGCATAAATTCAATGCAGGAAACAAAGTCAGCAACCACTAGACATAAATTTCCTTTCAAAAGGAATACACACACATACGCACACACACGATGTAAATTCTTATTTTTGCTTTAAGGAAATTTTAATGTGATCTGGGTTTTTTTGCTTTTTTTTTTGTTTTTTTTTTGCCCAGATAAATATAAACTCTGGGCACCAGCATTCGTGTGTGTGGATTTGTGTGTGTGTGTGCGTGTGTGTGTGTGTGTGTGTGTGTGTGTCATCGAGATCATGGTAAACTTGAATTTTGGGTACTTTACTAATTAATTACACCCCAATTATCAGGTGTTCCCTTATCCTCATAGCCTGTCTCTATCCAGCTCATTCAAATCCCTATGCAAACATCACCCCCTTCACGTCTATTTTTCAATATTATCACACTCACCATTTCAGGATGTTTGTTTTTAGTTTTAATAAAAATTGCTTGGGTCGCGTGGGTGTCTCAGTCCATGGAGCATCCAACTCTTGATTTCTGCTCAGGTCATGATTTCACGTCTTGGGATCAAGACCCATGCCATCCTTAGCCTGCTAAGGATACTCTCTCTCCCTCTCCCTCTGCCCCTCCCTCACATGCACATGTACATGTGTGCTCTCTCGCTCTCTCTCTCAAAAAAACGGAAAGGAAAGGAAAGGAAAGGAAAGGAAAGGAAAGGAAAGGAAAGAGAAAAGAGAAAAGAAAAAAAAGAAAAGAAAAGAAAAGAAAAGAAAAGAAAAGAGAAAAAGCACTTAAAAAAATAAAAATTGCCTAAGGGGGATGGGAGTTTTACTTCACGCACATTTACCTTTTCCTCTTTAGACACTCTCCTCTTTGTTGGTCTCTCCTGTGAAGCCAAGTTTAGCTCTTCTTCTCTTCTGGCCCTTCCTCTGACCTGTGATTGTCTCTACCAACCCCTCCTTCTTCTCCGCTGAAAGCAAAGCCCTTTGCCTTAAATGCCCTGAGCATTAGACCAAAACCCAGGACAGAGAAACTCCTTTCTACCCCAGAGTGGGCCTATGAGCAAATACAATCCCCAGGCCACAAACTCAAGTATGCAAAAAAAAAAAAAAAAAAAAAAAAAAAATTTCCTTTTCCTTCTCTTTGTGTCTTATAAACCACTGTAAGTTCACCATTGTGCCCTAGGCTTCCATCTGAAAGAAATACACATGTCCGTCATGCCAAAGATGTTCCTTTCGTCTAGATTATCCGACAAGTCAAAACAAAGGTTTTTCTTTCGTCTGGGTTATCCACAGGATTATCACCACATTAGCGAGGCAGTTGTGTGTCACGGAGATGTCCCTGATTTCTGTCCCAGTAACTGTTCAAGTTTAGTGATGCTCTGCTATGAATAAAAGAAATTGGTGACTGGCGCTATACCCCTGTCTGCCTAGATGCACTAGGTAGCTGCTCCTGTCCGGTAGTTAACATATCCTTGGTGCCTCTGGCAGAAACCTGACCTCCAGATGTGTTACCCAGGGACACACAGATCTCTCTACCCTTCTCCTCAGGGCAGGACAATCTTTTTCAGTCTGGGGAAGAAGCTTGAGTCACTCACCGATCCTCCTGTTTCTTCATAGACTCGGTTTCTACTGAGGATTCCTCTTTTCTCACTTAGGCAAACTTAAATTCCCTGGAGAATTTAAATTTTAGAAAATTGAAGCCAGAAAAAGTTGGAGACACATAATTGAGGGAAGCTAAGTGAAAACTGACACCTGTCTGTGTGGAAAAGGAAGCAAGGATGAGGAATTAAAAATACAAATTAGTATCTCAAAATAGAATCTATCCAGAAAAAAATATTATTGATAAAGGTGGGTTGTTCGCCACAATCAAAGAAACCCTGGCACTGCGTAATAAGAGAATATTATTTTCTCCATATCATTATGAATTCACTGTAATTATCCACGACCATCTTTCAGCAATCCTAGTTACTCATAACTCTAACATGCCAATTTAAAATATCAGCCGTACAGATATACCCCATAAACAATGAGCTCCTTGAGAGTAAAAATCATATTATTTAATTATTAAATTATAAACATTAGTTTTAGGTCTGCCATATAATAATTTATATATAATTTTATATATAATTTATAAATTATAAATTATATATAAAATTATATATATTATAAATTATATATATTATATATAATTATATATAATATATAATATATATACATTATATATATGTATATATACATATATGTATATATGTGTATATACATATATGTATATATGTATATATACAATATATATATTATATATAATTTATATATAATATATATAATTTTATATATAATAATTTGTTGAATAAATGGATGATGGATGGGTTAAATTTAGAAGTTTAACACACAGATACACACATACATACACATTTGCACACACACAATTATTAGAAATCTATAAAGTGCCTATCAAATAGCAGACTCATTTTTTCCTTCTCTATTTACTACCTTGAACTCTGCATGAAATGTGCATAACTATTACAAGACGATGGTGGCAATTGTTCAAAGCTTAATTGGCCCAGTGGTAAGGCTGTTCTAGAGACTGTTAGAAATGTACTAACAATTAGTTTCCCCATTTGTCCCAAATCTGCTTGTAGAAATGCCGTTTCATTCTCAGCCTTTGAAAGGTTAGATAGCCAAAGTCATTAAAACATTAAAACAAAAGTATTAGACATCAAACATGTCCAAGAGCATGATTTTGTAATCACATAGATTACCATCTAATGCAATTAATTGCATCAATAATATGAACAAAGCATGTTTTGGAATTATCATCTGATTGTCTATTTTCAATGGTAGGTGTAACTGGGACTGAAAATCTTTTTATGTAGTTTATAGGGGTTTAAATCATCAGCCAATTGAAGTAAAACTTTAAACTTATGAGAACAAAACATACATTCACCCAAAAAAAACCTGCACATGAATATTTATAGAACCATTACTTGTAACAGCCAAAATCAGGAAATATCAGGAAAATCAAATGTTTTTCAACAGACAGATGACTGAGCAAGTTGTGGTACATCCACACCAGGAAATACTAGTCACCAATAAAAAGGAAGAGACTATTGAGGCATGCAACAACTTAGGTCTTCAGAGAACTATGTTGAATGAAAAAAGTCAGTCCCAAAGAGTAACATATTGGATGATTCCATTTATATAACATGTCAAAATGACAAAATTTAGAAATGGAGTATAGATTGGTGGTTGCAGGGAGTTAAGGATCATACAGATTGAGGACTGCACAGAGGTTGTAAAATTCAACACTTGGATTTTGTGGTGATGAAACCCTTTAGTATCTTGACTATAGTAGTAGATACATGAACCTACACATGTGATAAAATTGCATCACACAGACATATGTACACATACACACAAACACACACAAATGTGTATAAGCAAAATTGAGTAAGATTGGTTGACTGTATCAGTGTAAATGTCCTAGTTGAAATATTATAATTTTATAATATATAACCATTGGGAGAAATGGGTTAAAAAGTATATGAAATCTCTCTGTATTATTTCCTACAACTGCAGGTGAGTCTGTAATTATGTCAATAAAATCTCAATAAAAGTATAATTCTTAAAAATTAGTCACTGTTATCCAAGAATAAAATGGAATAGGAAATGATGATTGTAAAAACTATTAATTTTATATACAAAACTATTAGTTATCACTTTAAAATAGTTAAATAGAGAAATAGAGTGACAATACAATTATTAACAGTGTGTATGTGAAATAATTTAAGAAAATGCCTTTGTGGGGGCACCTGGCTGGCTTAGTCAATAGAGTGTGGAGTCTTGATCTCAAGGTCTTGAGTTTGAGTCCCACATTGGGTGTACAGTTTACTAAAAATTAAAAAAAAAATTCTTTGTGACTCAATAATTATTTGTAAAAGAAATCAGTGGTGAGCAAGAAAAACCTAGAAATTAGATGATTGCAAATCTTCTCAAAACGGTTTTACTATTTTACCATAATAATAAACAGATCTATATTAATTACATTTAGTTATTTAATTAAATTTAGCCCATGAGTTAAGACAAGAAAAAAGAATGCCAAAATTATGTATGGCAGCATCTATGATCAAACTTTTTCAGTATAGACATAATAAAGGCTATAAAAAACATAGAAAAAAGAAGAAAGTGTTTGAGAAAATTAGTCTGTCCCCATAATACCATGCTTTGTAGTTGATATCTCTTGAAGTAAAAAATATTCATTAAGGGCACCTGTGTATCTCAGTCAGTTAAACATCTGACTCTTGATTTTGGCTCAGGTCATGATCTTGGCTCAGGTCATGATCTCATGGTCATGAGATAGAGTCCTGCATCAGAGGCATGGAAACTCTTTATGATTCTCTCCCTCCCTCTTCCTCTGCCCCTCCCCTGCTCTCCCTCAATCTCTCTCTCTCTCTCTCTCTCTAAAAGAAAAAAGTAAAAAAAAAATATTTATTAAACTGACCACACACACACACACACACACACACAAATGTATCCTTTGAAAATGCCAAGAAATTCATGTTTCTACTCTGTAATATCAAATTTAATATTTGGCTGCTGAAAGTTAAAATAAACCTGCAATGAAAATTTTTTAGATGCAGGTATTTGGGAATTTGGAAGGCAAAAATTTTATTAATCCCGTGAGGATCATTATATCTTGGTTACTAATCTTAATTAGTTCAGAGGTGAATAAAAACCTACCACAATGATTTTGCCTGTGCCTATAATGTGCAAGCCACTTTATATGGCCGTGGTTCTTAATGTATAATGTGTATACAAATAACGTCATGATTTTGTCAAAATGCAGATTCTGTTTTAGTATGTTCAGGGTGGGCCAGGGATTAGGCATTTGTTTTCTTTTTTTTAAGGTTTTATTTTTAAGTAATCTCTACGCCCAATGTGGGGCTAAAACTCACAACCCAAAAATCAAGGTCACATGCTCCACTGACTGAGCCAGCCAGGTAGCTTTTTCTAACAAGCTTTTGAGGAATGCTAGATATGCCTGTCTGGGCATACACTTTGAGTAGCAACGTTGTAGGAGATGCAAATTCTAAGCTGACATTTTCCCTTAAGTATTTTATAGATGTACAGGGGAGATAAAACATAAAAACATAAATGTTCAGTAAAGGCTGACTGTCTCAGTAATTTAGTCTATACTGAAAAATATTGGTGGGAAGTAATATTGAATTAGATTTCTGGGTTCTATTGCCCCAGATTTTCTTTATGGATACTAATCCGTTGTGTTGCTTTACTAGGATTGATGCCAATTAAGGCCAAAGGAAATACGCTTAATTAACATGATTATAGATTAATGAATTTTGCGATTTTTCAGAAAAAGACAGAGAAACACCAGAAAGTGAATTTCAATCATGCTAACCATTGAAAAGCTTAGGAAAATACAAGATCAGTTTCTAAGAAAGGAGAGCCTGAGGGACACACTAATTCAGGGAAGCAAGATTTTGTTTTAAGACGGGGTGCAAGAAAAGGCTACGCTAATAAATAAAAGAAACGACAAATATAAAAAGAAATAAGCTTGGCTAAATTGAAAGTTGATACAACTAAACCTGAAACTTAAATAGGGAACTAGGTCAGGTCACTAGGAATAAATACAAGAAACGCTTATTACTTTGATAAAAGGACAAAGAAGGACAAAAGTAAATTTAAATGCAACTTGCAACAATAAGAACAAGAAAACCAACTCAGAGGACAGAAAGCTAATAACAGAACTCAAGAAAAGTAAAAGATGGAAAACACTAACTATAGAAAAAATAAAACAACAATATTTCTATAAACAAAATCTGAGATAAAAAAGTTAAAAGACACAGGTCTTAGATCTCAGCATACTTTTTGAATAGTGCCTTCTTTAGTGAAAAAAGCTATAAATGTATTGATTTTCTAATACATTATTTGTTTTTAAGTGTCAGATTGTTCTAAAATCATACAAAACACTTTGTAGGTAAGAAGGATTCCAGGCCAAACCTAAAAAAAAAAACAAAGGTAACATTGAAGAATAATTTTGGACTACACTAGACAAGGAGTATAAGAGTTTGAAACTTTCATCAAAAATTACAACTGGGTGGGGCGCCTGGTTGGCTCAGTTGGTTGAGCACTCGATTCTTGATTTTGGCTCAAGTCATTATCCCAGGATCATGGGATTGAGCCCCGAGTTGGCCTTTGTGCTGAGCATGGAACCTGCTTGGGATTCTCTCTCTCTCTCTCTCTCTCTCTCTCTCTCTCTCTTTCAAATAAACAAAAATGTTTAAAAAAATTACAACTGGAAGAAGTTCCCAAATCTAAAATGTAAAAAAAAAGAAATATATATGTTTACAGGAAATGTATGTATAACATACTTATGGAATTAGAAAATATATAAATTAAATAAACCAGTCCTACATAATCTTGGTAAAATAATCCCCATCTTGGGAAGAAGGTAGTGTGACTAATGATAACTATAGATTAACAGATACATGCTTAAATACATATAGAAAACAGAGACAATTGGAAACTTGATATAAAGACTTAAGAAATAGTTTACCTTCAGGGCACCTGGGTGTCTCAGCATCCAACTTCGGGTCAGGATCATGATCTCAAGGGTCATGAGTTTGAGTCCTGCGTTGGGCTCTGTGCTGACAGCTCAAAGCCTAGAGCCTGCTTCAGATTCATGTCTCCCTCTCTCTACCCCTCCCCCTGTCTCTGTCTCTCTCCCAAGAATAAATAAACATTAAATTTTTTTTAAAAGAAATGGTTTCCCTAATAGCCATAATTATAAAGAAACAATCTGACCTATTTGTGTAGGTTATGAAATAACAAATCCAGAGAGAGAATTTCAGAAAAAAATAAAATTTAATGGATCCAAAGACATTACCGCACAATTGGCACTATTTGACAAACTTGCAGGATTCTCTAATGGTGGGAATATATAGACAAAGATATATAGATGGTGATAGATAGCTACCGGATAGGTAGATGGTAGATAGATAGATAAATAGATAGATAGATAGATAGATAGATAGGTAGGAATGGATGCCAGCCAGAACAACAACGCCATACCAATTTTTGAGTCCATTTGTATTGCATAATTGTGAGTGGGATACACTGTTAGAGTACCATCCACACTTCTTTGACGCTCAAGGTCTAGCACTGTTCCCTGGTATTGAACTCCAAGTATCTGTGACTCTCCATGTAAAGTTTTCTCTAGGCCCACATATAAGGGGCAAGGTGGTAGTGCCTGGCTGATAATCTTCTTGAGAGCAGTCAGCTGCTACTGATAGATGGAAATTGAGAGGCTAGAACTCCCAGCTTTCTAATCCCATAGATGAAAAATTTAAGATACATTGCATGTAGTCCTTCAGAATTCCCCAGCAGAGCTAAGCTCTAGCTTTCAACCGTGGTAACCAGACTGTGTCCTGTCTCACTTAATGGGTTTTCTTGCCAGTGAATCCTGGCAAAGAGATTCCAAAGAGATCCCTGTGAACTTATATTTTTGTCACAGTTTTTTCTGCAGGACCACAACCTCTGACATAGTGTTAGTCTGTATCCAAATTTCTCTCAACAATGGATATTAATTTTGGGGGCACTTGGGTGGCTTAGTCTGTTACATGTCTGGCTTTTGGTTTCAGCTCAGGTCATGATTTCATGGTTCGTGAATTCGAGTCCTGCATCAGGCTCCATGCTGACAGTACAGAGCCTGCTTGGGATTCTCTCTCCCTCTCTCTCTGCCCCTCTCCCACTCATGGGCATGAGCTCTCTCTCTCTCTCTCTCTCTCAAAATCAATAAATAAGCTTTAAAAAATGGACGTTATTTTTTTAATTGCTGATAAACTAGTAAGGATAATATTATTTATAGTAAGTGTTTTTATTGGCATGTTAAAATTATTAAAGAAGTTTATATGTTTTCTTGCTTTTTGTTCATTTCAAATATCTCTTTTTTGGGTTGCATTAGTCCTTTTCTTCCTTTTTTTTTCCCAAGCCAAACTGTATCCAGCTTTATTAAAGATACTCTTCATAAACAATCATGGTATTTCAGGCAGGACATGGGCAAACAATCGTTAACAGTATAGAACAACTTTCAAACTCCCTTCTTCAATGGACTATCAAAATCAGAAAGCCACTATAGAACTCAATGAAGTCTTCATTTGAGGCTCTGAACAGGGAGAGTTTAGAGTGAGGGTTGACATTTTACATTTAGCATGTTGTTTAACAACTTTTCACAAGCCGACCCTGAATTTCAGGAAATGAAATGAAAATGGCAGAATTATCAGTCTGAAGCTCCACAAGCTAAAAAAGGAACTCTTTTGAGGGATGCCATCTCCATGGTGACACTGTAAAGTCCAGATTGCCTGACATACTGGGAACCATTTCTTGGGGTCAGGTTCCAACAGGTTTCTGGGTTTAAGGGGGTCAAGTCTATGTTGAAGGCAGAGGGAGAAAAGGACATAAGAAATGAATTTTCAATTTTCCACCCCACAAGGCGTTTGTTGCCAAGGTGGCTAATTTGCGTTAACATCAAGGAATCGCTCTTCCTGGGAACCAAGAGGAAGTTTCTCAGAACTAGAAGGGAATGGTGTTTTTCCCCTTGAATCAGTCTAGCTTCAGAGATATTCTATTAGTGACATATGCCCTTCCCCCAAAACAATGAAGTGTTCTGTGTGCTAACAACATAGCTTTAAAAACAAGTAGAACAAAATTCTGCATTTTTATAAAACTTGATAAAAAATGGTATTTCAAACTATACAGTCACCAGAAGTAGAGTTATCAAAAACGCACACACTTCACTTGGCATCTCCGGCACCTTCAGCTTTCTGTGCCTGGTCTGTTTTGGCATCTCCATTTTCTGCTGGGTTATTCCCATCCTTGCCAGCATCAGCTTTCCCCTTTTTCCCTTTGGGTACCTTCTCTCCCTTCTTTGCAGGGGGCTTTTTAGGTTTGGGCTCTGGCTTCGGAGGAGCAGGTTTAGCAGATAACCTTGCAGATCTTCTCTGGGGCTCATCCTTCCCCTTGGCTGTATCTCCTTTAGCATCCCCTTCAGCCTTTCTCTTGGGCATGGTGGCGACGGCGGGGGGGACATAGGCGCTGGACACCGGGACGCAGGGGCGCGCGGGCTTTGGCCGGTCCTAGGGTCGTTCTCGCCTCCTATTCTTCACACTGCTCCTGCATTAGTCCTTTTCTTAGTAAAGAAGTCATTTGTTCTTATTGTCTTGAAAGATCATAATCTACTAAGGAACTAAATTACTTTATTATAATATATGTTTCAAAGTGTTTCTAGTATGTGCTTGTGATATATACATTTATGTATCATGAATTTGTCATTCCAGGATATGTAGTCAAATTAGTCAAACATTTATGATTCTTGACCTTTTTTTCACCAAAAACTGTCTTTATGGGTATTAACAAGAAAACCACAGGCCCACAATGGCATCACTTATATTAGTCCACAAGTCAGTAAACCATGACTTAATATCTCACCCGACTGCAGTTTCAACCCAGAAAATGTAAGCCTTAACCAGTCACCATGGAAATTTCCTGGTCAGCACTCAGGAAATTACCCAGGAACCCCCTTCCATTCCCTATGAGGGGGACCTTGCCTAAAACAATGAATTCTTTGCTAATAATTTCCTTTTTTCCACTCCCTCTCTACCTTAAAAAAACCTTTCCATTTCTGTAGCCTTTTGGAGTTCTCCTCTACTTG
Source organism: Felis catus (assembly GCF_018350175.1). Taxonomy (NCBI): domain Eukaryota; kingdom Metazoa; phylum Chordata; class Mammalia; order Carnivora; family Felidae; genus Felis; species Felis catus. The sequence continues at coordinate 179,041,185 of NC_058375.1, read as the reverse complement.
CTAGATGGGATGCTGTCTGATTCATGAATTGATTAATAAAGCCAATTACAGCTTTAAAATTTACTCAGTTAAATTTTTGTCATTTAACAGATTTATTTAACTAATAATAAGCTACTGTGTTCATCTGATACTTATAGCTTCTTTTTTCTTTTAACTGCTTTTCTTTACAAATAATTAAAAGTTTACCTCCTCACTTTGGCTGGTTATATTTCAATTCATTTTGTCTAATGGCCTATGTCTAGGAATGATGAAGATTGACAGTTTTATATTTTTCTGCTTTTAAAATAAATGTTCCTATTGTTTCCTGTTAAGCATAGTACTTACCTTCAGGGGGAAAGAAATCTTCCTAACCCTATTCACTGATGAGTTTTTTCATGACTAATTTTAAATATAATCAAATGTCTTTTGGCAAAAAAAATTGATTATGCAGTTTTTCTCATTTAGCCTATTAATATGGTGAATCAAAATAATTTATTTATTCAGGAATATTATGACACCATATAAACTCAGAAATATCAGGATATAGATGGGACCAAACAAGGTTGATTCTTATGTAGTGCTGGAATTTGGTATTTAATATGTTGATTGTAATTGAAGATTTTTATATGATCTTTTATAGTATGTTGATATCAAAGTTATGTAACCTTTAAAAAACAAATAGAATGTTTTCTTTGATTGTCTATGCTCCAAAATTATTTCAACAGCAGCAAATTTACTTGTTTAAATATTTAAAACTGTTTGAACCTAGAAAACATTATTGGTTTCTCTTGTTTAATAGCTCATACATAAGGAGTATTACTATAGACATAGTTTTATTGAATGGATTTAGGTTTTGTTGGTCAATTTTGGAAATCTTTATTTTTCTAGAAAAAGGTTTGATTTATCCAGACTTTCATTTCTGGTAGATATTATTGTGAACATTTTTTTAATATAATTGTTTTTTCCTCTGTGATTGTGTAGTTTTTTATTCCTAATTACAAGTATATGTATTTTCTCTTCTTTACTTGATTTGTCCAAGTAGTAATCTATTTTATTGTCTTTAAAAAATTAGCTCTTAAATTCATAGTTAGGTATTTTAATTTCCAATGTTGTGTTCATGTCTTTCTTCTCTGTCCTGAGTAACATTTTTTTTTTCCAAATTAGTGATTTTGTTCTAATGATTTCACCTTTTTGCTATAAAAACACTAAAGTTGTTTGTTTGTTTTTTTTACTATAAATTATAATTAGTGTCCCCTTGTATTCATCTTCTAGATTTAGTATTAACTCTTAGGCTTTTTCATTTGCGGTTACTATATTTGGTTTGCCTTTGGTTGACTGGATCAGACCTTAACTGATTTTATTTTCTCTTGTTTTGAAGCGCAGACAGGCCCACACACTGAAAAAGCCCAGCTTCCCAATACAACTCCTGGAACTGTTGGTGAAGATTCCCAAGCTCTTGCATATGTAAGACCATCTTGCTGTTGGTTTTCTAATGTAAATGGAGTATTTACACAATTCTCAGAGCACCCACTTCCCTTTACTTATTTATTTATTTAAATAAAATTTTTAATGTCTATTTTTGAGGCAGACAGAAAACAAGCAGGGGAAAGACCGGGGGACAGATTCCGAAGCAGGCTCCAGGCTCTGTGCTGTCAGCACTCGAACCCAGGAACTGCAGGGTCATGACCTGAGCTGAAGTCCATTGCTTAACTGACTGAGACACCCAGGTGCCCCACCCTCTTCCCTTTAAAAGTGTCTATATTTTGGGGCGCCTGGGTGGCGCAATCGGTTAAGCGTCCGACTTCAGCCAGGTCACGATCTCACGGTCCGTGAGTTCGAGCTCCGCGTCAGGCTCTGGGCTGATGGCTCAGAGCCTGGAGCCTGTTTCCGATTCTGTGTCTCCCTCTCTCTCTGCCCCTCCCCCGTTCATGCTCTGTCTCTCTCTGTCCCAAAAATAAATAAACGTTGAAAAAAAATTTAAATAAATAAATAAAAGTGTCTATATTTTGAACTCCTTTCTAGCTGTGTAAGCCTGCATTTAAAATATATTTTTAAGGTTTTTAATGTTTAAAATATATTTTTTAAATGTTTTTAAAATATACCTGCTGCACAGGCATGAATGTTCACCGAAATTGACAATTTTCTCTTCAAGTTCAAGAACTGAAACAGGAAATTCCTTGGAATTGGTCTTTCCAGTGTAGAAAGTGATTTCCTTTTCACTAACAATGTTTCTTTCATTACCTAACAATAGGATTTTATTACTTTTTGAAATCGTGTCCATTTCATTTATTTGCATTTCTTTTGCACCCTACAGGTGTAGTCTTCCCTGCACCTCCTGCCAAGTCTGGTCTCTGCTCATTTTTATCTTTCTGTAACTTATCCCTGTATCCTTCAGGCTAAGATCTGATTCACTGACTTGTTTGTTGCTGTTGTTTGTTTTTATTTGTTTTCTCCCCCCCCCCGCATATTTATTTCATATGTTGACACAGGTAAATGTTTTTAAGCTCTCAGTATCATTATTTCCCTCTTTATTTTCGTAACCCTGTGAAATCATGCTTTCATCTGTTGCATGAGCAATCCCTATTTCATTTAGTCTGTTTTTTTTTTTTAATTTCCTTGCAAGAACAATTTATTTGAGAATAGTATTTTCAACTGCTTCCTGGAATCAATCTTGTGAGATGCTCTTTCTTTTGTGTGAGATGTTTTATTTCTTATACTTTGTCCTAAATGTGTAGTTTTTTTTTTCCCCCCTTCTCCTCATTGTTTATCTTTAAACTTGGAAGTTCCTTTCCCACACTGGCCATACCTCCAAAAACAGTGTGTGTAGAATATCCTTGAGTACCCTTTGGATCTCCCCATAGAGCTTTGTTAGAGGAAACACTATTCTTGCTGTCTCATTTTTTTCATGAACTGACTTCTCAGCAGAGGCAATACAGAAAGGGAACTCCTGGGTCCTCTCTCCACCTGCTGCAGGTGGTCCCTCACCTGGTCTCTCCATCAGGTGAGATTAATGTGTCAGAAGTTATTTGTGTGGATCCATGTCTTCAAACTACTCCACTGCTAATGTCAAGTTTCCTCTATAATGTATGCCTATGAGCACTGCTGTATCTCTGCAGCTCTCCAGCTTTTTCTCTTGCAACCGGGTGAATAAAATCAGTTTCTCTGGGTAAAGAATAAGAGGGCTATTTAGTTCTTGGACCCAAACATGGTCTCGAAACGAGGAGGAAAAAAATACTAAATTTCCTCCTAGATTCTTGATTTAATCTCTTGATTCAGAATCTGGAAGTGTTGCAGGATTTTTTACCTCAATACCTGGGATTCGTTGTCTCACTGCTTCGACGAATGAAGAGGTGGACACAAAATGAGCAGCAGGCCAAAGTTTATTAGAGTATAAGATCAAAAAGGAAGAAGAGTATGAAAGCTCTCTTTACAGAGAGGGGGACACTCGAAAGTGAATATCTGCGGACTATAGGCAAAGGTCTTGGTTTTATAAGGTTCTGGTTTCCCTCCCCCCCTTCCCTTTCCCTTTCCCCTTGATCCTTCTTAGATTCTAGCCTTATTGGTTTGATAACTCTAGATGCTGGGTTATCCATTCCTGATTGGCTCCTTTCCATCCTATGAGGGGTGGTCTATAGCCCTACCATTCCCGGTGGGTGATACCTTTTATAGTCTACTTATTTTTGGTCAGGTCTTTTGTCAACTTCCGGAGGGAAACCTGAGGGGGGAGTAGGTGGTGGCTATTACATTCTTAAGAGGAACCTTATGCACAAGGGGGTTTGCTGTGATCGGACCCTCCCAACATGTTCCAAAATATGTGTGTTTCCCCACCCAGGAACCTCAGATCCTACCCTTTCCCTCTCTGCCTATTTTATTCTATTTTTCCCCTATTATAAAAGGTTATGAATTAGGTTTCCTTTAAACCTTGAAACTCTTGATAATGTGAATTGTCTATTTTCCTTGTTTGATTAAAAGAGATAGAAAGGAAGCTAGGAACACAGGAGGTTAATTGTAGAAGCTTGTGAGAATTCACAATGAATTTTTGCAAACTCTTGAAATTTAGGACATTGATTTTCAGTTGAGAATATATCTTCTGTGAAAAATGGTGTACGGGTGTGAAGTGCCTCTCAGAATCCATTTGTTCTCTCACTTTGGGATCAGCCCTCACTCTAATAATTAAACTAAGACACTATAAAGCAAGAAATGCCACCATATCCTCAGGGAAATGTAAGTATAATGCTTGTTGGTAACACATATAGACATGAGACATTTAATCTCAAAACACTGACACAGCACGCCAAGACACTGCCAGTTGTCTGCTTCTTGTTAAGATAGTTATAATTATATTAACTACATACATTAAGAATAATAATAAATGCAGACTAACAAAGTGTATAAGTGCTAAAAGGAAATATTAGATGATCGGAATTGGTAAAATTAATCTGAAAAATCTTGTTGGAAGAGACAAGTTTGGCATAGGAATTTTAGGAGAAAGTGGATATAACTGCTGGAAGGATGGGCTAGAAATTCTGATTGAAAGAAAAGTTCTGAAAAAGAAGAGCACATTCAATTCTTGTTGGCAGAATAATAGAGGTTAAAATACAAGGAGCTTATATTAAGCTTATACAAGTGTTTGTTGAATTGAAAAGCAGTCTTAATCTTCTCTGTCTCCAGAGACTAAAGAATAAATTGTTTAAACTTACTACGATAAATTTAGAATCAAAATAATTAAAATGGTATATGTTAAATCCTTGAACATATCTAATGCTTTGTAATGTACTAAATAGGGATCTAAAATCCAACATTTGGAAGCAGATAGCTGCCCCTAAACAATGTATTTTCAAATGAGAATGCATAAATGTCTAAACAAACATACCAAAAGCATTTGTCCAAAAACAGGTTATGGTTGAGAGATTTGATTGAGGATAAAGAGTATGATTTTTATAGCACCACATGTCTACTTTAAACAGTGATAAATAAAATTTCTCAAGGAATCATGAAACATTGATGTCAATGACAAGAATAAAGGTAGTTCTGAGAACACCCTGAGTATCTTGGCATTTCTTTCTTCCCCATCTAATGACCCGAGGTTTGGTTCCCACCACACAGACTTTCCTGGTCATTGGTCAGAGATTTTCTCATTTCAGAAAGTGGCTCAAGAACCTTTGCTATGATTACATTCCACTGACTGTTTTGAGAAAGCTAGTAATATCTTAGGATCCAAGGAAGTGTATCAAACAGTTCTCAGTGGACCTTTAATTCAGTCACCACTGTGAATTATGTCAAAAGTTTCTCTACACATTGTGGACGACAGATTTTTGAATAGGTTTAATACAGATACAGGTGAACATTACTTTTTATCTCAAATATTAATACTGTGAAAATCAGAAACGGAACTTTCAAAATGGAACTAGAGATTCTAAATCTCCTTGGAAATAACCGTCTCCCTCATTTTCCTTGGATCAGTGGCTAAGACTGACATGTCAAGGAATCATTGTGATTTTTTTTCTTTTACTTTTAAACATTTAATTTTCTTCTTTGGTTAAATCTGAATAAATACTTCATGATTAGGAGGGACAGCTGGATATTTGAACAGGTGGTTGCAAAAGATTATGGAATAGCTTCTCAGGAAAACATTCCTAACTAGATACACAGCCATCTGTCAGATATTGTTTAAAAATTCTTATGTGTAGGAAAAATTACGAAATGAGCTCTTAATGGCCTACATATTGACATTTTCAATAATAAAACTATGGGTCAGGTACAAAAAGGGAGGTGTTTAACAGCCCAAGCAATTTTTAACAAAGACATTGTTCTAAATCAGAATTGTCCAAAGTGAACTGTATAAATTCTAAAATTAAGATCCTAATACATATTATTAATTAAAAGGAAGGTTGGCAAATACTGCTGAAAAAGGCTTGCTTACACAAAGCTAAAGAATTTTTATTTTTGTTTATATGTTTGGTTTATGTTTATGTTTATGTTTGAAACCCTCAGGGCCTTTAGGGTATTAACATCTAATGTGACATTCTAGGTAAGAAGTGAATTCTGGAGAACATTCACCATTTCAACTAGGCAGGTGAATCGAACCAGAATTCAGAATAAGAAACATCAGCTTCATACCAGTTCCAAAACTGTTTCATGATTCAGAGATTGGGGAAGACAGGACACAGAATACCACTGTGGTCTGCACCTCTGTGAGGTAGTTACTCCAAGGTCTTGATCCTTCATGTAACATCCTATCACCACAGTATTTTAAACTGAAAAGATTTGAACAGAAACTACCAGAAGAGAAACAAGTGTGTATATTCGGGACGTTGCCGTCCTCACCTATACGGCACTATAGACTAGAAACCGAGAAAGGGAAGAAAGGGAATCACGTAGCTGAGCATACGTAAAATCGTGATTAGACGAGAACACTGTCATTTCAGAAACATATGGGGGTGGAGGGGGTTGACGTCGCAGTAGGGCCCAGAGTACATTGGGTACCAGCCCAGTAAAACAGATGAATAGGACTGGGAGTCGTGCAGATTAGCCTGATTAAATTAACACTGGAGATGGTTAAAGCAAAACCAATGTTGAAGAACACTTGATCAGTGACACAGACAGACTTGTTTTGTGTATTTTGCCATTGTTACTGTATAAAGATTCTTTACAGGTCAATTTTCTTGTTGGAGTAAATATACTCTAATATATATCACAAATAAAACTATCTGCTCTTAAAATACATAACTCAGGGGCGCCTGGGTGGCTCAGTTGGTTGAGCATCCGACTCCGGCTCAGGTCATGATCTCGCAGTTCGTGAGTTTGAGCCCTGCGTCGGACTCTGTGCTGACAACTCAGAGCAGGAGCCTGCTTCAGATTCTGTGTCCCCCCCCCTCTCTCCGCCCCACCCCTGCTTGTGCTCTGTCTCTCTCTGTCTTTCAAAAATGAATACATATTTTAAAAAAAATTTTTAATAAATAAAAAAAATAAAATACATAGCTAAGCTTACTTTGAATTATTTTAAATTTTATGCTAGTATTGACATTGATTCATTTTGTAATACTTTTTTTCCTTTTCGTTTTTTTTTTTGTGTGTGTGATTTTTTTTTTTATTCCTTCACTTTCGCCAGTGTGTCATCAGCTGTTTTAAGCATATCTTTTGTAAATGCAATGTAGCCAGTTACTTCATATTTTGGCAAAATGGTACCTGCATTTTAATGGTATTATTTAACACATTTGTCCACTAAAATAATAACTGATAATTTTCCGTTTTTATTATACCCTACTTTTCTTTTTTCCTTTTTTTCTTTTTAACCACACTGCTATGTTGTCTCCATCCCTCACTTGTTTCTCTCTCTTTCTCTCTTCCCCCCCCACCCCCCACACCTTGGTCCTAGGAGAGGTCCTTGATCTTTTCTGCCACTTTGCTAATGAGATTCTTTCGAAGGTGAATTATGTGAACACAGGATAATGATTTTAGCATAAATTGTTTTTAAATATGATTTGTAAGCATTTAGGGAAAGAAAGTGCTCACTAAATATGAGAATTCAAGATTATGGGTCAGTGGGAGGGTATTACTGTACCAACAGCTTGTTATAAGCATGATCTGGATTTAGCAAGTTGAATGTATTTTTAAAAGTATCTTATTATATCATTGAGAGTTAGTTAGATGGTTAAAAATGAGATAAATGAGAGTATGATGCAGTGCATTTCTGGTTTATTAGATAAATGGTTCTATCCAAGATTGATGACTAATGTAGGGATATAAAGCTAGAGTAAGGTATGCAATGGTAGATTTTTTACATCATTTTGATAACTCATTCTGATGTTCACATGAGTAGAAATCATACCAAATTATCAAATAGCATGATGCTTGAAATAAGGAAAATACATGGAAATTTTACAGTAATTTTTTTTTCAAAAAAGACTGAAATGTTAGACTGAATTCAGTAAGATGAAATTTTGTTATTATTTTTTAATTATCCTCCTTTGGCTTGTTAACAAGATATTCTATCTTGGCTGCTGAAAATATAGCTTAACAGCATAGATAAAGAAAAGTTAAGAGTAATTGTCGAGATTAAGTTGGATTTGAAGTAACAGTGAATGTCACAACTAATACATCCAATAGCACTTCAGACCGCTGTCAAAATAGAAAGTTAAAAATGACAAAGATATAACCTCTTTTTACTTTTTGCTAGTTAGACCGACCGTGTGGGAATTCTGTGTTCAGTTCAGTGTTCAGCCCATTTCGAGAGGAACCTTGGACAAGCTAAAATGTAACCACAATGGTGAAGATTCACAACCGTGAAGGGATCCGTAGATTTATCAGAGATTGTAGATTTAAATATGGGCTAGACAATCATTTGGTGGTGCTGTTTTTTCACTCAACAAGCTTTCATTGAGTACCTAAGCTGGACTAGTTTCTAGGACTATATACAACCAACGATACTGGGTCTTTCCCAGTCATACACGCTTACATAAATGTCAGTGATGTGAGGTATAATAGAATAGAATATTCATTAGATATATTCATATGTGTGTTAGTGCCACCAAGGAAATCTAAATAAATGTATTTCTTTCAATTCTTTGTTATTGAATTTATAACAAATGAGGAAAAAAAATACTACCATGACAATTTTTTCAAGTTTTTATACTTTTTAACCAATGTTTTTCACTCTATGTTTCATTATCATGCTTCTACAAAGAAAATCCATTTTAATTCAATTAATTTAAATTTCATTTAATATCTACCTAATGAGGGGCGCCTGGGTGGCGCAGTCGGTTAGGCGTCCGACTTCAGCCAGGTCTCGATCTCACGGTCCGGGAGTCTGAGCCCCGCGTCGGGCTCTGGGCTGATGGCTCAGAGCCTGGAGCCTGTTTCCGATTCTGTGTCTCCCTCTCTCTCTGCCCCTCCCCCGTTCATGCTCTGTCTCTCTCTGTCCCAAAAATAAATAAACGTTGAAAAAAAAAAAATAATATCTACCTAATGAAAAAAATTAAATATCAAGAAAGAAAACCTTGTCAAATATGGTTGAGCATTAGAGGCCCACAAACCATTGTAATATCTAAGATTTGGGCCTACCTTTACCTCCCTTCCACCTAAACCAACTCTGTCGTTCTGGGGACAATATCTTCCTCATTGAGAATGCATGCTTTACAAACCCATTGTTTATAGATTCACTCAATATTGTTAATCCCATCTCCCAAGTTTGATTCATATTTTTCCTTCATTGAGCATTGCAGTTTTTCCCTTTTTTAATTTATATAGAACATCCCCACACAATTTTAATCCCCCTTTCCTTTTGTTTATTTATGATAGTACAGATTTTTAATAAATTATTTTTTAATTTTATTTAAATGCATTTTGTGTTTATTTTGTGAAATGTATTTAATTTTAAACACCGTTTCATTGTGACGACCAAATGACACTATGTGTGTTAAGCACAAGCCAAGGGGACACATAACAGCAAAGCAAAATTTGTACCATTTACTTTCATATTATCCCTTTATAATTTTTTACCAGACTGTACACATAAGCTATAAAACTATTTTCCAATCAATACCACAAATTGGGTTTTAAAACTAAAACCCAGGGGCGCCTGGGTGGCGCAGTCGGTTAAGCGTCCGACTTCAGCCAGGTCACCATCTCGCGGTCCGTGAGTTCGAGCCCCGCATCAGGCTCTGGGCTGATGGCTCAGAGCCTGGAGCCTGTTTCCGATTCTGTGTCTCCCTCTCTCTCTGCCCCTCCCCCGTTCATGCTCTGTCTCTCTCTGTCCCAAAAATAAATAAACGTTGAAAAAAAAATAAAAATAAATAAAAAAATAAATAAATAAAACTAAAACCCAATATTTATTACAAATGCAACAAAGTGTTTTATTATGTTTTAATTACACAATTTTATATTCCTTAATTTCTATGTCCTGGTTCTTTCATAAAGTATATCCATAATCCCATAATTTCTGACTCTGGCCATTTCACCTTGAAACTTCCTTCCTCTTGTCTCCTCCCTAGAAACTTGACCTACCGATATCAAATCGTGGCATTATAATAGCAGTTTAGAAGTACACCAGATGAAAAGGACGGATTACGATCAATTCTAGGTGACAGTGGCAGCTTTAAAAAAAATCCAAATTCAAAACCAAGCCGAGAGTCCAGTGGTTCCACAGAAGATTGCAGGAGAGATGTACTTTGGGAATATAAAGGATGAGAGAAGGCATTTTTCTAAATAGGAAATGGCAACTATTACCGCCCAGATTTAGAACAGGCTCCACCGCTGTGTGACAGCTTGATTGTACACCTGTGACTTTTTCTCCCTCTGGTATTATGCATCTCTATCAGATAGCTGATATTGAAGCCCTTCTGGCTTTTCAAGGTCTAGTTTTAGCTGATTTTTATATATGCTTTATTTGCCTTTGTATCTATTGATATCCTATTTTCATCTATTACAACTGGACGGACAAAAGGATTTTCCAAACTTTAATCCAAAATTGGACAAAAGAGAAATCTCGTTACAGGTGTTATCTGTGTGACTAATCTGTTCAGACTGTGCATATAAGTTATATATTCAGAAATGCTTTAATGAAAACGTTAACTTTAAAGAGTGAAATTAAGAAAGCGGTAATGCCACTTATTTTCAAAAGTACTTTATACCCGTGAAGTTCAGACGATACTTCATAGCCTTCTTCTGAAAGGCTTTTGTATTCATCATGCTGATTAGCCAGAATTAGAGACACCTCGTTAACCGTATCATTTGGTTGTATTCGAGCTGAGTACACAATTGTGGCTAACTCTAAAGTCACGATCCACCATAACATTTATGTGAAAGAACTGATATTAATTTCATTCAACTGAAGTAATTGGGTAAGAACTGTACTCGTACTGTGATTTAATAAGCAACATATGAAAATATGTGATAGACCATTCTACTAAAGGCAAAGTGCAGATATGTGATATACTTAACACAAGAAAGGAAAGGACTTAGTAGCTCATGGATGTTCAGAGTCACAAAGCAACTATCGAATTGAGCTATACGTTGGAACTCACAAGTATTTATATTTTTCCCTCCATTACTCAAATGTTTTATTTTTTCAAGATGTTTTAAAGCACAGATACCTGTGTTTGTTGCCTACGAAACACTGAGAAATGTACTCTGTCCTTCACTCTGGGTTGGAAATTAGAGCTTGAAGAGGGGACACATTGGACTGTGGGTCTGTCAGTTGTGCAGGTTGTCAATTGCAACTTTCTATCCCCATAAAAGGAAATATACTTCCCCATTTTGGATCAGTTGTCTTTGACAATATGGAAGGGCAGGGAGAACAGAGAGTATTCTAAAGCTGCCTGTGAACAGACTTGTAGCATACCAGGAAGTTACTTCCTGTCTGCATGCCTTTCTCATCTGTCCACCGTCATTTTTTTCGTCTTTTTTCAACATCAATATTAGTCACAGTTTTTGTCATCACCAATGTCTCACTCCTTGAAGTTCTAATTATGAACTCATCCAGTTCACCAGTTTAGGACGCACATCTGTAAATTAAGCTCATTAGAGAACAAAGCAGCAGCAGTTTTATTTAAATTAGTCAACAGAGAGCTGTAGTTTAAGGCTGATATTTATGAGGACATAATTAGCCCAGACTAGGCAAAGATTGCAAATCTCCAATCCTTTGGCAAACACTCTACACAAGTCTTCACAAACCAGATAAAGCTATATTAACCACTACGTCATACTTTACCCTGCATTACACACTGTAGGGCATAAAAATATAAGGCATAGCCCAATTCTCAAATAATTTGCATCCCAGGTAAAGAGCAATAACCTAAAGGTTTTATAGTGAACATTCAGGGGCAAAGGAACGCTACGTAATCAAAAGTTAAATTTGCTTGTGTAAAGAAGGCAGGTAAGCAGATGATAGACATTCGGAGTTGTGATTGGTTTAGTCAACGTATTAAATGAAGTATAACTGGCCTTAAAACTTAAAAACATAATTAAGTATTTAAAAAAAAGATGAGAAGGCAATGTGTAGTAAAGATAGAGAGAAGGAAGAAAAAAAGAAAAGAAATCAGAGCAGGCGATTATGGGATCTCCTTCCCCTGCCTACTAAGGATAATTCATTGATATCTTCTTGACCTTTCTCTTCAATTCTAGTACCTTTTAAGACGTGTTGCTAATTTGCTAGGTCTTGTGTTTTATTATGCAGCAGATGGAGGTATAAAGTTGGTAGGAAAGCTGCGGAGATTTATATTTGAAAACAGATTGCTTGCTGGAGAGAAAAATAAATATTCAAGAAAAGAAGAGAGAGAGAAATTAGAGAGAGACAGAAAGTGAAATCTTTGGAGAGATTGGAGAATTTGGAAGGGGAGAGGAGAGTTTTTGAGGCAGTTGGGTCTCCATGAGAATATTAAGAGAAAGAGGAATGGAAAAATAATTTAAGGAAATTTGGATGTAATCCTCAGGTATTTTTCCGGGAGGGGGGTTTCAAAATACTTGTTTTGAGTGTTTTAAGACTATTTCCATGAGACTTTCTTCCCAGTTTTCTTCAATGGTATTGTATACGAGACCTAAGTATAGCGTACCTTCACGCATATGACCTCATCTTATATCCCCATGCACCCTGAGCTACTTTTAAGTCATAAGAGAATGGCTTTAGAAAGAATGCGTGAATTACACAAACACTTGGATCCTAATCTCAGAATTTTTCACTCCCTCTTACTATAACAGGGATGTGGCCGCAATGATACACAATTAAGAACAAATTTAAGTAGGGGCACCTGGGTGGCTCAGCCGGTTGAGAATCCGACTTGGGCTCAGGTCATGATCTCTGTGGTCTGTGAGTTCGAGCACCGTCGGGCTCTGTGCTGACAGCTCGGAGCTCGGAGCCTGGAGCCTGCTTGGGATTTTGTCTCCCTCTCTCTCTGCCCCTCCCCCGCTCGTGCTCGCTCGCGCGTGCGCTCTCTCTCTCTCTCTGTCAAAAATAAACATTAAAAAAAAGAAAAGAACTTTAAAAAAAAGAACAAATTTAAGTAGAAATCAAATCTCCTACTGGTTCTTCCCTACTAAAATAATTCTTTGGTTCTTGAAGAATGTCTTAGAACAAAACGCAGTTTTATGTGAGATATAGCTTTGTGAGAAAGAGAGAGCAGAAAGAAGAGGGACAGGAATCATAAAATGATTACAAAGTAGCATTTTTCATCTGGAATTCTCTTTCTTTCAAAATCCCAGCTTTCTCAGCGCCTTTGTCTCATGGGATGACAGATCAAGCATCTATTATCACCCCAGCTCATTGCTCTTGTCTCCAATCAGATTGAGAAGGGTGTTAAATTTTTCACCTTTTACGACTAGCCTAAGAGAAGAAGAAGACAGAGACAAAGTAGGAAGAAAATAGGAATGGCAGCTGGGTAAAGATAGACAGATGAGTGGATAGTTGTAGGACCCTCCTCACTAGCTTGTGAGAAAAATCTAGCAACTCCTTTAACTTAATCTTTTGCCTTCTTTACTCAAAAGAAAGAACTGCCTTTAGCAACCTATTGTGGCTTCAAACCTGAAAATTTTAAGGCACTGAGAGAAGAGAATTGTAAACGGGAAGATACCATCCTTTAAGAATCAACCTATGTAAGGCATTTTCGAAGACAATAAATGACTGAAAATGGTAACACCAGTCCTTTCACCCATTATGGAAACATAAGAGATTTATGAAAAGTCAAAACAAAAGGAGTGCCATTGTATTGTTCTCTCTGTCCCTTCTAATAACATCCCTGATGTATCCAGGTGCATAATAATGATATTATTCATCAAATATTAGTCAACCTGGCTGAATTAGACCACTGCCTTTGCAAGCTTTCGTCACTGCATGTGGATTTCTCTGATGCGGTTCACCTCCCTTTGCCATCTCCAGCACATTGCATGATATTCAGTGTATAGCTGGCAATACATTGATCCTAATCTAATCGCCAGATTTGACCTTTCATATTTTAAGGCATGAAAATGACTGCCATCTTTCATAAGAAGCCCTTTAAAAGTTTTGGTGAGCTCAGCCTTCAGATTAGTTACACAAACACCCAGTAATTTGGAAAGCCATTCATTGAATTTTCCAGAGAACGAAAATGGTCTAATATCTGCATCCTTTTTATTATCTAAGAGGCAAGTGAATAAAGAAAGACAATTAATGGAGTGCCTTTACAGGTGTTACACTTGACTACCTCTTTATCTCACCTCTGTCTGGTGTTTTCAAAAACAAAGGACCCACAACTGAAAACATCTGGCCAAATGAATAACCCATTCTCATCTGAGTGTCTCACAGGTGCGATGTGGGAAAACAGAAGAAGGGAAGAAAGAAAACATAATGAGATATTTCATTTTGTCACTAATGGTTCTTTGAAGTCGCTCATTAATCTTTTAGACCATTTTGGCACGTTAATGTCCAACTCTAGAATATTAATATTGCTAAGCTAAGAAAAAGTGAAGTCATTGCCTTTAAAGTTCTTTCTGCATCCTAGCTCTGTGATAATTCTTCCTATTTGAGTCATATTTTAATTGACTCTGACTTTGAGTTTGCCAATCCCAGCAGTCTGGCAGCTACTTTATTTTATACTCCCTGAATTTTTCAAGAAGAAGATGGGAGCAAGACATAATCTTGAAAACTTTTTAAGTCCTAAACTATCAAGACAATTTTTCACAAAGAATGCTGGATGGGTTTGGATGGATGAGTATCTTTCCATGAGACCGAATGCCAGTCATGGGAGGGATATGTGTAAAGTAACAATCGCATGCCCACATGCACCATAGAGCTTGTTCTCTGTTCATCTAAAATCAAAGAATATCCTTTAGTAACCAATCTTGTATAGTTAATGCTTTTCGGGTCAACAGCTATAGCCTCAGTTTTGTTTTATTTTTTTAATGAAAGTGACTGATTCTATCATATGAAATAAATTTCCAGGGTAAAGAATAAAGATTTAATCAGAGCGTTCTTTATTTTCTCGCTTATTAGTTTCCTGTCATTGCTGTTACAGAGGACCCAAAATTCAGTGGCTAAAAACAACACGTATGTATTGTCTTACAGTCCTGGAGGTCAGAAGTCCTAGAAGCAAGATGAGGGCTAGGCTACATGCCTTTTGGATGCTCTCTTGCCTTTTTACCTTCCATAAGGTACCAGCATGCTTTGGTTTGTGGCTGTATCATACACCCTCTGTATCCTTTGTCACATGTCACATCACCTTCTCCAAATCTGCCTCTTCTATCTCCCTTTTATAAGGACCGTTGTGATTACAATTATTACCCAGGTAATCCAGGGCAATCTCCCCATCCCAGGGTCCTCAGTTTGATCACATTTGCAAAGTCCGTTTTGCCATATAAAGCAACATATTAATAGGTTCTGGGAATTAAGGGGCCTTTCTGCCTGTCCACTTACAATCACACAAGCATTAACCTATTCACTTTAGGTCTCTCATCTCCAATTCCTCAAAAAGTAGGTGATGGAAAGATGTAAAAGCACCTTTTTCTACAGTATACCAGTTAGTTTTAGGGTAGTCCAAGGAGATAGAAGAATGAATTCCAGAAGATCCTCCCTTTCTCCTCCAGGTTCAAAGATTTCCCATTCATTGATTAATGAGTGATTTCTTGTCCATGCTAACAAATCCTTATAATTAGGATAAAGATTTTAAGTCAAATTACTCATCATCAGCAACAGAAGCACCACTGCAACCCATAAGAGGATTATCAATTGATGCAGAAACACAGGGAAAAAAAACAAAACAAAACAAAAAACTTGAGCAGAGAACACTTAGGTGTAGATAAAGTCTACCATTCATTCTCCAATAAGGTGGAAATGTTCTCAGTACATCAACACACTTTTTTAAACTTTCGTTTTAATTCAAACGGAGATTCAGTCGTTCCTAGTAAACTATATGTGTGTGTGTGTGTGTGTGTGTGTGTGTGTGTGTGTGTGTATCAAATCTTAAGCAAAAGATTCCCTTACATAATCAAATGGATCCAGCCTATAATTACCACTGAGTGCTGAGTGTGCAGGGTAGGCAAACTGAGTCAGAATTAGCCCTTACAGAATGGGGCCTTAGCAAGATATAATCCTGTCTGACATTTTCACACACCAAAAAAATAATTTATGTCAATTCAGTATCATTTTTTTATTTTTCCAGGATTAATGTCACCAACAATTTCCACTTTATATAATACCAGATTAACAAAAATCTTTTAATTTTGCCTTAAATCCTGATTGTTTTTTAATTTTAATATTGTATTTTTTAAAATGTGCATCCAAATTAGTTAGCATATAGTGAAACAATGATTTCAGGAGTAGATTCCTTAATGCCCCTTACCCATTTAGCCCATCCCTCCTCCCACAACCCCTCCAGCAACCCTCAGTTTGTTCTACATGTTTATGAGTCTCTTCTGTTTTGTCCCCCTCCCTGTTTTTATATTATTTTTGTTTCCTTTCCCTTATGTTCATCTGTTTTGTCTCTTAAAGTCCTCATATGAGTGAAGTCATATGATTTTTGTCTTTCTCTGACTAATTTCACTTAGCATAATACCCTCCAGTTCCATCCACATAGTTGCAAATGGCAAGATTTCATTCTTTTTGATTGCCGAGTAATACTCCATTGTATATATATACCACTTCTTCTTTATCCATTCATCCTTCGATGGACATTTGGGCTCTTTCCTTACTTTGGCTCTTGTCGATAGTGCTTCTAGAAACATGGGGGTGCATGTGTCCCTTCGAAACAGCACACCTGTATCCCTTGGATAAATGCCTAGTAGTGCAATTGCTGGGCCGTAGGGTAGTTCTATTTTTAGTTTTTTGAGGAAACTCCATACTGTTTTCCAGAGTGGCTGCACCAGCTTGCATTCCCACTAACAATGCAAAAGACATCCTTTTTCTTCACATCATCGCCAACATCTGTTGTTGCCTGAGCTGTTAATGTTAGCCATTCTGACAAGTGTAAGGCTGATTTTTTTTTTTTTTTTTTTTTTTTTTTTACTGTAGTACTATAGCACACGCTGGGAAGTAAAACCTAGGTCACTGTAGTATTTTTATTTTTTAAAAAAAACTGTACAATAATCAGTAAACATCCATTGTAATTATCACTATAACTGTTATGTTTTAAAAAGTGAAGCTAATTAACGTTTATTCTAAAAATATTCATGCTAACATTCCATAATTGAATCATTTTTTTTTAACACCTGTTTCACTCAAATCTTTCTAACATCTCACCTGGGACAACTTGACACCGAAAACCTACTGTAAAATGTAGAGATGAGATGAATTTCTCAGGCACAGGGTCCATGTCTCATTCCTACTAATATTCCTAATATGTTCTGGAGTGTCTGTCACTTTGTAAATGCCCCCCAAATATTCACTGAATTGGGTTTTATTGTTTATAAGAATGAGCACTCACAAATTCACATGAACAAAAAAGTCTTTTAAGTGGTTGACAACTTAGAGGAGGCATTTACATTTAAACAGGCACCTCGATCTTCTAATGGCTCAACGAAGTGGTATTTTTGTTTGTTTGTTTTATTTGTTCGGTGCCATGTTCTTCTATGGATTCTCAGTATTTAAGCGCTCGAATATCTTTATGCTTATTAAAATCCTGGAACTTTAAAAGATAAGAATGTTAACCTCAGCACCTCGGCCAACCACTAATTGTCGATATGTATTCTGTCGATCTGAATATACCTCCCACCCCCCAGCTCCCACTAATTCTGTAGCAGTTGTGCAGCGTCCCTGCACTCGGTTAATCACTTGTCACGCTTCACCCAAGAGATGTCTGCGTTCCAGAAGCAGGCAATGCCACTGCTATAATAGGTATATCGTAAATTAGTTGTCAAAGTTTTTCAAGATGCCTTGAGACCCTTCTATTTGCAAGGCGATTTCTAAACACAGCATTATTATAATAAGATATTTCAGAAGTTGCTCTCCGCAGCAGGCTACGTTGTACTTGATTGGAGCTATTGACCCACTGCTCGGTGAAAGGAATCAGATGCCGAGTAAAGAACACCAGTCCCATTCAGTGAAAAATGTAAGATTCTTTCTACTGTCGCTTCCCAGCTATGAAGACATCAGGTCACACAATGAGGTGCTTTGTCTTTTCGATAGTGTTTGATGAAGGCCAGTGTTCACTGTACTACAGGGTGTATTCCTAATTAAAACTCTGTCACTTTCTTCATGTGTGTTTAAGGAACGGGTGCTAGCTTTGAAAAAGGTTTGTTTCCAAATTTCTTTAGGTTCATTTCATGTATGATGTTTCTAATTGTCCAGTTCTTGTTGTGTAAGTCCAGCGATCACTACTAATAAATTTCTCAATTTGTAGTGAATATGTAACATCAGCAAAGCCAGTTATGAAAAGGTTGAGCCTTAGACACTTAACCGTGAGGTGTTGATGACCAAGTTAAGAGAAAAGAGTGACAGTAAATGCTTTTTAAAAGACTGGGGTTAAAAAAAATGGGGAAAGCCTGGGTTCATTGCTGTGTTGTTTATGCTTATGTTGTTAGAAACAGTAAAACTTTAATATTTGAAAAGGAGCTGCTGCCAGACCGTGAAAATATTAATTAAAGATAATATTATAAGTTCAGTTTTACAGCATTTTAGGATTAACAAAATTGTTTTTAAAATTGTAAAAACTGGGGCGCCTGGGTGGCTCAGTTGGTTAAGCGTCCGACTTCAGCTCAGGTCACGATCTCGCGGTCCGTGAGTTCGAGCCCCGCTTTGGGCTCTGGGCTGATGGCTCAGAGCCTGGAGCCTGTTTCGGATTCTGTGTCTCCCTCTCTCTGCCCCTCCCCTGTTCATGCTCTGTCTCTCTCTGTCTCAAAAATAAATAAACGTTAAAAAAAATTTAAAAAAAAATTGTAAAAACTAACTGTGACTAGTGTTTGGTTCTTTTAAATTATTGTGTAGCTCATTTTATATTAATAAATACATCCTATTTAAGATCAGTGCAACTAGGGGCACCTGGGTGGCTCAGTCAGTTAAGCGACTGACTCTTGATTTCGGCTCAGCTCATGGGTATCATGGATCATGAGTTCAAGCCCTGTGTCATGCTTCTCTCTCTCCCTCTCTAAATAAACAAACTTAAAAAATAATAAAATAAAATAAATGCATCTGTTTGCCCATAAAAATATCAACCAGCTGTAGTGATTAAAAACAGCCAAATTTATTATTTGGTATAGCTGCTGATGTTGCAAAACAATCTCTCATGCGTCTCTCACATTTCTCCAAATTTTTGTGTGAGGCACTGAGTAGGTTTGTTCTGGACTATCTTTTCCAGGATGTTTGTATAGTAAACTGCGTTGGAAGGTAGAGATAGTATTTCCTGCAGGAGCAAAGGACAGGCATGTTTACTGCCCGTTAGAAAAGATTCAGGTTCCCTAAGCTGCCAGATCAACCCCTGTATTGCAAACCACTGTCTGTGCAGCTACCCCTTTGCCTGTTTAGTGCTACCTCAGGGAACCATGGATTGGAGAACCAGCCCCAAAGTGTTGGTATGTTGGCTACTGTTATTTCTGTGGATAATAAAGTGTAGCCTCTGACTTAGGAGTCATGTTCTCTCAGCATGTATGAAATGGTAACAAGCTAACATGTTAATAAGTGGGATAACATCTGAGACCCATAAGATATATAGATACAGATATAGATATAGATAGATATAGATATAGATGATATAGATATAGATATAGATATAGATACAGATAGGTATTTTTTTTTCCAGGCTTGCCACTGATGAAGTGGCTGCAGACACCACTATGTCTTTAGGATTCTTCCCCACATTCATCTTTCCACTTACGCTTATGCTCAGGTCTAAGCTTTGCCTCTTCAGAGAGCTGAATTAAGTTCTAGCATACGCTTTCAAAAATGTTTCTCCAATACTACCACCTTTCAGATTTAAAATTTTTAAACATATGTAAGGAGTTTCTTCAACACACTGACCTTTCCGTTGCTTGAATTCTTTCCCTCAACTCATCATGTCTTTTAGATTACTTCCCTCTATTTACCCCCATGGTGATAGGCTACATCATATTATTAACAATAAGTGCCATGCTTCCATAATTTTTATTTCATGAGTTATTTTTTAACCTCCAGCTTCTGTTCGTCCAGTGAACTCCTTCTAGTATTCCAACTCCATCAACACAGCAACTCAGTTGGATTCTACAATCCATTGAATAAACAATCTGATGACTTTTTTTAGCATTCATCCACTTTATGGGTTCTCTTCTTTATGGTTTAAGTTTAAGGTGATTGTTTAATACTTGTAATGATTCCTCTATATATACTCTCAACACTGTCTCCTCTCACATATATATAAATTTTATTAATTGTTATACCACGAAGGTTGTTAAAGAAAAAAAAATCACACCAGACAAGATGAGCAGACAGAGGCTGATTTTATTCTGATACTATTGCTAGCAATAGGTAAAAGAATGTAGATCAAATCTGGAGGCACAGAGTTCTCAAAGGGCTACAGAGTTCTCAAGAGCAGGAATGGGGTGGATAATAGACCATATATGTTTGCTAATATTGATGTTACCCAAGGGAAAAGTAAACTTTCCCCTATCTTCGTGACTACAGGTAGTTTCACAACTTCCCCCCCCCCACCCCAGTTTCACTTGCTACTCTCCCACAGAAACCGAGAGATACGAACTCCATCTTCCTCAATGATCACATTTCCAAGAGATGGTTCACGTTTCCTGGGTGGTAAAACTGGCAGGAGTTTAGGAAAGGATTTACATACATTTCAAAAGGTCAGAGATGGTATTTTTACATTTTCAAAAGTAAACGCTCTAAGAAAAGGTAGGCACAGGGCCTCTAGTCAGGAAGAAGCTGTCTCAATTTCAGGAGATCTGAGGCGATCTTTAAGGCCTGGCATCCAGTAAGAATGCGATAAGTAATTGTTGGAAAACTAATATGATTTAAACATTAGCACTTAAAAAGCTAGAATTTTAACTCCAGCATTTTGAAAATCAGTAATTTTTTAATTCATGTTCCACTACCTCTGCCTGATTGTCAGAGAGTTTCCATTAAGTGAACGTTGCATATTGAGGTGAATGAGAGCTGACCTCTCTACCTGCAGTCTTTTTTTTTTTTAATTTTTTTTTCAACGTTTATTTATTTTGGGGACAGAGAGAGACAGAGCATGAACGGGGGAGGGGCAGGGAGAGAGGGAGACACAGAATCGAAAACAGGCTCCAGGCTCTGAGCCATCAGCCCAGAGCCTGACGCGGGGCTCGAACTCACGGACCGTGAGATCGTGACCTGGCTGAAGTCGGACGCTTAACTGACTGCACCACCCAGGCGCCCCTCTACCTGCAGTCTTGTAGCCACTTACTACATCCCTCCAGAATAATTATCTTGTAAAGATAATTGGATAGTACTGTATTCCTCTCTGTGTCACAATTCCCATACACATCTGGTTTAAATTTTCCATTTTGTTCTGTCAGGGCTTAAGAGATATCGTCAAGTTCCTGTACCATGATCCATCAAACCTTTTATCATAGGTCCTAAATATCGATCCGAACTGCACTCTTGACATTGTCCTCACTGTACCACATTCTGGCTTTTTGAACTGTTGGCAAGAACTCAGACGTCTTGCTTTACTTGCCTTTGGGCCATTACACCTATTGTTTTTCCTAATATTGTACAGTCGTTTGCTAATTTTAGAGTCACTGATGCTCTCTCCTCCTTAAGGAAGTCACCACAGCACCTTCCCTGTTCACCTTCTAAGTCTCCAATGGTAAAGTCAATTAATTGCCCGTCTGTGCTGTCCCACCAGGCTTTTCTTTTCTCTCAATCACTAGGTTGCAATACATTACACTTTATTTTTTACTGTTTTTCTATTGGCTTATTTGGACCAGCTACTTCACTATAAACTCTAGAGGGCAAGGAATTCATTCTTTTTTAGTCTTTGTCCCTAGAATATAATAGAAGGGAAAAAAGTGGAAGAATATGGGGTTTAGAGACAACACGGAACTGGGCTTGAATCACGAACATTGGAATTTTGGCAAAATTAATTAACTGTTCATTCTTCAGTTTCCATGTTCACAAAGTGGGAATTAGAACATCTGTCCCATAGGATTGTTATGATGATAAAATGATCACACTTAAGGCAAATTACACGTGCCTGGTGCCTAGTGACCACAATATACACTTCCAATGTCTATGACAGGGAACAAATTTGTTAAATCCTCCCAAGTGTTTGAGCCAGAGGTACTTTAGAGAATATATATGTGTAATCAATTATCAGTGTTATAAGTTGATATTTGCGTGGAGTGTTTATCTCATTCAATTTCAAAATCCCAAAGGAAAAGGATATACTCTATGTATTATCCTTTTACCAAAAATATTTATCATAGATTGTGTTAAAAAAATCTGTTAAAATTACAATTATTATAAAATATTTACAACATGGATATTTCCTGTAGAAAGTATTTATTACCTATTGACTGCTGAAAATGTAACAAAATATTTTTGAGTATTTCAATTTCTGCTGAAATGTTCAACTCTGTGTAATTTTTCAAACTCAAAAATTGCAGTATCCTATGACTAGTCAAACCCTGACTTCTCTACCTTTTTTTTTATTTTAGAGGAAAATAAAATATTCATAATCTCAAAAATCAATTTAACAGCAATTGTTCAATGTCATTTATTTTCAACAATTTATGCTGTGTTTCTCAGATGTTTTTTAAATGTGTGCTCTGCCAGAATACTGATTATTTATAAAGTAAGTCTGTTTTGCATGAAAATTAGCTAAAAGACATTTCTTCACAGGGCATTTATTCAGAAATTTATTAAGTCATTCTTTCATAATTTAACTTAAGGCTTAAACTCTGGGAAAAGAGGAAAAAAATCTGAATGTTCAAGAGATCTGAAGCTTCTTAAAATAGAGCTTTGGTAATAAAAGTGTTGAAAAGTATTACTATGTTAAAAAAATTCCAGTCCTCATGTATATTAAAACTTTTAATCATTATTGACTTGAATTGGAGTTGAACCAATCAGTCAAAATGCCCCTTATTATATGCTTAGTTAAATGAATTTTTATCTCTTTATAATTATGAAAGAATAAGCAGAATTTTCTTAGTTTCTTAAGCAATTGTTAGTATACCCAACAATTTATGGCTATAACAGGGTCCCTACATTCATTTTGCCGGGACGCCTGGGTGGGTCAGTGGTTTAAATGTCTGACTTTGGCTGGAGTCGCGATCGCCCGGTTCAGGAGTTTGAGCCCCGCATAGGGCTCTGTGCTGACAGCTCGGAGCCTAGAGCCTGCTTCTGATTCTGTGTCACCCCCCTCTCTCTTCCCCTTCCTGACTTGCACTCTATGTATCTCCCTATCAAAAATAAATAAACATTAAAAAAATTAATAAAAAATTCATTTTGCATATCTTGTGAAAAATACTCCATAATTAATCATTATTCCCAGGAAAAAAATTTATCTACCCATGAAAGAGTACGTTTTAACTAGAAACGAAACGCCTAAAGCATAAATTTATCTTAAATTTTTTTGTTTTTCAATAAGTTATATTGAGTATAGTAAATACTTTCCATGTGTAAAGGAAGGGTTTTCTGCAACACAGAAAAAGCACGTTTTGAATAAAATCCTTTTCAAACTGATAGCTCTTATCACTTGCAAGAAGAAAATTAAGATACCTCAAGGTTATGGTTATAATAAAACAATCCAAGAGAGACATACTAGGAAGGTAGAGTACATAATATTTCTGAATATATCTTTCCCTGACTATTTACTTCATTATTGTTCACTAATATACACTGATATATTTCAGTTAATCACATTGCAAATGCTTCTGAATTTTTTTAAACTCTATATTTCAGCCAATAGTCTCATTGAAAATTTGGCATTATCTGTGGTGCTATCAGAGTAATTAGGGAATAGAAATAACTAAGGTTATCATGGAAATCTGTTTTGGCTTTATTTTTAAATTTGAAATGCAAATGGCTAATATAGTTCATTATAGGTAACTTCGGGATGTTTATGCTTAACATGAAGCAGGTTATCACATAATGTATATTAGAAAATTTTTGTTCCACCAACATTTATCCTGAATAATGCAATAAGTATCACTTAATCTTATACCTTTGTCAGAAAGAAAGAAAGAAAGAAAGAAAGAAAGAAAGAAAGAAAGAAAGAAAGAAAGAAAGAAATTTGGGCTCTGCTTTCCATGGGCTATCCTGATTTTTTGGATATGGTATTTTATTTTAAAATTTCACTAGTGTGAAAAAGAGATCAGAAATGACCGCAATAAAATTAACATAAAAATGAGTTCAGAAATTAACATGATGTCTTCTTTTTTTTTTTTATTTTTTTTAACGTTTATTTATTTTTGAGACAGAGAGAGACAGAGCATGAACGGGGTAGGGGCAGAGAGAGAGAGAGACACAGAATCTGAAGCAGGCTCCAGGCTCAGTCAGAGCCATCAGCCCAGAGCCCGATGCGGGGCTCGAACTCACCGACAGCGAAATTGTGACCTGAGCTGAAGTCGGACGCTCAACCGACTGAGCCACCCAGGCGCCCCACATGACGTCTTCTAAAAAATAAAACTATAATTATATCCTGAATATACAATAATTGCATTTATTTTCATTGGCTCAATAAATTGATGACTGAGTAGAAAAGTAACCCAAATCCTAATGGCTTTCTTTTTCTATTTATGACATCTATTAGATTCTTCCATTTCACAGCCCTGATATTGTGAGACATCTTTAGAAGCTTAGCAAGCCTTGGGTTTTTTTTGTATAATTGACATACAATAAACCTCACATATTTAACTTGTACCATTTGTAAAATTTTGCATATGTGTATCATTATCACAAAGTATTGAACATATCCATTACCATAAATGTTCCCTCATCCTCTTTTGCAATCTCTCCTACCCACTTCTCTTCCCTCCCTAATCCACAGGCAACCTACTGAATCGCCTTGTGTCATAAACTAGTTTATATTTTCTAATATTTATAAAAATGGAACCATGCAATATGTACCTTTTTGTGTAGCTTCTTTCGTGCAGCATGAATATTTTGATATTTGTTTATGTATTTTGAGTGTAACAACCGTTCATTGATTTTTATTGCTGATTAATATTTCATCGTTTGGATATATCACAAATCTGTTATCCATTTACTTGCTGATGGACATTTAGGTTGCATCCAGTTTGAGGCCATTACAAATAAAGACTTGTAAACATTCATGTTTAAATCTTTATATGGACATACGTTTGCATTTCTCTTGGAGAAATATCGCTTGGATAAATTTGCTTGTAAGAAGCAAGATCAATACACAAAATCAGTTGTATTTCTACATAATAGCAATGAGAAATCAGAAAGGGAGATTTTAAAAATACCATTTATAATAAAATATTTGGGGTTAAATCTGACAAAAGATATGCAAGACCTACAATGTACACTTTCAAATACAAAACATTGTTGAGAAAAATTAAAGAAGATAAACAAATAAAGAGATACACTGTTATAGTTCCAAAGATTCAATATTGGTAAGGTATCCCCACATTGGCCAGGCCAGTAGATTCAACAAAATTCCAGTGAAAATGTCAGTAGGCTTTTTATTTAGAAACCGACAATCTAAAACAATTTTGATAAAGGATCTTAAAATTAAAGGACCTACAAGATCTAATTTCAAGACTTACTACAAAGCCAGAGTAATCAAGACAGTGTAAAAATTGCCGTGAACATTGACAACTTGATAATAGAAGAGAATGAAGAGACCAGAAATGGTGCCACGTTTATGGTCACTGATTTTTTTTTAATAGAGATGAAAAAGGCATTCAATTGAAAAAGATAACTGTTTCAACAAATGGTGTTGGAGCAATTGAATATTCATACAACTTCAACCCATACCTTGCAAAAATAACTCAAAATGGTTTCCAGGTCTAAATATAATACTGAAAACTGTAAGATTTCTAGCTGAAAATTGGGAAAAGTATTTGTAAATTTAACTACGTGAACATTTTTAGTTAGGGCACTGAAAGTATAATCCATAAAGAGAGACAAGTAAAAATTGTTGAAATTTAGTAAATTTAATTTAAAATCATCTATAAGATATTGAGTGAGGGGCGCCTGGGTGGCGCAGTCGGTTAAGCGTCCGACTTCAGCCAGGTCACGATCTCGCGGTCCGTGAGTTCGAGCCCCGCGTCAGGCTCTGGGCTGATGGCTCGGAGCCTGGAGCCTGTTTCCAATTCTGTGTCTCCCTCTCTCTCTGCCCCTCCCCCGTTCATGCTCTGTCTTTCTCTGTCCCAAAATAAATATAAAAAACGTTGAAAAAAAAAAAAAGATATTGAGTGAAAGGGAGGGAAAAATGGAAGGAGGGAGGAAGCAAAGAAGAAACATTTAGATATTTTGAATATTTATAGACTTAATTTATAAAATGTAAATGGGATAATTAGAAATAAAGTTAAATTAAATTAGTTTAGTGAAAAAGTTACATCAGAGTAAAATTTAGAAGGGATTACACTATTTTAATTGCTGTAGAAATTTAGCTCCAGGATGGCCTGGTTGGCTCAGTCGGTTAAGCATCTGACTCTCTGTTTTGGCTCAGGTCATGATCTCATGGATTTATGAGTTCAAGCTCCTCTTTAGGCTCTGTGGTAACAGTGCAGAACCTGCTAGGGATTCTCTCTCCCTCTCCCTGTCTCTTTGCTCCTTCCCTGTTCACTCTGTCTCTGTCTCAAATATAAATAAATAGACTTAAAGATTAAAAAAAAAAAGAAATTTAACACCTATGTCTTGAATGAAAATATAGGTGCATTTTTTTAAACTTTATTGAAGTGTAAGTGAAGTATCATAAACTGGGCATACTTAAATTTTATTATTTAATCATTTGGTGCACAGATAGATCTGTTAAATAATCACCACAATCAAGATAAAAATGATTTTAATCACTTCCAAAACTTTTCTCATGTCTTTTTGTAACTCTCCCTACCCCAAAACCTGTTCTTTCTTGAGACATTATTGTTTCACTTGCATTTAAAAATTGTAATAGTGAAAACATACAGCATGTACACTTGTTTTTGCCTGAATTCTTTTACTTGACATAATAACATTGAAGTTTATCCCATATGATTATGTGTACAAGTATTCATTTTCATTTTTTGAAAAGTAGTGCTCGATCATAAGATGTAATATGTTTACCTATTTATCTACTTGATGGACATTTGGGTAGTTTTCAGGTTTGGGCTATTACTAATAAAAATATGAACATTTTTGAACATGTCTTGGGTAAATGCCTATAAATAGAATGGCTAGGCAGTATGGAAGATATGTTTTCTTTTCTTTTTTCTTTTCTTTTTTTTCAAAATGCTGTCAAATAGTTTTCAAACGTGACTGTACCATTTATAGTCCCATGAGGATGGTATGAGAACTCTAGTTGTTCTAGACAATACTTGGTATGGTCAGGGTCAACCTTTTTATTGTTAGCCAATCTAGTGAGTGTGTCTTATTGTGTTTAGTTGTAGTTTTAATGAGAATCACTCATTCTCCGAGTGATGATGGTAGGCATTCTTTTTGTGTTTGTTTGCTATGGGTATATTTTCTCTTGTGAAGTGTTTGTTAATTACGCTGTTAGTCTTATTATTGAGATATGTTTTTCATAAATTCATAATATGTGTCCTTTTTTGTGCTGTGAATATTTTCTTCTAGATGTCACGGGATTTTCTTTTAATTTTTATAATTTTTTTATGTTCATTTAATTTTTAGAGAGAGAGAGGGAGAGAGCATGAGCAGAGGAGGGAAAAAGACAGAAGGAGACACAGAATCTTCCTTTTCTGAGTTGCTTTGGTAATTCTAAATTTTGTGCAATCCCATATAACTTTCAGAGTCAGCCTGACAATTCCCACAAACATACTACTGCAATTTTCATTGAGATTGTGTTATATCTACAGATCAAGTACCCAGTTATCTCTCGGTAATGTTAAGTCTTCCAAGCCAGGTACATGATATATCTCTCCATTTATTTAGATTTTCTTTAATTTCTCTCAGCCAGCACTGTTTTGTAGCTGTCAGTGAGAAAGTTGTGGACACATTTTCTTAGATTTATTCTTAGGTATATTTGGGACTTGGGAACTACTATAAACGGTTTAATTTTTTTTTTTCGAGTGTTTGCTGGAAATTGCTTTATAGATTGTCTAGCATGCTCCATATAAACAATACCATCATATGATGATTGGGGAAGTTTTAGGTGTTTCTTTTTGAATTTTATGCCTCTACTTCTTTATCTGGTGTTACTACAATATGTAAGCTATCCAGAACCAGCATCCTTTCCTGGTTCCAGATGTCAGAGGAAATAGTTATGTCTTTTATCGTCAAAAATGTTGTTAGCTCCAGGTTATTTTTACCTTCTCTTTTTCAATTTGAGAAAGTTTCCAAATATTTCAAGTTTGAGGAGTTTTTACTAATGGGTATTATTAAATATTTAAAATATGTTTGTTTCATCTATTAAAATTGTTATATTTTTTTTCTCCTTTTTTGTATCAATATGGTAAATGACATTGATTGATTTTCAGATGTTACACCAAACTACATTCTTAGGTTAAAACATGCTTGGTCATTATTTATTATCCCATTGGATTTATCTTACTACCATTTTATTAAGGATTTTCGTGTTGATATTCATGATGAGTATTGATTCATGATTTCCTTTTTTGTAATTTATTAGTTATGCACGGCATTAGGCTTATGCTGTTCTTCTAAGCCTGCTTTTTTTATATATAATTTTTTTTTAACGTTTATTTATTTTTGGGACAGAGAGAGACAGAGCATGAACAGGGGAGGGGCAGAGAGAGAGGGAGACACAGAATCGGAAACAGGCTCCAGGCTCTGAGCCATCAGCCCAGAGCCTGACGCGGGGCTCGAACTCCCGGACCGCAAGATCGTGACCTGGCTGAAGTCGGACGCTTAACCGACTGCGCCACCGAGGCGCCCCAAGCCTGCTTAAACAAGTTGGACGGTGAGTCTTCCTTCTCTATTTTCTGAACAGTTTGTATAAGATTAATGTTATTTTGTTTTTTGAGATTTGATAGAATTTACTGGAGAAACCACCTATGACTGGAATTTCTTTTGGAAAAAGGTTTTATTAACAAATTCAATATCTTTATTAAATATAGCGCTATTCAGAGTTCCTGTTTCTTCCTGTATCATATTTGGTAAGATTATTTTTCAGGAAGTTTGTTCCTACCATTTAAACTGCCACTTGGCATACATTTGTCGATGCTTTCCTCTCATTCTCTCAATATCTGTGGAATCTGTGGCTATAACCTCTTTCTCATTCATGATATTGGTGATTTATGTTTTCTCTTTGTCTTGTTCAGTATTGCTACAAATTTGTCAGTTATGGTGACCTTCCCCAATAACCAAATTTAGGCCTTGTCATTTTTCTCTTTATTGATTTTTTCTATTTTATTGATTTCCACTTTTTATTAGTTATTTTCTAGTACGTGCTTTGGTTTTCTTTATCCATCTTTTATCTGAAGGAAACTGACTTCATTGATTTTGCATATTTCTTTTTAGCGTAACCATTTAAGTCTACACCTTTCTCTGTAATAAGTGTCGCAGCTGCAGCCCTTAAATTTTTATATGTTTTATTTTTATTGCCATTCAGTTCAAAACTAATCACCCATTATTTTTGTATTGGATTGGGGAATTATTTAGACATGGGTTGTTTCAATTCCATATATTGGGATCTTCATAAATGTCTATTATTGATTTCCCCCTTTCATTAGGGTCAGAGAATATACTCTGTAAAACTTCAATCACTCTGTGTTTATTGAGAATTGTTTTCTGGCCCAGTAAATGCTGTATCTTGGTGAATTTACCATGTACATGCTCAGCTCTTCCATAATTTTCTTGTTTTTTTTTTCTTCTCTCAGTTTTAGAAAGAAGGATGTTAAATACACTATAACTATGAGCTTCTATAGTTCTCCCTTTACATCTATCAGTTTTTTTCTTTATGTATTTTGAGGCATTATAATTAGGCATATACACATTTATTTTTGTTAATTCTTGTTAACGCACTGTTCATTTTATTATTGTAAAAGTTCTTTTTGGGGCGCCTGGGTGGCACAGTCAGTTAAGCGTCCGACTTCAGCCAGGTCACGATCTCACGGTCCGTGGGTTCGAGCCCCACGTCAGGCTCTGGGCTGATGGCTCAGAGCCTGGAGCCTGTTTCCGATTCTGTGTCTCCCTCTCTCTCTGCCCCTCCCCCGTTCATGCTCTGTCTCTCTCTGTCCCAAAAATAAATAAACGTTGAAAAAAAAAAATTAAAAAAAAAAAGTTCTTTTTGTCTAGCAAAATCCTTTGTCTTGAAGTCTGTTTCATCTGATACTAAAATAGTTACTGCATAGTGCCTGGGTGGCTTAGTTTGTTAAGCGTCTGACTATTGACTTTGACTCAGGTCATGATCTTACAGTTCGTGAGGTTGAGTCCTGCTTTGGGATCTGCACTGTCAGCATGGGGCCTCCTTGGGGTTCTCTCTCTCCCTCTCTCTCTCTGCCCCTCCCTTGCTCTCTCTCTCAAAAATAAATAAATAAACATTATTTTTTTTAAAAAAAAGTTACTCCGGCCTTCTTCTATTTACTTTTCATCGTATGTCCTTTTTAATCAATTTGCGTTCAACCTATCTAAGCTTCATATTCATATTATTTTTATATTTAAAATGAGTGCCGTGCAAGCAACATATAGTAGTCTACGTGCAAATATCTGTCTTTTCATTGAGATGTTTAGACCATAATATTTAATGTAATTATTGTTATGGCTAGGTTTAGCCAATATACATTTCTCCATCATTTCCTATTCAAAGGCAACTTCAGGACAATTTCATTGTGTGTCCCTTCAAACCAAGTTTTACTCCTTAAATATTTCTTTTTGAGGATTTTGTGTCTTTTCATCACTTGCTAACTTATATTACAGTTTGTATATATTACCTTTAAAGTGAGGTCTTCAAAACTGAATTACAAGGGTTCTAATTTCTCTGCATCCTCACCAACACTTCTCTCTCGCTCTCTCTTTTTAATAATAGCCATCCTGACTGTTGTGGGTTGATTGTCGCGTTATACTTTTGATTTGATTTCTCCGATGATTAAATAAGTTGAGCATCTTTTCATATACCTGTTGGCCATTTGTATGTCTTACTTGGAGAAACGTCTAATCAAGTCTTTGGCTCATTTTTTAAAAATCAGTTTATTATTGTGTTGTTGTTTGTGTGTTTGTTTACTATTGAGTTGTAGGAGTTCATTATATATTTGGGAAATCAAGCCCTTATCAGCTATATGGCTTGCAAATATTTTCTCCCATTCCGTGCATTGCCTTTCACTCTGTTAATTGTGTCTTTTGCTGTGTAGAAGTATTTTAGTCTGATGCAGGTCCCGCTTGTCTCGTTTGCTTTTGTTGCCTATGCTTTTGGTGTCATATGTATGAAACTATTGCCTAGACCAATGTCACAAAGCTTTCTTTTTACATTTTCTTCTAAGAGTTGTACAGGTTCAGTTTTTACATTTATGTCTTTAATCCATTTTAAGTTGGTTGCTGTGTGTGATGTCGAAGAAGAGTCCAATAATTTTTTTGTTGTTGCATACAGATATCGTTTCCCCCACACTATTTGTTGAAGAGACTATTCTTCTCTCAATTTATGTTCTGTAACGTCCTTGGTGAAGATCAGTTAACCACACATATGTAAATTTGTTTCTAGGCTCTCTATTCCGCACCGATGGTCCACATGTCTGTCTCAATGCCAGTATTATACTGTTTTAATTATTGTGTCTTTGTAATACATTTTGAAATCAGAAAGTGTGACACGTCAAGCTTTGCAGAAATTGGAACCTTGTTTTTGAGAATGCAAAATGCTATACCAGCATGGAAAATATATGGTGCAGCTGGTATAGAGGGTCCTCAAAGAGTCAAAAATAAAACTGCCATAAAACGATAAACTCCACTTCTAGTATTATCAGGAAGAATTGAAAACTCGTCCTCAAAGAGATATTAGCACCTCCATATTTATTGCCGCATCATTTACAGTGGCCAAAGTGTGGGAACAACCTAAATATCCACCAAGCATGAACGGATAAAGAAAATGTGGTGTATCCATACAGTAGAATATTATTTAACCTTTAAAAAGAAGGAAATCTGCAATATGCAACAGCAAAGATCAACCTTGAGAACATTATTATAAGTAAAATGTCAGTCACAGAAAATCAAATACTTCATGATTCTCCTTGTATGACGTTATCTAAAATAGTCAAATTTATAGGATCAAAGAGTAGAGGGGTAGTTGCCAGTGTCTGAGGGGAGGGGTCATGGAGATTTGCTAAACAATGGGCATGAACTTTCAGTCAAACAAGGGGCAAAACCTCTAGAGATCTGCTCTACAGCATTATACCTGTAGTTAACAAGCGTATATCATACGCATAAACATTTAATAGGGTAGATCTCGTGTGTTCTAATCACAAAAGAAATAAAACAATGTAATTAACTGAGATTTAATTAATGCAACCCAAAGTATTATAACATGTTCTGGTTCTCGATATTAGAATTGTGTTAATGCAGATCAAATTACATTGGCTTTTGTGGGGAGCACATCATGCTATTTTCTCACATTTAGCATTCTGAACACTCAAACTTATAGTGGCCAACAGGTAACAAGCTATCTGATGTAGGCATTTGAAGGAGGTGCAGCAAATCCAAAATTCAGGTCATAGAGGCTTTTTACCTTTCTACTCTGTCATTGTTAGTTTTAGGGTTTCATTTTCATAGTTCATAGTCACAGTTAGCTCCTATATCTCTGATCATAGCATCTAAAACCAGGGAGAAAGAAAGTAGATATGTCAAAATGTTCTCCTTGCCAGAATATTCCCCCATGATTTCATCCTTCATCTCATTGAATGTACTTGCAAGCACTTCAAGCAATAATATTTTTACTACGTGCAAGGTTTCCCACTGTGTGCTCATGCTCCTTAAGTGTTAGCTGATTGTGGGGAGTGACTTCCAGCTTAGAGCTGCCCACAATGTTCTGACACACTCCACCCGATTTGAAGAATGCTCTCCTATCTGTCTAGGTGCTTACAAAGCCTTTCTTTTAGTCTATTCTATAGTCCGTGCTGTGTTCTCTGAGTTCTTATTTCAGAAACAAGAAGAATATTTTTTTTATTCCAATCTACCATAACCTTTCCTGTCTTTTAGTTTCCTCGAGGATCATCATTACTATTTTTAAGTAATATGGGTGTGAAGTGATTTGTTATATACAGGTAAATATCTATGTTATGAAACATCTCATTGTTTTGAAATTATTATATTTTGGCAGCTTAAATCCCAGGAAGCAAATCTCAACTTTTATTCTCTAGCCTGTTTTCTTCTGGAAGCAAGGAGAAATGAAACTCACATTTACTGTTTGGCTACAAAGATAAGGAATAATATGCTAGGCACTTAAAAAAAAAAACGTACTCAATAGTAACATTGATTTGCGTTGAAATTTAAAATTAGACGTAATACAATGGATGAAAGAAAAATGGTTATCAACCTAGAAATCAGTGTTTTCTTTATGACTGCTTTTTAGGAGCACCTTTTTATGGTTCATCTGTATATATTCATGCATAAAGTGCGTTATGGCAATATTTGTGACTAAATTACTAGTATATTTGAGAAAATAAAATCCAACTTATCCAAAATTAATATATTCGTAGGGATAAATGGAAGATATAGAAAGACCACCTAGAGTCTAACAGGGAAAGTCCTCATGGTTTTTTTTTTTTCTGTATTTGTAGCAGTACAGTAATTACATTAATGAAATGATAGTATGAATCACAAAGTTATGGTATAAGGACCTGCTTGAGAAAGTCACAAAACTATTAAGGATTCCTATCAATACAAACTCCAGAATAATGTTATTTCTGCTAAAATTTGAAAAGAGCTGGTAAGCATTGGTTTCGAGCAGAAAGCTTAAAGATCAAAATGAAGTAAATACATTCTGCAAAAAATGGTCATGAGTGTATTATTGTCTACTGATTTTCATCACGGCTATAAACTGCAAGATATCGACAGCAAATATTTCTATTACTTTATGACATTTGGCACAAAATTCATTTTTCTTCTTTATTGATAGGCAGAATTATTCAGTTTCTGAGACCAAAGGAAAAGAAAATCCTTAACAAATACAAAGGATACAAAGATAAAATTAGTCCCTCTGGTAATGTTACTCAAATGCCTCTTTTCAGGAATTTATCCGGGCAAACACAATGCCATTTATTAAAAAACTTAAAACTCTTGATAAGCAAATACTATGTAAATGCAAACACTGCTATGGTTGTTATTTCTCTCAGAACTCTAGGCACAGTCTCCTTAGAAACATAATTAAAATTTGCATACTCTTATTAAATGAAACTATTTGAGGGCAGTCATTTGGTTGTTCTCAAAATAGAATTTTGTTTTCAGAAGTGGTTTATGAACTTTATTTAAGGCATCCCCAAGGCTTCAAAAGGAAAATGTTAAGGGACCTCCTGCAGGAGCCCTGCCTAAAATTCCCATGTGTCAGCATGGTTTTGCAAAGCATGCTTTAAAATGGAGGAACATTTTGTAATTGGAAATCAACAACCTTAGGCCAATACAAGAGGACCCAAGAGGATCTGAATTGTATAAACTCTGTGTGTGTGTAAAATATATACTGGTCAAGCCAGCTACTTATGAGCTGAAGACAACTAAAAGCAAGATAAGTGACCTTAAATTGTCACCTTTCCCATACACCGGGGGCCAAACCGCAATATTGTGCAGTACGATAACCTGTTAAGAATGGACTCTTGACTTGGGAGTCAAATAAATAAAACAAAGGGGTAAGTGAGCACAATGATAGATAAACACAGTTCCAAGGTGGTTTCCAACTGTAAATCTTTATCTGGAAAAAAAATTGTTCAATATTGCAAACTGGAGGGTCATCATGGGTAACCTGGCCAGCAGAAAAGTTGCACTGATATAAAAGGACTATAAATATGGCGCCCTTTTAGATTTGAAAAGAATGAAAAGGAACTATTTTATCTTTAGCTAAGAAAAAGGTAGCCTAGTGAAATGGTTTTCCCCAATGTATTCCCTTATTGTAGAGTAGAAAAGTAGCATTACACATACAAAGAGAGAAGGAGCTTTGTCACTGCTTCAAAAACCTTTGGCAAAAGTGAAAAGAAAGGAAATAGAGAGAAATCAAGCTCTGCATAAGCACCCCCTGGGATTTCCTGTAAGTTTCCCAAAGCAAGTAAATGTGTACATTAATTCGCTTGACAATTTAGGCAAACATGTAGCTATCAGTACATTTGCAGGATACTCGCTGGTTTTATTTCATAAACTTCACATCGGTGCCATTTAACTAAATCCTAAAAACAAAATATATGGAGGAATTTCAATGAGGTAAAGAGCAGGTAAAATGGGAGAGGAAAATCCACAATTTAGAAAACAGATGTAAAGGAATTAAGTTAATAAGGTATACAAAGATTTAAAATGTGAAAATTGATCCACAAGACAATCAGACTACTTAATGAAAATAATCTTTTTCAATTATGGTAATTCCACATATAAACAAACATAGGGTTTTTCCAACTTCATAATGGCTCAGATTGCTCAATTTGTAAAGTATTTTTGTGTGCCGTACTTTAAAAAAGCCTAAAAAGTGACTTTTCTATACACAGACAGTTATGTAATGACTCTTTCTGCCTCGTGAATATTTAAAAGTAGTAAAATAGAAGAGGAATCTGTTTAATCCTGTCTGATTTTCCAATCAAATATTATAAAAGAGGAAAACATCCATTCGTTGGCAATACTAGCACAGCAGGATTCTCGAAGAGTCATGACACCCAGAAGTTTCTTTCCAGGAAGCAACTTTATTCGTGCCTGCACAGCTCAGTTGGGTTCCTAAGGAAGAACTGAGCCCCAAAAGCCATGTGACATAGTTGTGAACTGAACATCATGTTCTGTGTTAGTCAATAATATCCTCTTGTGGGAGAAGATATTTGGAGAGTTGACTTTTGCATCGCTATTCTAAAAAAGTTGTATGATGTTATTACAATAGATATTGATTAACGTTTTCTTGAATTGATTAACCTATCCTTGATGGTATTCCCATCACTATAATAGTACTATTCTGTTCTCAAAGAGTGATGTTGGTATATATGTACTTAATATATATGTGTGTTAATTTATCATGCACTTCTTTGGGAAGGCTAGAACTTTATGTTAATTTAAACAATACATCTTTGCAGTGCCTGGGTAGCTCAGTGAGTTGAGAGTTGGACTTTGGCTCATGTCCTGATCTCACTCACAGTTTGTCAGTTCAAATCCTGCACTGGGCTCTCTGCTGCCAGCACCAAGCCTGCTTCAGGACTTCTGTCCCCTTCTCTCTCTGCCCTCCCAGCTTGTGCTCTCTGTCTCTCTCTCAAAAATAAATAAACATAAATAAATAAATAAATAAATAACACATCTTCATCACGATATGCTATTGATTCTACCTGGAATACCCGTTATTACCTCTTTACCTCATCACTGTTGTATTGTCCCTTTTTTTATTTATTAATAACTACCTCAAATTTTGTTTCTTCCATAGCAGATTTAGCATAATTGAGGGCATAGGCTCTGATGTCAGGTGATTTTTGTACAAAGCCTAGCTCTAAATCTACCTGAATGACCTTAGAAAAACTGCATAGCCTCCTGAAGTTGTACTTTATTATCTCTCAAGTAGAGATAATAAGAAAAAACAACTGACTAGTTTAGTTGTGGCCATTAATTAAACTGATATGCGTAAAGCTCATCCCTTGGTAGTCTGAATATCCATGCTTGCAAATGCTTGTATTCTTATCATCTCCTCCTGTTGTCAACACCCCTATTTCCTGCTTTCTACAGCAGAATCGCCTACTCAAGTCTCCAGAACCAAGGTAACAGCATTGTAAACTGGTTGAGATCATGATACGATCTTGAGGATGAGATGATTGGGTTCATATCCATTTCTGTCTCCACCTGTCACATGATAATTTTACCAAAATTCAACTCTCTTTCCCAAAGCATAATGTGTTGGAGGAGGCAGTCAAAAGAACATGAACCCCAGCTGACCCGTGAGCTGTGAGCTGGACCCTTTCTTTGGACTCTCCCTACCCTCCGTGTACTGGGGCTAGTTTCAGATTTAGCCTGGGAAGAGCCAGAGTTTGCAAACCAACGTGGTGATAATTACACCTACCTATTGGAAAATTAAGTGAGAAAATATATAAAAGTCTTTTTTAGTTGACTATCTTCCATATGATAATTTGAAATAAAGCAAATATTACTCTTCTAATTTTTGGTGCTAAACCCTTCTGCCAAGTTGACATAAATATCACATAAATTAAAATAGTGGTCTGTTTAACTTTATTCTGTGAATGACAAATATCTCAAACCAACCAATAGGTGCAATTTATATCTTAAGTTAAAAAGCATTTTGTGAAGGAGTTATTTAAGATAGTGAGCTAGAATATTTTGTTCACATAAATTATGTTTCTAAAATATTACATCGCATTAAAGTTTTTTACAACACACCACATGAAAGCCCCTTTCTAGTTTTTAATGGATATAAAATCAAGTGTTAAATGTTATTTGCTTTTCTGAGTTCTGCACTTTGGGATATCTGGCTCATGTACATAAAGGTTAGAAATGATACTGATCAAAATTAAGTCTATAGTATAGAGGAATACCTTAAGAAGTTATCTCCAAATTAAGGAAAAAGGAGGACGAGACCTAATACAAAACGCAGAGCAAATCGCTAGCTCACAACATCTTTTACCAAATGTCTTCCGGAAAGTGTCAAACAATTTAAATTCCCTCTAGAATCAAATGGGAATAATAAATAGCAATAATACATTCGTTGAACTCCTAACAACACTGATATTTTTTAATCTTGTTCAAAACGGAAAATGAAACGTCTCCGTTAGGAAGTGTTTCCCTTCTATGAGACATGATAAGTCATTTACATTAATCTATTGTTGATATATTTATTTTTTTCTTATTTATATTGTCTTGTTCATTGTGTTGTATGTCTAATGTCCTATTTTTATTTTTTCCTGTCTTTATGTATTATATTGAGTGATATTGATATTTTTTTCTAGTAACAAAAAATTCTTTGAAAATTCACCTGTGTTTTTCTATCAATATTGTTTAATTAAAGCTATATAGAACACAAGAAATAAACCCCTGTGACTTCCTATTTATTTCCATTTAATAACCATATAACTTTGTAAAAATCACGATGATAAATGTATTTACACTTAAAGGAAGGAAAATAAACTGCCCATAGAAAGCATCTGTAGATGTGGATGTACTAGCCAGGACCTTTTCAGTTGTATGTGACAAAAAGCAATCTCAAACTTGCTTAAGCAAAAAACAACAAGCTAAGAGGGTGAGGAAAGGTGGGCTTAATTAGCTGAAATAACCGAAAATTTCAATTATGTCATTTGCATAGTTTTCTTTCTTCTCTTGACTTCATCCTCAAACCCTATGTGTTGAAATCAAGAAAAGACTAAACTTTATTAGCTTAGTCTAGATTGAATGTTTGCTCCTCTAACATATAAAATGAGATGTGGGAAGTTATAATTTTCTATAAGAAAATCATTGAGCTGTTCCCAGAGGAAAAAAGAAATGGCTCCTGGACAGAATATCAACCAATGTGGGGCGCCTGGGGGGCTCAGTCAGTTAAGTGTCTCGCTTTGGCTCAGATCATGATCTCATAATTTGTGAGTTCCAGCTCCGCATGGGGCTCTGTGCTAACAGCTCAGAGCCTGGAGCCTGCTCTGGAATCATGTCTCCCTCCGTCTCTGCTCCTCCCCCGCTTGCTCTCTCTCTCTCTCAAATTAATAAAACATCAAAAAAAAATTTTTTTAAGAAAATCAACCAATGTATATCCTTCAGTGAAATCATAGATATATTTAAAGTAATTATTTTTCCTTTATTTTTCAAAATGTTTAAAACGTGCACAAACTAACTTAAAATCAGAAAAAGGGTATAAATGAAAAGATATATTATTAGTAGGTACACTGCAAGTTCTGTAACATATGCTGTAAAAAGAAGAACAGGCCCTGATGAAAAAATAGATATATGTGTTTGCTCCAGGCAAGGATTACTATTTCCTGGGTCCTCTCACTATGATATTCATTGATTTCACTGGATTCAGTATAATAATATACAGTATAATTCATATTGTTGAATTATATATATAATTGTTTAGTATATTTTAGAGATAATATTAAAAACTACACTAATTAGGAAATTGGACATCAAAGTATCTTGCTTTTTTGTGAATGTAAAAAATGTCCATGTGATATGTATATTTTGCTCGTATATGCCTCAAATATTTCTGTTATAACAATGTCTGGCGTCATAAATAAAGGTGATCTATTCTAAATGGCATCAACTTTTTCCAGATTTATAGTCAGGATATACCTAAAGAAAATATCATTGATGATGATTTCGAAGAAAGTTAAATACATTAAAAATTTTCAATGCAATAATTATTCACTGTTTTGTGTCTATTACTTTGCTAAAAATCTCTGGGAGAATTAAACTTTCTCAAAAGTTGATAACCTTGGATAAAATGAAAAATAGTTAAAAAATAAAAGTCAAATTAAATTAATCTCAGGACTGTGTGTGTGTGTGTGTGTGTGTGTGTGTATGTATATATATACATCACAAAAACATTTTTTAAAAAACTATGTATCATTAGAATTTGCCAACTCTAAGCATTTCAAGTTTATTCTTTTTGTTTATAAAATTTTAATAGCTCAACAACATGTCATTTCGGAAACATTCTTTTTTTTAATAGTTTTTTCTAAAGTTTATTTATTTTGAGAGAGAAAGTGGGGTGGGAGGACAGGAAGAGGAAGAGAGAGTCCTAAGCAGGCGCTGCACTGTCAGCACAGAGCCCAAGGCGGGGCTCGAACCCATGAACTATGAGATTCATGACCCACTCCAAAGTCGGACGCTTCACCAACTGAGGCACGCAGGTGCCCCAGAAACATTCTTAATTGCTCATGTACCTTACTCCAAAAACTTTTCCTAGAAATTCCTCTGTCTACATTTAAATGAACTTAAATTCAGGGGCGCCTAGGTGGCTCAGTCTGTTGAGCCTCTGACTTCGGCTCAGGTCATGATCTCACGGGTTCATGAGTTCCAGCCCCATGGCCGTGAGTTCGAGCTCCGTGACGAGCTCTGTGCTGAGGGCTGGGAGCCTGGAACCTATGTCTCCCTCTCTTTCTGCCCCTCCCTCACTCGCACTGGGTCTCTATCTCTCTCAATAATAAATAAACATTAAAATTTTTAAATAAAAAACATTAAACATCATAACATTATGTTTAAAACAAAACAAAATAAAAACATTAAATTCAGATAATAGCATGATTAATAAATTATATACTGTAAATAAGTGTATACATATATATAAATGCATATGCCATCTCAGAAATATTTTTTATTTATTATGATGTGATCCTTTTCATTCTTTTTTACCAGTTTTATTTTCCCTGCAAAGTTCTTGGTTAGAAACTATTAAATATAGGTATATGATGTTAAAATTATTCCTAAAGGATGTAAGTAATAGACCAGAGTTTTCCTTGCTTCGAACCATTTAAGAAGTCATGAACAAAACTGCTCACTTCACCAACTAAAGCCAAGGTCTGATTGGGTTAATAAATATTATTGGAACACAGGCTCGCCCATTGTTTATACATTGTCTCTACAGAGTTGAATAGTTGTGACAGATCACATAGTCAACAAAACCCATATTATTTTTATCTCTGGTCCTTTACAGAGTTGAAAGTTTGCTGATACTTGGCGTAGAGTGTTCTCTTATTTTTATACTACCAAAGGAATGGGTATCATTGATATTCTAAGATAATTAAATCATAAATTATATTTATCCTAGATACCTTTAAATAAACAGAAATGAAATCAGGTAAGCAGTAAGGAAAGCAGGAGTGACTGGAATCTAGAAGCTTTGATGAAGGTAAGTTTGCTTTTCTACAGTAGTATTTAACCAGTGATCAAAAGATATATTTCCTGTGTTTATTCTTGGCTTCCTTTTATGTTAGGCATATGAAATTTGTTGGCCACATTATCTCTGAAACATTTATTTATCTACAAAATGGAAATAACAATACCACTGTTCCTTCTTTTTTTTTAACAGATGTTGTCAGAATCATATTAAACATTGCAATGACTAGAGCACCATACAAATATGTAGCAACTGCTGTCTATTTCTAACTGA
This sequence comes from Felis catus, assembly GCF_018350175.1. NCBI lineage: Eukaryota > Metazoa > Chordata > Mammalia > Carnivora > Felidae > Felis > Felis catus. The sequence goes on along the minus strand of NC_058375.1, from coordinate 178,999,954 downwards.
AAACATTGTAAGAATATCATATCTTGTGTATAGAAAGTTATCTACTGTAAGATAAATTCAATCTACTTAAGAAGGATCAGTCACCTGTTTCAAATTCAAAGTGTCAGGACCATTAGGCTTATTAACTCTTACAGAGCCAAATGAGATTTGCTGTAATTGTTGAAACAATACGGCCATCCCATCTTGGTACATGGTAAGTGTTTGGGTACAGCCACAATGGAGATTGCCTCATTCAGTGAGGGGCACTCACCTGCCAAGTGGGTAGGTGGCTCCTAAAATAATAGACATAATCCAATCTGATTGTACTTCTAATAAAATGTTTTCTCTATATTGAACATGAATTTTTATTTTAATCTTGGCTTTACCAACCTCTGTTCTTTCATTCCCAGTACGAAAGTTTTGTTTATGCCCAGACTCTGCTTTTATCCTCTTACAGATTGAGGGACGTAGAGCTGTTTTGCTGATTTTAAACACTTACCCTTTATCTTCATGCCTGATTAGATGGCTCTCTCTATATGCATATTATTCACCAACCTCTCATTTCATAATTATCGTTCTCCATGGTAATGATTTTACATATAGACATTGATATATAGATGGGGCTATGGATATAGACATAATTTGTAGTTTATAAATCTCCTCCATCATCTGGTCCCAGCTATGAGTTCAGCCCATCTTGCTTTTCCTTCACTTCTTGCCTCTGGCATTAAATGTAACCATCCACATGACACTGAATCAAAATTCTCATGACCTGATTACTGCAGTGTATCTTGAGATGAATTATTTAATTCAATTTTGGCCTACCCCAAATGAGAAGTTTAAAATATACTTTTCTATAAGTCCATTTTTAAAGGGTTGAATTTAATTATATTTTCCCATCCACAGATAGGTCTATTTTTGTAACAATTGGTAGCTTAAGGTTCATCAAAGATAGGAAAGTAGATAGATTTTTGGATGATTTCATATTCCTATTCTCCGCAGGAAATCCTGCCCACAGTGGCTCCTACTATATTAAGGTGGCATGAGTTAAGGCAGTACGTAACCTCAGAAATCAAAAAGCAAGTATAAAAAAAGTTAATGTTCTGGGAAGAACAATGATGCCATACTAAGAACCTCTAAGTAAAGTTGCTTGCTCAAGAAAGTATTAGATTACAACCGAATAGCCCATTTCCTGAAAAATTTCCTTTGTATATGTTAAAGCTAAAGAAATCATGTTGATGTTTCTAAATAAGAAGCAAATGTCATTAGAAGGTAATTAGGATCCTGACTGCGATTCTAGTGTGAAAGACAATGGTCTACAGACCAAGTAAGGTAAGAATCTTTTTGGGTAGCTTCAAGGGCACCAGAGAAGATCAAAAACACTAAAGAGTAGGATGTTCAGGCTCTCCCTCTTCTAAGAGATACACGTGCATTGGTGGTGAAACATCTCTTAAAATGATCTCCCTTATAACCAATTAAAAGGAGAATATTTTTTACTTTAGAGAAAAGCTCCAATGTAATCTCTTTTCTAAACCTAGCAAAAGCAAAACCAAACTTATAAATGTGACTTTAATTGTTTAACTCTTAATTGTTTAACTCAGTAATAAATGGTACTGATCTATAAGCTGAAAATTATTGTACTTGATTGTCTTTCTTAAGACAATTAAAAGGTGGCGTATCATTACTTCTTCCCAAATAATAAAATATTTCTCAAAAGATTCACTTTGCATATTTTATTTGTACTGAAGTTATCATGGTAATGTTTTTGATAAATGTTTCTATTTTCTGTCAATGAAGTGAAATAGAAGAGATACATACATTACGAATGTGAGTTGGAAATAAAGTATGTAGCACTGAAATTGTGAAATTCTCATAACTTTCTGATTCATATAATTGGTGGCAAATGATACTGTCTGTAACTCATTATTTTGAGACCTGTAAAAGGACTTCACAAAGGTGCATATTGCCTCATAAAGAATACGTTCCAATCTCATTCATCTAGCCCATAAATAATAAAAATCCTTATTCTTCAAATTGGATTACGTCGATACAAATGCTTACTGTTTCCATTACTGCACACATTACCTAAATATTATGCTCAATCAAAATGTGTTAGATGTCTTCAATGGTTTTTATAAACAATACCGTGTGCTAGCATGGAATTTTTAAAAGGAAAGCAATATTTCTTTTCTCTGGGTAAGCTTCTCTTTCTGTGGAATCACAGTTAATAAAGATGTTTCAGAATAAAGTATTTGGGCAAAAGATTTTTTAGAACAGTGAGTGAGCCCTCTCTACTTTTCAAACCGGGATTGTCCAAAGTATGCCTTCACTTTCTCCTACGTGATTCTGGACCAACTTCCTCTCACAGAGGTGTATATAAAGACATAAAGGAAGCAGAAAGGAGGAATGATGAGGTATCCACACATACAAGAGTCATGAAAAAATAAATTATGTCATTTCAATGATTCTGCATGTGAATTAAGTGCTCTTATATATGCTTTTAAAATAGACATTGTGAAATACAAAGATGAACAGTAAGATCCATGTTGATAATTTAAATGTTTAATTTTTCTTTATTCAGAATGACATCAAATTTAAAAAAAATTAAAGCAACTGAAAAATAAATCCTATTAGGTCAAGAGAGATTATTGAAAAAAAGGTAAAATTGTATAGTTTGGGACCTTTAATGGAATTTTTTTTCACGTTTATTTATTTTTGAGAGAAAGAGAGACAGAGCAGGAGCAAGGGAGGGGCAGAGAGAGAGAGAAATACAGAATCCGAAGCAGGCTTCAAGCTCCTAGCCATCAGCACAGAGCCCAAAGCTGGGCTTGAACTCACAAACCAAACCATAAGATCATGACTTGAGCTGACGTAGGACGCTTAAACGACTGAGTCACCCAGGGGCCCCTTTTTTATTTTTGAACGGGGGGCCCATATTTTGATTTGAGTGCCACAGATCTGTAGCTGGTCATGCTGTTGGGAAGAGAGGGAATAAAACAGGATGGGCAGAGGGAGAAGGCCAGCACCGTCAGCCAACTCCGCAGGACATCTTTAAGTGGTCATTGTCCCCTGTTTTGCAGTCATCGAAGACAGGCTGTCCTGGATGGGCAGCTCTCCTGGGCAGGGAGAGTTCCCAGGGATGTGCTCTGAGGCAAGCCCTGTGCCCACATCCCTCCCGCAGCTGGGGAATGCCAGCCTCAGCCCTGCAGGGGAGCTCTGGGCACAGCAGCACAGCATCCAGTTCAGTAAACAGTGAAGGTTGGACCCTGTGTCGGATGGTATCATGCTGTATGTCCCTACCTAGTTTCAAATTGTTTTAATTTTGTGCTATTTGTATGAGAGCCCCCTGATGGAAAAGTCCTTGCAACACGGTTTCCACCCTGCAAGAGAATAGCCCATCAAAGAGAAATTGGGAGGTATCAGACATCTGGCAGCTTGATATCCCAAAGAGGAAGCCTCCTAAATCAAAGCATATAGATCGTGGAATCTGAAAGTCGTTCACATAGGCATCCTTGGAGTAGACTCAGGAGAAAGAGGCTGAAAAATGAACACTTGATTAGGAACACAATCGTTTTGTGTCTGTCTGTTGTGTTTTGCCACAAGGGCTTTATCCCAAGTTAAGGTGGAAACACGTAATCAAAGCTTTATAGCTCTGTCTGCATTAAAAAGAAAAAAAAAAAAAAAAGAACACGAAGCAGGAGTCTGCTGGATACTCAGGTGGAGTGACTTTCTATTAGGGTATGGGTGCCTCTCAGAATCAATTTGCCCAGTTTTATTTTTTTTTTAATTTTTTTTAACTTTTATTTATTTCTGAGCAACAGAGAGAGACAGAGAATGAGCAGGGGAGGAACACAGAGACAGGGAGACACAGAATCTGAAGCAGACTCCAGACTCTGAGCCGTCAGCACAGAGCCCGACAGGGGGCTCAAACCCACAAACCGCGAGATCATGACCTGAGCCGAAGTCAGTTGCTTAACCGACTGAGCCAGCCAGGAGCCCCAATTTGCCCAGTTTTAAATGAGTGTTTTAAAGTATTTTATTATTGTGATTATTTTTTTAATGTTTATTTATTTATTTTGTGTGTGAGAAAGAGAGAGAGCAGAGGGGAAGAGCAGAGAGAGAGAAAGAGAGAGAAAGAGAGAGAGAACTCCAAGCAAGCTCCACGCTATCAGTGCAGCGCCCCAAGCTGGGCTCCATCACACAAACCGTGAGATCATGACATGAGCCTAAAACAAGAGTTGGATGCTTAACCTAGACTGAACCATCCAGGCACCCCATAAAGTATTTTATTTTTTCAGTGAAACAAAGAACACTTTAAGAGTAGGTATAACCTTCGGGGCGCCTGGGTGGCTCAGTCGGTTGAGCGTCCCACCTCGGCTCAGGTCATGATCTCATGGTCTGTGAGTTCGAGCCCTCCATCGGGCTCTGTGCTGACAGCCCAGAGCCTGGAGCCTGCTTTGGATTCTGTGTCTCCCTCTCTCTCTGCCCCTCCCCCGTTCATGCTCTGTCTCTCTCTGTCTCAAAAATAAATAAACATTAAAAAAAAGAGAGAGAGAGAGAGTAGGTGTAACCTTCAAACAGCTATTCCAAATATTTTCCATTTCTCTTCCTTTGATACATAAAGTTGATTTACTTTTCCATTCTTTTCCCTTGGAATAAGGCTATGGTGGCATGAGTTTTGCAAATAACGCAGACGTGTTGATTAATGGCTGAGAAGCTCAGCAGTACCCAATGGCAGAAGTGGGAGGGAGGAGCCCACAGATTCTAATGAGCGCTTGGCAGCAATAGCTCCTTCCTGTGGCCTTTGGCCAAACCCTGCAGCAGAATCTTACACATGCGTGTTTGCCTGGGCCCCTTCCTGTCTCACCTTCAGGGCTGGCTTCAAGGGTGCAACCCATGCAGTAACACCTACAAGGGCCCCAGACATGGTTTAGTACTTTACTGTCACTGTCCTGAAATTCTAGTATTTTTCAAAAGGAAGCTCGGCACCTTGATCTTGCAGGGGCCCGCCAAGTTATGTGGCTTCTCCTGCCCCATTTTCCAAAATCTTTGATAGGGTCAGAATGTTGAGAGACCAATCTCGGGCAAGTTTTGACATCTGGAAGCAAAATAGCAGCCTCCTAAAAATAACAAAATACCCTGTCTGCATAAAAATGGTGAGAGTAGGGCTGCTCTGGCAGAAGAAGGGCAGAACCCTACCCCTTTGGTCTTAACTGCTGTGAACCTTTAAGTCTGCAGGATCTTCAGAATCTGCGAAACAGGTTGGAAACCGTTGCCTTAGGATTTAGCCTAATGCCAACAGAAAAATAAGTACCCAGTTGGTAGTCATTCCACTAATTTAGCAACTAAAATTTGCCCATACTTTTTTTTTTAAATAAACTATTTTGTTTGGAGGGGGGTTTTCTGTTGTGGTTAATTTTCTAAAATGTGTTTTTTTGGGACCCAGCCCCCGTGAGATGGCAAACAGAAGACACTAGAAATGTTTGATGACTTAAGATAGTAACCAGTTCATGGTGTTTCCTCTCTACCATCCATCACACTCACCTCCTTTTCTGATTATATCATCGAACCCTCACGGCTGAAGCTCAGAGAGGTGTCTGGTATTCTGCAACTAGACGATTACACAGCTGAAACGTGGTAAAGATGGGATTTCAACCCCAGATGATCTGACTCCAACATCCTTGAATTAAACATCCATAAAATATTGGAATTGATTATGTGTTTGAATATGCTTAAAACCTGTATTTGTTAGTGAACAGCTGTACTAAAACTAATTATGATTAGAAAGACATCATTGCACTGAAGTAGCAAATGGGAGTCATTTAAGATGTGTAAGAATATGAGACAGTCATTAGAAAAGAAAAGTAAGTGTCATGGATTAGTGCTAACATCTAACTCATATGCTTGGGCTTTTGAAAGCAATTCTTCCTCCTTTATAAGAAGGGAGAAGAATGTTAAGTAAATATCTTTAGAAATTTGGTCTGGGTCCAATGTTTGTTGGTTTTCATGAGCTGAGTAGAACAGAAAAAGAGATTAGAAGGAAATAAAAGGATATTGAAATGTCAGTGATGAAAATACATGAGGCAATTCCACAACTGGACTCTTTATATAATGTAGAAGAGTCAATTTGCATGTGAAAACTGACTTTTCAGAGATATATAAATATTTTCTTCCGAAAACTCCATCACCAAAAATAACTCTTCCCACTGAAATCATTATGCTTCTGGGAATTGGACAAGTCACATCACTTACAATTCATTTTCTTGAGTTCTTTCACAAGAAAGTAATCAATTCAGTTCAAGAAAACAAACCATCTTATGGTTGGCATCAGCTGCATGATTAAATGAGTCACTGCAGATTAACAGTTCTGCCTCCTTAAAAAAAAAATATATATATATATATGTTAGACATATATATAAAGAATTATGCGATGAAATTAAATGGACAAATTATGTAAACAGACATTTTATTTAAAAAAAGGAGAAAAGAAATAATGAATTACCATTCATTTTACTAATCCCAGTGAAAATAAAGATAATACATTTTTTTTTGCCAAACAAATTGGCAAAGTTCTTATTTGCCTTTATTTTTTTTTTTTTGAAAATACCTAAAGAGGAGAGATGAGAAGGTGCAGTGAAAAATCTGTTTTCATATAGAATTTGTAGAAGTAAAATTTAGGTCAATATCTTGTAAAAGCAATTTGCGATGAATATTAAAATGTCATAAAAACACTTATTTCCTTTAAATCAATATTTCCATTTCTGGGAATGTATCTTTGGGAAATAATAAGAAATAAAACATTAAAGAAAAATTTTACCGTGAAGATATTCATGATGTCATTCTTATTAGGGAAAATCTAGAGGAAAATCACATTCTATTATTAGAGAATGTCTTTGGGAAATTATGATACAGAAGTAATGGTTACATAGTCATTAAAACTGTTTTCAAAAGTAATCATTTACAGATATATTTCAATCTCAAATATATATGAAAATATGTCCAGATCTAAATGTATAATAAACCTACCGAAGAATCCATATATAAATTGTAGTACATTCATAAATAGAATATATAATGGTGAAAATGAATGACATATAGTCACAGATACCACACTCATAAAATTTATGAACATAAAATTGAGAGACAAAAGCGAGTTCAGAAAGATATGGTGTTGTTTCATCTATATAAAGTTCAAATTATGCAAAACCAAACAATCCTCTATACGTTCACATGGGTGAATGGGGGTGGGGAAGTGGGACTCTAAGAACACAATACAGTGAGAAACACAGTATTTAGGATAGCATTATGTATGTACGCACAGAGGGAGATAGGATCTGGGAAGGCCTAGCAAATTTCAAAGTTATTGGTAATTTTCTCTCTCTTAGGCATAGTGGTGAATACTCACATGTTTGGGTTTTTTCACACATGCACATTCACACACGCATGTATCAAGGATGTATAGGACTATGTCGAAATTGAATATAAAAGTTTTCTAAGAGTGAAAGCAAATAGAGCAAGCTGCTTATCATAAATGGTCTCAAATATTTTGATTAAGAATGATGTATTTTTCTCCTCTAAAATCCATCTAGGATTCAACTTTGTCATTATATTTAAGGTCAGGAAAACATCTGCTAATTAAGTCCAGAGGCAATTAACCAAAAAGTTTGGCCTTCGGAAAGGGCTTGGTACCGGAATGTTTTCTCAAGGAGAAGATGTATTATAAGTATTTCTAGTAGTCTCCGATTGTGCAAGAGAAAACAAGATGGATTGTAGGTTGTTTGTTCGTTTGTTTGTTTTTGGCAAATCACAATGTTTATCACAAAAGATTACTGAAAGGACCAAATCAAAGATATAGTATGCAAGCACATTTTGCAAGGGCATAGAGTATGAACCAAACATTAATTATTTCCATCACTCATTTTTTTTTCTACTGAGGAAGGCATTAGGAAGACTAAACTTAAAATTGTGTAGAAGAAATTTAGGAAACCTTTCCTAAGTATAAAGAGACCATGTAATATGTAACAAAAGATAATGTAATCAATTCTCATACAGTCATTTCAAACCTTACAATTTTATGCAAGGTGCTAACACAGAATATATATATATATATATATATATATATATATATAGCTAGACAGCATGAGAAAACCAGCTGTTATAGGAAAACTTTTAGTATATATAGATTACATAATATTAACACTTTTTAATCAAAGGTAATTTGGACATTACCTAGTTGACTACTAATTCAATCCTTTTTTTTTTAATTTTTTTTTCAACGTTTATTTATTTTTGGGAGAGAGAGAGAGAGACAGAGCATGAACGGGGGAGGGGCAGAGAGAGAGGGAGACACAGAATCGGAAACAGGCTCCAGGCTCTGAGCCATCAGCCCAGAGCCTGACGCGGGGCTCGAACTCATGGACCGCGAGATCGTGACCTGGCTGAAGTCGGACGCTTAACTGACTGCGCCACCCAGGCGCCCCTAATTCAATCTTTTTTATTTTATAAATGCAAAAATTAAAAGTTATCAAGGTCACAAAGAGTTATAGAATCAAATGTCTTTAAATTATTATGGAAAGACACAAAGGTCAGGATGGCACAGACTTTGATCAATATATTTGCTTTAAATGCAATAACCCAAATTATAATTCTAATTTTATAGTTTAAACGCCTCCTTTCTTTTGGCATCCTCTTAGGCTATATTCCAGGAGAGGACCGTTATACGTTGTCCAATCAGCAATTGTTCACTTAATATAAGAAGTGGGTTTAATTTAATTTAATCCACAGTTACAGATTCCTGCTGGGAATAAAGCGTCAGTCAAAGCTCTGAAAGAGACAAGTAAGAGTATTTGTCTCCAAAGAGATTACGATGTGATATGGTCTATGTCCCCTTTCTTCTGTAGAGATAATAGAAAGGGTAAGGCAATAATATGTATTGAGCAGCAAACATATGTGCAATCTGTTTGCAAGTTGCCATATAATCATCAAAATAGCCCTATAAGGTTGGTCTGTTGTCCCATATTTCTCTAACAAGATACTCATGGAAGCAGGAAAGTAACTTACTAAGAACATCCACAGTTAGCATCTAGCAAAAATGGGATTGAACCAAGTTCTACGAGTTGTTGAAGCATGAATTCCTCCACTCATCTCTGTGAACTCCCACCTCATCCTATGGCCCAAGAAAGAATCTGAGAGGCCCACTAGCAGAAACACCTTCTTTTGCTTTCTAACTACATGGAATCTATTCAAGTCCAGGACTCTAAGAAAAATATCCTCTCTCCAACTTGTTTAAAGTACATGAGTGCCTCAAGTAAAAGGGACAAGAAAACTAGGAAATGTCCTTTGATTCCACGTCTTGCTCTGTATTTCCTCAGTTAATAACACTCTAGCTAATTTTTCATATTTCCCAGGAAAAAATGGGCAACATACTTCCAGACACTAATAGATTTCTTTCAGGATCCCAAATAATTTTTAAATGAATTTCCTCAGTGCTGGATAGCATTTCAGCATGAAAAATATAATACTTCAACTGCACTTTTGTTTACAATCCTTCTTCCCATTTAACAAAAGCCGACTCATTAGTGGTATCTAAAAACAACTCTGCATTTTTGTCGGCGTATGAAATGCCAAAACTACCAATTTAAAAATTAAAAAAATAAACAAATTATGTAACATTACGTAGAATCATGCAGCCTACAAGGAAAGGTTCTTATTAAATTCAACTACTTTTAAATAAATGAATTGGGTGATTTGGGTTATACATAAGAACTTAGTTGTGTTCATTTTACATATGATAGTTACTGAAAAATTCTTTAACTTTCTTACATTGGGATAGAACCAAAAAACTCTCAAAAAAGAAGACACTTTTTAAAGTTTGGGTTTTCAGTTAAAGATGCTTCTGGGTTGTAATACAGAAAACAAAAATTGATAGTCCCACACGTTTTTAACAGCTGTGCAAGTCTGGAAAGCAGATCTCAGAGTGTGTACTTCTAGTGATCCAGACAATACAGAAATCTGGAAAGATAATCACCCTTTTAAAATATTGATTTAGTAGCCCTTAGTCTTTCTCTTAATTTCTTATTCTAGAACCCAGGTTAAGACAACCGGTCACTTCATCCTAGCTGCTCTCTGCAAGGACATTCAGGACCTTCCAATCTTGTCAGTCCCCAAGATGTGATTGAAATAGAGCTATGATAGAGAAATTCGATCTATGACAGATATTTCATTTACAAAATAGAAATCCTTGAGAAAAAGGCTAGGGTTAATATTGCATGTCTTAAAATGGTAAAGAACTTTCTCCAACAACTGAATTTTCACCAACGTAAGAGTCTTCATTAAATATCAAATCAAAGTAAATTACTTTGAACACATCAGCTATGTGCTTGGAGGGAAAGGAGTGTGACACGTCTTTTTTTGATAAATCAACAAAATACAATATTTTTGTTAATGTCTGAATGTTGCCATTATAAACCAATTCTTGTGAGCTGTTAATTTGCAAGTTTTTTTAAGTCTTTGAAAACTTAAGCCAAGACTAACTCCACATTGGAAAAAAAAAAAACAGATGTATATTACAGGAAATCATGGCAGGATCCCAGTCTTTATTATCGCATCATTAATGTTGCTGTCATTTTCCTATAATAGGCACATCGCGATAATTTGTTTTAATATGCAAAAAGTTGGCTAACAATAGTACTTAGAATTTCTCCTCTTTTAGCTTTTTATTTTAATTCTTGTTTAGGGAAATTATGTTTTCTCAAACATAAATTTTTTTTTATTTTTTTTAAACAGTTTTTTTTTTCAACGTTTATTTATTTTTGCGACAGAGAGAGACAGAGCATGAACGGGGGAGGGGCAGAGAGAGAGGGAGACACAGAATCCGAAGCAGGCTCCAGGCTCTGAGCCGTCAGCACAGAGCCCGACGCGGGGCTCGAACTCACAAACTGTGAGATCATGACCTGAGCCAAAGTCGGATGCTTAACCAACTGAGCCACCCAGGTGCCCCTCCCTAGATTAGATTTTAATAATTGTCACCGTATAAGCCGTGATAACAGTGTCCTCCTTATTGTCCAGAAATATATTTTGAAGGATGTTTAGATGAATGAAAATTAAGTTCAAAATAAAGTGTTCCAAGAAAAACAATCAATTTATAATGGCCTCTGTAATGCATGGGATCATCTCTCAGGAATCAAACATTTACATTCTTTTCTTTCACCTCCCCTCGACTCCTCTTCAGAGCTCTTCACCTTTTGCACACGATGGGCATTTCCTTTCCAATTCATTACACAAAAGTTGCAGGAAGAATGATTGTCCACCATTCTCAAACTTTGGTCTCCTCCTGTTTGTCTTACAAGCATTCCAAAACAAAGCGCTTCTTCTTTTTTTAAGGGTTCAAAGGCTTTGATTCTTTGTATGGACAAGGGCTAATTCTGAGTAACCTACCTTGTGAGTGATGAAGGATTAATAAAATTTGATATTCATAAGCAAACAAACAAACACATAACCTGTAAGAAGGAACAAAAAGCTAGCGCACTTCTAGAAATATGGCTTACTGAGTCCTTCAGCCTGCAACTTCCGACAAAAAGGTAAAAATGTATTTTCTCAAATCATTCGTTGTAGATGCCCATGCCAGCTTCCCTTTTGGAAAATTGCCCTGTCTGTACACTTTGGAAGGGCACATTTATGTACTATAGGATTCTACATCCTCAGCCATGATGAGATATACATTCAACCCCAAATTAGACAACCTATTGTCTTAGTAGTGATTCCTTTCAAGATTTAGAATTCAAAGACACAGTCAATAGTTAGCCGGTGTTGTCAGGCTTATGACATAAAATAAAATTGGGATTGAAACTGCGACATTTGGACATATGGAATACAAGTTACTCCAAGAAGCAGATAGACAGAGGGTAAAAGATGGAGACAAGGTCATAAGAGATCTAGATGCGTGAAAAACCGTGCAAATCCTCTTGCAAGACAGAGCAAGAAGCTTTGATTCATGACCTCACGGCTCAGAGTTCAGTTGGACTTTATTTCTTCCCTATGAATGTTTGTGTTTATCTTATATTCCTTAATAAACCTCTTTCTTAAGCTCACTTGAGAATGTAGATCACAACTGTAAAACCCAGGTTCGTACAGGATAGACGACTTACTTCACAAATTAAGAAAGTAATTTGTCTGTCAGTCCCTAACTTTATCACCTTTCAGCTTCATTTCTCACCCTGGAAATTGTGCCTCATCTATTATCTTCATATTCCTATGTACATAACCGCCTAACACATGCGAGAACTTTGCATGGATATTGAAGTCAACTGAAAGCCTGAGACAATTTCAAAAAATTGTTTCTCTGATGAACCGAATCTAGTTTTAAAGTGCATTTACAAACAATACACAGAATTTGTGATTTATAGAAATAAACGTAGGAGCTGTTTTAGAGCTGCTTTACAGGTGTACCTTCTTATGTATCAATTCTATCATTCGAAGCCATTTTGCTCTGAAAGATTCAAATAAAGCTTTGTAACCTGAGAAAAGACAGAGCGCATAGCTCTTGCGCGGTGCTTGGGAGAGTGTTAAAAATTGAGTATCAGTGTCTGTAAGGACTACTGTCACTACAGCATGCCCCGTTTTACTGAATTTTCTGCTTTCCACCAGAAAGGAGGGATCTAGTTTAGTTGTGTTATTTAGTTGTGTTATTGTGGGCTGAAGTTATTTCATTTCTCTGTGTGTCAGTTTTCTCAACAATAAAATGAGAATAATAATAATGATAATATCAACTCACCAATACCATAGGGTTGTTAGGATTGAGATTAATGTATGAAAGGCATCGAATATGCATACTGTATCTGGGATACCGGCTGGGACATAGAAAACATTCAACACATATTAATTATACTTTTCACTAGATTAAACAATATCTTATGCAACGTGTCTGGAAAGAGGTTATTTTGAACATCTTTTTGAGACACAATTCATATAACGTACCATTCAATGTGTACAATTTAATGGATTTAACATAGTCACAGAATTGTGCAACCATTCCCACAATCAATTTTTTTAAAAAAAAATTTTTTTTCTACGTTTATTTATTTTTGGGACAGAGAGAGACAGAGCATGAACGGGGGAGGGGCAGAGAGAGAGGGAGACACAGAATCCGAAACAGGCTCCAGGCTCTGAGCCATCAGCCCAGAGCCCGACGCGGGGCTCGAACTCACAGACCGCGAGATCGTGACCTGGCTGAAGTCGGACGCTTAACCGACTGCGCCACCGAGGCGCCCCTCCCACAATCAATTTTAAGACATTTTCATCACCTCGGGAAAACGTTGTATGCTTTAGCTATTATCCCCCAATCCTCCATCAACCCCAAACCTAAGCAAGCATAATCAGTATTTTGCCACTGTATAGTTGCCTATTCTGAACAGAAGCCATGAGGACTAGGCAAGAAATGCATAAAGAAAATTCAATTGTCACCCCAGTATTATATTTTTCTCAGTGAATCTAGAAATAGTGAACTTCAAAGGATTTCCTGGAATTCGTCAATTAAAGCATATAATAGTCTGTTTTTTGCTTGTTTGTTTTGTTTTGGTTTTGGTTTTGTTTTTGCCCTTAGACTCCTCCCTCTTGACATAAAGACAGCAACAAACCCCAGGAACTTGAGCTGCCCCGTGTGCCGCACATTGCCCTTTTGACCCGTATCCTGCATTGAGCTGATAAGGCGACAGTTAGGTCCTTAGTTTGTTTAAGATCAAGCTCACTCATCTGTGTATGGTGCAAAAAGGAAAAAAAAAAAAAAAAGTAGAAAGCTCCTTTCTAAGAAACATGTTCAGGAAACCCAGTTACTGCGATCAACTGCAAAAATGGATTTTACGAGTGGTTTACAGGAACACATGTAAAATGCTAAAATCAGTTCAAATGTGACATTTGTATTGTTCCTATTCCAAGCCCGTACAGATGGGCCATTCGCTGTGTAAGTCATTCTCATGACTAAGATAACAAACCATCATGTTTTCCTTGGACAAACTACCTCACGCAATAACAGTCTTGATCAGTTACATTTCACAAAGTTCCAAGCGCAGCCATGTTACATACAGTGCAAAGAATTGAAAATCTGGAAATAATGTTCTGATACTTCTTAAGACAGCTTCCTTAGTGTCTTACACTTCTCAGATTCACAGGCGGGATTATGACACCCTCCCACTCTATGATTTCGAAACTATATTTAGATAAGTTTTGTGTATGAGTGATATTTAGGCAACAGGATTCTCTGCAGCTATTTATTTCTTTAGATGTTTTGGAACTTGATAATGAAGAACTAAACCTGACACGTAAAGCCAAGCTGCGGGAAAAATATCCTAACCGTTCAGAAAAAGAAGAGCAGTTTAGGCTACAGAAATCGGCGTTGTTTTTGGTTTTTTGTTTTTTCTTTCTAAACAGCAGAATCTAAATATATACATGACGTGGGTTTTTTGGTCTTGTTTTATTTTCGTGTTGCTTCCTAGATTTCCATAGTTAATCCATATGGCATTTTTACAACCCATAAAGTCGGCCACTTGATTCAACAAATCTCTGCCCTTGTCACCAAATTCCTACCAATGCCACCACTAGGTGTGTGGTTTTCAGTTCCATCCAACTGTAAAGATAATTTCTATAATAAGGTAGAACAGGGCATTTTCCAAGACTTTATACATTTTGTACATTAATATAGAGTGCGAATCGTATGTTATGACAGAGAAGAGATAGGAGGCTCCGTTTTATTTTACAGATCTTTCTTTACTGTATGGTGAATTGCCTATAAAATTGTCAGAAAGAATTACACAGAATTTGTTCAACTACTATGATAAATACGTATTTCGTGTGTCTACCAATTACTTAGATTTTTTCCTGATACTATGTTACATGAAAATCTGTAAAGAAATTAGGGGCGCCTGGGTGGCTCAGTCGTTAAGCGTCCGACGTCGCTCAGGTCATGATCTCGCGGTCCGTGGGTTCGAGCCCCGCATCGGGCTCTGTGCTGACCGTTCAGAGCCTGGAGCCTGTTTCAGATTCTGTGTCTCCCTCTTTCTCTGACCCTCCCCTGTTCATGCTCTCTCTCTGTCTCAAAAATAAATAAATGTTAAAAAAAATTTTTTTTAATCTGTAAAGAAATTATAAATCATTGTCCCTCACCATAAGACACTCATTGTTTAACTGTCAATACAGGACTCACAACTTTTGCAAAGTATGTCTATCTGTCTGTAGGTATATCTGCATGTACCTCTAGGCAGACAAATATTCATATATCTATGGATAGAGGAAAGAAAGAAAGAAAGAAAGAAAGAAAGAAAGAAAGAAAGAAAGAAAGAAAGAAAGAGGAAGGAAGGGAGAGGAAGGAAGGAAACGTTGCCGTGGATGATTCAGTCATTCTGTTTATTTCAAAAACCAAATACCACAGCTATTGTTTGTGTGATAAGTTGAGCATATTTAAATAACCAATGTGATTAGATCAATTTTTGCTATTTATTTGTGGATCCTTAAATCACCCTGATTATGAAAGTATTATAACTAAAAAATAATATATTCACTTCTAATCATTACATTTCTCTATAATTTGAAAATTGGCCTTTTTCATTTGCACCAAGAACGTAAACATGGAAAAAATCTTTAAGGTTAACTGACATTTGTGTCTTCTCTGAAAATAAAACTCTCTTTCTTTTCAGTGACAGCATCTTGTGTTTAGCTGCCTGAGTAAATATGATGAGGTCAGTTCTCACTACAACTGTCACTTCCTGGTCACAGAGAGTAAAACACTACCTATCTTAACCATCTGTGATAGGCAATCCTAAATTGTTAGCATTATCCAATTTTACCAATAAACAATCAGGAGAGAGAAGTTCTGGTCTCACTTTGCTCCTGTGAAAAACAAGAAATTCTGGTTTTACTTTCTTGACAAGGAAACAGATACTGCTGCCTGTGCTATCAATAAAATTTTGACGTGGAACCGCTGCACTCTGACCAGAAAAGGCAAAATACGTTGCAAGTCAACTCTCAAAATTCTATCCCAAAGTGTCCTGTATCCATAAGCTCCTATAGATGCCATCACTTTGGATAGATATTTCTACACAACTCTGTCGAGTCTATATCAGGGTTTATTAACCTCAGCATTATTAACATTTTGGCAAGATAAATGTTTGTTGGGGCGTGTCCTATGTATTTTAAGATATTTTGAAGCAAACCCAGCCTTTCCACACTAGATGCCAATAGCCTTCCTTTGAGTTGTACAATTTTTGTACATCCTCAGCAATCCTTAGTACTGTTAGTCTAAAATTTTAGCCTGGTAGATATTCATTTCCCTGAATATATTTTTCTTTTTTTTTCTTTTTTTTAAATTTTTTTAACGTTTATTTATTTTTGAGACAGAGAGAGACAGAGCATGAATGGGGGAGGGACAGAGAGAGAGGGAGACACAGAATCGGAAGCAGGCTCCAGGCTCCGAGCCGTCAGCCCAGAGCCTGACGTGGGGCTCGAACTCACGGACCGCGAGATCGTGACCTGAGCTGAAGTCGGACGCTCAACCGACTGAGCCACCCAGGCGCCCCATCCCTGAATATATTTTTCTATTACTCCATTTAATTTAGTGTCTATATTACTTGGTTTTCAATCTTTCCACGTTCCTTACATTTTAGATATAATTATGGGACTAACAAATTAACATTTAGTTTATAAATTAACATTTATTGAATTGGGTTTAAAGTTTTAAAATAGACTATAACAATTTCTATTTTTAAGTTGTTAGTTTAGTCCATTTACATTACTTGTGATTACTGACATGCTTGGATGTTTTACATCCTCTTAATTAAATACAAAATTACATACACTTTGAGTAATCTGCTCCAACATTGCTTTTCTGATGAATCCTGTCGTGTGTGTGTGTGTGTGTGTGTGTGTGTGAATCTGTCTTGGACTTTATTTAAGTGGAATAATAGAGATATACAATTTTTTATTATGGTGATGAACATGTAACATGAAATTTACTTTCACCATGCCATCATTTTTCATGAAAAATTTGGTAAAACATAAAGTTTATTTTCAAGTTATTACAAAAATACTTACACCTTATTTGCAGGCTCGTTCATAATTGTCATGATGTATCATTTTTCTTCCATTGACTTAGTTGACCTGTATGATTTTATCTTAAAATAGTCTCTTGTAAACAATTTATGGCTGGATTTTAATTTTATACGATTAATATTATATATTCTACATTTATTGAAGTTAATGATGTAATTGTACCTATTTTATATTTTCTGTTCATCAGATATTTTCACTGCTTCTTCCTTTCTCCCCTTATACATGTTGGATTAATAATATTTTTAATTGTGCCTCTGTATCCTTCTAATAGTTTGGATGCTACAAATATATTCCTCTTTGGTTTCTCCCAAATTTTCAAAACTTGGAGAACACATTTTTCTAAACTGCACGCTTAGTTATACATATTTATTTATAAAACTCTTGAAGTTATCCATTTTTCCTAATGTTCTCTCAAAGACAACATGAATCTTAACAAATTTAAACTATGACATAACCCCACACTTTCCCAGTCTTTTTATTATTGCCTAAAGTTTTAGTTTTACTTATTTTTATACACAGATTATGTTTTTTATAATGAATAGCCAACTAAATTCACCATCATGTTATACCTATCACTTGGTTTCTTTGCTTCCTGTTTCTTATATCCCGTTCTTTCCCTCTGGTATTTTTTTTTCTCCTTAACAAAAAAATATCCTGTTATATGTCAATTATATTTCAGTTTAAAAAAGGAAGAAAAGGAGAATTTGGCAGGATCCCCATCCTCCATGGAACTTGTAAACAAATAAACAAGTAAACAATTTAAAAAGCCACCTTCCTTCCTGTTTGATTTGTCTAACAGTAGTATTTGCCTTATCTAATATGTATATTTTATATGCATAGATATAATTAGAGGTCTTGGCCTTGATACTCAGACATCACAAACATTCAGATCTACCCAAGTCTTTTGGAATGCTATTTAGCAAGTATTATGTATGGTCACACACACACACACTCACACACACACACACACACACACACACTCAGAAACTTAAAAAGCTTCAAACAGATATGCCTCCCAAGTAAACTCCTAGAGCCCCTCCCTGTCTACTTTATTTGCTGATGTTTCCAACTCAAAAAAAAAATCTTTTTTTTTTAATGTTTATTTTTGAGAGAAAGAACGAGAACAGGGAGGTTCAGAGAAAGAGGGGGATAGAGGATCTGAAATTGGCTCATCACTGATAGCAGAGACCCCTACGCGGGGCTAGAACTCACTAATGGTGAGATCATGACCTGAGCTGAAGTCTGACCCTCAACAGATTAAGCCACCCAGGTGCCTCCCACAAATCCTTTAATAAATCTTTTAGTGGTGATCTGCATGTGGTAAATCCTATTAATCTTTGAAACATCTAAAATATTTTAATTTTTTACTCTATTGAATGCTACTTTTGTTAAGTACAATTTCTGTTTTCATAAGTATTTTGTAGATATATCTGCTGCTATCCAACATATGTTGTTGCTGATGAGAAGTCTGCCAATATTCTACTTCTCATTCCTTAGTAGGAAATGACTGTGGTAGGTTTTAAGATTGTCTTTTTACCCTTGATGTTTGCAGTTTTGCTCAAATGGGACAAAAATGGGTTTATTTATTTTAATTGCTTGGTGGTTGGCATGCACCTTCATCTAAAAACTCAGGTCTTTTTACAATTCTGAAGAAATGTTATCTGCTACCTCTTTAGTTGTAACTTCTCTGCTATGTGTTCTATTTTCTTTCCATGTAACTCTCATTCGTTGTATGTTGGGACTCTCAATCGTAGCCTCAATAACTCTTAATTTCTATGTGAATATATACACATTCATACACACATGTATCTTTATGCCTTGGAGAGAATGCCACAGTATCACCTTCAAGTGTATTAACTCTCTTGTATCAACTAGTGTATAGGGTTTATAAGCCTATGGAGCTTAACTATCGAAATATATATTTATGTTCATTACATTATTGATATATTTTTGTTTTATTTCTCAATTTTTGGCTCATAAATTCATGTGTTTTACAACTTATATTACTATTTCTCATATCATTGAGAATCCTAACTATGGTTGCATTCAATTAAAATGTTGCAAATTTTAACATGAAGCCAATGGAATATGGAATGAAGTCATTTTTGTTATTGATTTTTTGCTCATTGTCTTTCTCAACATTATTTTTTTTCCATAAGTTTTGTAAGAATGGCTCATTTTGAACTTGAACCATTGGCTGATCCCCAAGGCTGTGTCTCAGTGGACAGAAAATTCTTTTGAGCTGCCCCTTTGAGACAAGATGACATTCACAACACTAATTGAAGTGTATTAGCTCTAACCCCCTACTCTAATGAAGGCACTGAACATTTTTATGACCATGCTCACCACCAGTATTAAACCACTAGTCGTTGGTCTAGAGGTTTATTCCTGCTCACTTTTTTTTTTCAATATCACTGTCCAATTTCTGCTCCATAAATAAGTTCATTTTGATCTTTTTCCATATATAAGTCTTCTGCTCGCTTTATTTATTTATTTATTTTTCTCTTGCTTAGCACTGACCAGAGAATGTGCTGGTTCTATTTTGTTAACATTCCTCTCTTCTTAGCTTGATTATCTGCCCTTCTCTGTCCCTATACTTCAAAAGGGCTGAATCGTACACAGTCTGTTACCTAAGATCCTTGGATTTTTTCCAAGGCAGGCACAAGGAGCTCAGAGAGCAAAACAGAAAGAATTTTTATCTTCCTTGTTCCCACTCTGCCCCGAACTGCATTGCTGTCAGGGGCTGTATCCCTCCATGACTAAGCCTCCATCGGCTCCTGTCCAGAAGCCCCTCTTCACAGGCTTCCGTTTTCATGATTTCATAATTTCTTCCTCTCCTTCCTTTAGGGTTGGGGTGGTAATAACTTCCCCTGCCTCAGTGTCTACAAGCAATTCCTTAATTTTAGTCTCTGTTTTGAATTTATCTGAACCGGATTCTGCTTCCTGACAGGACTGACACACGGAAGGTATGACAACATTTTCAAATAATATTCCATCTTGACAAGAAGCCCCTTGGTGTCACCCTTAACCACCTCCAAAGTGGCTGAGCACATTACTGTGTTTGGTAGCTTATGAAGACACACGTGTTACATAAGCCCGGCAGCATTTGACAAACATCTCAGTATTTGAGAGCATAAATACATACTTCTTTCTGTAACAACAGGGTCAGTTGTTACCAAAAATAAGCTTGGTTTGATCTGGCCCTGTTTGACTAAATGTGGCTTCCTCGCATATACAGTCCATATCCAATTTCAAATACAACCCCAAAGGAGGCACTTTTGAATCACTGCCACGCCACTCTTCTAATTATTACTGCTATTGTTCTGGGTAAGATATTTGGAAATCCAGGCACACTCTAAATTAGCTTTCCATGGGGTGAAGGATTAGAAAATTAAATGCCCAACAGACTCCCTACAAGAATTTCACCTTCTGAGGTGTTCCAGGAGTTTCCCTAACAAAATTGAAGAGTGTCAACATTTACCTCATGAAACGAATGTTCTATTTCTTAAAGCGCGGCTACATACTCTCCTGTTTGACACATTCATCAAATCCCATAAGGCCGTTGACGGCAAACAAAATTATAATGGCATCTTGTCATTTCACACCCATCACAAAATCAGAAACTGGCAGAAGGACAAAAAGATCTTTCCTGGGGTGCGTGGGTGATAATCAGCATGTCTAAAGATATCCCAGTTCCTGAGAGGTAACTCCTTGATTATACACATTCACATTCGCACAGCACACATACATGGTTACACGTTGTTTTGAATATCTAATTGCTCATCTTTGGTTCATTCTTATGTGAAAATTTCCGTATGGAAATAAGCCTAGTTAAGATTTAGCATGGGGAATAAAAACTTACAAGGAAAACAAGAGAATAGTTTTTCACCGAAGGGGAATGGATATCTTATTTGGGCACAAAACTGTTCTTTTTCTGATGCAACATCAGATGACAAATAGGGAAGGGGCTATGAAATGTATTCTGCCGCAGGCTTTTATTCAATTAGATCCAATCAATTTACTTTGAGTCCTTATCTATGTCCACATACTGACGTAGGTCATGGAGATTCAAAGACAAGCCAATTCTAGTTCTGCCCTCAAGCAGTTTATGAATTGATGTACTGACTTCAAACTCTCATAGGCATTACAATACTACTTGAGAATAAATGGATATAATTAATTCTGATTAGAACCTTCAAGTTAAGATCCATATAAAAATTAACAGTGGTGACGGTCTTATGGTGTGAAATTATTTCAGTAGTAGAAAATGTCAGACTGAATATTGGTCCGAGACCAATTCTGGAGGCTAGTATACCTAAGGACATGGGGACATAACAGGACATCATGTGTCCTGGGAATAAAGAGCTAATTTGAACTTCAGTGTAGCATAGTGATTCGGTGCAGGCATATTGGGCTCAGACAGACATGGGTGCCAACATTGGTTCTCCCACTTATTATAAATGTAGTAAATCCCACACCCTGATCACTGTATCTGAAAATGCAGAAAAGAATACTATCCAATTTAGAGGGCTGCAATGAATATGGAATGGAATACTGCAAGTAGTGTGGTTAGCACAAAACCTAGTATACATATAAAATTCCATAATGTAAAATATTTCTAGGGCTTAGACTGCTTGGGTGGGTTTTGGGTCATAAAGTTGGATAACAAGTTGCAAAGTTAGAGTGGAGTCAGACAGGGAAACCTTAAAAGACCTCAGGATACTCATCTGTGCATGCACCCAGTTTAATTCAGTGCTAGAATATTTTATTGAATATAATCCCATAAATAATCAAAGATTTTATGTCTAGAGAATTCAATATCTTAATAATCTTCCCTACAGACATGAAGCTTCAAGAGAGAATATTTTTGTCTCTGTGCCACTGCATAACTGGCTAGGGAAATTCTGGAATAAATCAATAAATTTTCAAAAAAAAAGAGTCTTTAAATAAAGAAAGCATCTTGTGTATAGAATAAGTAGAATAACAAACATTCTCTTATGCTCAAAAAGAATTAGCTTGCTCATCTTGGGAAGTTCAAAGAATATCCGTAGCCACTCTTCCTGGAATTACAAAATAAGTTGCTTTCAGTTAAAGGAATTTAAGGGGTGAGGGATAGGAGAGGAGGCATTTCATTTGCTAATAGGAGCACATGAGATATGCAAGCCACCTGATATAATAAGGACTCTGGAGGTTGGAAGGCACAGAGCACCTCCCATTATGAGTTATGCCTCAACTTCCCCTTGGGCAAAATGATCTAATTGCCTTGAAAAGCTGACATTTGATGATTCTCTATTCCCCTTCCTTTCAAAGATTCTTTTCTGCCAACAAGATTTTATAGAATTCTGGACCTCCACAGTGGCATATGTTCTCTGTATTGCTGTCGATGTTTGCTTTTCTACCAAGAGAAACAAGTAGAATCATTGGAATGTTCCATCCTTCTCCACTTTCTCCAATGAGCATGCCCATATTCTGAGGGGGCACAGGTGGCCGTCTTTGTTGTAAGAACTAAGCATTTTTTGCCATGTTTTCCTGCCTCCCTCAAGGACAAAGATTTCAGTTTCTTCTGAAGCACTAGGTGGGACTCATAAGGTCTGTGGTTCCATGCCAAAGGGTTGATTCTTCATCATCATTTAAAAAAGAGCATCAAAAAATGTCAAGTCTTGACCATTCAAGGAAAATATATATTTTCCTATTCAAGCGAAACCTTTGGGAGACCATTACACTTTGAACAACGTATCTCTTTTTTTTAATAGATGTCTTTATTATTACTGGAATAATTAGCTTTAGGTTGTTGTTTAGTTTGTTTTTATCAAAGGAAGATAACAAAGAATTAACATGAGTGCAGTAAAGTTTGCCACAAACCCCCTTCTTTCTGTTTGAAATGACACTAACTTAGGTAACATACCAGGAGGACTTTACAGAATATCTGGGTATAATTGAAAGTGAGCTGAGATAGTATGTATAGAATAAAAGATGCTATATGCAAAGAAATAAAATCTTATTAAAATAAAATTCTCCACTCTGAATGTTATCCTATTCCCTTAGTAAATTCTGCATCTTAATTTTCCAAGCCTAATATGACATATGTACTTATGAACGTGCTGGAAAATATGGTTTGGAGTTAAATTATATGTAGTGTAAATATTTTTGCATTAACTTGATCACTCAATTATTTATTAATTCTTTGCTCTGGGGAATGCATGCTCCCTGACCTCGCAAGGGAATGTGCCTCGTTTTTCACATTCTGTGACCCAGCTAGGTTAAAACTAATTCCTGTATACATAAGCTTTGTACAGGAAGTGAGTAATTTTCATTTCATCTCTGTATAAGGAATTAGTCAGATATTGGCAATGAAACACAGTATGTCATCAGTATTTAAACTGTACAAGATTTCTAACTATAAAAAGCAAACTTCTATAATAGAAGATCAGATCACAGCAAGCAAATTCCAGGTTAATACAATTTAATTGCTACACACTCTTTATTGTAAAGTATTAATACCTCAAAAATACTTACTAGGGGCAACCGGTTGACTCAGTTGCTAGAAAACACGACTCTTGATCTCAGGGTTGTGAGCTCAAGCCCCATGGCGTGTGTAGGGTTTATTTAAAAATATATATTTACTAGAATCTCACTATATGTACAGCTCCAATTAGCTACTAAGGCAATATGGGATGCAGGAAGGAAGCAGAGAATGAAATTACTGGTGTGCTTACTCTAAATTTTTGGATAATTTATTTGAGTCTAAAATTCCTAAAGTGTAGAAATAGCATATTATATGGAGTTAAGAGCATGCCAAGTTTTAAAAGCTCCTTATTACCTATGGCTCTGGACACATTACTCAGCTCTATTTCTTGATATATTCATCTGCAAAATGAAGGGAATAATAACACCTATTCCTTAGGTTTTTGGAAGAATTAAATGAGATGATCAGTGTAAAGCATTTAAAAAGTTTCAGATACATAGTAACCACTCAACAAATATTTGTTCTTACCTACTATACGTGTTTGCTCCAGCCCAGGGTATGAAAGGTATACAGCTCTATAAATGTATTTATTGTTCCATAAATAGTGAAGGAGCCATCATAAGAAAAGAGACTAGGGGTGCCTAGGTGGCTCAGTTGGTTAAGCGTCCGACTTAGTCTCAGTCATGATCTCACGGTTCATGGTTCGAGCCCTGCCTCGGGCTCTGTGCTGACAGCTCAGAGCCTGGAGCCTGCTTCCGATTCTGTGTCTCTCTCTCTCTCTCTCTCTCTCTGCCCTCTGCAACATGTACTTTGTCTCTTTCTCCCTCTCTCTCTCTTTCTCTTTCTCTCTCTCTTAAAAATAAATAAAACATAAAAAGAAAACAAAAGTAAAGAGACTAGGAGGAAAAGAAAAATAAAGATCAAGAGGAAAAGGAGAAATATTAAAACATCCAAAAATGTTGGCCCTGCTCTCAAGTAATTTATATTCTCACTAAGGTAACAACGATACCTTAGTAGAATCAATTAAAATATAGTGAGGTAAGACATAATGGTACTCACTCTAAATATTAACAGTTTCAGAGAAAGGAAAGAACAAATGAGCTGGAATTTCCAGAAAAGACTTCTTGAAGAAGTTGACCCTAGTCAAGTTGACCCTATAATTTCCATGGGTAAGTGGCAGAATAGTGCTTGCTTTTCTGCATCTTCCACTTCTTCTGAGATACAGAATCAAAATATACTGAATTATATCACTCAACTGTTTTCACTTGGTTAAGCCATCCAAAGATTTCTCTTCTTATTTGTAAATGGAAGTATTACATTGGTGGCGTAACTTCCTAGAGAAGGAAGTAGGTTCCTGTTTTCTCAGAATCCCAACAAATGATAGTGTTGGATCCTTTGTGCCTCAGTGTAACAATAATTCTGTGCCCAAATTTTCAGTTTAAAACAGTAATGACTTCAAGTTGAAGGCAAGTGACACCCCGACAAGTTCCCCATGACCTCCAGAGATGAACCTATAGTTTCATTTTAGTATTTTAGTCTTCAACAGACGTGTGTGTGATTTTTCTGCCACCGTAAACTGAGTTTTTTGTTTCTTTTTTAATTTTATTACTGTGAACTAAGTATTGTCTGCCCAGCTTTTCCTTGTTCTGGGAACTACCCCTGCCTAAGCATATCCACTTGTGACAGGAGTGATTCTTGGCGGTCTTGTTCCTACAGCATGATCCTGCATCCTGGTTTCAGAGTGATGATTGAGCCAAAGATCCAAGGACGGCATCCATTTCCTTCCTAAGAATTTGAAATAGGGACCCAAAGAGACAATTTCTCTTTTAAGGTCTGTCACCTAACCTGACATACATTAATGCCATAGCTGTACTTGTCATGTTTTTCACCACATGAACTTGACACTCACAAAGCTGGGAAGAGGGAGGTGGACGAAAATACAAGAGCAAATGAGAAACAAAAGAAAGTCCCCTTGTCTTGGGTTCATTTCCTTCTTCAGACTCAGCCTCACCTTCCATTGCATTTGCTTAGGTGAGATGCCCCTGCCATTATGCTAAGGGACTAAAGGAATTGTTTTTCTTGTTTATGCTATGTTGGATTAGCTTCTCTTGCTTGCAGTTAAAAAACAATACAAAACAAAAAATGAATGTCAATGATAAGGAATACAAACTTAAGATTTTTTGCTTGTATATTCCAGCTTACTTCTGATTTGAACAATATATGAAGGTCAGAATTCCAATAAAACTTCTCTGTTGGCACAGTGCAGTGAACCTACAGCAACAGAGAGAGGCTCTCAGATCATCTGGAAGGTATTATGGAATTAAGAGACCAGGTGTAGTAGAAACGAAGCTTGGACCTATTTAAAAAAAGAAGATTGAATCTAAGCTTCTACGGATAGTGACCAACTCATCCTGATTTGCCTGGGACTTTATGGGTTTCAGCATTTAATGTCCCACGTCTCAGAACTCCCAGGATCCCGGGCAAACTGGGACAGTGGTCACCATACTACCAAGATTTGACTAAAACCACATTTCCTTAAAAACAATTACCTGAGTGGCTCAGGCAGTTAAGTGTCTGACTCTTGATTTCAGCTCAGGTCATGATCTCAACAGTTCATGGAATTGAGCCCCAAGTCAGGATCTGTCCTGACAGTGAGGAGCCTGCTTGGGATTCTCTCCCCCTCTCTCTGCCCCTCCTCTGCTTGCATGCACACATTCTGTTTCTCTCCTAAATAAATAAATAAACAAACAAACTTAAAAACATTATCCTTGAAAACAATGGTCATTTCTCCCTCTTCTCTTCAATCTGGTTAGTTGAATTTAGAAGAGATTACTTTCTAGTCGCTCTCTTATTTTTTACCGGCAGGAACTGAGGCTAAGAGAGCGCCTTGCTCAAGATTGGGGAGGAATCGGGGCGCCTGGGTGGCGCAGTCGGTTAAGCGTCCGACTTCAGCCAGGTCACGATCTTGCGGTCTGTGGGTTCGAGCCCCGCGTCAGGCTCTGGGCTGATGGCTCAGAGCCTGGAGCCTGTTTCGATTCTGTGTCTCCCTCTCTCTCTGCCCATCCCCCGTTCATGCTCTGTCTCTCTCTGTCCCAAAAATAAGTAAACGTTGAAAAAAATAAATAAAAAAAAGATTGGGGAGGAATCATATTCACTTGACTCCCCAGGGTTTTTTTAATGCTATTATAACATGTTACTTGATAAAAATAAAAAAAAATAAAAAACACTCCCAAATAACTTGAAACCCTTTCTTCAGAACATTTTAAATCTGTTGAGGATGGGAGCTTGAATGTGCAGATTCTTTCAGCCAGCGCAAATGTCAAGAGCACGGGCTCCTACAGCGTAAGACCTGTGACCTCGTCTGGGCTCCACTATCTCCGCGTAACCTGGAAAAGTCCCTTACACTCTCTTACGGTGACTTACTTCACTAGTGAAATGAGATAAGCATAATCATACTTCATAGGGTTGTTGAGAGGTTTAAAAGTGACTGGGCATGGGAAAAAAATGTTTACCGCAGTCCCTGGCCCCTGTGAGGCACCCAGTTAATGTTCGCTATTACGCATTATTTCATTCGGTCTGATATTTACCATCACCCTGTGACGTAAGAAGAGCAGGACGCTACAACACTGGTCCGCGGTTGAGAAAATCAAGAATTAGGATGAATCGAGGGAACATATCTGGAAAGTGACGACAGCTCCTGTCCTTGAAATCCAGTTCTGACTTCAGGTTCAGGACCTGTTTCTCCACACTTTATGCCCATTTGCATAAAAGCTTAGGAATCCTACGTGTTTTGTTTGTTTTTATTTTTTAGGAAAATAAGACTTTAGTAATGGCCTTATTCAAATAATGCCAAAGAAATGAAACCAAATGTAAAAAGAAATTCACCTAGTTTTTTTTTTTTCATTAGATGCCACGATCTCTGAAAAGATTCATAAGATTGAATTTTTCACTTTTTAATCTCTGTTGGGAATTATGAGGAAATAGCTATTGTCACTTCAATTGCCAGGAATTATTCAAAATGAGTCACCATATGGACATAAAACATTATCTGGGAACCAAAGAATATGCTACTCAGAACAAACAAAATAAGTCATGATACTACTTATTAAAAACATATTCATTGAATTTATTTAATATAAAACCATGACTTTCAAGTGAACAAAATTTATACAAGTAGTGTTTTGAGGAGATAACTGGTATAGGTGTTGAGTGTTCATTATCAGAATTCCACCCCCCCAGAAAAGCTCACACTTCAGAAATCATTTAGAAAAATATAGAGGAAAGATCAAAACAAATTACATGGTGGGAATTCACATGTGTTTTTGGCTTTGTGATTTGTCTGAGTGTATGGAAGAAATCTGATTTATGAATTTACAAGACCCAATCAATAGAGTTTATGCTGCCAGTAAATTTGTTTGTAACAGTTTTAATTGAGTGCTTTTTATCCTTCCATATAGCCCATACCATCTTTGGGACGACCGATATAAATCTTTCCAGCAAAACAGCAAGATAGAAGTATGCCAATATACAGGACATAGGAAAGCAAATCTTTTATCCCCCTCACCCTATACAGAAAATACTTTGCAATCATGTTATGCATACAAAATAGATTATTTAGTTATGAAATCAGAGTAGTCATAATTCCTTATGAATAGTATGCTAGGAAAAAAACCTCCCTTTTATTTTGGAATAAAATTTTTTGATATGCATAGCTTTCATGTATTATCTTTTCTATTTCCCTAATCATCATCTACTTTGCCACCAATTTACTGTTTACATTTGCACCAAAAAAGCACGGAAGTCCTTAGTCATTGTGCAAGGACACGGCATTGTATCTTTAGTTCATTTTATTATTTTACAAATTTTATGTTGGGTTAAATCATTTCATTTTTATTTTAAAAATGTTGTTTCTTATATATATTAACTTTTTAAGTTCACAAATTTTTTTGGTTGCTTGTTTTTAATAATCTCCTATGTAGATAGTGCTGTGTTAGGCATTGATAAGAGTGACTCATGGCTGGGCAGGTTAGAAGGTCGCATCTGCACATTGAATACTATCCGTAGATCTCTTTAATTTACTATCAGTAAGGGATCAAAGTGGCTTTATTTGCAGTAGATTTCTAATTATTTATCCATACATGATGTTAGCATGACATTTTATTTTATTTTAACTTTACTAATATGGTAAGCAAAAAGTAGTACCAAATTGATGCTTTTTAAAAAAAATGTTTAATTGTTTTCAGGTTTATTTATTTTTGAGAGAGAGACAGACAGAAAGAATGCCAGCAGGGGAGGAGCAGAGACAGGAGACACAGAATCCAAAGCAGGCTCCAGGCTCTGAGCTGTCAGCACAGAGCACGACTCGGGGCTCGAACCCACAGACCACGAGATCATGACCTGAGCTGAAGTCGGACGCTTAACCGATGGAGCCACCCAGGCGCCCCTAAAAAAATTGTTTTTTTAACGTTTATTTATTTTTGAGAGAGAGACAGAATGCGAGTTGGGGAGGGGCAGAAAAGGTGGGAGACACAGAATCCGAAGTAGGTTCCAGGCTCTCAGCTGTCAGGACAAAGCCTGTTGCTTCCGAGGCTTGAACTTACAGACTGTAAGGTCATGATCTGAGCCACCCAAGGCACCACTGATGTTTTTTGTTTGTCTGTTTAAGTTTATTTATTTATTTTGAGAAAGACAGAGAGAGCAGCAGGGGAGGGGCAGACAGGGAGGGTTAGAGAGAATCCTAAGCAGGCTCTGCACTGACAGCTGCACAGAGCCAGATGTGGGGTTTGAACTCATGAGCCATCAGATCATGACCTGAGCTGAAACCAAGAGTCGGAAGCTTAACCGACTGAGCCACACGGCACCCTGCCCCTGATGTTTTGTTTTTGTTTTTTGAGGTTTTTTGAGCTTTATTGAGGTATAATTGAAAAGATCGCATGTATTTAAAGTATACAGCTGATGAGTTGATATTTGTATACATTATGAAATGATTATGACAAACTAACACACTAGAACCTCACATAGTTAACGATTTTTTGTGTTTGGCAAGAACACTTCAAATTTACTCTCTTAGCAAATTTCAAGTGTACAATACAGTAATATTAACTATAATCACTATCCTATACCTTAGATGCACAGAAATGACTAACCTAAAGCTGAAAGTCTATATCCTTGACCTACATCTCCCCATTTTCTCCACCACCCAGCCCCTGGCAACCACTATTCCACTCTACAATTAGATTGGGTTTTGTTTAATTTTATTATGTTAATTTTATATGTTTATTATTCACTTAATAATGCTCAATAAAGTTCAATAGGATCACACTTATTTGTATCAGACAGGATCTTGTAGTACCTAAACAAAAGTAAAACAACAACAAAAAACCCTCTTTACCTTCCTATCGAGGCTCCAGCTAATTCCGCCTTTTAGTGCTACCTTCCACACTGAAACTTCTCAAAATAAGTTCATTGATATTATCCAGCTCATCTTCCTCAATGCTTGTTCATTCTTAAATATGAAAACTAAGATTTGCCCCCTCGTTACATGAAAATACACCTGTGAAAATCACAAATGATTCCCCTGGTACGGAGCACAATATCCATTTCATCATGTTCAGCTTCCTCTGAGCAATATTTGCAAGTTTCCAACATGTAGGTTTTTGAATTTTTTTTTCCATATTTTATGATATCACACTCTTTTGATTGGCCATCCATCTAACTGGCCACTCCTTCTAGAACTCTTTTGCTTTACTTCTAAGTGTTGGAACATTCCAGGGCTTGACTCAAACCCATGTTCTCTCTTTTTCTCTCTCTCTCTCTTTCTCTCTCCCTTCTCTCTTTATCTCTACTCTCTCTCTACTTCAGTTTCATGATTTTTAAATAGTCTTTCTGTGTAATAACTACCAACTTTATATCTCAACCTTAATTTGCTCACTCACCTATAGACTTATATAAAACTATCTGTGGGATATCATTCCTTGAGTATCAAATAGGTATCTCAAACTTAAGATGTCTAAAGTAGAAATCTGAAAATTTCTTCACATTTCTTTTGTCCCTAAAGTCTTCTCGGTTTCAATTAAAATTCCTAGGAGATATCTAGTGACTCAGACCAAATCCTAGGAACACCTTTAATTCATGCCCATATACATTCCCACATCCAAGCCATCAGCTAGTTACCTCCAGCCTCCAAATTATGTCCTAAATAGATTGTACTGCAACCATCTCTCATAAGGACTAACTGGTAACTTTGTTTTCATTCTTTCTATGTACCTTTCACTTTCTGTGTAGTAACTAAAGTGATCCTTTAAAATGTAAGTGAAATAAAATTGTTCCTTACTTAAAATACTCCTTAGCTTGACTTTCTTTATCAAAATGTTAATGATGACTTAATTCTCTGAACTTATCTGGCATCATTATGCCCGGACTCACTACACTATAATTATGCTGTTTTTTTTCTTCCACAAAGTAGCTTCATTAAAGTTTCCCCAAGCAAACAACTCTGGTCTTTGTACTTTAATCATTTCAAAAATGACCCTTTGAACATCAGCTTCTGGTAATGGCATGGTTTGTACTAGACTAATTATTCTACAATTAACAATTTTAAATTCTGGAACAATATTTTTAAAAACATATTTGAAGCAGTTAGAGAGTAGCCAAAAGCAGACAGAAACTGGAGGGAGTCAATACTTACGGGAAATGCATTGGATGGGATTTGTGTTATGCAGCTTTTCACCAGATGGCACTCTCCCATAGATACTACGCTAGGTGGCTGAAGTTCAAGCAGAAAGCCATGGCCTTACTAGCCTGAGAAGTCAGTGGATAAATTTTGTGGTTACCAGAGTGCACAAAAAGAAGAACAAGAAGAAGAAGGAGAAGAAGAAGAAGAAGAAGAAGAAGAAGAAGAAGAAGAAGAAGAAGAAGAAGAAGAATATTCTAGAAAACCAAGGGATATATTGTATGAACCTCCAAAATCTATACATAAATCCTGACCTGATGCTGCACTGACCCCTGAACTTGATGCCCAGAGTTTCAATGGGAAGCAACTATTGGAAAGAATATAACACAAATTTCAGCCTCCCCTCTCCTGAAGAGACGTCATTTGGAACGTGTTTCCAGACAGGCTAACTGCCTTCTAGGACAAAAATTAATAATTTTCAGAAGATCGCAAAATCCATAGTTCCTACCAGTATTCATCTCAATGTCTACAATACAATCTAAAATGACTAGAAAAAAATATGACCTGTAGTTAAAAAGAAAACAACAATTAGAAATCAACACTGAAATTACTTAAATATTGGAATTATCTATACAGTCTTGAAAAAATATTCAAAGACAGTAAAAAAAGAATATGGTCCTAATGAATGACCAAATGCTAAATCTCAATAATAATAAGACAACACAATATAAATAAACACAGTAAATGCTGTACAATATGTACAATGTAAAATGTAAAGATATATATCATATCTGAAAAAAACATTATTGGATGGGCTTAACCAAAGAATGAAGATAACCAAAGTAAGCATCACTGAACTTAAAATTAAATCAACAGAAGTTATCCAAAATGAAGAGAAGGGGTAAAAGAAAGCAAAGCCAAACAAGGTCTTGGTGACCTGTGTGACAGTATCAGAACATATAAATATGTGTAATTGGAGTCTGAAGTAAATTAAGGAAATAAAATGGTCCATGTAGAAAATCACAGTGAATCATGAAAGGAAGAAAGAAAGAGAGAAAGAAAGAAAGAAAGAAAGAACGAACTTCAACCGAAATATCTCATACCTTACACACAAAAATTACTCTAAGTGGATCATAGGTGTGAATAGAAAATATAAAACCACAAAACTTTTGGGTAAAAAAATGAAAATATCTTCATGACATGGGATTAGACACATGAATCTTAGATCTATAACCAAAAGTTCAACCCGCAAAATGAAAAAGAAAAGAAAAAAATAATAAAATGGCTTAAAAAAAAAAGTTTGCTCTGTGAAACACATTACTGAGAAAATGAAAATACAAGCTACAGACTGAAAATATTTGCAAACTATAAATCATTTAAGGACACCTCCGAAAACCATATAAAGCACTCTCAAAATAAGAAAGCATACAATATAATTTTTAAATGAGCAAAAGTCTTGAACAGATACCTTATCTAAGATTACAGGGATGGCTAGTGAGCACATGTAAAGTTGTTCAACATCATTAACTATTAATGTTAATAGTAAATAGATGTGCTAATTAAAACCCCTAGATGATAAAATTATACACATATTAGGTTGGTTCATCTGGATAATACCAAAGTATTGCTTGATAATATCAAGATGAGGATACAGAGGATACTAGAATGCTTATACATTGTTGGCCAACCAGCAATGATACCACTCCCCTAGAGCTAGTCTGGCAGTGTTTTATACAGTTAAAGACACCCTTACAAGATCACTGTTCTTGGGTGTTTAGACTAGAGAAATGAAAACATGTTCACACAAAAATGGGCACATAAAATTTTAACAGCCACGCTATTTATAATCATCCCAAGCTGGAAACAACCCAAATGGGTTGAATGGGGGAAAAAAATGTGGTAAAGTCGTATGTAGAATGCTATTCATTTATAGAAAGGGATAAGGTATTGATACATCTCAAATGCATTATGCTAGGTGAAAGAGACCAATCCCAAAAGGTCACATCTGTTTTACTCATTTATAAGTTTATTTGTATGACATTCTCAAAGAACACAGACGTATAGAAAGAGGCTTAAGGGTAGACACATGGAGGGAAATGTCGCTATACCTAAGTAGCATGAAGGAGCTTTTGACGGTGATGTAAGAGTTTTGTCTCTGATTGTGGTGGTTATACAAATCTATGCATGTATTAAAACTCATACAATTCTACATCAGAAAAAAAAGACCATTTTAAAGTATGACAATTTAAAAGTAAAATTTTTAAAAAAAGGAGGTGCCAGACCCCATCTCCTTAGGAATTTGTAGTTTTTGAATAGTCATGTTACTAGAAAAAAAAAACACTGCACATAATTCTTATGAATTCTTATGAATTCTATAAAATAGGCCTCAAAATATCTAAAAACATGACCTAAACAATGATAGATGCTCGCTTGCCTAACATTCCCTTGTTTCAAAAAAACAGACTTATTTTATTTTGTTTCAAACCATATCTTAAACAAACCTCCTAATATTAATTGTCTATTTCCCCAGGAAGGCTGAGACCACAACATATGAACATGGCCTCAAATCGTTTAAGCCCCTTCTGTTTTACTTTGCCAGAATTTCATAGTGCAGAAAGACCATTACTGATCCTGGTTATATTAGCTGGCATGGTACAAAGTCCTAGACAAGTTTCACTAATATTTGATTGTTGATACAAAAAACTTCCTGGACTGTTTAACAAAATACAGACTCAGTTACAAAGCCAATAGGAGATCCTTGGGAATTTTAAACGAGGATGTGCCTGTTTCATAAAATGAGGCTGATTCTGTGAATAATATTATTAAAGGTCAGTGCCACAGCTGTGCATTTGATGAGCAGCTGTATGAGCTACCAAGAACAATGGGCTATCTGATTGGCACCGGACTTGGCCGTGCCAGCAGTTAGGGTGGAAGGATTTTGAACGGATTTAGAACAAGTAGCTACTGGGCCCGGCTGTGGACACCCTAACTGTTGGAGAGTCTAAAGCAAGAGGAACAACTTTTGAGAATAATATAGACATCCTTTGGAGACCAGGGTTGAATTGAAGAAAGAAGAACAGAGAATGTTTCTAGAGGCAACACATACGGTCTTTGCAAAAACAGTAACCAAACTTAAATTTTTTAGGTTTAAGAATATCAAAGTGGAATGTTTTTGACAGCATTTATTGAAATGGTGGAAAAATTCACACAATCCCACTTTCAACTGGCAAGGTGACACTTCAGTCCTATTTACTTAGATCTCGAATTTATCTTAGATTTCTATGAGCCCAGGGTAACATGGTAAAATTTCTTCTCAGGAGTATGATTGGAAAATAAAGGAACATATGATGTGTTGTTCAAGTAAAACAAGTGAATCAGCAGCCTAAAAAGCACGTGTGTGGTTCTTATTTATAAATAGCTTTTTTTTAGTCGCATTTGTCATTATTTGTAAGACCACCGTGTGTGTATGTGTAATAATTTTAGCATTGTTCTTTAAATATATACAATACCAAATATGGAAAAAACCCTCTCACTGAGATGTTTCAATGCCAAAACTTACTGTTTCATCTTGCCTTGATTATAGACAGCTTTCCTTTTCTACAATTGTTTCTGTCAATTACATCACCACCATCTTTTTGCCTTTTTTAAAACTCATTTAACCCTTGTCATTATAACAGACACCTTTGCACTTGAACTGTACCATTGGTTCTTTCGGCTGGCTTACCTTACAAATTTTTAACATTCCAGCCTTTATAACTGCTTAAGCCAATTCCTTAAAATAAATCTCTGTCTCTTTGTCTCTCTATCTGTACACACACACACACACACACACACACACACACACCCTAATGGTTCCATTTCTCTGGAGAACGTTGACCAAAACAGTTACCATTCTGTAAGAGATTGACTATGAATGTAGAAGAATGATCAACAAAATTAGGCAGCCCTGCCCAAACAAGTTTGTTCTGAAAGATGTTAGATTCTATGGACAATGTGATTGAATATCTAACACCTTGAGTTTACCCATAAGCACCTACCAGTAGTATGAGAACTTTAGATGGAACAGTCTTGGTGTAAACTTTCTTCACTAAATTCGAATTAAAGTGAATGAAAATACATATGTTTGACATCCAAACAATAGTAATCTGTATTTTTGAAGGTAGAATGCAGAGAAATTTTCTTTATAACAGTATCTCTTGCACCAAAACATTAATTCTTTTTCACTGCTCCTTATGTCTGTTAACTAGCAAAACTCGCTTAATTCACTTACTATTGTTTCATATTTAGGCAAAAACCAAATGGCTCAATCTTCTTTCTTCCACTGTGTATCATTCCATTAAATGAAAACATGTGTCCAACTGCAGAAACCAAGCATTGGGAATGTTTGTTTTCTGAAAGCCCTTCAGGACGTTGAGAAGGGAGAGTTACAGCCAATCATACTTACAGATACATGCTTTGGTCTTCTAGTCATCGCAAACTTTCTAGATTTCTCTTCTTTCCTTCCTCCTCACCTCCTCACACTCACACACACATACCCTCTAAATCATTTCCAGGACATTTTATGTCTCCAGATCATCTAAAAAGTGGGTAATAAGGCTGAACTTTACTTCTGCAGCCCAAATATCTCTTCAGCTGGCAAAACAAAAGGAGGGTCCTGCTAGCCATAATCTTTACTAAGGCAAAAAGGATTTTATATCTTTATAACTTAATTTTCAGGTATAAAACATAAACTTCTTAATCATTTGGTGAGTTTCCTGTGTTTTTTTTCCCTCTGGCCCTCTTCATCGAATGCTTGTGTATTTCTGCTGGCTTCCCCAAGTTTTCTTAGCTTTCATATCAACTGATTATTTCTTGGGCCATATGATTTTTATACTTCAGAAATGTCTATTTTGTTAACTAGCATTTTATTATGTGCCGTCTGACAATTAATGTTATAGTAGTCAATGATCGGATTTTTTCCACTACCTACGTTGTCAGTATGTTTAATTTTTTATACTTTGCAGTTATTCACACGTTTATTCTTTATAGAACTGGATAATATGCTACATTGTTTATTTCTGCCTCTTAAATCATTACAGCCTAATGCACTGGTGAGTAAAGCTTTCTTTTCAGCTTCTTAGGAGATTATTCTAAACACAGTTGGCTCCTGACCATCCTCCACTGTGAAGATTCGAACAAGAAGAAGACTGTCTCAGCCTGCAAGTGGAGTTCTCAGAGGCACAGGGCATTGGCATCTGTTGGGGACACAGACCATAAGCTAGAAATACGTCTGCTGGAGCTAAACTGGACGAGAATAAGAGTCAACTTTTAAGTTGGCTGATCATTACGATAAAAGAACTGACTTATATTTTTATTCTTTTGAGAAGAAGAATGAGCTGGGATCCTGGCCCACTTATCCTGAATGATTACATAATGCGCAGTTATCAGTGGTAATAGAGAATGAAGATGAAGAAATTCTCAGGAAATCTCTCTGCCTCATTTTAGGCATAATTTAAATGTCAATGATAAGAAATATTTAATCTAGTTTTACTAAAGTCTTTTCTTTGGAACATTAATTCTGTTTTATGTCCTGAAAAAAAAAAGAAAAGAAGAAGAAAAAAAACTCTCTAGAGAAATAAGTTTGGGAAATGCTGGATTCAACAGAGTTTAAAACAGTTTCTTTATTGTAGGACAGCTAGAAGCCTTTAATACCCTAGTGTGCACTGTGAATTTCTAAGAAGGGGGATATGATATGCAACATTTCTCCAATGTATTGGGTTTAAACACCTTTTTTTTCCCCCAAGAAGATTCTCAGAGAAGAATTTTATAGGTGATACATTGATAAATGGTGCTTAAATCAGAATTGGTAATAGATAGAAAGTTTCTATGATTGCATGAAGTCTTCTTTATCTTCCTCGATACACCTGCTAAAAGAGCAAAATTCCTAAGGGCAAGTAAACATATGGGAGGAGAAATCAAAAGTTCTGGGTAATCAGTCTGCAAATGCTTCAGAGTGAACCATACTTTTAGTAATAATTGGTCTCCAGATTGTTCTGCAAATATGCAGTTTACAGGAAATGTAAATCAGCTCATGCCCCTACCAAACACCTTTTTAAAAGTAAACTGCTACATCTCTTAAGCAGTAATACTTTCTTCTGTCTCTCCAAGCTAAGGGTGCCTTCCACCAGCATCCAGTCTGCTAGTGGCTGGGAAGGGGTCCAGCAGAACCATGGGTGAGCACTTCCTTACTCAAAGCGAGTGATCACATTGATTAGTAGCTGCTCTGTAGGAGCTGGGAGACAGATGCCTTGTTCTAATTACAGTTTTAGCACCTTCCACTCCATATTTCCCTGCTGCTGAGGGTGCTGTGAAGTCTTTGCAGATGCTTATCATTATCTGTTAAACTCCATTTTGAATACAAAGTAGTATTATTACCTCACAGGAACTCAAAGTACAGCATAAATTCACATGGTGCAGTCACAGATCTCACCTGAGTAATACAAAGGAGACTATTTGTTAGTCCCTTGTTGACGCAGAGACATTGAAGCCTCTGTTGGCTTCATTTACCTCATACGGCATCATGATGAGGACAAAGATCACACTTGAGATCCTTCCTAGTGTCTACATTCAGTGATCATGAGAAAGTAGAGGGATCAATGAGACAGGCTGAGTAGAGAGCTCTGGTCAGGGACCTAGAGTAAGCCCTGGCATTTCACGCAGAAAGCTCTTCTCAGTGGGCTTCCACTGGACCTCTTGTCTGGCTTTACAGTTTCATGTTTCCCTTTAACTTCTTGTGAATGCTGGTGTTCTTTTTCTAAATCAATCACTCTTTCCCCGCTAAACACTCTCCACTGCAACTCTAATCCACTCCTGTAGCTCTAGCTGTCAACTCTAATTGGAGAGCTTACAAAATTGTGCCTAAACCCCTGGCTTCACTCATGAACTACAAAGTCATATTTTTATCTTCTTGGTGAACATCTTCACATGGATATTCAACTGATGACTCAGATCAGTACATTAAAAAAAAAAAATGTTTCCATCTCCACTCTCCTAAGCTCATCTTTTAAAGAAAAAGTCTTTATGTATTTCATGTATTTGTCCTGGACTAAAGATTATAAAGTAGACCACTTATTCAACAAATATTTATTGACAGCCAATTAAAGAGAAGAAATTGCCCTAGAGGTGGGAACATATCAGCGACAAAAACAGGAAAACAATCTCATCCCTCCTGAGCTTGTATTCTACTGGATTATGCCAGAAAATAAGCAAGTCAAGCATATACTATGTCCTAATGTAATAAAGTTAAGGGAAAAAATTAAGCAAATGAAAAGACTCAAAGGTGAGCAAATGTTTGATATGTTTTACAAATAGCAAAGAAACTTAATGGGACTGAAGCAGAATGAACCAGGAGAATACATTAGTTCAAAGATACAGTGGGATTAGATGACGCATTACGGTTGTTCTCAATCCAGGTGGTCCTTTAGACTTACTTAAGAAGATATTTTTTTTTAATATTCACTAAGTCTTGTTAATTTAGGATCTCTGACTATGAGGCCCAGATAACTGGCCTTTTAATCTTTCAAGGTGATTTTAATACATAGCCTGTGTCAAGAACCATTAAAATGTGGGCTTGTTGTCTACGATAATGGCTTAATCTACTCTAGCTGAGCTAAAATGGTACAATCCTACTTTCATTTTTAAGAGATAACTGTCAGATTCATGGAAAACAAACTGTGGGTAACAGTGCCAAAGGCGTAAGTGGGGAGACAACTTGTGAGCTTTGACAATAATTCAGGTGAGAGGAGATGGTGGAGATCTGTCCTTGAGTAGAAGCAAGGGAAGGAGATCTGATGCATAAGAGAAGGGTCTGAACTTTTCTAAGATCAACAGTTTTCCAAGAAATACAGGGATAAGGACAGACAATGGGATTACATGGAAGGTTTTTCTGATTGTGTACCACTAAATTTTGGAGTGTTTCTAAGTTCCCTTCTTTCATGATGTAGCTCCTAGGTTAAGAAAAGTCTTGCCTTCCAAGATGGCTTTCAAATTCTTCTAGGTTAGATGGATATACTTTTTAATATTGTGACATCTTGCTTTTTTAGTGCCAAAGTAACTTATTTCTCCTTCCACTTGCTAAGTCATCCATATGTCTCATAATTTGGCAATTTGCTAACAATTATCCTTCAAAAATAGATGATACATTGTGAGAAGTAACATCCTGTGTGAGTTTACCATGAGAAAACCATGAGTCAGATTTAATGAGTTTTCTCTCCCAGCCCAAGGGCCCTCACAAACATTCTGTCCCTTAATTCCCCAGTGCCCATTTTTCCAAGAGAGTTTTATCATCTGATTCCAACGCACTTCAATTCAAGTTGAAGTAAATCTAAATAAAAGATAAAAGAATCGTGCCTCCTGCTTTAACATGTGTTAGACTGATTATATCATTTCCAAAGGATCTACTAATAATATCCAGATGGGACTATCCCTCATGTATAACATTTTATTAGTTCATAAAAAAGTGGAATTTATTAAACTACTGATTGGATGTATGTAACAGTCCCCGGAATACTGATATTTGTGTTTACAGAAACTGCCTTCCATGTAGTGACTAAAAATAATATTTAACTAGTTTTTACATCATAAAACAACTTTTAGAAAATCCTACAATTAAGGTTTTACGTATCATTTTGTTGTGAAGGAAAATTTTTCAGTGCTTACATCTGACCGTATTATTCTTTCTCCGTGTCTGGTGTTACGGGATCAAATTAAAGAAGCCCAGATAGAAATATGGCTTCCACATTCCAGCAACCATGCAGCAGCGGGAATAGGAGAGAAGCACAAAAACCTAATGAGGTGAATGTAGCTGAAATAGTTACTGATAAAATTCCATTAATAATGAATGGAGCCATTGATAAAATTTCAGTAACACTGATAAAAGCGGTGTAAACAGGACTGTATCTGAGAAAATTCATTACAATATAAACCCCATATGGGAAACAGCTTTGAACTATTACTCTTTTAATGACTCAATACCTAAGTCAGTATCCGGCCCATGCCTCAATATATATTGTGAAGTGCATGTTGAATAGTGAATGTGTAGATAATGTTTCCTGCTTACGTGCATTAGTCTCTGGTCTATAGTTATGACACACATGCCAAAGGCTGTTTTTTTTTTCTAATTGGGGAAGCCATGTTTTTTCATCTCTCTCCTCTTTATTTAGTTTGGAATGATCATTGGCTGCTTATCTTCCAAGCCCACTTCTCCAAAGGATTCTCTAAGCTGCCCAGTATCCTCTTGACACATTCCTTTTTCTCTTAAATTTGTCAGAGATAATTTTTGCTGTTGAAAACTAGGAATCCTGACAGAGGATCCCTGTGCTCCTTGGAGCCCAGAGGAGGTTTCCTCCCAGGGATGCAGCTCGACTTACCAGCTGGGGGCCCTGCCTGTTCTTTATTGGAACTTTCTTCCCTTAGGGCAGACCTAAGGATTTGGGGAGAATAAATTGTGAATCTGATGCTAATAATAATTTATACTTTCCTTGCCACTTTTGTTCCCCACAGAGCTCAAAATGTTTTACAAACCCAGCATTTTGTTCTGTGGCTATTATTCCCAAGGATATTACACTTGAGGAGAATATGTATTTCTAGAAAAATTGCCAGTGAATTGTTACGTGTGAATAGAAACTGAAGAGAATCCTGCTTCTGACCCACAGCTAAAAGAACACTCTTTTGTTCCCTTGATGATATTAATAATCATGAGGGTGATACTTTAATGCTACATGTATGCATTAAAGAAGAAAAAGTTCTAGAACCAGACCTTTAGTTATTTCAACTACTTGGATCCTTAGATGAGGAACGAAGGCAGGTCTATTTTTTGCTATGTGCTCTATTGTTTTGACATTCTGGGATGTTAATAATCATTATTTCAATTTTTATTTTTATTTTATTTTTTTAATTTATTTTTTATTTTATTTTATTAATTTTATTTGTTTAATAATCATTATTTCAATTTTTATTTTGTTTAAAGGATATAGTATCATAATACACAATGAAAATAGCCATCTATGTTATGCCTCTATATTTTTAGAAAAATAGCACTTTTTAAAGCAAAATACAAAAAAAAAAAACCCATATAAATGTAAACTGCAGGATTTGATCCATTTGGACAACCAAGCTAGGAAATTCATTTTGGCCTCCCCTGCCCGCCATCATGCTTTCCAAATCTCCATCTTTAATTGTGTGATAAACCATAGTGTTTATAAGTAACTAACAAACTATGGATTGAATGATTTCTATAGGAGGCAGCCTCCAAGGAGGTCCCCAATGATTCCTGTCTCCTGGGTTCACACTCTTCTGTAGGTCCACTCTCTATCGCACTGTACTAGGGATGGCTAGTGTGACCAGTTACAGATGTTATAATACTTACAATGTTGTAAGTATTCCACTTCTGGGATTAGGTTAGAAGACTGCAGCTTCTTTTTCGAATATTCTTCCAGCCCTCCACCATGTTATAAAAAGCCCAGGTGGTGACGGTCTGCCACCTCTGACCCTCTGGCAGCATAGAACTGAGAAACCGAGGCCTGCCAACAGCCACATGAGTATTTTGAGCCTTGTACTGATTGCGGTTCCGGTTAACAGTCTGACCACAACCTCGCGTGCCAGAACCACCCAGGTAAGCCACTCCTGGGTTCCTGGCCCTCAGAAACTGTGAGCCAATATGCATTTGTTGTTTTCAGTTGCTAAATTTTGCAATAATTTTTCACACAACAATAGAGAGCTAATACCATCTCCATGGTGCTAATCTGATAGAAAAGTGTTATTGTAAAAATTAAAATTGTCCACGTACAGGGTGATTTGAATACAGGAGACCAAACAGGAGACGCTTCACTAGTCACCATCATCAATGATCAGTGCCTCTATCCTGAATTTCATTTACAATTTCTGTTTAGCTATTGGTGATATTGACTAAAAGTAAATCAGAAGGGAATGAAAGCAACTTTGAACATCACTTAAACAAAGTCTTGCATGCATTTTTATTGACTGCCTTAAAAACATCTTTTGGATTTAAATGATCAAAATTATTTTAGTTTTCTAGTGAAGTCTATGCTTGTAAGCAAGACTTTGAGTGTTAAGGGAGTATCTCAGGGAAATCTAAAAGATGTTCTATCAAAATCTTCAGAGTCATTAATTCTTTTGTTTTATTATGCGACAAATTAAGTGTCTTCCATGAGGCAGATACTGTTCTAGACAGCAGTAAACGAAACAAAGCAAAACAAAACAAACAAAACAAAGCAATCTCTACCTTCAAGATGTTTACATTCTGGCAAATCCTACAAAGTATTCAGGACAGATGGGCAACAAACTCTTTAGTCAATGTCAGGACTATTACTCCCATAAAGTCATGCTTCTTCATAGGACAAAATATTTGTTTATATTGTACAGAAATCTGTCTTCCTATGAGTGACATTCCCTAGTTTTAGCTTTTTCCTCTAAATGTCACGCTGTGTATCTGCACCCTTTATCAAATGTCTGCCCTTCAAATAGCTGAAAGGTGGCTCTTAGATTTCCTTGCAGTATCTCACTCACTCCCTCATTTTTTAACCAGGCTACAACGTCAGTCACTTTATATGTTTTTGAAAATCCAAATATCTGAAATTTAAAGAACAGCAATTGCTTTAGGCTAAATGGATTTTTATGTTTGTACATTTTTGCTCTGTGATAAACTCTAAAATATCCTAACATCTCATTATTAAGTTGTTCCCCTCATACCTGTTTATATGGCATGAGCTATGCAGACAGTATCTGCTTTTAAATGTTTCATTATTGGAAAATGGAATTTTAATGCATTTTAAAGATGCAGATAAAAATGCCCTCTTGTAGCCTTCCTTTGGTGGGCACAAGGTTAAAGTGCAGTCCTCATGATGCTGCCTTGTGAAGAGGCTGTTTGGAAATCTAGTAGAGTGAGAAGGACTCATTCCCTCTGCCATGAAGACATAGAAACAATGAAAAGCTGCCCATCTTTATGCTTTATCAATGGTAATATACTGCACCTTGAAGAAAGAAAAAGATGTTAAGTATATGCAGCAAAAAATGGTGAGCAGTGAGAGATGAGCAGGACAGAAAGAAAAAGGATGGCTTGTATTTAAAACATATTTATCATTTTGAATGGGATACCTGTTCTTGATGGCTGCATTCTTTGACAAGGAAGTAAAACTTGAGTATCTGGAAGTCATTGTC
The DNA here is from genome assembly GCF_018350175.1 of Felis catus. Taxonomy (NCBI): domain Eukaryota; kingdom Metazoa; phylum Chordata; class Mammalia; order Carnivora; family Felidae; genus Felis; species Felis catus. Next base: position 178,956,524 of record NC_058375.1, on the reverse strand, counting down.
AGGGGAAAAAAAGGAGATTGATCACTTTTCTTCAAAATGCAAAGGAGCTCTGAGTGCATCATTTTGGAGCTTTCCATTGTCTGTCAGTGACTCATACTATATCCAACTGTAGCTCTGCATTTTCTCCAAATTTGAGAAGACAGTGTATGACTCATTGACAGACAATAGCAAATTCTTTGCAAGATAGCAGGGGGCATGAGAAACAAACATCTGGGAACTAAGTTGTAAAGAATTAATTTAAGAGTTAAGATGATGCTGTCCACCTCCATCTGTACATTTGTTCTCCTGCAACATGTTTATTTGTTCTTCTTTAAATGGAGAAAACACACACACACACACACACACACACACACACACACACACACATATCATGTCACAGTGGAAATAATAGCTTTAGATTGCTAGCACAGCTTTCTCAATGATGTATTGCTGGGTTCACAAATTTTCCTATCATAGGCAAAGTTGAAATACGCTGAATTGTTTTTATTGTTGTTTTTAAGTCATGTACTTATATTATACATCTTTTTAAATTTAGGGATGTGGCAACTGAGTGGCTCAGTTGATTGAATGTCCAGCTTCGGCTCAGGTCATGATCTCGCAATTCTTGAGTTTGAGCCCCATGTCAGGTTCAGTGCTGTTAAGTGTAGAGTCCACTTTGGGATCATCTGTTCCTGTCTCTGCAGCTGCCCCACTTGCTCTCTCTCAAAAATAAACATTTAAATAGATATATAGATGATAGATAGATAGATAGATAGATGATAGATAGATAGATAGATAGAAAAATTAATTTAGTGATAAAAAAGAGCACTGGCAAAGAACTAAAATATAGTAGACATTTGGCCATACTGAAATACTGCTCTATAAAGACATCAAATTTTGAATTTTATCTAAATCTTAAGACTACTATTTTTATGCAATTCTCTTTATGCTTATATGTTAGTGTTTATCTTAATACATATGATTTTCATTTGATCTCAACTGAAACCAAATATTAATGCAGTCTGTTTTCCCTTTTTATTTCAAACTTATTTTACACTTTCTGAGTTCCTTTTTTCCATCTAGTTATCATATATATGTATATATGTATACATGTATGATATATATCATATATGTGTATATATCATATATATATCATATATATGTATATATATCATATATCATATATCATATATATATCATATTGATAAAATGCAATTAAAGAACCATAATTAACTAGCTTAATTCTTTTTGGAGGGTGTGAAGATAATCAATATACATAATATTTCTCTACCTCTTAATAAACTGTTGGATTTTAGTAATTAAGCTCCTTAACATCTTCAGTCAGACAGGGGTGGAACATAGCCTGGAACTTAATGATTCAATGTTTCCAGTTAATACTTTTAAAAGTGGAAGATGAAGCTCAAGCCCCATGTCAGCTTGTGCACTGATTGCAAGGAGCCTGCTTGGGATTCTCTCTCCCCTTCTTTCTCTGCTCTTCCCCTGCTCACGCTGGCTCTCTCTCTCTCAAAATAAATAAATAAACATATTTTGAAAGTAAAAGATGAAGGGGCACCTGGGTGGCTCAGCCGGTTAAGCATCCAACTCCAGCTCAGGTCATGACCTCACAGTTCATGAGCTGGAGCCCCTCATCAAGCTCTGTGCTGACAGCTTAGAGCCTGGAACCTGCTTCAGAGTCTGTGTTTCCCTCTCTCTCTGCCCCTGCCCAGCCTGCACTCTGTCTCTCTCTCTCTCTCTCAAAAAATAAATAAACATTAAAAAAGTTTTTTTAAAGTAAAAGATGAAGCTAATATATTAAATGTTTCATTTTAAGTTAGAGACACAGATATTTATCTATTTATGTATGTATGTACATATGTATGTATGTATGTATAGACACACACACACACACACACATATATATATGTGCAATATATATATTGCACTCTACAGGTCTTTTATAAAAGTCCCAGTTTTTCTTAAGCAGTGGATAATAAGAATGTTTTATCTAATAATGTGTATTAACACAGTAAAAAAAATGCCATTCATTTGTAAAGAAGTTGTTCCAACTGTTTTACCATAGCAGTTAGTCAAGAGTGTCTAATGAAAACCTATATTCCATATCACATGATGCTTATCTTTTCCTTCAATGACTTTTCTCCACACACTAGGCAGAAAGCAATTGTTTCCAGTACAGATGACTTTATGAAAATTGTTGATCCTAACGATTTTCTATGGAGAGACCCTTTTGTTGTTGTTGTGGTTCTGAGTGTATGTTTATGTGTGAGTGTGTGTGTGTGTGTGTGTAATCTGATTTTCTGAAATTACTGTGAAAACATAAAATCTTAGTGTTTTGCTGGTGTTCTTGGAAGATTCCACATCCAGACTCATGTCAATATAACTAATTCCTCCAAGATCCCTGAAAAACCAACATCTACTTCCTGTACAAACACTGCTATTTTTTTACACTTAAAAAACAGACGTAGCATCAGCTATGTTCTAGGCATTGTCTTATTGCTATAGTTATCAGGATGAATACTGTGTGTGTTCGTTCCCAGAGAGCTCTTTCTCCTTGGAGAAATAAACCAATAAGCAAATAACTAGATAATAGTATCGTATGTATCAAAATGAAATCAAATCGATAGAGTCTAAGGATAGACTCTCTCTTCCTTGGAAAGTCAGAAAAGATTTTATAGGAGAAATAATATTTGAGATGGATTCCAAACAAGTTTTGCCAAGTGGCTGAAAAATAAAGGAGAGAATATAGTCCAAGTACGCGCAGGAGAAGTAGTATAAATGTTTACAAGTATGAGTCGCATGCCAATCCAAATAAATCAAGTTTACAGAACTTATATAAGATGCATGGAGTAATTGACAGGGCAAAAGAAGACACCTGAATTCTATTTCTCTCAGGAATGTGATGGGTTGCCATGTATATCAGGGGTTGAATGTTATCCTCTAAGTAAAAGGAAACCACTGAAGATTTCCAAAGGAAAAGACATGCTCATATTTACGTTTCAGAAAAAATTTTTGACAGCAAAGTGAAGGATGAGCCTTAGGGTAAGGAAACTTGAGACATGGATTTCAGTGCAAGTGAGAGATAACTAGGGTCTGTCTTCAACCTGGAGTGGAAGTTGGGGTGGGGGGAGAGTGGGCAATAGAAAGAAACATGAACAAATTCAATCAAAGAAGTAAAGGCAACTATTCAAACATTATATGAAGAATCAAAAACTGCCTCACTATAAATTTAGTTATTAACTGTGCCTTCTGCTCTGGGATTCTTACAAAAAAATATATATATATATATATCATATATAATGATATGTATCATATATATGTACATATACATGATACATATATCATATATATGATATATATGATATATGTATCATGTATATACATGATATATATCATATATACATATATGTGTTATATATAACATGTTATATATAACATATATAACATGTTATATATAACATATATAACATGTTATATATAACATATATATATATACACGATACATATATCATATATATGATATACATGATATCATATATATACATGATATATATATCGTGTATATATATATACATATGTGTGTTATATATAAGATATGTATCATATATAAATTTAGATATATATCATATATTATATATAAAATTAAGATATATATGAAATACATTTTAAATCCAAAATTTTTAAGGCCAGATATATTTATTCTCTTTACTTATTTATAATATGTCATCATTTTTCCCTTATCTTACACTCAAATTTTTATTACTTAATTGATTCATGCTTCCTATTTATGTACTTGATATTGTATATTTCAATGTCCCATTGTCCCTGTTTCAAATATACATGCAAGGCTAACTTGTCTATTTTCTCTCTTCATCTTCCTCAGATTGTAAGCCAGAGAATTAATATCACAAAAGCAACTATGAGAAGGGTAGTTCTAGCAAATGAAATAGTCCATCTAAATGAAAGTTAACATACATCCTCATATTGGTAAAGTGCAATTAAAGAGCCATAATTAATTAGATTAGTTCTATGAGAGAATATAAAGACAACCAACATGTATAGTATTTCTCTAATTCTAAATAAATTACTTGGATTTTAATAATATAGCTCCTTAACCTCTCTCTTCAGTTATACAGAGCCAGAAAATAGCTTGGAACTCAATGATTCAATGTTTTCAGTTGATACTTCTAAAAGTAAAAAAAAGAAAAAAATGAAGCTAACATATTAAATGTTTCATTTTAACTTAAAGCAACCCAGTTAAACTGTCACAGAGTAGCATTTTTTGGCAGATAACTACCTATGTAGCAATTGTATGAATTTTTAAAAATTAATTTTAACTTATTTTTCCTCTGTATGTCTCCATTTTACGTTCCTTCTTAGGCCAAGACTCCTCTACTTGGCATGATTTTTTTTTTTTTTTTTGCTGGTCAATGACTGAAGTTGTATTTATCATATGTCTTCCTGACTTTTAAAAATCGATTCCTTACTTGGGAATACTGGACTGACTACTGCCTAGATAATTATCCAAGAACACTGTTGCCTCTATATGCATCTGCAGTCCTTAGGCAAATGAGAAAATGTAAATGCAACTTTCAGAGTTTCGCTTAATATGGGCAGCTGACACTTCTGGGGATAAAATATAATTGCTATCCTCATATACACTCATCATTAAACTAATAATACTGTTATCTCTCAATCGTTGTTGATAAAGATGACTGTACTAACATAGACGTGTAGTTTTTGTCTTTGATTATGGCTGCGAGAAAGGCACAGAAGTTTTCATTTCAAGGGAGCAATTAGAGAAATGCACGGAATCTTAATTTCTCAATGTGCTCAATAGCAAAGGAGGACATCTGGCTATAAGCAGACCAACATGCAATCAAATTAACATTATAAGAATACCACTGGCGATTCCTATTTTCTTCCCAACACAAACTATTTTTGAATTCTTTGTAGTTTAAAATATGACCATTTTATATAGATTTTCAGCCAAGAATTCATTTCCAAAGAGCATTAAAGTCTTAATCGTTTTTGAAAAGTGACCGTCTTTATTTCTCTCAACAGGTCCGGGTAGGATTGGCCTAGCAAAGTGCAGTTGTCATGCTGAGGCTTCTATAGCACTCTCTGGCTCTCTTTTCTCCAGAGGGACCACAGCCTGCTTGTCTTTAAGGCAGGAAAGAGCAAGATTGTTCTTTCAAAAGGAGTGAGACCTTTAGCTTCCATGAGTCAGTGATACCCCACAATATTTTTGGCAGGTACTACCTCTGTATGGGATTAGACAGCTGGCTTTGAGGCTAGTCCCTGATGAATGAAAATAATAGCCAGTCAGAAATATAATCAATATTGAAAACAAATCTATACAATCACATTTCAAAAAGATAAGTATATTGTTTTCTAAATAATGATCATTGATGTATTGATGTCCATGATTCAACTTTTGAGTAATGTAATCATGACTTTACAATTCATCAATTTCTTAACAAATATTTGAACAATAAGTAACTCTGTGTGTGTGTGTGTGTGTGTGTGTGTGTGTGTGTGTGTGTGTGTAATGGAAATACATTCTGGAAAACATGGTTTGCTCAGCAAACAAATGTGTTTTATGGCTATCTTGGTAGTTCTGTTATTGGTTAAGACACAAATTTGTGTATCTCATGTCATGTGCTGTTCAGTGATTTTCATCATTCATTATTCAAAAATAAAAACTAATTGTTTGCTTTATTATAACCAAGCCATTCAAATGGAAACAATGAAGGGTATGTAATAATAAATCTTCTCTCAGTCTAGACTCCAAGTCCCCTGCTCAAGAGAGTAACATTCTAAATAGTTTATTGTTTATTCTTCCAGAAATTTCCTATGCAGTTATAATTAGATATGGTATAATATCTTTATGTTTTCTAATTTTAATTGTTAATAATGCTTCCAACATTTTAAAGATATTTTACTTTTATTGTGAAAATGATGAAAAAAATAGATTATTCCAATGGAAAATGATTACAATTAACTTAGCCACATTGTGTTTTTGCAAAACATTGTTAGATACAGTGCCAAGATATAAAATGAACATCAGGGTTTCAAGGGGAAAAGGAGAAAAAAATTAGATTAATTTCATTTTAATGACATGTTCTTCATATATCATATTTAAAAAATGCAAGTTGGGGCACCTGGGTGGCTAAGTCGGTTAAGCGTCCAACTCTCGATTTCAGCTCAGGTCATGATCTCTCAGTTCATGAGTTTGAACTCCACATCAGGCTCCACACTGTGAAGCCTACTTGGGATTCTCTCTCTCTTTCTTTCTCAGTCCCCTCCCACACACACACACACACACACACACACACACACTTGGGAGCGCTCTCACTCTCTCTCTCTCAAAATAAATACACATTAATTTTTTTAAAAAAAATGAAAGTTTTATTTCAGAAAACTTTATATTAAGAAACCCAAAATCAAGGTTAACACTCCATCTTAAGTGTATATTGTCCTGCATGTAAAGAAATGCTAACAAAAACCGGGGGGGAAACAATCTCTATATAAGTTTATTATTTCCCAGAGGGAAAAACAATGAACAACACTAAGAATATGTTGGGAATTTGGTAGTTGCTCCAAAGAACTGAATTTTAAGTATAAATGTGGTCATGTGCAGAACCAGTCTTCTTGTTGGACACAGGGTAAGTTTATAGTCATTTGTGCCAAGATATTTTTTCAAAGATTTACATTGCTTGTTGGAGAGAAAATGCCAAATCAGGATCATGGGAAAAGCATAGAGAAGGAGAAAAAAAATGCAGGAGATAGAGGTATATTCAGAGTTGAAAACATGAGATACTCAAAATGAAATAATGGGAAGCACAGATGAAAGTACGGATAATGAAGTAACTTTCTTCCACTGTCATATTAGAATAAAGTTAGAAAGCAAACAAGGTCTCTTCCCTGTTCTCCCAAATCCCAAAGGATGACAGTGTCCTCCTTTAACATGGTCTCCCAGCTACTACCCTGATGAGCTAACAATTGTTCTCTGTTACAACATCTTAAGCGCTCCATCCAATATAATGATGATGATGATAAGCTGTACCAACAAAATGTAAATGATTTATGTTCTAGCCTGTTAGGACTCTTGTTTTAGGATAAAAAATTCTTGAAAAGGCTAAGAGAAAATTTGATAGCCTTTTCATGCTATTCTGGTTTCATAATTCATTAACAGTCAAAATTACAACCACTGAATCAGTCAGTGGAAGAGAAGTACCCTTATCATATCTCTCACAAAATACTTGTGGTATGAACCCCGATTCAATTTTCAATCCATTAATCATGTCAGCAAGTAGGAATCCTGAAATGTCAGGGCATTCATTCATATTTGCAAGGGAGAATAAGTACAAGGAAAGTTTTGCCTTATGGAAGAATTGTTAATAACAACAATATGGAAATATTACTATAAGATATTAAATATTTAGGGAACTAAAGCATAATTAAATTATGAGGTAATTAGTTCAAGACTGGAGTATCGATAAAAGGAAAAGGGATTATGTGTGTGGTTACAACTAAGGGAAAATCGTATTATATTACATTTTGCATTATCTTTTATTTGTTCAATGTATTAGAATAAATATTGCAGATAATGAAAATAAACACACTCGTACAGGACAGAGTGTCACGTAAAATCAAGAGCCAATTTGAACAATGGAATAACAAAGAGTAAAGTGAAAGAAGAAGAAGAAAATTCCTTGTTAGGTTGGAAAGATTTTGAATTACAAAAAAAAAAAAAAAAAAAAAAAAAAAAAAAAAAAAACCTGAAAGCCAGATTGGTAAAAAGAGAGAGCCAAGGAAAATGAAATAACAGGATATAATGAGATAAGAAAGTGTTATAAGGAAGAGAAAGCATGACATTCTACCCAAAAAAAATCATAATATAACAAAAATTCACGGGCAGATTTGGATGTATCTGCAAAGCTTCAGCAATCAATCAATCAGTGTATGTCAATAATATCCAAACTTTTAAATGTCAACGGAAATAATGTGTTTTCATGTTTGCCCATTCTTGGCTAACGAGGTAATTGCATAAAGCTTGTATTTGGAATGAATTGAATACATGAAAATGCATTTCAATTAGAATCTACTTCAACCGGTACTGATGTGACTGATTTAAAAGAAGCAATTTTAGCACATCTATTGTCACACTTTCCCCTGTTCATTTAAATGATGGTTGACTTGATAGATTTTAGTCTGAATATATTTGCTATTTAGCAATAAAGCTTTTAAACTAAACAATCAAGAAAGTTCTTTCAGTGTTTCGTGCCCTCACAAAACATATGGGATATGTAATTAGGACTTGCAAAATACCAAAATATAAAAACTAAAACAACTTGATTTTGATACTATGCTACATTTGTTAAATTTCTTCCTAAATTTCCTATTGAAGGCACTATGTTAAAGGTCAGTAGTAGTAGAAAAAGGTTAATTTAGAAGTGGCTCCTCAGGATAACTAAAATAAACATTTATTGAGTCCTTTGGCCTGAAGCAGAATGACTGTTAAATTGCTTATGATACTGGTAATTCTTATCTGAAATAAATAAGGAAAAATCCACATCTGTTCATGCTTAAACTGAAAATAATGAGCACATTGTTTAGTGATAGGGCCTCTGGAAGATAGCTCAGCAATCTTCCTTTTTTTCTTTTTTCTGAAACAAAATGTTAAATAGTCTCCTATATAAAGAATTTGACGAATTCATGAATCCTTTAGAGGATTGAAAAGAAAGAAGCAAAATGCATATGTTTAATAAAAAAATCTTCCAAGTTTAAAAAAATATTTTCCACTGGAGATATCCCAACTGATTTGGTAAAAACTGGAGCACTAAGTATAAATGCACATTTTTGACTGCTGTTAACTACAAACAATAGCAAATTTTAAGATGTGGAACAGGCCCATGAGATGCCCGTGATTCCTGACGGCCCCAGTCTGGCAGTCAATGAATTCTTATTAATATACATGTACGCAATCATTTTTTTGTCAAATGAAAATATAGTTACAGCTAAGTTGCATCTTGGGAAGGCATACTTAGGTTGGGCTCACCCACATAAAATAGCCAGACTTCAAGTTAGCAATTATTTCGTCTCTGTCATATACAAAAGTACAACATTAAGCGTTAAGCAGAGGGGAACGGATTTCAAACAATATTGGAGCATTCGCAAACAGGTGTATTACGGAAAAGAGAAATTTAAGAGCTTCTCGTGGCTTCACTGGCCTTCATATCATTTCTGGATCCTGACAAGGAGCTTCAGATCACAGAAGGTTCAGCTTTTTTTTTTCTTTCTCTGATAGAAAGACTGACTCTTTACCAGGCTAATGCCTCCTCCTGTCACTTTAGATCCCAACTTAAATGCTACTTCATTAGGCGTGGTTTCACTTATCCTTGAGATTAGGCCAGGTCCCAGAAATAGGTGCCATCCTGGCCCTGTTTGCCTCTTCTTAATAGCACCCATCACAAATGTAGTAATTTATAATTATGTGATTAATACATTTTTTGCCAACTAGACAAGCAGAGAATGAAAACCAATGACTCCCTTTCATTCTCAGATATGCTACGCTCACATGTTATATCCAAAAAAAATAAATATTCTATGTTGAGCGAATAGTTTACCCAAAAGAATTTTTACATTTATTTCACTTAAGTATATGCAGTGATCTCATTACCATCTATACTAGGAAGAAAAACATTCTACAGTTATTTGTTCATGATCAAATAATTATTAAGTGGTCTAGCATATATTCTATTCCAAAACCCATCCCTCTTTCACCACACATGTCGACTAAGGTTCTGCTAGCTTGATAATTATATAATAAATATCTTCGTAAAGTAAACATTTCTCAGTTTTTGGTCCAGCAATTTTTGTACATCACCTCCTATTTACTGTATGGGTAATGTCACTTTTGCTAAACATAAACCGTCACCACTTTTAGAGGGACAATAATCTCCCTCTTTGAAGAATCAATTTCAGTGTCTGGTTGAATAAGGCATTTACAGTAGTCCAGTAGAAATTCTAGTCGTGGAAATTTTACGTGTCTGAACCACATGTAAAATATTATTACTGTTTTATTAGGTTAATTCCTGTTACAATAGCGGATGTCGTTATCCATAGTAATCTAATATTAGCCATTAATGATTGCCATTCTAGAAGGGTATAGTTGTTGATGAGGACTTTAAAACGAAAGTGATTACTCATCTCGTTTTTTATATAAAATATTTGTCTCTGAAGTAAATTTATGCACTTAGCATTTTCAGTTGCAATCCAAAGCTCTTTGGGGAGGAAATGATAATCTGCATTCTCAAAAATGCATAAATTTTGTTTCATTAGAAGACATTGTGTTGATTCTAAGAAAACTAGTAAGCCTAAATTTAACTCTGAATATAACGGATCTTCTAACAAGAATAATGAATTATAACAATTGTACTAAAATAGGTGAAAATTGTCAGCATTCCAGAGCTCAATGTGAAAATTACTCAAAAAAAAAAATTGAAATTGGAAGATCTCGAGCTCTTATTGTCGAAGACATGCCTTGACAACACATAATATATTGCACAGATCAACCCATTTTTTTAAAGCAATATTTTTTAGTGTGATCTTACGGTCAGCAAGTGTAAGCTATTGAACAGGTGACGACTAAATGCTTAATTTACAAATATAAAGAAAACCACCCAGCAATAACCTCAGCCATTCCACAGAAAAATACAAATTAAGTGAGAATTTGTAACTCATTACCCCACATTTATAAGAGGGAAGAGAGAAGCAAAAATACAGGGGCACCTGGGTGGTTCAGTCGGTTTAGCAACCAGCTTGGCTCAGGTCCTTGCCTCTGTTTGTTCATTAGGTTCGTTCAGGCCCCACATTAGGCTCACTGCTGTCAGCCTGTCAGCGCAGAGCCCGCTTCAGATCCTCTGTCCCCCCTCTCCGTCCCTCCCCCACTTGCACCCTCCCCCAAATTAATAAATATTTAAAAAATAAGAGGCAAAAATACAAAGTAACATTGAGAGAGATATAGCCCTGCCCACTCATGAATCTTTCTTACAGTGCCTGGACCCAATTCTCCTAATGCAATAATTTTTCCCAGTCCAGATGAAATAGTTACTTGAGTCCAGTTAATACCCATTCTAAATTTAAAAGCTCCAGGCTATGGGGCGCCTGGGTGGCGCAGTCGGTTAAGCGTCCGACTTCAGCCAGGTCACGATCTCTCGGTCCGCGAGTTCGAGCCCCGCGTCAGGCTCTGGGCTGATGGCTCGGAGCCTGGAGCCTGTTTCCGATTCTGTGTCTCCCTCTCTCTCTGCCCCTCCCCGGTTCATGCTCTGTCTCTCTCTGTCCCAAAAATAAATAAATGTTGAAAAAATAAAAATAAAATAAAAGCTCCAGGCTACTCATGACTTTATTACCTTTTTGTACAAACATAAGAAAGCAAAAAAGATGTGCTTGTGCAACAGTAAGGAAGAAGTAGGTTTACTGATGAAATAATAATTCGAAGAAAAATAAATAGAGCCATAAAAGTCAGAGGTAGCATATGAGCATGAAAGATATACATTCACACACCATGTCAAGTCATTTTCTCAAGGCTCCAAAAAGAAATTAGCAATAAGCAAGAAAAATGCAGCAAATCGGGTATTGTAATCTATTGGCTAGGATTTTCGAAGAACAACCCAGGGGGACATTTTAGAACACAGCAATCGAGCTATATACAGCCACATCTCAGCAATTTACCCTTCCAGAGGGCAAAAATTAAAGAGAGAAAAAAAAATCAAGTGGAGAAGGTAAAGACTCGAAAGACTGCTTTTACCTACACGTCTACAACTCTCATGAAGTGGAGTCAGATGCTTGGCATTTCTCTTCGTACTCGACGCCACTCCAGTGTGTTAGGACAATTCAGAAGAGCGGGCGCAGGGCGGATTATGGCAGGGCACGCATGGCAGCCAAGCCTAGCTGTTGAGCACCGTGCACCACGCACGCACTTGGCATACAGAGTCACAATCTCTGAAAATGACCGGGAGGCTCATCAACTTAAAAGGAACGCGGAGAATTTAGACAGAGTTCAGGGTAGAATGACAACAATAATGGAGACCTCTAAGGAAACATTAAACAGAGTCATTAGCCTGGAGAAATCTGAGAAGCTGCGTATTTATCGATCTTTAAACAAATTATGGCTTATCCCTCAAAGGAAAGGAGTCTATACTTTTTACCCCATGGAGTACCAGAAAAAGGAAATGAATTTAAATTGCACCAGGAGATATTTAACTTAGACATACAGAGATCTTTCCAGGTAGAGAGAGAAAGAGAGAGTGGTTTGAAAAATTAACTTTCTCCGGAGGTCATTAAATGTATGCCATCTTAATTGGGTTAAGCCTAATGCTGTCTCTAATTTTCTATCACATGTTTCCTTCAGCGCTGTTCAATTCCTGCCCCTGTTATTTTGGCAATATAACAAATTATATTTTTATTATGATGGTATCTATTCCCTTGACTGAACGTCTTTCACTCTTTATTTTTAATATGTACAGAAAAATACAAGGAATAAAATCAAAATGCCTTGTGCCAGCCCAGTGCCCCTTTCTTTGTTCTTTCCCATAGAGATATTTTAGGGAATATTCTTATCTCCACATGGATTTCAATTTTAGAAAAGGTTAGGACAGCTTGACTGTTTCTAGGAATCTGGAACAAAATGAAAAATATTCCAAGTATTCATCAAGCTAGTGCTAAATAGAATTTGAAAACATTCCTCTACCCCCTGATGGGTGATATTGAGAAGAGGTTTGGGGAAGGCTCACAGCGCCGTGCCCTCCTATGACCAGAATGCCTGCAGTTTCTTTCCCTCAAGAGGCTATTCCTAGCAAGCCAGGTCACCACGCTTTCCGGGCAGAATTGCACCAAAGTATCTTCGAACTTAAGGAATACTTTTTGAAGAAGTCAAAAAGGAATTGTTTTTAAGTTTAAGAATTTTAAACTGCATTTTTGGGAACTTTTGTCCTAGTCTTGTGGGTACTGACTCCAATCAGATAATTCAGGGGGAAAGTAGAAAGCCTTAGACTATTCAAACAATTCAGTGAGCTCTGTCCTCCAAAACATTCTTGTTTCAATGTTCTAAAGCAAACTCCCCCTTTATTTATTTAATCCTCATGCAAGACTCTAAAAGGGAAATTTAAAATACAGGAGATGGATCCAATTGTTGCTCCTACATGATTTCAATTTTTAAAAGTGACTCACATGGGGCACCTGGGTGGCTCAGTCAGTTAAGCATCCAACTTTGGCTCAGGTCATGATCTCACGGTTCGTGGGTTCAAGCCCCGTGTTGGGCTCTGTGCTGACAGCTCAGAGTCTGGAACCTGCTTCAGATTCTGTGTCTCCCTCTCTCTCTCCCCCTCCCCTGCTCGTGCTCTGTCTCTCTCTGTCTCTCAAAAGTAAATAAATGTTGGGGCGCCTGGGTGGCGCAGTCGGTTAAGCGTCCGACTTCAGCCAGGTCACGATCTCGCGGTCCGTGAGTTCGAGCCCGGCGTCGGGCTCTGGGCTGATGGCTCAGAGCCTGGAGCCTGTTTCCGATTCTGTGTCTCCCTCTCTCTCTGCCCCTCCCGCGTTCATGCTCTGTCTCTCTCTGTCCCAAAAATAAATAAACGTTGAAAAAAAAAACAAAAAAAAACATTAGTTTGTCAAATTCTGAAAAAATACCTATAGATGCATTAATGTAATAGCCAGTAGCCACATGTGGCTATTTAAATTTAAAAGAATTAAATTAAAATTAAATTAATTATATTTAAATTAAATTTAAAACCTAGTTACTTAGTCACACTAGCCACATTTCAAGTGCTCCACAGCTACATGGGGCTAGTGGCTACCAGACTGAACAGGACAGATCCAGAACATTTTCATCCTAACGTAAGTTTCAAATTTTTTTTACTTGATTTTTTTTTAATATAACTTATTGTCAAGTTAGCAAACATACAACGTATACAGCGTGCTCTTGGTTTTGGGGGTAGATTCCCGTGATTCATTGCTGACATACAACACCCAGTCCTCATCCCAACAAGTGCCCTCTTCAATGACCATCACCCATTTTCCTCCATCCCCCGCCCCTCCATCAGCCCTCAGTTTGTTGTCTGTATTTCAGTGTCTCTTAGGGTTTTACCTCCCTCTCTGTTTGAAACTATTTTTCTCCTTCCCTTCACCCATGGTCTTCTGTTAAGTTTCTCAAGTTCCACAAATGAGTGAAAATATATCTGTCTGTCTCTGACTGACTTATTTCACTTAGCATAACACCCTCCAGTTCCATCCATGTTGTTGCAAATGGAAGGATTTCATTCTTTCTCATTGCCAAGTAGTATTCCATTGTACATATTAGCCACATCTTTTTTATCCATTCATCAGTTGATGGACATTTGGGCTCTTCCCATGATTTAGCTATTGTTGATAGCACTGCTACAGACATTGGGGTATGAGTGCCCCTATGAAGCAGCACTCCTATATCCTTTGGATAAATTGCTAGTAGTGCTATTGCTGGGTCACAGGGTAGTTCTATTTTTAATTTTTTTAGGAACCTCCCCACTGTTTTCCAGAGTGGCTGCACCAATTTGCATTCCCACCAACAGTGCAAGAGGATTCCCGTTTCTCCACATCCTCGCCAGCATCTATTGTTTCCTGAGTTGTTAATTTTAGCCACTCTGACCAGTGTGAGGTAATATCTCAGTGTGGTTTTGATTTGTATTCCCTGATGATGAGTGATGTTGAGCATCTTTTCATGTGTCTGTTGGCCATCTGGATGTCTTCTTTAGAAAAGTGTCTATTCATGTCTTCTGCCCATTTCTTCACTGGATTATTTGTTTTTCAGGTGTTGAGTTTGATAGGTTCTTTATAGATTTTGGATACTAACCCTTTATCCAATATGTCATTTGCAAACATCTTCTCCCATTCTGTTGTTTGCCTTTTAGTTTTGTTGATTGTGTCCTTTGCAGTATAGAAACTTTTTATCTTAATGAGGTCCCAATAGTTCATTTTTGCTTTTATTTCCCTTGCCTTTGGAGATGTGTTGAGTAAGAAGTTGCTGTGGCTGAAGTCAGAGGTTGTTGCCTGTTTTCTCCTCTAGGATTTTGATGGTTTCCTGTCTCACCTGTAGGTCTTTCATACATTTTGAGTTTATTTTTGTATATGGTGTAAGAAAATGGTCCAGGTTCATTTTTCTGCATGTTGCTGTCCGGTTCTCCCAGCACCATTTGCTAAAAAGCCTCTCTTTTCCCATTGAATATTCTTTCCTGTTTTGTCAAAGATTAGCTAGCCATACATTTGTGGGTCTGATTCTGGGTTCTCTATTCTATTCCATTGGTCTATGTGTCTGTTCTTGTGTCAATACTATACTGTCTTGATGATTACAACTTTGTAGCAGAGGCTAAAGCCCGGGATTGTGTGCCTCCCACTTTGGTTTTCTTTTTCAACATTACTTTGGCTATTCGGGGTTTTTGTGGTTCCATATAAAATTTAGGATTGTTTATTCTAGCTTTGAGAAGAATGCCAGTCCAATTTTGATTGGGATAGTATTGAATGTATAGATTACTTTGGGAAGTATTGACATTGTAACAACATTTGTTCTTCTAATCCATGAGCATGGAATGTTTTTCCATTTCTTTGTGTCTTCTTGAATTTCTTTCATAAATTTTCTATAGTTTTCAGCCTACAGATCTTTTACATCTTTGGTTAGGTTTATTCCTGGGTATTTTATGGTTCCTCGTGCAACTGCAAATGGGATCGATTTCTTGATTTCTCTTTCTGTTGCTTCATTATTGGTGTATAGAAATGCAACCGATTCCTGTACATTGATTTTGTATCCTGTGACTTTGCTGAATTCATGGATCAGTTCTAGTAGCTTTTTGGTGGAGTCTTTCAGGTTTTCCATGTAGAGAATCATGTCATCTGTAAAAAGTGAAAGTTTGACTTCTTTGCCAATTTGGATGCCTTTTATTTCATTTCATTGTCTGATTCTTGTGGCTAGGACTTCCAACACTATGTCAAACAACAGTGGTGAGAGTGGACATCCCTGTCGTGTTCCTAATCTCAGGTGGAAAGCTCTCAGTTTTTCCCCATTGAAGAATATATTAGCTGTAGGCCCTTCATATATGATTTTTATGATGTTATGTTCCTTCTATTCTGGCTGTCTTGAGAGTCTTTATTGAGAAAGGATGCTGTATTTTGTCAAATGCTTTTTCTGCATCTATTGGCAAGCTCATATGGTTCTTATCCTTTCTTCTATTAATGTGATATATCACACTGATTGATTTGCAAATGTTGAACCAGTCCTGCAGCCCAGGAATGAATGCCACTTGAACATGGTGAATAATTCTTTTAACATACTGTTGAATTCGATTTGCTAGTATCTTGTTGAGAATTTTTGCATCCATGTTCATCAGGGATATTGGCCTCTAATTCTCCTTTTTAGTGAGGTCTCTGTCTGGTTTGGGAATCAAGGTAATGCTGGCTTCATAGATTGAGTCCAGAAGCTTTCTTTCTGTTTCTATTTTTTTGGAACAGCTTGAGAAGGATAGGTATTAACTCTATTTCAATGTCTGATAGAATTCCTCTGGGAAGCCATCTGGCCCAAGAATCTTATTTGTTGGAAGATTTTTGATAACTGCTGCAATTTCTTCACTGGTTATGGGTCTGTTCAAATTTTCTATTTCTTCCTGTTTCAGTTTTGGTAGTGTGTGGGTATCTAGGAATTTGTCCATTTCTTTCCAGGTTGTCCGGTTTGTTGGCATAAATTTTTCATAGTATTCTCAAATAATTGCTTGTATTTCTGTGGTGTTGGTTGTGATCTCTCATTTTTCATTCATGATTTTATCTATTTGGGTTCTGTCTTCTCTTTTTGAGAAGTCTGGCAAGGGGTTTATCAATTTTGTTTATTTTTTCAAACAACCAGCTCTTACATTCATTGAGTTGTTCTACTGTTTTTTTTATTCCATATTATTAATTTCTGCTTTAGCCTTTATTATTTCTCTTCTTCTGCTGGCTTTGGGATTTCTTTGTTGCTCTGTTTCTAGTTCCTTTAAGTGTGAGGTTAGGTTTTGTATTTGGAGTTTTTCTTGTTTCTTGAGATAGGCCTGGATTGCAATGTATTTTCCTCTTAGGATGGCCTTTGCTACACTCCAAAGGATTTGGACTGTCATGTTTTCATTTTCATTTGCTTCCATGTATTTCTTAATTTCTTCTTTAATTGCCTGGTTGACCCTCATCACATAAATTTCTATTGGATGGTGGTGATCTAGATAAATAAAGATATAAAGGCATTTTATATGCATATTTATGACATATAATACCTCCTTCCCACTTTATCATCCCAGAAGTAAATATAGAGACACAGTCTTTTATGACCTCAGAAGATGGCCTCATAAGATGGATACCTTCCCTTCCCTTGATAGCAAGCAGTGGTCAAATGTAACACAACCTTTTTTGTTTCTTCTCTTCTCTCCTTGCTTCAATTTTCATCTCCTTAGCCTCTTTTCCCTCACTCCTGCATCCCTCTATTGCACTTTATGTATATCGTAATACGTAAAGGTTCATCTTAGGCTTTGCTTTCTGAGAAATCCTGGAAAATTTCCTAGAAAAAAAGCCTTGTAGGCAAAGGAATTTTTCAAGTCCTTGGGTCAGAAGCATGCTTGCAGTGTTGAGATATGGCTATGTTCTTGAACTTTGGCTTTCATGTCTATAAAATGTGCTAGTTGGGCAATGTATCAGTATTTATAAAAATATGAAACATATATTTACACACACAAATCCTGTGTATTTATAAGATTACATCAATGTTTATTGTCTTTTTCATTTATGCTAAGTTTCCCCTGCTTTTACAACTTTGCAATCTTATATGAGGGCATCTAATGGAGTCTCAGTGGAATTTTTATGTAAAATGATTGCTTAATAAGTCTTCAGTTGGTTAACTGCTCTTATACATCTACTTTTGAAATTCAAGTGAGATTTTTTTTTTCCTCTTTCTCTGACCTAATAGGCCAGGATTTTTCAAGTCTTTGTGGGCATCTGCATCCTGTGGAAACTTTCCTAGATGCCTGCCTCCCATCTAAGATATTGTTTCAACTAATTTGGGAGGAAGCCCCATAATCTGCATTTTTCACCAGGATGAGAAGGCCTCCCCAATGAATACCCTTTTGACATTGTATTTTAACATTGTATGAACAACAAATGATAAGCCTCATGGTATTTGGGTGTTTTAGTGGTTTAGAACACTCGGTTATAAGCCAGCTCTTTCCATAAAAGGTTTATACTCCCATGGCACAGACAGGTATAACATAAATAGCTATAAATTTTCCATTTAATACATTATTTATCCATAGAAACAATTCACACAACTTATAGAAAAGCAAATTTTAACTGACATGTCAAGGATGAAAACATTTTAGTTATTAATTGCATAGAGCTGCCTCTACTAAAGTAATTCCGGGTATTAGTATTCAACAGATTTTCCTTGTGGTAAATGATAAATCCATTAAAATAATGATTTTTAAAGATGGATGATGGCAAACCAAAAACAGTAGGACCATTATTCTAGTAAAGTTTGGCATTCGCTCTACTCAAGAGATGCAAATTTTCTTATATGAAGATGGAGGCATTAAATGTTAGCAGATGTTGTGATGTCTTAAAAATTATTGCTGAAAAATCTATAATTATTTTTAAATATTCAAGATACATGGGATATTCAGAATACTATGAATATTATGTTACCACATGACTTTCTTTTCCAAAATCTTTCAAGAATTCTTTCCCACTTGCTTGTGGAAGTAAGTCCATTCTCTTTAGCTTTTTCTTCTAAGCCTTCTGTGATCTGCTGCTGATTCAGTCTTTGGATTTTATCTCTCGAAATCTCCTAATAGTCCCACTCATGCACTCTATACTTGTTTCCAAAAAGGTAGTGTTTCCCACAGGATGTCCCTGAAAGCACTAATTTGGGGAGACTAATAGGTGTTATATTTTAATTTAAAAAATCTCCAAAGTCAAATGCATCTGGGAATTGATATGATAAGCAAAGTTAATCAAGTTTCTTTTCTATATTCTCAGAGTCTTTAGGATGCTAGTGTGAATTAATAGCCAAGGATTGGATGTAGAGTGAAATATTTCCCCAAATGATTTTTTTCACAAAATACCTTCTTTACAGAGTATCTATTGAGAACAATGTTGAAGGACATAGTTTAGGAAAACTTGAGATGTTGAGAAGAGAACAGGGTTTGAAATCTAGCCTTGGGGTCAAATCTTCAATATTCACCAGTTGACCCTGAACAGGTAAATCCATTGACTTGTGTTTCTTGCCAGAAAAATTAGAATTATGTCTAACTTAAAAGTCATTGTAATAATTAATAAGGAAACATATATTAAACACCTGATATTGACTTTTGTCATAGAGTATATGGTCAGTAAATATTAGTTTCATTGTTTTTCCTTAACTTCTAGACAAATTAAATTCTTCAGTTTCCTTGACTCTATGTAACTCTGATTCTGGAGGTGATAGAACTCTTTGGGAATCAATCATTTCTATGTGTCCCATTCTTTAAATAATAGTGATTAATAATAATGATGATGTTGATGATGATGATGATAAGTTAACACGTAACTTGTTTCTTCATGCGATTTTTGGCCTCTCCTACTGTTGTTACTCTTTCATCCTTCAAATTCACCTTCTGTATGAAGCCTTTTCTTTAATCCTCACACTAAAGCTAGTATCTTCTCTTGTATTCCTCTGGAAATATTTCTTGCAGTACTATTTTGTACACCCTTAATTTTGTGGGAAATAGATTGTAATGAACTACTAAATTGTAAGTTCTGTGTATTCAGATGTCAATTATTATTTGACCAGCACAAAATATTTAATTGAGTGTAATGTGTAAATGATCGAGAAATGGCTTATTTTCTAGGAAAATTACAAGCAGCAAGACTGTCTTCTTAATTAGGCGACAATGAAGTTTCAACGACTGATTGCTGAAATCAACAATCTGCCTGTTGATGCCTGACCCACCTTTTTAAAAATGAATTTAAAAATTTTCTATTGCTTTCAGTGTTCATTGGGTGATGAAAAATTTCAGTTTATCCATGCCTCTTATTAGCATTTTCATGACCGTTGACCCAATATTCTCCTGCGAAATTTTGCTAATTTTTTTCTTAGGGTTCTCAAGAAATATCTAAGTTCTATACTTCCCTGGATTTAAGGTAAAATGTATTGGACTGCATTTAAAGGTTGTACATTAGTGCATAAAATTAAAATCCCTCTTCTTGTTTTCTGCTTAAATATCAGTGTTCAGAAGCTGCAGGGACACCTGGGTGGCTCAATAGGTTAAGCGTTCCACTCTTGGTTTCCTCTCAGGTCATGAACTTGCAGTTCCTGGGTTTGAAACCTGCATCCACACTAGGTGTGGAGTTCTCCCTCTTGGAATGCTTGGAATTTCCCTCTCTCAATAGGTTAAGCTTTCCACTCTTGGTTTCCTCTCAGGACATGAACTTGCAGTTCGTGGGTTTGAGACCTGCATCAGGCTCCACACTAGGTGTGGAGTTCTCCCTCTTGGAATGCTTGGAATTCTCCCTCTCTCCTTCGCTCTCTACCCCTCCCCCACTCGTGCTGTCTTTCTTTCTCTCTCTCTCTTTCAAAATAAATAAATAAAACTTAAAAAAAAAAGGAAGAAAGAAAGTGCATGACAGATTGGATGAAAAACATGGATTTTTAGCCAGATATTCTTGGCCTAAAATCTCGGGCTGGCCACTTATTTACATGTATGAACTTGAAGTTTGGAGAATTTAAGCACACTCCTAACTTTGTTGAAGGGAGATACTTCATAGGGTTTTTGTGAAGAGTTAATAAAATAATATATATGCAAATACTGCTTATTAGTAAATGAACATATTTTAGATATAATTAGATAGTGTATCTAAAGTTTATATAAACACTTGTTGTTAATAACATTTCATTTCAGTGCTCCAAAATACATGTGGAGTTATTTTCATATTCTTTACTTGCTTCAATATCATTAAACAAATAGGAAATTTGTTGATCCACGTATGGATTGAGAATGGTTGGGAGTCCAGGGTATTCCTTAGTCTTCATCCCCAGATATCAGTACTCAGACTTTTAACAACCTTCGCGCTAAGTACTAATTATATACTAAGTTACATTTCCCTGGAGGTAGCTCTTGCTTAATCTTACGCTTTAGTAGAAAGGCCCACTGAATCACACAGCAACCGAGAAGGAGTAAGTTCCACATCTGAAAGAGAAAGAAAGTTATGAGGGCATAAAGAATTATTAGGATTATGAGACAAAAATTATTTTAATGTACAGCCTGATGTGATATTTCACCACGTCAAAACACAGGGAGGCTGACGTAGCAAGCGTGTGAATACTAGTGAGCCTCAGATTTACCAAGAAGGACACAGCTCACATCCAAAGTCACACTACCAGGCCTCTTGGAAAATTGCACTAATTTCACACCATCCTCCCCATTCCCATTCTCCTAGGTGTAGAAGTGGTTGCTGGTAAGTTTGGATAAATTCATTTTTGATATTGCCTCCCTCTTGTTCTCTAAGTCACAAAGGCGTCCACAATTCCTGCCAATCAAAATTAATGTCTAGTTTTAATAGGTGTTTCAAGTGGTCTTTAATTAGAAGAGAATTATTCAAGGAAAAAAGGGAAGCATTATGCTTAATACTTCAGAGAAAGGAGGAAGAAAGTGCCATATAATCAAAGGAGTGTAAAGATAATGAAAGGACTACAAAAACCTATTTATTCTGAGTGAGAAAATAACTTTTATCCCAAAACAGTTCTTATTGAAGATAATCAATTTGGGATTCTGTTTCTACTGCTATTCTGCTCCTATCTCTGGGTATTCTTTTTTTTAAGTTTATTTATTTATTTAGTTTGAGAGTGAGAGAGAGAGAGAGAGAGAGAGAGAGAAGCAGAGAGAGAGCATCCCAAGTAGGCACCATGCTGTCAGTGCAGAGTCCGATGTGGGGCTCAATCCAACGAACCGAGAGATCGTGTCCTGAGCTAAAATCCAGATTTGGACACTCAACCATCTGAGCCTTCCAGGCACCCCTATGTTTTTATTTTATATAAAACAGAGGTCAAAGTTCTTCGAAAATATTAAATGAGGTCAAAAATACAATAGTCATAATAATGACTTGGCGTAAATTGTGTATTTTAAACTGACCCAAACATGCACATTTTTACCTGACATTTAAGTTCCCTTGGTATCTAGGAGAGAAAGATTATTCTTTCTATGTAAATAATTTTTCCCAGTGAAGAGTGAAATGTTCTATTTCTTTTGTCGTGTCCAAGTTCTTTGTGTTTCACAGACCTACCAGCAGAACACTGCTCTCTGCCTGATGCCTATAATAATCTTAAACCTTCTTCTCTTTTGGCTCAGATAACCTAAGTTGAGTACTCTTTTTTTCACAAGCACCCCAAGTCTTTCTTATTAGATCAATTCTGTCTTCCCAGGTTACACTAATCCTGGTATCTTCAGAAAAGAAGCGTACACGGTTGTTGTTTTTTTTTTTTTTTTTTTGCAGATACCAAATTATTTATGACAAAGGAAAAGAGCAGACACACAGAAACCTCTAAAGATAGAGAAATTGGCAATGTGTTCTGAAGTGGAAACATGAAGAGGGAATAAAAATAATAGCATTTCCGGAAGAACTGACCTTGCTTGATTGGATTTGTGCAGTGTTCCCACCAAACTAACTCGCTCACTGTCCCCAGGCACATTTTACACCTGCCCTCCTCCCTGCTGGTGCTCTTGTTCCCTCAGTTTTGTGCGGTTACCCAGCTGGATTGCATCCAGTCTTTAGCTATTTGATAATGCCTTACTTGTTCAGAAGCTGGGGCTGATCATTTTATTCTCTGAATAAGCTTATTATCTATTTTTATCAGTAGCTATTTTCCAGTTTCCTGGGACAGTTCTCCTTGTCCTCTCGTGCAAGCTCCTTCCTTGCTTCCTGCTGAACTTTGTGATTCAAGTTGGACCTGGCTTCCTTTTCCAGATCCCACTGTCGGTCGGCCAATATGGAGCAACCAGTGTCAGCACCTGACCAACGTCAGGCCAATCATATTATCACACTCCCATGTCTGGCCAATTTACTCCCTTCTTGGTATTTTGTTAATTGGTGTATTTGTTTTATTGTGCTTTAACTCGGGACAAGAAATATCATTCAAAATCCATCTATTATAGTAAATCTAAGAAATGTGAACTTGGGGCCCATCTCCTAGAGCCATGCTGAAGTGGCTAATATTACAGAATAAAATTGAGAAGAGGGGTGTGTGCATAGACAAAGACAGTGATTGAGACTTTTGGAGTACAACAACTGCAAGCTCATGTATGAGGTCTAGCTAGACCCTTGCTCCCTTGGGGTTTTTTCAAAATACATAAAATGATGTACCTTCTAGAAAATACGTAATGATGTATGTTTTAGAAATTAGAAGATAGCAAGTTAATATGCCAATATTTTTCTTTAAAGTTACAGGATATCATGATTTCATTGGTCTTTTATATATGGGGGGTTTCAAACTGCTTGGGAACAGCAACTATATTTTATGTTTTTTGCATCCTTTGCGGCAGCACCACAGCAGAAGGGACTCCGTGAGCGCTTGTCGATTGACCTGAGAAGACACAGTTGTAAGGTTTCTTCCACTCTTTCGAAGTTGTGTCTTGCCACTCTAGTCAAATCCTGGCATTAGTATTAACAAGCTAAGAGGGAAAACATCATAAATTACCTTGTATTCATTAAAAAGCAATGTATTTGGTATTGGAATAGAACATTAACTTTTATATAAAGAGATAATAAAGGCCAACTCTTCTGTCTTCCAAATAAGGAAACTGAGACGCAAGAATATTAAGTAACTTGCTCAGGTGCATGCAGATATAATCAGAATAAGGATTAAAAATCCAGTTCACCCAAACTCGGATTCCTCTGAATCACAATCACATCTTTACATCTCTTGTAATAGTTAAATGAGCTATTAAAATGAACTACTTGAACGTTCTATCAAAATGCATTTTCAGGGGCGCCTGGGTGGCGCAGTCAGTTAAGCCTCCGACTTCAGCCAGGTCACGATCTCGCGGTCCCTGAGTTCGAGCCCCGCGTCAGGCTCTGGGCTGATGGCTCAGAGCCTGGAGCCTGTTTCCGATTCTGTGTCTCCCTCTCTCTCTGCCCCTCCCCCGTTCATGCTCTGTCTCTCTCTGTCCCAAAAATAAATAAACGTTGAAAAAAAAATTTTTAAAAAAAATGCATTTTCAGATAGCTGTCTTCATTACTGACATACATTTAGGTGTTCAGATATATTGCCATAAATCAGATAACATAAGCTAGTGGGTTCTGTGATTTTTTTTTATTTCCTACACAAAAAATAACATTGGTGTCCAATGCCTCCAAACTACCTCTTATTTATTTTATTTCTTAATCAGCCTCATATAAAACTTTATATTCCCATCAATAAAATAAAACAGGAAATGAGACATCAAATGAGACTAAGAACACCGATGATAGTAGTATCCTAGAAACAAAAATCTATTCACTTAGCTTTTTCTTATTGTGATTTCTTTGGAATGGAATCATATAGTCAAGTTCACTTTTATCAAGTCAAAGTACTAAGTCATATTGATTACTCTTACTAGGATAAAAAGGCTTATCTCTGATTGCACACCTGGTCTTCTACAAAGTGTTATGACATTTCAGAATATGTGAAGTATACACAAAATTGGCTGTTTGATATTCTAATTTGTGTATCAAAAAAGACAGCTCTTCATTTGCTTCGTTGATGGCGATTGTGTTGTGTGAGATCAGGAATAAAATTTTTGAATTTGGGAGTGATTTTAATAGTCTGAAGTATTTCTTTCACAAAGGTAATACAAAGTTGGAAAGGACTAGAAATTAAAAACTTTTATTGCCAGGCTAAAAATAGGAAAGTCAACAAAACACTCAAACTACTAGGTAGATAAGGATCTGTCCTATTATGTATTTCACCATCGGGAGGTCAATTACCCTTGGCTGTGTTTCCTCACAGGTGATATTCAGATTTCTCCAGGAATCTTTCTTTACCTGAATTTCACTTTTTCTTCTCAATATCCGATTCTAACCTACTTAAGACTGACGAATACTTAATCACTCATTCATTTATTTGAAATTGAGGTTGAAACCACCACTGAGGCTTCATAGTGACTTACCTATAGATGTGGACATAGTCACGCTCAAGAACATTACCAGTGCTTCTTAAAAGTATGCATGAAATTTCATTAGATATGTTATTATTTTAAGACTTCAGAGTGATATACATATGTGTAAATGCATATCCATATGTATATACATATATACACATATCATATATACATATACATATATATATATCATGGTTGCACTAAACCCAGTCCAGTCATTCCTACTAAAATCCTAGAACAATGATCTCACTCCTAAGCAAAGCAATCTACCTGATAGATTCAATATGTAAATAAATAATTAGAAACAACTAACTGGGCCAGATTAGATAGAGTAGCAATATTGTAATCTCATAGGACTGGATGGAGAAACAAAACAATAAAGGAGGGGCGGCTGGGTGGCTCATTTGGTTGAGCGAGCGCCTGACTGTTGATTTCAGCTCAGGTCATGATCCCCTGGTTGGTGAGTTAGAGCTATGCGTCAGGCACTGCCCTGACAGAGCGGAGCCTGCTTGGGGTTCCCTCTGTCCCTCTCCCACTCGTGCTCACTCTGTCACTCTCTCTCTCAAAGGATAGATAAATAAAAAAGAAGATAGATTAAAAAAAAAGAAGAAACAAAACAATAAAGGTAACTGAGAAGAATCAGCTAGTGATGTAGAGGAAAAACCAGGCACATTATAAATAATCTATTTTAGCTTTCTTTTCTTCCTAAGTAATTGCTTTACAATATATATCATTCGTGTACAATACAGTGATCTCAGAGTAATGCTATCAATTATTTTTCTTTGTAATTTTACAAATCCCTTTTAATATTGCCATAAGAAACATCTAAAAATATATAATATAAATATATAATATACTATCAGCTTTTGTACAATGATCCTTAAGTCTTTTTAAGTTATTTTAGGGCAGATCATTCAGGGTGAGAACTATCACTAACAGTTATATGAGAGATATGTTTAGGAGACAGGTTAATGTGTCATTAATAGTCAGGAGTATTTATTTAACGGAACATCATGTAATTCTTAATAATTGTACACATACTTGAGGTAACATAATGGGATAAAAAATATATTTTGGGGCAGTAATTGAAATCCCAGTTATTACACTTTATGTATTATTACTTTTCTGAGTTGCCCCAAAGAATGAATTTTAGCAAATAATAATCGTGACCACACAACTTTTTGCAAATAATTTTATTTATTGAGGTAAAAAAATTTGAAAATCTCTTGGTAGGTCATGATATGCTGTAAATACATTGCTTGCTTTTATATGAAAGGGTCCACAATATATGGTATTTATATATATTCTAGTGTAAATAGAATTATAGCAATTCATTTAATAATTGAATTCCCACTTTCTTAAAAGTTTATTTATTTAAGTAATCTCTAGACCCAACGTGAGCTCAAACTCACAACCCTGAGATCAAGAGTCACAAGCTTTTCCAGGCATGAGCCAGCCATGAATTCCCAGGCACCCCTGAATTCCCGGAACTTTTGACTGATTGAAATTGAAGAAGCTTAAAAACTTACATTTGGAATTTGATTTGCATTTTTTTGTTTCTTTGGTATCTAGTACTTTTTTTATTGGATTACAGGCATTATGCATTTATGTTGAGTGCTGTGTTATTTTGACATTCTTTTAAGTGATTAACTTTTTCTGGCAAGCACTAAAATTGCTTGCAGATTAACGTGATATTTGGATCCTTTCTTTTATAATATTTTAGGCTAGATCTAGAATGGCCCTTATTCTTGGGTTGAGTAAACCTTTTGTGTAAAACCTGGCCCTTTTAGGATAGTTACTGAATGCCCATGTATTAATAAGGTGAAAAGTAAAACAATACCCAACTGTATGTGCGTTCTAGGAGTTTTCTATAGTCCCACAGTAGTTTTTCTTTTGTCGGAAGTTGTGCTTGACTGGCCTCATGGTGTTTCTCCCTATGCACGTATAGAATTGCTATTCAGCCAAACACTCAGGGAAATCTCTTTGCAGATTTCTAGAGCTCTCTCTCATTCTCTTCTTTCCTCTTAGATATTTCACACTGCAAATTTGAGCTCTCTTGACTTCCACAAACTCCAGTCTCTGTCTTTTCTACTAGTTTGAGTACCACCAGCTTCAAACATGAAAAGTCATTTCTTTTAATTAATGAAGAGATTGAAATATCAGATAATTAAGTTATAAACACGTTGGCTTATTTTAATACTAACATTTTAAATAACAGGACAGAATAGAGGAGGATTATTTTTTAGGAAAACCATGGGTCTGATGGGATTTAAGGATTAATAATTTTGTCTTATTTATGGATATGACTTATAAAATAAGTGACTGTAAATGTGATTGAGGACCAAGAGTAATATAAGATGTTCCTAAACTGATAAGTCATATTCTAATGCAAAATTATTTGAATTAAAATGTAATTTTGGAAATCTGATGATTTTTACAAACCTATACATTTTTATTTTTTTTATTATTGTTTTAAGTTTATTTATTTATTTTGAGAGAGACATAGCATGAGTGGGGCAAGGACAGAGAGAGAGGGAGAGAGAGAGAATTCTAAACAGGCTTTATGCTGCCAGCTCAGAGCCCAATGCGGGGCTCAGACCCACGAAGCTACAAAATCATGACCTGAGCCAAAACCAAGAGTCCTATGCTTAACCAACTGAGCCACTCAGGTGCCTCAATAAACCTGTACATTTTTAGATTCAGGTTTTATGCCACCACTTGCCACCTGTACAGGTGTTTCTTCCTCCTTCTATTTTTTTTTTAAATTTTTTAACGTTTATTTTATTTTTGAGACAGGGAGAGACAGCATGAATGGGGGAGGGTCAGAGAGAGAGGGAGACACAGAATCTGAAACAGGCTCCGGGCTCTGAGCTGTCAGCACAGAGCCCCACGCGGGGCTCGAACTCACGGACCGCGAGATCATGACCTGAGCCGAGGTTGGATGCTTAACGGACTGAGCCACCCAGGCGCCCCTTCCTCCTTCTATTTGAAGTTCATGAATTTTCTATTTAATTACATAAGTACTATAATGTTGATTTATTAATTAATTTGCATTTCTCATTATTTTAATATCAGCAAAAAAAGCTATTAAGTGTCTTCCAGGAATATGATAAACAATAGAAATATGATGGAGGTCCGTCACTGAAAAGTTCACAGGCCAGATAAAATTCCAGAAAAGTAACTAGGTAATTATAATTGAGCATCTTGCTGTCGGGGTACAGCAAAGACAAGTGAAGTGGCTTTGGAGAGGGGGCTGGACAAGATTCTTCTTAAAGGTAACATGCAGATGGGATTTTGAAGAATGAATAGAAGTGGTGTATATATATATATACATACATATATATACATACATATATACACCTACATATATATGTGTATATATATACACATATATGTGTACATATATCGTTATATATATGTAGATATATATTTATAAATTATATATTTATATATGTATGTATTTGTATATAGGCATTCATAATATATGATAATACCAATATATGTTATGTGTGTATTTGTATATATAAATTTCAGAGAGAGAGAGATCTATATAGATAGATATCTATTTCTATATGGATATGTGATAATGTTTGCTAAACACATCTTGATAAAGTGGTGGTGCAAATACATAAGGATCCTTTGGAATTCAGTGTTTCACTTTAAGTATCCCAGACTTAAAAATCCATTTACTACCTAGTAGGGTGGTTCTGCCCATTGCAACATTTTTATAGTTACAAGAAAGTACGTGCTGTTTTCAAAGAGGTACGATTTAAAAATAAAAATCTTTTTACCAAAACGTTGGAGTCAGTGACAACTCTGGAAGCAACTTCCAGAATTAATATAAATCTCATTAAGGTTAACTCACATTTGTTTTTCTCAACTGTCATGTGAAGGAAATACAGAATTACATTAAAAAGTCTAGATAAGTGATTAAAACTATAAAGAACTAAGGACAACCAGATAGTAAGTAAAAAGAAAAACCAAATCAATTGACATAAAATATTTTCAAGAACTTCACAGGGTCGCCTAGGCGGCTTAGTCGGGTAAGCATCTGACTCTTTATTTCAGCTCAGGTCATGAGCTCACTGTTGGTGAGATCGATCCCTGAGTCGGGCTCTGCTCTCTCAGTGCAGATTCTGCTTGAGATTCTCTCTCCCTCTTTCTCTCTCTCTCTCTCTCTCTCTCTCTCTACCCGTCCCCTGCTCTCTCTCCCTCTTTCAGAAATAAACACTACAAAAATAATGTTATAGTATTTTCAAGAATTTCATATTTTTTAAGAAGCATAGTTTCTGGCTTTGATAGATACACATGAGCTCTTAGCTCACAGTATCTGAAAGTTTTAATGTCTTTATTCACAAAACACAATAAAAACCATTGTCCAAAGAGTGCTTCAACCTTGGCCTGTATAAATGGCTTTATTCTGCTCTCATGCAATGGATGAATTGTAGTTTATATGATTAACAGAACTAGAGTGTGAAACAATGAATGAGTGTAACTGCGTATCGTGGGGGAAAGCAACAACAAGATCAAGCCCACTGAAAACGCTTGTGTGATCTCAGAAAACATTGCACTGGCACTCAGGAATCTCATCTGGGCTTTGTCACTGGGCCTGTGTGTGATCTGCTGCCCATCACTGAACTTACCTGAGAAAGTGCTATCTCATCTCAAAGCCAAGGGGTAGGTCTATATCAGCTCTGTATGTCCTTTGGGCTCTAAAATTCTATGATGAAAAAATTTTTATTGCCTGATGAGTGAATATATGATCAATGCGCAGCAAAGTGCTGTGTGAGGTAACATGGAACATTTTTTAAATCTCTAATTAATACCCTAACAATCTTGAGATATACTGAGAAAGACTCTCAAAGTATAAGCATATAAAATACATTTTTGGTAAATGAGAACCCAGGAGATTCTAAGTTATATCATACCTAATACAAGAGATATTCTGAGACTTAATTATAATGATTTACCCAGCAAGGAGAGAAATAACAGAAATCTTTTACAACCCACTAGTCAATAGCAAGACAGAAGTTTACAAATAGCTGCCAATAAATATAATCATAAACTTAACGACATATAATCTTTTCTTTCTCCCTTCTTAAGGAAGTAAACGATAACTGAGAATTAATTCAAGGATAATTCCAAAATAGTTTATTAAAGTATCCTTCTTATTACTGATGCCAGCTTTTAGCAAATTAAGTTTTTTTGTTGAAAAAGCATGTGCAAATAAAAAGGTATAGAAGCTCTAACCCAAAAAAGAATTCCTGTTAATTGCCTCCTAAAAAAAATACAACAAAGGCCAAGTTACTGAATGTACAGCTGCAGTTAGCACTCCATCGTTGAGCTGTGATGGACAATACAGGTCCTGTACAGACTCAGGCTGCATTAATGCTGCTCGTTTTGTTTCTGAAGACAAAAAGAATAAAAAAAGGAAAAGAAAAAGAAGAAAGTATATGAAACAACTTCAGTTCTCACTAAGCCGAATCTGCGATCCCATCTGTTCAGATGTCATGCTTTTAGAAGGAAAAAGAAATCAGCCTCGAAAGCAAACCTCCTTCATCCTAATACGATTAAGATATTCAGCAGAAAACCTAGATAAAGTCTTTGGGTTTTTACTCAACTTGAGCAAGTGTAAACAGTGAAGCCACCATTGTTTAGAAATATCTAGGGCAACTTGCTCTTCTCAGGAAGCGTGGGAATGACGCAGTGAGCTGGACCTATAAAAAGTGATGTCACCTCCTCTCCTTGGCACCATTTGAGCAGTGAACTACACATTTTCAGGGTAATAACTAAGAATCCTGCTAATTTCTCCCATTTTATTAAAGGCAAAGGGGTGATTTATCTGAAACTATCCAATAGTAGCATCGCGTTATTTTTTTTTTTCCTTTTAATTTTTTTTCTTTTAATTTTTAAGGAAGGACACGTAAGTGCCCATCAAAACAATTTTACTGTGTCTCCTTTGTGTCTCAGCAGGACAGAAATTTGATATAAACACAAAATGCTATTTCCTGATGAAATACTTACTAGAGAATAACTAATGGGCTAAAAACAGTTTAATTGTAGACTTGATTAATTTTTGTTTAGTCCCTGTTTGTATTGGCTTCTCGAGGGCAATCAATATTGCATTGCTTTAGGATTTATAATATTGGTGAATAATCTGCTCCATAATTTAAAACACAGTCAAAGACACATTGTTCAACTTTAGGAAAAAGCTTTAGATTCTATAATTTCTCAGAATTAAGATTTATCTTATCATTATTGATTATGATAATTTTACATGTTCCAGTAAGACTTAAAAACAGATGATATATTAATGATTTTGCACTTTATTAAATACAGCTAATTTTATGATACTCTTTTTGTATCAATCTGGGAATAAGAACTTATTATCTTAATGTTCCTATTATCATGACTCGGATATATTCTCCTTCGCAAAAGGAAATATACAAAGGAGACTGAAGGCCTAAAATCTCCATATTGGATACCAGGAATTGGGTAAAGGAGGAATCCAAAAACACTTACAATTGATTAAAACAACCTATGCAGACTCATTAAAAAATGTGCTGAGTACATGGATCTTCTATTCTTTATGCTAGTTAATGAAAGGAACAATTGCGACATTCTGTGATACGAATGAAATTAGAGAGTTTCTTTTTTAACATGTTCTTAAGTCTTTAAGTATTTTCTTTATAATAGATAGTGAACACTCATTATGTGCCAGACACTAGACAAAGTCTTTTAGTGTTGTCTCTTATACGTTATTCAGTGTAATTTTCTTTACAACCTTCTTACTATTCTCATTTTTCACATATGAGAAATAAAAAAACAGAGATGTTAAGTGATTGGCACAAAGTCATACATCTACTAAGTGGTGGAACTTGGGACTCAAACCCAGTCTGTACAGAGTTTGATGTATATCCAAGGACCATAGAGTGGTTAAAGATTTTGTGCGAAATGTTTTTCATTAAATAGAGAAAAAAAAATCAGAAGCGTCTAAGTACACTGTATGCTAATTATTCCTCAATTCACTTTTTAACTGGTATTCAGGTCATGTAGACATTGGAGTCAATGGTCTTGATAATTCTCCAATTTTAAAAAAAAATCTGCATTTCTACAGTTACATTTGGGTAAGTTTCCTTGACTATAAAGGATCAATGAAAAATTGAAGACTAGCATTTGAGGACAGCTACTATGGAAGTCTTCTGTTTGGGGAAAAGCTCAATAAATTTGTTACTCATTAAATATTAATTTTTTTCTCTAGGGCAATTTAATATGTAATAAATGTAAGCAGAGAAAAAGTTATATACTTATGTTATGCATTATAATCCTTAAAATAGAACATGGGATTGTTTGTAAAAGAGCAAAAATGAATAATTCAGGAAACAAAGCAAATAGAAGAAACTAAATTTACCTATTGCCATAGATATTACCTATAGCAATAGTTTAATGTGGAATATTTGCAATTTTGCTGTTTCGCCTTGGCAGCATTCTATGTGGGTTCAACACACTTAATGATAAGATAAAAAAATAATGATGCAATATATAAAATATGGTCCAGCCTTTCTTAGAATTTAGAGACATCTTTTGCATTGATGATCTCACTTGATAAGATGAAATAATGACTATGCTCTCATATTTATCAGGCAAATGGGTATCAGGTGGAATTTTTCAATACAGACCCTGGAGAAATTCTTTAGTACAAGGTTTTTTTCAATAGCTGGGGTCAGGTGGTGCAGTCTCTTCGTAATGGTAGAGTCATGATAGAATTTATTTTTATGGAAGGTTAATAGGATGACAACACAAAAGCTGGAATGGTAAGAGTCAAGTTAGAAAAGCATTTAAGAGAAAAATTGGAGAAAATGATAGCGGGCGTTTTAACCCTGTTGAAATTGATAATTGTACATCCACATCAAAATTTCCAAAAGGTGGTTAAAAATACACTTATTTGAAAATGATAAAAATGAAACCATCGATGGAGAATGTAGATATAAGAATCGTTCATTTAATAGGAACAATTTAATCTTGAAACCAGAGGAAAATACCAGCCTGGAGCACAGAACCAAGAGGAGACAGGAAAGTGAAGGATCCAGTCAAGGATTACTCAAAGGTTGGGCTTTTTTTTTTTTTTTTAATTTTTTTTTTCAACGTTTATTTATTTTTGGGACAGAGAGAGACAGAGCATGAATGGGGGAGGGGCAGAGAGAAAGGGAGACACAGAATTGGAGACAAGCTCCAGGCTCCGAGCCATCAGCCCAGAGCCTGACGCGGGGCTCGAACTCCCGGACCGCGAGATCGTGACCTGGCTGAAGTCGGACGCTTAACCGACTGCGCCACCCAGGCGCCCCAAAGGTTGGGCATTTTGATTGCTCTATGCATATGCTGATCTACACTATAATAAGCAATCTTTTTATTATTCTCTTTGTTTACGAAAGAGGGTGACACTGCTCTTATCACTGTGATTCTGTGTCCCACTGACAGCTACCTACTTTATACTTGTTATATTTCCCAAATAAAACAGTTAATTTTACTTCTATATTTCTAAGATTTACTTGCGGCATAGAACTGTTTTCCAGGAAATAAAATCTTGACAAGCCATACAGAAGGCGGTATCTTTGCCTCATAACTATCCCTTTTACACATTTACTCTCACCCCATTGAAATTGTCCTTCATATGGATGATTTTTATAACATCTCTTCATACGTAATTTCACTTATTTTTACCTGTAGCTTGAGGGTTGCTCCACCGAGGTCTTTAGCTTTGAATCTTAATCTTGTTATTTCTGTACTTGGTTACAGCCTCAAGAGGACACAATGGTGCATTGAAACAGTGTTATGGGAAACAACCTTATGATGGCAGAGAATCAGTATGTGAAGGAATAGACGTGATTCTGCAGCACTGTTGGTGTAATAAAAACTACTCTTTACCATTCCCTTGGATGGATGAAATATTTTGACCAGGACACACAGGTAACTTGGCATTAGAGGCAAAGATAAATTTATGGAGAGAACTTGGAGCCTACACGTGTTCTCCTGAGATATAAGACACATACTAAGAAGGGCCACCATCCTAACAGAAAGAACGCTGAATTAATGGAAATGTCTAAATCTTTGTCTCTGCTGTTATCAATATGGTGAGTAACTTGACCTCTTTGAGCTTAAATGTCTCCATCTCTTTTATATAAAAGAACTATATTAGATTATCTTTGTGAATAATTCCATTGACTTCTAATAAGCTGTAACTGCTATAAACAGAGGTTAGAGAGTTAGTTTTATTACAGCATAAAAAAATAGAGTCTATGTAAATAGCCATCACCAAAACTCATTTAGGTAGAGAACAGTACTGTTTAGAAAAATATATCAATACGTGTTTGATTATAGAAGATAAGACCTTAAGAGTTATTATTATAAGTGAAATGGTTCTAAATAAGACATGGGAAAACATTGTTTATGGCTCCTTGAAAGAAGAAAGATAAGAAAATGAAATTAAACAAGGAATATGGCAAAGGGAATTTATTTTAAGATCTCTTCTCAGTAACCTCCAAAGCCATGGGAAAGCCCACTAGAACCATGAAATACTTAACTGTGTAGATTGCTTATAGAATAGATTCAGGGGTTGAATTGTAAATCCTCGCACTCTGTCAGGGAGAAGCAGATACAATCCTCAAGAAGCCTGGAGCATAGAATCAGAAAGAAGCATAAAATAGTAAGCTTTTGAAATTCGCAGAAACTGTGGGGAAGGATTTGAATTCCATCACAGATGGAGGAATTGGAACTCAGGCCAAGCCAAACAAAATCTTCAAGAGCAAGAAACCATGATATGACATCTGGCTTACAATTTAAATTATGAGTTGCATCATTGCTCTGCTTTAAGTCTCTTCATTTACCCATTGTCCTGAGAAAAGCATACAAAATCAGTAACATGAATTAAAGGCTACACTTCACTTAGCCCTTGTCTACCAAAACATCATTGTTCACATTTTTCGAGCTATTGAATTCCTTTTACTAAGCCAGACTCTGTATAAATCGTGGCCCCAATATTTCATCTTTTCTATAGCAAAAATCTACCCCTCCCCATTTCCATTTGACCCTGGATAACAAAGTCTCAGCTTAATTTTTTTTTCCTCCACTTGGACTTTCTTGACCCTCTAAACTAGGTTTGATCTCCATGTTTTATGCTGTCCCAAAACATTTTTTGGTTATAATTCTTTCATACTACTCCTCATATTTGATATTAATTTTATCTTTGTCCTTCCTTCTAAACCATGAGGGCAGAGATCATGTCTATCTTTTTTTACCATTTTTTCCACAATAGTTAAATATGAGCAAAATAAATTCGTACGGAATGACTGATTTATGAACATAATGAATGATTTCAGGTTCTAGGACAGGTTTGAAATCGTCCTTACAAGTTCAGAGTTACACTGTGACAATACTGTTCTTCAATCACAGAGTGGTCACATTTGCTAAATGATAAAAGCATCAGGAATTATGCCACCTGCAAATATCAGTAATCCAAAGAGTAGAGTAGAGAAGCCACATTCCATCACTTATTACATGCATGATAATGTCATTAATCTGGTGATTACCCAAATGGATATAAACATACCAGTTTCCAACCACCCATTCTCTGGTCATTTGCTATAGATTGCTTGATCAATCACTCCAGTTTTTTTGTTTTTTTGTTTTTTTTCAATCAGGAAAACTAAAGAAGCCCTATAACTGGCCTGCCTACTCACTTAAAACCCAGTTTACATCCAGGAGCCACAGGGATCATTTCAAAACATAAATCCAGTCTGGCTAGGCTCTGACTTAAACCCTTAAAAGCATTATAGTCAGAAATCAGTAAACCAAAATCCTTAACATGATTTACAAGACCATGCATAATCTGCAAGATTTGACTTATGCTTACCCTCCATAACTCCTATCATTCATTTGTTTGACAAACATTTATGACAGCAATATACGCTAGACATTGTTTTAGTTGCCGTGGATGCAGAATTCCTGTCCTCATAGAGTTTGCGTTGCCGGCCGGATGAAGCTAAATCAATCCCTTTACACTACCTCCCCACCCAACACCTCCTCTCTGGATCCCATTACTACTGCCCTTAGTAAGTCACAAATGAGTTGGGGCGCCTGGGTGGCTCAGTTGGTTAAGCAGTGTCTGACTCTTGATTTCAGCTTAGATTATGATCTCAGGGTTCACAAATTCAAGCCCCCATCAGGCTGTGTGCTGACAGCACAGGGCCTGCCTGGGAATCTCTCTCTCTCTCCCTCTCTCTGCCTCTCTCTCTCTCTCTCTCTCTCTCTCTCTCTCTCAAAATAAATAAAATACACTGGAAAAAAAAGTCACCAGTGAACGTCACATTGAAAAATCAAGTGATACATTTTTAACCCTCATCTTGCCAAAGCCTGTGGCAAATCATCCACTCACTCCCCCTGTAAACATTCATGTGTCATGACTTTTCCCTACCTAAACCATGACACCTTCTCCACCTCCTGTAAAAAGTCACCCAAGGCAAAGATGAGAAAAGTATGGAGAGAGAAAGAGAAGCCCCCAGAAACCCTAATATTTAAATGAGTGGATTAAGAAAAGAATGAATCACTGCCCAGGTCCCCAGATCAGATGGGTTTACTCTGTTGCACACCTCTTCATACTCAAATGCAGTGGGAGCCTGTGTTACTCCTCCATGGAAATGTTCAGAGTTACTTATTTGTGTAATTACTTGTTTAATCTTTATCTTTCCCACTAAATCCATTTCCCCATTAAACCCTCGCAAGTTTTCAATCTTGTCCGCTGTTGAATCCCCAGAGGTAGCTTGGGGTCTGATTCACAGTAAACATTTAAAATTGTGGAATAAATGAATGTATGATCCTACCTTATTGGTTCATCCATCTACATACTTTTCAGTGCATAGCTGTGTGACTGTGTATATGACACCCAGGTGGTGAAAAAAGATAGATTAATGCCCTTAAATGACTAGGAATAAATCAATATACTGATGTTGGAGTAGGTCATCGAGAGAATGTGATCACTGATTGACCCTTGAGCTGGATCTGGGCAACTGGAGGCTCCCTCTCCTTTCCCTGTCTTTGGAATATATGTTTGCCCACCATTCCCACAGTAGGAACTGGTTTCAAGGATGCAGCCTTAAGAATACCAGGTGTTGTTGAGGCCACCTCAATGTGACCATTAAGGTCTCTGTATAACTTTTAAGATTCTAACAGGCTGGTGTGAATATTTACTTGCTTTGAAGCTGCCTAAGATAAGACTCATATGTAAATTCCCTTGCTGAAGGCTGCCCCCTGCCAATGTGGGGTGATCTGCCTATTTCTGAGGTCCATATACTTGCCTTCCACGTATGGGGGCCACTTTGTAAACCAACAAATGCTGAGCCAGCCTAGAGATCAAAGAGATAGGCCTTGGGAAAAAAGTATCCACAAGGGCAGTCTGGAGTTGACCATCAACTTCTGTGTGGGGAAGGGTGGCCTGTGTGTTAGGTGCTTGTGGATGACCCCAAAATGCTGGCTGGTTTGATGTGCACCAGTTCTATTGATCTGAGAGAAACTGACAGATCTTAGGAATGGGTACAGGCTATGGGAAAGGCTCTAGACAGAGAGGGATCTTGAGAAGTCAAAAGGTTCCTCCAACTGGCTCATAAGTGTCCAGTAAAAGTAACTTCTGTATAGATGTAGTTTGACCTCATTGCTGCCAGGACCTCATCTAAAAAAATAGACTGGCAACCCAATGTTTTGTTGGTCAGCCTGTGGAAAACTTGAACAACAGTTCACATCTACCCCATTTGCTTCTACTATCTCCGATGCCTTCCCTGCTCCAGCCTAGGCCTTAGGGATACAGTCTTATTCCGGGTGGGTGCCTCCTATGCCCAGGGCATATCATGTAGGCCAAGATTGTCTCCAGGTGAGGGCCATTGGAAGTCATTGGAAGTCTCATGTTGAGATTACTATTCACTGGTCCCCCAGAAGTAAACAAAAGGTGATGATTCTGGTTATGGTCAGGATAGTCCTTTTGATGCTACAAATTGAGTGTTTTCCCCCATGAAAATATGAGGTTTTTATCTCTGAGATACTGGAGAACATATTAGGCATTGACATCCTACAAGGTCAAACCTACAAACTTCCGTTTTTAAGTATTTACTTAAATTTCAGGGTAATATTAGTTTCAGGTGCACAATATAGTGATTTAACACTTCCATATGTTATACAGTGCTCATCACAGCAAGTGTACTCTTTAATGCCCATCACCTATTTTACCCATCTCCCATTTTCCCTACCCCCACCCCTGCCCTCCCATCTGGTAGCTATCAGTTTTTCTCTATACTTAAGAGTCTGTTTCTTGGTTTGCCTCCCTCTCTCTTTCCCCTCCTTTGCTCATTGGGTTTGTTTCTTAAATGCCACATATGAATGAAATCATACGGTATTTGTCTGTCTTTGACTGATTTATTTTGCTTAGCATAATACTTACTCTCTAGCTCCATCCATGTCATTGCAAATGGCAAAATTTCATTCTTTTTTATGGATGAGTATTATTCCATTTTATTAATGTTTTTAATGTTTACTTTTGAGAGAGAGAGAGAGAGAGAGAGAGAGAGAGAGAGAGAGAGCACAAGTGGGGGAGGGGCAGAGAGAGAGGGAGACACAAAATCTGAAGCAGGCTCCAGGCTCTGAGCTGTCAGCACAGAGCCCGACGCAGGGCTTGAACTCACGGACCATGAGAGTGAGCTGAAGTCAGATGCTTAACCAACTGAGCCACCCAGGCATCCCCACCGCATCTTCTTTTTCTATTCATCAGTCTATAGAGACATGGGCTGTTTCCACAATTTAGTTATTGCAGATAATGTTGCTATAAACATCAGGATACATATGTAACCCTCTGAATTGGTATTTTTGTATTCTTTGGGTAAATACCTACTAGTGCAATTTCTGGATCATAGAATAGTTCTATTTTTTAACTTTTTGAGGAGACTCCATAGTGTTTTCCAGAGTGGCTGCACCAGTTTGCATTCCCGCCAAGAGTGGAAGAGGGCTCTATCAGTGAATTCTGTCTCTGGGTTAAGGTAGTCAAACCAGTGCTGAAAGGAAACACCAGCTGGGAACCAGTCTACTGACCCCTCACAGAGTGAT
Source organism: Felis catus (assembly GCF_018350175.1). Taxonomy (NCBI): domain Eukaryota; kingdom Metazoa; phylum Chordata; class Mammalia; order Carnivora; family Felidae; genus Felis; species Felis catus. The sequence goes on along the minus strand of NC_058375.1, from coordinate 178,917,177 downwards.
AACCATCCAATACAAACCGCCTGGGAGCATAAGGAGAGGAGAAACTAAGAATTGTGCTTAATGGGTATTATAGGCCCTGCATATAGTGCTTTGAACAGCTCAGTATGGCCGGTAAAAAAGCCAGATGACTCACCAAGAATGATCATGGACTACTGACAATTGAATAAGGTAGTATCCCCTCATCCACACAGCTGTGTCCAACATTGCCGCCATCTTAAACACCTTGGCCATGATCCTAGGAGTACTCTGTTGTACTGAACTTATCAAATGTGTGTGTGTGTGTGTGTGTGTGTGTGTGTGTGTGTGTGTGTTTTAATTCCAGTATACCTCTAGCATTTGCCTTCACGTGGAAAGGGCAAAAATGGACCTGTCAAGGTCCCCACGGCTTCCCCAAGGCTACCTGCACAGCCGCACAATATGTCTTGGAATGGTAGCCTAAGAGCGGCCCCTGTTCTCTTTCCCCACACCAGTAAAATGGACCCAGCGTTGACGGTATAATGTTAACATGAGAAGACTTGCCTCTATTGCACAACACTCTGCAGACTTTGCTGGAATACCTATGAAGGAGAAGATGAGCAGTGAACCACAGAAAATTCAGGGCCCAGGCACTGCTCTAAGGGTTTTAGGAGTTGTCTGGTTGGGTAAAACAGCTGCAGGCTGGAACTATTGAAAAGCATTGTCTGAAATGGGACATTCACCATTGAAAAAGGGGAGAAGCTAGCGGTCCTGGTCTGGCACATCCCTCCCCCAGTCCGTTCTCATGGCTGACAGGGCTGCTTCCTCAGACCAACATGAGTGGTATGCACAATCAGGTCAAATTCTTAAAGCTGAAGCCTCATTATCTAAGGTTCAGGACACATATGTAATTTTGATAGAAGGGGAATACCTTTCCATACAAGTTTCTACTAAGATGGTTGATGGGGGGGGAGAGAAGGGAAAGTGCATGATGGGCACTGAGGAGGGCACCTGTTGGGATGAGCACTGGCTGTTTTATGGAAACCAATTTGACAATAAATTTCATATTAAAATAAATAAATAAATAAATATCTGCCATTTAGACTTTAAATTTCTGTTGCATCTTATAGTACATATAGAAGCCCTTACTAAATTTACCCAGAAAGACTTCAATGATAGCCAATAAACCCTACGTTTTGCTAACACTAAAATGTCTCTAATGAGAAAAGCTGTCCTCCAAAATAGAATGGCCTTGGACATTAGTACTGTCTTTCCAGTATCCAAACAGAATGTTGTGTGTTCATACCTGATGAGTCTGCTAATGTATTACATTTATTAAAGCACATGATGGGGCATCTCGGTGGCTTAGTCAGTTAAGCGTCCAACTTTGGCTCAGGTCATGATCTCGAGGTTCGTGGGTTCAAGCCCCCATCGGGCGCTGTGCTGAAGCTCCGAGCCTGAAGCCTGCTTTGGATTCTGTGTCTCCTTCTGTTTCTCTGTCCCTCCCCTTCTTGTTCTGTCTCTCAAAAATAAAGAAACGTTCAAAGATAATAATAATAAAGCACATGAAGACACAAGTGAATGCCCTGAATGACGTGACCCGCAGCCTAGAGGACTTAATAAGTCAGCAGTTCAGATCATGGGGCTCTTGGTAAAAGAAAAAAAAATTGTCACTTCTTTTTAGAATCATTATCCTAATCTGTGTTTTCTCTCACGTGTGTCTATACTGTTCCTGCAGTGGCTGCCTCCACCACACACAAATAACCGCCAACTAAGCCACCTCCATGCTAAACGAACAACAAACAAAACCCAAACCACACAAACAAACAAACAAAAAAACCTTGCTCACTGTTCAGGGCATATCCGAAAAGGGGAGCATGTAAGATTGGATGAGCCAGTCATGAGGAAGGAAGGGTTGGAGGAGGTCATCGAGAGAAGGTGGCCAGTACTTGACCCTTGAGCCGGACCCACAGTTGGAGGGTCCTCACCCCCTCACTCATCCACAGAAGTTATATTCTCCCCATTATTCCCATGAGGGGAATTGGTTTCAAGACAGCCACCTTGAGAGAGCAATATGTCATTGAGACCATCTGAACAGTTAAAGCCTCTACATAAGGGTGGGCCAAGGTGGAGATTTACTATCTCAAGATCTCCCAAGACAAACCAAGACAAGCCTTGTGTAGGTTCCCTTGTCCATTATCTGGAGTGGCCTCTCTGCCTGCTTTTCTGGTCTGTGCTTATCTTCTATGCACAGAGCCAGTTTCAGATTTCACCCAGGGAACTCCCAAGGTGGCCACCCAATAACTGAAAATAAAAAGTATTCCTAAGTTATGGTTACTCCTGCAGCAACATAATTTTACCAAAGATCATTGATAAGGGATTTAAGTATTTCTTTTATTTTATTATTCTAACAATGCTTCCTAATTAAACCTTAACCTAGAAAGTAAAACCAGATAGTGATTAAAGGTTGCAGATAAGAGTATACAGAAGAGAAATGAAGCCAAAAGTTGAGAAAATTAAATACAAGACTCTGATAAGAGACCCAGATTGCATTCTCACCTCCTTCTTGCTATAAGAGATGTTTCTTTGCTTTGTTTATTTTATCCTATCATAAATGCACCCATTGTTCTTGTAACCAGTAATGTGAATCGAGAAAAAATGTGCAGAGTATTATACTGAACAACGGGAGTGAAGTTTTCTTCTGTCTGTGTACTTGTCAGTAATAGCTGTCTAACTTAAGATTCTGAGATATAATTTATTCAGAGATATAGAAATATTTTCAAAGTCACCATAATTTTAAAAAATGGTCTACAGGGGGCACCTGGGTGGCTCCTTTGGGTAAGCACCGACTTTGGCTCAGGTCATGATCTCACGGTCCTTGAGTTCGAGCCCCGCGTCGGGCTCTGTGCTGACAGCTCAGAGCCTGAAGTCTGCTTTGGATTCTGTGTTTCCCTCTCTCTCTGCTCCTCCCTTGCTCACACTCTGTCTCTCTCTCAAAAATAAACATTACCAACTTTTAAAAGGTGTTCTACAAAATTCTTTTGGGAACACTGCTTTTTTTGTTTTTAGTTAGAAATTTTACTTCTATGGAGAGTACTGGATAATGAAAGAAGTGGGACATTGATATCAACATACATGCTTTATAAGCTATACCAGTGTACATATATTTGAAAAGTATTCTTATCTAAGTTTAGATTGATATATATACAAATATTAAAATAATCACAGTCATGTATACAAATATGTTCTTTGGTAATAAGATATGCATTCCACATAGTATTTCTTCATATTTTATTTCACCTCCTATATTTCCCAATTTGAGATCTTTTGCAATTTAATAGAATTATCACACATATGATAGTTATGTATTACATAATAATAATATAATATAATTATAACCAGTTCATTAATCATATGCAACCAACTTCTTCAACTGAAGTTCTTGAAAGGGCTACTCTTTTTTTTTTCTTTTAAATCAAAGAATAGATCTATATAATAGAAACAGAAAGTGAACCAGATAATTTGGAAATAAACTGTTTCCCTACCAAACTGCTTCTTTTCTATAAAAATTGTTTATATAATGGTCAATAATAGAAAATGAATCATATAAAAGAGGGTGTTGGTCATGAATGGGTTCTGGAGGGGTTTTTGATTTCCTGGAACTACATTCAAAAATATTGTGGTATAAGCTGATGAGTATTTTTCTGGAAGAAGAACCTTATTTTTAAAAAAAAAAATTTTTTTTTAACGTTTATTTATTTTTGAGACAGAGAGAGACAGAGCATGAACGGGGGAGGGTCAGAGAGAGAGGGAGACACAGAATCTGAAACAGGCTCCAGGCTCTGAGCCATCAGCACAGAGCCTGACGCGGGGCTCGAACTCACGGACCGCGAGATGGTGACCTGAGCCGAGTCGGCCGCTTAACCGACTGAGCCACCCAGGCACCCCAAGAACTTTATTTTTAACCACTTCTCAGTTATATGATTCTCTAAAATTAAATACTAATCATATATAGAAAAGGATCTATAAGTCCACAGTGAAATAGGTAGTGAAATTAATGAGACTTCAGAAGACTTTTTGTACCCAGCTGTCATCATCATACTAAACTAAGGAAAAGAATAAATTTAAGATTTATTTCATCTGTGAATTAACATTTAGACTTTCATGTGTTTAAGATTCATGATAAATGATTTTAAAATCAGGAATCTACAACTGAAACAACTTTAGGGATGTCTACAGAAGTCAGATTTTAAAATGGTTGAAATGATTGATTGTCACATCATGTGCACAATTTCAGAGATATCAAAATGACAGATCAACTGGTCTAAATTTGTCTTAAATCTTCTTTGACAGAAAGTAGAGTAAAAATAAATAACATTTAAGGATTGAACTGAAATCTTAGACGTTATATGGAGATGACCTATGTCTCCAGACACATAACTTAATACTTCTTAAATGTGCATTTTCACACAATGTAACTTTCTACAAAATGGTAATGCTCTTAATGTGTTTATATACAATGCAAATATATACTGCGCACCAAGATGAGGGCATTGTGTTGCAAGTCAATAAAAGCAGCAGCATCTAACCCTGTACCTTCCAATCAGATGACAGTGACAAGACAATATTTTATTAGAGAAATAGAACTTGTTAGAGAAATAGGTTACTGTTATGGAATGTAAGTCTATTAATGCCGTAAATTTATCTTCACATGTGTCACGTAAGATGCATTAGTACCCATTAGATGCAGGTAGAAGCAAAACATTAATGGAGCTATTGTTGATATCTTTTCACCGCAATATCCTCCCAGTCATGTGTGCAGTGCCTCCGAACAGAGCTTCCTTCTAAATGGTAGACCATTCTAAGTGATATGCAATTAAGAAATGTGCTATTCTCCCGCATTAAAGCACAAGCCAAATGCACGTTATTAGCATCCATTTCCAGTACAACTTGACAAGTGAGAGAATGTGTGCAAGAAGGAAGTGATCACTTACTTTATAATAACAGTTTAAAAAAACGATAGTTACTATCTGTGTAGTCAGGCTAGAGAAGCTTTCTTTCAGTTCTTTGTAGTTATCTTGACAACTCGAGAAATAAATTCATACTTAAAGAACATTGAATTTTAGGTTAGAAAACACTGGGTGTGTCTTGCAGCATTAATTTCTAGTCCTCCAACATAGAAATAAAAAAATACCTATGTTGTAAGTATGATGGGAATTATTTAAACAGTTTGGTAAGAAGCAAGTACTTTGTAAATACTATTAACATTAGTACTAATACATAATTAAACAGCTGACCTAAAAAAGTATATTTGGTCATAAAATTAACATTGGCTTTTCCCACATTCACCAATGACATTGTTTCTCCCATCTATTTATGGAATCATATATCACAAATATATTAAAGATGTAAAGTCAAATATAAAACTCTTAAAAATATTAAAAACTTCTAAATTATTAAGTTTCATTTACTTAAGGAAAAATCTTACATCAAAATTTCATAACAGTGATGGATTATGAAGAAAACCCATTATGTTCTGCTTTAGACAAAATGATTTAGTTGTGCTTAAAGCACATAAGTCCCGGGGTGCCTGGGTGGCTCAGTCGGTTAAGCATCCGACTTCAGCTCAGGTCATGATCTCACCATCTGTGAGTTCGAGCCCTGCATCAGGCTCTGTGCTGACAGCTCAGAGCCTGGAGCCTGCTTCAGATTCTGTGTCTCCTTCTGTCTCTGCCCCTCCCCTGTGCATGCTCTGTCTCTCTTTGTCTCAAAAATAAATAAAAACATTTAAAATAAATAAATAAAGCACGGAAGTCCTGTCTTATAAAATTTTCTAGTTTTCTGGAATTAGTGAATTTAGTTCACATATAAAAACTGGAAGAAAATTTAGGTGCACATGGGTGGTTCGGTCGGTTAAGCGTCAGACTCTTGGCTTCAGCTCAGATCATGGTCTCCCGGTTCGTGAAATCAAACCCCGTGTTGGGTTCTGTGCTGACAGCATGGAACCTGCTTGGGATTCTCTCTCCCTCCCTCTCTCTCTGCCCCTCCCCACTCACTCTCTCCATCTCAAAATAAATAAACTTTAAAAAAAAATGAAAATTCATTAATGAGATGATTTACAATATACTTAACTAACGGATCCAAATATGCACATTTTATTATATCTATCCCGCTCTTCCATTAGGAGTGATTTCCCAATCCAGACTGTTGGGGGCTGACATGTCACCAGTAATTGTCATCGTTTCTGACTCAGACTTCAGCAGCAAAGACCAAATCACATAAACTTGCCTCTGTTTTGTACACACTTCAGCAAATAATACCTATTCTATTACAGAGACCCTTGTAGATTACAGATCTCATTTAATCCTCATATTGTAACTGTCACATTACATATATAAAAAGGGTATAAAGAGGATCAGTGAGATGAGGCTTCACAAGGCTTCAAGGGTCAGAACCAGAATTTGAAATTACATTCCAACGCAAATCCAGAGTCCTGGCCATTACCCTAAAGCCACGTGCATCACTGCTAATCCCTAGACAATTGTCTATGCAAGGGGGAAAGGTGTCATTTTTAAAGATTCCGTAACTCAGACAAAGAATGATCCAGCTCTGTGAGAGGGAAGAGCTAAACCACTCTGTCTACACTGGTGTATCATGTTAAACACTGTCCTTTGTACGTCTAACAGATGCAACTATCTTTGTATGATATAATTAAACTTCCTTGGAAAGAGTTCAAAACCAGCTCACATTACACTGAATTTTATAGTATGGCAACTAACATTACATTAAATTTGACCAGGGTCATCATGTACTATGACAGCAAATGGAAGAAAATCACCTTGTAAGAAATCCTGTCTGTCACATTTGTGTGTAAGAATATCTGAATTAAATTTGAAAGGTATTTTTAATATTTCCAATATTGTACTCAGGTTAAATACTTTCTTCGTGGAGAGTAGTTAAGAGGCAAAATGTAAGGCTCTGATTGGTTAGCTACCTCAGTATTTCCCTCTACAAGCACAGCTGTGCTGTGGGCGTGTCCTTTCGTTTCTTAATTGGGGGGAGTGGGGTAGATACCCGTGTGGAAAAGACACTATATCATATACCACTGCTGCATTAATTTCGATTTGAAAAGTAAAATAAGGCAAATGTCCAGAAATAAGAACCTGAATAAACTGAGACATTCAACATGAAATTATACGAGCCAAATGAAGTAGATCTCCTTGTGTTTATTAAGCGAATGAAACAAGAAATAGGGGCGCCTGAGTGGCTCAATCGAGTAAGTGTCCGACTTCTGCTCAGGTCACCAACTCGCGGTATGTGAGTTGCAGAGCCGGCTTGGGATCCTGTGTCTCCCTCTCTCTCTCTGTCCCTCCCCTGCTTGCACTCTCTTTCTCTCAAAAGTAAATAAACATTAAAAAAAATAAAGCAAGAAATGTAACAGTGTATATGGTTGAGAAACCATTTGCAAATCAAAAGGACACATATGCACGCACATATGAATACAGATAAATATATAAGATATTTATCTGTGTATTTCTATGAGTGTGTATCCTTTTAATTCCTCTGTCTCATCTATCTATCTATCTATCTATCTATCTATCTATCTATCATCTATCTATCTATTCCATGGCATATTGATGTACTCAGCACATTTTTAAATATGTCTCTATACATTTTATCTATGAGAGAGAGAGAAAATATGTCTCAATACATTTAGAAGGATTCAAAAAGAGAGAAAGGTAGGCAGCAGTTACCTTTATATAATGAGAAGACCTAGGAGCTACGATGCCAGGATGACTCTATATCATCTCTTTATGATTTGAATTGTTCATTGTGTATAGAGGTATGCATGCTCCCATATATACACTTATGTATACATTATATATCGTGCACATATGCATGCATGTGTGTGTCTATATATATATACATAGGTGTGGTTTGTGTGTGAGAGAGAGGCACCCAAAATACCACCTGCTGCCTACCTTTCTCTCTTTTTGTTCATATCACTTGAAAACCACAAATTTGACAACAAGATAATTGTTATTTGTTTCATGGTCTGATGAATTGAGTGGCTGATCTCCTGACCTGAAGCAACGGGAAATACAAAGGTGGTAAAAAATAAAGGCACAGTTACAGCCTGGGACCAGAATAAAGTACTGCCCACAGGAGGTGCTGAGACTAACAGCTGCTCGGGAGGAAACACCTGGGTAGAAGAAGTGAGAAGTTCAAACCACTGCCCGATGCTGAGATGCTCCCTGATGTGCTCTAACCGTCACCTTCTTAGTGCCAGCTTTTTACTCCAAAATAAGTCTTGCCTTTTAAAAGGTTCACTGAGAACTTCTAGGTTATTCCAAAGTGATTTCACTATCTTTCCTGGTAAAAGTGTAAATAGCTCCACTCTTTCTGGAATGTGTTCATTAACGTGCTTAGCTATAGCATAATTTAGTATCATCTGTTGACTGTCAACTATGTATAAAGCATTTTGCTACATCCTTAGAATATACATAGACAAAGAATGACGTCCCTGAGCTGAAATTAAAGATCTCTGAAATCCAATATTATTTGACTAATTATTGTGCACGGAAAGCAAATCTTATATGAGTCAGGATTTATAAAAAAATAAATAAATAAGAGAGTTTGCTAACTCCAGCGCCCCCTCTAGCTCTCCAAGCTCCAAGCAAAGAAGAGGGAGCTAAGTAAGGTGGTCTCTATACCATGACTCCTAAAAAGCTGAAACTGCCCTCAAATCCAGCTGCGGTAAAGCACCCAGGAAGCAACTAGCTACAAAAACCGCTCTCAAGAGCGCGCCCTCTACTGGACGGATGGAGAAACCTCATCATTACAGGCTTGGTACCGTGGCCCTCCCTGAAATTAGATCTTACCAGAAGTCCACTGGACTTCTGATTCCCTAACTTCCTTTCCAGGGTGTGGTGCGAGAAATTGCTTCAGACCGATCTGTGCTTCCTCAGTGTAGCTATTGGTTCTTTGCAGAAGGCAAGTGAGGCCTATCTGGTGAGCTGTTTTGAAGACACCACCCTGTATGCTTATCCATGTCAAATGTGTAACAATTATGCTGAAGGCATCCAGCTAGCATGCTGAGCCCGCGGAGAATGTGCTTAAGGAACCACTATGATGGAACATATTTCATTCTTTAAACAAAATTCTTGGGGCGCCTCGGTGGCTCAGTCGGTTAAGCGGCCGACTTCAGCTCAGGTCATGATCTCGTGGTCCCTGAGTTTGAGCCCCACCTCAGGCTCTGGGCTGATGGCTCAGAGCCTGGAGCCTGCTTCCAAATTCTGTGTCTCCCTCTCTCTCTGCCCCTCCCCCGTTCATGCTCTGTCTCTCTCTGTCTCAAAAATAAATAAATGTTGAAAAAAATTTTAAAAAAATTATCTTATTTTTGTGAGCCCTGTGGGGTCAAAAAGTACCTACGTATATGGTTGCAAGTGGACACATACGGGACAGAAATCAGGTCTTGGCAGTTTTTCCATTTTCACTTGTGTGTGAATTTTTAATATAAATGTTGGGACCTGAAGCATTAATGCAAGTCAAAATGAACAAGTCTTAGTAGTTCAACCCTATAGCAATCATAAATAAACCCGTTAAATATTTTTGGACAATCCCGGCATTTGGATTTTCTTAAAACAAGTAAATTTTTTATTGACAGCAACGAAAGAAAGAAAGAAAGAAAGAGAAAGAAAGAAAAAGAAAGGGAAAAAGAATTTATATAAACTAAAAAATAAACTAGTTTTATGGTTATTAAATAATTTGTCATGGAAACATCTCTTCTCCTTTATCAGATGTACTAAAATTTTAAAATATAGGGGCACCTGGGTGGCTCAGTTGGTTAAGGGTCCGACTTCAACTTCGGCTCAGGTCAGGATCTAATGGTTTGTGGGTTTGAGCCCCACATCAGCTCTGTGCTGACAGTTCAGAGCCTGGAGCCTGCTTCAGATCCTGTGTCTTCCCCTCTCTCTGCCCCTCCCCCAGTTGTGCTCTGTCTCTCTGTCTCTCTCAAAAATAAACATTAAAAAAAAATTAAACATATACAATTTCACAATAATACATATATAATATTCAGCAACTAAATGCAATTTATAAACAGACATCTGAGATGGGGATGTTAGGATTGCAGAGAAAACTAGTCTATAGGGAGAAAAAATAATGGAAATAGCTAAAGTAACATTAAAGAAAAAAAAAAAAAAAAGATGCTGCTGCCCCAGAAAGATGAAATGAACCTCTGCCTTAACTCTCTGGATGGCTTTCTATTTATAGAGTTTAGTCCTTCCTGTAACTTGCCTTCTTCCTCCTCTAGAGCCCCACACCACATTCTCTCTTTTCTTACACCAGGCTAAATTTCTTTTTGATACTCAAGAAATAAAAATAACTCTGGACAATAGAAAAGGAGACTCAGAGAAACTAAGTAACTTCTCCATGGATGCCCAGCTTGTAAATGTCAGGTCAAAGATTCCAACTCCCATATGCACAGTTACCCTGTCATAAAGCTTTGCCCTGCCCTCATATCAGAAGCTCTAATAATAGCCAGTGAGGGGCTAAGTGTCCGGATTTTCACTGCAATGCAAAGCAGTAAGCATAGAGGTGTAAAGAAGTCAATTAAACTCTCTTTAAGACCTTGCAAAAGTTTCTATTTAAATACTTTTAGTATGTTCCACATGTGAACCACAGCTTTTCACGAACTAGTGTTATCAGATACAATCTGCATCTTTTCCTATGTTATAATCACTGCTACGGAAATACCGCTATCTAATTTAGAATTTATGTAAGAGAAAACCAAGGAAAAATTTTAAAGGTTGTGAATATTTATAATGTTTATAATGGCAGGGAAAGTTGCATCAGAAAATAAGAGTTGCGGAATATTTACCCTACTGTGAGCTGGCTTTACTGCCGTTTCTGTGAAAGGAGAAGCCCGAGAAAATGACCAGCCTTATCTAACAGGCTGACACAATTTTTTTTAAAGCTTCATTCCTTTAAACTATTGTTACTAATGGTGTAATAAATGGAAATCCATTGCCATAGTTTATTGCAGTGTTTTCTTGCTAAGAGGGATTCCGTGATCAAATAATATTGGAAAACCTGAGTTCAATAAAGTTAAATAGGTGTTTAGTTTTATTTGATGTTGTTTTGGTTTGATTTTACTGCAGGGCTCCTCAGAGCCTTTAATATGCAAATGTGCATTGTGAAGCTAAGTAGAGTTTATCCGAAGCCTTTCCCAAATTTATTTTATGACAGAAGCTTCTCCACTTCAGTTTTTCTTTTGCTTCTTTTTGGGGGAGTAGGGAAGAGGAGGAAGTAACACTTATGTAGAAGAAGCAACAAAATGGTTGAGAATATTAGTTCCCAAGAGACCTGCTCTGCCACTGACACAAGTAAGTTGGGTAACAAACAAACAAAACCAAAGGAAACCAAAACCAAACCCAAAAAGAAACAAAAAAACAAAAACCCCACCTAACACAGAGCAGTTTCACTCCAAACTGATTCAAGCTTCTGGTTCCACTTTACCTCCAGAGACTCAAGGTCATGGAGTAACGACTCCGCATCAGTACTTTTTTTAATTCCCAGGTGATCACAATGTACGGTCATGTCTGGGGCCCATTGCCATAAGAGGAAATACACTATTTCTCTAGCACTGTAATTATAAATCTAAACATAAACTATGAAAAATAATTAAGGGCACTGGAATCAATAAGGCATAGGAAAAGTTACATTATAAAATTATTTCTTTAAATCATGGCTTGTTATATATGCATCATTAAATAATTACAGCAAAGGGTGGAAAAATAGCAAATTTACTCTCGGTTAAAAAAAAAAAATCTGCCTGAAATGAAGATGACATCTCGGAAACATTGTGAATAGCATTTGATCTACAAATTAAACACGTGATGTATTAATATACTTGTTATTGATAATATAACAGGTACTTTTTATAATAATAAATTTTAAATAGCTGAGGAAAAGCTATTGAAAGCTAAGGATATAATGATTTGTGTCTATATAATCGAGGTAGGCTAGAAAATAAGGTTTTGGGTTAGATATGAAAATGATACCATATTTCATTATTAATAATCAACATATTGTACACTCTAATATCACACATATATACCTCGGATATCATTAATTACTTTTAATGACATATTTTATATAAATTATTATATATAAATGTATACCTGACAATATACACATATTTATGTGTTCATTCATTCTGTATAGAGATTCACCCCACGGCCATTATCATTAAATCATATATTATATCTCCCTTAATTTTTAGAAGAACCCTTGGAGGTAGATATTACTATTACCTATATTTTACAAATGAGAAAACTGTTCACAGTCATGAAGCTACTAAGTCAGACATAGTAGAAGTTTACTGCATATTTGGTGAACATATGCATAAAGAAATTCAATACTTAATGGTAGATATCGAGACAGACATGAATGAAAGCTCATCTATATACTGAGTATAAGCCTTTATGTTTTTTAAAAAAATGTTTAAGTAATCTATACACACAGCATGGGGCTCAAACTCACGACCACTGAGCCAGGCAAGCATCCCCCCCCCTTATTAATTTTTATTTTTTTGAGTGTAAGCCTCTATCTTGTCTTAGAACCTTCTCTGCCAAAAGTCCTGTGAAAACTGAGCAAGAATCCAGATATCCTTTCATTTGTTATATAGGTGTAGGTAGTACCTTAGTTCTTAAACAAGGAAGAATATTAAAATACAGATTCCCGGGTCCAACTCCAAACTGAATTAACATCCCGCTAGTGAGACCTGAAATTTGTGTATTATTTATTTGTTTATTTATTTTTAATGTTTACTTATTTTTGAGAGAGAGAGAGAGACCACGGGGTGAGGGTTGAGAGAGAGGGAGACACAGAATCTGAAGCAGGCTCCAGGCTCTGAGCTGTCAGCACAGAGCCTGATGCAGGACTTGAACCCACGAACCAGGAGATCATGACCTGAACCAGTTGGACTCTTCACCGGCTGAACCACCCAGGCGCCCCTGGAATTTGTCTCCTTTTAAACAGCTTCTTAAGTAATTCATATGAGGTAATTAATAAGAATTGCAAGTATGAAATTTAATGTTTGGGTCTTACTGGTACTCCATAGGAAGGGCAAAGCAGCTGCATGGACAGAATGAATATGTTCCTAGTTAGTTTCCTTTCATAGAAGCTACGAGGTAGTAGTCATACCAGCAAGAAATGGTGATTTAGGTTTTGGGCGCTGACAGACAAAACTGTGCTGAGTCCCAGCTGTGCCATTGACCGAGTTTGTTGTTACAGTGGGCAAGCCCCTTGATGCTTTAAAAGCGATACGCCATTTCGGTTCTGGCACCTGGGTGACTCAGTGGGTTAACTGCCCAACTCTTGATTTTGGCTCACGTCATGATTTCAGGGTTCCTGACATCCAGTCCCATGCTGTGCTCTGTGCTGACAGCGTGGAGCTTGCTTGAGATTCTCTCCCTCTCTCTCCCCCTTCCCTCCCCCCTCTCAAAACAAATAAACATTTAAAAAAAGAAGCTATGTGCTTTTCTATAAAATGGAGATAAAGGAATGTCTTATCTCATAGGGGTTTTGCGGGGCTTAAAAATGTGTTTCCTCCTGAAGGAAACAATGTCTGACACTTAATAAGCATACTATATATCTTGCCATTATTGAAACATCAGAAAGTGTTAGAGATCAGAAAGGAGATAGAGCTCTGATTGGCAGTATGTCTTATTTTCCCAGATTTATTTATTTATCTTAAATGTTTCTTGTTCTGGAATAACTTTTTCTCCCTTCCCCCACCTGCACCCCCATTAAAACTCTGAGTAATCTCACCATTCTTAACAATGCCCTTTCCATGTAAGGGGAGAAAAAAACTTTTAAAAAAATCTCTATGGAAAAAAAAATTCTGTTCTGTTTGTACTTAAAAATATGATAACTTGACTCTCACCCTCTGAGTCAATTCTAGAGTGTGTGTGCCATAAGTAAACTGTTTTAGCTCAGGGATATTGAAAGTAAATATTCCGTACTCCTTGAAAATAAGAAATTTTGCAAATGCATGACAAGATTGGATTGTGTACCTAGTATTCATATAATGCACGATGCAAAATACAATTTGTAGACCTAGTTTTAAATTCAATTCTAATAAGGAAACCGATTTGACCTGTTGGGGGAAAAGTTGAAGCACTAATCCAATCACTAATCCAATCTTCATTGCCATAAAATGTAATCCCTGTCTATTTCTTTGGTACTAATGATGAGGCTAAATAACGTATATATTTGTATTTACATGTTCAGCGATCCTATGCTCTGTGCAGTGAGTGATGTTCTTCTGCCACTTGGTGGTGCCTGCCAGTTTCAGAATTTGTTTCTTGGTGGCACTTTAACACCAAGTACAAAGCAAGCTAAACAAAATCACAGCATTCCTATTGGAAAGGCTTTGCCTGAAACTGTTTAGTAATTTAAAGAACCTCTGTGCAAGTAACTGCATTTGTTAACCAGTCACAACCAGTAATTAACTCCTTTGGAGTTTTAAGTTACTTTGGGCAAAATGTCTTAGGAAGAGTACATATTAGTAGAAAGCATGCCAAAAATTTACTTAGCAGAGAATTCAATAACAGTTCTACTCTGCTGAGAGGTGCTGTAAAATTCTACTTATACAGCCAAGTACTGAATTCCTAGCAGGTCCCGTGTCATTATCATAATTACTGCATAAACACTTTTAAGGACTTTGCCTTTAGTTTTAAGCATGACTTATTTTCATAAGCCTGATTAGTTACCACACCAGCCTTGCTATGGAAAATGACGTGTCCTCACTCTGAACTGGGAGTTGTTAAATCTTGATCTACATTAAGTGTATATTTATGTTGCCTTTTCTGCTGAAAGGGTGCGGCGAAAGACATCCCTGATTCCTTGTTTTTGCAATATCGGCTGGCAGCTGTAGCTAATGGGCATTCCGTTTCCTTAAAGAATTTAGCTGCGCTGTCTGGAAGCCGATTTTCTGATGCCTCCAACGTCTGGTCTAATTGATCTGTTTTAATGGAGTCTTTGTCGGTGAGAAGCGAGATGCCACCGACTAGAATGCTGGGATCTGCTACTTAATTGCCAGGAGTGAGAGACACTGAGGCTCAGAAATCTTTGGAAGTGGGCGAGGGTTGGGGGGTAATCTTGGGGCGGAGGCGGAGATGTAAGATAAAGGGATGGGTTTCACACAGGAAAAAAGATGAGATTTCTTTGAGGCTCTGAGGTGCTGCACGATCACATCTCTCAAAGGAGAAGTTAAAAAGCAAGGAAGTGGGAGGAGGTTGGAGGTTAAGGTACTTAAAAGGATAGCTCGGGCACAATTTGTTTTTCTGACGGTGCCTGCCAAAGATAGATAGTCCCTGCTTTCAAAGTGTACTGATGCCTCTTTTAAGTGATTGGGGATGGACGCTAATTGCCTGTGAGATACTATCAAACACGCTCTTCTAAATTCGGGGAACCAGAAGGAGAGGGGGAAAGGCGAGATTCTAAAAGAGAGAAACAGAGATGAGGGCTAAGAAAGAAAGAAAGAAAGAAAGAAAGAAAGAAAGAAAGAGAGGAAGGTTGGAAGGAAGGAAGGATGGAAGAAAGGAAGGAAGGGAAAAAAGAGAAAGGGAAGGAAGGAAGGGAAGGAGGAAGGAGGAAGGAAGGAAGGAAGGAAGGAAGGAAGGAAGGAAGGAAAAAAGGAAGGTGGGAGGAGGCAGAGAAGGGAAAGAGGAAAGAAGGAGGGAGGGAGAGAGAAATAGGGAGGGTGCTGCGAGAAAAAAAAAAAAAATCCTGAATCACTAAACAATCACACAGAAAAGAAAATTCTTCCTTGTAGGTCATCCAAAACACTGTGACCGCAATAACGACCCGGGTCACGACGGAAAAATGTTCCTCTCCATCCACGTCCCGGGAAGCTCTCGGTCCGGTTACTAGCGACTAAAATACCATTAGGCTAAAGAGTGTCTAACTGCGTGAAGAATGCAGCGGGCGGAAGGCGGGTCCCGCTACGCCTTTGCTCAGCGCCGGCTGGAGCGAAAGAAAGAAGGGCACCGAGCGAGATAGTCCAGTCGAGTTAGACCTTCTCGCCTCCCCGGGTCGCCGGCGATGGGGCGGAGAGATCCGCTAGAGCGCGCAGGGCCGCTCCCCGCGCCGCGCGAGTGAGCCGCTCTTCTGGGAAGCCGCTTCCCGGGGGCTGCGCCCGCAACCCACCCGTTGCTGCCGCGGAGGAGCCCTCCCCGCCTCTCCCCGACCACTTGTGCGGAGCCAATCTGACCTCCGGAACACACTTCCCCGCGCCTCCCGGGCAGCCGCACTAACACGCTCCCGGCTGGAGAGGAGCGAGTGACGAGAAGGCTCCAGAGTCTGGGCTCCCCGGGCTGCGTCGGAGCTGCAGGGGGCCAGGGAGGGGAGGGAGAGAGAAGGAAGAGGAGAGAGAGCCTGCAAGGCTGGCTGAGTCAGCTTGGCGAGCAGCCTCCGGGTCGCAGGCTCCGGGGGAAACTGCTGCTGCTTCCAGCCCGGCCAAAGCTGTTCTCACACCACCGCCTCTCATCCTCTCCTGGTCCCTGCCACCTCCCCAGAGAAAGGTTCCTGGGCTCGCGCGGCGATTTCCCCAGCTTGAATCCGGATACAGGCGGCGCGCTCCCGCACGCAGGAGCGCGGGGCGCCAGCAGGACACCCTCTCCTCTGGGCCCGCTCTCCCCTCTCTGCCCTGCTGCTCCCGCTCCTCCGCCACCTCAGCCCTCGCCGGCCGCAGCTCGGAGAGACGCCACCCAGCCGCGGCTGGCACTCGCAGCCCGGGGTCACGCACTGACGAGGGGAGCTAGATCGGGGAGCCCTAGACCGGACCCAGAGCTCGGGGTGGGGGTGGGGGGTCGTGGGGCGGAAAGTGAAAGGGCAGGTGGTATATAAAGCTGTGAGAGTCGCCCACTCTGGAGCCCGCGCTTCTCCCCCGAGCCATCCCCGCCTAGCCGCACTCGGGCCAGCGCCTGGCGAGCTGGCCCATCTGTGGCATCCGCCGTCGCCTCCTCCTTGCACCTCCTCGCCGACCCCTCCCTCGCGGGACCTGCATCCCGCTCCGCCAATCAGCGCCCGCCTGCCTCTTCCCACGTGATCTCGGGCGGGCTAAGGACCTGCTGCTTCCCAAACGCCAGAGGGATGCGGGCGGCAGAGCGCGAGAGGCGGCTGCGGGGCTGTGGGGCGCTTTGACTCTCCTTCCACGCAGCCTCCTTGGACTCCTCTCCTCCGCCCTCCGGACTCCGGTCTCCTCGTGGTCCCCTGGCTTCCCAGATCCCCCTCCTTATGGCAGCAGCCCCCCGAGTCTCAGGCGCAGCTTCTCGGCGGACGACCCTCTCGCTCCCGGGGCTGGGCCGGGTCACTGGATGTTGCTGAAACTCCGGAGACCATGCGCGGGTTTGGCTGCTGCTTCCCCGTCGGGTGCCACTGCCGCCGCCGCCGCCTCTGCTGCCGCCGTCCGCGGGATGCCCAGTAGCCCGCTGCCCGGCCCCCGCGATCGCGTGTTCTTCGGAAGCCGTTTGCTACTGCAGAGTTGCGCGAACTAGTCATGGTGCTGTGGGAGTCCCCGCGGCAGTGCAGCAGCTGGACACTCTGCGAGGGCTTCTGCTGGCTGCTGCTGCTGCCGGTGATGCTACTCATCGTAGCCCGCCCGGTGAAGCTCGCGGCTTTCCCTACCTCCTTAAGTGACTGCCAAACGCCCACCGGTTGGAACTGCTCTGGTAAGTCCACCACCCCAGCGCCCGACCCCCTTCGGCCCCGCAGAGGGTACGCGTTTCCAGCGCAGACCAAGCCCACCTTAGTGCGTCTCCTCAGCCCCGTGCCTCTTACTGCCCCAAACCTCTCGGACGACCGACCTCCACCCCGAGGAGCACTGGGAACCTTCCAGGCCGCTGCGGAAGCTGGGGCGGGGGGGGGGGGTGACGGGGTCTGGGGTGGGCAAAAAGTACACGTGTAGGAACCTTTTGCATCCTTGCCCTTAGAGCGGCGGATATTTTAAGAAATACTGGACGGGATGGTTTTGTGGATCCACCGAAATGAGCACCAGTCCTTGGGGGCTGGGGGGGGGTGGGGGTGGGGTGGGGTGGGGGGTGGGGACTAAAACAGAACCTTTCCATCATGAAAGGAAAAAGTCTAGCTAAAACGAGCGAGAAATAACTTTATGGGAAGGAACAAGCGAGAAAGCGATAAATCCAAGAGTGACTGCAGGGGAAACACTGATTTCTGGCAAAAGTGCCATGGGGTGCCCTGGTCTTGCTTTCAAGACCAGGTCACACGGATTCTAAAGGAGCTTGGGGTTTAAGAGAATCAATATCTCTCTCTGTCTTCCCCTTTCTCTCTCCCTTTCCCTCTCTCCGTCTCTTCCTCTCTCCCACATCCTCCTTCAAAGACGTGTTTTTGCAGCCCAGAGATGCTTCTCTCTTGCCTCCCCAAGCTCCTGATGGGGAAGGGAAGTTGAGAAAAGAATCAGTCGTCGGTCTCCCAGGCCTGGGTGGGCATAGCCGAGGCAGGCAGGCTCCTGCGGGCGGGCGGAACCGACCCCGGGCTGACTCCATTTCTGGGCAAGCTTCCTCCGAGTGGGTCCGGCGCTCTTCTTGCTTGCCGGGGTCCCTTCAGAGTCTGAACGCGAGAGCTTGGCAGGCTTTGCTCAGCGGAAGCCTCCTAAGTACATAGGGCCCGAGGATGGGAGTTGCTGTACTCCGGGCTGGCTTTGCATTTCAGTGTGACAGCCCAGAGTATACCCGGGCGGGATTGTGGTGTGATTTCATTGGCATTTTAAATTGCATTCACATGCCTGGGTATTGTCCCCTAGGTCTGGTCTGTTCTAGTTTTAGCAAGCGTGCATGTAATTTTTCATCTTCTGTAAATATAATTCTGCTGTAGTTAAATCTGGCTCTGAACAAAGTGGCTTCCAGGGATGTATGTAAGCTGAAGTGTGTGTAACTTTGGAGAGGTGGGAATGGCCAACTGTAACTCACAGGATGAAAGAACATGTAGTCCTAGGTTGTTACTGCCATGAGGAACATTATTATGCATCATGATAGTTTGTGCTTTTTTAAAGACAGGTTGAGATTTGCACGCTGTTAGATTTGGGTCAATAGATTGCCTTTGTTCTGTTTTTGGCAATTTCTAACTTTGGTATTTTTATAAAATTTAGCATGTCTTCTTTAACTTATTCCTGGTTCATGGGCGCATGTATGTTATTTTTGAAAAGCTAAGTTCCAGTTTTCAGGTGTCTGGTCACTTTTTTAGGTGCTTTATCATAGGGCCATGAAACAACCTGTGCTTGAAATGAATGGTCACAGCTTTGTAGACCAACATGCCTGGTTTGCTTCATCCCAAGAACAGTATCGCTTTAGGAAATAACTAACTTAAATGGGAAATTGAGGTTGGCAATCAAGAGATGTACTATGAGCCGGATATCTTAAGGAGATTTGCAGAGACTAAAGAGAATAAACGTGTTTTCAAGGCAGGTTTTCAAGAACCTGGCACCCCCCTCCACCCTGTTAACTTAGAGGTGATCAATCTTCATTTGAGCCAGACAGACCATCACAGAAAACACTGTGCCTGTTTATCTTTATTATTGGGGCTTTGTTTCCTCTTTGTCTGGAGAAATTCCAAATAAGGGGTTGCTTCAGACCTTAAGGCAAAAGAATGATTAAGGATGGAAAAATGGTAAAATGACATTCAGAGACCATCAACAGCTTTTTTCTAAAATGTAGGCTTGGGGGGGGGGGTCATAAACTGTACTCTACTTAATGAGAAAAAAAAAATAAAGAAGCTGGGGATCAAGTTATAAACCTTCATTCACTGCTGCCAGTATTAACTCTGGCTAAAATAAAATAGCACAATCAAAAGAATATTAAAAGATAATTCATTAAAAAAGAATTGTGAAAAAAAAGAAATGAATATTGATCACTTAACTAGATTTTGGAGGTTATCAGTAGAGAATGACCTTGCAGTACAGCTGTGGTTAATGGAATAAAAATTTAGAGCAATTCTTTTAAAGCTGCAAGATAGTGCTTTTGTTGTGGTTGTTTTTAAAATCTGTAACATCTTTAAATGACTGGAATATTTTCTTTAAATTTGAGGTTATGATGACAGAGAAAACGATCTCTTCCTCTGTGACACCAACACCTGTAAATTTGATGGGGAATGTTTAAGAATTGGAGACACTGTGACTTGCGTCTGTCAGTTCAAGGTAAGAAGTCTGATATTTGCGTCTTCTTCTTCATTGATGAGACTACAAAGAAGGGATCTCCCTTTACAAACCATCACTTGGCAATTTATAGCTGTGCAAGCTAAGAGGAAAGCAGGCACCAAGCAAAAGTGTTGTCCTGCCAAGAGAGCCAACGGATGTCAAAAAGACATAGCTTTTTGGAGAAATGTGTATGCCAGAGTTATAAATGCCACTGGAGGTAGAAAGCTTCAGGTTGTTCCTTTGATGTGTCAGAAGCAAATTAGGTTTATGTGTACCATCTAGCAAGAATTTTATAATTCAACAACTGCTGGGGATAGCTACAACAATCAATGGATAAGAAGTGTGGATTTGTACTTTTGTTCTTTTTGACTGGGACTGTCATTTTTTTTTTTTTTTTTTTATCATACTGCTCTGTTTTAATGGCCTTGGGTCTTATGATCCTGGCAATCCAGTTAAGTTTTTAAATGAACTCCTTATTAGCGTGACTTCAGAACTACTGTGCTAGTTTTGGAAATCTTGGAACTTATTAATATATATCAACTTTTCATGGGTATCACGTTGAATTACAGCTGGATCTCCCAAGAACCCGAAAGAGTGCATAGCTGCAGGTCATTTTATGAATGTTAGGAAGATGGAGTTTGCCTCATGTTAAAAGAATAAATAAAATAATTTTTTTGTAAATAGAATGGGAGACTGTAGCACTTGTATCATCAAAACTACATTATGCGTATCTATTGAAGATAGAACTCATGTCATTATTACAGCCATCATCTAACAAATGCTTTATACCACGTAAATTATAAGCCCTCTTTTCTCTCAGAATGTTTACATAAGCATAGGTACTCTCAACAACCACAGTTATTGTATTAATGTCTTATATTCACCTTTGAGTGTTGCTGAATTACTTTTGTAAATACATATGAAATCTAACATAAGGTTCAACCAAGAAATACGTGCATAAACAAAACTATATAAGTGAGATCAGGTAAAACTTTTCCAAGACTGGGTAAGCAAAACTAAAAAAATAAGAAAAAAAATGTTACAGAACAAATGAAAACATTAAAGTGAAATTCAGGTCTAAAAACTTGTTATAGTATGCAATATTTAGAATTGTTGATGAAATTAAATATTTTGAATTGAATTTGACCTCCCAGTGAAAGAGATAAGGGAATTCAGATTTAAATATAGTTTGAATGGTTTGTAGATAAGTTAAAAGCTTCTTGCAAATTATTTTCTTCTTTCTAAGAAAAGCAATAAAACAACTAATATTTGCAAAGTGCACCACCTCCTGGTGGGTGAATATTGCTGTGACCACACTACAGTCTTTCAGACCATATTATAGTGTTAGAAACATATTTGTGCATATTTAATATGCACGTGACACGAACCTCTAAGGTCTCCAGCCGCACTGAACAATGTAATTATGTTTTTTCAATGAACTACATGGGAGAGGTAGAGCATGAAAACTCTCCAATTCATACTTTCCCCAAATGTTAACTCAGGGAAAGGTACATTTGGACAAATCAGTAATTAAAGGCCCAAAGGATTTTGTGGATTTTCCCCCTTACAGTTTGTGATTCCCATAAATTGGTCTTACTTTCATGACCTAGGGTAGGCATAAGAAGTGAATTCATGAACAGTATGAAATGAACCAAAAAGAACGTTCCTCAAAGGAAAAACCATAATTCTAACAAGATTTCGACAAGAGAAAAATAATGGAGTTCACAAAATTCTAAATGGGTGCATGCTACTACAAGGAAATGTATAGTTTTCTTATTAAAGAAACTGTATTCAGTTTTCAGGTTCCACAAAGGGTTTTGGTAAAACTTTTTATCAACAAAAATATTTGTGCTTTTCATGTTTTGGTCAGCCAGTTACATTTGTCATTAATTTAAATAATTGTTCAGTGGAATTGATTGGGGAGAGGGCAATGAAAACAAGTTTGAATAAGAAAATAAATGTGTTTTTTTAATGCCTATAGTATTTAAATTTACTACTAGATTGTACTGCTATTAGCTTATGCTTTGTGATAGATGTCATTCTGTCAAGAGAAAATAAACATTCCCTTCATGGAAAATTTAGACTCTATACATACTAAGACTGTAGAGTGGCTGATTTAGGTTCAAGATCAAAGAAAATGCACAAGTTGTGCAAAGAATAATAAGATATTTTAGGCTAAGAGTATCTTGATTCATTCCTTTCTAGTACATTCCAATGAATTTGAGGTTTTGGTGTGTGTGTGTGTGTGTGTGTGTGTGTGTGTGTGTGTGTGTGTGTTTGGGGGTGTGTGTGTGTGTGTGTGTGTGTGTGTGTGTGTGTGTGTTTTCCTTCCATATAAGGGAGATGTCTTGATAATCTATTTTCCTATATCCTAGTCTAAACTAGCTGAGGTTATCTACTCCTAGTCTCCTGTGTTTATGGATACAGTCACAAATTCTTTCATTCAAATTAGAATGTGAACGATGGTCATTCTGTCTGAGAGATAAATTTCAAAGGGAAGCGTGGGTGTGATCTGCAGTTTGCCAACTTGGATTATTATTGAAGCACTAAAGAGAACATATATTTGCCTTCACTTCTCTTAGATGATCTAAAATAAACATAGGGGCATCTGGGTGGCTCTGTTGGTCAAGCATCCAACTCTTGATCTCTGCTCAGGTCATGATCTCACTGTTTGTGAGATGGACCCCCCACATTGGGCTTTGTGCTGACAGCGTGGAGCCTGCTTGGGATTCTCCCTCTGCCTCCCTCCCTGTGTGCCTCTCCCCTGCTCCTGGGCGTGCCCTCTCTTTTCTCTCCCTCTCTCTCTCAAAATAAATAAACATTTAAAAAATTAAATTAAATTAAATTAAATTAAATTTAAATTAAATAAACACATTCTACCCTTTACTTGTCACAACTGAGTGAGTTAATTGTTTTATCCTCCTTTTACCGATGAGGTAATTCAGGCCCGTTACCATTATTAAGTGGTGATCTTAAAGTAAGAACCTAGGTCCTTTGACACCAAATCTAATTTTTTCCCAGGACATTATACATGCAAAAATACATGAAAATATCAGTAACAGCAACAACGATATCAAATTATTGTAGACAATTCAATATCACAGGTAGTACACCTGAGTTTTTGGGGATGATATGAGTTCCAGAAATGGCCTGCAGCCTCATTTCTATCTAAATACCAGATAACGTGCTGATAAATCTTCTGATAAATCAGTTGTGGAGAGGAAAATTTAGAGACAGTTGGATGGATGGATAGGTGGATGGAAGGAAGGAAGGATAAAGTAAGAAGAGAAGGAAGGAAAAAGGAAAGGAGGGAAGGAGGGAGGAAGACCATATGCAGTTTTTCATAGATAGCACTGGTCATACAATGACCAATTATCAGTTTGTAATTCAAAAATATGATGAAGTTATGCCTTTCAGATATTATTTAATTCAGATATTAAGTGTTTTCATTTAATAAGCACGTTTTAGATCCGCAGTTCTTTCACTTACTATGACTGCATAACAAATTGCCCAGAACTTAGTGACTTAAAAATAATGAACAAAACAGGTGAACATAAGGGAAGGGAAACAAAAATAATATAAAAACAGGGAGGGGGATAAAACAGAAGAGACTCATAAATATGGAGAACAAACTGAGGGTCGCTGGAGGGGTTGTGGGAAGGGGGATGGGCTAAATGGGTAAGGGGCACTAGGAAATCTACTCCTGAAGTCATTGTTGCACTATATGCTAACTAATTTGGATGTAAATTTTTTAAAATAAAAAATAAAATAAAATAAAATAAAAAAAAAATAAAATAAATAATGAACTTTTTTTTTTTTTTTTTTTGCTCATGAATCTACAATTGGACAGGGCTTGATGGAAATATCTCATCTCTGCTTCCCTTGGCATTAGCCGAGGAAGGGAGAGAACTCAAAGGCTTGGTTCTGTACTCTCCTCAGGGCTCTCACTCATAAGTCTGACTATCAACTGGAGACCTGGGTCCTCAATGTGGATCTCTCTGTGTGTGTTAGTTTGGCCTACCTCATACCACAATGGCTGGGTATTAAGGGCAAGTGTCCAGAAAGAGAGAGCGAGCCAGACAGAAGCTGTATCCTTTAATGACCTAGCCTGAGAAGTCACACGGAGTCACTTTCACCATAGCCACAGGCTTGCCCACCCTTAAAGTCGTATTTTCTTTCATTTAAAGAAATGTGGTTACAGAGAAGAGAAAGTTGCTTATTGAATGATCAAAGGATTGGGACATGTGCAGGTTTTTTATCTTTTTCTTTTTTGGAAGAGAAACATACCATATCCTAAGCCATTATTCTTAAGCCTTTGACAACTGGGAATATAACAAGAATTCACTTAACATCTGTGGAGTGCCTTCTACATGCCAGATTCCGTGGAAAGTGCCAACAATCTAGAAAATGTAAGTTATACCTAGCTTCTAGATGCTGAAATCTCAGCTAAAAGATATCTTCATTAACCAAACAAGCAATAAATCATATGAAAAAACTTCTCGCATACATTTTTTGTTCATTTGTAGTAAAATGAATTCCATATATTCTAGAGTGTCAAGTCATTGAACCCACCAGTGTGATATGTAGCTACTTTCTTAAGCAATGTGGACACTTTGGAGCAAAACCATTCCACTGGAAAACACATATTTGGAAAACAAACTTAAGATTTTTACAACATCTTAAGAAAAATAGGATCACTGTTCCCCTGAGAGGAGGTTTGTACAACACATACATTTATGGGTCTAACCATCTGGGCCTGAGTCTTGTTTTTTTTCTCTTACCAGCCAACTCTGTGGCCTTTAGCAAATCACTTAACATCTGAATCTGTCCCTTCATCTGAAACTGAGCAGTATTATGATTACCACTAAAAAGTATTTCCAATAATTTGGCATATTTTAACATAGTACTTAGCCTATTTTTATGTACCAGCATATCCTGTTTTCCTTTATTTCTTTAATTTTAGACACGTGTGTTTAGTATCAGCGTTAGACGGGGTGTCAGCTGTACTCAAAACAATACATACCATGAGAGACAAATAGTTAACGTTTCTTTTCCTACATGGATATTCCCAAGTATTTTATTAATTTTTTTTTTAACATTTATTTATTCTTGAGACAGAGACAGAGCATGAATGGGGGAGGGGCAGAGAGAGAGGGAGACACAGAATCGGAAACAGGCTCCAGGCTCGAGCCATCAGCCCAGAGCCTGACGCGGGGCTCGAACTCACAGACCGCGAGATCGTGACCCGGGCTGAAGTCGGATGCTCAACCGACTGAGCCACCCAGGCGCCCCTCCCAAGTATTTTAGAAACATGACTCTGTTAATCCTCCTAAATGCCCTAGTTAACCACTTCAGATGGGGAAACTGAGCTATCAGCTTGTTAAATATTTAACTGTTGAGTGATGTCCACAAGGTCCTACACCCAGGCAGTGAGAGAAATTGGAGAAATGAGGACCAGACTTGCAGTCCTGAAGCTTAAGGATTTAGAGTATGCTTCCTCCTTGCATTATTCATATTAATGAGTGCAAGTCGTGGTACTAAAGGCCAAAAACATCGTGCTGGTAATCTACAGTTGAGCTCTCTTCAGCTCCATACAAATCTCCCTTTTGGCTTGTGCATGGAACTTGGCAGCTCTGTTTTTAGCACTGTTCACATTTGGCTTACTGCGTCCTTCAGAAGTGGCATAGGAACACTTTATCAGTTTATTCCATATTTTAAGATGCGTATCGGCATTGTGTACTAGCACTTGTCAGAGATAATAAATACTTCTCACCCCTCACCCCCTGTCCGCTGACTACATCTGAGTATTCTGCAGAAGTAGATGAGAAAGATAAATAGAGAGGTTCCAGGGGTTGGAAAGAAGAAAATGTGGACCCAGAGTAATGTAAGCAGGTTTGAAGGTGGAGATTATCAGGTAGCCAAGGACAAGAATGCCAGAACCTGAGCATGAGAAGCCAACTAGTCCAGCCATCACACTAATTTTGACTACTTTCTGCCTACTGAAAGTGTCAGCAAGACTATGTCACCAGTTGTTCACTTCTCTCAGATCTCTCCTCCATGTGCTCAGATACCATTTTAATGTCAATGGTTCCTCATAAATCCTCCCAGGCCATGTTTCTGACATGAGCACCATTTATGTGGTACTACGTCAGTTCTGCTCACTGGAAGATTGACCTATGGTAGGTCAATTCTGAGATGTAAGTTAAAAAATCCACATATGTTGGGGCACCTGGATGACTCAGTCAGTTAAGCATCTGACTTCTGCTCAGGTCATGATCTCACTGTTTGTGGGTTGGAGGCCTACATTAAGGTCTGCACTGACAGTGTGGAACCTGCTTGGAATTCTGACTCTCCCTCTCTCTCTGCCCCTCCCCTGCTCTCTCTCTCTCTCTCTCTCTCTCTCAAAAATATAAAAACATTTTGAAAAATGCGTATATATTTTAGAAAGCTTGTGGAAGGCAGCCCTTATATAGGTTATCACCTGATCAGAAGTGAATACCTATTTAAATATCCTCATTAGTAAAAGGTTCTAATGAAGTTTAAATATAATCACATAGGATAGGGGTGCCCGGGTGGCTCAGTTGCTTAAGTATCCGACTTTGGCTCAGGTCATGATCTTGTGGTCCGCGAGTTTGAGCCCCGAGTCGGCCTCTGTGCTGACAGCCTAGAGCCTGGAGCCTGCTTTGGATTCTATGTCACCCTCTCTCTCTGTCCCTTTCTCTCTCTTTCTCTCAAAAATAAATAAACATTAAAAAAATCATTAAAAAAATATAATCACATAGATAGACTGAGTCTGGGAGCCAACAGTATAACTGTGAAAAGGAATTACTGCATAGAGAGCTTCCAGAATATGTAGATTAGAAGTTGTAGAAGTGCAGAAGATTTCTAAAATGTGTCATATTTAAAATATTTAAATGATTTTAATCACATGTAAGTAGTTTCTAAATAGATGTGATTTAATACCTAAATCATCATGTTAGCAATTATGGAGATCATAATATGATCTCCTAATATGATATGATCTCATAATATGATCTCATAATATGGAGATCATAATATGAGTGTCATACAATTTGGACTTACTCTTGGGAGAAAAGTGTATCACTATTAATAAGTTCTATTTTAGTTTTTCAGTAACAGATACAAAGCAAGACTCATAAAATAAGACTTTTCATTTCAGAGAACATTGATTTATCCCATTTTATTTATAAATTAGTAATTTATAAATTAAATTACTATTAATTTAGTAATTAATAAATTAATAAATGGTGATTAAGCCATTGTTACATAAACAAAAAGAGCAAGAGTTAAATGGTTGATTGAAAGGGAGAAAGTACAGATATTCTAAGAAAATGGAGTAAAAAAATAAATTTCAGTTTTTTTATTATAAGATCGTAACCTTACCGAAAATCTGTTCTTTTTTTTTTGGCATAAATCTTTGAGTGGAATTTAACTTATGATAGCGTTTCAGGTTTATTATCATATACATTAAAACTTTCCTAGCCACCTCACCAGATCACTGGTTAATTTTGTATGTACAAAATTATGTATGTACTTCCAGCCATGAGAAATCCAAATCTTTTAGTAAGAACTAGAAACAGAAGAGTGTTTTCACATGCATATGTATGTATGATTTGCTTTACTTAGTTTCTAGCATAGGTGGATATTTATAAGTAATCATCGTGGTTATTATGTTTGTTACAATTAAACAGTGAAGCATCAGTAGTAGTAATCATGAGATAATCACATCTCTAGTGTAATTAGCAGGTATAGGACACAGCCAAATATCTCTAATGCCTTAGAGTGTGATTATATTACAATGAGTATACCCTGTAGGTTGCCTCATTTACATTGTAAAATGTGTACTTTTTTGTAATGAGGTTGTTTTAAAATGAACTTTTCTTTTTATGAAATATATATTAATAGTCATACTTTTCAATAATCAAGTTTACATATATATGTTTTACATACTTATCAGTAAACTTTTCTTCAGTAGTTATCGATTTTTTCCTTGTATTCCATTTGCTGTTTTTTTCTTGCACTATATCTGTCCATATCTGATGATCTAAAGATACATGACAAATGAATTAGTAATCCAAATGTCTTACCCAAATATTTAGAAATGTGTAAAGATTAAAATTCAACAGAGAAAAAACATAGTAAGGCGTAACTGACTTCATCGGTATTGCAGCTATATACTTCTGCTCCAAACACGGATAGGCATTACTTATTTTTAATAACGTGAATGTTGTAGCGTGTTTTGATTCTTTCCACCAAGCCAGGTGGACATATATCTGAAAAGCAGTATTAAATAATGTTGATACATTTTTTGCAATATCTTTTTACAATTGCTTGTCCAATCACTTTGTTGGAATTACCTGATCAATTCAGAAGCTTTTTTTCTCCCCCCGCCCCCCCATCTGAATCAAATGACTGATTGGCCCGACTTGACATTACTTTTGTGTATCTTTGAATGATGCCCTGTAAGGTCAAAGACTTAATGGAAATGATGGGGATTACTGAAAATGAAAACAGGTACTTTCTTTTGCAGATGATTATTTCTGTTCAAGGTCTCAAAGGTATGCAGACTCCAGTAGTAACCATATGCTTATATCTGTGTGTTCCCCAGTGCAACAGTGACTATGTGCCTGTGTGTGGCTCCAATGGGGAGAGTTACCAGAATGAGTGCTACCTGCGACAGGCTGCATGCAAACAGCAGAGTGAGATACTTGTGGTGTCTGAAGGATCATGTGCCACAGGTATGTATATGATCCTAAAGACTCCCGAGACCTTTGGGAACCTTTGCTTTTCCTGTTATGTTATCTCCAGATAAATCATTCAGACTCTATACTGGCTGGATAAGCCTCTTACTCTTTTGCACAAGGCATGCATTATTCTTATTTTTGCCTCGTTTACATTTCGAATCACTTATGGAAGAAAGAGAAAATCTACCATAAGGATGTTGATTTTAATACATATGTTATTTAATGAAGTGCAGACAGTTGAATAATATAATTAGAGCTCTAGATTTACTGCCTATGTGCCAAATATAGAGAAACTTATCTAAGCACGGATAAAGTTGGTTTGTTTGTTTTGAACAATAGCATCATCTGCCAGAGGGCAGTTTTGCAGATCTGGGTTTGAAAGTGAAAGTTTGGGTAACCTCAGCAGCACTAGAAAATATGAGCTTCCTTCAAAAGTGAAAATACAGAATCGTGCCAGGAAAAGTCTATTTTAATGGAAAGATAACAACTATTAGATCACACGTATTTTGTAGATAACAGGTGTTTTTCTATTCTAGGGAACTTTGTACAAAGTCATGTGTATGATGGTTGGGTCAGGATGGTAAATGAGCAAGGAGAAAGTCTTGTATTCTTTAAAAGATTATCTTAAGTCTGTTGATGGCTAGTAATTGATTGTGTTCCAAATTGTACCAGTGACTAGTAAAGTTCCTAAAAACTAGCAGAAGAGAATGATATTATTACTCACAGATGATGATGTAGGCTTTTTTGTTTTTGTTTTGGTTTTTAAGTAATCATTTCTGTTATATGATTCTTCGCCTCATTATGTGAACGTCCTTCCTGGTGTCCCACTTACCTCTTATTTGCTAGAGCAAATAGATCATTGCCACTTCATCTAAGAAGTAACGAATGAAAATGACAGCAACATGTGAGAGGCATTGGACTTGCTTCCCCAGTAGGGAGGAAGGAGGGCCAGCATGGTACTATCATAGTAGAGATGGGGGAAACAGAAAGAAAGACAGGGAGCAAACTAAATATGAAAAATAAATCTGCCATACCTATGGAGAAAATTTAAAACGATATGTTAAGACGAATCAAATGGGGGAAGAAATGGAACCTCTGACTCTTAGAAGCCAAGAATGTTGGAGGCAAATACCAGAGAGTACTGAGAAAAGGATTTATCTGTTCAAGATCATTTAGCTTATCAGTCTGTCTCTGACAGTAGCCAAATGAGAGTCAGTGGGCAGTTATAATAAAGAATCATTAAGTTATGGTATGGCTAGGAACATTTGGTGCCATAATCTTTCTTTCTTACTTGCCAACCTCCAACTTCTTGTAGGTTCAGGCAAGCACATTCTCCTGATTCACACAAATCTTTACATTCAAGTTCCTAATGTATTGTTTATACTATGAAAATAAAGAGTGAGCCAAGTAGAAAATTTAATCGCAGTTGAGTAATCCATACCTACCTGATTCGCATACTTAGATTTCTGTAGGATTTAATTAGTAAGCCAATCTTGCTGAATGTTTCCCATTGACTTAAAAATCTAAAAGGTTGGGGCGCGTGGGTGGCGCGGTCGGTTAAGCATCCGACTTCAGCCAGGTCACGATCTCGCGGTCCGTGAGTTCGAGCCCTGCGTCGGGCTCTGGGCTGATGGCTCAGAGCCTGGAGCCTGTTTCCGATTCTGTGTCTCCCTCTTTCTCTGCCCCTCCCCCATTCATGCTCTGTCTCTCTCTGTCCCCCCCCAAAAAAATAAATAAACGTTGGAAAAAAAAAATCTAAAAGGTTTTTGATCTGAATAATGATGGAGGGACCAAAGTAATTTTGATTAACCAGGTCTGACTGTAAATAAATTAGAGTTCTGACTTTTGATCTAAAAGAAATTTTCCTTCTTTGTAGATTTCCCATTTATTTTTAAAATGCTATTTGACACTGAATACAGATGGCAAGTTGTGATCTCTAGGAATAAAAGCCAGTAGAAGATATAACTTTATTATATTTCATTGAACCTACAAATCTTTTTTTTTTTTTTGTCCAAAAAATGGTTTCCTATTAGGCAGTCTGCTCAATAGTCTCACTCTCAATTTTTTGTGTTATAAGAAGTGCATTGGCTAGGAGTTCAAATTTTCAAGTTCAACAGCATGACTTCTTAGGTGTTTTTGTCTCATCAATAAGGATTTAGTAGAGTGCTTGTCTCTGGTTTGCCAAGATGGCTTATTTTATATTAGAGAAGCCTCAAAACTTTTCATCACTATTTCATAATGATGCCATGGACCTGTGGTTATTTTTTCCATCTACTCCTCCTTTCTTCCCTACTTACTTGATTTGTGTCTAATAAAACAAAAATTGTCTTAAAGATCATGTCCCTTCACTTTTTAGGAAGATACATGGGAAATACAAGCCAATATACTGCTGCCATTTTTTTCTTTTCCCAAACCATGTGTATTTATTAGAAAACCTATAAATGAATAGGCAAGATGTTTACTCAAAACCTTAATTTTTATGTTCCAGACACAGTGATAAGCATTTAAAACATGCTATTGTGCAGTAAGCCTCAAAACAACCCAACGACATAGACATTACTACACTCATTGAATAGAGGACAAATAAGCTTAAGGTTACATAACATTCCTTATGCTATCAAATGAGTAATGTTTGGAGATTTGAATCTATAAGCTTTTACATATTTCCTCTTATGTGACTATAAGGATAAAAAGCTGAATAAGACATGGTTCTTGATTTTAAAAAGTTTACAGTCTTCAGAAGAAACAAGAAGCTGTACACATTTAACTAAAACATATAGAATATATTCGTGTTATAATATATCAACCTGTTAGGCTCTGATAGTTATATAAGTAATACTGAATTAAGCTTTAAAATTAATTCAAATAAATTTAGTTCAAATTTTAGCTGTGAAAGTATGTAAACATTGACCATTCAAGCACTGTCCTATCCAAAAGTGATGGTGCCATGAGTTCTGATGGTCAGTTCAGTTGACAGCACTATTCTACTATGGAGATGAATGCATCAGCCTTTGTTGATCTGTTACCATTAAACAGAGAAGGCATATGATTAAAATCCTTACTTGGTCATACATTTAGTAAGAAGGGTTTTTCTTATACATTGTTTTACCATTTAGCTTGCCTTAAGGAAAGACTCTGCTGGGCTAAAGACACAAGTTAATAAATGACTTGGCTTTCTGACTTAATACAGTGTTAGACTCTATGAATTTAGTGAATATGAGTCTCCACCAAGGCTGATTATTTAAACTACTACTCCTTCAGAAGTGCCATTTGATATCGTTCTTGAATCATTGAGATTTCCGTGTGAGATGAGGGCATTTCAGACAAAGAATACCAGTATTAGTCTTAATCCCCAGTATTAACATTAAAAATACATAACCAAATGTATTTAGAATGAAAAGGAGTGGAGCGCCTTGGTGGCTCAGTCGGTTAAGCGTCCGACTTTGTCTCAGGTCACGATCTTCCCGTATTTGAGTTAAAGTGCGCGTTGGGCTCTGTGCTGACAGCTCAGCTCAGAGCCTGGAGCCTGCTTTGGGTTCTGTGTCTCCCTTTCTCTCTGCCCTTCCCCTGCTTATACTCTGTGTCTCTCTCTCTCAAAAATAAGTAAACATTAAAAAAAATTTTTTTAGAATGAAAAGAAGTGGAGAGGCAAAAGGAAGATGATGTCCACATTTAAGAGGTAGAACCAGATGGAAACTCAATGGTCTTGACTCCCACCTAGAAAACTGACTGTCCCTTGGAACTGAGTTGTCAGAAATCGACACCTTTGATCAACTGTAATTATGTAAGAGGGAGGGGAGAGAAGAAATGGAGAAAGAGGAATGTCAAAGGCAGGGTATCATTTTTTTTTTTTTCCAGCCAGCATCACTTAGGGTGTATGCAATTTTAAGCACAAAGACAAAAGTCACTCCTCTATTGATTTTAAAAACAAAGGATAAAGTTGGTGGCAGATAAACTCATCCACAATTGTGGTATTTGGAAAACATATTAGCAATTACATGAAAAGATAATCATCTATAAACTGTTTTTTTTCTTTTTGTATATATGTGATGTATAATAATATGCCTTAATTATGAGTTTATTTGCCACATGTCTTAGCCTGTTTAATTTCTGAATCTCACCTTATAAGCATTTTGTTTTCCTGTTTTTTTTTTTTTTTTTTTTTTCAGTTAATGGCACCAAATTCATCCTGGTTAAAATAAAAATATGAGAGATTTTACATAGTCCATTTTAGGAATTGTATCAAAGGTAGATAATAGTTTTTCTTACAAAGTTTAAGAATGAAAATAATAGAGAATTTATTTTATAAGTTATATTATACAAATTAAATTAAATTGATATGAATATATATTTTCAGGTTAAATATTAGTAATTTTCTCCATTATATGATTGTTTTAATGAAGAAAGTAAACGTGAACTAAATAAAGTCATAAGTAGTTTTTGAATATGTTTTCAAACAAAAACAAAGTATTTCTTTTTCCCCCAGATGCAGGATCAGGATCTGGAGATGGAGGTAAGAGTTACCTTTTTATATATTTGAAGACTTACCTATAGATATTATTTATGGGTATTAACTTATGTATTTGCCATTACAGATGTCTGATACAAATTCACCTTTTTCATTTTAGGAAAAGGGAAAACAAAGTATCATTCTACTTATTACATAAATGTGTATACATGCAAATATTTTGATATACTTATGAATCATACTTAAGAACATCTCATCTAATCTTTCTTGTTCATTCATTCGTTTGTGCCTGAGTTATCTTTAAGAGAGATATGCATTTCAAAAATTCCTAAAGGAAGCCTCCAAGAACATTTAGCAGGGCAGAAAGAACTCATGAGAAAATTACTTAAATATTGAGATTTTAAAATACATAATATTGTCCTAAAATACCAGGTATTGGGATTAACACATACATAGCTATCATGTAAACAAGATCTTATTTATCACATCAATAATTTGAAACTGAAGGAGCTTTAGTTCATAAAAAAAGGTAAAAAAGATAAACAAAATATAAGCCCATGAAAATAAGATATTAGGTTTACTTCTTTGTCTAAATTAATCTCTATTATTTTTACTAATGTAAGACATGTTTTCATTATTAAATTATGTGTTTAAGGAAGTATGCAAAAGAGAGGTGGAAACTTTTAAATTTGATCTGATGTCAAATAAGCCTTTATTTATGAATTGAATATTCATTGTAAATATCCCAAAATGTTTTTTTCAAATGAAATCCAAACAAAATTCCACCTTTATGCACAACAAGAAAAAAAAAAGTTAGGTATAATTTCAATAAGAATAATAAAAAGAGAATGTATAAAAACATACATTCTTGAGGCCTTGCTTAAGCTGTATAAAATGATCAAATGTATGATTCCAAGTCAATTTTAGTGTTTAAATGCAGAATTTGATGAAAGGTAAAGAAAAGAAGGCCTTGGGTTCAAGAAAGATCTAACTTATCACACTATCTAGTTTGGGTAATACTTCAAAGATTTATCAAGTTGCTTTAATTAAAGTCTTATTAGTTTAAGTAATACCCGGAGAACACAATTACAGCAAAATATTGGAGAGCAATTTTTCCCATAAAGGCTAAAACTGAACAGAAGTCAAGATTTAGTACCATGAGAGTGTTAAGATGTATTTAATGTCACATGACATTGAACAATCATTGGATGTTAGGACAGTCTCTCACTACTTCTAAGAAATTGTTTTCCTGCCAGCCCCTCTGGCTGATTAATATAGTGTTCCTAAGAAAGCTTCTCTAATTATTTGGAAAGAAGAGCTTAGAACAAATTAAATGGTAAAGAGAAAAAGAAAGGAAAAAGTTGCTTGAGTAGATATTTCACCATTAGAATATTAAGGAATTAATCAGTTTTAAAAGTGTTGCTTTTGGAAGGAAGTAGTTCGTATGCAAAATTCTGTTTATTTCCCAGCTATAGTTAGTCTTTATATATAGATTACCTACTTTTGCAGATAATTACGTTGAGTTTCGACTGTTCCACTGTTCATGCAACAAGTCTTGTTAATTTTTTTACATCTTTAAAAACAACAAACTCGGGGCGCCTGGTTGGCTCAGTCGGTTAAGTGGCTGACTGCAGTTCAGGTCATGATCTTGCGGGGTCCATGAGTTCTAGCCCGCGTTGGGCTCTGTGTTGACAGCTCAGAGCCTGGAGCCTGCTTCAGACTCTGTGACTCCCACGTCTCTGCCCCTCCCCCACTCACACTCCGTCTCTCAAAAATGAATAAATGTTAAGAAAAAATTTAAAAACAAAACAAACTGGACCACAGAAAATCTTCATTGCTCTTTCTGTTAAAATGCCACAATATACTTTTTTTCCATTTGAGTCCCCTATCATATCACACATCATTTCTTCATTTTAATTTATTTCTTAAGAAGACATGGTTTATGTTTCTGATGGTGGATTCCAGCTTTCATTCATTGTAATTAGCTCATGCATGTGGAAGTGAGGTCAACATCACTCTTCCCTGTTTCAGTCCATATTGAGATCTTTGGTTCAGTGTGTTATCCAGTGATCTAAATAAGGTAGTATGTTTTAGGAAATAATTTCGATGCCGTGAATATGATGTTTATAACTTGAATTTTGTACATTATTTAGAAACCACTCTCCTTTTCTTATTTTCATCTCCTTTTTGCTTTTTACTCTTCCTTTCAATTATTTGTGCTTTATAGTAACTTTGAGGGAAAAAAAAAAAACAAAGCAACTTCTTGAAAGATAATTGTTTTATAAAAAAGAAAGAACATATAACCCATTTAATTGTGAGTTGTATTCTTTTTTTCAATAGTTGTTGTTCTGAAAGTTGTGGTATTGAGTATTTACTCTGTGAAAACTATTTTTTTAAATCAAAGACCAAACATTTTTTTAAACTAAATTACTTTTTTTTCCTAGTCTTTGTCTTACTTTGCTCTGAAATACTAATAGTTTTAATTTTCTTTAATTTTTTTTACTCTACTACAAGGTACCAAAAAAGCTGAGTAAATTAAACCTAAAGACCTAGTTTAGGGTAACCTGAACAATTCCAATCCACATATCCATTGGATTGTACATAAAATATATTTGATTCACTACCCTTGCTTTTAAAGAAGATAGTCTTACCTCTGTATTCTGTCAGAGTTCCTGTTACCAAGCATCAGAGGAGCCAGAATCCGTTTCCTTTGAATTAACCAGAAGTGATTAAATGACCTGTGATTGTTTGGTTAATCCATCAATCCTAGCTAGTGATTGTTCTAACAGATCTCCATAGGATATATTCTCAATAATGTGTATTTAGTTAATAATTGGGGCATATTTGCAAGCACTTTGTATGGTTAATGATTATTTTTCTAATTTCTTTTAACAAAAGTTAATATAATTCCCAACTGGAATGCATTGATCTGAATAGAGAAGTGAACAGATTTATTTGCAAAAACACGTTGTATGTGTAGCTATTATAAATGATATCATGAAACCTCCAAATCCAAAATCACTTCAAAATACATAAATTTTTATTTTTTTAAGATTTTCCTGTATTTTTTAAATTAATGAATTTTATATTAGCAATGAAGGTTAGAACTAATTACCTTAAAATAATTTAAGTTTAACCCATTTGCACAAGGGCATATCTGTCATTTACTACATTTGAGGGAACATTTTTACCACAATATGAAAATGATATAAAGTTTTCATGACATTAGTATATCTTTTATAGGGAATTTTAAAAATTTTAACTATTGATCTATTTATTCAGATGAAACAGTTCAAAGGGCTAACTTTACTTAGGTAAAACATGTTTACTAATCTCCAACATGATCTGCAAATATGCGTTCATTTATAAAAGTAACTTACAGTGTAATAGGAAACACTGCATACAAATCTTAAAGGTTGGGTTTTCCCGTGCCAGTGACTGTGTCCTTTTAGTGTTCAAGAAAACTCACTAATGCAAAGAATAATTTTGTATTATTTGTTTTGAACATAAGACTTGCTGCTTATGGAATTCTGTTTTCAGACAAAAAGTTGGAAATGCATCTACCTCAAATACCCTTTTTGGATAGTCTCACACTTGAAAAAAAAAATCAGGATAAACTACAATTGACTATAAATGTGTCCTATAGAAAGGTAATGTGTGGTAACGTGTGGACCAAAGTCCAAAGAATTTAAGAACATAGCTGAAAGAAAAGGGTTGGCGTTTCAAGTACTTATATATATGGAGATTTAATGTTGTAAATAAGAAAACGGGTGTGTGTAGGAGGGATAATAACATCTTATCCTCCCACGGACTTCCTTAAGCAACAAATACTGCAGTAAGAAAAAAAGTATTAAAGAAACCTCCTCTTAAAATCCAGGGGTGTGTGGGTGGTTAAAGAATAATTTTTAACCCCTGCTTTTCTCTCAAAGCCTTTTAGTCATATTATAAAGACAAAGCCATGAATATTTTCCTTTATTCTCTTAAAAATATTTCTGGATTTACTGGATTTTTGATAGATTTCTAGAAATAAAAAATAATTCTGGTAAAATTACTTTTTAACTGCTTAAAAATATTTTAACTATTAAAAGAATTATAAATGTATTATCCTGTTATAGGTCTTGAAAACTCCACAAGTCAATTTTAATAACATCTTATGGGAAGTTGTATGATAATATCTGTAGAAATCAAATGTTTCTAAGGTTAGATGCAATTGGGTGTATTTTCATTTTGTGAGGTAAAATGAAGCACTGGGCCTATTTATACAACTTATATAATTACATAGATTCAAAAAAATCAGTTAATAGATGAATATCAGATATGTATAGTAACAAATCAAGTTTACATCCATGACTAGTATCAAGACTGATTTTTAATATCCAGGCAATTGTTGAGATAACTTTACTGTATGAAACCAGTTATGATATATTTTTATTTAATGCAAAGTTGCCCTGTGAAAATTAACTTTGTACGGTATTACTCAGATCTCTAAAATTAGGATGTTTACTGTATATACATTTTGGGTTGAACAAGAGGTGTTTACAGTGCAACAAATTTTAGACCCTAGGCTGCTATTTCTGATTAATGTGGATTGCCAAAAATGGGGAAACAGTATTGTAAGAAGTTTGAGAACTTAAAAATTGTTTTTTAAAAATCGTTATGTTTTTAATATGAATTTGAGGATACTCAGGAATTTGGTTGAATTGAACAAGCCTGACAGAACCTAGGTATTGTGGCAAGGTTTCTGCAGCTGTAACAATGAATATGACACAGGTTTTTTGTTTTTTTTTTTTTTACTCAAAAGGAGATTACATGTAAATTCTCTTCTTGGCACACAATGGGAAAAATTATGA
Source organism: Felis catus (assembly GCF_018350175.1). NCBI lineage: Eukaryota > Metazoa > Chordata > Mammalia > Carnivora > Felidae > Felis > Felis catus. The sequence goes on along the minus strand of NC_058375.1, from coordinate 178,878,918 downwards.
TTCTAATTATCAAAGGAAAAATAATTCCCTGCAGAAATAAAATGTTAAATATACTGTAAATAACAAGGAATTGAATATTCATTCCATAAAATGTTCTTGTATAAGGCGAAGAAATTTTTCTCTTCCGTGTTCCTGTACACATTCCCTTTCCTGACCTCGACTTGTGTCTTCTCTACTTCACTGTCATGGTCAAGTTCCAGCAAACACAATATGCCTCACCATGCATTTTCTCCATGACAGCCAAAATCTGACGGGCATCACTTGTAAGCAGCTTCAGCTTAAATACTGATTCAATAAAGAAATTCTACCATGTATGCAAGGGCTGAGATTCTTTCAGGGCAATACACAGGGGGAGAAAGTGGAAACTTTCCTCACTTTTGTTGTCCTATGCCTGAGAGCTGCTCTTTTGCCTGGAGATGGGCGTATAGCCATCTGAACTGCAACTGAAATCTTATCCCAGCTTTTCCTGGGCTGCAATCCATTGTGCTTTCTCTTCATCTCAAAGAAAAGCAATATTGCAATGGAGTAATGAAACAGAGGTAGAATGAATGAGGAACACGTAATGGATAATAAAATTGGAAAAAATACGAAAAGCAAACAGAAGGGAACAAAGTGAGAATGATGGAAAATGAAAAAGGAGGAGAAAGGAACCTTTGTTATCAACTTGGCTATACTTTGTTTTCAACCCGATTACCATCTTAAACATAAAAATAACTTTTCACCTCAGTAGAATAGTAAGAGTTGTCTGAATTTCCAGAGAAGATTGCTTGAGAATGTGAAATGGATGCTACCAACTTTTGTCTGAATCATCTGTATGGGTTTAAAAAAAAAAAAAAAAAACCTAGGAAAAGAAATGCAATCATTGTGTGTAGGGTGATAGAAATGCTTTGGATTACAAATCAGAAGATATGTATTTTAAATTTTTAATTGGCTTGAAGGCTGCCTATTTGATTTTTACCCTCGTCTCCTTGGAGAATCATTTATCTTATCAGTAAAAGAGAATAATATCTACTTATAGGAAAGATGATTATAACAAACTAATGCAAGGAACTTTGAACTCCAAAAAATTAAAAATGAAATTAAAAGAATATATATTACCTTTGCTCTTTATTCCCATTTATTCTAAGAATATAATTTCTCTGAAGAGTTTAATTAGAAGTTTGAATCTTTTCATCAGTTATTTTTAAATCCATGGTTTAAAGTATTGATGCTGAGATAATGAGAAGAACCCCACGAATCCCATCACAGTTTTCAGTATTTGGAAGAGGCAGCTTGCTCCATACCTTCAGGGGAAGTAAAATCAGGGTTGATGTCAGAAGAACTGGACTTATGCAAGATAGACAAGAAATGAGGAATGATGTTTAAAATTTCAGAACAATAAATAATTGCTCTTGAAACTAAAATGGCAGGCATATTGCCTCCACAGAAAACCAAAAAAGAAGAAATGAGATGGATTCACAATATAGAGAATTCAGTACACTTACAAGGAAGAATGTACATTGGGGTTCCAAGCATTGAGAGGTTTTTCCAAGACTTGAGCTTCTTAGAAAGAAATTCTTTTAAAATAGGTGGAAAGATTTGATTATAGTTCCACTTGATGTCAGAGCATACTTAGATAAATCTGTAAGGATGCTGATACTTAATACGTAATTATTTGGGTTTTTTTAATTTATTTTTTATTTATTTTGAGAGAGAGGATGTCTGAGCAGGGGAGGGAGAGAGGGAGAGAGAATCCCAGTCAGGCTCCATGGTGTCAGCACAGAGCCCGATGTAGGGCTCAATCTCACGGACTGGGAGATCATGACCTGAGTCAAAATCAGGAGTCTGAGGCTTAACTGACTGAGCCACCCAGGTGCCCTTATAATTATTTGTAAAATATTCCATGGTTTATAAAAAGCACTAAAATAACATTAATTTATTTATCCACAATAATAGCCTTTGGATGTGTGAATGATGACCATGAAGGATAAACAGCTTATCCTCAAACCCAAAAACGGTGCATATGATAACCAAGTCAGTCCTTGAACTCCAAGAATGAAGGAAACTGTAGTGGCACAACTATACCTCTTGCGGTAGCTGTTTATAACAACTACACCAGACCCCATATTCTGTGGTTTATGTAAATCATAAATGCTATCAACACTCATATATGATTTCATTATCCCATCTTCTTACTCCCTTCTCACTCCCATTTTTATTTCTGAATTCATCTGTTCTATTCAACCTAGTACCCAAACGACTATGGGTTTTTGTTGTCTGTTATCTAAGCTAATCATACTCCAAGTCCATGGCACATTATGATTGCCACTTATTCTCCTCTATTCATTTTCTCCTTCATCCCCCATCCCTAGTCCCATTCCTTTTTGTCCCCTAAGTATTCACTGTAAGGTATTCAGTATACTTTAAATTATTGTTGGTGGTAGGGGGCAGTATGGATATTTGTGTAGCAGCAGGAAGTAATGATTAAAAACACAGGTTCTGGGGTTGCCTGCATGGCTCAGTTGGTTAAGCGTTATTCAATCCTTGATTTCAGCTCAGGTCATGATCTCATGGTTCATGAGTTCAAGCCCCGTGTCAGGCTCTACACTGACTGCATGGAGCCTGCTTGGGATTCTCTCTCTCTCTTTCTGTCTGCCCCTCCAGTGCTTATGCTCTCTCCCTCTTTCTCTCTCTCAAAATAAATAAATAAACATTAAAAAGAATACATACATACATACATACACACACAGGTTCTGGATTTAGAGCCTGTAGGTTTGATCCCATCTCCACCACTTTCTAGCAATGTGACCATGGGCAGGTTACTTAGACTCTGTTTTTAGTTTCTTCATCTGTGATCCTGGCAGGGTTTCCGAAGAAGTAGACCTTGAGGTTGAGATCTGTGCATTCAAAGTTTACTGAGTAGTAGTCTCAGGATCAACATCTGTGCAAGGGAGGAAAGTAGGACTGGGCAGAGGGAGAAGCTGAACTGGTGCAGTTTAAAAAAAGCCACAGCAATGTTCCTACAGAGCTCTTAAGATGGGAGGGCCCCTATTAATTGTACTGAATCAGAACAAATGGGGCTGACCTTCACATCCCTCCATTGATACCCACTGATGTGGGCAACCCCAAAGAGGGAGTGTTGCCTTGGGCCAGGTGCTCTCTTCTTCTGCACAATAGACCAGGAAAGAGACTCGGCAATGAGCTGTCTGTATGCAACACTCCCCAATAGCTGAGAAGGGGAAAATGTGAATATTGCACCCTGGCCTCCTTTATGATCTTTAAAATTTAAAACAAAGGGAAAAAACAGGCAAAATTTCTGATCTTGTAGAGCTTATTTCTTGTGAAGAGACCCAAACAGTAAACAAATAAACAAGGGAAAATATAGATTGTCACATGCTAATGACTTCTATGGAGGGGGAAAAATGGGATAAGGAAAGGTTGGGGGAGGGGTGCTGCTAGTTAGCACGGGATGATCCAGAAGGGCTGGACAAAGATAAGGAGGAAATGAAGGAGCAAACCTTGCAGATAAGCAAAGGGAGGGCATTCCAGGATAAGTGCAAAGCGTACTTGGGTGATCCAAGAAGATCAAGGATGCTAGTTGAACTAAAGCAGGGGAGAGGGTGCTTGGAGTTGAGGAAAGGAGGTGGGGGGGAACCTGTAGACTTTCCTACAAGGTTTGGCTCTTTCCGTGAGTGAACTGGAAGCCGTGATCTGACTGGTGATTTTGCAAGATGTGTGTTGAGAATGCACTGTGTTGAAGTAAGGGAGGAAGTGGGGAAGAAAAGAGATAACGTTCTTTTGTCTGGTGGCTGTTGATTTGCAGGAATCTGTGGTATATTTTCTAAAGTATCTCTTGTTTGTCTTAGGTCTATCAGTTTGCTACCTATCTGAGGGACATTGTCTGTGGTCCTTTATTGAACAGATACTCTAGGTTTTGCTATAGTCTAATCCATTTTTTTCTCTTAAGGTACTTCTTATTTGGGGTTTTATTTAAGATGTCCTTCTTCTGTTTTGATATTTTTAAGCAAGCAGAAAATTTCGCTTGTTACCAACACATAGGAATCCCTCTGTATGCCACAGTGCATGCCAAATTGCACAGAATTGGTTTCAAACTTGGATTTGAAAATATAGCTTTTTTTTTTCACCATACTAAATGTTCAATACATATTGTAGCATATGATTTTCCATGTGTACTTAACAAAGAGCAATTTCATTTTCTCTGGTAAATTACACAGTTGTTATAACTCTGGAATAGAGAAAAATCCAGGAATAAATAGAAAACAATGTTTAAATAATGTTAGCATCCTGGCTCAATGAGTCAAACCAAAAGAATTATTCCAGAGCTTGTCAGTTAGTAAACGGGTTCTGAAAAATCTTTTAGTTTTGTATTCCTTGCTGATCTCTTTGAGAAGAATAAAAGGGGAACTAACCGGATTTTAAATAAGGTCTGATGCTTCCAAAAACCTGTTCTACAGATGGATCATTTAAGCTGAATCCAGTCCTAATTAAATATTTCTTATAACCTTAATCTTTCCCCCAATTTTCTCATTTTCCAGCTGCTTTTCTCACTCCTTAATCCCATAGTTTGGCTGAATCGGTGGCTGTTTTGTCCATTACCTTCTTTGGGTAAAGGCCACAAACAGAAAGCTCATTATTACGAAATCAGTTAAAGAGGAAACCCATTTTTATGATGGCTTCTATGTAAAACTGATGTGCTCTGCACATATTTGTTCTTGGCAAAATTGAGAAATTTCTCATGACCTTGTAAGCACTAAATTAGGACAAGAGTCATTCCACATACACTGACTGTCCTCTCCGGAGACCATAGCACTAACAGAAAAACATGACCTTTGGCAAGTAGAATTTCTGACACATCGATATTAGTGGTATTGGTGGAAACTTGGTGAAAAAATATGTTGAGCTAGAGAGCGTCATCTTTTCTCAACCCTTCGAGCTTTGTGATGCCTTTTGAGATTTTAAGGGTTGGAGAGTTTACAATGTTGAGGACTTATTCAGTTGCTCAAAAGACAACCATAATAGCAGCTTGGATGTGGTTGTCTTTGAAAGTAGGTGTTATTTTTAAATATAATTAAAGAGAAACACAGCTGGCAGTTTAGAAAAAGAAGGGAATTAGTAGTAAAGTTATTATACTGCATCTTAAATGGTGGGATGGTATGAAATGGTTATATTCTGGAAGCTCACACTCTCACTGCTTTTGAGGTCCATGCTGTCCAATGTTCAGACATTGATTAGAAAACTCCCTTGGCCTTTCACTAAGAGAGAGCTCCTGTATGCCGAGCTGTGCTTTGAAATGGAATGTGGCAGAGTTATAAAGCCAGTCCAGTCCTATAAATCAGCATGCTGTGTGGATTTTCCATTGTGGACAGTTCTCAAATCTATATCTCCAGACCATCCACCAATCCCCTATTTCAATCCCTAGGCATTCCTCGTCTATAACGTTGAAAAAAAAGCCTCCTAACAGGTCTCCCTGCTTTCAGTCTTGTCATCCTAATTTTTTTCTTACTCACACAGTCAGAATGATTTATATTAAACACTTATCTGAGCATATCATTGCCCTGCTTACAACCCAACAATGGCTGTCCATCTTCCTTAGAATTAAAGTCAGTCTTCTAGTAGGAGAAACAAAGACCTCCAGAATTAGTCCAGTACCTGCCTCTCTATACTCATCACTAGTCTTCTTCACCTCAGACTTGCCACTCCAGTATACCTTTTCATTGACAGTAGTTCATTGGGATACAACACAATTGATTTCGTGCCTTTTTGCTTTGCTCATGCTCTTCATTCTTCCCCATGCTTTTGCCTAAATATTAGTCACCTTCCAAGACTAAATCAGGGATCAGACTCTACAGGAAGATTTCCTTCGATCTCCTGATTGGTCTAAATACCTCTCACCGATTCTCCTTTGTATCATCAAACTAATTCGTTGAAATAATCTGTTTGTATATTTGTCTGGAGGTAATTGTTATTAATACTCTTATATACACAGGCCACAAGACCTGGTGCTTAGTAGGATCTCATTATATATTTGCTTGGCTGAACTAAGGCTCTGACACTAACAGAAAACAAGTGTGCTTGAATTTCAAAATGTTTCCTTCGCATTTGCAAACTACAGCTTAAATTATTTGAAATCCAAAATAAAAGTTGAATGTGAAGGGCTTTATGTACTGAAAAACCCTGTAGAATTATCTTAATTTCATAGAAGAGGACTGAAAAACAACAAACCCCAAAATTAGAGCATGCCCCATCCCACCAAGAACAGGCGAGAAGATGATATTCATAAACCTAAACCAGCTTCAAAATTAAGCACCCACTTATATATCCTTATGTATACAAAACTCAAAGAAAATAAAGGTAACCAAAGAGAATTCTGGCGAAAATAGGCTGCAAGCTTAATCTGAAAGGCTTTTTTCCATTGCCTTTTCTTTGTTTTTGAAGAGCATCAACTGATACTAGTATATCAACGTGTTCACTTGTGATTTACCTCATTCTCCTAAGAGTCGTGTGTGAGAAAAAAAAAAAATTGAAGTTATTTTAGGATTCTAGTTAGTTAGTTTGTAGGTAATTGAGGTAATTTTACCCTATGTGAGTACTTTATTTCACATCCAAATTACTTATTAAAATACCAAATGACTTTGGCCAGAGAACAGAATCATTTGGAAATCCACTTGATGCTTTCATTTATTTGACATTGAACTAGTGAAAAAAGCCTGTCTTTTCTGAGTTTTCAAGGAATTACAATGATTACCCCACATAAAATGTACTTTAGCATCAAAGAATATTACGTGCAAAATAGAACACTGGGTATTTGTTCCTTCCATCTAGAAAGCTTCTTAACCTAATGAAATAAGAGCGGGACTCTGTGAGCTTCAGCTGTTATGAGATATGCAGCAATATAGGGAAGAGGAAAAAGGAGCCTCCACGTGATGCCACGAAGATTCTAGAGCAATGATTTTAGAGTATGTCACCTCACTGTTCGAGACTGAAAGTGAAGATGCTACCAGCAGAATTCCCCAGAACTGTGCCTGGCATGTAGTTAGGCACTTAATAAATATTGGATAAAATAATGGGTGGATAAATGAGCTGACTGGGCAATGATATCCATGCCTACAATAGCAATTAATTGATGTGTATGTGAATACGGACTGATGTGCTTGTGAATAGAGACATCATTCCTTAAGAAATGAGAAGAGAGTGATTATATTTAATCAACTCCAAGCCACACCCCTCACCCCACCCTTCCCACCCCATCTATTCCCCCCCCCCCATCCATGAAATAGGAACAATGTGCTAATGCTGTGCTCAGATATAAAAGAACAGATTTGTGAGGGATAAAAAGGAGAGTTTGGAGGAACAAGGCAGGAGGGCAGTCTGATGAGAGAGAAAAGGATGTTGCAATGCAAAATTTCAGAAGAGAGGAGAAAGCAGCGAGGTTTAATATTTTGTAGAAATAGAGTTTTAGTGTCCAAGTAAGAAACAAAACAGGTGGAATTTTAAATAGACTGGGTAGACTATTGTTGCTTATAGGTTCCGACTTTTAACATCCCTTTGCATTATTAACCCAAATGATATTTACTCATTTAATGCCCTTCCCTCCTCGATTGTTTCCATACTCCCTACACATTTGTTTTGAGAAGAAACCGAGAAAAATGTGTCGCAGGCATAGATTTTCTTCCTAACTCTACCACGTATACATTTTCCTTTCCATCTAAAATAGCACTTAATGCTGCCGGCACATATTTCATTAGGAAAAAATCAGTTTCATTCTGGCCAGACAAGACAAAGGTGGAAATCAATGTTTAATACTGCTGAGTAGGAGAGCTGAAACCTTCCCCTCCGCTGGAACTTCTGAAAATGTGTTCTGTGGAACTTGAATGCTTCAAGATGCTATTATACCAGAGTCTCCAGGTAAGTGAGATTGGGAAATGCAGTATATTTTCGTTCCTTTTGAAGAGTCACATATTGGATGACGACCTTGTTTCCGTTTGCCCGAGACTTTTCTAGTTTTTTTTTCTAAAGATTTTATTTTTAAGTAATCTCCACACACAGCGTGGGCTCGAACTCACAACCCCGAGATCAAGAGTTGCACACTCCAGCAACACAGCCAGCCAGGCGCCCCGAGACTTTTCCAGCTTTAGCACAGAAAATTCAGCAAATTCCTCAGCCCTGTTAAAAGTGGGACCATTGATCACCTTAGTCACATGCAAAAGACTGAAATATATTCCAGTGAGAAGCAGGTTAAATTCTGTTTAAACCATGTTTTTCAAGAACTCCTGAGCATGAAACATTTTTCTTAAACAAAGATATTAAAAATCAAAGGACTTGGTCATCTGTGGTACACCTTGAACTCCAAACGATTGGCTGGATGAATTTATGAAAGGGACTTCTGTTATACTCAAGGAAGTATTGGGTTCAACAAAGAATTTTTTCTGAATTCAGAGATATTTTTCTCACTTTTTCTAAGTAGTTTTTAGCTCTGAATATCCGAGAATTAAAAAGTACTATTTCTGACATTTCTAGCACACGGTATTTACTGATAATGCTGAGGGAGCATTTCTTTTGACAAAGTTCCTAATTTTTGTACCTCTGGGACAAGGCCAAGCAGACGAAAAATTCAATAGCTGCATACTACTCCCGGAGCTTCCTGGAATGATAAGGAATAGATGGAAAAGTGCTTCAAATAGGGTGTGATTTTTAGGTATGCTGCTTTCCAACTGAGTAATAGGAACTGATAAAGACACATCGGTGCTAATTTACAAAGATGTGTGTATGTATAGTTACATAAGCCACTAACATTCATATAGCTTCTCTTCTCTAATAATTAAGCCCAGTGTAACACTCTAAAGACTAATAGACTAATACTTTTATTAACAAACTTAATGAATGCCTGCTATGTGTCAGGTTTTTATAGCCAGGCAGTAAATACTTACTATAACTGTTCAAGAAAAGCATATCAGCACTATTTTCCAATGAAGAAAATAAAAGACACAAAGTCTGAGTTACTTGTCCAGGACCGTGTAGTTAGTGGCACAGCCAGGGGCTTAAACTCAAGCCCCTGAAGGTCCTACTTGTCCCCTTTCTGTGAAGTCTGCCATATATTTTAAAGTCTGCCATATATTTTAAAGTCAGGGATTTAAATTTAAAATCTATAATCTTTTATGTGAAAATATATTAAACATCTATGAATTTGAAAGGGAAGTAGCTGTGAAGTAGGAAATTTGCACTAATTGGGGAAACATCTATGCTATTTATTTTGTGTGATGTGACCTGGGCTTGAACTTCTTGGTGTGTGCACATGTGCACACACACACACACACACACACACACACACACACAGATTTTTTATTCAAAGAATGTATTCCATGTGGTTTTTGATAACATAGTACTTATCCATATATTATACTGTATATTCTCCTAGTATGGATAATATAGCATCATGCTATTATACTTTGTGCCAGCTGTGCTTTAGATGTTTGGGATACAGAAGAAGTCCCTGTTAACATGAAGCCTAATTCTCAAGGGAAGAAACAGACGTAAAATAAGTAAATAAAGAGATAAGAACATTTCGTCGAGTAATCGTTTCTTTTAATAAAGTAAAGCAAAGTGATGTAATACAAAGTGACTGTGTTTTGTGGGAAGAGAGAGATTTGCACTGAACTCCTGAATTATAGAAAAGAAAGGTGCTCCAAGATCCAGAGGCAAGGCATTTGAAGCAAAGAAAGAGCAAATGTGAATGCTCTAAGGGAGATCTTAGTGAAATCCAGAAACAGGAAGAAACTAAGTATAGCTTGAGCAAAACGATGAGCAGGAAGATGGGAAGCAGAGAGTGGAGAAGTGATAAGGAATTGGATTGTATTCATAATGTCAGGGGAAGCCTTAGAAAGGGAGTAATATAATCTGGCTTATATTTTTGAAAGACTACTCTCTGCTGTGTGGACAATGAATTGTAGATGAAATAAGAGAGGAAGCAAAGAAACCAGTACAAAGGATTATTGTGGCAGGACAGGTAAAGATGACCTTGACCTGGCCAGGGTAGTGGCAACAAAGATAAAGAGAAGGTGACAGATGTACTGGTGTCCCGTATTTACTCAAATCACTTTCCATCCCTTTCCATAATGATGCTGGTATGAGCAAAAGTGTTATATGCCAATGTAAAGAAGGATCTGGAAAGGGAAAGGAAAAAAGATAATCCCGTCACCTCATTTTGTAGTCCTCAAATTCTCCATTCATATTCCACATGAATGAAAAGAGAGCTTTACTTTAGGACATGAAAATGTTTCATAAAAAGTATCACTAAAACAACAACAACAAAAAGACTAAGCCCATGCATTGAGCCTATTATACTTATCTAAGGCAATTTTCTCAGACTTCAAGAGGAAAGCAGATTGATGTACTTTCGGGATTTTCAACCAGTGGCTTTTCAATAAAGCCTTCATATGATAATAGTGTTTTTGTTTTTCATTTACCATTTTTAACGTATACCACTTAAGCGTCACCACTGGTGTGGCAGTAAAAGGTAAAATATAAAACTACGCAGCTCTATAATTTGGCCTTTAAATGGCTTTATGTATTTATATTCTATGTAGGATATGTAACAGATTGTGATAACAGAATCCAATATAATCAAATTGCAGCCTTACGAATATAGCAAATATCATGAAACAGCTCCCTTCTGCTGACTCAAAGAGTGGGAGTTCCATTTCTTTCATTATATTTTTTCTGTAACAGCTTATCACTAGCAACACCTTTGTGGCAGTTCCGCTCTGTCAATGCGAATGTCCCCACAGTAGCACTTTTACCTATATTTACCATGATTCTCACATTGAATTTTTTTTCCTCTGGAGACAACTAATTTGAGTGTCTTGAAATATAAAACTTACGGCTTCCACTTGTAGTTTCCCAGTTCACATAGGTATATATTAGAAGTCACTTTCAAACGCAAAAAAAAAAAAAAACAAAAAACAAAAAAAACCCAAAAAACAAAAAAATCCCAAGGCCCTCAGATAGACTTTGTTCGACCTCCATGCTGCTACCCTATTTTATTTCTCTAAGGCCTGTAGCCTCTCACGTCTGCTGTTATAGGGCAAAATGATACATGTGCTGCTAGAGAGATATATGAACACCACTACATTTAAACTCTGCTTGTCGGTATGTTGAAATGCAAATGCAGACACCAGAACATCCTGAGAGTGGCATCATTTAATTCACTCTCTCTCTCCTGTCCAGTCTTGGGTGGGGATTTAAAAGGTGCTGTTAAATATTTGTCAAGATGTCTTTGGCAGAGATTATTTTTGAATGAGTATGGTTGTTTTTCTGTTTTGTTTTGTCTAGGGTGGTTATTTGATTTTTTTAAAACTTGTTTAGCTTCTCCTCCTCTTTAACCTTAAATTGTGATTCTGTTATACTCTGGAACTCACAGGGGTCACCCTTACTGGATTCATGAAGTGGGAATAGTGTTGTACCAGTAGGGGGAGCTCATACCATGCCTATATTGTGGGTTGTAGCAAAGTTTCTTCTGTAGGTTTGTACAGTTAGGGTGGAGCTATTTAAATTCTAAAGCCAACAAAGATCATGGATTGGAATAAAAGTTATTTACCCCAGTTGAAAAGTTGTAATTTGCTAAAATTGTCAATCTCAACTACGGTAAAAGTTTAGGTGACTTTGGTGGATGAATCTGCATGCCATGGTTGAATTTTTTCAGATAGCTAAAATGTGGGGCTTTAAGACATGTTAAAAGATTTCTTCCCTGTCATATGTGTACTTTCCTCCATAAGTAATAGACTCAACACCTAATGTGAAGGGTTTTTGTTTGTTGATGACTGTGGGTCAATGTAAACATGGCAGGTCCCAGATGAAAGTGACAGTGGATATAAGGTTGAATGGATACTGCTTTTACTTTTAGAGTTGTTTTTCCTCATAAATGTGTCTTAAATAAGTTTACTAAGTTGGCGTCAAATATTGTCTGACAGTCACCGGGATCATTATTAGCTAACTTTCACCCAAATCACTGAGGACTCAGGGCTTGAAGCATCCTCCTCCCATTCTTTTTTCTTCCTCAAGGTTGTTATGGTCTTTGAGTTGTCAGCACCTTTCAAAATACTCTCTGCAATTTTAGACTCTCTAATATGGTGGACGTTGAGCACTTTGTTGTGAATGTAGTTTTTTTCTTCTCCCCCAGTATTTATTTATTTATTTATTTTTTATTTTTTTTTTCAACGTTTTTTATTTTATTTTTTGGGACAGAGAGAGACAGAGCGTGAATGGGCGAGGGGCAGAGAGAGAGGGAGACACAGAATCGGAAACAGGCTCCAGGCTCTGAGCCATCAGCCCAGAGCCCGACGCCGGGCTCGAACTCATGGACCGCGAGATCGTGACCTGGCTGAAGTCAGACGCTTAACCGACTGCGCCACCCAGGCGCCCCATCCCCCAGTATTTAATGTGTTCACAGGAGATGCTTATTTCTTACACTTTATTGAGCATCCATTTAATACCAGGCACTGAAGGAGAGACCCAAGGTTAAAAAATAAAAATGAACAAGACTGACTTCTCCCCACAACGAACTGATGATCTGGGCAATCCAGCACTAGCGTGCTGGGAAAAGAGTGGTTCCAAAGCCAAGTTTTCTTCATCAGAAGAAAAGGACACAGTCATCTTCAACCTAGTCTGAATGTTTGACTTTCAAATCATTTCTCACACAAACCACTTGTCTAATTGCTTACATTATGTATAAAAAATTGGAAAGTTTTTGCGTGTGAAAGTGCACAATGCCTACGTTTGGATGGACCTCACTTATGTAATCACTTCTGTCGTATAATTTTCACCCAGAGGAATGTGCTATTTCATTGGTAGAATCTGTGTGGAAACACTGGTGTGCAAGTGGCAGGATGGGAGACAGAGCAGAGAGGAACGTGAGGTGAAATGGGAAGAGGAGACTGGAAGGTGGAAAAATGTTCCCGGGCATTGGCTCTTGTTTCCTCAGGGTGAGCCCCACAATTATCTAGCAGTTTTCTAGCAATAAAATAGCTGTCCTATGGTCGATAAGCCTTTAGCATGACAGAGTGATGACCCTAGACTAGATTCTCAGATTTAAATACCTCCTTGATTCCCACGAAGCAAAAGCTCTTTTCTCCTATCTCCCTTCAAAATAGACTTTCTTCTTTCTGCTGTCAGTGTTACTACTGTGCAGTATTCCCACTTCAGTGCCTAATTGCCATGGCATCATTGCTGCTACAATGCCTTTCCCTGGTCTTCCCCCATTTCTTTTTCCATCTATTTTATGTTTCCTGACTTGGGTTTCCCTGAAAAAGCTGTTCTATAAGTATTGTCCGTCCTGCCTGAGCAGACTGACTATGGCGATGCGCAGAGGCGGCTCCTTGGGAAATGCTTGTAGCTTCAACTTCCGGGCCCCTTCTCGGCCTCCATATGTAATTGAGCGTTTATAATATTGGGTTTTTTCTTTTTTTTTTAATTTTTTTTTCAATGTTTTTTATTTATTTTTGGGACAGAGAGAGACAGAGCATGAACGGGGGAGGGGCAGAGAGAGAGGGAGACACAGAATCGGAAACAGGCTCCAGGCTCTGAGCCATCAGCCCAGAGCCCGACGCGGGGCTCGAACTCACGGACCGCGAGATCGTGACCTGGCTGAAGTCGGACGCTTAACCGACTGCGCCACCCAGGCGCCCCACATTGGGTTTTTTCTTAAAGGAGTTCCATTAAATGATATATATTCAGGCTCTACAGAAACGTGGATCTGTCTCTATGAGTTTTTAGTATTTAGATCTTTGGTTCGCTTTTCAATTGTTGTGTTGTTATGTTGTTGTTTTGTGGTTCTGTAGGTAGGTTGTTGCTACGCCGGTTCTTTTCTTAATGAATGTTTTTAACTTGTTTATTTTTCTCCCAAGCGGCTTAGTCCAGAGTTGTGTCAGAAGCCAGGTTTTCTAAGAAAATTTCATGGATCTTTCAACTATTTTTATAAAACATGGTATTTAAATCTCTAACACTAGATCTTATAATATAGATATCCTATGACTCAACAAAGTATACAACATTTAATATAATGTAACATATAACATATGTTAATATGTAACATATAATATAACATGTAATATAGATATCCTATGATTCAACAAAGTATACAACATTTGAGCCAAATGGTGATATACACCATTTATATGATTCACCCAGAGACTCAAATTTCAGGATCAACAGTGACTTTGAAATGAGGTCCCTTGTGAAATCTACTGGATATTTAAATTCCATGCACCTCGACTTTCCCCCACCACACACACACACACACACTCACTCTTGCTCCAAAGATCTAAGGCTATCAAAATTTTAGAAGGCAGTTCCAACAAGGTACCTCCTTCCTAGGCAGTAACATCACAATGGAAAATTTCCTGAGAATACTAACCTTCTGGCAGTCATAAAGTTTGTGTAACTCACTAAAGCAAATGGTGACCCAGTGATTCTTACTGCCCTTGTTACTTTTCACCATTAGCTGTGGTCTCAGAGAAAACTTAAGTTCATGTCCTTGATTTAGACTTTCCTGTCTAGAACTGATACGGCAAATGATTTTATTCATTAGTTAAACATTTTATGTCTGAGGCACTTGTTCTGGGTATATAGATGTGAAAAACAAACAATAATCATGTTAACATGGCAGTGACGTTTAATGGAGTAGGGCAATGAGGTGGGAGATATTGAAGGATGGAGAAAGCCTTTTTAATTATCTAGAGCATTTCCTTAAGGCAGATCCACAAACTTTCAATCCCAAGCAGTTAGAGTGGGCCATTGCTCAAAGGAACTGCTATGACAGTTCTTTGTATTACCAAATTTTATTATGTGTGGGGTCCATACAGAGGTGGAGCTATACAATGGCAGTAAACTGAACATGAAGTCATTAAAAATTAAGTTTTATGTTATTCTTTTGCGTGTCATGAGAGTAGCAAAATTAGCACATTCAGTTCCCAGAATCACAGCTTCATCATAAAGATGAGTCATGGTGAACTAAAGGGACTATATTTTAATGAACCAATCTGGTTACTGTAGCCCATCTATGCTCAGCAGCAGACTGCCTAGGGAACAGGAGACAATCTATTGTTCAAATGATGAATTAGTCCCCGATGCTATTCTTTCTTGACTCCGCTCTCAAGACTATCTGCTCTGTTCCTCCTTGAACACACTCTTGCCTTGGGGGTTTTCCTTAACGACAAATAATAGTAGGGCAAAACAATCACAATTGTTGTGGTTGCAATTCCCCATTTGGCATTTGTTAACAAACAGGAACCACCAAATATTTATTATGTATTTACTGTGTTTACAGCACAGTGGGGTTAAGTAGGAATCTTTATAAAATAATCTCTTCTCCTTGAGGAGGAGCCTGTAGTCCTTGAGGAGAGTGAAAGCATGCAGATTGGAAAGAATCAGACCCAAAACCATGATGTGCAGTCATTCAGAAAGGAATGATTGATCAAGCGGTAGAGAGAACCTCGGAAAGGAGATAAGACATGAGTTAAACTTTGAAAAGTAGTTTGGGGTTTGAAAAATTTGACATTTTTTAATAATTTCCCAATTTGATTTTTTTTTTAATTCACAAACTAACCATTTCCTATTGACCAATGGATAGTGAACACTTATTTTTATTCCTGGTTTCAGCTGTTCATTTCGTGAGTACTTTTAGTTATTTACCTAGCTCTAGGAGAAATTCATACTAGAGATACTAATGTGCTGAGTAATACATTCCAATGTCAGAGAAACTTAGTGGAGACAAAAAGATAGGAAAGACTAGCAATTTCCAGTCTCATCATTGTAACCATAGGCAATGTTTATGACTTGTGATATTCTGATACAAATATTTTAGGCAGATTTTGAATAGATTGTCTTCCACTGAGTATCACGCGGTATTATTGAAACGATGTTAATAGCGCCAATATGTGCCACGTAATGTACTTGGCTGATAGTTAAAATGCTTGGCTAGTATCATATCTGTCTTGTTTTCACGTTAAAAATAATAACTTTAGGTGTCAAACTTCCTGACACACAATATATTAGAGGTATAATTTTCAAAGCATATATCCAAATAAGGGTTGTCCTTCAAATTTGATCCTTTGTGAACATATTATCACATTTGAACAATAGTAATACCATTAGTCAATGGATTTTCTGAGTCTGTTTCATTCCTTCTTAGACAGCCATTATATAACTGCACACATACATTTCCTTACATTATTATGAGATCTAATTAAAACAAAAATGGCTCAGCTTGATCATCTTCCTCATTCATTCATGTGACACATATTTGCATGGCCCTCATATATGTTCCAGGCTCTGTGCCAGAGAGGCATGGATCCTGCCTCTGAGGAGCTTTGTTAGTACAAGAGGCCAGGCAAGAGGTTGGCAAAAGAACAAGAAGAAAAGGGCCATTTGAGACAAAGGAAATGGCATGTAGATACATGGAAGTGTGGAACAGCATGGCATATTCAGGGAACAACAGATGGCTTCGCATGACTGGAATGTAAAATTCAAGGAGAGGAAGGAGGAAGGGTGCACATGATGCTAAAAGTGTTATTGTAAGCCAGACAACGAAAGATCTTTTTAAGCTTAAAAAGACTTTGTATAATCAAAGGTTTCATCTGTATTTTTTTTTTTTTAACCATAGTCTAGAGGATGGTTCTAGTTGCTCAAGGATACTTTTACTAAAATTTGAGGGATTCAGAACAGGAAGAACAAATGGCGTAGCCAAGCCTAGGAGTACGTGTGGCATCAAAGCGACGTCTACTTTTTGTGAGCTAATTATTTCTCCTTTTGAACCACAGAATGTACCGAAACTCAAGTTTTGTGCGTTTTTATTATTTTAGTGCTTAAAATGCATTGTCCTATTTAATTTATACAACAACCTAAGTAATAGACATCCATCTCTCCATTTTACAGAAGGGAAAACCAAGGCTCAGAAAAAAAAAATGCCCAAGATTTCCTAGTTACTAAGAGACAAAATCAAAATTCGAGCTCAGTTCTGTTTGACGCCGTGTGTAAATGGTTTATACCGTGCTGCTGCTATCCCTTACGCAGGCCTCATCTATTTCATGTCTGAATGTGAACGCTGTCGGTGCTGGAGAACACTTAAATCCTTCATTAAATTGTCCCAAGAGTCAGATAGGAAATGTTGATGCTGATTTCTTTAAATCACAGCGTTCATATTAAACATTCTGGAAGTTGCCAGAGAGAGAATTTTATAGCTATCTTATCTTCAGCTTTCTATAGGAAGTGCATCTCGATCCGTTAATTCTCGAATTCGTTTAAAGAACAAGTGAGAAGTCTCTAAGTGAGCTGAAACTTTAAAGTGTGACCTGAAAAAAAAAAAGAAAACAAAACCAAAACCTCTCTTGACCTCAGTTTCTCATCTCTGAAATGAAGGGTTTGGACCAACAATCCGAAAGGTCCCTTTTCTTGGTCTCAGGATTCTGCACACCCTCCAAAATAAATGGCATTTACTTCTATAGATACAGTAAAAGCTGGCGTCGAGGTGAGAGAACAACTTCAAGTGTAATTATTTATAAATGCCAAATTCAGAATCAGACTTCAGAACTGTGATTTTTGTGTTTATTTTTAAGTACTCTCATGGCCTGCATATTTCTGGCGTATGTAGGATTTGTTACTGGTGATATACCCGGTTTATAAACAGAAAATTGTTCTTTAAAAACACAAAGTAGCAATGCGTTTCACATTTAAGTCAATAGAAACAAAATAATCAGGAATACCTACTAAAGACATGGCGAGTGTTTGTTATCATGAGAGGCAGTAAGGTGGAGGGGTTAAAGATGCAGGCTCATTCTGTGACCCGACTGTGGGTTCAGCCCTGGTGCTGCTACTTCCTAACGATGGAACTTTAAGCAAGTGCATTCCACGCTGTGTCTTCCTTTTCCCGTCTGTAAGACAGCTTCTGCCTTGAAGGGTTGCTGGGAGGATTAAATGTGCCAATGTAGGTGGCACATTTACTACAACAGTGCCTGACCCATATGAACATTCATCAGATGTTACTTGTTGATCGCATCTTGGACGAGGCATCGTTTATTCAAGTTAAAGAAACTATGGGGCGCCTGGGTGGCTCAGTCGGTTAAGCATCCGGCTTCGGCTCAGGTCGTGATCTCGCGGTTTGTGAGTTCGAGCCCTGCGTAGGGCTCTGTGCTGACAGCTCAGAGCCTGGAGCCTGCTTGGGATTCTGTGTCTCCCTCTCTCTCTGCCCCTCCCCCACTCATGCTCTGTCTCTCTGGCTCTCAAAAATAAATAAACATTAAACAAAATTTTTTTTAAAGAAACTATAGAATTAGTCGATGAAGCAAAAAATGGTGAAGGTAAGCTCCAAGAGGACAGGGGTTTTATTTTTTTCTTTCATAGCTGTATCCTCAGTACCAACCTAAGTGCTTGGCTCAGGTTAGGTTTCTGTAGATATCTGTGGAATGAAAGAATCGATCAGGAGTAAATGGTATTGAAAAAGAAAAAAAAAAGAGTAGTGTTGAAGGTTCTGTTTTCCTGTTTATTCTAAGCTTTCCCTTGTATTTTAATGTATCTTATATTCAAATGCATTATCCCGTACGCTATAAATCATATAATGAGCACTAACAGCTGTGGTCTCTAGCCCGATGCCTGTTCCAGTTTCTTACGATATTGCAAGCAGAGATATCTGAAAATCTTAGGTATTATAGAAACAACTGTTAGGCTTCATCTTTTCAAAAAAAACAAAAACAAAAAACCCAAAAAACTCAGACCTCTTATTGGGATATTTCGTGGGTCTTGGCCGTCCTCTTCCTTATAACAGTAGCTGTCTTGATACAACTGTTGCAGTTGCTACTTGGGCAGCTGCCTGCAGCACTGCCAACTGTTTCCGAGGGTTTTAAAGTGATTTCAGAGAGAAAGCCCACCCAGGAACTCCAGAAATCCTGACAGGCCTCCCCTTCCTTATTCAATTGGAAGCTGTGACCTAGAGCCATAGATTCCAAATTTAAGAATCCTGCCCATCTGGATACAAACCCTTGCCTGTCTTGAACAGTCTACGTTTGATAAAAATCCTATGCACAGTCTCAGATCCAATAGCAGTATTTCAGAATTACAGTTACGTATCCAAGTGTTTATAGGGTCTTCACAATCTATATTATTTTATTAAAAACCCGTGCTTTCTCCTCTTTATTCTTTCCTACACAGACATTGTCCCCAAGTCAGCGCTGACCTGCCAGAGTGACAAGGACAGTCACTTTAGTTAATGAAACTAAATTACTCGTCCCAACAGGCTCAAAGTCAAAAACATGCTGATATTTAAGGTGCCTCCCAGCTTTCTACTATTTTAATATTTTAGTTGTCTGATTTTATTGGAAGCAGAAGCTTTGAAAACAGAGTTGTGTGTCCTACCAAAATCTCATCGTTGTCTTCCAGTGAGGTACCTCGGCCAATGAAAGAAAGTGTACTTTTTGTTACAGGAAGAGTAATAGGTACCCAATTTAATGTTTCTGGGAAGGGTATGGACGATTTTGCGTTAAGATCTCATGGGCTTTCTGGGAGGAAAAAGACAAAAAAACCAACCAACCAACCAACCAAACAAACAAATGAACAAAAAACCAACCTGTAAAGCCATTCTTCTACGATGCAATATTAGAGAAATCTATTAGAGTGGAGGAAGATGCTTTCCAAAGAGCATAGTGGGAAGAGCAAGGGAGCCTTTCAAATCAGCTGCGTGCAGATATATGGTGGCTGCACTGTGCCTAACCTCGCGAAGGTATTCCTACGGACTGTGGAGGTGGAATTCAAGTAGAACCACCCCTCCAGAGACTGCCTGAATACCCTGCAGCCAAAATAGAGAAGAGAACCTGACCACTATCAGCAGTATGGAAGCACAAATAATTTAGTTAGATTATTCGGAAGAGATGCTACTCTACCCGTTGCCCCCAAACAATGAAATACATGATGAAAGTAAAATGATAGTACTTATTAAAGTTGATACAAAGCTCTGTCTGTCGTCCTCAGAGGAGACATAGGCATCAAAGTAATTTCTAAATAGAAACTCTCCACCATTCTTGATCTGTGGAATCTGAGGAATGAATATTAGTCAGGTCTATGTCAGAAATTTGACTTGGCATGCTCATCGTGCTAATGTGTAGAGATTTCACGTCGCCATTGTGTCCTCAAGCCATACCCTCGATCAGAACCGTCTCTTTTACATAAAGCTCTAACCAACCCTGCCCTATCCATTAGAGATCGTTGATAGTGTCCTATATTGTTTGGTATCCCCCCATCTCTGCCTGTGCACACCTTCCACTTCTCTGTGGGACAAGTCACTGAAGTGTACCACTCCATGTCAGATCCCTTTCCCTTATGGTCTTCGACTTCTCTAAATTAAAGGAACCCAGGAGAGCCACTGGGAACACCCAGAGAACCTTCCCTATTTTCAAAAGCAACCATGTCTCTAATCAAAAACCAGCTAATGGAATTAGCATTGCATTTAATTTCCTCTGCCTTCACATTTAAGATGCAGGCACTGTTTTGTATTCACCCCCTCCTTCCGCCACCATGAAAGAACATAAGCTGGTTTGGATAAAATTGTATCTAAAAATGAAAAAGCTGTTTTATGTTTATTTACTGATTGAACCCATGCCAGCAGTTCTGGTGCATTCCCAAGTACGCACCAGCCACCTCATGCATATTTGAGCAGCATCAGCACTTTTACCTCCAGTCGAGTGTACAGTATTTCAAGTATTACAAGGTACACGCATCTGTGGCAGATCAGCATCTTTCAAAACAGAAAACAAACACTGTAGACAGTCGATAGTCTGCATTTTTCATACCACAGGTGTTGGTTTCTCCCCTAGGAAATACAAGAATGGTAAATCAACAGATATTAGCCCTCAAGAGTTATGATCTGCCTTCTGAGTGTCGATTTTAAATAGTCTAATTAGAATGTCAAATGGTTGGCAAAATACGTGATGGTCAGCCTGCCCCATAGTCGTTAGTTCATCACGGGCAGGGTAGAGCTGACGCCAGCAACCTGGTCATTGGCCCACATTGGTGAGTCTGCACACAAGTGGCCGGGCATCAGCACATCATGCATTGCAAAACTGACAATGCATCCATACGTTGGCAGATACGAAGTGAGTATATACTGGGAGGAAGTGCCGTGGAAAGCTGGATGTAGAACCATCTGTGAAAATTCAGAATTTTTCCCAAACTTACCATTATCCAAGTAGATCATGCTGTATAAAATTCTTGCAAATTATTTGTAAGTGTTAACATTAAAAGTTATATGAACACATAATTTGGTTTAGTCTCTACCTTTTCGTTCTATCTAAAATCTATTTCTTTTACAAAGGTCTAAAGCATCTCGAGCAAATAAACTAATTCTTGGACTTATAATATTATCAAGAGTAATAATTTAAATACTTGAAGGTAGACTCTCCACGGAATGCTGAAGAACTTTCTTAAAATTAACACTATTATAAGTTTAAATGAAATACTAAATTAATATTTTTATGCCTAAGATTCTAAATTGTAGGGTTCTAATGGAAACTGACATATGACTGGTTCATTCTTACTATGCATGCAAATTAATTCACTGAAATAAGATTTTGATTAACTATATTCTTAGGATAGTTGTCTCTGCTTATAATAATAATTAGACAGCAGTTTTCTTCATTTCTCAACCTTTTTTTTTTTTTTTGAGAGAGAGATAGAGACAGAGCATGAGCAGGGGAGAGGCAGAGAGAGAGGGAGACACAGAATCTGAAGCAGGCTCCAGCCTCTGAACTGTCAGCACAGAGCCTGACGCACACTTGAACTCACAGACTGTGAGATCATGACCACAGCCTATGTCAGACGCTCAACCAACTGAGCCACCCAGGCACCCCTCTCAGCTTTTTATATTAATGGCTCATAGGTTATTCTGATATAGTTCTTTTGTACGTATCAGACAAATGCAATTGTTAAATAAATTGGAAATCATTAGTGAATCAAATGATTCTATTAGAGAATTTTTATTTTTACTAGTTTATGCTCACTTCTAATAAAATAAATATTTAGTAACTATCAACTATGTGCAAGCACTGTACTAGCTACCCTCATAGCTGTTATATTTTGCAATTTTTACAACAACCCTCAAATAAGAAATTTTGCAATTGATGAGTATGACGCTGTTCGTGAGGCCATTCATTACTTTTACAGCAGCACCAAATCTTGTTTGCATGACTCCTGTATTATTATATGATGTCTTGGTCTCTCTCTTGCTTAATTACCTTCCATGAGGTTGGAAATAATTATAACATCAATGGTGGCAAATACTTTGGTGCCTGTACAACAAAATGGAAGGAGATCTCTGATTCTAGGGCCTACTTTAGTCCTTTGAAAATGGTATAGATGTGGAAGGGAAGAGACCCTATGGCCAATTACCTTATCTTATTGTTGCAAGCTTCACATTTAGTGTTTAATAGTACAAATGACAGCTCTTCAGTCCCTCACAGGCACCTCAGTGTTGTCCTGAGCTGGACAGTATGGATTACTGAGTTATGTATGAGATAAAAATTGGCAGACGTCTTCGTGCACTCAGTTCTTGATTATGCATGAATGCATTCATTATTCTTTTGCGGGTAACACATGTTTCTTTGGATTACCACCCCCTAATTGCTATTATGGGACCTCCAGCCCTCTTCCTCCCTAAACAGATCTTTCCCAACCACTCTAGTGTCCCCTAAGGACATGACTCACAAGATTCCCGAGTAGTTACCCTCAGCCAGTGTGGAACATGTACCAATTTTCATCCTCCTGGGCCCGATTCTGATCGGTCCTATTGCTCAGGACACCGGGTGCAGGCCTGCCAGGAGTACAGCTTCAATCCACTGGCGGTGTCACTTGTTCATGCTACCCCAAGGTCAGATTTTGTAGACGCACATCACTAAAGCCCCTCTGCAAGAGTGGGGAGAAGAAGGAGGCCACGACATTGTGGTTCCTAACAAGTAGCACTTCCAAGTGTCAAAGTTTGTGTGAAAATAACAGTCTTTTGTTTCTGCTTATACTTCTGGCCTAGAGGACTAATCTTTGAAATTAGCCTGCAAGGGCACCTGGCTGGCTCAGTCAGTTCAGCATCTGGCTCTTGATTTGGGCTCATGGTTTGTGGTTTCGAGCCCCATGTCTGGCTCCTTGTTGTCTCTCTCTCTCCCTGTCTCTCTCCCTCTCCTTCTGCCCCTCCCCTTCTCTCTCTCTCTCTCAAAATAAAAAGAAAGAAAAGAAATGAAATGAACCTGCAAACTCCAATCACCTCTCCCTTGATTGTCACAAAAACAAAATCTTCCATTTCCCAGTTTTTCCCTGTAGTTCCTTAATCAGTGTATTTGCTTCTAGACTTGGGTTTCAGATATCTCAGAATTAGCATGTAAAAATAGAATGCTTGGTTTCTCTGAACAGTTCTCCGTACTACAGCCATGGTGATCACCTTAAAATGATACTTGGGTCAGTGTTTCTTAAATTTTGCTGGACATTAGAATTGCCTGGAGAGCTTTTTAAAAAAACCTGGTGCCTGCATTCTTAACCTACGTAATAAGACATTTCTAGGGGAGAAAAACCTCTCAAAGGATATAATGAATGACCTACCCCATGTAGAACTTTCTAAAGAGAATTAAAATATAAATTCAAGTGGTGAGCACTGGGTGTTGTATGTAAGTGATGAATCACCAAATCCTACCCGTGAAACTAATATTATACTGTATGTTAACTAACTGGAATTTAAATAAAAACTTGGAAGAAAAAAATGTAAACCCCATGTGCTAAATTCAGCATTTTTCTCCAAGGCTATGGAATAGTAACAAGGACTTGAACCTGAAGACAAAAGAGAGGCTGATGAGGGGAAGTATGCTGAGTAGGCAGTTCTTTCCCCCAGCTCCACTTGTTCCCTAGGAAGTTATAATATCACTGAATGTAAAAGGAATTGTGAGGTACCTACTGTGTAGACCATAGAGCATGTGCTCAGGGATTACTTTTCAACGCCTTGGATGTGATACACTTTAGGGAAAGTCACCCAAATCAGAAGATAATGAGAATGGCACAAAGAATTTAGGATGCAATATAAAGGCAGGATATACTTGTTGGGCAGATCTCTGGGGAATAATTATGTATTGTAGGATACACCAAAATCACCCTGAAAATGATGAGGTTAGTTTCTGTTACTTAGATTTGGTTCTTAAACTTCGCAAAGAGCTTTCACCTGAACAGTGTAGGGCTGAGCAAGTGAGGGTTTTTCCAAGATGCTGAATCAAAGCTTAATTAAGACAAATGAAATTTCCTACAGTGGCCCTTATTCTCGGTGGCATGGCTGACACCTGGCTGCTCCTTTTAACCTTTGGTTAGTGTAGGTCTACGTTGTATTGTCAATAACAACAATTCCTACCCCTCATTGTTCTTGTTTGTATACTTTTTAAATGTACAGTTTGGTAGCTGAGTTTCCATTGAGAAAAACAAAAAACCCACAAATTTATAAAAATAAAAAAGATAGTTTAGCTTATTCATATGCTCGCTAATTAATTTTTAAATTAATTTTGTAGCCATGTAAAATGAACAAGATACGTCTCAAAAATCACACATGGTACTTATATTTTTTGTGTTTGTTTATTTTTGAGAGATAGAGCATGAACAGGGGAGGGGCAGAGAGAGAGAGAGGAAGACACAGAATCTGAAGCAGACTCTGGGCTCTGAGCTGTCAGCACAGAGCCTGACACGGGTCTCGAACTCACAAGCCTTGAGATCATGACCTGAGCCAAAGTCGGATGCTTAACTGACTGGGCCACCCAGGTGCCCCTACAAGGAACTTATTAATATCAACTATAAATACTGTGTGGCAACAAAACACTGGTTTTCGGAGCTTTATTTATTTTTTTGGCTTTTTAAGTTTTTATTTCAGTTCCAGTTAGTTAACATTCAGTTTTATATTAGTTTCAGATGTATGATACAGTGATTCAACCATTTGGTTTTCAGAGCTTTAAATGGGGTTGTTCTATAATGGGTTTTCTGGAGCAAGTCAATACCAGGCAGAGGTTGTACTTAATAAAGGCACCAGAATACTAATATATTGCCATTGAATGCTCCCCATGAGGTTATGTGATATCTTGTTTTCATTGGATTTTGTGTTTAGTCACTTGCTTCACCAATAAATTGTATAAAAGCATATGATGAGAAGGATAAGATACACTTCTTCTCTGATTGGAATGTATGATCATAATACATTTCACTGCAGGTTACTTACTGTTCTTCAGGGTACAGTAGTATAGTCATTACTATCATTACTGTAAGTGCTAATTTTGAGTCCAGTTATATGGTGCAAGTGTAGAAAGAGCTCTACCAACTAAGCTCTTACTCTGAGCTTCGTATCTGGGCAGTTTGTAGATTCAACGTCCCTCTAAATATTTCTTTCCCATCTTCTCAGTTCAAAGCTCCATTTCTTCAAATATTAAAAACTCCCAGAAGAGTCTTTAATAAGCACTACTTTCTAATAAAGAAAAAGCCCAAATGAAGCTTGAAAGATGGAACAAGCATAATTTGAGCTTTCTCTTCAATTCCTTCTTTCTCTCCCTTCACTCGCTCGTCTCTCTCACTCTTGTATACACACCCACTCGTACATATTTTTGGAGGCAGAAGAGCACTGCTTGCTTTTGGTGCAAATTAAATTGCAAAAAGAAAAAAAAAAGTTGATGTGAAGCTGAAATTCACTCATCAGACTTACAAGTGCTTCTGGAAAAGCTTTCGCTGAATGCCATCCTGAAGAACGCAGTTCCCTTCCTCTAGAGGCCCTCCACATGAACCACGTGACTTCCCAATGCCCCAGAGCCTGTAAGACAATAAACAGGATTTGAAGGCAAAATTAAGGCCTGAAAATTGTAATCACAAAGTGATTGGTAGATTGCAGTTTGTGGGGAAATGGGAGGGGAAAAAAATAAGCCATTCTCCTGTTTTTTTTCTCTCTTTGTGGTTTTCTTGTCATTCTCAAAAAGCTGGAAACGCTGTGGGACTTAGGGACTCCTGGACATAGAAGATAGACTAAAAATACATTTGTTTAAAATTTAAAAAAAAGTCAGCTCTTGAATTTGTCTTCTTTTGAGGTAATCTGTTACACAAGGCTGCTATAATTTGGCTTTCAGCAGTAACGACTAGTTATGCCAAAAACGGATCATAAATAAAGTCTAGACAAATGCAGTGTTTTTATTCCAGAGGCAGCCAGCAGATGCTTTGTATACCCCACACTGTCTTGCCGAAGAGATTAATTTTGCACCATGCTTTACTCTGTAATGCCTGGGAACAAAACAAATTTAAAATGTGTCCTTTGGCCATTTGGACTTCCTCAGATCACTCACTGCAGCATTCTTCAATAATAATGAAGAGTAAACTGTCTTTTTAAAGGCCCCTCTGATAGTCAATGACTTACTACACAGCTCCACATAGGCGAGGAGATCACAGGCAGAGTAATCAGTACTCCAGAGATGTTCTTCAATTGTCAAAATTCTGTAACATGTCAAGTGTGGGAAGAAGGACAAGGCAAGGAAACAGAAACCTAGGGGAACAGAAATCTCAAGTTTCTCCATGGACTGTCGATCAAGTCTATGATTATAATTTCTGATAACCTCGTCTTCCCCTACTATGACATTCATTTTATAGTGGAAACTGAAACCTTTCAGATCTAGCACCTTCTCCTCAGAATACATGTTATATTTGGACAAATAACATAGCTGCTTTTCCAAATGGAATAGTAACAGGATCTTAAAAACCAGGCTTCTTTTCTTTTTGACTGAACCAAAGTATCACTGCTGATGAAAGGAACAAAAAGGTCAGTGGAACTTGTCCTTGAAATACAGCCCAAATTAATAACTCCATGCAACCTCCATGTAAGCATTAGCTGTAGTGATTTGTGGGGAACATGATGGAACTTTCCACTCATTACAAGCAATTCTCCTAAGCTCGATAGACAGACTTTCCTTAATTGAGGAACAGACATTACCAATGAATTTTTATGAGTTTATTTGTTCTGGAATTTTTTTTCTGTAATGCAGTCAGTTTATTATATTAAAAATGTATATCACAACTGAAGCAGTTTTGTAAAATAGGCATTAATACAGTACTGTATTTATTTGCATCGTGGGGATACAAGGAAAAAAAAAAAAAAGCAAACTGCTTACTACGTGAAAAAACACAGCCATCCGATAACTAATGGCTGTGGGGCTGGAAGTCCCAGAAAATGCTTCCATTGGACCTCAATCAAGTGTTTGGAATTGGTTATAATGAGATGGAAGGGTTAGTTTGGAAATCAGTCGAGATGTGAACACAGTTGGATGTTAATTATCTTTAACATTAGTCCAGCCCACAGTGCATACCTGAATATATGTGTACCCACTGTGAGTTAGCCTTTTCTCTGCTGTTAGATATCAGTGCATGTTTTCAATATATACACAAAAGTTCCTGCTCGTTTCTGTGATACCAGTAATACTAGAAACAGAAACCTTAGAATGCTGAAACGAGCTATTTTAAAGGTGAAGGGTGCCCCCTAAAAGCAGCAGCCGAAAATAGAATCAGACTGTGATCTTTATATACCCA
The DNA here is from genome assembly GCF_018350175.1 of Felis catus. Lineage (NCBI taxonomy): Eukaryota > Metazoa > Chordata > Mammalia > Carnivora > Felidae > Felis > Felis catus. The sequence goes on along the minus strand of NC_058375.1, from coordinate 178,851,315 downwards.
TCATAGCTTAATGATGTCCCTTAATATGTTACCGTGGTTAAAAATAAAGCCTACACGTTAGGTCATGAAGATTAAAACTGAAATGCTTATATTTCCTTTAGTGTGATTAAAGTTCTTCCTTTGAACTTTCCACATAAAAAATTCCCATGCAGCCTCATAGAGCATCAACCCTGCTTAGCTTTCACTAGCCTGTAAGTGGGGAAAGTTGTTCAAGGGTAATCACCATACCATTAATACATCATTGGATGCTCTTATGCAAGATTCTCTAGCCAATATTTTCCAACACTTTGTTGGAAGATCTTTTTTTATTTGAAAGAGTTGCTAGAAAATGTGCAATTGGAAAATAATTTACACATACAGACATACACAAAAATTACAGGCTGTCGCTATGGGGCTGTATAAAGCTTACAAATTCAGAAAATAGGATATTCACATTCTCTCAATGAATCAGAAATGTAACAGTCCACATGACTAAGCAGACACTCAGAGAAGAGCTTGCAAATCAGTCTGCAGGGAGAATGCTGTCATCAGACTCTAAAAATCTGACATAATTATCACTTAAGGAAAGTCAATGTGGAAAATTAATTAAAATATTTTTAGGCCATTAATTTTTCCAGTTCTCATACTCATTCCGCTTTCCATACCTAACCCTGTAGTGTCATAATCTAACCCAATATAAAAAAATACGTTAAATGTCCGACTCTTTAAAAACCAAACATGGAGTCTCTGTTATTTTTTTCTCCACATTATTTATTTATTTTTTTTTGGCCAGTAGCCTGTCTTCTAAGAATAATCTAGTTTTTCCTGACAATAAAGATTTTAAAAATTTTCCATAGTTGCTGTAAGGATGGCACCTTGAAAGGGTTTCAGTTATTTTGTCTCGTGTGACATTTACATTTTTTCAAAGATTCTTTATGGCTATTTATATATCTTGCCCTAATGAGCTCATTCTTTTGTCTGTCTTGGGACAGTAAACACATAAGTAAACAAACTTCGTTTCACTCACCTGCTACCACTAGATGTGAGGGCTTTTCATTTAATCAGTTCACTTAAGTAACTGAAGTACTTTTCAGTTTTTTTCTTCAAAAGAATTCCAATTTTTAGAAGTGCCGCATTGACATAATAGAATAAATTTATATAGTATTTGCTATATCCTATTTTAAGTTCTATAGTTAAACTAAAACATTTAATCATTGCAGCAACCTTAAAACATTTGGATGAAAACTGAGGAACAGAGAAGTTTTCTGAGATTACATGGCTGGTAAATGGCCGAGTCAGGGTATGAACTTGAGCAAATTGTGTCTAGAATCTGACCTTAGTCACTATTCTGTTCTCTCTCATAGAGAAATTCACTTACGTTTTTTCTTTTTTATTATATATGAGCTACATCCCCCAAAAAGGTTACATAAGGTGAATGGATATATTACTTTAAAACTATTAAATTATTATTGGGGCACCTGGGTGGCTCAGTCAGTTAAGTGTCTGACTTCAGCTCAGGTCATGATCTCACGGTTCATAGGTTCGAGCCCCAATTGGGCTCTGTGCTGACAACTCAGAGCTTGGAGCCTGCTTTGGGTTCTGTGTCTCCCTCTATTTCTGCCCCTCCCCTGCTTGCTCTCTCTCTCTCTCTCTCTCTCTCAAAAATAAATAAAAACATTACAAAATATTTAAAAAATATTAAATTATTATTAATTGAAATCATTCTGATTCCTAGCATAATATAGACTTTAAAAATGCCACTATCTACTTTATCTAAAAATAAGGATCTTTTAATTTTATTGTTTTATTTATTTTATTTTGTTTTTGAGAAAGAGAGAAAGCAGACAGAGACAGAGAGAGGGAGAATCCCAAGCACCATTGGCACAGAGCCCGATGTGGGGCTCGAACTCAAAAACTGTGAAATCATGACCTGAGCTGAAATCAAGAGTCGGATGCTTAACTGACTGAGCCACCCAGGCGCTCCATAAATAAGGATCTTATTTTAAATAAAAATTGTATCTTAAAAGTTGCTGCTACGGGTTATCACATTCTTCCTTATTGCTTCCCTTTTCAGCTAAAAATTTTACAGTACAAAATGTATGCATGCATATTTAAAGGTTCATGTGTGCAGTGATAAGATGCTATTCACTAAGTATTTTATAGAATGCACAAACAAAATTATAGATGCATAAATATACATTTTTCTAATGAAATTGTTCGTTAAATTAAAATGCATTGGTGCCTTGCAAAAAAGGTCAAAATCAAATTCCTGTATTAAATAATGTTACTGTTAGGTGGCTCAGTTGGTTAAGCATCCAGCTCGGGGTTTCGGTGCAGGTCATGATCTCAGGGTTCATGAATTCAAGACCCACATCGGGCTCCACGCTGACAGTGCTGAGCCTGCTTGGGATTCTCTCTTGCTGCCCTTTCCCAGTTTGTGCATGAGCGCAGATGCTCACACACTTTCTCTCTCTCAAAATAAATGAATTTTAAAATAAATAAATAAAGTTAATGTTAAATAATAATATTAAATATTGTTAAATAATTTAATGTTCTATATACTGTCGCTAGCGCTATAGAACATCTACTTTTACATCCTTAGAAAGTGAGTTTTGTTCTGTTAAAAATGTGTCTCCAATTGTCCTTAGGGAAAGAGAAAATATTCCAAAACATAATTCCCATTTGTCTCAAGTATGTCAGCTCATAATGATTACTCATGTGTATTATTGTTTTAATTAATTAAAATTTGTATTTTTTAAAAATTCCAGAAAACTCTCAAATCTTAAATTAGCCATTATTTGGCCCTTAATTACTTTAATCTTAATACCAGAAGAGTTATCATTCACAAAGTCCAGTTGGAAATAATCCCACAAGTGAATATGATATTTAATAGAGAAACTATAAATGTTAAACCACCTATTATCAAACTGTATAAGAGCACTATTTTCTCTTTGGATAAGATAACATAAAAATGAATGAAAGCAAAACAATTCTGCGTTTGACCTTATTTTATTTACATAAGCCGTTTAACCTCTGGTCATTCACTTTCACTCTGGAATGAGATTCAAAGCATCGAATCAACCTTGATACACATGTGCACACACGCACGCGTGCACACACACACACACACACACACACACAATTTATTTAGCCAATCGTAAGGCTTTTTACAAAACAGAGGACAGAATCAAATCAAAAGAAGTGTGGAAGGCAATTCAGTAAAAACATTGCTGAAGGAAAGATGGGTAAACTGAAGAACTGACAACAGCTTCTGTCTCTGTTCCACTGCTATTGGACAAAGAGAGTGGGATACTCAGAGAAAACAGAAAATGGAGTGGGAACAGAAAGATGGAAATGTGTAGAGTCAGTTTTTTAAAATAAACCTACTTACCTGTTCCCCAATCTCATGCCCTCGATAATTAGGAAAAATTAATTTTTCATACTAATCTTTCTTCAAATATAGAAAAAGGAGGCAAATTTTTCCCAAGTGATACTTAACAAATGAAATCAGAAAATGAGGAGAGTGATGTTGATGGTGACAATTTAGGAAGGAATGCAAACCCTTATGAATGTGTTTTCTTTGTTCTCCTCAATACACTTGAACAGAAATTTAAAACAGACAAACAGGAATTATATGTTTTTCATACTAGATAACTCAAGATTTATTATTTTGTAAGTGTTTCAATATCAACTGAGTTTTCAAAATAACTTAGTAACACATGCAATGTCATTTTTTAATGTAACTGCTTGTATAAACACATAGCTAATAAATGTTCATGTAGAATTCAGACTGGCCTAAGAACAGGAAATTATGAAGTTAAAACTCAAGAGAAATCAACAGTTGTAATGCACGTATGATCTTTCTAAATTAAGGGTGACTATTACAGAAATATCACTAAGAAGAGACTGTAGATAGGTCTTATGTCCTTCAAAGAAACTCACTTGATAAATGTAGAGAATAATACAGGAAGATGCATCTACTACTCAGAAATTAGCAAAAAATTGTCATTGTCGTGGGGATTCTTAAATTATAAAAGGAAATAAATCAAATGGTTAATGTAATTAATTTTTCTTGAAGTTCAACTGATTCAAGGTAAAAGCATATTTATTATGTGAATGTCTAGCCACCTGTGATATTAAAAAAAAGAATAAATACCAAATTTGCAATGTATGTAAATTAGGCAAATTTTGTCATTGAAGTCCATAGTAAATACAGTATGGTTACTCGCCGATGACTTTAATTTTCTCATATGAGTTTGCATAAATACATAAATACACTTATAAAAATAAAGGCCTGAATTTTTGTTACTTTCTGCACTTTTTAATAGGAAAAAAATAAATCAAAAAGTAAATGTAATAGCTATACACACGAGAAGTCATCTGATGTATAAAAATTGCTGTAATGCTGATCAGTGGACCATACCTTCAGATGGAATTCAAGTAGCTTTCAAATGCCCAATTTTGCTGCTAACTGTAAGAAAAACAACAGATCCGGACTACATAAGAGAAATAGATCAGACACATAAGTGAATAATATGGGTGCTTAAAAAAAAAAAGCAAAGAAAGGATTGGTAGAGCCCACAGTAAGCTAAAGAGTTCACACCTTGTCTAAATGAGCAAGTTAATTTCTCTAATGGTTGTTCTGTATGAATATGTACTCATACATGCTAGATCTGATTTTTCATGGGAAGCAGGAGATCTAGATTTTAATGCAAAATTTAACTTTTAAATATGGGCAAGTAATATAAAACCTTGACATCATTTAATGGATCACAAAAGAATAGCTGTTCAGTAACTAGTGTGTGCCCTTCCCAGAGGTCTTCAAGTAGAGTTGTCCTCAGTAAGTAGGCTAATTCAATCAATTAGGGAATTTGCTGATTGGAATCTGGTTGGAATCTTGTTGCATTTTCTCAGCCACAGCTTTATGAATATAAAATAGCCCACTGTGTTTTATCAGTGGGGGCTTTTAATAAATGATAATTCTCTCAGTATGTAGGTATAAGTATGCATTTCATGAGGCCAGTGGATCTCAGGTGCACACCAAATAAATCCTGTCTATTAATTCTTGCTTTCCGATCATAATTTTTTTATTAGTTACCAATCAGTTGTGATCCACAACAGAAGTTTAAATAGGTTCCAATCCAAAAGTTTACTAATTGCTACTCTAGTCATTTGTCGATCTTCAGACAGAATTTTTGCCTCAGTTGCGACAGGGAACCACTATCTTTGTGATAGAAATTAATGTACTCTCCTCATTCATTCATGGCATTAGAATAAAAAAATAAAGGTGTTCAATGTTGTAAAGTATATACGGTTTAAGTGAAAAGATACCACATTTGGCCCCCTGAGAAGTAACTCATTCATCAGAATTATCTCTATATGACAGATTAAGTTCACTGCTAATAGGAGAGCTCAAGTTTTCAATCTACATGTAACAAATTCATGGTACCCAACATTTATATTATGCTTAAATTTTAAATTTGCAAACTACATTCTCATATAAGATCCTAGATATAATAATTTGATTCTAAATATAATGAAAACTCACATGAAACTCTTACTTTTCCTTTCTGACTCCTCAAAGAGGGTCTTTCAAAAGTATTCTAATGAATTGCTTTCTTATGTTTCCTGAGAAGACGCCACCATTGCCTGAAAAGTATGGCTATGTTTCTAGTTTATATTATCATAGTGTGATAACACTCACTTGAGTCTGTACCATTTTTGTAGTTATATTTATTCATATAAATTTTTGAGGATTAAGAGAGATGTTTTTATGTAAAGGATCTCACTTAGTGCTCTGAATTATAGATGGTATTCAATAAACACAAATATCTTTATTTGCCTCTATTTTGGCTACCTGTTTTCCAAATGCCGCTATGGCATTCAACTTATACACATATGCCAATTCCTAAAGTCAAATTCCAATTATGGTGATTCCACACTCTTTTGGATTCTTCCTGCCTCTAGAAGATGGGGCATAGCTTTCAAAGCCCTCTCTGAGTATTATCTTTCCTTCCTTCCCTGTTACCACTGTTACCATCAAACTTTACCCCAACCAACCAACTTTCTTTTTAGCCTTTCTCTCAGGGTGTTATCTTTACTATAATTTCCTGTTTACTTGAAATTATTTTACTACCTCTTTTCCTCACCAATTATAGCCTATAAAAATCTTACACATCCTTGGGGCCCTGTTCAGTGGGATATTTCTACACTACTTTCTCTCCTCTTCTTCCAGAGCACTGTGTGGTTTTTAAATCACTTATCTCTAAGTATTACAGTCTTAAAATTAATGAAGTACACACCTCAGCTCCACTGACAAGATCATAGGTATGTTTAGGAGACTCTTTATCCCATTTGCTTTTATATACTCCCAAAAGGGGAAGGTTGCCTTCCACATGGTAAATGTTCAATAAATATTTACTGAATTGATTTGGTAGGAACTATAGGAGTCATTAAGACCAGCTTCTTAAACCAACTTAGAAATCTCCTCTCCACCTTCCCCACAGTCCTGCCTCTGGAAGAAACATGTGGAATCTCACTTCATTACATGGTATCTTTCCTTGTTGGAAAACTGAACTTATTAGAAAGTTCTTTCTCGTTTCAGGTGGAAATATTTTTCTCTTCGTCTTTCCTCAGCTCTTCCGGTGCAATTTAAATATTAAAAATTTTCCTTTTCCACATGGCAACCTTTTAAATATTAATACTGTGCTTACTATAGTCATTCTCTTCTCCTGCTAAACCTCACCCACCCCTTAGCCCCACCATCTGTTTTCCTAACATGACATCATTTCAGTCACCCCTTCTAAAATGTTACTTACTTTACCAGTGTACTTCTTTTAATGAAGAACTCCTAACTGGGCAAAATGCTCTGTGAATGATTTAACCAGGCCAGGATGAAATGGAAGTATTATCTCCCTTCGTGTGTGCGACTTACTCCTGCAAGTGAGCCTACAACTTTAGCAACCAAATTATGTGGTTGCTTTGTAGCGAAATTCAACAAAACCCAACTATTTGCCAGGCATCATAAGGCCCTTCCACATATGTTGTCTCGGTAAATTTGTAGTTGATTAAAGCTCTGAAGTCATTGTCACACCAATTGTTAAGAGAAAGATCTCCTGCTTTCAACACGTACGATTGCTACCTGCACACAAATCTAGGATTGTTCATTTATCCTAGTTCAGTTTCATTATATTGGATTTGCCTCATCTCTTTAGTCCGTCGAGATCAATTTATATCCTGTTTCTGGTGTCAAAGATAATAGTTTCTCCAGCTTTGAGTCAACTACATATTTGATAGGAACACCATTTAGTTTTCAGTTAAGATATTTATAGAAAAAAAAGTTGAGCTGAATGGAGCAGAGCCAAGGAGGGAAGCTACCTCCTAAGAGTCCATTCTTCTGATTTGTAATTAGAGCCCCTAAGGAGAGCTCTTCTATAGAACTAATTCACCTAAATGTCTAACATTTGTTGCACATGCTCTGTCATAGCTACAAAGGCATCTTGAAATTCCTGTGTTTTAATTAGAATCTGATAGAAATCTCATGAAATATGAAATCGGCTTTTGGTGTGCCTTGGTCAGAGTGTATTCTTGGTATTGTTTATACTTATTTATTCATTCATTTGTTTATTCAATTTTCATGTTCACCACTCACTAGAGGTTCCAAACTAATACTATGACAGCATTTTACAAACATTTTTAGGCTTTATTTATTTATTTATTTATTTATTTTTGAGAGAGAGAGAGCGAGCATGTGTGTGTGCACAAGCACACAAGGGAGGGACAGAAGGAGAAGGAGAGAGAATCTGCTGACGCAGGTCTCGATCTCACCACTGTTCGATCGTGACCTGAATTGAAATCAAGAGTCGGACATTTAACCCACTGAGCCACCCAGACAACCCCCAAAGTTTTTTAGTTTTAACAATTATCTGACAACTCTATAAATCCCATAATTTCTTCTATCCATTTTTGAAAATTGAGTTATTTTCCCATCTCTAATCTTCCGAGGTTTCCTCTATTCACCATCATTTCCTAGTGATTATGCAGAATGATTTGTTTCACAACCTTTCAAATGTAATTCATCTGTGTCTGGACTTGAACATTCATTTAAAGAGGCTAAATGCTCTCATAATCTTTGCTTTTATTTTGTGCTTCAATTACCTCTTTATGATGCTATCATTCCTAATGTGAAGATAATTCTCCCAGTGGAGAGAAATAGAAGTAAACCACCATTTTATCACATTTAACAGTATATCATTTTCCTAAGCAGTGACTGTATCCATCATTTAAAAAATATTTTTAGTCTGATAGTGAATTTATAACATATACACACATATTTTATGCATATTAAAGAGAAAACTCTTTAGTGCACTTGGCATAAGTAAAAAATATTTTAGCCTCTTGGTCCTATTCTTAAAGATTGTTTCTTCTTTTTTGTATTCATCTTTGGTTATACGTTCTTCCCTTCATATTTTACACACGTCTCATTTAAATTAGAGCTCATCAGAAAGAGAGCCCTAAGCAACGACACTGGTTTCCTTGGATACTGATTCTTTATTTTCCTCATCAGTATCATTTGTGATTGTATTATCAGATTTTCAAATTTTATTCTCTATTTCCTTTAAATTTTCTGGCCATGGAACCCCAAGGGGAATATGATAGCTATTTCTTCTTAAGTTGTTTTTTAATATGATTTCCTAGAAATTAGGATTTGCTTTAGTAGCCTTTTCTCAACTATTAAAATAACATGTACGCTTCCTCTAAAAGTTTCCATTATATCAGATTCAGGACTAAGCTCTTCTTTGCTGGTAAAAATTAAATCAGGAATAGAAACTATCTTCATTGCTTTGTTTTCAACCTGAGGAATGCTGTTTCAGCAAGGCAACACAATTTTTTGATATTCTTGATTAGGACAAAGGGCATTCTAGTAAATATCTAGGTGTTTTAATTTCCCATAAGCTGTCACTTTTAACATTCTGTAACCTGTGGAATGAAATATCAGCGTCATATATGCACTTACTAGAAATGTGGATTCTGATCCTCAGCCTGTATCAGAAACTCTGGGGAGGGGTATCTCAACCATCTGCATTCCCACAAGCCCTTAGGGTAATTCTTCTGCCCACTGAAGTTTGAGAACTACTGTTGTTAAACATCATCTATATCTTCTGGCTGAGAATCAATGCAAAGTATCCCTTAGCTACTTATTCTTGCTCAGATATTGACTATTAATCTCACAGGTTTTAAGGACAGATACTTCTTATTACCACATAGTAGAATGTCCCTGCCTTTCCTATTGACTTATTTCTTTTGAACAAGGAGTCCTCTATATCACAGATATAATTGCATCACCCAAAATAGTGTGATGCGTGTAAGATAATTCAAGTTCTAATGTTAAATTTCCAGTGTTTTCAAAATATGTTACTCATCAGACTCCGTATAAGTATGTAACTGAGGCCTTTCATTTAGTCTGACTCATTCAGGATTATTTCCTCCTGAGAACTTCTTGGCACCCTCTCCCTTATTGTTCTTGCTCAGACTATAACAGCCAATCTATTTCTACTCTCTCTACTCCCAGACTCCCTTCATTCTGATACTCTGATCTGTTCTTCTATGAATTGATCTAAAGCACAGCCCAAATCCTGTCATTTCCTTGTTGGAAATTCTTTATCGGTCTTGGACTCCTCAAACTGGCATTTGAGGCTCTCTATAATATCACTTCATCCATTTTCTCCAGAATTTTATTTCACGACCCCCTTCTTTATAGCCAACACTCCAATTCAATGGAACTAAGTATTGTTTCTGGGACTTTCCTGCTCACAGGCCTTTGTTCATGCTTGTCCTAACTCTTGGCATGCCATTTACGTTCATTCTCTTATTTCATATTCCCTGGGGTACAGCACCGTCATGAATCCTTTGCTATGTAACTTGATCAGATGGCATCTCTCCTCTTCTCCTCTGATGAACACCATAAAACCTGATGAAATACTACCAGGCACCTGGGTGGCTCAGCTGATTGCACATCCGCCTCTTGATTTCCGCTGAGGTCATGATCCCAGGAGCATGGGATTGAGCCCCTCGATGGGCTCTATGCTGAGCGTGGAGCCTGCTTAATTTTCTCTCTCTCCTACCCCTCTGCCCCTCTCCCCAGCTCTCTCTAAAATTAAAAAAAAAAAATAAAGAAAGAAATACTACCTTGTACAATGCATGATTGGGTACTTATTACATACTTCTATTAAGAAGGGACTTCTGGGGGCGCCTGGGTGGTTCAGTCAGTTAAGTGTCCGACTTCAGCTCAGGTCATGATCTTACGGTCTGTGAGTTCGAGCCCCGCGTCAGGCTCTGTGCTGACAGCTCAGAGCCTGGACCCTGCTTCAGATTCTGTGTCTCCCTCTCTCTCTGACCCTCCCCCATTCATGCTCTGTCTCTCTCTGTCTCAAAAATAAATAAACATTAAAAAAAAAAAAGTTAAAAAAAAAAAAAAAGAAGGGACTTCTGGGCTCCTGGGTGGCTCAGTCAGTTAAGCATCACAGTCTTTGTTTCAGTTCAGGTCATGATCTCACAGTTTGTGGGTTCGAGCCCTGCATCGGGCTGTGGAGCCTGCTTGGGATTTTCTCTCTCTCCTTCTCTCTCTGCCCCTCCCTTCCCTTATGCTCTCTCACTCTCTCTTTCTCTTAAAGAAATATGCTTAAAAAAGAACAAGGGACTCCTGACATGTGCTTTATCCTTAACAGTATTTATGGAATTGAAGTAAATATGCTGTAGCAAACATGCTATCATTTCTTCTATGCATCTTTTTCTTCCCTTTTTATTCTTCTCCTAAAATTTTCTCAAATGATATAGTTAATTTCAAAGTGCCTAATAGGAAATCCAGGGCTTTGCTTCCAAATTATATAAACCTAGTGATTCAAAATACTAATATATTATCTTTCTGAAGAAAGTATAATGAGCATAATGTTCTTTTGATAAGTGTAAAATTAATTGTTCACCATTGAATGACTTGTTTTGAATGGAAATAGGTTTAAAATATTAATTTTAAAAACTTGGTGTTAAAAAAACACAATAAACGTATATGTGTGGGGGGGGCGGGGAATAAGTAAAGGAAGAAAACAGGGAGAGAGAGAAGGAGAGAGAGAAGAAAAAAAGAAACAATTCACCACAACTGAATTGATCACAAAGGTCTTCAGTCTTTCTTTCTCCTCCTGTCAGTGATATCACTGTCACAAACTGAACTTAAGTAGAAACATAACCTATTGGATGTAGGAAAAGCATTATTTTATCCACATTTGCATACAGGTAAGTGGTGGCTATATTGTAAGAATTATAGATTATAAAAAACTATGTATTGAAGATACCATGTATTTGGACAGTATGTTGTGGAGTTGAAAGGTTTTATGAACCATAAAAAAAAAAAGCACGAGATAAGGAAGTTGACTTCATGAAATAGAGGAAAAGGCTTAGCAATTAACCTTGGAATGAAGTATCTTTCCTTTCTTACCATGATCAACTCACATTTAAGTCTTTAAATGGAAAATGACTTGTATTTAACCTTTTATGATTCAGAGAGCCATTTAATTGTAATTATAGCTAATCCAATTAAAGATGGATTATAATAACTGCTGAATTAATAGGTCATGAAATACTGAGTTTAATTAGTAGATTCCTGTGTATTTTGGAAGAATGAAAAACTACTCTTTGAAATATGTGAAAACTTTAAAATTTTACTATAAACTTAAAATTGTGGAGCTTGTATTATTAAAAAAAAAAAAGGGGAAGGAGCCCATGAAATAATGGCATAGCATGAAATTTGGGAAAAAAAATCTAAGTTCCTAATTTTATATTTAGTGAATTTAATTATTATTCTGTACCCTCAATCATGAAAGAAAAAAATAGTAAATATTTTTAATTTCTTGTTTCTCTGGGCAAATTAAGATTATTAATATATAATAAAAAATAATTGAAAATTGTAATAATATCACTATTGAATGACAATTTTACTTTTAAGATTACAAATCACAATGCAACACAATTTAAATCAAGTGTAGACATTCTGTATCTGTTGCATACTTACCAAAAATCATGCAGCTTCAGTTAAATTAGGACAAGCGACCTATATTAGTATCAGATGTGCATTTTTTTAAAGAGCTATGGAAACATGAATAAAAGAGATTTTTTAAGAAAATTGGTGACTCTTGGTATGGCAAATAATTACACAAATAAAATTAAATAACTATTCTATTATGTACATAACGTAGATTATACAGTGTGGTGTGCCTCAGTCTTTCCAGCTATTTCTACATGCATATTGAAAAGGACTACTCTCTCATAGATGTACACGTTAGGGTCCGATCCTTAGACTAGGTGGTTCTGGAGCAAAACAGACAAATCCCAAATCACAAAATCATATTTCCTTAATTCTATGCTGCAGTATTTATATATTTTAACATTTTAAAAATCAGGATACATCTTAAAATTGAAATGTAAGAACAAATATGAGGTCTTCAAACTTTTATCCCACCACATGGGGGATTTTTCAGGGTGACATGAGCTAAACTATCAAAATGTTTCCCTCTGAAAGTGTTCTTTTTCCTTCGATAGCACAAGGACTCCCTACTTCATGGCCAGAAAGCATTGCTCTGAAGATGATACTATTTACATAAAATAGCTGGCTGGTAAAAAGTGTCAGGATGTTTCACGTTTTCCCCTTATAAATCTACCACTGGGTTATATTTTCAAGATGACCAGAGATGCACAAATGGGAGAATTGGTAGACTAAACAACAACAACAACAGAAGATCCAGAATGTACAATTGGGGAACTCAAGAAGAAGATTCTCAGGCCTGCAGGATTATTGCAGGAGTCCTAGTAGTTTATTCAGCCTTGCCCACCTAGGTAAACAGAAATATAAACTGGCACCAGAGCTAAAACACCTAATTTAAGAGCCCCAGGCCAGAACAGGTTAAGATTGCTCTGTGCACAACACCACGCACAAGGGGCACCCAGGAATGTCCCAGAGGAAATATGTGGCTATTGAAAGATATACAATGGCAATATCTATCAGATACACAAATTACCCAGAATGCACACACTCGAGAGTCCCACTACCTCTTGAGGGATGCCGGAATGTTCTGCTGCAGCACTTAGAATGGAAACACATTTTCTGAGAGCAACAACTTCCTATGAAGAAATTGCTTTCTCCTTTAGCATTTGGAAGCTGCTGAGAAATCCATAATCAGGGTTTTCTTAATGTTGTTTTAAACAGGCCCATTATCAGAGCTACATCTCCCTGAAAGCTTCAGACTTCATTACACTATTAGAAAAAAATTAACATATTGTACCTGATAAGCTCCTGGCATATTCAAAATATTGTAGCCTTACTAATGCTGACTACCCCAGCACTTTCATTCTTATTAAAAGTGAGTTGTACAAGAATTAAAATATATGCTGTTTGTCTATATTTTTCTTGAGATAAGGCAGCAACAGTTAACTTGTTCTGAAGTTAATTTTCTACTTGTAAATTCAAGTATGCATTTTTAGCATATCCTTTCTTTTGTCAAAATATAATATCTGATTGTGCAAGAATTTAAGAAGGAAAGCTAATGTGGCATATTTATAGTAGATGATATTAAAAGTAAATTTGAAGGTTAAGGTGATTTATTAGAATATCTGTCAGTAGTCTCGGTAAAAACTAAGAATACTATTATGCTATGCTAATGCTGGATTGCTTCTTGATATGTCAGTTCTGAAATATTTTTAAAATTGAGAGATTTGCGGGGCTCCTGGGTGGCTCAGTCGGTTGAGCGTCCGCCTTCGGGTCAGGTCATGATCTAGCAGTCTGTGAGTTTGAGCCCCGTGTCGGGCTCTGTGCTGACAGCTCAGAGCCTGGAGCCTGCTTCGGATTCTGTCTCCCTCTCTCTCTGCCCCTCTTCCATGCATTCTCTCTCTCTCTCTCTCTCTCTCTCTCTCTCTCTGTGAAAAATAAGTAAACATTAAAAAAATTAAAAAAGAGAGATTTGGAGAAAAATGAAAAATATATATATAGGCACTGTGTAAAATAACATTTTTTTTAGCTTTTTCAAAATTGGTTTTTATCTGAAATGGAAACTGAAAAAATAATGTGACAGATGCAATTTATTTGGACTTAAGTTTAATCAGCGAAAGGCTAACCTTATGTAAAAGACTGAAAGTTGCAGGGATCAAAATCTAAGGTTGAGGTCGCAAATCAGTGTTGGAAATATGAATCAGATCGCTATTCTGCACGGTAGAATTTTGTGTGCAGCTTTGCACTGAGAAATACTACCAAGTGGCCCACATCTCTGTATCTGAGAACTTTAACGGGTTGTCAAAGAGTATGTACATACATCATCATTAAAATTAAGTTTCAACGGAGGTAGAAGTTTAAGTTGTGCTGGGTAACTTTTCTTCTAGTTTTAAGGGTTTTTACGAAGTTCAGACTTACCTTGAGGGGAAAGAATAACATAAAAATGTAAAGGAAGTATTACTGAAAATGCCCCAGACTCCTCAAACTAGCATATTTGGACTTAAAAGGATTGGGCATTTCAATTAATGTAACACAAAGTTGAAATTATAAATTTGGACAGCTGCCCATTTTTTGTTTTCCTTTAAACCTAGTCAGTTCTGTTCTTGTCATCACTTAGCACACGCTTCAACGTTTCCCCTAGATAACGGTCCCGTGCCAGCAAGTCACAGACTTCTCCAAAATAAACAGGAGGACTTCTAATGCAGCTTCAACGAACGAAACGGCCTTATTGATCTCTCAGATGCTCCCCGAATGAATACTTCTTACGTTTTGGATTTGAGGAAGGAAGGAGGGAGGAGAGAAGGCAGGAGGGGCAGCGCTTAAAGGCAGAAGGGAAACTCTTCTAACACCATTAAGAATTCACAGAGATAACAGCTGCGAATTAGGTGGCTTGTGGTATTTAATGAACCCTGTATAATTTGCTCTATTGTTAGTCAATACGTGGCTTTCTGTAAGCATTTACAAGATTATACCTTGATGAACAATAAGGGTCCGGTAAATTTTTCTTTCTCCTTGCTGATGGAGAGTCATTTGGAAATGGTCCGAGGCAATCGAGATGCCATTAGTACAGGAGATTCTCCCCAGACTGGGGAAGAAGCTCACACTCTGATCTGTCAGAAAGCTTGGTGGAGGCTAGAGTTGCTTGGCGATAATAATCTCATTCCTGTACTTAGCGTTATAGCTGTCACAGCAAGAATGCCTCGCTGACATAACGTCTAACTAAATACAGTAGTCCGAAATTGTTTGGCAAAACAACAAAATTTAGAAACCCAAACCAAGAATTACTTCTGTCCTCGTACAAAGAAATCGATAACTACAACAGGAAAAATGAATGAATGAGTTGCCTGAGTTTAAAAATAGGAGGCATTCTTTTAAAGCAGCCAAAGCTGCGTTACACACACGAAGTGTTTCTTTGTGGTTGGGAGATAGCCCCACACAGTGTAAGAGGACAGGTATTAGGTGTAACCAGGGTGGGGTGTACCCAGCCTGTCTGAGCCTCGGTTTCCCTAATATGACTGTGAGGAGAAGACACCACGGTGCTAAGTATAAAACACCAAGTGATGTAAGAAGTGTGAGTCGTTTTCCCTTCCTTCTAGTTGCAAGGGTGTCTTGTCTCTCTCAAATGTATTTGGCACAGCAAAATACACTGAAATGCACAAAGAAATACTACCAAGTGGCCCACATCTCTGTATCTGAGAACTGTATCCAGGGTGCACCAAGCTGTGACATGAGACCTGAAAAATGCAGTCAGTATCTTCAGTTCGGGACTGGCAGTTTTAGTTTTCGCCTTCTGTTCTCATACAAATCCTGGTGATTTTTTTTTTCTGAGATATATCGTAGAGTATCATTATACAAATAATTGAATGTATTTGAGATACTTGAATAATTTATAGGACTTTCTGTTACCCAACCTGTCATATAGACTTGGCAAATGTATTCACAATTGACAACATTTCCATAGAAAAGAAATGGTAAATTATTCAGATTGTACTTTTCCCCCATCACCTAATTAATTAGCACAGCTTATTAAGAACTTATTTTATGCATAAAGCAGTATCCAACTGGATGTAATGAATGAAGATAAAAAGTGTTTCAGAAAGTGCTTTTCAAATGCCTCACCTTTTTTGGTGGTTTCTTTCTCAAATATCTGAATGATAGACTGAATTTTTCCATTTCCACCTAGATTTTTGGTAGATATGTCGATGTTTATTGGTATTTTTTTTAAAAACAAAACTTCATTAAACATTCTCTAAAATATTTTACTTTTGTCTAAATTTAAGTGAAATTAATAGTTAGCATACTTTAAGGATATTCTTGGTGAATTTAAAAATTAATCCTTTGAAGGGATGACTAAATGCAGCACTCAATACAATGCAACATTGATTTGAATACAAGAACATTTATATTTCTGAAGTATTTATTTTAAAAAATTACAAAGTATACTTTTTAAATTGAAGGTGTGGTGAATGACTTTTCTTTTTACTGCATAAGTGGGCTTTCCTTATGTAATAACTGAAGAATAATTTCATGTTTTACTTATTTGCTTATCTCGCCCTGCTGCATATCTTTTAAGACCTGACTTCTAGTTTAAGATAATATTCAGCTAGAGCTAGGGCACCCTGGTGGTTCAGTCGGTTGAGCGTCCGACTTCGGCTCAGTTCATGATCTCGCGGTCCATGAGTTCGAGCCCCGCGTCAGGCTCTGTGCTGACAGCTCGGAGCCTGGAGTCTGCTTCAGATTCTGTGTTTCCCTCTCTCTCTGCCCCATCCCCACTCATGCCCTGTCTCTCTCTGTCTTAAAAAAAAAAAATTCAGTTAGAGCTAAGACAAAGAAGGTAATTTCTCAAACCTTAAAGACATAGTGGTTTCCAAATGTATTCGCTTCCCAATGAGAAAACTTTAAGAAAATGTTTCTATAGTATATACTCTCATACAAGTGCTGTTGTTTGGGACAGTAATGGGAATGGTTCTTTCATGGTACGCTCTCCCAATTAATTAATGCCTCTTCTGTGAGAAGTTTCGTCATTATAGCTTTTGAGAGAATATAAGACCCTACTAGCTAATGGGAAGGACTTAATTCTGTGAATATTATGGATAAAAAATTTAAAAGGCACTACTATGCAAGAAGCAAAACAGTTGTAGAGTGACTAAGATCTAGTCCTCAGAAGGGATGTGCTTGTTGGGCAATGCGGATGGATTATGGGAAATAAGGGGGCATCCGTGACGTGTGACAAAGTTTGAAATACTGGAAGAATATATTTGTTTCCTCTTAGTTTTACAATCAATATGAATTACTCTTCTGTCCTTGCATGTTTAAACTTCATTTGCAAGATGTCAGCCAAGAAGCCCATTTTCTACTTGCTTATTCATGTTTTCTGTCATCTGAAAAGTTTTATGTGTTCAGTCTGGTTCTCTGAGGTTGACTGCATAAATTTGAAATACTTGCTGATCTTATCCATTCAGAAGATCGTGACATTTCACAACTATGTAGGGGATCCTGATATTATTCTCGGGAGTCCTAATTTGACCCAGAGAAGGCACAAAGCATCCGGATCCACAGAAGGAAGAATGCAGCATCCATCACTTCTGCCGGTGTTTGTCAGGTGACCCACAGAGCCCCGTTAGAATGTCTTCAGTAGGGAAAAGCTTGACTGCATTCTCAGGTTAAGGAAAGGTGATGCAGTTTATAACTGCTGAGACAGGGGAGATGAGAAAGAGATGGATAAATCAGCTCAAATGAAGCCATAAATAGAAAAGAGCGTGAGCGCTTGCCCCTGTGGTACTGTACCCCACAACCCCTCCAATTTGCAGACTAGACATTCATTTTCATAATGATTGCATTCATGCATGTTTATCTTAAAGTGGTGGAAGTCAGGTGATCCCATTAAAAGCTGCGGGATGAGATTTATTACCCAGCAGCACGGCAGGCTCAGTCGGCTTCAGTTAGGAAAGAGTGAAAGGTGCATTTAGAGGAGCAGCTGATCAGATCTTGGCAGGCAGGGTACTGCTGAAGTAACAATTTGAAGTAGTTTTACACTCCTGTCAGTGCCAGTTGGCAAACTAATGGAGATGACGGAATGAAAGAACAAAATGTCACAACAAAAAGGAGTGACTTGAAAATTCAAACATTTTCTTATTTCTCATAATCCTACTGAATCAAAATTAAATCAGTCTACAAATGAACCAGCTCAATATTGAATAAAAGGCAGCTATCTGCACAGTTTTTTTTTTCCCAAGTAGGAAAATCGATTAACGTTCTTGTGACCATTAGCTTGTTCAAAACATCATCATGATTTGTAATAACTCTGAGAACTAGTTTATCAACAAGCATATTGATTTTAAGAGAATAAGATTTACTTGGGAATAGCAATTGATACAGATTTGAAGCCTTACAATAATGATTCCCTTGTAGTGGTGTAGTAGAAAATCAGTGCCACGGGAGAAAGGTCAATTTTAAACTATTACTTTCTAGCAGCAATATAATATGTCCCCTCGTTGGCATCCTAATAATGATCATGTGAATTTACTAAATATTTGCCTGTCACTACAGACGGCACTAGGAAATCCAATTCTGTATGCACGTTGTAGGTCATATTTTTAAACTTCAAAGATTTAATAAGTGTTGTTGACTTCCCACGATTCACTCGATTTTGAAGGTGTTTGTAACCCAGAGAAATTATCGCAGTTTTTGACTCTAGAAAAGACAAATATGTAAGTTCATTTATCAAACCAAGCAAGGGAAAATCAAATTAGCACATCATAACAGAAGTTCAGCACAGAAAAACTAAATGTGAAATAAAGATACTGCAAAACATCACGAATATTGCCTCAGTAAATACACTAAAGAACAAATCTTTAGTTCAGAAGAACTACAAAACAGCAGCCATTAGCCCATCAAGAATGAGCTACAAGTAACTTGCCAAAGGTTGAGAAGTAATTTTCTCCTTTAATATAATTTTACAGTGCAGCTTTATGGTAGCTTATTCGTTTTTCTACCATTTGGTATAAAGGAGAAGTTGTTTTAAAGTTCACATGGAAAAAGAGATAAATAGCTTTACCTATTGCACGGATGCTATAAGGCTCAGAGCCCAATTTGTGTGCCTTGTTGTACGTATACATCTTAATATGTGTGCCTTAATTTCGTTTCTGGATTCCAGGCTGATTCTTACACCTTCACTTTAAATTTTTTCCATTCTGTTATGGTTTTCTGTGTTTGTAAAGATGCAACCACATTGAATAAGGCAAGCATATAATTTCATCAATTTATGAATACCTGATAGTATTCTCTTAAAAGGTATAAAAATAAAGGATATTTTATTTATAGGTAATGTTTGTATGTATGTTCATTCTGTAAGGGTACTCTGATCTCATTATTCTGCACTAAATTAGTCTTGGACCAAGTAGATGTATACAGTTAATTTCATACACTTGCTTGATTTCATTGCCTGTTGATCACCGCAGAAGCCATACAAGGAAGTACCATGCGCTGGGTTTTAAAGGACAGTAAAAATCACACAGTTCTTTGGCAGAACTAAGCCACTTCAAAAGGAGAAATGCTTGTCCCATTCTTAAGAAAATCCGCATAATTTACCATCTGATTTTTTTTCTGAAGCCTTAAAATAAAGCTCCTATTTTGGCAGAGTCTAAGTTCCTCTGACATCAGTTTTAGCAGAGTGGAGGTTAGCTATTATATGCCAAAATATTTTTCTTGTATATATCCTGTTGGAATGAGTCCTGTTACTAAGTACTTTTTTTTAGCGCTAAGGAAATCAAATCCTGTTTTTGCTTTTTCGCTGGAGAATAGAGGGGTTGGGATGGAGTGAGGCCAGATTTTATTATGGCTGCCTGATGAATATTTTTCAGGGAAACTCGGCTATTGCTACTTCGCTATTTTTATCAAGTCATTCCACCTAATTTACATATTTACCTGTTGAATGTTTTTACAATTTGTATCATCATTATCACATTTTACCACGGGCTTTCAGCGTTCCTCTCCTGAACACAAGTTTCTCTCAGCCACTCTCCCCATATCCTCATTCTCTTCTATATGTGTTCCATACTCCTTATAGCTTACAGTGCCTTTCTGAAATTCCAGAGTTTGACTGTGTTACTTCCCTGCTTAAAATCTCCACAGCACTGGATTCACTAGCAGAAGAGGGAAGAGAGCTCAAACCTTAGTGTCAGGTAGTTTTGCTATTCACGTTTGGGGGACTCTTCCAGCCAGCAGCATCACCACCCCTGGGATCTTGTTAGAAATACAGAGTGGAGGCTCCCCCAACTGAATCGGCAGTTACATTTTATCCACGTTGTCCAGATGATTTGTTTGGACTGTCAAAGCTTGTGAATCCCTGGTTCCACAGGCCACCTCAGTGACCTGCCTTGCCTCTCCAGCCACATCTTTCCCCCAACCCCTTCCTCTCCTTCCACTTTGCTCCCACTGGCTCTCATTTCTCTGGGGACACAGAATAATCTTTTCTTGCCCCCAGCCCTCTGGATACAAAGTAGTCTCTTTGTTCAAGAGTTCCCTTTCCTGACTTCTCTACTTAAGAAATTACTATAAATGCTTTATGACTAAGATCAAATACCTTCTCATCTGGCATCTGATTCTAAGTACAGCCTGATAAATCTGATAAATCATAAATAATTGGCTTTCTCTTCTTTGCTCCTATAGTACATTTACATATTTCTCTTTAACACTTACTATATTACGTTGGAATGTCTGCTGACATGTCTCTTTCCAACTTCTAGTTCTCTGACATCTAGTAGACTTCAAAATAACATTGTAGATCTTAACAAATGATTATTTAAGAAATTCATGAGAGAATAGCCACTATAAGGTTTTTTACATCTTGCTCAAGGCACATAAAAAAACAATAGATACTATGGAATAATGTAAACCATTGCCTTTGGTACCCTTTAGAACAGGGGTCTGAAGCCTACAACCCAAGGCCAAGTCCAGCCCTCAGCCACTGTGATTTATGGCAAGTTTAGAAATTAATGTTTGCTGCAAATTTGATAATGTTTCTTAATAAATTCAAGTTAAAATTCCAAAGCAAACCGCATCTATATATGACACTTACACTGCTGTAAAGTAATTTTGAGAAAACTGATGTATGAATCACAAGTAATGTCAAGCTGTTTTAGACACTCTTGGCTACAGTCAAAATTAAATCAAGAAATGAGATCTCCATTCTCACACAAATCATAGCAAATTTATTTTCTGGGCCCCAACTAGAGTCCCAACGCACTTTTCTCTCTCTCTCTCTCTCTCTCTCTCTCTCTCTCTCTCTCTCTCTCTCTTTCTCTCTCTTTCTCTCTTTTTTAAGTTTATTTATTTTTGAGAGGGAGAGAGCAAATGAGCACAATTGGGGGAGGGGCAGAGACAGAGAGGGAGACAGAGGATCCAAAACAGGCTCCAGGCTCTGAACTGTCAGCCCAGAGCCTGATGTAGGTCTCAAACCTGCGAACCATGAGATCATGACCTGAGCCCAGGTCAGAATCTCAACCGACTGAACTACCCAGGCACTTTGCAAGCCTAGATGCAAGTGCAAGGGATATTTGCATTTTTCAAAATGCATTTTGCTGTGCAATTGAGGAGCTTCCACGTCACGTTCAATTGGAAGTCATTAATCTACAATTTTAAGAACCAGCTAAAAGGCAAATATCAAGATGATCCAATAGAATTCTGTAAATTCCTTCCAAGAGATAAATATACTTCATTAAAACCACGTGTGCCTGTGTTTCTGTCAGCATGTGGCACTACCTGCATTGGTGAAAAAATATATTCAAAGAATTAATATATGAAATCACAGTACAAAAAAAACCCATTTACGGTTATTTATGATGATGGGGAACACTAACTGTAGACCACCATTAAGCAAAATGTTATCTTCCTTCCAAAGAGTAATTACATTTTCTCACTAGTAGATCTGTATTACACAAAACTGTACTCAATTCTTACTATATTTCATCAATAAAAAAAATATGGAAGCTTAGTTTCTGTCTTGTCATATAAGTACCTACATAATGTCCTTGATTTTGCCCCGTGGTCCATGTTTCTAATATATTTACTGTCTGGCATCTTACAGAAAAAAATTTCTGACCTCTGCTCTAGAACCAAAGACAGAGATATTAAACATTTAAAAGTGGGTAACATAGTTAATAAGTCTGGGACTAGTATGCAGACATTCTTGCCAAGTTAGAAGTTATATTATCACATATTCCCTAAGTAATCCTGGTAAAATATATAATAATAAAAATGGTATGTTTTTCAGAATGTATTTGAATTCTTTTCTGAGAAGAATCATCATGATAAAGGGTTGTAAAAACTGTATGGAAAGCAAACACGGAAATAAACACAAAGAATTTCCATATCTGAACAACTCAGGTCTAGATCAGACTTACTTTATAAACACTTTAAATCTATTACATAAAGAAACCTGGTCTTCAGAGAATTTATCTTTTTCAAGCATAAATTGTTGTAATTTTTAAAACTAGAAAACAGCCTTCATATTTAGGTGTCCTGAAGAAGCTCTCAGTTCCTGTACAACTTATATAATTAAACCCAGCAAGTATCTCTGCACTGTTTACTGTGCATCTCATCATACAGAGGCATTACGGAACACACGCTGAGGGCTCTTCGAGCTGGAGAGAGGAAAGGCATTTTGTTCCACTGTAACTTGCATATATCCCTTAAACACAAAGCAATTTTCTGTGCTGAAACTTTGATTCTCTTAGAGCTATCATAGTGGAGGAGTTATGTCATTCCCGAAATCTTTACCACAGAGTGGATGCCTGCTAGAAATAGGATTCCGAGAGAAGTTGTTCAGAAACTAACCATCATTCTAGGTAGTCAACTGAAGAGCCACCAGGGCATCTGATGGCACAGACTTCCATTATGAAATGAGCTCTAATCTAAAATTCGTGGTACAAACCCTCCATTTTGATTAGAGCATCGTTGAGTTTGGAGAGTGGAGTCTGAAAATGTTCAGACTCTTTTGGATGGAAATCATAAAGGAATAAAAGCAAACTATTCTCTAGTAGATTAGATTTATTCCAATTCTGTTAATTTTATCAATAGAAACCAAGAGCTTTCCACTTAAGTACCGTTAACTCAGTCTTCCTTTCCTAATATTCTTGTTGGATCCTTGGCTCCCTTTTCAAAAAACGGTCATTCCTCCCCACTTTAAGAATCTATCACTTCTACTTAGTAGTTAACCTATTATCAATGTTTTCATTTTTCTTATGACAAGTTTATTTGAGTATGTAACAATTTGATGTTAGGTAATTTTAAGTCTGCTTACATTGAGTTGATTATAGTTCTCAGAAATAAATTCTATATCATCTAGAGTTTATGAAAAATCTCTTAAATGTAGTTTTCATAACCTTGAGAAAGCACTGTATTTATAGAAGTTTTCTCAAACAAATAATATTTTTATCACCTTGGATTGCAGCTATTTTCTGATAGCCCCCATCTATTGGTAATTATATCTTAAGGTCTCGTTATAAAAAATAGTTAATTAAAAAAAATCACAAATATGGGCGCCTGGGTAGCTCAGTCAGTTGAGCGTCTGACTTTGGCTCAGGCCATGATCTCACAGCTCGTGGGTTGGAGCCCCACATCAGGCTCTGTGCTGACAGCTCAGAACCTGGAGCCTGCTTTGGATTCTGAGTCTCCCTCTGTCTCTGCCCCTAACCCACTCTCATTCTGTCTCTGTCTCTCTCAGAAATAAGTAAACATTAAAAAAATTTTTTTAAGATCACAAATATAAAAGCTAAGAAAAATAATGATTTTTTTAAACCACAACCATCTATTGGGTATGTACATAGTAGCACTTATTAAAATGGAACTGTTAGTGAATGAAGTGAGGAAAATACTTATTCTTTCAATAAACATAACTAAAGATATAAAATGTCTTTGTTTTGAATTATTATTGAGCTAGAAATATTTGATCTCTTGCTTGAAAGGTTTACCAATTTGTGTAAGTAATCATAAATAACATGAAGCACTGAGATTTAACATTTTTAAGAATTCTCATCTTCAGGTGAGAATCGATTCCTTTATTTCTTACGTCAGAGTACTACTGGCAGTAATTTTAACTTATATCAAAATATTTCTAAAAGATAAGTCTCCCACAGATTCAGATCAGTTCTCAGGTAATACTTTCTTAGATATAAGTTGTTACATTTGGAATCGAATCATGCTCTTTTGCCAGTCTGTTCAGATTGTTATCAACATCAGCAGAAATTACAAAATTATGTCCTTTATGGTAATACCCAGTGACTAATAACATCAACACATAATATTCTTTTGGTAACGTACAGTAACTTATCTGTATATTCATTGAATTGATTCATTTGTTTAACTTCATTTTGCTTACTGAATAACACTCAGACTTCTATCAGGCAAGTCTTATGATTTGCCTTATTAAACATATTTATTAAATTGAACTTATATGTATTCTTATATTTTTAATTTTCATTTTATTCACTCCAAGTATACTTTCGGAATTCAAGACTAAACATTACACTGATAATGTAAAATTGTCTCCTGCAAAAATAGATCATGACATGTACATTTTATTTTCATGTAACTTAATATAACTCTTTTGGACTTAGGACTATATTCATGTTTTCCATAATCTGAATTGTTAATTTGATATTTGCTTTTGTGGTTTTTGTTTTTTTAATGAAAAATACCCCCAAATTTAGCATTGGTTAAGGGCTATAATACACACACACACACACACACACACACACACACACACACTTTCAAACCTTGATTCAATATTGTTCTTAAGGAAAAAGGTAATGCTAAGAAGCCTCATATCAGTTTTGGTTGTGAATGTTACTAAACCATGGAAGTTAAGAGCCAAGCTTTGAAGTCAGATCTAAATCCAAATGCCTGCTCTACTGCTTATCAGTGATGTACCCTCTCCGAGCTTCAGTTGCTGTCAGTGTATAGGGATAATAATACGACTTACCTCATTAGGAAATTGTAGATAAACAATGAGATAAAGTGCCTAGTGAATACTAAGTACTTAGCAACTGTTAGCTACTATTAATGTCACTTACTTTTGAGTAACTGCTCATATTAAAATCACTATTTCAGAACTTGTATTATGTTCACTGTATAAGTTCATTATTTATTGAAAAATCTCTCATTTTATTCTACTATTCTTAGAGATGCTAATTATATTTGCTATCATATGTATTCAAAACAATCTAAACAACTTATTAGAATTAATTTAATGTGGTTAAATGACATATTTATTTCATATCATTTATATCATTTCTATTAAGAGAAATTTCTTAATGAAGAAATATCTAAAACAAAAATATGTTGTATAACCTGTACATCCATTTACTTTGTGTAATTGTAAGACTAGTATTAATTCATGTAAATTGGTTTTCTTGTTTCATGGTAACATATGATCTATGATAACTAAGACATTCAAAACTATGTGAAAAAGATTTGTCTTTCCTATAGAACACTGTAATTTACCTGAAAAATATCAAGAGGAGTATTTCTTGTCTATTCACACTACCCAATTGTTAATCTTTTCATTATTAACAATCACTGGTAGAAATAAGAATACAACTGAAATAATCTTTCTAACATTTGCTACAGTGCTGATATTTTTTCAATAGTACATAAGCCTAAGCATTTTGAAATCAACAAATACCTTTAATAAATGCCAATATTAATTTTAAGTGCTTTGATATAACTTTCGGCATTAGTGAAAGCAAGTTAAAGCACGTGAAATTGTGGAATATGTATTTACAGTTATTATCCAAGAAAAGCCATATGTATGCAGAATAATAGCCAAAGCATCTTTAAAAAAACTGATTCAGCTATGCTAGAAAGAAAACAAGTGGGTTTTCAATAATCGAGAAATTAATACAAAGGGACGTGCAAGAATCCCAACAAATCGTAAAATTGTATGTTTATAATAAATTAGTATATAGTAAATACTTAATAAATGCTGTATATCCTGAAGAAAGTAGACAGGTTGGGCAAGGGTTTAGTCTTGGATGGGAGGAGAGATGCTGTTTAGACAGAAAAGAAGAAAAAGTACAGTTAGATTTTTATTCTAAAGATGTAAGATACCAGCTAAAAACAACCACCAAAATCGCCTTCCACCTCTAGGTAACAACTCCCTTTTCTCTCCTTATTTAGAATGGTCTATACTCTCAAACTCAATTACTTCACTTCCTACTCACCATTCAGCCCATTTCAGTTTGGTTTTCTACCTGAACTTGCCACACAAACAGCTTTCTATAAAGTTACCAGTGACTTACGGGTTATGACATGCAAAGGACATTTTCTAGTCCTCAAACTTGAGTGCTTAGAAGGAGGTGACTCCATTGACTTCTTAGTCTTCAGAAACCTTGTTTCTTCAGTTTCCATGACTTGCCTGGCCAAGTTTCCTCGTACAGCTCCAATAGTAACTTCTCTGCCTCTTTTGTTGGCTCATCCTCATCATCCAGGCATTAAATATTAAAGTTCCTCAGTGGAAGGTTGAAGATTGTCTACTGTTCTTTACTCCCTTTTTTGTTTCATCTCCATGACTTATTCTAGAATTTCCCCAAGCCATATCACCTATACCTATGACTTTTATTATGATCTATAATTGTCATAATGGCTTCTTAATTTCTGTCTCTAGCACAGACTTCTTTGAGTTTCAAACTTGGAAATGTAAGTGCCTACACAGTAAGGCCATTAAGTATATCTCAAAATTTCTTTAAAAACACCTACAACTTAAGATTTCCAAATCCAAATTAATCCTCTTCCCCCACACGTACATGCAAACGTATTGCATATATCAGAATCTGGTTTTCCAGAATTTCCTATTTCTATCGAATTCTGTAAGCCAGAAACCTAGAAGTCATTATGATATCTGTCCTTCCCTCATACTTCCCTACCATGTATATTGTAACATTGCATAATATGGACCTGGCACTCAAAGTCTATCTTGAAGCTGTCTACTTCTTCCCTTCTTCGTTGTGTATAATAGAGATAATAATATAAGAAGAGTGTTCATTAAGTCTACAGGCATCTTCAATAATTAAGCATTTATTATTGGTTAACAATTTAATATGTCCTGTTCAAGTAGAAGTGGTTAGAAGTAAATGCAATGAGGATCAATGCACTACAGAAAAAAAATACCTTGAGGAGGTGGAAAATTGGTAAGAAGTGGCAACCAGCAATGCGTCAATATAACAGAAAGGGATTTGTAGAGATTTAGCCCGCAGTAGATTGCATATGAACCAACTATATGGCTCTATTGATTTTTTAAAAGCACGCTCTAGGATCCATAAATAAAAATATAGTACATGGACTCATACTAATTATTTACTACACATGGCTTTCATTGATGCATTCGTATATAAATGTAAACTATGTATAACATAAAATTTGCCATTTTAATCATTTTTAAGTATACAATCAGTGGCATTAATTACATTTACAAAATCATGCAGCCATTACCACTTTCTATTTCCAAAACATACCCATCATCCTAAACAGGACATCTATCCATTAACAATAACCCCCCCACTGGTGAATTCTAATCTGCTTTGTGTTCTATGAATTTACCTAGATATTCTGGATATTTCATGTAAGTGGAATGGTAATATTTGGCCTTTTGTGCCTGGCTCATTTCACTTGGCATGTTTTCAAAGGTCCATCCATGTTGTAACATTTATCAGAGCTTCACCGCTTTTGTATAGCTAAATAACATTCTGTCTGTACCTATATGTCACATTGTGTTTATTTATTCATCAGTTGATGAGCAATTGAATTGTTTACACCTTTTGACCTTTGAGAATAATGTTGCAATGAACATGGTATACTAGCGTTTTTTTGAGTTTTTACTTTCCATTATTCCAGTTGTATACCAAAGAGTCAAAGTACTGGGGTGTATGATAATTAGGTTTAACTTTTTGAGGAATTTCTACAAACTATTTTCTACAGCAGCTGCACCATTTTACATTTGCATCTGTAATGTACAGTGTCCTTCTCACTGATGCTTTTTCAAGAATAGTGTTAGTTTAATGCTTAACAATTTAGGATTACCATAGAGAATTTGTTGCCATGGATTAGCAAAGATTATTAAAGAATTTAAAAATGAAAGTTATGAGGCATAGCACAATGACCTGGAGAAATCTTTCAGTTTAGAGAAGGCTGTGAATTATCTAGCATTCATTTTTATTACAAAAAGGTTTATATTTAAATAAAGTCTTGTCCTTCCTAGAAATAGATTATATTAACAACCTTTATGAGTACTATATGCAACTCAAATTGTTGCTAAGGTTATCAATTTTTGTTTTTAGCCACTTATTTTATTTGTTGTGTCCAAGACCTTTTTAACCAAAAGTGCCCATTTTGAGCTTGTTGGCTAGGTGAGTAACCTGTTTGTTGAAATGAGCAATTAATCACCTGCCAAGACAATCAATTTAAAATGTTGACCTGCTTGAACTAACAGATAATTGATCACTTTCAATAGAGGACTGGCTAACTATTTGCCTTTTTTTCCCATTTAATTCCAAAACAACAACAACAACAACAACAAAAGTGAGCTTACTTTATAACACATGGTCATTATGACATTATTAAACAGAAATTATGTCTTTTAATTATTTTCTAAAAAAAAAGATGTCGCATAGTTTTTTTGGTAGAGAATCAGAGACAGGGTTTTATAAGGCAAACAGAAGATAAACAAGATGTTTGTTCATTTGTGATTCTTGCTGCCTTGTGATTCTTTGACTATCCAACACTACTCATATATTGAGGCAGTTCCCCTTGAGATACAGAAATGGTGTTTTACTGCAGCATATGCACTCAGGCTGACACATGTGCAGAAGTCATTTGAATTATTATATTTGGGAAATTAACGGAGATCTCAGTGTCTTATAAACGTAGAATAATTGTCTTGTGGATACGTACACATTTTCCAGGTTTACAAAAAACTTTGACCTTTGTTTTGATAGACTATTTTATCAGCACATAATACTGTATCCTTTGGGCAGTTCTGCTTTTAAAAAGCTATTTTTTCTCAATTATGGTTCTTAATTTTTCACAAATTATTGTAGCCAGTGTATTTGCATTGATATTCATGGTAAGATTTAGAATATTGTGTTAAGTCAGTTTAAGAATCTTAAAAAAAACCTCTAGTAAGAGAATAATTTCCTCCGTAACTCAATTGAAATAAAGAAAGAAATTCTGAAGATTTTCCTTTTACTTTTGTACTGGTCCATCAAGATATCAAGATTTTTATTTCATGTAATGCTGAAGCACTCAGAATCTATGACTCAGTTGATCTGTATATAACCTAATAGTCCCTTGATCCTAAGTATATGTAGCCTTAATTTTATTTGTACTTAACATAGGTACTGTTTCTTTATTCAAAAGCTTTTAATAGCTCTCCAATCAATACATAATAAAATCTAAACACCTTACCCTTTTTTTTCCAGAATGCTTAGACCTTGTTTTAACTCCCTTTACACTCTTATATTTCACTATTACTTATCAAATACTAGCTCTATAATACAAACCATACTATTTACTCTTTTTGATTCCCTCCAAAGTATTTCTCACATAACTCTTACTTACTGGAGATGCTAAACTCCTTGACTTCTTCTGTAAAAGTCCAACCCATTCAAGTCAAACATCGAGATCAAATGCCATCATCTCCATTAAACTTCTCTTGATTCAATGATTTGGAAATATTTTTCATCTCCCTGCTACTGTAAGACTTTTTATCACTATTGACATACTTCTTACATTTTGTCTGGAATTATAGTTAGGTTTTATGTGTTTTAGTTCTTCTACTGGTAAGTTTCATAGGAACTCGGACCATATACGCTTCATCTTAGACTCTCCCAAACACTAAAAAATTTGTCGTGCAGACAGGGAGTGCCTAAAATAAGGTTTATTATTTTGAATGAATAGATTTCACATTGTCAAGTGTTGATTGTTTTTAAAAAGTCTTCATAAAAAGAGTGTAGTCTATTCTTCATTAAGATAATTAAAGAAATTAGTAAATGATGGACCTCTTTTGAAAATGATGTAATCTAAGCAGAGGCAGTGTTTCAGGAAGAGAAAATACATGAAATGGTAGCTTTCTTATAATACTCTTTGGTTATATTGTCATTACCTGTTTATTGTATAAAATAATGAGAAATAAAATCCCCCAAAACAAAATTACTTCTACCTGCATTACGAAAGACAACCCTCAAATATACCAAGATACATTTTTAAACCTCCAAAGAGGAGCACAATTTATATATTTTTCCATAGTTTGTGTTTTCCTAATAATGGTTTGTCATGACCTTATTTCTATATCAATGAATAGGCTTCTCAAACATCGCGTTTGATAAATGCCTAGCATTCCTTTACTGTTTATATAACCCCTGTTCTTAGAGATTTCAGATCCTGGTTTTTCACTATGTCTAAATCACTGTAACCTTCACCTAGGGGATTTAATCTTTATGCTCATTTTAGGTACTTGGGATAAATTCCTAGAAACAGAATTGTCCCACTCAGGAGATATATATATATATCTGTATATGTATATGTATATGTATATGTATATGTATATGTATATATGTATATATATATGTATATGTGTATATATGTACATGTATATATACATGAGATATGTATATATCTGTACATGTATATATATACATATATATACATATATATATAAAATCTGTTCATACGCATTAATAACTTGCCCTTCAAGCTTTTTTTATTCATTTGCCAATTTCTATCGGTAGCAAGAGTATTTTAGAGTGCCCAGTATGACTTTCTTAAGCATCCCTTTTCTAACTTAAGCTGCATTTTCTAAAGTATTCCTCAATATTGGGGTATAATTCTTATTTGCTTGGAAGACATTAGATGAAGTCCTTCCTGAAGAAAAAGCAATGGGGTTAAGGATGTAATAACTCAGATTCTCTTTAATCTTATAATTTCTACATATAGGAAAATACATGTTTTGTAGTTGCATCATGACACGGTAATGGCAGATAGTATATGGTGACTCAGTATTGCAATTTCAGAAATGACAACTGAATTAAAGAAGCATACCATTGTCTGCTAATAGCTCTTTGCTCTCATTTCTGTATTCACAAAATAGAAACAACAAGGGCACCTTCTTTGAAGGGTATTGTGAAAGCTGGGTGGGATAGTGATAGAAAGTGTATTGCCCAGTACCTGCTATCTAGAAGATCTCTGCAAAATAGTAGCTGCTATTATTTTTACCTGCAATATTTGGAAAATAGCTGCCTAAAACACAGGTTCATTACTTGATAGATACTTTCAGTAAATGGTTATATTTATTGTAAAATGGATTATGCTACTTAAGGGAGAGAGGGCCATGCAAAAAACAATATTACACTTTAGGTTCACTTCTGTAACAATTCATGGAATACATAAATGGTCAACTTCTATCTTGCGAACACTGAAGTATTTTGGTTAAAAAAATGTGTCATTTTGGAATAGGTCAAATGAAAAAAGTGTGTTGCTCGACGTTACAACATCAATTAGACTTCTTATGAATATTTAAAATATTCTGGTAATAATTCATGTGGTAAAATCCAACAACAGCCTTTTCAATAAATGAAACTTTCCAGGTCAAATCTCTTCACGATATTCACACATATTTTCTTGTCTTGAGTTAACATGAGGTAACAGTCAGGGTTACAATTTCACGTATAACTAACTTAAAGAAATAAGACAGGTATAAAGAAAAGAACTGCCTTTCATACCACAAATATAGAATTAAACTGTCAAGACTTGAATGTTCAATAAACTACATGTAGAATAAGATTTTTAAAATTCAAATAATTTTCTTTGAACATGATAGGAAATGAATGTATTGGCCAGAAAATTGTGACAATCAATTGCAGAATGGCTGAATTTTAATGAAAGGCTCTAAGAGAAAAATGATAAAATGAATGTGCTGTTTGCTTTTAAATCAGTTACAGTTGAATAATTTATGTTATCTTTAATTCATCCAGTTAAATTATCCAAGATGAATACAATATGAATAGAAGAGGTTTAAAATTGTCAGAATTTTGCATTAAAATGTTTGCCAATAACCACTGTCTGTTTTTTTATCACTATTTTAATGGTTTTATATATTGCAATATGAATTAGAAGACTAAGGTAAAGTACAGAATATAATGAGTTTGCAGGGTTATAAATATTTGACCTATATCTTCAGACATTAAAATAAAATCTCATATAAGTAGGTTTATGTTCTCTCAAAGAAAACTAACCTAGCTGGAAATTATTCTGATAATCAACCTCCAAGTTTGACCCACCTTATTCTCCAAATTTCTACATCTAAGGGCATTCTCCAGTTGTCCATGCCAAAAATTTTGGAGTCTTGCCCGAAACCTTTCACTTCTTTCTTTCTCTCAAACTCTGTATCTTACCTATTAGTAAATCCTGCCAGAAGCTACATACGAAATATACATAGTATTCTCCCAAATACCTACAGCTACCCCCCTTTCCTAAGCCACCATAATTCTCTCCCTCCCTCGGCCTCTGTGTGTCTCTCACTCTCTTCTCTGATTCTGTCTTTGTCTCTTAAAGTAGCCTCTTGATGTTTCTCCCTTCTTTGACGTTGCTTTCTTACAGCCTTTTTCCAATAGAGCAGCCAGACTTTTAGAAATAGAAGTCAGAATGTGTCACTCCTCAACTCAAAATGTCCAAATGGCTTTCCATCTCATTCAGGGTGAAATCCAAGTCATATAATGAACTTCACAACAATATAATGATCTAACCCCTGCTACATCTCTGATTTTATCTCCTACCACTCTCTTTCCTTTTTCCTCAGCTCTTATTTAAGCATACCAAGTATGCTCTGATCTCAAAGTTACAGCAGCTCTGCATATACAACAAAGGCATACAATCTATTTTTATTCCCCTTCTACTGATGACCTCACCATTGATTTGATTTGCACCAAGAGAATCCTGGAATCCAACTCTAAATGCTCACAGACTGACTGCCTGATTCAATATACATAATAATTCATGATTTCTATAGCACTCTACCAGGTGTTTTACTTGCAGAATTGAAAGCAAGGCTACGTTCTTAAAAGCTTCTATTAAGAATTATATACTGAGTCACAGTTAGGGTTTTGTGAATATATAATTGGCAAAGGAATTAGACAAGAAAGAAAGGTTAGAGCTGACCCCTCATGGAACTACAAG
The DNA here is from genome assembly GCF_018350175.1 of Felis catus. Taxonomy (NCBI): domain Eukaryota; kingdom Metazoa; phylum Chordata; class Mammalia; order Carnivora; family Felidae; genus Felis; species Felis catus. The sequence continues at coordinate 178,818,077 of NC_058375.1, read as the reverse complement.
ATTGCTACAGTTCTGAAATGGAAGCAAGATAGAGACCAGTTGTTCTTAAGACAAACACATGAGGACATACGTGTGAAGGTGAACCCAAAACCAATGGGTCCATATATCATCCAAGATCCAAGCATAGGTTGGTGAAGGTACTTATTGGTCGGTTGATGCTGGCAAATGGGTATAAGGAAAGGAAATACAGATGGCAACTGTATTCATTTTGGCATACTGATGTTCAGGAAAGGGATATCCCTTGGAATCAGGAATAACCATCAGAAAACAGAGTTTTAAGAAAAACTAATATCCAGAAAGACCATATTCAATAAGAAATTGAGTTATAGGGCAATAAACATAGTTAATAGAATAATAAAATACCATTTCTGAGTTTCTGGGCAACTAATTCTAAATGAATTGGATAACTCTATTCCCATTACATAGGTTCAAAAGTGATCCTAGGGTTTAGGAGAAAACTCAAAGGAGACTCAGCTTTAATTTTCACACCACAGAATGCTCATAGAGAAAAAAAAAAATGAGTTTCATTTTAGGAACACACTAAAGGTTGCAGTTTCCCATAGTATAGTTAAGAAAAGACTTATTGAAAAAGTGACATTAGGGGCGCCTGGGTGGCGCAGTCGGTTAAGCGTCCGACTTCAGCCAGGTCATGATCTCGCGGTCCGGGATTTCGAGCCCCGCGTCAGGCTCTGGGCTGATGGCTCAGAGCCTGGAGCCTGTTTCCGATTCTGTGTCTCCCTCTCTCTCTGCCCCTCCCCCGTTCATGCTCTGTCTCTCTCTGTCCCAAAAATAAATAAACGTTGAAAAAAAAAATTAAAAAAAAAAAAGAAAAAGTGACATTAAAATAAAAACTTGGGGCGCCTGGGTGGCTCAGTTGCTTATGCAGCTGACTCTTGATTTGGGCTCAGGTTATGATGTCACGATTCTTGAGACTGAGTCCCTTGTACTGGGTTCTGTGCTGATAACACAGAGCCTGGTTGGGATTCTGTCTCTCCCTCTGTCTCTGTCCCTTCCCTGCTCGCACATACACACACTCTCTCTCTCCCTCTCTGTCAAAATAAGTAAATAAACCTAAAGAATAAAATAAAAACTTAAAGAGGTGAAGGAGAATGAGCCATGGAGATATCCGGGGGACAGAGCGTTCTAGGTCCTGTTTGAAGAAATATAAGGCTAGTGTAGCTGGAGCAGAGTGAAGAAGGAGAGAAACATGGAAAATGAGGTTGCGGTTGGGGCACATCCTGGGGGCCTTATATACCACCATAGTGTAGGCTTTGCCATTTATTGTGAGGGAAATAGAATTCCATTAAATGACTTTTAACAGAGAATACATGGTCTATGTAGTGGTGATAGGCTCATAAGCATGACCTTCATTCCTGGGCTAGCCATTGCAAAATGATGAACTAAAAGCTAAAAGAGAAGCAAATGACTTTAATTTTGTTTGTTCTTCTCTTTCATGTGATAATAGTGTCTTAATATATAAGCTTCAGTAATTTGTGTGTTCTGTTTTATACACATCTCCCTGACATGCTCTTATTGCTTAACATTTCAATTCCTTCTATTTTTTTTTATATCAGTTGCTCTAATGCTAAATTAAATTACATCCATTGAGTCTTTGTATGTACCAGATACTGTGCTATATGATTGACATGCAGAATCTCATTTATTCCTCCAACAACTTTAGAATAATCATTTCTTCATTATGTTGATAAGGAAACTGTAATGTGGAGAACTTTGGAATTTCACAGTATGTGTTTTGCCTAAGGTTGGCATAACTTGCTTTTGGGGATCTGAGTTCCTCTTCAGTTGTGTTATTTAGATTCACCAATATTTAGTTAGGAGAAAGTATATTTGCCATGTTGTATTAGATCGCTAAGCAAGAAGACAGAGTCTGCTTGTTGCTTGTTACAACCTGAGGTATTGCCTGGCATACAGTATAGTCTAGTGATATGGCACATGTGTATTTGAATCAGAACACGGGAGTTCCTACTCCAGATTGTTCATTTACCAGCTCTTCATGACTTCCCCAGTGTGTCTTTTTCTTCTTCTGTAAATTAATAGTACCTAAAGAACAACCCAAGCCTATAGTTCTTTTATTGAATTATAATTTACATGCAATATTGTATTAGTTACAGGTGTATGTGATAGCGATTCAATATTTTTATACATTATGAAATTGCCCTCGGCAAAATATTAGCAAACCAAATTCAAATTCAACTTAAAACATTAAAAGGCTCATACACCAAAATAAAAAATTAAAAATAATAAAAGAAAATAAATTTTAAAATTAAAAATATTAAATAAAATATAAGTTAATTAATTAATTCATAGATAGATAAAAGGATCATGCACCATGACCAAGTGGGGTTCATTCCAGGGATGCAAGGATAGTTTAATATTTGTAAATCAATCAATGTGATAAACCACGGTAACAAAATGAAGGATGAAGATCATATGACCATCTTGATAGATGCAGAAAAAGCATTTAACAAAATTCAATATGCATTTATGATTAAACTGAAAAAAATGGATATAGAGGGAACATACCTCAACATAATAAGGGCTATATATGACAAGCCCACAGCTAACCTCCTATTCAACAGTGAAAAGCTGAAATCTTCTCTCTAAGATCAAGAAGAAGACAAGGACACCCACTCTTGCCACTTTTATTCAACATAGTATTGGAAGCTCTAGCCAGAGCAATTAGTTAGAAGAATAAAATAAAAGGTATCCACATCGGAAAGGAAGAAGTAAAATGGTCACTATTTGCAGATGACATGATACTATACATAGAAACTCTAAAATCTCTACAAAAAATATTAAAACTAATAAATAAATTCAATAAAGTTGCAGGATATAAAATTCGTATACAGATTTCTGTTGTATTTCTATAAACTAATAAGGAACTATCAAAAAAAGAGATTAAGAACACAATCCTATTTGCAATAACATCAAAAAGAATAAAATACCTAGAAATAAATTTAACTAAGAAGGTGAAAGACCTGTATTCTGAAAACTATAAGACATTGATAAAAGAAATTGAAATGGAAAGATATACTGTGCTTATGGGTTGGAAGAATTAATATTGCTAAAATTTCCATACAATTCAAAGTAATTTACAGATTCAATGTAATCCCTTTCAAGCCTGTAAGATGTTGAGTTCACATTTTAAGAGAAAGAAAAATTAGGTATAAAAGTGAATATTTATTTAGATGGAAAAAAGAAAACATAACAGAATGCAAATTTAAAATACCACAAATATAATAAACCAGAAAAAAATAGCAGTAGTTTTGTTTTATGCCTTAATAGTCAAAATGACAACTAAAAATTGTTGGAAAATAGCTGGAGTCAGACTCTCCTAGAAGCCCAGGGATGAGGCGGGTCTTTCTGGACAAAGGTTTCCAGTAGGCCACTAGTCCGAGAAAACATCAAGAACAAAGTCAGTTTCTCAGTCTCGAAGCCAATCAAGAAATTACCCTAAAGTCTGCATGGCATACATTTTAAGTAAAACCAGTCTGCCATAGGCATTCTCTATATGTTGGTTTCATTGAATTAAACTTGAATTAAATTGGGTAAGGCAGGTTCCTTGGTATAATATGAAAAGGCTTATTGAATTTAAAACTTTTTTTTCCATTTTAAAGAATTTACTAACTTCAAAAATAAAAATGTGAGCAGAACCATAACCCATTAACATTTGTTCTTTGAACGTTTTTCAGAAACTTCTGTCTATGAGATAGAGTGGTATATAAATTTATAATACACTTGAATAGGAGTAATGCTTATTAAAACAGTTTGAAAAACTAAAAGTTGTCTACATTTTTTCCATTAATTAACCTATTTTTATTCAGAAGCATTGTGGAACTAAATATACTGTTACTCCTAAGCTGTAAAAAAAAAAAAAAAAAAAGAAAAAAGAAAGAAAGTGATTCAGTTGTTACCATGTGGTATGGGAAGACCGAGGCATGGTAACAAGACTGACTTCTTATCCAAGATTGATTTGTACTTGCTGATATGATTTTGAACAATTCACTAATGTTTTAGGACATAGATTCCTTAGATGTAAAAGGGGCCAATGGGATTAGGTCTACCTAAGAATTTGGAAAAATAAATCTTGAAATGAACATACATGTCTATGTGCTTTTAGTGCCTGAATCTGTTGGGTAGCAGCATAGTCTGAGGCATATGATGCAATTCTGCGTGCCAAAATGAGAAAATTGAGTAGAAAACCTTTTTTTCCTTTAAACAGCCTTTCAAGCTGCCAGTAATTAATTTGACATAGTTGTTAAAAAACTGAAGCCAATCTCTCTTAAGTTGTAGGGATCTGTACATGAGCCATCTGGAACTATCAGATAATGGGGACAATTGGAGTCATGCTTACAAAACTGTGAATGAGGACACTCATTCTGGTCTTAGTTGAAAGGTTGCAGAACACAGGGCGTTAGCCATCCAAGTGAAACACAATAGTAACAAGAGATGTATATGCAAAAATGCTTGGTTTGAAAAAAACCATAGATCTGAAAGCCCTCAGAACCCCTAATGTTCCAAGCTTCCCAAAGAATTAGTTCATGGACCTCTGTTCAAGGAGTAAAATCTAATTAGATATTACTCAATATAGCAAACAAACCAATAATCAAAATCAACAGGCACATTGACTACTAAAGTACATAATTTAACTATGAATATTACTCAAGTTCTTTTGGTTCCTATTTCTAGTGTGAAGAAAAAAAATACCATTTGTTTGCTCTAAAGATTGAAATACAAACAACTGGAAAAGATGGAATAAGGCAAGGGACAAGAAGGAAGGAAGTCTATATTGATTTTTCCTCAATTCACAATGTATGTGCCCTGTGGCTACTACCTGGCTGACTTTTGAGAATGTTAACCAAGTGCTAATGTAGTTTTGGAATGTTGACATTGTTGAGAATTTCAAAAATATAATACCCTTGGTTTTAAAAACCAACTCTAAACACAATTTCATGCAGGGTTTCTATCACTGAAATACTCTGAAAAATTCAAATCAATTCTTATTGAATAACTAAATGGACTACTATTTTACCAGTCTTGTTCAGTGCTTATTCTAAAAAAATTGTTTTTGCAATACTTACTCAGATACACATAATGAATTATGATGATCAGCTGGCAGAAAATATGCTTTTAGAGATCGTATTCTGCTGCCCTTCATAGGATTGCCATTTACCCAAAGAAAAAATCTTCAGGAATTACAGTTTTACTGAGCTGTCAATATAGCTAATTTGTCCTTATATTTCAAACTGTACTTTTCTCATCCAGTTGAGAGAAAAGCAGCAGACTATTTCTGCCTCTAGCTCGGCTGCCCTGCTGTACATGAAATTGGAAAACGTGGTGGAACTTTGGTTCACCCTTGTTTCTAAAAATCTCCAGTCTCATCAGGAAGCATCTATAAGGAAACTTAGTGTTTCTTTAAGACTTCATTTCTTAGCACTTTGCCTACTGTGACTTCAGCACTTCTGGAGCAAATCATTTTAATTCTGAATGGCAAGAATTAATTTGAAAACATTGATATTATATTGACCAAAAAGTTTTAAAATTACAAATAAATAAATTTTAAAAAATAATATGTTTCACCAAGGGTCAGGTTCCATTCAAATAAGATTTGGATTCAGAGTGTTTTGCTCAGCAGAATATGACATTACATTTCATACTATTCATTGGGTAAAATGACACTTTGTTTTTAAAGGATATATGTTAGTGTTTTATTTTACTCCACTATTATGGTTAAATTCAAGTTAGGTATTATTATTTGGGGGGGTTACTTCCTACCCTAAAGCATTGTTAAATGATAGTATGGGCTATTAAATGGCAAGCGCAGAATTATATACAAGGGTGTGCAAGGGTGTATAATATACAAAATACAAGGGCGTATTTTGGTTAATTGAGGAAAATGTAATTGTCATTGACCAGATGCTTGTGACCTTCCTTTTCTTCATTTTTCTCTTCCTCTAAGCTGTTGTTTAAACAGAGAGTGTTATTACCACTTTGGCAAAGTCTACATGTGGTAACATGTGTAACATACATGGAATCGTAGCCTGGCACCTTCTTCATTTCATTTAAAAGATTTTTGGGCTAACAGGAGCTCTGAATGGGAATATGTTTTGTCAATGATACATTTCCATAAGCCAATTAAATATAGATCATAAGAAATACTAATAATGGAGGTCAAAGAGCACAGTGAAGTACCATTGAGACATGATGACCTATAATTGTCTTCTTCTGTTACACCACAAGAACAAAAGGCAGTACTTAGAATTGCAATGAAAATGAAAAGGGACTATGTTAAAAATACATATATTCTTTATAAGCTTTGGCCGGAGAGAAGATGTTACGATATATGAATTAGGAAACGAATAAGCTGGAATTATAGCTAAATCCACATAATTCTATTGTGAAATGTCCTTAACTTGCAATTCTTTGCAAAGCATGCTGTGCACACTGTGTTAGGTGTGCTTGTAATAAACAATTAAGGCAGCTTCTTACATGAAGAAATGTACAAGCAATTTAAAAAAAAAATCATCTCAATAAATACCTAGGGTGAAGTCAACATGATTTTCCTAAGTTGTTTAAAACTGTGTGTGCTTATAACTATTCTGTCTGCAAAATTTAGTGTACACACAAATCTTATTATTCAATTCCTTATTAAATATTATATTTGTATATGCAAATAATAAAAAATAAGAGTAAAAATGATGCAAAAAACATATTTGTGTTTTTAGAATACTCAAAGATACATCCAAGTCTTAAAACATATTTTTCTTTTGACAATTTTGAAAATAATGAGGACATTTGTAGCCTGAAATTAAACATAGAAGACTAATTTGAAAGGAATCAGTCATGCAAGAAACATTTTCTTATATGCAGAATTTTTAAATGGCAAAGAATAAGCTCTTGGAATAATACTCCTTAAACCGTTAAAAAATTCACCTGTCTAATAAATACAGTCACATTTCTGTTGTTTTATATTAATGCTTATTAATGTATATAATATATACATATAATAGATATAATATATATAATATATATAATATAATATATATAATATAATATAATGTATATAATATATAATGTATAATTAAAGCTTATTAATGTATATAAAATTTTCAACTCTAGTTAAAAATATCTTCATGTAAGAAACGTCAGCTGTCCATTGGAATAAATTAGGCCCAATTAATATTCCATTGATTTCATTGTTAATAGATGAACAGCCAGGTCACAGCCCAAACAGAAGAGAAAGTTAAGGAATGTCAACTGCTTCCTGTTTCAAAGCAGTAGAACATCCATTCAAATTCTGTTTTCTGTGTTCTGTGGAACAATGTCTCCACGTACTGTAATAACTCTTCTCCTCGTTATGAAAATCTCTTCATAGATTACAGCGTGAGAACTGAAGACTAAGCCATGACCAAGTGTCCAAAGCAGCATTTAAGTTAGTCATATGACCTGTGGATATAAGTTAACCTCAAAGTATGGATTATGTCAAAGACGATGAAACGTATTTATCTTATATACATTTCATTTGTTGGTTGTGGCTTCTAAATGTTTTGACAATTTATTTATTTATTTTGTGTTTAAAGTAAGTTACAGAAGACTTTTATTACCAGTGTGCAGGAAGCACTAGGCTTGAATTAGAAGTCCTAAATTGAATACTCTGATAGTATCTGGCTTTGCCATTAGCTTCTCCCAGGATCATTATGGAAAGTCTTTTGTTCTTTGCCTCTAAAGTGAATTAGTGACAAGAGTCTCTATATCGATGCTATTTCCTATATTGTAAGGATTTGTGTTGTTATTATTGGTTCTTGTCCTTATTTTTATCTTGAAAAATTGTTTTCTATATTTCTTTTTCTGCAAAAAAAAGTTTTAGGTTTATTGAGTGTTAGAATTTATTTTCAAGGCAAGAAGGATAACTGAATTTTTTCCTTATTGAATTCTATGATGTTGTTATTTCAAAACTTCCTCAAAGACTTCCTTAAGGATTCACCACCATGCCATATATATATAAGATAATACATGGGAGCACCCTGGAAAAAACATCTATCTAGTTGGAAAGGTATATTTCTATTCATTTCTGTCCTTCATCGGGATCAATTTTTACTTCATCTATTTATATTTATACAATTTTTCACTATCTCCAATAAATATGGAGCTGAAAGGAATTGAATTACATTCCTCTAAGCTGTTTGTTATTTAAAAGTTACTGTTGATCATTTAGGGTTTTGGCTCATCAGCAATATAAGCAGAAAGTTCTGAGTATAAATAGTAAACTGTGCATAATCAATTCTGCTCTTAGGGTTTTATTTGTAAAATATCGTCAGGCTAAAAACATGGACCTCTTTATGGCTTCAGCTGTGTCCCCTCATTCAAGTTACCTTCCAAGCTCCCATCTTTGTAAAATCTGAAGAGGGAGGCTTGAGGACTTTCCCATCTACAGAGAAATGAAAGCTGGCTATGGAAGAATCAGAATCATATGGCAAAAAAAAAGAAAAAATATATGTGTGTGCGTGTGTGTGTGTGTGTGTGTGTGTGTGTAAATACATACACACAGTGAAGGAAGACTAAGAAAACAATAGCAAACCTACCCAGGACATGACAAAGGCAAGAAAGAAATGATGAGGATGTTAATTTAAGTTGGTAGCCCCATTAGGCATTATAGGGAACAATGTGTATTGGAGGCAAATTCAACTCCAATGTTTAAATTCAACTTTTGTGATCAAATGTTATGCTTATTATAAATGTGCAAACTGCCTTACTCGAGTAAATTTATCATGAGCTTTCAAGATACGAAAGGCAGTATAGATTCAGTTTTGAAACAGGTATACCCAATTAAAACTCAAACGAATGTGTTGGTAAAACTCAAAGGAATGTGGTGACTCATTTTTTAAGAGTCGTGCTTGGAAAGTCATTGGGTTCTAACCGAAAAGACTGTATATCCATTCTTGCTGCTAGTGGGATGCTAGAACACACGTTTTCAAAAATTATTTGAAACAAAAAAATGTTATTAATAATAGTGAGTATGAAACTTTATTATTGGCAACTTAATTTCCCCCTCTCCAATAGATGCATTAACTAATGCCAACTGATGTCAACACAGATTATGAGCGTGCAAGAAAAACTAATTGTTCCACATTACTTTACAGTTATTATTGATTACCATGCCCTTTGCAACTCAAGACAGAAATAGAAAGTGTAATAATTCTTAAGGATAAATTTAACAGTTAGTAGAGGGGAGGAAGGATGTTTCAAAATATATTCTTAATTACATATTAAAATTATAGGATACATTTGAAGGGCTTCAGCTGACTATAAGTAATATCAGACTAAATGTTAGAACATGATGTCTAATCAAATATATATTGACAATAGACTTTTCTTTTTAAGTCTGAACATTGTTTTTTCTTTGTATCAGAGTAACATCCTTTTCAGCCACAAAGAGCTTAAAGGCAACATAAAAAATTGAGGCAGACATATCAATCCCTCCCCCCACAATTACTAAGAATGTTTTCCCCCTGGATGGGTATGTGGTAGAATTTTATTTCAAATGGTTATGTTCAAATACCATTTGAAATATGTTTGGTGAGTGTCTATGGAACTTAGCCTTTTGTTACATTAAATGGAATACAGGTGGACTGAGAGGCTTCATTGCACATTAAAATGAGAATGGAAAGCAATATAATAGTATTCATATGATATGCAACTTTTATCTGTGTCCTGAGACCCAAATTTACTTGACCCTTTCAGTCTCAGCAGACCTCATAAACATCAACTTGAATATAATCTATCAACATTCCTCCTTTTCAACAGTAATTTAAATAATGAAGATAAAGAGGGCCTGGATAGCTCAATTTACTGAGCATCCAACTCTTGATTTCGGCTCAGGTCATGATCCCAGAGTTGTGGGATGGAGCTTCATGTTGGGCTCCACGCTGAGCGTGGAGCTTGCTTGAGATTCTGTCTCTCTTTCCCTCTGTTCCTCTCCCCTGCTCACATGCTCTCTCTCTGTCTTTAAAATACAAATAAAAAATAAATAAATACTGCAGACAATCTTGATTCAAGCCAAATTACTAGTAAGTACATTCAAAAGCAACTGCCTGGACTATCAAAGTTCAAGACATATGAATGTTCTATGTAGAGAATGTTCTGTGTAGAGAATTACCATGACCTACTGCTAATACCATGAGTTAAATGACAATCCAGAGCTCAAGAAAACAAAACAAAACAAAAACCTGGTTGTGGGCATAATCCTTGTATCTATAAGATGAGCCCCTACGTATATGAAAACCCAGGACTTCCCTTCCCTTCCTTATCTTTTTCTTTTCTTCTTTACTTTTTTGACTGTTTGTTTTGTCTATTCCTTCTAACTTTAGAGTTATTGGGGCTTAAATACAATCTCAAAGGCTTTCACCTTGGGTTTTAACTCTAAAACCACTGCAGTGGATCAGTAAATGACCAATTAGATTTGATTGGGCCTAGGTCTACATGTCATGAAATGTCAGATTTTACCTGGAAATTTCTGGCACAGGCTCTTGTCTGGTTCCCATCGGGCCACTGCTAAGGAAGAGAATCAAAGGTTTACATGCTGTTGCGATTGAGACCTTGGAATTCAGATGTGGGACTTGCATCCAAATGATTTCTTGTACTGTTTTCTACATGTCCAGTCATGACTAGCTCTTACATGTGAGGTACACTTAGCCTTCCACTACCTGAAGAGTGGGGAGATGTTATTTTAAAAAAAGCAAACATCTGTTGGGAAGGATCAAATGAATACTTCTCTATGGACAGATAATTGGTAATAACAAAGGAGCAGAATTTGACATGTATTCTAGAAAAGAAGTTGCTAAACCAGATCAAATAATACTCCCTCCAAAATAAATAGCTAGGACTTAAACTTTGCCCTCTGTGTCCTTGTTTTGATTTTTTTTTAACCACCTACTGTATACTGTACCTATTCATCCATTTATGTAGCATCTATTTCTTCCCAGTAAAATGTGAGCTCCATTAGAACAGGGACACACAGGAAAGGCACCTGCTATCAAATGATCCCTAGTCTATGAACAAAGCAGGGAAGGAATAACGGCTCAACAAGCAGCAGCATCATGCATCTGCCCAAGAAAGGGGCAGCTGGAGAAAGTAACAAAAGATGCTCTCCTAAGTAAACCTTTTGTGTTTTGGGTTTATATTGGCTCTCTCTTTCTGAAGTCACAAAGTGCCACAAACTTAGTGGCTTAAAAACAACACTTTTTTTTTTTTTTTTTTTTATCTTACAGATCTAGAGGTCAGAAATCCAAAATGAATCTTATGGGGCTAAGGTAATGAGAAGGGCTGTGTGTCTTTTTTGTTTGTTTTGTTTTGTTTTTATTTATATCTATTTATATTTATATTTATATTATATTTATTTTATTTATATTTATTTACTAATTTATTTATTTACTCATTTTCATTAATTTATTTTCAAGGTAGTTAACATACGGTGTAGTCTTGGCTTTAGGAGTAGAACCCAGTGATTCATCTCTTACATATGATACCCAGTGCTCACTCCAAAAAGTGCCCCCCTTAGTGTGCATCACCCATTTAACCCACCCTCCAGCAACCCTCAGTGTGTTCTCTGTACTTAAGAGTTTCTCATGGCTTCCCTCCCTCTCAGTTTTTATCTTATTTTTCCTTCCCTTCCCCTATGTTCATCTGTTGAGTTTCTCAAATTCCATGTATGAATGAAATCATACGATATTTGTCTTTCTCTCACTGACTTATTTTGCTTAGCATAATACTTTCCAGTTCCACATTGTTGCAGATGGCAAGATTTCATTCTTTTTCATCTCTGAGTAATATTCCATTATATATATATATATATATATATATATATATATATATATATATATATGATCTTCTTTATCCATTCATCAGTTGTTGGACATTTGGGTTTTTTCCATAATTTGGCTATTCTTGATAGCGCTGCTATAAACATTGGGTGCATTGTCTGAGAAGGGTTATGTGCCTTATTGGTGCTCTAGAAGAGAATCTGTTTTCTTGCCTTTTCCAGCTTCAGAGGCCATCCACCTTTTCTGATTCATGGCCCTGCATCACATTGGCCTTTCACAGTTCCCATTGTCACATTGCCTTCTGCTCATTTGGTCTGCTGCCTCTCTCTTATAAGCATCTTTGTGATTACATTGGCCCCACCTGGATGATCGAGGATCTTGCCATCTCCTTAATCACATCTGCAAAGACCTTTTTACTGTGTAAGATGACACATTCACCAGTTCAGGAGAATAGGATATGAACATCTTGGGGGAGGGGGGCTTTTATTTTATTTTATTTTATTTTATTTTATTTTATTTTATTTTATTTTGTGTTGTTTATTTTATCTATTCTGTCACAGGATTCTATACAAACTTCTTTCCCAGTGAATCCCCAGTCGCTGACAAAAATGTCCTTGGGAACACTGAAGACTTTTCTAAAACATGGAACATTCTCTTCTTGGCCATTTATAAAGTCCCCCAATTCTTTTTTGTAAGTTTTTATTCATTTTGAGAAGGAGGAGAGGTAGAGAGGGGGAGGGAAAGAGAATTCCAAGCAGTCTCCACACTGTCCGCGCAAAGCCCGATGCAGGAATCAAACCCACAAACCGTGAGATCATGACCTGAGCTGAAATCAAGAGTCTGATGCTTCACCAGCTGAGCCACCCAGGTGCTCAAATCCCCAAATTCTTTTTAACCAGATGAATATCAATTATCTTTAAATACCACACATTTGATAAATGTCAATTACCATATGGTAATATAAAAGAATATTATATATTTGAAAATAAATACACAGAACCCCACATATTTGAAAATAAAATGAAGAACACTGAAGAGAATTTCTTCACTAGTACTTAGTAAAGTCAAACTTTATCATGATTCCATTTGTTTATACTGACTCAAGAAATAAAAGATAGCATCACGCAGAATACAACAGGAATTGTCATTACCAGTAAATAACTAGACCACAATCTGGGAATATTATTTCTTATAACTGAGATTTAATAAGACCAGAAGAAATGGAACTGTAGGCTCAAAGTATCTGGACTTCAGATGTTTAAGTTTCTGGTAAAGAAAGCAATCCACCTGTTTTTAAAACAAACTTTTAAGAGTAAGTAGTCACAATATCTTAAACAAGAAATCATTCTGAAGGAGTAACACATGCCTATTGCAAAGAGAGCAGAGTTGTAGGACATAGATATCACTGGACTTTAGAAATTTATCCCCATCTTCTTTTTATCCCAGTTTTTGAATATTTGAACATGAAATACACATTTCATTTCATGGTTTTTAATGAGTTGGAGTTTTACATTGAAATTCAGTACTGTGATAATAACCTCCAAATTAATATTTTCCTTCAGAAAAATTGCATTTGAAAAAAAAATCTAATCTTATTGCCCATAAAGTCACATAATAAAACCAGAATGCCAGGTTTAGCAATGGAAGATTCTGCCAGCAAATGTTACAGAGATAGTCCACTTTCCAAATGTCCACTCTTTGTGTTGAGCTGTTAAGAGTTTAATCTAAAATGCATACATAAACTTACTCAAGTGCAAATAAGCAAAGGAAGTTGTTTTCCTCTCTCTTTTAGGGAGCTAATACTCTATCTTTTCTTTCTTTTATGGATTTATAAACTTAGTGGGTGCGCTAGGGGTGTGGAGGTGCGGGTAGGGCAGAGGACAAGGGTGTTGAGTGTAACTGCTCAGTGACTACTCCACTGTCCTAACAGTCCCCGTGGTTTTCCGGAAGTTGCCGCTACTGTGTGACTTTTGCCTTGGCTGGGATTTGTAATTCCGTCATTCAGGAATAGGTGTTTGAAAGGAGCCATTAAACAACTCTCAAAGCCTCAAACAGCTACCCACACGGGAACCTACCACAAGCACTGCCGTGAACTGGCTGCAGAGACTCCCTAAGCCTTGCAGCAGGTGTGATACTACTTAGAGTAGGAGTCTGGGGAGCTGGGTGTTGACAACACGTCCAAAAGACTGGAGACGAGAGAGCATGCAGCTTGAGTGTAGGAGACAGATGCTGCTTCCTTGCTGCGCTCACCATCTCCCACGTGTGATATTCCAACACATTAACAGAGCATTAGAGTTCGTGGCATGCTTAGTGACAGGAATAGAACCATGAAATTGGTAATGTCTTGCCAGTTTTAAAAATGTAGATGAATAACTTCTTGTCAGAGCAATGAAGTCTTTCTTATCCTATAAAAAATCCATGTATAACTAATGAGACTCCCTGGCCATCATACCTGTTCGATTCAATTTCTTACACTAGTTTGGCTGTTCAACTACCTGTGGCACCTGGCCTACAGAGGTAGACATTTTCAGAGTTGAGTAACACTATAATAAGTGAGTAGACAAACACCCATACTTACGTTGCCTCCTGGATGTAATGGGCGAATTTGATGTTACCATTTTTCAGCTATCCCTGCTGTTTCTACGTCAATTATCGGATTTCCTTGATCCTCCTTTATATAGAAAACATGTAAATTGTTTTATATCACACACTGTGGAGGGAGAGCCTGGGGATGGCAAGGTGTCAGAGAACTGCCATTGTGACTGATTGTACTCCTGGCAACTTATTATGATAATAGATTGCTTTTTATTATATCACTGCATTTGGCTGTGATGATATTTAACTACAGAAGATTAAAGACATGTCATGATGCCAGAGAATTTTATGAATGGGCTAGTGCATTTTTGTCATGCTTAAAATTAGCAAGCCAGAACAGTAATAAACAGTTCTGGGAAACTTCAGAGTCATTCCACTGAAGAATTCACAATTTTTGTCTTTTGGCATTTTCTTTCAATTGTTGATAAATACATGTTTATTACTCTCTACGTGCTAGCGCTGGGCTTAGCCCCTGTAGAACACTTGACCATAAACATGGCCCTGTCCTTTAAAAATCTGGTAGTCAAGTTTATAGAAGGCAACATAAAAGGATACAAGATAATACATACTATTTCTAATTTACATGCTGAAGAAAATGAGCGATGCTTAGGGAAAAAGAGAAACAGATCGGTAAGGATAGACTTATATAGGACAGTCTGACAGTTAAGTGGTGGATGGTTGAATTTTGTTACGCAAAAGGAGAAAAGGCAACTTAAGGAGATCTCTGCATGGAAGAAGAAAAGAATGTAGTTTTGCAGCGAACAGGTAAAACCCTTTCTTAAGCTTAAAGTTTACCTTGTTCTAGGCATTGTGTCACCCGATTTACATGTCTTTTCTTGTTTAATCCTCTCAGTAAAGTAGACATTATCATCCCCATTGTCTAGATAAGGAAACAAAAAATTAGGAGTGTTCTATAAAGTCACACAGCTGGGAAGCAGAATAAGGTGAGCTCAAACCCAGTCTATGCAGACAGCTTGTGAGGAGCACAGGGCACATAGTTGTGCCTGCAGGCTCAGTCTAGGGTGGTGGCTATGAGAACAAAGAAGTGGAACTGGATCACAGAGGCTTTCTCCGGCAAGTGTTCAGGGCTATCTGGATATGGGAAAAGGCAAAGGGATTGTCAATGAGAACTCTACGGATTGGAACCTACAAGTTGAATGTGGACCTTTAGACTCAGAAAGAGAGGCGAGAGTCTCTTAGAGCCTATGCTCTTCCAAGTTGTCGAAGAACTTCAAGGCAGGATTCTTTGCCACTTGGAGACCAATATTCAGTCGCCTTCACCTCTGGGAGAAAAAAAGGCTGAGGTGATTTGTCCCTAGACTGCTGACCTAGTTCTCCTATCAGAGTAACTAGGTCAAGCAGGAAAAAGAAGGGATGAGTGGGGGTGGGGAGAAAGGCCTTACCTGGGCCTAAAGATTTTAAAAAGAAAAGGAAAGGAGGTTAGGAAAGACCGTGCTGGAGTCCAGGGAGCTGAGGTTTTGTCCAGATACCCTAAACTCAGTGGCAAATTGCAGCAATTGGTTGATTCAATCCCCAAATGCCATTTTTGTCTCAATGTGTTTGTTAAACAAAGATCTACTGAGCGCCTAGTGTGGTAAGTGGATTAAAGGGATACAAATATAATTTAGACACAGATCCTACCCTCACTGAGAATTATGAGACCACATACCCAGAATTAACCCTACAGCCCAGGTGAGCATGATTGACAGCCCATGTTAGGGCCTAAGTCTCCAGATTTCTGAAGAGAAAGACCTACTTCAGGAAAAAGAGGGGCAAGGGTGGGTGGAAGGTTAAGCACAAAAGCTATTTTGACGGTGGTATTTGAGATGCGTGTAATAGATTTGGGGCATTCAGAGATGGGAGAAGAGAGAAAAACAGTTTTTGGCAAAAGGAATAGCGTAAGTCAAAAGATTGCAAGATAGGAAGCATGAAATATGAATAAGATACAAACTGAGTACTTGAGTTCGCCTGGACAGCAAAGGGTGCATGAATATTTCAGAAACTATCAGGGTAATTGATTCAATTCTGTGCTACATTCTGCATATCTGTTGTTTCATTCAAAGCAGCTGATGCTGACACCACGAGTAACGTTATCAGGGTCAACTTGCCCTCACCCAAATGTCGCTCACTGCTTCTGCCATCAGGTGGGATGAGATCTCACTCTTTTTATAAATTCTGCAGCCAGTGGTGGTCTGGGAAAAACGCAAGGACTCCATTAGCTAAAAATACATTAACTTTATATTCCTCTGACTGGTGGGCAAATAGACTCTGTAAATAGTTAAGAGCCTCTCCTTTTCCACTACCTCTTCAATCTTCCATGGTTCTTCATGGACTCAGTCCCTTCTTCAGTATGGGCACAATTTAGCCCCTTTGGATGTGGTAGGGGAAAAAAAATCTTATTTGCTTTGAACTAATAGAAAGTTTCTGGATACGGTGGAAGGGATTGAAGTCCCGACACCTATATTGCTTTGCAGAGCCTCTCTAAAGAACCCGTTTTCTCATTGTTGAGCTACAGACAGAAAAATCCAACACTGAAGCACTACAGTTCCCTAGTGAATCAGGTAGCTATAGGGATTGGAACCATGCTGGAAGGAGTTTGTCCTTTCTAAATCAATGTTTGGCTCAAGGTGAAGAACGGGAATGGATTGTACTAAATGTTGCCTCCCAGCATTTGCTTCTTTATTTTTTTAAAAAAATTTTTAATGTTTATTTAGTTTTGAGAGAGAGAGAGAGAGCATGAGCAGGGGAGGGCAGAGAGAGAGGGAGGCACAGAATCCGAAGGAGGCTCCAGGCTCCGAGCTGTCAGCACAGAGCCCGGCGTGGGGCTTGAACTCATGAGCTGTGAGATCACGACCTGAGCTGAAGTCCAACGCTCAACCGACTGAGCCACCCAGGCACCCCAGCATTTGCTTCTTTATAAATAAATTTATTTTTGGTGTATATGGAAGCTGTTTCTTCTTTTGTGTTCAAACATACAACTAAAATATGTAATGTCGAAAGATCATGAGTGTTTGAAAATATAGTTTTATGAAGAAAGATGTTCACCGAGGGATTCAACAGATACCATACAGAGATTTGAGTCTGTCAGGGATGATATAAAGAACTTCCGCGGAAATATTATGTGTCAGCAACTCACTCCTGTACATTAAACAGAAAAGTTTGTAATATCGTCTTTAGTCTCTTCCATTGCATCTAGTTATAATGGATCAGTTCCCTTTTCATTTCTTTTTTAATTTCACTGTGGTAACATGCTTGAGTGAACGCAGACATGGTACATTTAACCAATTTGGCACTATGCCTTAGGTTTATTAAACAAACAAAGATTTGATGGGCTGTCTCTCAACCCTAGCCCCTCAGGTCATTCCTGCAGCTGTAATGTTACCCCTCAAGTGACTTTTCACTCCGCTGGTGCTGGGTGGGACTCCGGACACTGTGAAAGTGGAACCCACACACTTTGGGGTCAATGTTTATATTTTAGATTTTTCTCTTTTTTCTTACCTGGGTATTGTCTTCTATCTACCTAACAACTCCCACAACCCTGACACTTTACTGAATAGAATTATAGGTTGTTTTCTCTCAAGGTATTTCATATATGTCCTTAGAGTCATCATGGTTGAAGATTAAATTTTTAATTTTTTTTTTCTTTAGAGAGACAAAGGGAGAGAGAGACAGAGACAGAAACAGAGTAGGGGCAAGGGCAGAGGGAGAGAGAGAGAGAGACAAAATCCAAAGCAGGCTTCACACCCAGCATGGAGCCTGACACAGGGCTCAATTCCAGATCCTAGACCCTGGGATCATGACCTGAACCAAAATCAAGAGTCAGATGCTCAACTGACCGAGCCACCCAGGCACCCTGGGGATTAAATACGTTGTGGTTAGGGAATAAATGAATGAATTACTTTTTGGTTTTTCCCAATGAACAGGCAAAGTCCTCCTCATTGATTAAATAGCTGGATTTTTCCCCTAGATTTCTTGCCCAGAGTGGGGTAAAAATATCTACCTATGAGCTTCCAGATTGAGTTTTATGTATAGTGTGATTTTTTTTTAATGTCAAAAAGATATATATATACCAATTCTTTCCTTCTCAAGTCCAATCTAGCAAATGAGGCCTAATTTTTATTACACATGTCATATTAAAAGAGAAAACTGGCTTCTAATATATTTTTTCTGCCGTGTATAGCAGCTAGGTAATAAATAGCAGCACTGTGTGTTAACAAAATACAAATATTTCAAGGCATGTGTCTTCAGAGATTGCGTATGGGCCAAACACAATGGGAAGTGTATTCCACAAGGAAGGAGATGTGTGATCTTAAGGTTGCTTGTCCCTTGGTAGGAAATGTGTCTAATTCTCTATTAGTTTGGCACCTACCATGACAGAGATGGATCATAAATTTTGATCGTTACTATGAACATTTTATCTTCTCAGCGAACAGCCCTTTTCCTTTTCTGGAGTGTTACCAGGGTGGTACATACTATAGAGCATGCACTACTAAAAAAAGAATTGTAGTAGGAATATTTCATGGGCAACCAGATTGCAAGCAGTTTCCATAATCAGTGATTTGAAATAGTCTGCATAAACTTTTACTCAAGCAAACGCTTGTCAGAAGATGGTTTTTACCAAAAGAAAAAAAAAAGATAAATTACAAGATAATTGAAATTGACTTTCGTCATGTATGATCTTTGAAGGGCCAAAAAAAAAAAAAAAAGCACTCTAAATGTACTTTAATGCAGTTTTCATAGCAGCTCACTGATACTGCATAATGATTATGAAGGCAAGACAAACGAACAAATAACTGAATGCACAAAACTTAAAGGCTCTTTCTTACTTGTGGAGAGGTGTCAATGAATTCAACAACCGATTACTTATTAAGTATTTCCTTTTCTGGTAGTGCTGAGGATTTACACTGGCCAAAGATGCAAACATTTCATTTGTCCTGTGTGAAGGCCTTTCACCTTCCCAATCTTTTTTGTGGAATTTGGTAGGGTCCCTTTTCCTGGTGAGGGAACCGACACACAAAAGAGAGAAAAACAATCTACCAAAGCCCACAGTAGCCATTTTAAAGTGGCTCTCTTCACACTTGGGAAATGGATCCTGCCCGTATGAGCAAGTCGTTTGAAATGCAGGGCTGTCTGGAGTGCTAATTGCATGATGAGGCAATGCTGGGAGATAACGGTCAAAGTCTCTCTTAATAGCTTTGTGCCAGGTTTGCACGTTTGCACATTGGACTTTCCCGATCCAGCTAGTTTACTGAATTCTGAAAGTACTTCCTTGGGGGGTCTTTGTTTTTTTATTTTTCCTGCTTCTATGAATTCACTTCCCTATCTCCGTAGATACGGATTTCCCCTTTATAATGCTTTTAAAAATAATGATTAGATATAAACTGCTGAGGATTCCATAGCGGAGAGAGAGAGAGAGAGAGAGAGAGAGAGAGAGAGAGAGAGAGAGCTGGAGCCAAACATACTGTGTCGAGGTCTGCATCCTCCCAATCTCCGTCTCCATAGACTGCCTGAGATGGGATTAGTCCCTCAACCTGTAGGAGAAAAGCCTTTCAGCTGCTGTCAGTTTCAGCGAAAGAACCCACAATGAGTGATGCCCGACTGCATAGTGCTGTGTTACGTGCACAAAATCCTGGGGTGCATAAGGAAGGTATAGCCCTGATGCCTTGTTTATCTCATTTTGGCCTCGCAGAATTGGTTCTCAGCGATGTGCTGCCTCTCTCTAGCACTCCATCTCAATTTACTGAGCAACTGTGAGCTCCAGTAACTTATCCAAAGTCACACATGAGTGGCTTACCAGAATTCATACCCCAGAACTGTCATGGTTCCTAAATCCTTTATTATGAGCATTATACCATACCATCTTCCAGGTCTCAGTATTAACATCATGTAAATTTATTCTCCAGCATGATTCATTAAAATGAAAATGGGCCATTTTCTCTGATTCTCCAAGCACTTCAGAAGAAGCGTTACATCCTGAATACAGATTTCATTTCTGAGAAGGAGACAAGAAAAGAAGTTAAACCTTTACTTGTATTGGAGGCTGGTTCATCTGAGAAGGACTTTTATTCCAGTTTTCAGTTTAAAATATTTAAAGGAAAACCAAGCACTATTAGGCTTAGAATAGCTACAACTGCATTTTTTAGCAGTAGGTGAGGCAAGGAAACTAAAAAGTGCCTGTAATTCAGTGACAAAGATCTAATGAATCGCCTCCAGATTAAACATTAATGTAAAACTAAAAAAAAAAAAAAAAAAAAAATCAACCTGTGCTAGACACCCACTCACACATTTTTAAATGCTTGCTGCTATCAAAAAGTACACAGCATCAATTCCCTTTTTTGGTGGAATCTCATTTTCTGGCTAAATAAAGAATCAAAATGATGATAGAGTAACCACGTGTATAGAGCTCTATATAAAATAATATCATAAGAAATAAAAACTCACTATCTAAGTGTGTTTAAGATTACAGTGAACGGGTAGAAAGGTGAAAATAAAAGTGGAGAAATTATAAAATGGGGCTTTTGTCTTTTTTTCTCTTTCAATAAAAGAATTCTTCTCCCCTGGATCCGTTCTTCTTTCATTGTATTTTGTAAGCATAAGGAAATTTCATTGTCTTTCACACCGATACTTAGATTAACGGTTATCCTCAGTAAGAGGATTTTAAGTAAGATTCACTTAATAAGCACCCACTATGTGCAAGGCATCAGAATTGGCACTATTCGGATAATAGATATCACCTCCCCGCTCAAGGCAGTTATGATCTGGTTGTGGAACAGAGCATTCATTTCATGGTGCAAGCATACAGCTGTGATGCAAGGAAAGGAATGCCAAGTCAGTGGCGCCCACAGTAAATAATACAGGTGTTTAGACGAGAAATAAATAATGTCAGAGCAAAACTTGAACCTTTCAGATCAGAGGCGTCGAAGAAAATGAATGGCAGTAAGAGCCTGACTTCAGGATTTCAATGGAGCTATCTGCTAATCCCTTCTCTACCACTGCTAGCTGTGTGCCTTTACGCAGGACTTTTAACGTCTCTGATTCTACATGCATGTATAAGTAGGCTTGATTATGCCCACCCCATAGAGTTATTCTGAGTACTAAATTAGGAATTCATAATTACCTACTCCAGCATTTATCTCTAGGTAGGTGCAATTCAGTGATACAATGATTCTAGTGAGGGTGATATGAAGAGTGTTTTTAAAATGCTTGGGACCGGATGGGGCGCCTGGGTGGCGCAGTCGGTTAAGCGTCCGACATCAGCCAGGTCACGATCTCGCGGTCCGTGAGTTCGAGCCCCGCGTCGGGCTCTGGGCAGATGGCTCAGAGCCTAGAGCCTGTTTCCGATTCTGTGTCTCCCTCTCTCTCTGCCCCTCCCCCGTTCATGCTCTGTCTCTCTCTGTCCCAAAAATAAATAAACGTTGAAAAAAAAAAATTTAAAATGCTTGGGACCGGAATCTGGCATAGAAAAGGCCCCAAATAAAATTTAATTACCTTCCCTAAGCCCTCCCTTTACCTACAATACAGCTTAACTCTCTAATTGCTTGAGTTGAACCTAAAGGCAAAATAAATCTTAGAAGTTTAGAAATGGAGATAGACATCTCAGATGTGAAGAAAGAGTGAACATAGTCTGCAAGGTGAAAATATAATTAGGGCATTCAAGAAACAATATTGGATTTTTTTTTATTGCAGGGGAAGGAGGTGGTAAGTATTGATTATGTAGAGAAGTACTATAATATCCATTTTGAGAGACGATGAGTTGTCTAAATACTACAGGTAGTAACTGCTGTGTAAAGAGTTTTTTCCTCTTAGTTTTTGACTTCAAAACAACTCTTCTATAACTCTACAAATCTTGCTAGTGTAGACATGTTCCAAAATGCAAGAAAATAACTGATACAACACAATGTTCTGTTTAGCATTTTGACGTCTTTTACTGCCTTCCATTTTTATTTACTTGAAAATATATTTTATGGCTAAAAATAAACCATGTTATTCAAAGTGATAAAAATTAGTTTTTAGGGATAATAGTTTGGGGAAAGGCACCAAAATAAATACCAGATGGAGAAAAGGTTATACAAATCTTAACTATCAAGGAAGGTCATTTATCTATAGAATCCCAGCAAATAGGTGAAACAATTTTAATGAAAATTCATTTCAGGGGACACTTGGGTGGCTCAGTTGGTTGAACATCAACTCTTGATTTTGGCTTAGGTCATGATCCCAGGGTTGTGGGATCGAGCCCTGCCTTGGGCTCTGAACTTAGTGTGGAGCCTGCTTAAGCTTAAGATATTATCTCTTTCCCTCCCATTCCCCCCTCTCCCCAGCTTGCCCCCCCCTCTTTCTCTCTCAAAAAAAAAAGTTTCAGAGTAAAGGTAACTAGCAAACATACATATGTGAGAAAGTTCATCATCACATGTGAGACAAGGAATACAAATGCAATAGCTATGATAAAAGTGAGAGAAAGTTTAAGAATGATAAAAAGTGGGGCACCTGGTTTCAAAAATAAATAAAACATTAAAAAAATTTAATCATTAAAAAGTGATAAAATGTTAGCAAAGTTTCAGTGATGTTGCTAAATTCGTTTATTTTTAGAAGCATTGAAATTTGGATGACTGTTTTAGAAAATCATAGGAGAAAGAAGATAGATAGATCATATTTGGCATGCTAACTCTGACTTTCTATATAATTATACCGGCTGTTTGGATCACAATGCTCTAAGAATTCCGAGCCACACAGGGTCTTAGAAAGAGCACTAGACTTGAATAGAAGTGTCTGCTGTGGGTAAGGACATAACAGGAAATAAAGACAGAAGATTTTCAAATTCTTTGATTAAAAAAACTCCACTCCTACACATATGTTTTAACACAAGACAAAACAATGATGCATTTATGAAGGTGTTCATCACAGAACTAACTATAAGGACCAAAAACAGGTCCAGGGGTCAACTTCAAAAACAAGTAAATAGGTTAATAAACTGTGATTCTCATTATTGAGTTTCATGCATTAAAGAGTATAGTTTTACAGACCACAAAGAACACTCTAATACTTTCTCCATGATATTTTCTCTATATAACACGCCCATGGTAAGCAAACAAAATAATCACTGAGTTAATTCAAAAGCACTGAGACTTTTTTTTTTGCCTCTGATAGCAGTTTTATATCATCGCCCTCCCCCTTGGTATTTTTTGGTAATAGTTATGATTCCCTGATTCTTTAGAAAAGAAAGCTTGATATTTTATCACAGTTAATTCTGTAGAAATTAAATTTCAGGTATATGAATTTAATAAATTGGCACATCATCAAGCTGATTGCTCTATCTTTATTAAGTTAAAATTAATAACACTTGAAAGAAATGACTTCCATCTTGTACCTCTTTATGGTGAAATTTGCTAAATTAAACAAAACCTCAGACTACTTAGGAGAAAAACATATTTTTATGCCCTGCATTTATAGGCTTAGTATTAGAGTAGACCAGGTTCTTTGCAAAGACATTTTTCAGAGAAAGCTGCAAGGCTAAATTAGGAAGTATACTGCATTTTCTGCAGATTTGTGGTAAACCAATAAGCTATGCACCAAGAAGCTGTTAGAAGAACAGAGTTCCACTTTACTTTTCCAGTAATTTAAATGTTTTGAAATAGGTCCTAGTATTGCGTCTGAAAATACCTATTACAAGAAGCTCTTTTTTTCATTCTTCACCGTCTGTCATAACAAAATTTGCTTACTCTTACACATTCCTATACCATCTTTCTAAATATCGTTGCAACGAATGCTGGTTTTTTAAAATCTATTTTATTTTGGTGGCACAAATAAAATTATAAAAGATAGGGGGACTTGGGGGCACCTGGGTGGCTCAGTCAGTGTCCGACTCTTGATTTCAGCTCAGGTCATGATCTCACCGTTCATGAGATGGTGAGATTGAGCCCCGTGTCCGGCTCTGAGCTGTCGGTGTGGAACTTGCTTGGGATTCTCTCTTTCCCTCTCTGCTCCTTCCCTGCTCACATGCGCAGACATGTATGCATGCGCTATCTCTCCTTCTCAAAATAGATAAATAAACATTTGGAAAAAAGACCGGGTTTTCTTGTTTGTTTGTTTGTTTGAAAGATTTGCTTTTAAATATCACACTTACTTGATCAAATATTCTTCAGAGAATTTTGTGGAATGAGGAGCAGATAAGAATTTGGCAAGCAAGTGAGATTTGGGGTATATAAAACAGTAGCCTGAATGAGCACATGTTTAGGATTTGGCAAAGGGATTATTTATATAATTCAATTCTTAATTGCTGTCAAAAAAAGAAAATCTGGGAGCAGTAAAACTGGCCATTTGAATTGATACATGTAAAATATGTTCAGTTGCTGTGTATCTGGAAATACCAAAATGACTTGCTTTCTCTACCTCAATACAAGGCTCACAAAAGTGTACAAAAAACGTATGCTGTGTAAGTTCCTAAATGGCTGACTGTACAAAGCCCATATGATAGTAAATTACTTTGTCATAATATAGTGTAATTGATATGAGTTAGTAGACCCTATGTTTATAATAAATTACCCTCCAGCATATGCAGTCATTGTTTAGCCATTTGTAAAATTATCTTTGCTCCCCCAACCTCAATTACATCACTACCGTCATCATGTTTTTATGTAAGGTAGAGGCCAGTTCTAGAAATAATGGTAAGGTATTTTGGATTAAGGGAAGTTAATAGACTTTATACTTCTTATGATATCTCAAGTTTACATATTTTTCTATCTTCCTAGACATGATATACAAGTAACAAGCATGAAAAATGCTTTAGGTTTTTAAAAACTAATAAACAAAATAAGAATTTACCCCAAAGAAAGAACAGAAACCTGTTCACAGGTTAGATGAAGAAATGACTGTGTTATATAAAATTTGGGGAGGAAGGTAAACTTGTTTTAATGTTCAATCTTTTATTTATTTGCACATGTGTTAATAGCCGTAACAGCTAGGCACAATAATACTGTGGCTCAGAAGAGAAAGAAGTGTCTCTCTCACATTACAGACCAGGCCTGCAGGACAGATGAACAGTTTTGCTCCCCATGATCATTCAGAGACCCAGGCTTCATCTAACTTACTGCTCTGTACTAAGCCAGGGGTCAGCAGTCTTTTCCATAAAAGGTCAAATAGCATTTTAGGGTCGGTGGACCATATATGGTTTCTGTTACATGTTTTGCTTCTTTTTATTTTTTAACAATGCTTAAAAAATGTGAAAACCATTTTTAGCTAACAGATTGTACGGAACAGTCCACAGGTTAGCTGTTGCCTGTGGGCAGCGATTTGTTGACCCCTTCTTTAAAGAAATTCCCTACATATTAGAAGCTTGATCAGTGCCACATCAATGTGCCAACTTTCAGGAAGAGGAAAACAACAGAAGTGGAAGGCGAGGAATTTCCTCTTAAGGAATTGAAGCAGTACTTACACACATCACTTTCAGCCATATTCCATTGCCAAGAACTTAGCCATATGGCCATATCTAGGCATAAGACGGGCTGGCAAATGAAATCTCTATGTAGATTTCCACATACCCTTCTAAAACTCTAGTACCATATGTGTCCATTTGGTCCTCTGGGAAGTAGACACCAAGACAAATTTAGGAGTGTAAAAAGTTTACTGGAGGAGTGAACGAGAAAATGTAGAGGAAGCAAAATTGGGTTGGGAAATTCCTCAGACTGATTTTGATCTAATACCTGTAAAAGGGAAGAAGAAGGGAAGCAGGATTGGGCTGAGTAAACCTCAGACCAAGATGCAAATCTAGCAAAAATTAAGTCAACCGTATGTTAGTATTCAGAGCAAATATTGCCCATTAGGGGGAGTCTTACGTTGGGCCGGAATTGCCATAGCCTAATTCCCCCATTGTTCTTGGTCAGTGGCTGTGGCTGCACAAGAATAAAGTGGCCTGGGCTTTTTAAAAGCTGAGTCATTGGGGCATCTGGGTGGCTCAGTTGGTTAAGCAACTGACTTGGGCTTAGGTCATGATCTCACGGTTCGTATGTTCGAGCCCACTGTCAGGCTCTGTACTAACAGCTCAGAGCCTGGAGCCTGCTTCAGATTCTGTGTCTCCCTCTCCTCTGTTCCTCCCCTGTTCATTCTCTGTCTCAGTTTCTGTCTCTCAAAAATAAATAAACGTTAAGAAAAAAAAAATTTAAAGCTGAATCATAAAATTGCTAGCAACCTGAGATTCCCAGCTGACGACGTATCTTCCAGCTACATGGCAAATTCTTTCTTAAAATGAGATCTTAGATGAGGACCTCCATAGCTGCTATATTATAAAATAAAAGGAGAATGTATTTAAGGAACACCACTAGTTGACACAGTACACACACACACACACACACACACACACACACACACACACACACACTTAGTAGAAATAGAATATGAAGAAGTATGGATTCAATCACTGGATGAACCCTGTTAAACCTACCAAGGAGAGAGCAGTGTAGCACCATACCTACTCTGAGCAGTGTTTATATTGTTCCTCTTTTAGACCAGAATTTATATAGGAGATTATAGGGTGCAACTTTGTTGTCAAGTTTGCGATTAATTTTTTATTTATAAGCTGACACTACATAAAATATAATTGTCAGTTTGCATGAAGTGAGATTCAGCTGAAACACTGAGAAAGAGCTAATGAGGGCCGTATGCCTGAAGTCACCACACATAATTTGTAATATACGTATAGAGAACCAGCAAGGATAAATTTTGAATTTTTCTGATTCAGTTTAGGAAAAAATATTTGAATTATATTTTAAAATATATGTTTTGTTAAATCTCTTTCTTATAAGAAATCAGCAAGTTGTGCTTGTGTGCATGTGTGGGTGTGTGTGTGTGTGTGTGTGTGTGTGTGTGTGTGAATGTAGCCAGACTTGAAACATAAGCCTAAATATCCAGGATACCATTCTCTGTCTTCTCACATATCATTATATAATTGGCATTCCTCATTCTTGCCCTAATTATTGCCTGATCTAATGATCAAGAAGTAGAATAAAGACATCCTTGGAAGGTTAATAAGCCATCCAGAAAATTAGATTAGCATGATCAAACCTTAATGATTATTATTTCTCATTATATTAGATCACCTGAAAAGTTTGAAAGAGAAAAAAACAAATTGGCATCACTGGGCAATTATACTTGTAGTTTTCCACAGTAGGTTTTACAGATGATCACCAGTTATGAATTCTTTTCATATAGAAAACCAAAGATTTTTTATAAATTATTCTACCATTATTATAGTAATCAAAGCCCATCTATTTGATCATCATCATAATGGAGCACTTGAGGCATTCTCTCCTTTGCTAATTGACAGTTGGTCAGTGAAGAGGTGCTTTTCACAAAGTCTTCCATAACCCTAAGGGTTTGAATTAGCTTCTAATAAATGCCCGAGAAGCTCCTCTAGATTCTTAAGTACATTTGCTACAACTCCCAACTGCTATTTTCCACTTTCTGGTCAAGAAATGTCTTTGATGTGCCATCTAGCTGCCTTTCTTGCTTATGTCAGATAGCCTTGCTTGCTTATGACAGATAGTCTCAAGCACGGTAACCCTACTCGTCAGTACAATGACACATTATCATTTAGATATCGTTTTCTGAACCCAGATTTCTCTGAGAACGAAAGGGTAGGGAAATGGGCAAACCGAAGCTTGTATTGCCCTTTTTGGAGGACTGTAAGGGGTGGTATGTGGCCGGAAGCCTGAGTCTTGAGTTTGGTCCTTAACTCCTACCCTGACTACACGCTGAGGCCCTTTCTGTGCAGTTTTTTGGCCCACCGGCTGCTCCCTGCTCACCCACATGACACTTCACCATCTCTAGCGGGCCCCTCCAGAGCCCAGAGTCCACAATACCAATGTATAGTTCTTCAAAACTGACTCCTTCAGTTTCACTCTCCCATTGCTTCCTAATGCGATGGTAGTGGTGAGGTAGGGGGAGTGAACTGGACTCAAGAATTATGTGAACTCGGTGACTTTTTTTTTTTAATTTTTTTTTCAACGTTTATTTATTTTTGGGACAGAGAGAGACAGAGCATGAACGGGGGAGGGGCAGAGGGAGAGGGAGACACAGAATCGGAAACAGGCTCCAGGCTCCGAGCCATCAGCCCAGAGCCCGACGCGGGGCTCAAACTCATGGACCGCGAGATCGTGACCTGGCTGAAGTCGGACGCTTAACCGACTGCGCCACCCAGGCGCCCCGAACTCGGTGACTTTTGAAAACAAACTGTGTACAGTCCTGAATTATTCAGAGCTGTTTAAAAATATTTCCTCGCAACCCTCTAATTGCCGTGATGACAGGAACGTTAGTAAGCTCGCTACTTTGTCCCCAGTACTACCAGATAGAAGGTGTTCAGTGAGAGTTGGCAGAATGAATTAATATGGGTGATATCAGTGAATTAAGAATTCAATATCCAGTTTTATCTTAATGTCTTAGTGTCATCATATTTGTAAATAAATAAACGTTTGAAGAAGGTATTTTTGTGGTGCAGACTTCCAAGATCCAGGATGTGATTCATTATCTAAAACTCTCAATGATAATTGAAGAAGGAGGAAAAGGATTGAGGAAAAGTAGAAAGAAGGGAGGATGGGAGGAAAAGTGGTACACACTAGTTTTTCAACTGTAAGAAAGCAATATATGTATGTATACACACACACACACACACACACACACACACATACACACACACACACATATATATACACACACACACATATTTGAGTAAGGAAACATTATAACTATAAATATATACCTGTAATTATTCAGTTTAAAAATGACTCTTTTTCTTGTCTCAGCCAAAACCTATTCTTTCTTTTATTCAGCAAATATTTCCAAAGTGCCTTATCATGGGCCAAGTAATGTGTGAATAGTAGGGCACAGAGCAAAATAAAGTGTTTCTTACCCACAAAGAAATCAGAGAGGTAGTTCTTTCCTCCCCCACGTACAGAGTACAAAGTTAAAAGTATAAAGAGTAAAATGACATCCTTAGCATCTCTCACACTGAATTAATTTAGAAAAGTTAGCAATTGAAGATCTCCCTTTCACCGGCTGAGGTTAGCTTCCTCGGTGTGTTTTCTAGTGTTTAAAATAAGTATTTTGCAATTAGGGTGAAATATGTTAGTGACAGCTGCAGAAACCAAAGACTTCTATTTATTCAGCTACCCATTTATCTCTAAGATATCAAGGTAATGCCAGATCCCCAGCTTATCACTGCTTCTAGATGTGCACACAGAATTAAATCTCTATATGCCTTCATTCTGCTTTAATCTCCCTCTTCAAACTGCTAGTAATGAAAAGCCTGTTGATGCCAGTTGGGAAGATAATTCTTCTGTAGGAAGTTTTTAGCCACCAAAAATCAAGCCTGCCCTATTACAAGTAATATACTGCTCAAGGCTCCCGTGTTGTCTTGGCTTAAACTCACACGGCTAAGTTTATATATGGAAGAATTCGGCCCCCATGAGAAGGAAACGTTTTTTCAAGGATCTGTGCTAAGCAATGTGTATATATAGACGCTGTAGTCCAGGCACAATAATTAATCTTGGTGTAAGAGGTAGGCATGCTAACCCAAACTATAAATATAATTGCAAGTGTGGTAGCCAAAGCCTCGGACAGAAGAACAAAACGTATTTATTAAAACCACATTCACTCTGTCATGCCAGTTCTAATCTTCTGAGCTTGATGTCACAGTCATGGTCATACTCATCACCACGATGTTTAGAGACTGAATTAGACGATAGCCATGTTTTAAGCACTTGAGGAAGAGTAAGAGAACAAAGTTTGTTTGTTTTTCTAAGCTTATTTATTTTGAGAGAGAGCAAGCATGCGAGCAGGGGAAGGGCAGAGAGAGAGAGACAGGGAGAGAATCCCAAGCAGAGCTCCGCTCTGGCAGCACAGAGCCCAATGCAGGGCTCGATCTCACAAACTGTGACATCAGGACTCGAGCAAAAATTAGGAGTCAGATCCTTAACTGACCAAGCCACCCAGGATCCCCAGAAAACAAGGGTTTATGAATTAAGAATTTCTATTGTGTTTATTAATCAAACGGATATATATCTAACGTGGCATACACAATCATACCATACATGTATGCATCATGGTAAGATATTATCTCCACCTCATAGGAAGATAAAAATGTCAGTCACACCATCTCCTATCTTATATAGGTTGAAAGGCTCTAAAACAAAATTACTGAATTGGGAAAACTGATTCACGAATACAGTTTTCTGATGTTTCAGAGTTACATCTTTCTAGAGCAGTGTTGTCCAATAGAACGTTTTGTGTTGAGGGAAATGTTCTGCATCTGTCTTGGCCAATGGAGGTAATCACTAGTTACATATTGCTGTTAATTTCTTGAAATGTTGCTAGTGCAACTGAGAACACTGGATGTTTATTTAGTTTCAGTTAACATCCATTTAAACAGCTACAAGGGGCCACTGGCTACCATACTGAACAATATGATCCTATAGCATCTGATTTCTAGTTTTTAAAAGACTCATTTTTACAGTAGTAATTCAAGATGCTGCTTTTAGTCAACTGTTATCCAAAAGGTTACGCCAAATATAATTTTATCATCATTCAATAAATGTTTATAGAATATTTTAAGATCACCCCACTGAAGTGGATTTTCTATGTTTCAATAAGATTCCTTCAAGATAGTTGGAGACAAAACTCAGTACATTTCCAGCCTTCTCACCACCACCTTTTCTGCAACATATCAAGGTTGTGGAATTGGTGGTTTAAAATGTTAACAGTAAAATCTAGTCATTGCCTAGGTCAGTCACACCTTCTTAGAACTACTAGCTGCAACTTAAAGCAGGTTGATATTTAGGGTTGGATGTGCCAAGTTACATGTTAACTTCTCTGCTGGCTCCGTAGAAGAAAGATTTGATGTCTGAAAGCAAAGACATGAGAGTACTATGGGCGCCCACTCTTTTAGCCAGCCAACTATTTGATTTATTTGATGAGTGATCTCAGACAACCCTTTCAGGCACTGAACCATCAGAGAGTTATGCTGCCGGGTGATAAGAAACCTTCAGAGATACCTAAATCTTTTACCCTGGGAGTTTCATCTGTTCTGGAATAAAGAACATTTTTATGTATGTTGTTTCTGTCTAGATTGCTATAGGAATATTCAGAAAAGATTCACAGACTTAATCAAATCCATCCTGACAAGGACCTTAAAACAGTACAATAATTACCAAGAATCTGCTAGACAACACTTCGTTTTTATTTTATTTTATTTTTTTTTGTTTCCCAAAGGTTGAAGGAGTGGTTAATGTATTATACATTGAGAAGTCCATTAATCTTTTGATCAGCATTTGTTTTCCTGTGTTTTCCTTAGAGACAAACCAAGAAATGAGGAATGTTCTTAATTTGATCTCTGGAGTAATCATAGATATGGATATTGTATCATTTAACAGATGCACTAAACAAACTAGTCATTTTTTTTAATGTACATTTCTATGCACCAAGAATGCAACAACTGGCTTCTTAATTTTACTGAAATTGTGTTTCTAATCTAACATGGCTGTTTGTCGTATAGAGTCTTGGGCTTTTTTTTTTTTTTTGGGGACAGAGAAAGACAGAGCATGAACGGGGGAGGGGCAGAGAGAGAGGGAGACACAGAATCGGAAACAGGCTCCAGGCTCTGAGCCATGAGCGGGGCTCGAACTCACGGACCGTGAGATCGTGACCTGGCTGAAGTCGGACACTTAACCGACTGCGCCACCCAGGCGCCCCTCTTGGGCTTTTTAATAGTAGTCAAATCTAAGTAATTTGTCTTAAAAAAAAAAGTTGAAATCCTTCCCAGTTGCATTGAAGCTGATGTGAAACCTGCTTTTAAAAACATATACTGTAAAAGTGACACTCTTGGCTGTTGTATCCCACACACAGATCTCTCTCAATATGCATCAGTTTTCACTAAGAAGACTTCATTGTTTATAGTGCAGTCACCTTGCCCTGTGACTCTGCCAGGTATCGCTGCTATGTAATAGAAGCTGTCTTTAAAAGATACCTTCCCCATTTAGAAATTCTTCACCTGAATATTTTTCCATCCCTATGCACTAGCTCATCTGTACATAAACAAATCACTGCCTCAGCCATCTGACCCTCTTAGGCGTAAAGCTCAAGTACATGTTTTTCTGAAATCCCTTTTTAGGCAATCCTTTGTGTGTTTTGTCACCTTTCTCTGTGACCTGCTTGTCAGGCAGCGTGGGAGCAGAGGAGGTATGAAACTGTTGTCATGAAAGACAGCCCGTGTTTCTGACATGGATTTTACAACACAGGAATTGTCCCCTTCATTTTGATATTTGCATTTGATTTG
Organism: Felis catus; assembly: GCF_018350175.1. Taxonomy (NCBI): domain Eukaryota; kingdom Metazoa; phylum Chordata; class Mammalia; order Carnivora; family Felidae; genus Felis; species Felis catus. Next base: position 178,785,326 of record NC_058375.1, on the reverse strand, counting down.
TGTTGGTGGAAAGTATTTATATATGGAGGTGGTTTTTCTTAGAAAATGAATATAACGCAGTAAAGACCTGATTAGTCCCTGAGTACTACCTCATATTCAGGCATATCTTGAAAGAGATGGTGTTTAGTGCATTGAAATCCCTTTTCCATCCCCCTTCTCTTCCATTTAAAAATGCTGTCAATAACCGTGCTTGTACAGCTACAAAACTCCAGAACGGTGCTTCAGATATACAAAGAAAAAGCAATTGAGTACAGAGACAAAATTAGTTGCTACATATCAATATTTCACAAGACTGTAAGCATTTCATTTAATTAACATTTTCTTTGAATCACACTACATATTTTTTCAGGGAAAGAAACTTCTATTCATTTTATCTGATCTAAAAATACGAATATGCATGAAGAAATCTAAGCAGCATTGGGGGAAAATGAAAGCAACAGTACAGAATGTTTTGTGGGTACGAATTTGAGCAGGAAGCAGAAAGTGTTTTGAGATAGGAAAAAAATGTTTTCCATTGGGGGATACCCTAGATCAGCCACAATCTGACCTTCGTGTCAAAGGGCGTTAAGGCATTAAAAGCATGCATGTGAACATAGCTTTCAAAACACCAATAATTGTTAGGAAATCTTTCCTTTATGCTCTGTGAAAGTAAAATTGGGCCTATTTAAGGATACAAGAACTTAGTATGTTCTGGGTGTGTGGTTTTTTGTTTTTTGGTTTCTTGGTAGCTATTATCAATATTAGCTCTAGTGAAAAAAGTAAGGTTAAATTATCCTAAATGTTTTGATGATTCCCTTGTATATTCTCCCCAGTGATAGCATAATCTTCCTCCAAATCTTCTTTCCTTCTCTACCTTTCCATGTAAGGCTAGGAAGAAGCCATATATTTCTGGCTTCGTATCATCATCTTCAAACCGTCATCAAGGAAAGCTGATATCGTCACTCATTAAACTGTGTCTTATTCAAAACCCATGCTATTTGCTGATACTACTCTTACCCATACTTTAGGTATAAGCTGCTGAACCCCACGTCACTGCCTTTTTCCTCAGTGAATCAGTGCTTGCTCACTTTTGTATGCTCTGTTCCAGGGTAACCATCAGTTAGGTACCTGGGAGTTGGTGAAATCAGCGCAATGGAACAGATTGCATTCATGCTTCTCAGCCGCATGTTCTGACATAATCAAGTTATGCTAGGTTATGCAAGGGTATTCAGTAGAAACAAACATCTCTTAAAAGAACCCAGGTTTGTTTATTTATTTATTATTATTTTTTTTTTATTCTCACCACACATTTACTACAGAGTGACTGGGTAAGGTGCTAGGTGAGGGCAGCATTGCAATCACTCAGGGACCTGGGCAGATGGAATAGGTCTCTTGAATGTTGACTTTATACCTTCACCTAATCAATCAGCCGATCTGGTCCATTCTCTCTCCAAATTATGTGCCCATCTTCTATTGTTTACTATCACCGTGCCATAGCCTTCTAATTTGGCCTCCATTCCTGCCCCTCTCGGGCATTCTTCAATAAAAGGGAAGATCTTCAACCAGCTATCACTTCCATTCAACAACTCACTGGCCAGAACTAGTTCCAGGGCCTATTTAATATCCAGGGAAAGGTAATCTCGCCCTGTGCCCAGACATTTTATGCACAACATGTAACTACCACAGAGTCTCTCTTCTATTTCCTCTCAATACTGGCCCCCATAGTTCCTCAGACTCCTCGACCTCATTTCAGCTGCCTGGAAATGTGGTCCTATCTTCTCATGACCTGCTAACTGCTACAACACAAAAGAGCTCAAATTCTGGAATTCCCCTCTCTGACCACTACTTCCCATCACCTCCCAAGCCCTGAGCTGAGAATAGATATAAGAGCAAATAAAGCATATGACTTGACCTTGAAGAACTCACAAGACATTGGGAGAATCGGCGAATCAACCCTACTTCTTCAAAGTGCTACATACAAAGAATGTGTTGGGGACACACACCAAGAGCTCTACACATCCTGGGAATAAAGGACAAGGGCGGAAAGTGAGGGCATCTTTCCTGAACAGTGTGGGGTTACGCCAGAGTCTTCAAGTTAGAGTCAGAATTGGCCATTAAACAGTAGAAACTGCACGTGTGAATCCCACCCAGGCAACCATGAGGAGCTCTACCATTAGGAGCATGCTGGGTGCCTAGAGATGAAGACGGAGTGATAGGTTGGTGGTAATTCATAAATGACTTTTTTTTTAATTTTCTTATTAACTATAATTTATTGTCAAATTGGTTTCCATGCAACACCCAGTGCTCATCCCAACAGGAGCCCTCCTCCAGTACCCATCACCCACTTCCCCTCTCCCTCACCCCCCATCAGCCCGCAGTTCTCAGTATTTAAGAGTCTCTTATAGTTTGCCTCCCTCCCTCTCTGTAATTCTTTTTCCTCCTTCCTCTCCCCATGGTCTTCTGTTAAGTTTCCCAAGATCCACCTATGAGTGAAAACATATGGTATTTGTCTTTCTCTGCCTGACTTCTTTCACTTAGCATAATACCCGCCAGTTCCATCCACGGTGCTGCAAACGACCAGATTTCATTCTTTCTCATTGCCAAGTAGTATTCCATTGTATATATAAACCACATCTTCTTTATCCATTCATCAGTTGATGGGCATTTAGGCTCTTTCCATAATTTGGTTATTGTTGAAAGTGCTGCTGTAGACATTGGGGTACATGTGCCCGTATGCATCAGCACTCCTGTATCCCTTGGTATACAATGGTAAGGACTGTGGGTTTTTATCCTAATGGTAATAAATAGGGAAACTTTAAACAGAGTTGTATTTATACTTAATATTTATATTTTTAAATATAATATGTATCATTCAAGTTTGCTTATTGACCAGTATTTCATACTCATTAGAAATACTCCCTTGATTTCTAAACTGACTTTAAAAACAACTCACTAACTTCTAAACTGAAATTACAATCTTTTTTGAAGTTTATTTATTTATTTTGAGAGAGAGAGAGAGATTATGAGTGGGGGAGGAGCACAGAGAGAGGGAAAGAAGGAATCCCAAGCAGACTCCTCACTGTCAGTGCAGAGCCAGTAAGGTAGGGCTTGATCCCATGAACCACATGAGATCATGACCTGAGCCGAAATCAAGAGTCGGACATTTAACCGACTGAGCCACCCAGGCACCCCTAAACTGAACTACAATCTTAAATTAGATGAACAACAGTAAAGCTCTACAAAAATAGAAGAGTAAAAAAAAAAAATGTTTGCTACTAATTCCATCAGTATAACACTCAATGTTATAATACAAATGTGTTGACCTTTTAAAATGTTTTCTTCTTGCATCTATTGTATTTATCAATGTGTTTTTATTTATTCACAAAGTTAAATCATATTTTTATGCCTGATAATTTTAGCATAGATGTATTTCAATACTGTAATTATTAAGACAAACATTAAACAGAAGCAATAAGCTACAGTCCCTATTAAACCTAAATCTTCACGGTTTAGACAAAGGGCAACTTTCCCTAAAACCTGAAGATTTTTTTCCCTAAATCTATAAAAACAGAGAAATTAATTTATTTCCAATTATCTTACAATGCAGGTATAAGGTGTTCAAAATAAAAGGACCATTTATTTTGATGAAACTATAAATGAAAGTGGTCTGAGTTTAAAAATCTAAAGTTTAGAAAATTGGCGTCATTATGAATTCCCAATAGATCATTGTTAATATTAAAATTTTTTTACCACTTTCCATTCCTCTCTGGATATCTTTGGCAATCTAATGGCAATAAAATTTTCTCTAAAATCCATGCAATTTTTAAAAAATCTAGACGTCTTTCCCACAATTATTCATTCTTTCCACTTGGCAGATTCAGACTGAGCTAATGGTTCTGTAAGTAGACATATTGATTAGCCAGAAGTCAATTTCCAAGCTACTCCAGCATTCTAGCTTTCTTAGACAATTTTGTGGGTTTTGTTTTGTTTTGTGTTTTCTTTGTTTCCATTTTGTGGAAGACGTTCCTGTCTTCTTTCACACCTCAAATTGGGCAATCCTGCCCTTTCTATCCTTACACTTTTGAGAGTACATTTTTTTCTTGTCTTCTTTTGTTCATGGTGACTTGAAATAGTGTATGTGCAAGCACTTCTTCTGGGAGGGAGTGAAACAGAAGACAGCAGGGCCTGCCTTACTTGGTTGCAAGTAGGGCTGATTCCAAAATGTATTTCACAAGAGAGGTCTTCAAGAGTACTAGGGAGTAGGCAATATGTTACCGATTTGAACCCCGAGCTTCAGAGACAGCTGTAAACTAGAAAAGGAAAACACAATAGTAACCGAACTCCACCAACTAGAGCCAGTAGGCAGTAGGGAAATTATAGAAATGAAACAGGTACTCTCAGTATGGAACAAGTGGGGGTGGAGGAAGATACGTTCCTAGCTCGAGCACCAGACCGATCTGATCACAAACTTACCACAAACACCGAATTCCAGCCCTGACATTTTCCTATTATTTTAGTGTTTGTGATTCCCAGAATTAAAGACTGGACTTGAGATAGCAAAACTAGGCTGGAAAATATCACAGGCACTTCAGAAAAATTATTGCTTTAACTACCAGTTTTATGAAATGCTGTGACCTCTTAAAATTGGCTTCATTATTACTGCTGCTCTTTTATTTCATTGGCCTATTTATATCAATATGTTATATATTCAAACAAGCCTTGATCTTTATAAATTTCAGTTTTAAGTCTCACTTGGAGCTGGGAGTCAAAACCAGACAGAATATGGTTTTTGGGCTTTTCGTGAAAGCCAAAGCCCATAGCAGGCAAGTGGGGGTGGGGGGTGGAGATAAAGCCTTATTGAATGAATTCTTACCTCCATCAATAAAAAAGAGAAAGAAAATGTCACTTTGGTGCTTTCTTTGTTCTGAGATCCCGTACACTAGAACAAAAAGGCTTGGAGCTTTGGACAATTTCTGAGAGTATCTATCAGGGACTTCCCATCCACTTCTCACCTGCACCTTCCTCAGTCCGTTTCCCTCCTTCACATAAGACACTAAATGGGATACTGTGGTGCAAGACGTCCTCTGTAAGTTGCTCAGTATTTTTCTTTCTCCATTTTGTTATGTTGTTTGGGATTCTTATTTTCCTGCTCCCACAAAGACTCCTACTTCAGTATCAGTCCAAGGCCACTTACAAGGGCCAAAAATTCACGTTTGTGACACTCAGCCTTAGACATCCTTCAAAGAACCTTGTCGCCTGGAATAAGATAATGACTTTATTTCACCTTTAATACTTTCTTAATGCTCACACCTTAGGGTGGCAGAGCACATAAGAGGGTGCAAAACACTTTCACACATCCTTCCGTTTAATCTTCACCACCGCCTGGAAACTAAGCCAGGCAGGCTTCTCATTTTTCACATGAGAAATCGGGGGGATCAAGAGAGAATCTAGGCAACCCAAATCCAACCCTCCCGGCCCAAGGCCTGAATTTTGTATGTCATCCAGTTGCCTTTAGATTACTTCATGTCATTTTCTATTTTAAATGGCGTGATCAGATTTGCATTTCAATGAGATACATGGGAGATATATTTAAGAGAGGCAAGTTTGCAAGTACAGAGGTCAGGTAGCTAGAAGTTTAGGCAAAGCATGATGCAGATCGGAACTAGTTCAGTGGTGACAAGACGGAATGGGAAAATATTTAGGAGATAAACATGGCATGTAAATTGTTACCAGATTGTGAAGCCCCTTTAGCAAAACAAACATTAAGTAGGTTCGAGTTAACTCCGTTGCCAATTTAGTCGTTATCTGATGATTCAAAGGAAACTTTCAACATCACAAAATGCCTTTAAGTTCTCAACACCAAATGTCATGTACTAAATACATACAGAAGTGCAAGCTAATAAAGATATATCTTTATTCATCAGAGATTTGCTAATTAGGAGAATTAAGCACCAAGTTGGGAAGCAACAAATTAGTAGCAGAAAGACTTAGAAAGCCTTCTGTCTTCATTCACATTCACTCTCCTACAGTATTTCACCTCTTTTCCTTTCTTACCACGTCCTGCCAACTGATGGCCTTTCTCTTAAGTAGAGATACGATAGAAGTAATAAAGACACCCAGAGGAGACCTGTTTCATCTTTCCCTTTCCAGTGTCACCGCCTCCATACGTCTGCACCCGCATAATCTGCCATCCCTCCTGGAGTGGAAGACGTGTCCCTACCTCTGAGACCAACCACTACACCTGCGTCTAAACCCATCCCTTCTCAAGGACACTGCTTCCCTGATCGTCCTCTTTCTCTCCGCATACACTTGTTCCTCTCCACTCCCTCATGCTTGTCAGAATACGGTGATGCCTCAACGCCATCCTTCCATAAAAACCCTTTTCCTGACTATACATCCTTATCCAACGAATGCCTCATTCTGTGTCGTCCTCATCAGCAACTCTGTACTCAGCTGTTCCTCACATTTACTGTTTCCACCTCCTAATCTTTTCTGTCTCCTCTCGTGAGGATTTGGTATTCACCGTGCTCTACAGCAACTCATTTAACCCAAGCCAATGTTCAGAATTCACCAATAAAAAAATAAATGTCTCATCGTTCAGGCATTTAATAAGAAAAACATTTAAATTATTTATATGAATTTGTGTAAAATGATTCAAATTCATGATACTGAGGATAAGAAGAGTATTTTTGTTTGTAATTATCACATGATTGATATGATAGAGTTGCCTGAAGTCTGACATAGTAACTCGCTTTCATGAATTCTGGTATGCATGATGTCAAACAAAGTAAGCATTTTTCCTTTCTTATTTTATTTTTTCCATCCTTCCTTCCTTCTCTCATTTCTTCTTTCCTCATTTCATTTCTCTGTCACTTCTTTTTTTTTAATCGACTGAGTACCTTTGGTTCTAGCTCGATAGGACTGAATGAAATCAGTCAGACTTCAGTGATGGCAGTTGAATTGTGCATCAACATAGTAGCATCGTATTCATCTCTTAAATTATTTTTAGTTGTGCAGAAGATAAATTACGTGTGATTTCTAAAGGAACTTTGTCAAGCTCTAGCAAACTAGTTTAATTATGAAAAATTAAATTTTCTGTAATGATCTCTTCTTTTGAGTGTTTAATATAAAATTACATTTGCTCAGTCGTGAACTTAGGTCTTAGACTTTCAAGTGGTTTTTAGAATTTTAGATCATTATGCGTAAGTGTAATTGTAGACTTCCTCTAGTTTTTGGCACTTAAATCACTTAAAAATTAAAAATTGTCCGTGGAACTGTACCTCTTTTAATTAAACTGAAGCAAAGATAATGGATTTCCTCCCTAAAATCTGAAACATCTTATTGCCTGGTGGAGCCAATACATATACACGATGAATCTGGGTTAGTTTTGTAAACAGCACGGCAAAATGCTACTTCTCTTGCTTCAGAATTTCAGTAATATGATGTCATGGTATAATTATTTTTCATATAACAAATATCCTTGCATTATAATATGAATAAAAGGAAAATATTTCTTGTTCTTATTTTTCTTTAAAGTCATATTGGGGTTTCTAGGGAAATGTTGGGAAATGCAACAGAACATGACCAAGGCTTAGAATTATCTGAGCCTCTAAGAACTGTCAGCAGCTGCCATCGTTTAAATTCCACTTACAGGGGAAAGGCATGTGAGAGGTAAAACTGGCATACAAAAGGCAAAATAGACAAGTCATTCCAATTAAAGAGTTCTGATTTAAAAACTTCCCATTGTCGGGGGTGCCTGGGTGGCTCAGTCGGTTAAGCGTCTGACTTTGGCTCAGGTCATGATCTCACGGTCCGTGAGTTCGAGCCCCACGTCGGGCTCTGTGCTGACAGCTCAGAGCCTGGAGCCTGTTTCAGATTCTGTGTCTCCCTCTCTCTCTGACCCTCCCCCATTCATGCTCTGTCTCTCTCTGTCTCAAAAATAAATAAACATTAAAAAAAATTTTTTTAAATAAAAAATAAAATAAAAACTTCCCATTGTTTAAGTGGAATTTTCCTTCATTGGAAGGTAAACTCAAAGGTCAGCTTTTCAGTGATAACGAAATAATAACTTCTGGAAGTAATTCAAAATGAAACATTGCTGTTCATAATTTAGTAATCAAAGTAATTTTAGTAACAACAGTTATATTGAATGTTGTCACTGATTTCAATCTTTTTTCTATGTAAACAAAGCGGAAGAAGTTAAGTCTGCCAAGAATTACTTTGTCAGTCGACCTACCTAGGAAAGACACAACAGCAGCAACATTGAATACCTGATTGATAGCAACCATAAAACGGAAAAAGAAGAAGGCATTCTAGATTTAGCAAACACTCAGATTAAGGCCTACATAAAATGTATGGAATTTTTTTTCAACTGTAGAGTAATGTAAACGAGTTTAGAACCAATACATGTGGGTCACGTTTAAGCTCAGAAGTCTCATTCTTTTTGTGGACACAGTGATGTGCTAGGGATTGCTTGTTTCATTTCAGGCTTGGCGCATGTGGAGGCTTGTATTCATACATGCTTGTACTACGTTTAACGTTTATGCTATGCTTGATTTAAATGGGACACCGTGTGTATGTCAAGGAGATCTACTAGTGAGCTACATGATGAAGGCGATGGGAACCATCTACAGACTGGGATAGGTTCTGCTAGGCTGTGAAAAAATAAAAATGTTAAAAAGAAACACACCTTAACTATTGGAGAATATGTGTTGCTGTAGAAAATAGATAGCAAAAAGTTAGAAGGCAGAATTGCAGAAAATTAAAAGTAGATCTAGGGTTGTGTAGGTAAGTAATGTGACCGAAATCTGAGGTGTGGAAAACAAGTGTGAAAATACATTTCCTTAGCATTAACTGGTAGCATTCATTGATATCTTATTAGTCATCTGTCACTGGGTAAATGTCGCGTTGCAAATGACTTCAAAATCTCAGAGGCTTGGGGCACCTGGGCGGCTCAGTTGGTTAAGCGTCTGACTCTTGATTTCGGCTCAGGTCATGACATCGTGGTTTGTGAGTTTGGGCCCTGTGTGGGGCTCTGTGCTGACAGTGTGGAGCCTACCTGGGATTCTCTCCCTCCCTCTCTCTCTCTCTCTCTCTCTCTGTCCCTCCCCACTCACATGCATGTGCTCCCTCTCTCTTTCTCTCAAAGTAAATTAAAAAAAAAAATCTCACAGGCTTATAACATCAGTGGTATAATTCTTGCTCCATGGCTGCAGCTAACTGTGGCTGTGCTCTGAATATCATCTCATTCTGGGATTGGTTAAAGGAACCACTCCTGGGGCGCCTGGGTGGCTCAGTCGGTTGGGCATCTGACATCGGCTCAGGTCATGATCTCACGGTTCGTGAGTTCGAGCCCCACGTCGGGATCTGTGCTGACAGCTCAGAGCCTAGAGCCTGCTTTGGATTCTGGGTCTCCCTCCCTCTCTGCTCCTCCTCTGCTCACACTCTGTGTCTCCCTCTCTCTCACAAAAATAAATAAACATTAAAAAAAATTTAAAAATAAAGTAACCACTCCTATTCTGGAATATGCCTTTTTTATGCAAAGGGAAAGAGCAGGAAAGTAGAAAGCCACATAATGGCTTTTATATAGCTTCTCATTTCCATCCACATTTCAGTGGCAAAAGCAAGTCACAAGAACAATAGTGGCACCATGGAACTCAATGGAAATGTGGATGTGGAAAGGAATTATACAGTCCTTTTATTGGAAAGTGTAGAAACATAATGGGAAAAATAAAACAATCTACTATAAATGTCATATGTCAATAATGTTTTTCATGGTGAATGTGAGACTATAGATAAGTTTGAAAAGTTAGAGCAAATGTGTCACAAGTCGGTCATTTAACAATGACAGGCGGGAGTCTTCGTTAGTGCAGAAATCTCTGGCCTTTGCCTTTGAAATTAACAAAAACAAGTAGGGCAGCTGTGTAAAGTAAAACTAATTTTAAAAAGGCAGAAGTGTGATACATGACAATAAATATGCAAAATGTAAACTACGGTAATTAAAAATATATTGTCATAAAGTTCTTAAATTGTTCGTGAAGTAATAAAGAGGCATACTGTAATTCTTTTGCTGTTTTTTGGGGGAAGGCAGATCCAATTTTATTAGAAATATACTATTCCTGTAGATCTTTAAGTACTCTTCCCAAATTCTAGTATACTTGATGATACAGAAATCGAGTTTGCTTGTTTTTTTTATTTAACGCACTTTATAATTCTTAAAGCAACCGCCAAAATAATAACATAAAAAGTATAACCAAAAAAATTAGTAGAGATAAGATAAAATGAACAAGATGGAATATTTGATTCACCTAAATGAAAGAAAACAATAAGATAGAAAAGACAACAGAGGAACCCCAAAAGATAGGCCAACTATGAATCAAGTACCAAGTTGATGCAAACATCTCGATTATTGCATTAAAGTAAATTCATGAAATGCCCTGATTAAATGCAGACATATTCGGCCTGGGTAAAAAAGAAAGATCCAACTGTATGTTGTTTTCAAGAAACACCCTTTAAACGTGTAACAGACATGTTGGGTGTAAGTAAATAGAAACAGTAAGCAAACAAAAGCTGCTATGAATATATACATTTCAGAACAAAGTTGATTTCAAGATGAATAGTGTTACCAGAGATTAAAAGGGGGCACTTCATAACAGTAGAAGGGTCACTTATTTAAAAAGACATAAGACTGTTAAATGTTTACACACCCAATATCAAAGCTTCCAAATACAGGACAAAAGAAAATAACACAGCAAAAGAGTGCTAAAAATAATTTTACTGTCACTGATAGAGATTTTAAATACCTTTCTCAGGAAAAGATAGAACAATTAAACAAAAGCTTAGTATAGTTATGGATGCTTCGAATAATATGAACCATCAACTTAAGCTCATTAACGTTTATAGAAAACTACTCCTCAAAAGAAGTTACACCTTCTAAGATGCATATGGAATATTCAAAAAGATAGATCATGTTCTGAGCCATAAAACAAGTTTCAGTAATTTCAAAGAATTTAAATTAAACAGAATATGTTCTTCATCCATGATAGAATTATTAAAGATGAATAAAAATAAGATAGCCTGGAAAAGCCTCAAATAGTTTGAGGTTAAAAACACACTTACTAAAATAATCCATGGACCAGAGTGGAAAAAACCCAAAGGATATTACAATATATATTTTGAACATAAATACATGAAAACACAATATATCCATTCATGGGATGCAGCTAAAACAGTCTTTAGAAGGAAATTTATAGATTTAAATGACTATTTTAGGAAATATGAAAGGTAGAAAATCAAGCTTCCATTTCGAGAAACTAGAAATACAATAGGGGTGTCTGAGTGGCTCAGTCAGTTGAATGTTTGGCTCTTGGTTTCTGCCCAGGTCATGATCTCAGGATTCATGGGATTGAGCCCTGCATTGGGCTCTGCACTGACAGTGTAGAGCTTGCTTGGTATTCTCTCTCTCTCTCTCTCTCTCTCTCTCTCTCCCCCCCCCCGTCTCTCTCAAAATACATAAATATTTTAAAAAAGAAAAGAAAAATAATAAAATAAACCCTGACTATATGGCAGAAAGGAAATAATAAGCATAAGGGCAGAAATCAATAAATAGAAAATGTAAATAGCCTTGTATAGCGAAGTCAAATGATAGTATCGTCATACACAAACTTTCTTAAAATAGAGAAAGTGGGAACACTTTCAATTCATATCATGAGACAGTTTTATTCCTGATACTAAGACCAAACAAGAACAATATAAGGGAAGAAAATCACTGCCAGTATATCCTATGAACACAGATTTTTAAAAGTTGAACAAAATATCGTTAAATGAAATCCAGCATTATATAAAAGGATTAAGCTGGACTTATCCCAACAATGGGAGGTTGGCTTAACATGAAGATCAATCAGCATATTTCACTACATCCACAGGTCAAGAGGAAAAAACCCTGTCCATAGGGGAAAAACAAAGGACCTCAGCCTCTACCTCATGACTTCTGACAGCGTTCACATCTGACAGAAATTGAAACCTAAATATATTCAAGATTCCTGCAACTTGAGAATAAAAAAGAGAAACAAGAATAATTTGTACTTGACACCCAGTTGTCCAAGAGATGTAAAAACTAACATGCGCAAAAAGTCTTTTACCAACTTGATTAATAAATACTCAGTTATTGTTTCCAGCTAGTGACTGAAAACAACCATGTTTTGCAACAAGAAAATGGTACATTTTGATATATTCATTTAACTGAATACCAAGCAATAAAGAGAAATAAACTGCTGATACACATTGCTACCTGAATTAACCTCAAAAACTATGATGCTGAGTGACAAAGGTGAGCACAATAATTAAGTACTGTGTGATTCCCTTGATGTGATTTTCTAGAATAGTTAAAACAGATTTCTGCGGTGACAGAAATCAGATCACTGATCTGCCTTATATAGAGACAGAGTGGAGGTAGGATGATGGCTGGGAAGGGGGCACAAAGGAACCTTCTGGGATGATAGAGTTGTTCCTTGTCTTGATGGGCATCCCCCAAAACTGATTGAAACATACACTTAAGATCTGAGCATTTCAATGAATATAAATGTTAGTGCAATTTTTGACAAAATAAGTGACATTGAATAACTGTTTGAACATTATTATTTCGTGATGTTTTCAGACATGGCATAACACAGGTTAGGCTAGCAAGAGACCCAGGAGACACTACAGTGAATCAGGAAGAGAATATGGCCCAGCAGGCGCATCCAATGTGAAGACCTGTGTTGGGCCAGAACAAGGTGGTGAAAAACGAACTTTGGTAACCTCCAGATGAAACCACCAGGGGCAAGGAGAGTTGAGAGAGAAGTGATTTGATTATCTCTTATAATCCCCCAATTCAGAATCTCCAGGGATGAAAACAGGGCTAACTACAGGGCTCCACAATTGATAAAATATGCTTGTAGGAGCACTGCCTCCTTCACCCCTCACATTTCCCTCAGTCAGTTGCTGAAATCTAAGTTTCTACAGAATAAAGGGAAATAATGGTTTTACCTCACAAAATAAAAGGATTAAAATGCAAATGCATAGTTGAACTAATACTTTAGAATAAATGACTTTTACTCCCATGTAATCAGTGGACGAATGCAAATGATGAAGCACTGACCCTTCTCATTTCTGACAACGTAGAAAGAACGGGAAGAAGAAATAGTCCAATTCGATACACATTTACTGAGCATCTACCGTGTGCTAAATCAGTGGTTTTCAGGCTTTTATGACTGTGACCTTTAGTAAGAAATGAAATTTATATTGCAGCTCTGCGTAGATGTACATACGGATAACTAAAACAGTGTTGTAAAATAAAACCTATACTTGCTAAACGAGATGCACTCAGTGTTTTCTATTCTGGTATATTCTCTCTCATGTTTACAAAAACTCTGGTAAGTGACCCACTACCTTTTCACTACCCGCCAATAAATTATGGATTGTGGGTTGAAAAACACAGTGCTACCCTTGCTACCCAGAATGTGGTCTGTGGACCCAGAGCATCGGCCTGTGGGGGCTTGTAAGAAAAGCATAACCTCGCACCTACTGAATCAGAACCAGCATTTTAATCAAACCTCCGGATGCTCCCTGTGGACTTTAATGCGTCACAAGTCCTGTGCTCAACAACGCAAGGAGAGAATGCTCGGGACAGACAAAGTCTTCTTGCTTAGGGCAGAGATTCTTAGGCAGGGATGGTCCGTTTTTTTAGAATATACGTATCCAGGCATCAAGGCTACAACTCCAGTGTCTACAAGGATATCCTAGGCAGTTATGCCAAAAACTAAAAATAAATGAACAAAATCTACCAGAGCTTCTGAGCCCCACCCTATTTAAGAACCACTGGTCTGCTTGCTTCAATGAAAACCACGTACCAATTTATTACAAAGGTGCAAGCCTATGCTTCAGGTAATATGGAGCGATGTTAACTTTAGTTTTCATTGTGGATGACTTCAAATACAATCGCTTTATTCCCTGAATATTTATTGATGGAGGCATTGCCACTGCTACTTCTGAATTGGCCGCTTCATCCGTGTGGGAGAATTTGCAGACATCTTCATTCTACCAATAACCGTCCGTTTATAGAAATGAAACATGACTTCGAGTGGAAATATTAGTAGTGGTTCTGCTGAGTTAGCACAACTCATCCCCTAGATTACTTCCAGTAGATCCGTAACCTCGGATCTCTACTGCCAAAGAAAACGGAGCTGCCCCTAAGTGGCCGTAACTGCTCATTAAGGACCTTCCCGTTGCGTTCGTATGTTTCCTGAGTGGTGGGAAGTTTTAGTCTGGAAGCTGCTAATCTTGCTAACACTAAAAGGCTCTCTCCCATTAGCAGCTTCTGTGTTGCATTAATAATAAGAAAGTAATAAAGAGGCCGCAGCTGTTCGTTCTCTCCTGAGGAGAGACCACAGCTTCCTTCTTATCCCCATGGTCCACTGTATTAAAGTAATAGAGTGGATGATAACTGCTGTCTATTCTATCAAAGTCTAAAATTCCTTCTTCTTTCTGGGGAGGAATACCTTTTCTCAAGTCTTCCAAATTTAAAACTATAGCCTCCATACTTTTGTAATTGAACTTGTCTCTTTAATTCATAATTCTTTTGAAATGTGAGTGCAAACCATCAAAAACAGAGGGGGAAGAAAAGTTGCTTTGGAAAAACTAAATATTTCTACCTTTCCTGAAAAAAACTATAAAGCAGTGAACTCTTTCAGATATCTTCCTGTCTTTTTTTTTTTTTTTTTTTTTTTTTTTTTGGTAAATCAAATCACTTACGTGCACAGCAGTAAATTAAAGAAAAGCGAGGAATAAAGTCCTCTGCTTTTGTAAATGTTAAAAACTCTCTTGCTATTGGAGAATAAATGAGGAAAATATCATATTAAAACAAAATACGTAGGATTGGATTTGTTAGTTTCCGCGTGCTTCTTAATACATTCTGTCTTTGTTAAAGACAATGTGATCTTATTAGGGTCCATAAAGATTGGAGAAATTTCCATACTTAATTGCTTAGTTTCTTTTTCTATTGAAAATAGTTTACGTTTTGCAGAAGTGAACTTTTATTTATTTTTTTTTAATTTTTTTTAACCTTTGTTTATTTTTGAGACAGAGAGAGACAGAGCATGAACGGGGGAGGGGCAGAGAGAGAGGGAGACACAGAATCGGAAGCAGGCTCCAGGCTCTGAGCCATCAGCCCAGAGCCCGACGGGGGGCTCGAACTCACGGACCGCGAGATCGTGACCTGAGCTGAAGTCGGACGCTTAACCGACTGAGCCACCCAGGCGCCCCAGAAGTGCACTTTTAAAGATCCTCTTGATTTATGGGGCGCCTGGGTGGTTCGGTCAGTTAAACGCCCAACTCTTGGTTTCAGCTCAGGTCATGATCTCACACCTTCGTGGGTTGGAGTCCCACGTCTGGCTCTGTGCTGCCAGTGCAGGGCCTGCTTGGGATTCTCTCTCTCCTCTCTCTGCCTCTGCCCAACTTGCATTGTCTCCATCTCTCTCAAAAATAAAATAAAAACAAAAATGTTTAAAACAGAAAGATCCTCTTGATTTACGTCTGTTTTTTTTTTTAAGTATATGATCTGTCCACAGAATAAAGTAGTTAGGTTATTGCAATTTGTCATCTATAACCAAAACTATTTTTACTTTCAACTGTATATTTTTTTAATTGGATAAATAGTAATCCATCATCTCAGAAGTCTTGCTCAGATTTTCATTCCTTGGAGTCAAAATATTTGAGTCCAACTTACATGACTGTGTCCTGATTTTGAAAAGTTAATTTTGTAATTAAGTTATATATTGCATATTTTATACTTGTAATTTATGGGAGAAAAAAAGACCAATATGAATAATTTTCATCAATGAGAATATGTATTTTTTAAATGAAATATATGTTCATAATCCTCCTGGAGGAAATCACTATGATGGGCTCTGTGCAATATTTATATAAGATTCAAGAAATTACTGTATAAACCAGCTCAAAGCTTTTTTCTACAAACTTATAATCAACATATTTTCCTTATAAGTACTAAACATTTTGCAAAAAAAAAAAAGAGAGAAGACATATCTAATAAGTCAAGACTGCCCTTTTAAATGTTTTTAATTATGTATAAAAGTCTTTGAATGAAAAAGATTTATAATTTAGGAAAGAGAAAATGCAAAGTATTGTTTGTAAAGTAAACACGAGATATTTCCTCTAGGCAAGTAACAATCTAAATCCCTTTTAATTAATAACTCATATGGTCTACTTATTAACCAAGTCTTTTTGACAAATCCACTAAACCTCTTGTTTGTTGTTTCATTTTGTTTGTAAGAACCTCAAGTGTTTATTACATAGCAATGGCTGCATATTATTGCTAGAGTTTCCCCTAAATTTAGGGAAGAAAAGAGGTGAATAAGACATTCTTTGAAGGCCCAAAAAGCAAACTGGTCTTTTGGAAAAGTAGCCTTGATAAAATAGTCTTCCGAGTGTGGGTAGTAAGCATACTTATCGGAATTCTTCTTGTTTCCTTTTTTCTGCCCTCCAGTTCATGAAGGCTCAGGAGAAACCAGTCAAAAGGAGACTTCCACCTGTGATATCTGCCAGTTTGGTGCAGAATGCGATGAAGACGCTGAGGATGTCTGGTAACGCGTTCTTTCTATTCTTTAAACAAATCATGACAATAATTTCTTTTTGTTCCCTCGGCCATTTCCTAAAAGACATTTTCAGCACGTTTTCCAATCCAGTTCCTAAGGGGGAAATTAAGGGCTATAATAACAGCAAGGAATTTCTGAGGCTGAATTAAGAGCTGGACTAGCCAGGCAGCTGTTAAGAACGTTCGTTACTTGATACGATACGCTAAGATGCCTTTTAGACCCCCAGATACTGTCAATGTTAAAAGATGGATAGGAAAATCATACTTATCAGGACGTTTCTTAGGAACCATGGTCAATAAACAATGGATGGTTGCTAATCTGCTTTCTAAGATAGTGGATCTGAGTAATTGCAGAGAATTGAAGGGTTCTGCATATGCGCACCCATAGCCAAATTAAGAAGGCAGTAAAGCAAAGAGTGATTTCTGGGCTTCTCTCTAGGATCAACTTCTCCCTTCATCCAAACAATACTCGACTCCTTCTGGAAACATGTTGAACAAATAATGAACAATATTCATTATTTTGAATGAGTCCCAAAATGTTAGTCCTCTGGGGCATCCACATGTATTAGTCCTGCCTAAATCATCCCCAAAGGGAGCAACCCAAAGTTCAGCGTGAGGTCTTTGTGGTGTGATAGTGGAAAGAGGCAGGGATCCCCCCTCACTTATGCACATACCTTTCAGGAAAACAGCCAAGTGCCCTTTGTTGTCTTCATTGTGCAGACTGTGTTTGTCTAGAGGAGTTAACAATCATTTCGATCAAGGTGGCAAAGAGTAAACCTTAAATGTTCTTATCGCAAAAAAAAGAAATGGTGGTTGTGTCACGTGATGGAGGCGTTAGCTAACAGTATGGTGGTAATCATATTGCAATATATAAGCATATCAAACACGTGCGCATCTTAAATTTATACAATGTTATATGGCAACTATATCTCAGTAGAGCTGGAGGCAAACAACAATACTTTGGATCGAACTTTTGTGGGTGGAGGGAGCCACTCATCCAAAGAACAAGAAGAAAAAACTGAAGGCAAGATAATTTTGGCAAGAGTGAAACAGCCTGCACTTAAAATATTTACAGTTTTTTTGAATGAGGATTAAGTGGTGGATTGCAACAGAGCAAACTGGAGTTCTTAGGGTAAACTGATCAGGTACTTACCGGTAGACACTGTAGCCAGGTGAATTAGCCACCCACTAATAAATGCAGACAGCAGTAGAGTTTTCCATACCTGCCAAACATTTCTCACCAATGGGCAGCTAGCAGCCAGGTGAGAGCTTATGTACTGGTTTGACCACCTTGAGGGAAATAAATGTGTAATTTCTTAAGAGCATTTTGGGCATCTTAACGGCTAATGAATTTATCGTTCCCAAACCTGGCTGATCATCACAATTACTCTGGAAACTTTTTAGACACACTAATTCTTTTGTTCCACCCCAAAACTAATAAATCAGAATTTCAGAGAAGTAGGGCTTAAATTTTTACTTATCTAAAACTCCCCCAAATGACTATGAAACACTGCTTTAAAATAAATGACTGACTCAAAGAATCATTTTGCTCTCTCAATGCTTTTGGACTCTGTATAGTCATAGCCATTATATACACTGAGACACACTGATAGGAAAGACATCCTTTAAACATTACATTTTTAATGTTTCCTGGTGACTGCATCTGTAGTTCAACATCATTTTTAAAGCTGTTAATTATCTTGCTGTCAATTATTTTACTTAAAAAAAATTCACACGGGTTCCTAATTTTTTCTTAGAATTTCCATTCCCCTGGTTTCTCGTCTCTTCAGTGGTCATCTTTAGGTAACATAGTTTCCTTTGCAGATGCAAAGATTTAAGAAACGATATGAATGGCAGCTAAAAGCTACTGGTTACTCACTACGGGTTTGATCCATCTGTATGCTTTTTCTTGTCTCTCATCTTTAACCCTAGGGGTAAATTCCACCATCCTTTCACTTTACAAAGAGGAAACTGAGTTTTGAAGCGTTTAAGTGGCCGTCCACAGTGAAGAGGGGAGGTGAAAGTAACTAGAGGGCGTTAGCCTAACAATTCAGCCAAAGATGCAATTAAAATAATATTTCTTTCCTGCCATGTCTGCAATAATAAAATAGCCAGATTGCAGGCAGCTTAGATGTAGTGACTCAAGACCTGCAGGATTCAAGCTGGTGACAAGGGAGATGCCTGCAGCAGGCAGTGGGACAATGTCCAGGCAAGCAGTGTCACTCCTGGTATTCTAGCAAAAGTTCCAATCTATGGTATGAGGGCAGGTGGAATGAGCAGATACACACAGGGCTGGTGGCATTCGAAAAATTCAACAGGAGGTCATAGGTCCCAGCCATGCAACTGGAGCTAAGAAAAAGAAACCCAGTTATACAAAGGGAACAAGAAGGGCAAAGCAGAACTTCAGTGATCAGGGAATTGGTTATCAATTAGGAAAAGAGAGACAGATCCGGGCAAGACTGGATAGATACCCACTTGCCGGAACTGGTGTAGAAAGCCAAGCCTTGGTTACAAGGGGCTGAGACGAGCGTCTAGATCTCAGAAATAAATTACAAGGTCAGAATGAAATCAGCAGCAAGGCTGACTGGATGCTGAATCAGTTAGCTTTTGGCTAGGACATCTTGTACGCCCCCAGCCTAGAGACAAGATTAGTTCCGAAATGCGGAATAAAGCTGAACCTCCAGATGGGGCTAAGTGGCTATAGCTGTGAAGATTAGAGGGATGCAGGGGGCAGGGAGCCAAGAAGATCATTATACTTCCCAGGCAAGAATGAAAAGTTGTTAGCATTTAAATAAAATGTACTTAAAATGTCCAATGTAAGCAAGAAGGAATGGTGCTGAAAGTGATAAGCGTATTGATTTTCATTTACATAAATACCTTTGTATGTTAACATTTTGTATTTAGTTATGACCATGAAGGGCAGATTGGGAACCGCTGAAGGACGCGACAATAAAGCGATAAATGAAGTTAAATAGGCATGGAAGGAAAGAGGCTATAAAGTACAACAGAAGGCAGTTGGGGAGTGATCTGACTCGTACTGGTCAACTGAAGCAGGGGAGTTTTGATGTGCTGTTGATTTTAGATGAAACCACGGCCAGGTCCTCTCGCAAACATAACGTATTGCATATGCTGTGTGGCAACAAGGAGTACAACTCAGTGTTCAACTTTATTTTTGCCTTTGATACTAACTAAACCCACCGTTTTATACATGCAAATTTCCTCAATCCTGCGTTATGAAGTAATTAACAAGATGCGAATAATTATTACTGTATTTGTGATATGGGAACAAAGATGAGAAATTAATTCCTGGTCTTTCTTTAACCCTGGCCTAAGAAATTAATATTTTATATTTCATCACAGAAACTAAGTCTAGTTATCCAAAAATGCTTAGGTACTTGCCAAATGAGGACATATCTTTGTTAGAATTAAAAAGCCGGTTGGTCAGTTACAATCAATCACAATCACTTGATCTTTTCACAGATGAGTTTTGGAGTTAAACAAGTCACGCTGGGGGCGCCTGCGTGGCTCAGTCTGTTAAGTGTCCAACTTCAGCCCAGCTCATGATCCCCCACTTTGTGGGTTCAAGCCCCGCATCGGGCTCTGTGCTAACAGCTCAGAGCCTAGAACCTGCTTCAGATTCTGTGTCTCTTTCTCTCTCTCTCTCTGCCCCTCCCCTGCTTACACTCTGTCTCTCTGTCTTCCAAAAATAAATAAACGTTAAAAAATTAAAAAAACAAAAACAAGTCATGCTGGACATGGAGAAGATAAATAAACAAACAAATGAATGAATGGTAGAGGGGTAAGGAAAATAGAGGAAGAGAACTAATAATAATTAGAGAATGGCACTGATAAACCATGATACTAAAGACATTACATTTTAATGCCTTTGAGAAAAACAGATGGTTTATAAGCTCATATAAACCCCTCACGTACATTCTGTGATTTCATTTCAAGGTTTTTCTCTTGCCTTTTCCTTCTTCTTATGGACAACATCAAGACTCTAGAAACCCGAAGATTTTCTCAATAGCAGAGAACCACCATTGCTACAGAAGATTCTTCAGTTGCAGTAATTTTCCTATAGTGTAGGAAACAATTAAGCTTCCAAAAGAGAGAATTAAAAGTCCACATGGGAAGCGGTCCACACCACAGATCTACCCACTCTCCTATCGGGACATCCCTTTATTTAGGATGGACTTCAAACAAATGGAACACCTGTGCAAAGGGATGTGTAAATTTGCTTATAGGGAAGGGGTTAAGAGGGGAAGGAAAGAAGGGCTTAAAAGATTGTTTCTCTTAATATCCAGACTGAAAAAAGTCAAAACTAATATGTTTATACATCAAAGAGACTCTCAAATGCCTCCTGCCAAATATAATTTATAAAGAAAAAGAATAGCTTATAAATAAGTCAAACATAAGAAAATTGACTCATTGCAGAGTAATAAAGCCAATCTGATAGCACTGGGAATACCAACTTATAATTTCAACAAATACTTCTGATACTTGGTTCGTTTTAGAAACAGGTTTATATTCCCTTAATTATCTTACCTGATAAATTATTTCTGTAAGTCCAAAGTAGGTCAATGGTAACTCTCTTTGCACTGGGAACTATTCCTAAGAAGTAATTAGCCTAGAACTTTCTGTTGGTCCTGTCAGTCAGAAGTAGTTCAGAGCCCCGGGGTTGATACTTGATTTAATATAAGAAAAAAGCAAGTTGATAGCCGAGTCTGATCATAGGAATGACTGGGTAAGAAATTGGCTGCCTGCCTAACATTTTCAGGGTGTCAGCATAGATCAAGGAAGGGAGCACAGGTGTAAAAGCAGATGTGGCTCGTGACAAATGATATAAAGGGGCAACTTAAATTATGTGTGTTTGCTTCGTGTGTATGCTTTCTAGTTCCTATTTCCATTTTAACTTTGCTTTTGTATCCCACTCTACATGCTACTCAGGCTCCACTGGCAAAATCTTATTGACTAAAATTCTATTAATTCCTCAGTAGTCATTCATTTTGTCTTTGAAAGCATGGATAGTGTGTTCCAGTTTTACTGTATAGCATCCTTGAGTTTGACTGCAATGGGAAGAAAGGGAAAAAGCAAAGTAGTTGCAGTAAAATGATGTCAGAGAAACTGAATGAGCATCTCTGTTTTTCTCATGTCATTGGCGTTCCATAACTGAGACAGGGTGTGGGCTTTGACGTTGCTTTTGTGAGTGTCTCTCACAAAGACAGTTTAGTTTGAAGTCCTTAACGTCTTGCTTCTTTGATCTGAGAAGGCTCCTTGTCACTAGGATGACTGTGTGTTGTTGGCATCATTCCCACCTTTAATGCATTTTGGACTGTGGAGAATCATGAATATTTGAAGCAGGACAATGGCCGTGGATGATCGTTGGCACTAGATTTCACCATACATAGTAGCAAATTAGGCATTAGGTCCTGCTGACTTTAGTGCTTTTGGATTACGAGTTTGAAAGGGAAAATTAAGACACCTCTGAGGAGAATACAGAAAATGATTTCTTTTAAAACTACTACCGGTCAACAAATGAACAAAAAGATTGTGTTACATTTGGAAAGTTTCCAGTTGTTTTCTACGAAGTAAAAAGATCAGTTAGGATTGTATACAGGATATTTCAAGAAGAGGATGCTGATTAGTCACAAAATCTTAGTGATTCAAGAGTTCATTCAGGCTCCTCTCAGGGTGTTTCCCTTTTATTGATTTCCTTTGCTCTCTTGCCTCAGAACTGTAAATGTGCTTACCATAATTAGGACTGACTTCTAATGAATTTACTCGTGGAGAGAATAAAAACACACATAAAAAAAAATAAAAATAGGTCTGCTCTTGAAAAATCCAAGGTTTTTGTTTTATATAAATATGACTTTATGAGAAAACCTTTCCAATCTCAAGATTCGTGGACTTGGGATATTGCCTCCCTCAAATCGTCTCTTCTCCTCCACCATGAAGGCAGTGCGGTCACCTCTGAAAACTGCCATCGTATTTTCCGTTTGTGTAGATGGGTGGAGACTGAAGAGGAAAGACAAATCTCTTTCCTTCAATGCCTCCATTTGCCCAGAAAGTTTTTCCAGAGACTGAAATATGCAGCTCTTGATTTGGGGTAACACACCTATTTCCATTCCCACAATTCCAAGGGGAAATGCAGACATTTTTAGCAAATCCATAGACAAATGTAAAAGTTCGTTTGATTTTATTTCTTTTTTATTATGCATTCCTCCAGTTATCTTAATCAAGAAAAAAATAACTTGTGTTTTTTTAATTCCACACAAAGAAATAAAATTTAGAATGCAATTGGAGTTAAAAGGGACTAGTATTTGTTACATGGTCTATACAACGATCTGTGCCAACAAACACCTGATCTGTGACCCAAACTTCCTTCTGTAGTAGCTGCCAGTAATAAATCTGCAAACTGAATCTAACATTTTGTCACTTTGAGAGATAAATGGATAACAATGCCACTTCAAATGAACAACAGGCAATCTCAGAAAACAAACAACAAATGAACAACTAACCCACCCACCAAAAGTGGAACATTATACTTTGTGAAAAGTGAAACTTAAAAAATAAAATTGAGGGGCGCCTGGGTGGCTCAGTCGGTTGGGCGTCCGACTTTGGCTCAGGTCATGATCTCGCAGTCGTGAGTTCGAGCCCCGTGTTGGGCTCTGTGCTGACAGCTCAGAGCCTGGAGCTTGTTTCAGATTCTGTGTCTCCCTCTCTGTCTGACCTTCCCCCAGTCATGCTCTGTCTCTCTCTGTCTCAAAAATGAATAAACGTTAAAAAAAATTAAAAAAATAAATAAATAAAATTGAAATTTGCAAATAAGCCATGGTCTTTAAAACAATGGCTTACCTCAGGTCTTCTGTGATACTGGGCTCCTTCAAAAGGAATTAGATTTTCACCTAAGTTCCTTTGAAATTTTTCACCTAAGTTCTTTTGAATTTTTCTCAGTAACTATGCCACAACTATGCTATCACATAATGATTGATGAAACTTAATTATGGTGTAACAGGTACAAACATAAATCTGGTGTGGACTACCAGGAAAAATAGGAATAAAGTATTCTAAACTTTCACATATGTTTTATATGCTTTTAATCATTTTTAGCTAGCTTGTGCAATATAAATCATGTAACTTACGTTTTATATAAAAATAATGAAATACTGCACGAAAGCAGAACAAAGGAACAAAATTCCTAAGTACGTGTATTTCTACCACTAATTTAACTGTTTTTGTTTCTTGTGTCTCTTTTTACTTGCTGTTTGAATCTTGTTTTTGGACTCTACCCTGCTAATGGGGTTTGCCTTACTTTTGGTGTTCATTCATCAAGCTCTCATTCTCAGTTTCCTCTAGACTTGTCTGAGTCTCAGTTTCTAGTACACACCGAGTCAAAGATTGCTCCCCGCTAGAATTAGAGAACACCTATTCCATCTTCTCGCGTCCCACTGTAACGCCCCAGTCTCAGACATGAAAGTATGATTCGCATAGTTATCAAAATATGACAGAACTTCCAAAAGTTTGTTTCCCATATGGCAGCCGCCATCATAACGTTTACGCTTATGGAGCTATTTAATCCTCATAATCTCATGAAGTTAGATGCATTAACATTTTTCCATTATTAATTATCACTATTTCCAAAATTATTAATCCAGTATTAATATTTCCAAAATATTATGGAGCTATTTAATCCTTCTCATAATCTCATGAAGTTAGATGCGTTAATATTTTCCATTTTCAAGAAAGGAAACTGAGGCACAGAGTGGCTACACAAATTGCCCAAAGCCAGACAGTAAGCGGAAGAGCTAGGATTTGAACCCCAACAGACTGACTCAAGAGGCCACCACTCACTGTCTTCTCATATATTTAATGGGATAAATTGAGTGGGTGCATGTGTAGTATACATTGTGTATATACACACACATATACTGAATTTCATATCTTTTGTCTTGAAATAGAATATGAAAACAAAGACTTAAGTGAGGAAATCCACCATGAGCAGGTCCACATTGTCTATGATGACCTTGAAGTATTTTCTTTCTCACTATGTACATACATTTCCTTAGAGACTGGATGGCTTTCCTTCGTTTTGTTTTGTTTGTTCTTCATGGAAGCATTGAATTATCTGTGGAGGATGTCATGACTATATATGCCCAATTAGAGGAGGTTATTAGGTATAACGTTGCAAAGAACAGACGTATCTTCACCAAAACCTGATTATTTTGAGCTGTTTCAACTTCAGTTTGCTGCTTTTGAAGTGACAGTAGCAACCTTCTTAATGGACCGGGGAGGGGGGGGACATAATTTATATATTAACTAGGTAGGTTTTAGATCTTTTTATCCAGAAATGAGGCATGTGAGAGATGAGCCATTGAACATTCCTCCTTCCTTTAATGCTGGTGTGCCACTATCAGCCACGTGTCACAGAGTGTGCAAGAACACTGAGGAACCCAGATGAACAAGGGCGCTGTTCAGTAAGCCATTTGCTAAGTAACGTTGTCCTTACTATCTCTGGGAGTAGCCGATGGGCTGTGTGCCCCTTTCCAAGTAGCAAAAGAGAATTGATTACAAATGCGTATTCTGACCATAAGAATAGAAGTTATGGCATGTCAGAGAAAAAGGGGAAAATCGCTACATTCAATGGCAGCTGAATATGGCCCCTATGCCAGTGGGTTTTAATCCCTATGGTAGTGGCAATGCGCTGCTGTGTCTTGCCGTTTGGCACTTCAACATATCATGTCAAGCCTTTAATTTCCCAATCTCGTAGATCTTCTTGAAGGTTACATTAAAATAGGTTTTTTTCTGATTATAAAAGTGGCACATGTTTATCGCAGAGAATTTGAAAAAAATAGAAGCATAAAAACTCTATTAAAATGGCATCTCCATCATCCCTCCATTCCAAGAAAACCACTGCAAAATTTGGAGGAATATACTCCCCCCACATCAGTGTTTATGTATGTGTGCATACACGTGCCTGTATATATTTTTAATGAAAATGAAGTCATTGTTTACACATCCATAGACCCCCTCCCCAAAATTTTTACATAAGGTTAAGGATGAGCTTGGAGATTGTTAGGAATGTTAACTAAACTTATGAAGACCATATTCAGATTTGAACATAATTTCTGTGTTCTATTATATTATATCATTTTCCTTTCAAAATTTGTGAACTTCTCAAGACAAATGGATTTGAGAGCACTGTCCCAACTTTTGAGATCTAAAAAACTTACCAAAACCTAATTCCCTCTGTGTCCACCTTAGACATTTTTCTTGGTTAACTCCAAGAGACTGGATGGTTCGTGAACTGTAAACATTTCGTTGTCTGTTTCCAGAGCATTCATAATAAATAGCTTTCTGAGGTATAAGCATTATTTACAGAGAAACTGTCCTCCCAAAGGTGTTTTAAATTGGGTAGAAACTATTGCTAGTCTTCAGTGGTTTACTTCCAAACAGTAATATATCGTGTGTGTTAGTTCATCTAAACAACAAATCAGCAAGCCATCCTCCACAGCCAACATCAGTCCGTTCCAGACACATCCCCCTACAAGCAGGATGTGTATTTTCTACTAAGTGATTGAACAAATTGTAAAATTACATGCAACACCCCATCGGACAATCAATATTCCTGAAGCTCTAAATGCTTATTGTAGTAAAGACAAAAATAAATGAAGGAAAGGGAGGTCTGATTTTTCTAATCCCCCACCCAGTGCCAAGTAGAATCATTCAGGAGTGGATCCATTCTTCCCCTCACCACTAAGCTATGAATGAAACATAAGAAATCAGGATGATGCACTTGGGACGGATGATCTTCTAAAGATTGTTTACCACAGCTCTTTTTTATTCATTACAGTCTTTTTAAAGTCTTTGACATAGTAGTTTTCTCTATTCTCTGAGCTCATTCTAAAATGAGCTTTCTACAATCAAAATTGTACTATCCAGGGTAATAAAAGTAATGCTAGACTACAAGTAGCCATAGTGACTATAATGAGCAGATATTAAAAGATATACACCACAAGTGGCACAAATGCAAAAAGAATAAGTGAAATAAAATACTGTTTTCACATTAGCAAACATTAGTGATGTATTTCTGTAATAAACATAGATATCGACATGAACGCAGCACTTTAAAACATTCAAATATAACATCAAATTATTAAGTATGGCAAAGAAATGAAAGAATATATTTGATTGAAGTATGCAGTTTAATTTTAATTGAATTTATTTTTGCTGAAAGAAAAAAAAAAAACCAACCAGACATGAGGAAGCACTTACTTTGTGCCCTGCACTCCTCTACGGGCTTTGTATTTATTAATTCATGTAATCCTCATTGACTAAAGGGTGTTATTACTATTGCAGTTTTAAATATGATGAAACTGAAGCACAAAGGTGTTAAATAACATGTCTAAATTTACTTAGCTATTAAGGTTCAAAGTCAAGATTCAAAGTCAGAGTCCACCCTGTGACCTATTTTGTAAACACTGTGCTCCAGAAAATTGGGGACACAATGGAGAACTTGCAAGACTCAGAGGAGTTTTAC
Organism: Felis catus; assembly: GCF_018350175.1. NCBI lineage: Eukaryota > Metazoa > Chordata > Mammalia > Carnivora > Felidae > Felis > Felis catus. The sequence goes on along the minus strand of NC_058375.1, from coordinate 178,758,162 downwards.
AGGTGTAGAGAAGGGGGCGACATTTCCCTGGGAAAACAGAGAGAGGAATGTATGTTTAATTAGCATGGAAGTCAAGTGTACCCTCCATAGAAGTCAAGTGAGCCATCTCATCTAATCCTTTACAAAGTTGCAGTAAGTTAGGTCTTATTTTCCTCCACTTAGAGAAAGAAGGAAACCAAGTGTTGAGAGATCAATAACATGCCAAATATATGTTGCTATATAGGAGCAGTTCTTGAGTTCAACCTCAGATTTTTCTAAGTCCAAGGTGCATGCCCTCCCATTTTAGTGCATAATGCTAAAGAACAGATGTCAGGGTAGAATTAAGGTAGTTATAGAAACTGTCTTTTCAGAAGGAAGAATAGCTTATGAGATTGTGTGTAGTACTGAAGGGCTGGAAAAGTACCCATAGCCAAATGATGGAAGACTCAGTTGTCAAATATATTACTTCCCGCAACACCATTACTGGTGGGAGAGCCTGTATCGTGTAAATGGAGGTCTCGGTCCTTGGAATGCCCACAAGAAGATTTACGTGGGGATCCATGCTCAAATAAAGACAGCCAGAAGGAAAGTAGCAAGCACAAAGCAGTTTATTAAAGCAGAAGTACACTCTCAAGGTGTGAGAGCCAGCGCGTTCCATGAAGCGGAATCAGCCCTTAGGTAGTTTTGACATTGGGTATTTGTTGCGTCTCTCTGAGCTGGGAGGAGCAGTGACTACAGTGGGGTGGTCTCTAATGGAGGCTGCTTCCAATCATTTGGGGAACTCCTCCCACAGGTTGCGAGGGGGAGTTTTTGACCATACAAGGTTTGTACTGGAGTGGTCCTGGCAGCCTTTCTCTTTGGGGGGGTGGGGGGAGGGGGCTGTTCCCACAATGCAAATGCATGATAATGAGGCTGAGGTTACCTGGGAGGGAGGTGAAAGAGGAGAGCACGTGCTTTGCACCTATGGCTCTCGATCTGTCAGCCCCAAGGTCTTGGAAGCCACAAGGTCAGGATGTTGTGTCCCTGGGCTTTAATATGTAGTTTATTTATCACCGTCCTTGCCTCCATCTCATGCCTCCACCATTCCCCTTCAAGGACTAAGGGCTCTGCCTTGGGGCGTTCCTTCCACTGCTCATGTCTAGCTTCTACCTAACAACACTAAATGTAATAACACATAAGTGTCAAATTCTCAGAGATATCTCACACACACACACACACACACACACACACACACACACACACACTTATTTCTTGCTCTTATCACATTTCAAGGCAAGTGTTCCTAATCAGTCTTCACAAGGTCTTTTAGGAACCGTATCTCTTTCCATACCATGGGCCTGTGCTTCCCCAAATCATTGAGATTCTATTCACTCATTTAATAAAAAGCAAAAAAAGAAGAAAAGATCATACATGGGAATTTTTATCGTCAGCCAGTCTCGGAAGTGGCATTTCTCACTTCCACGTATATCCCTCCCGCCAGAACATGTGCTACATAGTAAAAGTAGCATTAAGGAGAAAGAGCCCAGGAGTGAAAGTTTGATAATGGCCCTGAAAGAGAGATACTAGAATCGGGAAAGCTGTACAGGAGCAGTAGATGTTTACTTAGTATGTCTGATGGGTCATCTTCTCTATGAGCCCCAGCGATACAGTATTTGACATAGAACAAGTTCGAGCCTGTAACGAGCTTACATTTTGGGGAAGTTCTCATCTGAGGAGGTGACATAGATGCTAGAGGAGGAGGGGGTTAAGTGATAAAGAAATAAAATAGTAAGCAAGCAAGATACTTTCAGATAATATAAGTTCTGAAAACAGGGTCCTGGGGGAAGGAGACACCACTCAAGACTGGGTATGTAGGGAATGCCTCTCTGAAGATTGCTGTGGATCCAAATAGGAGGCAAGGCAAGAGCCAGCCTCATAAAAATCTGTAGACCTAGAAATCTGAGCAGAGAGAACCTGTAGCCTAAAGGCACAAGAGTGCAGGGGAGCTTGGTGTGCTGAAGGAACTGATTGAAGCTTAGCGTAGCTAAGGTCTTAGATGAAGTTGAAAAAGGGCCTAATCATGAAGTTTCTAGAAGGCCTCAGTGACAAGTGTTGATTTCATTCTGGGTATACTGAGAAGCCTTCAGATGTGTTCATCTGGAAGTGATTTGATTTAGTCATCTGCACTGTCCGTCCTCCTGAGCTTTACTAGACCACTCCAGAACATAGCCATTGCCCCCTTCTCCCTTATCCCATGGCACTTTCTCCCATTTCAATTTTGTCAGTACCTAGTGACCTGGAAGTGTATGTATGTGATTTCCCCAACTGAAATGTAACCTCCTGGAAAGCAGAGACTGGTATATAATTTGTGCCTTCGCCAGTAACAAGCACAGCTCCAAGAAAGCATTTAGGGCCTGAGTAAGTACATGAATGCATGAATGATAAATAAATAAATGAAGGAAAGAACAATAGTTAAAGGGATAAAGAGCAGTATCCTTTTGTATTTGGAGTCTGTAATGTGCTTTTTCACCTTCACTATCATATGACCCAATGAGCACAATGGGTACATGCGGAAGAATGCGTAAATGGCACAATTATAAGAAACAAGAGTTTAGAGCAAGAGTCAAAGAGAAGGTAAAATTTTGAGGATGAGCACCAGGGAAGAATAGTGGGAATAAGGATCAGGAGGTAGAGTCAATTTGGAGCATGAGAGGGAGGTGATGAGAAAAAGGTACTTTCTGATTCAGCTGACAAAAGGCAGAAACACAAGGAATGCCCAGTAGGCAAATAATTAAAGGTTAAGTTGTGTGGTGCAGACAGGAAGAGCTGCAGGAGTTCAGAGAAATCTAATAAAGAAAGTGAATTTGGGGCTGAGCAATGAAAATAGACACTGGGAATAGCAAAAAGTTAGACTGTTGGGTAAAAAGGACCCAAAATAGTTACAGAAAATAATATGATATTGGAAGGAAAGGATAAACTAAGTAATGAAAATAGAAAGACATCAGTATATATTACTGACAGAAGTTAGAAGTAGACCAAATAAGAAAAATATGGAGGAGCTGCTGTCCTCCATTTGTTTAATTAGAATATAAAATTACTGCCCAGGTGGTCACTAAATATTTCTGACTTCCTGCCTCCAAAGTAGGTAGGGAACGCAAATCCTGATGTGTTATTGGACTGTACTTGAGGTTGGGGAAACTCATGTCTAGTTCAGTGCCTTGACCAGTGGCTGAGTATTTGATTGCCGATACAAAATTCTGCCAAGTTCTTTCCTTTTTCTGGAATAGTAACCGGCAACGTTCAAGTAGGTGACTGCTTCCTGGGTCTTTGGGTGAAACGAAACATGAGTAATAAATAGATCTTTGTCATTTTAAGCCACTGAAATGTTGAAGTTGTTTATCACTACAGCATAATATCTTGTCCAAACTGATCAACTTGACACTGGTGAGAAAACATAGATGTGGAGTGAGATTGACTCTTGAAATAGAAAACAATGGAGAAATTAGGGGTCATTAGAGAAGACAGAGACTCAAAGTTGGCAAATGATACCGCCATGGTCTGAATGTTTGTTTCCTCCCTAAATCGTATGTTGAAACCTAACCTCCAAGGTGATGGTAGTAGGACGTAGGGCCTTTGGGAGGTGGCTAGGTCATGAGAGTGGAGACTGCATGATCAGTGTCCATGTAAAAAAGAACCCAGAATGCCAGCTCACCCCTTCTCCTTGTGATGTCAGAGACCGCTATCTGTGAGGAAGTGGGCACCTCCAGACACCTGTGCCATGATCTTGGAGTTCTCCAGAACGGTGAGAAATAAATTAACTGTTTTATAAGACACCCAGTTTATGGCATTTTTGGCATAGCAGCACAAATGGATCAAAATATTGGCCAAGCTTCCAATGTGCTTATCCCCAAAGGCCTTGAAGTGGGGTGGCCCTGAAAACTTAACTGCAGATGTGTCTACCTGCCCATCCATGCTCTACCCAGTGAGAAATGGACTAGTGAAGTCCTCCGGCTGGCTGGCTGTGCCACCTCCCCTGTCTCCTCTTCAGGGCTCACATGAATTAGGTTGACTGGCCTGAGGTTCAGAAAGTTAAGAGGCTGCCTAGGGGTGCCTCCAAATCTCCAGCACCACAATGCCTATGAAAAAGAAGAAAAAAGCATCAGAGATAAACAGAATCAGAAACATAAAGTAGGACAACTTATAAACAGGGGAGAGCAAAATGTTTGATTGGCTTCTGATAAGAAGGATATATTTAGGAAGATAAAACTAAGCTTACAAGAATAAAGCAGAAATTAATTTTCCATGTGAGGCCTACAAATATAGGGACTAGTAAAAAGAAAAGAGAACAAAAAAAATAGGTAAAGTCATTTTTCTTCCTACAATGTACAACATATTAGTGATTTTTTTTTTCCCATGGAGAGATGAGGAGGAAGGTGGAAGGGGAAGGAAATGAATATCTTTTTTAGCTTAATCTTTGACTACTTGTAGTGACTTAAATTTGGTGTATTATACTTAAAACTATATCTGAGAAACTTTATTCATTGGCCATGAATCAAGAGTTCAAATCCTACCGGTCTTATTTTAATAGACAAAAACATGCTTTGGTGGATGGATGGGTGGGTGGATAGATAGACAGGTGATTGTATGGGTAGCTAGCTAGCTAGATAGATAGATAGATGGATATAATGAGGCAACTCAGTATCTGGAGAGACCATAGACTTTGTGTAAAACAGAAGGCAAAAGGCTGAACGAACAGAGGACCTTTGTGCTAAAATTAAGAGCTCAGATGCTAAAGTCAGACCGAGCTTAAATTTTGGTGTTGTCACTTACTTCTGTGTGGCCTTAGGCAAACTCCTTAACCTTCCTGAGTCTCACTGCCTTCATACATGTAAAGAGAATTTGAACACTTATAAGGGTATTAGAAAGATGCATCAGAGCATAATTCATTAACGAGTTTTCTTCAAACTTTTTATTCAAAAACATAGATCTCAAAAATATTTCTGTTTGCCTAATTATATTATAATAAGTTATTGTTCAGACTGTGATTTGGAGAAATATTATTCATTCTCTCATTATTGGTGACCCGTGTGATGGCACCCTAGCATATCAGAAATTTCTAAGTCTCCAAAGCAGCTTTTTAGGTAGGTCTTGAATCTAGCACTTGTCCTACTAAGGTGGGGGATGAGAGAGAGTGAAAACAGTCAAACCAATTATTTGGGATTAAATAAATGAAATTAATGCTTTGAATTATTTTTTATGCTTCAAAACATAGCGTAGGTGTTAAGGAGATTAAGGAGTTTAAACCATGAAAAATCATACCTTCCCAAATTCTGAGGAAAGTTATTTTTTGTTGTTAAAGGAAAAAAAATTTAATTTACAATATAAAATAAATGGCAGTTGTTCACACTACTGTTTATTGATTTTGTATTAAATCCAATGCTAACAGTTTACAAAGCTGAGTATGTTTAATACACAAAAGGATCCTATGAGTGTTTTATGTTCATTTCACCAGTGAGGAAACTGAGGCTTGTAGGGTTACAATAAACCCTATGTCATATATTGTGGCTACTAAGTGGAGTGAAGCAGGATTTAAATGTAAGCTGTCTGGTTCTAGAGCCCAGGATCCTCACTACTACACCAAATGGCCTTTCAAATAATCAGAGTGCGTTCAATCGGCTGGATGGGACCTTGGAGATCATATAATCCTGTCTCTTTGTATTACTGCCTGTAAATGTAAAGCAGAGAGATGTTAAATGATCTGCCCAAGGTTATACACTTCCAGCTTTCCTCAACATAATAACACACTCTCGTTTAAAACTCATCTCTAGGATTTATACAAACTAATGGCAAAGCCGTGACGTTTTTCAATTGAATACTCAATAAAAGAATCATTTTCATCTTGTTTTCCATCTCATGTCCATGAACAAAATGTAAAAACATGTTGCAAAGCCAAGAGGCTTTATCTCCACTAATAGCCTGCTTTTTTTCATGGAAGGGGGAGAACCATCCTTAAGCTGAGTCTGTTTGGGATGAAATAAGCATGTAGTCATTTTCTTTGTGAAGCCCATCTCTGAGGCATTAAGGGAAAGGATGTCATGACTGACCTTCTAAGTCACATAACTTTAACTTGCAACTGACATGTGACTTTAAGAGAAGTGTAATCTTCCCTATAATGCTAGTTGTCACACATTTTCTAAGGTCCTCCAGGTCACTTCACTACAGTTCTGGGTAGAAAACCAATGGGGTCACAAGTGCTCTGCCTCTTTAGACCAATTAATTTTAACTCTAAATGTTAATGTTTTTATTTGATCAATCTTTACCGTTGCCTTATTCAGATTTTAGGAGAGAGGTGTACGAATGTGTCTAGTTATCTGAATGATCTTCTGCTTTCAGTTAGGAATTTTTTTTTCCTGAAAGTTTACAAAGGGGTCACTTCTACTTTTTATAAAACCAGGAAGCAGGAGCAACTCCAGATCATTTTTTTAAAACTGTATACCATGGCTGAACACAATTTAAAACTGCATCCATTAAAGGTGAAATTTCTATTAAAGACCTACACAAGAGCTTATTCTGGTCTCTTACATAAAGGCCCAGCAACCTCACTAGTTTTGTGATGTTAGTTGAGTTACCTAAACCTGTCTAACCTCAGCTTCTCTGTCTTTAAAGTGGGAGAGATATCTGTCCACCCACAGGATTTTTGTAAGGGTTAAGTGCTGAGATGTAGATAAAATGTTTAGGACAATCCTTAGACCTCAGCAAGTATCTGTTATTACCTTTGTGGGTTCAGTATCCATTTATGTTACATTTATCTAGTCCTGAGGCTTCAATTGCCAACCTTAGGCGTATGACAGACAGATATTCTGCAGCTCTGACTCTCATGGTCTGAGCATTCATTTATCTGTTTAACACCTATTGGTTATCTGCTCTGTGTCAGGCATTGGTCTGGGTGCTGGAGTTACAGAAGTGAACAAAACAAATAAAAAGTTTCATTACTAAGCTTACTTTCTATTAGGAAAACATGATAAATAAGTAAAAATATGTGTATTTTACTAGAGATAAGTGCACAGGTTTAAAAAAGAGCATGAAAGTAACATGGCACTTGATAGGACATGTTGGACACGTGTTAAAGAAGTGGGGAGTGAATATTAAAATTTTAGACAGAGTGTTCAGGAAGGCTCTCCTAAGAAGGCAACATTTTAGTAAAAGTATGGAGGATATGAGGAAACAAACTTTATAATCAGATCTAGTCTCTCCCATAGCACAACGAACATTCTTTGAGCACCAACCATGTCCTGTGTATTTTAGGTTCTCTCCTTCACTCCATATGTCCAAATTTAATCCATCACCTTCCCCCCAAACCTGTTACATCTGCAGTGTTTCTGGAACCACTGTTCCAATCACTTAGGTAAGCAACTAACTGTGTCATTGTGGATCCTTCCTTTCCATTCCACCGTCCATACATACAATGCCCATCTGCACAGCTGCCAGGTCCTACAGATTTTACTGCCACAATTCTTCCACCTCTATTATATTCTTGTTTGTTCTTGTTGATGCCAGTATATTTCAGACCCATATGACCCTCACCTGGACTGTGTTAATAGCTACCTACTTGGTACCTCTCAATCTATGGAATCAGTTCAGTCTTCATAGACATCAATGGGCTGTCAGTTCATAGTTTCAAAATCTCCAACAATCCAATGGCTTAACAATATCCAGGCTCTGGGTCAGCTCTCTAAAGTTCCCTTGGCCTTCTCATCATTACGCAGGATGGCTACAGCAAGCTCACGCATCATATTCTTACAGCACAGCATCCAAGGGCAGAAAGGAGCAAGCCTCTGTCTTGAAGAAAACTTACACGTTGCCATCACCACCGGCAATGGTAGACTTCTTTTCAGTGCCACTTTGTGTCGCATATTTGGGCTTATAACAATCATGGAAAAGGGAGAAGGCCAATCAATACACCCCCCCAAAAAAAACATGAGCTTTCAATACCTGAATAGAACCAAGAATTCTTTAACAAGGAAGGAGAGCAAGAGTGGCTTTTGGATTAACAACAAAGAATTTCTGCCAAACCCTCTACTGAATAAAATATTGGGCATGATACTCAAGCCTTCTGAGATCTATCTTCCTGAGACTTTTTTTCCCCTTCTGTAGCATCCATATATTCTCTGAACTCTCCCATCTTCACACCTTAGATCAGTAGTTCCCAGTGTCTGGTCCAGGGACTAAGGTACTATCAGCCTTTTTCATTCTCATCCTCACACAAATGCACAGTGAGCTTTCTCTGGGCTACTTAATAATGTGTTAGTCAACAGGTTCAATTAGAATCCAGCTTTCTTCTATTAAGTGAAACATTAATGGCACAATGTACACATTGCCATTCTTCTCACTGAAGCTATTCTTAGAAAATATAGCATTTTGTTAAAATGTTATTTATGTCAACATGTAATAAGTACATTATTGTTTTTAAATGAATTAATAAATAAAAAATTTTAAATACCTCAGCTTTAGTTTCTATTATGGTAAATATCAATAGGTATAATTTACATAATAAAAGTTCTTTAAGGCCCTCAACATTTTTTAAGACTATAAAGGGGCCTTGTGATCAAAAGATTTAAGAAGTGTTGCCCGAGCCTAGATTACATAGTCTCCTCTACCTGCAATGCCATTTCCTCCATCACTGAAGCCAGAATATTTCTATAACCTAATTTTGGAAGTGACATCCCGTCATCATGGCCTGCCCTTTGCGGGGCCCAACACAAAAGGAAAAGTGATGCCCCTGGCTCAAAAAGCAGAGAAAAGTTCTATTAAAGGTTTTCTTCCTTTCTTTTGTTAGTCTCTCTTTCTTGAGTTGTCATGGTGATTTTTATTTGCTATGTCATTCTGACTAGAAAAAGATTAAAATTTAAAATTATTAGTATGTTTTTTACTGTTAATTTTTGTATTGTACAAAGCCAAGTTTAAGTGCAAATATAAGACCATTTAATTTATATACAGTCATTAAAATGGCACAATCATACTTTGTAGCGTATACATGCATATATATTTCATTCTTACTAGAACAGTGGAAACTGCTGCACAAAACTAACTCACCTGTTTTTATTTTATTTTATTTCTTGATGCTCACACATTCTGGCAACACTCTCCACCTTGGGTTTACTGATAAGGAAGGAAGGACCAAAAAACAAACAAACAAACAAACAAGCAAAACACAACGAACTATGGCTTGTCCTTTCTCTTTCCTTCTAAGTCATAATTTTTAGTACAAGTAGTCAGTTAAGGGAAGTAGCATGAATAAAAATACATATGTGATGGAGTTCCTTGGTCATTTGTGTTTCTTAAGATGCTATTTCCTTCTCCCTGTCTCTGAGCAAGTTATTTGGACAGAAGGGACATCTTATGAGGCTGCCAGTGCCCCACTTACTCAATTGTAGAAGTAGACAGCTTACTTTGCCCTTGCTTTGAGTCTCACCGAACGCCCATAAATCAAGGCTCCACTGGAATTCTGTGCTCATGGGGCATTGCGAACACTTATACGGGAATAGGGTAGCCAAGAAAGGAGGCAGACACACATACCGAATCTCACTCTTCTGCTCATGTGCAAGCTCCATTGTGTCACTGAATTTCACTTATGAAATTCAAAGGTAAAATTTCCAGTCGATGACAATAGAACACTAAACTGAGTACAGGGCCATGTGGATAGGTCATATATCCATGACATCAGCCATGACATCCATTACTGAGAAGAGCTACCGGGACCAGCCCCACCTTCAAGGCAGGGGTGGGAATTACATAAGGACAAGAATACCAGGAGGCTGGGTCATTAAGGGCCATGTGAGATGCTGCCTGCCACATTCCTATCATTCTTCTCTTTTGATTTGCTCCTTTTCCCCTTTTACTCTCTAGTTGGTTATATGCCTGTTGTCTTCAGTACTGTACTCGATGGTAACCTCCTCAAGGACAGGGTTCCTCTCTGATATATATTCCAGCACCCCTTTGTCATATGTAAAATGCAACACTGAGGAAGCGCTGATAACATGCTCAATGGAATGAGTGGTGAATGGGTGAATGAATAAATGATGTGGAAGCTTCATTTATATTCTGGTGAGTGGTCTTTGTGAAAAACAATCAATAAGATAAATTGACCTTAATGTATTCCTCAAATGTTGCAAGATCTCATGACTGACTGCCTTTGTGATTTCAGATTCTTATCTTTCCACAAACTGCATATACTGGTTTCTTTTTTGACCCCCTTATCATTGGACTGTCTTCCCTTCACGCATGGGTTCTTTCTGACCTCTAAAAAGTCTTATTTAGGTTATTGTCATGAATGAATCATTGTACTTGAGAAAAGAGTTAATGATATAAAGGACAGCTGGAGCATAACTGGAGAAACCATTCCATTAGCATTTACATTTTTATTTTGGACATCAAAATGGCAGGGAAACTACGCCCTTTTAATGGTTTGCACATGTGGTCAGGCATTGTGCGAGCAAATAATGCTTCCAAGAACTTGTATTCAATTTTCAGAAAAAGAAAATAAAAATGAGCAGAAGCCTTTGTAGATCTAAGCATTTTCTTCAGTTTTCTTCATTGGTCTATCCCATAAAGCATAAGCTTTCACTTCCAGATCCGTTTCAAGGGTCTTTTGTATGACAGAAGCTAAGTCTTTGTTTCCACAGAGCAGAATACAAAATGCATCAGTGTGCCATTTAGGAAAAACTATTTTGTCCGTCTTGTTTATGCACTCAAGATAATACAGTGTTTTTAAAAAAGGCTGGACCCAGCCTCTGCCTGTTTATTCAGTATAAACAGAAGCATCCCTTTTGACGTTGTAAGGACAGGATGTGTGCTAATTTCACCAAGTAGAAGCCACTGCACTTGGCCATATAAATCCTTGTCTAGAGCAACCTTACTCCCTCACAATATTGTGAAGGTGCACATAAAGTATAATATGATGATGCACATCAAATATTAATGCCCATCGACACACTGTCATCTGTTACAGCAGCAAAGTACCCACACTGACCCGCGATAGGGTTATGCCTTTCTTCACCTTTGTCTTCACACTTCGGCTTTCCCTCCTCCTCCCGTGCCCAAACAAAACAAAGCACACGGTACCCTAACCAACAATTCCAGGCAAATTCTGGCAGCAAAGTGACAGGTATCCTCACAGTGGTCTGTTTCCTTGCAATAGAATACCTAGTGGCAAATATGTGACCAAGAAAGGAATGATATATATTGTTTCAGATTTATGATAATGTGAAATGAGCCAAAGTGAGAGCCAGGCAGGGGCTTGTGTGTGTGTGTGGGGGGGTGGGGATTGCAGGGAAGAGATGGGATGGAAGGCAGAAGGTTACAAACAATGTGTGTTTATTTCTTTACTAGTTTCTTACCAGCATCTTAGCGATAAATGCATTGTATTTTTATCATGTTTCATATAAGAATATATGAATAACCGAGCAACAATTCAAGTCTGCAGTTTAGAAATAAATGTGTTGGTTAAATAGTTCAGTCGAGTATGTATTTTTCTCTTTGTACAAAGCTACAGAAGCATTTGAGCTGCCTCGGTGCGCTGCACTCAGCCAGTGCGCACACACACACACACACACACACACGCACACTGTTTATCACGCCCCCTCAAGCCAGCACCCATCCCGTATCCTGCTTCATTTTAGACTAGTACCACACCTAGAGAGGAAGGAAGCACTGGGAAATCTGTTTATGCATTTCTAAATCTCCCAATTTAAAAAGACATATGCCAGAAATCAAAGTATTGCTTCCAGACAGATTTTCTATTACTGTGGTACATTTTCAGATCTCTTCCTATAGAAAGAGCAGGTACCGAATTTTATACCATGATAACATGCTGAAGCAGAAATTTTGCTTTTCATTACACAGAAAAACATTTCTACCCTTTATAACTTGATGGCTGAGAGTTTCACCAACTTCTTGGATTTGAACTGTGCTGTTTTCTATGTCTTCCTCATCCAGCATGCTTTTTCCCCCCCAACAAAAATCCTATATCACAGTGAAAGGCTTTTTTGTGTGTTGAATTTCTTCCTCAGATAAGACCTTTCCCAGCACCAACTTAACCAGTAACTTTACAACTTGATCGCAGGCCCATCATTATCCCCTGCTCAATAATTCAAAAGCTCAATAGAAAAGCTTTAAATTGAAATTGAGCCACCATTAACAGTCCTAGAAAAGTGGGCATCATTCAAACAAAACAACCATAGACACTCTCAGTCACCAACACAACACACATAACATGAAGTCTGGATTTCTCACTGACTGCCAATGCATTTTCTCCAGATCAGCTATTTAGTGCTGACTGAGTAAACTTCCTAGCACCTCCCTGCGTGGGGATATTAGTCTTTCTCCTTTACATTAGGCAATAGTATACCTCATTCCTTCTCGCTTTGTGCAGGCCTCTCTGTTCCTCATTTCTTTTCTCCCAGTCGGCCAGCCAGCTCTGGCCCCCTGTGGTTACAGGAAATTATCCATGCAATGAGCTTAATTTAGAAAACTGTGCATAAAAAGCTGGCAACATTATTCTTCTCAGAGTCCAATATATGTTTATTTTTCATGCTACAGCCTTTCAGTGGTCACTGACATAGAAATAGATACTGAATTTAAAATGCGTTTGGAGAAACCACTGGGCAACTGGTAAATAAAGCTGAGGATAGACTGTAAATCAAGGGCTTGGAAAAATAAAACTCTGGCATCCATCTCCCTTATCCTTAAGGTAAAAGCAAAAAAACCAAAATCTCCTTACAGGAAACACTGATCCTATACTCAGAGTGTATATTTAAAATTTTTTTTTTCAACGTTTATTTATTTTTGGGACAGAGAGAGACAGAGCATGAACGGGGGAGGGGCAGAGAGAGAGGGAGACACAGAATCGGAAACAGGCTCCAGGCTCTGAGCCATCAGCCCAGAGCCCGACGCGGGGCTCGAACTCACGGACCGCAAGATCATGACCTGGCTGAAGTCGGACGCTTAACCGACTGCGCCACCCAGGCGCCCCCAGAGTGTATATTTTAAAACGTGTGTCTTCCATATTAGAAAATATGTCTGCTGTACACAATTTACAACAGGTAAATTCTAACTTAAATTTTAAAAGTGTATTGCAGAATAACTTCTAGAATTCCATTAATGAACTATCAACGTCTGACACAGCTCTGTGGTGTTTGACACTAACATAAGGAAGCATTCCACTTAATTTGATAAATTTCACAGCTTCTTTTTTATTTTACTCATGAAAAGACAAGAACCCACCGAATTTAAAAAAACAAAACAAAAATAACAATATACTGCAGGGCACTCTTGAATTTTTTACAGACTACAATCTTATGCTATATTTAAATTGAAATAATGTGTTGGCTTATTGCAGCTTGTGTTGACTTAATGCAACATGTAACTAAATGAAGAACAGCAAGTAGCCATTAAATATAATTCCATTTCAGTATTTATGATAAATCAACTATGAAACACCTCATGTATGGAGAATATATTCAAAAATATTTCATGAATGAAGAAATATGGGACTATTGTGCTTTAGCAATAATAAATATGTGCATAAGGGAGATTTGTTGCAAATACACCCTTGAGCTGGTCCTGCTTTGCTCCCAAAGCCCTTCCCTCTACAGTGTTTTTTCAAAGAATTTCAGAAGGAAGACCTATTTAGTGTTAATCTTGCTTTAACATGACTTTTAATCACTTTGAAACATATGATTATCTTTAATCAATGTGAATTGCTAAGCCTTCCTTCAACAAGTATAGTGTGTCCCAAATTCAAGTAATATTGAAGTAAGGAATCAAGTAAGGATAATGGAATGGAAACATCCCTAGAAAGGGGTATTATAGGTGTGGTGAGGAGAAAAATCTCCCAGTTTAATCTTGGGTCTGGCTAACAAACCTAATGAAACTTTTTCCTAGTAATAAAACAACTAAGAATGTAAGAGATAGAAATGATTGATAGATAGATAAATAGATAGATAATTAAACAAAGAAAAAAACTACCCAAACCTGCAGGTATTTCACAAAGTAAAAGGCAAAAAACAAAAACAAAAACAACACAAACAAACAAAACCTGTATTTAAAAATGCAGTAAATACCCACTAATTATTTTCCTGCAGAAACAAAGACTGCCCATCTCTATCACCAGCCTATTTTGAAAAACATAAAATAAAACGAGTCAGAAAATTGGGCAGACTTTTCTATATAGATAATGCTACTTTTGGAGAAAGTCAAAAATGCTTCTGTCCCCCTCCTCTTTCCCATTATCACCCCTCTCTCTCTCAAAGTGCAAGCAGAAACTGTCTAGAATGGCAGGCAGAAAGTTCCTAGAATGTAGTTAGACAAGAAGGAGGACATCCCTGGTGTTGGTGTAGTCCCCCACCCCTTCATACACACAAATGCTATAGTTGGGGGTAGGGGGTATAGAGAGATGCTGGGCATATCCATGATTGTTGATTTTTGTGTATTCAATCTATTCAATGTGTCTTAGAGGAAAAGTGGAAGGCTGGCCATTTTAGAAAAAAGCCAAAGCATTGGCCATTGGACTAGGAAATGTGGTCATTAATTTACCACTCAGATAAAGAAGGGGAAAAGATCATTAAGTTACCACTCAGATAAAGAAGGGAAAAATAGGACAAATCATGATCCACACACCTTATATATTGACAAACTATATTTAGGTAAATCAGGACCTATTCATAAATGAATAAGCAAGCCAAATACCAGCCAAAAAAAATTCCCAACATCATCTCTCTTTTTCATACTCGTAATATTGGGAAATCAAACATAATACTTAACATGCTCATTGGGAGATGCCTATCTCCTAAGATTATTATCTAAATTATCTCTCTCTGTCAAAAATAAATAAACATTAAAAAAATTTAGAAATCTTCCCTTTCTAAACAACAACAAAAGGACTATAGAGCGTACATCAATTTGGTACCGTCCTTGTTTGTAACGTGAACTTTTGTTTGTATAGTATGAAGGCTTAGCTCTTTCCTTGGGTGTCACTTGCGAGCTATGTTGAAGCTCTTTTTCTCCAAGATTCAGATGGTTCAGACTGTCCACTGATGATAAATGAGAAATCCAGTCTCATTTTCTACAGTGTAAGTTCACCTAACAAAAATATTCCTGAAATGGTGGTATCCTCCTGGCAAACTATTCTAGCTATTAAGTCTGGAATTCCCATGCCTTATACTGTTGCTTCCACTGGGGCTGACCCCTGCCCACTTGCGGCAGGCTCTCAGAGGCCCTCGTGTCATCCTCTTTGCAGACCAGACTTTGAAAAACACTACTGGGAAAGCAGATTAATAGCATATTTGCTCACTGATCAACACACGGTAGGAAGTGCTGAGTTTGCTTTAAAAAATGATAGTTCTCTGGGTGCCAAAAGTGTTTCTTCTCTTTTATCTTTCAACCTTTCCTATAAATTTTCATTTTCCTTTCTTTTCAAATTTTATTCTGTTTCCTTTGTTAATTTCTACACTCCTTTAAAGGGGTGGAGAACTCTAGAACTTTTAATAATCAAAATTCCTTTTTCTTTCTTTGACATCCTGCTTCAGCCTATTTCTTCTAAGAATCCTGTGATCAGCCAGCCGTCCTAGGCAAGTGAGTGGTAACATAAAAGGAAGTTCACTAAGCAACTGTTCCAATTCCAGAATGGTATTAGTGCAATAATTATAATGAAAGACAACACCTGTATTTGGAGAGATACAGTGTCTAAGATGTGAATAAGGAATATGTACTCTTAAATTTTTCACCTTAATGCCTTTCCAACTATTCAAAATGCTTGTAAAGTAAGAAGACAAATGCTTCTAAGTACTATTTAATAGATACAGTTGGGTGTTACACATCGGAGAGGTTACTTTAAAATGGAACAAAAGTTAAAAAGTAAAACAAGACATTTACTTTGCCCTTAAAGTGTTCACACACAATTTAATATGCTGTTGAGAGCACAGGGATGGTTGCAAGTCAAATGAAGGTTATGTTATAATTGATACTCTGAATTGTTAAGGGGAAGCAAAGGTGAAATGGAATGCTTTTTATTATTATTTTTGTTGAAATCTTATTAAAAACTTTTAATGGAATGCAAACCAGAGACCATCTTCAAGGTCTTGAGTTAGATTAGATATGCAGCCAGTAATAGTGTCACTTAACATAAATCTTTTTGAAAATAACTTCCCCAACACAGACATGAGTTAATGTGTTTTCTAACTTGTTTGTATTTTCGTTGCTACTTCAGAGAAGATGTTCAGCTCAAACAATATGAAGTACTGTCATCATACTTAAGCATGATTCTTTTTTTCTTATTATGAAATGTATTGTCAAATTGGTTTCCATACAACACCCAGTGCTCATCCCAACAGGTGCCCTCCTCAGTACCCATCACCCACCCACCCTCCCTCCCACCCCCCTCCCCATCAACCCTCAGTTTATTCTCAGTTTTGAAGAGTCTCTTATGGTTTGGCTCCCTCCCTCCCTAACTTTTTTTTTTCCCTTCCCCTCCCCCATGGTCTTCTGGTAAGTTCCTCAGGATCCACATAAGAGTGAAAACATATGGTATCTGTCTTTCTCTGTATGACTTGTTTCACTTAGCCTGATTCTTAAATATAGCTGGACACCTCTGGATTATAATTTATACTCAAAAAGTAAAAAAAAAAACTCATAAATAAATTTAGCTTTTTAATTCAGTGGTTCTAGGTTCTCAGTTGTGCTTAAGCACTTGAGCACCTGACCATTATGACATTCTCTGCAGATTTCCATGAAATAATGGTATTTTAATTGATTGAGAGAACCAGGAAGAAAGTCACCTGCAGAAACATGACTGTTTTCATATGAATGCAAATCTCTACACATAAAGAATAATGATTCATGACATATATTTGAGAATTAATACATAAAAGATGTGTTTCTTTTCTTCCATACCCTTGGTTCGTTCGTTTCCTCATCATATAGCTGCACATGCCAATTACAGATTAAAGAACCAATGAAACTGAAAAAAAAAAAAAAACGTGGGTGAGAAAAGCTTACAAATCAGAAAAAAAAATGCTGTTTCTCTGAGAGAATTGGAAAAAAAAACTGTTATTATTTTATTTTAGCGGCAGAACATCTTGAATCTTGGTTGAGCTCCCAACAGAATCGTTTCCTAGAAGCATAGTATGAAACCTACTATTTTAGTGTGTATCTGCTTAGACACATTTCCAAAACGGAAAACTTTCTCTATATGAGCAAACAAAAATAGTATTATGGTAGTTTCTTCATATTATGAAACCTGAAAGCCTTTAAAATAATTCTCATCGTGCAAAACCAATTCTCCATGTAATGCTCTGATCATTTTGATATAGTTTATACATGTATTATTCTAATTATTTGACTAACCTTTTCTGTCCTCTTGAATTGCCATCTAGCAACTTCTAAATGCCTTTTATTCTCAGTAAAGAGAAATGTGCAAACTTTAATATAGATAAACCATCAGGAAAAATCAATATAAAATACAAGGACCCTAAAGATAAAAAACAGACAATATTTATAAATGCAATATCTTGTGCATGTTATAATCATCATTTCAGAGGAAGGAAGCAATTCTGAAAACAAATTTTCAAAGCTATTTTTATACTAACATTATTTTTTTTCTAAATGTGCACCCATTATGGTAGAGTTATCTTTTCCTTCCTTCAGCTCAGAATTGTCAGTTAATTTCCTGGTATGCAGTGTGCATTTATTTTTTGTTATTTAAGTTGTTTAGCCAAAGTTAGATCAGAGTGCCCATTATTTAAACATTTGAGGGCACTGTGAGCTGAAAAGACAAATTCTACATAGCATATCTAGATGAAGATATTCCTAATACTTCTCAATGATTCTGTGTTCAATAATCTATTAACACCTTTTATGTTTAAGAGTTCCAATAATAGGGGAGCCTGGGTGCCTCAGTCGGTCAAGCATCCGACTTCTGCTCAGGCCATGATCTCCCAGTTTGTGAGTTCAAGCCCCACGTCGTGCTCTGTGCTGACAGCTTGAAGTCTGGAGCCTGTTTCGAATTCTGTGTGTGTCTCTCTCTCTGCCCCTCCCCCACTTGTGCTCTGTCTCTCTCTATCAAAAATAAATAAATGTAAAAAAATAAAATAAAGAGTTGCAATAGTAAGAGTAAAAACTATATATGGTGTCATTTACTTTGATGACTCTCTTTTATTGAAGTCAGGGGCACCTGGGTGGCTCAGTCAGTTAAGCATCCGACTTCGGCTCAGGTCACGATCTCATAGTTGGTGGGTTCGAGCCCCTCATCGGGCTCTGTGCTGACAGCTTAGAGCCTGGAGCCTGTTTCGGATTCTGTGTCTTCCTCTCTCTCTGCACCTCCCCTGCTCACACTCTGTCTCTCTCTCTCTCTCTCAAAAATAAATAAACATTAAAAGGGGACTTGATTGGCTTTGTCCAAGTGAACTGGCATCCTGTAGTTGACAGTATCAGATGGGGACTGGCTGGGAATGACATTAGATCTTCTTGTTCCTTTTTCCCTCTCTTGCCCTTACCCACTCAAGTCCCGTCATGATTTCTCTGTGAAACTGACCCACTTAGTAGTATAGTCCTTCCATGAAATTTGACAAATTATGTTTTTGGTTTATTTGCAGTATTTTTTCAAGGTAGCAAAATTAACTTTGCTGCATTTATGAAGTAGCCAGGATATGCTAAAATCCTAATCTTAATTCACTATACTTATGGAATCAAATTCCTTCTAACCACAACAACATTATTACATAATATTGTTACTCTATTACACACCATAACACAATATCTGTTGTAATTCTTAGTATTTATTTTAAGGCAAAATATTCTTGGAAATAACTCTCCTGGAAGGAAAAATTCTGCTGAAATTGTTATGCTATTATTTACTTTGTTTATTTATAACAAAGTTTATTGGTATAAGTTTAAAAAGTAAATAGATATCTAGAAGTTTGACATTTTACTACTTGTCACTATTTGGATGGTTACTAATACTATCCCAAAATATTATGTTGAATGAGGTTTTTTATGTAAGTGATTACTGCCAATTATTTGATTTCTTTTTTTTTTTGATTTTTTAATGTTTATTTTTGAGATGGAGACAGAGTGCAAGTGGGGGAGGGGCAGAGAGAGAAGGAGACACAGAATCTGAAACAGGCTCCAGGCTCTGCGAGATCACGACCTGAGCCAAAGTCGGTCGCCTAACCAACTGAGCCCCGTGGGGGCCCCATTTAAAAAAAATTTTAAATGTTTATTTACTTCTTTTTTAATTTTTTAATGTTTATTTATTATTGAGACGCAGAGAGACACAGAGCATGAGCAGGGGAGGGGTAGAGAGAGGGGGGAGACACAGAATCAAAAGCAGGCTCCAGGCTCTGAGCTGTCAGCACAGAGCCCGATGCGGGGCTCGAACCCACCAACTGTGAGATCATGACCTGAGCCGAAGTTGGACGCTTAACTGACTGAACCACCCAGGTGTCCCAATCAAATCCCCTTTTAAATAATGGTTGAATAAAATAAAATGAGAGAAAGACAAATACACTAGATTAAATGCCCAGAGTGTGAATAAGGGAAAAATGTTTGCAACACTGAGAAGTAATGAGGATCAGGAAGTGGTTATTTTTGGTATCTGAATGTGTAAGGGTTAAAAAAAAAAACTGTAATAAGGATAAGCTAAAGGCTTAGAAGCAAAAGGAAAATATTGACCCACTTTCATTTTTTTTCTGAGTAAAAACTCTAAAATATTTATGTAGAATTTTTTTCTGGCTATCTTTAATGACTTTACCAATCAGAAAGAATATCTATTTATTGACAGAGTAGTGATCCGAGGCTCAGAGGAACTAAAATTGCCCCTAATAGGGTTTGCATTTCTTCAGACTTCGAAGGTACTTCTCATCCTCATAGAATCAAATAGTGAATTCCCCCAAACCCACGGCCCCCTGAGTCCCTTGCTCTCACTCTGCCAGCAAGCAGAGGTTTCGTCAACTCATGCCATCTTAGGTGGTAGTGGGGACAGTGAGGAGTAGATCTGGGGAGAGGTAAGAGAGGGAGGAAGCACCAACTCTGCCTCTTGGCTCTGGCTCGCCCATGCGGCTGATGTCGGTGGGAAAACGGAAGAAGTAAATTTCTGTTAAAAGAACAAGAGTTTACCTTTTAGTATTAGTTTATGGTGCCTGTGAGACACCCAAGTAGGAATGTCAAGTAGGCAGCTGGATGCCAGGGGTGGATTCTAGCCGATTCTGGGCTGGAAAAGTAAATTTGAACCTGTAGACTGTGAATAGAAGAGATTTCCTAGAGAAAGATTATAAAAAGAGAAGAAAGGGGAAACTAGGACTGAGCTTTGGAGAACATCAACCTGTAGAGTGTGAGGGAGAAAAAAAGAAGTTAAACAGGCTGAGAAGAGGGAGCCAGAGAAGTATAAGAAAACCAGGAAAGAGTACTAACATAGAAAGTGAGAAGAGGAAAAGAAGGGTCAGTTGCTAACAGGGGTAATCCAATCATTCGGGCCTCATCATTCCTCCTCTTCCAGTCTCTGCCTCTCCAACCCATTCCCTGCTTCCAGTCTCTGCCTCTCCAACCCATTCCCATTACCCTCGTCACTCTTCTGCTTCCATTCTTCAAAGATCTGGGAACTTCCCAGTAAAGTTTGAAGTCCCTCACCTGTCGTAGATCTACCCGTGATCTGGTCCCGCCTACCTCTTCAGCTTCAGTCTACTCCTTCCTTGGCACACAAGACCGTCAGGTCTACCAAACCACCTTACAGCTCCTTGAGCAGAAGTTTCGTGCCTCTGTACTTGGGGGCAATCTCTTCCCTCCAGCTTGCACGTTCATCTCCACTTCTGTGCCCAACCGAATGCCACTCAACTTCTGTTCCTCCTCAAAGAAGCCTCGATCCTCTTCCACATCTAGACTGAGTTAACCTCTCAGTCTTGCCTGAGAAGCACTCTCTAAATTTTTGTCCCTTGCTTTTAACTGTAGGTGCTTACTTGTTTGCCTTTGTATCCTCCCCCCCCCCAAAAAAAACCCCTGAAATTTCAAAATGAAAACAAAACAAAACAAAAACCAGTGCTGCTACCAGTTAAATGTTCAGCACAAATCTGTCGAGTAAATAACTGCACGAATGAGTACAGCAAGATTCTGCCTTTTGTAATTTTCCTTCTACAGCTTTCTGCCGTACTGCCTTATTATTACCCAGTGAAGATGTCATGTTTGGTAGTGTTAAAGAAAATGTAACCTAGTTTTCTTTTCCTTCCTCCAGTTAAGGAAAACACCTTTTGGGTTCTGCATCTCATTCACTGGCTGAAATAGAGAAATGTCCAATTTCACTGAACCTGTAATGACCACCTCCTAAAAGAGCATGTGTGAAAGTGTGAAAGGCCAGGAGGTGAACTCATAGGGTCCTAGGTACATCTCGTCAATTGAGAGCAGGGTCTCAGACCGGGAGTATTAGCGTTTCACAGTTTATGTTTTAGCTGATGAGGCATGGGATTAAAATTATATTAGTTATTTGATTGAGTGCTTTATGCAGATAGTTGTCAAAGAGTTTTGGGTTACTGTGGTCGAACAGCGGTGTAAAAGATTGAAAGAGTAAATGGCCCTTGACTAATCTAATCTAATTATGAATTGTTAATAAACAAAGGTAGATGTATATTCACTAATTAGTTTATGTTGAATGAAAATGAGAATCATCCTATTTAGTTCTCTGTAACCTAATACCTCTTTGCATATTTCCAATAATTTTTTAACAGAATTAAGGTAATCATACCTCTCAATTCATGGGATTCTATCATCTTTGGTCCATATGCAAATTCTTTTTTATGATGTGGCCACCACTCCAAAAATTGGTACCATCATCATTGTCCATTGAAAGCAGTCTTTTAGAATTTAGTAAGTATTTAGTAGAATTTATTAAGTATTCTCCTTTGTGACTCAAGGCATGGTATATTGACTCATCTCTGTATAGACCTTATATTTAGCCAACATTCATTGTAAATGTCTCATCCTGTGAAACTTTTCATTATCAATGACTGCAAGCGTACAATGCAGTTAGGTTAGGCTGACACAGTGATTGCCTGAACTATGACACCGTGCTATGATCTAGTGAGACAACACCAACATTTTGTGACACCGGCATTATGCTCAAGTAAAAGAGGACGGACCCTAGTCTCTCAAGCTACCTGACAGCTCTCGTACAACTTTCCTGAAAATGATACCAAGAAAAATGCTGTGTACCGTTCATCGAAAGGAGCTGTCTCCTAAATGTCACACTTATTATTCATATGTTTTGTTCTGCTTATTAAACGATCACCATTGTTTCCTGCATATAGATTATTCTTTTAAAAACCTAATAAATATTTTACTTAGTATAGGTTGTTTAAAGAAGGTTCCTATAAAGTGTATTTAATAGGACCTGTGTTTCCTACTATTTCGAAACATCACCAAAAAGATGATCATTCTTTAGTCTTTAAAGAAATAGACTATAAATTGTACAGTTTTGCCTCGGTTTCAGCCTTTAATCATAGTGTTTCCAAAGGGCACATATGTTGCAGAATACGTAGCCAAATGGACCACATTCAGAATTAACATCTAAAACTCTGGGGGCGCCTGGGTGGCTCAGTCGGTTGAGCGTCCGACTTCAGCTCAGGTCACGATCTCGCGGTCTGTGGGTTTGAGCCCTGCGTCGGGCTCTGGGCTGATGGCTCAGAGCCTGGAGCCTGTTTCCGATTCTGTGTCTCCCTCTCTCTCTGCCCCTCCCCTGTTCATGCTCTGTCTCTCTCTGTCTCAAGAATAAATAAAAACATTAAGAAAAAAAAATTAAAAAAAAAAAAACACCTAAAACTCTGTAACCCATTTTAGTCCTTACCAGCGTGGCAAAAAAAAAAAAAAAAAAAAAAAAAATTGATGATAGCCTCTAGAATGCCATTCAA
Source organism: Felis catus (assembly GCF_018350175.1). Lineage (NCBI taxonomy): Eukaryota > Metazoa > Chordata > Mammalia > Carnivora > Felidae > Felis > Felis catus. Next base: position 178,735,258 of record NC_058375.1, on the reverse strand, counting down.
ACATTTTAATGTCCGTCAACAAAAAAATTCCAATGACAAGTCACAGTTATAATTTTTAGATTTAACTTTTGTAAATCATTTCTGTAGATAAAACTTTATATAGCAACATATAGTCCAGTCCCTAATACTCACTAAAGACCGCCCTGACAACATACTGTCTGCTGAGGCACAGCATATGTATCAGGAAAGTAGAACATCGCTGTTGCCTAAGAAATCTTGCAAAGCAAAGGGAGTATTGTTTGCTTTGCGTTTGCTTGCTTATTACCCACATTTGCTGCAGAGTGTGCCCTCTGATTAGCAGTCTCCAGAAGCCATGGTCAAAATAATGTCACAATGTCTGTGAAAAGGCAAAGTCTTTCGCTCCAAAATATTTATGCAGTATGGAACACGCTTCCTGATTCCAATTTGTGATTTAGTAATAGCTGCATATAATACCGGCAATACATTGATATGCATTTTTCTCCTTGTTCCATCTAAATTTTTGAACCTACGGAAAGCACTTTCAACCAGTACAAACCTAAGTTTACTTAATTTTCAGTAGTTGCTGCTGAAGTCTTTGAAATGAAATAGATCTGTTGATAGGAGTATAATTGGAATTCAGATCAGAATGATCAAATTACTTACATTAGACAAATAAATTGAATCGCCTAAAGATGAAGAAACTGCTTGATTGGCAAAGGCTTATAGCAGACAGTAGCCTTTAATCATCCTCTCCTGCTGCAGTAAACACTGACTCATACTTTAAAGGATAGGTGATGTTAAGGATAGTAATAACAAAGGTTGGCACAAACTAAATTATCATTAAAAGGAAAAAGGTTGATTTGAGTTTTTGGTCAGACTAAGAAGATTCTGACAGATGGGGAGTCCAAACCGTTTTAAATACTGAATAGAAAAGGTTGAAGTTATATAATAAGGATTGCCAAAAATGTACATAGATAATGAAAAGGCTAATTGTATGCACTGCATGAAGCCTAAGGCTGTCAAACTGTGTGGACTTTTACCCCCACTGATTACTGAAGACTTACCCTTGGGACATGAAATCCATCAACATGTTTAAAATAACTTAATCCACCTAAGAGGGACGTTTGTCCTTTTTTTTTATATAATTAAATACCAATGTCTAATAACTTATACATGGTGGCACTCCATTTATTTAGCAAATATTTATTGCACACCCACTATGAGCTAAATCTTTAACAAATATTGATGTTTATTGTATATAAGAATGATGAATACTGTTCTTGATGATTCAAGCAAAATAATATGCATCGACCTAATTAACCATAGACTTCAAATCAAAACTTTGCCCAGATCACTAAAATATATTTTATTTTAAAGTCAGAAGTATATTTATTTATTCGTTTATTCAACAAATATTTATTGAGTGCCTATTATGTGCCAGATATTGTTCGAGGCCTAAAGAAAACAGCAGTTTTCTGCTGCTGAAGTCTGCAGCAGAAAACAAGGCAAAGTCACTTTTTACACAAAGCACACACTGAAATGAAGAAAACAGTTTTCCCTTTTTTTTTTTAATGTTTATTTATTTTTGACAGAGAGAGAGAGAGAGAGAGAGAGAGAGAGAGAGAGAGAGAGAGCATGAGCGGGGGAGGGGCAGAGAGAGGGAGACACAGAATCGGAAGCAGGCTCCAGGCTCCTAGCTGTGAGCACAGAGCCCGACGCGGGGCTTGAACTCAGAAACTGCGAGATCCTGACCCGAACTGAAGTCGGACACTCAACCCACTGAGCCACACAGCGCCCCCCGCCCGCCCTTTTATTTTTTTTTTTTACTTTATTTTTTTTTTAAAGAAAACAGACAATTTTAAAAATCATATATGCAATAATGTTAGGAGTCAGAGATGGAAGTGTTCTGACTTTGATAGGGTAGTCAGGGAAGGCTTCTCGGAAAAGGTCAGATTTGAGCCATGCAAATATCTGATGTAGGAACGTGCCAGGCAGAGGGGACAGAAAATGAAATATCCTGGTGACAGAAGCATATATGGTGTGTCCAGAAAGCAGTAACACTCAAGTGTGGTTGGAGCATGAAAAGGGTGGAGAAATGAAATTGGAGAGCTAGTCAAGGGCCAGATTATGCAGGGCCTCATCAACCATGGTAAGAACCATAGATTTTATTCTAAGGTTGATGGGATGGCTTTGCTGGGTTTTAAGCAAGGAAATGATTTGATCTCATTTACATTTTAAAAGCGTCACCTGGGCTGTGCCTTGAACTGACTCAACAGAGGCAGAGAGACAGCAATTCAGAGGCCTTTTCATTTCCCTGATGACTTATAGCTTACAGTATGTGTATACATACCTTTAGCTGTTTTTTGATTCTGAACATTTTACTGTCTCAATTCTGGATTAGCCTCTGATTTTTTATCTATGTTCAGAAAGGAGAATTTTTAATTTGTATACACTTTTACTAATTTCTCTGTACTTTGGTATTCCAATTTATATACTGGCAATTTTCCCAGCACAATATTTTGAATCTCTTGTGATCCAAGTTACTCTCTGATCTATGCGAGTATGAATATAAAGCTAACATCATCCCCATCTCTTTCTAGATGTTTTATGCATTTTTTTTAAGAGTGTGCTAGTGGGGAAGACGCAGAGGCAGAGAGAGAGAGAGAGAGAGAGAGAGACTTAAGAGACTTAAGCACACTCCACTCTCAGCATGGAGCCATATACGGGGCTCGATCTCACAAGCATGAGATCATGACCTGAGCTGAAATCAAGAGTCGGATGCTTAACCAACTGAGCCACCCACATGCCCCTAGATGTTTTATGTATTTTTAATTATATTACCTTGATTAGAACTTCACATTTAAAAAGTACTTTTTTCACTTTAGAAAAATCTCAAACTAGAGAACAGAGCAGGTCATTTATTTAGGGCTAACATTAAGCTTAAACTCCAGCTCATGTCAAAGGAGCCACTGACCGATACAACATCCGGATGAGTAGCGAGAGCATCCTGTATGCATTGTTGGCATTGGTCCTATTCGTGCCTTGATACTTATCTGATAATGATCTCAGCAAGCCCCAACTCTGACTGCCTGACAACTGTCAAATCTCGGTAGATTATTTGTAAGTGAAAAAAGTATAGAATACATGCTATTCAACAGTACAAACAAAAGTTATTGCTCAATGATTTTAAATTAGAATCAACTATAGGCTGATTTACTTAAGTAGAATTTATCTATGTTTTATCCTATGTCCACTTACGGTGTGGCACTTAGAGGTACTTAGTTTGAAAAATATAAAAGATAATATGTGGTAAAAAAGAAGTATTGTTTTGAATTGAAAAAGTTTATAATATAGTTTGCTTGAGATAGAAGATTGACAATTCGTGAAATGAATATATAGCATGGGTAAAAATAAATCAAATCCCTTATAGTACAACAAAGTTAAAATAATGAATCAATTTCCTGGTTTCAGGTAATAACTCTAGCATTTGTATAGTCAATAGATTATTGGTTTCATTAAAAGGATTTCTCCTCTTATAAGTAATTCAAAACACTGTCTTAAAAAAACATGTTGTGTTCCTGCAGTGGCCATTTGCTATTACTAAAAGAAGGTCCACATTTGATTATTCAGCTTAAAAAGCCTTCTGAGATGAAACCAAGAACAGGACCATTTTGCACAGCCACACTTAAGAATAGGAATGCAGACATTTTAATTGGAATAAAAAGAATAGCACTATTAGCAAATAACTCTAGCATGAAAAAAATGAATGAAAGCAAAAGAATTCAATGTGACTTTTTTCATGTTGCTCTGTATGTTATCTAAAATCTACAAATTGAGTTTGTTTCTACCACGTTTGAAAACAAGTAGATTCGTCTCTCATTTCATTTATATCGTCTCTGCAAATAAATACATTTATATCATCTTTATAGACAACATATTAAGAAAATGTTTTCCTATATTATTAGCAAGAACTTTAGACCTTTCCACGTTGTTAACAGTAAGCTTCTCTGCTAGATGGTAAGCTCCATCAATGGCAGGAAATTTTTTTCGAAGTACTTAGACTGTGTACTTTGGAGAGAGCACAAGTAATAAAGACAGAAAGGTAAGGAAGAAGAGGACAGAGATAACAAGGGCTAGAAAAAAATAGGAGTGAAGCAAACTTATTTTTAGCATTACTCAATATAGTGATAGTCTAAAATGTTATAAGAATTCTTTTTGAACCAAAAAAAAGACATTAATCTTTTTGTACTTCCAAATATGAGAGAAAAAAAACCCTCAATTTATAGATTTTAGAGAAATGTGCACAAGTAATTCTTTCATGCACATTGGGTCAAAGCTTATCTGCAGTTAATCAATTAAGTGTATGTGGAAAAATATTGTATTTGGTGCCCGTCTGGAATGGACTAGACCAGTTTAGTACAAGATGAAGAATGAACTATCCATGACCAAGGAAAGCAGCAAAACAGCAAAACCTGCGATGCACCAAATATCCCGTGAAGATGTTTCCATTTGTTCTCCATGTATACCCTCAGAAAAACCTTTGGAGGCAGGTGTTATTACGAGCCAGGAGTTATTTTCTACCCTTTACAGATGTGTCAAGCCATTTGCAGAATTAAGATATTAATTCAAGTCTATCATTTACTCATCAGGCATTTCTTAGCTATAAACAATGGGCTCAGGCCCTTATTACAAGATTCACGAGTCCATGTTCTTCCCACTCAACTGCAGAGACGTGTAACGCAGGACAGGTTGGAGAGCAAGTGAGTAAGGCTGTCGATGATGAAAGCTCAGTAGACTCAGAAAGACTCAGTAGCAGGAGCATCAACTCTAGGAAGGAAACATTCTGATGAGTGTCAAACTCATTTAGTAGAGGCTTTAGCAGAGATGAAGCAGCAAAGACTGTGAGGAAGATTGACAGGCAAGGATGTGCTGGATAAATAGAAATAATCGGTAATATGAGTATCAGGAAACAAAGTGTCAGAATTTTAGAACTGGTCGCCCCAGACATCATCGTCCCGGGCCAGCTTATCCTTCTGTATCCTGCAGCCAGAGATCCAGCATCTTGAGAATGAGAATGCCCATACCAGACAGCAGAGGCTTGACTTCTTTCAATGGCCTGGTCTGACTTCCAGAAGTCTCTATGGCCCTGGGCCCCACACAGGACACATGTGCTAGCATTTGTAATATAGAATGTGAGATAAGAGTTTTAGGGAAGGAGAAAAATGTTTTGATGTATCACTTACTGTATAAACGAACACACAGGAGAAGCATCAACAGAGGAAAGAAAATGAGAAATGAACTGTTAGGGCGGAATCGGATTTCTGAGTCCTCTTGCTACAAGTCACCATGGAAACCACCTGTGGAAATTCTACTCCCACTTAAGCTTCTAGTTAAGAGTCACATTCTCTACGAAACCTTCCTAGACTCTCTAAGTAGAAGTCATTTTTCCTCCTCGGCGCTCTCAAACATGTCGTTCACTCCGACAGAGTCCAACTCTGAGGACACCATTTTACGGATACTTGTTTTTCTCATTTAGTTGTGATCTCTGCCTCCAGTCGGCATCCCACGAGCCATCTTGATGTCTCTGATGTTTAGCCCAGTACCTAGCACCAAGTACGTGCTCAACTACACTGATGGGATTAGAATGAACTAAATGAGATCTGTGATAAATGAAAATGAATGCGCCTAAGAGAGGACAAAATAGAAAAAATAAAAGGACGGCAGTAATAGTGGCAACCTTCCCGACACCTTCAACAACAGGACCTTCCTCGAGAGTTTGCAGCAGGGTGGCAGTCACACAACCTTTCCCTTCTTACCTTTTAAGCTTAATATTTTTGATAAATTAAAGTATTCCTTTTTTAAAATGTTTATTTACCTATTTTTGAGCAGAGAGAGAGGGAGACAGAGAATCCCAAGCAAGCTCCGCGATGTCAACACCGAGCCCGATGCAAGGCTCGATCTCACAAACCACGAGATGGGAACCTGAGCTGAAATAAAGAGTCAGATGCTTAACTAACTGAGCCACCCAGGCGCCCTAAAGTATTCTTATTTCAAGGCAAAATGCTAAAACATTTCTACTTAAAGTCCTTCATCCCAAGGGTTTCAGAATAGCTCATGACTATTCCTGGCCGACAGCACTGCCATACAGCCCTGTTTCAGAGCAATCAAAACTCACCGGCAGGAAGTCAATGAAGAATGCTGGCTTGGGCCTGTTAACTAAAATGCCACCATGTGTTCACGAGTTTAACATTTCAGTGGGCGAACAAGTAAGATGAGGAGGGAGGAAGAAACACAGAGATGAGTCCCTTCGTATAATAAACTCTGCTTGAGATTCATTTTTATACACACATAAGATCAATCTTAGTTATTCACAAAGAAATGTTGTTTTATTCCACTGGGATGTCTCCACACACACATACACACACACACACACACACACACACACACACACACACACACAGACACACACACATATGAATATATATTTAATTTTGTTTAAACGATTTAGAAATAAATTAACTGGATCGAACCAATGCAAAAAATACGTACCAAGTTTGGTAATTTCATCATTTTCAGCAAAATGTCTGATCTAATATTCTTATTTTTAGTTATATTTTGAAACTATAAAAAATAATGTAACATATGGACATCCACCACCTACTTTTAACAAAACAAACATTTAACCATATTTGCCTTTGATCATTTCTTAAGAACCATAACATTATAGATAAAGTTAGAACATCCTCGTTCCTATTTCCCACTTTCCCTTCTTAGGGTCCTATTCCCTATGAATATTTTTATTATATTTTTTTCATTATGACTTCAAATAATGAAGTTTTTGATCATGTTATCATAAATATTTTATGTCATTCTAAAAGCAAATTTAAATTACATTGACCCTACGAGTAATAAAGGAAAAAATACAGGATGACATATAGCAATAAGAGAGATCATTTGATACAAATTTTAATCATGAATGGAATTAATTCCCGCCAGGACCCGAAACCACCATCATGAAAACCACCTGAACAATGTAATGGACAATATTTTCAAACTAGCAGCTTTATCACAATGCAGAGCTATAATTCATCTACTGCTTTTTTATATCTTATGGATGAAATCCAAAGATATGATCTTCAATTGCCGTTTCGTGGGAAATCTAGACTGTAATGATGTTCATATATATTTACTCCTGAAAGTCCTTGGTCAGATGAAGGCATACCAGAGGGCCAGCTTGCAAAATATAAACGTGGAGCTGGCTGAAGTGAGTGTAGGAATCAAGAAAGGGAAGTGTCAAAACGTGCAACATGATCCTGACAGGAAGGAGCAAGAGGGAATTTTTAGTACATCTCGGGATTCAAATGCCAATTGCATTGTATTGTTTTAACTTCCAACTTCTCATTCTGGGGTTTTCACGCCTTTTGATTCTGCTCTGTAGTAAGGCCCATCTAGTCAAAGCAGCCACACTTCTTAGCAATCACAGAGTCACTCTCGGTTATGGAATATGTTTTCCAGCTTAATGAGCAAGAGCGTACACATAATGCTAATGAAGGATTTTTGCTTCAAGATACTTTTAAAAATGTATATGAGTAAGAAGAATTGTTTACTTTGATTATTTTAAGATGTAAATGCAGCTGCTTCAAAAGGGAAAAAATAATCATGGGAAAAATGCAAACATGATACGTGAACACGGATCTCAAGCCAAACCCCGTTTCGCCTATATCGTCTATATGGAAGAGGGGCGTGCGGCCACCCGCTGCTTGGAGGGCGCCTTGTTTGCTTTCTAAGGCAGCAAGCATTAATAGATACCTGCTGCCTGTTTTGTTGCAGTCATCTTCAGTCAGTCCTGGAACCAGGCAGGGTACACATGACTACAAAGAATCATTCTCCTTCAACTGCTGGTAAGGATGCTTACCTGATGTCGCTATCGTGATGGAACTGTTTGCCCTGCCCCGACAGCAAAGAAAGAAAACTCTCCCTACCAGGAAAGCATGCCTTCCTGAGTCCCACACACAGCTGCCAGGCTGCTCCTCTGGTCAGTTTCCTCTTTGGAACACAACACAGGTCAGGAAAAAGGCAGGAAAGGGTAGAGCAGGAAGGGCATATTGGTGACATTTGTGCCTTAGAACCTCACTGTAATATGCTTCAAGTATGGAGCCACTAAGCCCCATTGGTTCTTCCTTTTCTTCTTTGGAGCCAACACCCCTGCCCTAGGTTTTCCTTGCTAGCCCCCCAGTTTACAGCAATAGCCTGGTGATTAGTCCCCCTGCCTGCACTCCCCTGCAAGTGTAATCTTCCTAAGACACCCCTTCCATCATGGTGACCTTCTCATCACCCTGTGCTCAGAAAGCTTTCAGTAGAAGATAAAGGCCACCCCTTAGATGGAATTGGGCCCCTTCACAATCTGTCTAGAGTCTTGTATCCTGCTACTTGGGATGAGAAGAGTTCATTCCAATCATATTGATCTGCTTACAGCTGCCCAGCTCTCTGGTAGGGTCTGCCCCTGCACGTTTCCCTATCACATTTGCTCTATCACAGCTCTGTTAAATCTGACTCACCTTTGGAGATAGTTCAGTTTCCACGTTTTCCTCTCAGTCTTGGAAACATTAAAGCTGGGAGCATGGTGGAAGTTGGAGTTAAGTGCCTGGCACACGGAGGCCCTCCATGGGTTCACATCCTCTCCCATTGCTCTCTCATGGTTTTGCTCGGCGAATCACTTCTGCTGATTGCGCCACCAATGATGTTTTTGTGTCAATGCATTTAATCACCTGTCCCTGTCACCTGACACCACAAACGTTTCCCCTGTACGGCGTGGAGAAAAGCCTTTTAGTGCCTGTCCTTGAATCATTTACATGAAACAAGAATATTAAATTCCTTCTAATGGAATGAAGGGAAAAGAGACAAGGGTGGGACCGAAGCCAAAATAGTTGAGGTTGCTCAATAGGTGACGCCAGCTATCTGCTCTAGAAAGAGTGAAGGGATTTTCTGAGTCCTTCCCCAGACCCAGTGCATCAGAATTTCTCACGTGAACCATACAGATGCCAAATTAGAAAATCCCTTAGTCTTAGAGGGTGAGAAAGAGTATTTTCTGTAAGTGCAGCTCACCACATCTGCACATCGGAATCTCCTGCAGAGTTTTTGACAACTCCCCTCAGTTACTGCAGCCTCACATCAGGTCTCCTAAGTGTAAATCTCTGGGTGGGAGCCCAAGGTTGAAATATTCCACAGAAGATTTTTCTTTGCATCCAAGAGTAGAAGGAAACCACTAAGCCAAAAGTTAATGAGGACCAATATTTACTGGGTAACTACAGCTTCTCAGAAACTTTATTAAGCAATGCACATGCATATTCCATTTAATCCCCACGATCCTGAATCAGTCTCTCCATTGTCACAAGCTCGGGGAGGTGAAGTAACTAGTTCAATGCCATACAGCTAGCACATGATCAAGCCTCAGTGAAACACAAGTCTGTCTGATACGAAACTCCAGGTTCTAGTCACGTTCCCCATCTACCTTTATTGTATTTGATATTATTTAAATACATGGCCATCAGTCTTTTATCCAGAAATTGTGCCATCTGTTCAATATGTGATTCTGTTTTTGAAAGTTCTGACACCACCCCAAGGAAGGGTCTCTCAGCTCAGGTTTTCTTCATTCAGATACCCGTTGACTATTTGTTGCCCTAGGCTTTTTCTCAGTATTCCCAAGACCTTCCATCTAATAGACCAACTCCTATAGTTTACCTCCTTATAAAGAGGTATATATCAATTCAATGGTAACTAAGCTTTTCCGTAAACAAGATAACCCTGGTCCCCCTTGGAAAACCTGACTGTAGTCCTTGGTAATTTGTCTGGAGAAGGGCCTTATTCCTTCCTCCTAGATTTCCAAACTAGAAAGACTGCCCTTCTCAAATTTAAAAATAAAAACAGGGGCGCCTGGGTGGCGCAGTCGGTTGGGCGTCCGACTTCAGCCAGGTCACCATCTCGCGGTCCGTGAGTTCGAGCCCCGCGTCAGGCTCTGGGCTGATGGCTCAGAGCCTGGAGCCTGTTTCCGATTCTGTGTCTCCCTCTCTCTCTGCCCCTCCCCCGTTCATGCTCTGTCTCTCTCTGTCCCAAAAATAAATAAACGTTGAAAAAAAAAATTAAAAAAAAATAAAAATCAAAATAAAAACAAATGAAACAGACAACAGCAACGAAACAAAAATTATCGGCCCAAGCTCACGTGTATCGCCTGAGTAACAATATAGTAGACTTACAACACTACCTTGCAGTCAGTGCTTTTCCACGCTCTGTATAGAGGGTTTTTGTTTTCAGCGCATTTTCATATCTCTTACTTCATTTTTTCCCTCACAACCCAGTCCTTCCTGAATTGTAGTTTCTTTACAGATAAAATAATTATAATCGAGGAGTGACATGAGAGTTAATGAGTAAATGGGCTTAAAGTATCACAAGAGTCTTGAATGAAAAGTACACACTGTTTCCACTATCATTAATATAATGCAACTCATCCATTACAGTTCTGACGGAGAGCATGGACAGTGGCTCTGACCTCATTTTCTGGCCAGGCCAGGAAGGGTCTGCATAATAGCCCCAGAGCCAGACAGGCACAAGGGAAACAAACCAGTCAAGGTTCAGAACAACCCAGAAAGCCATCCTCACTGCAGTACAATTGGGTACTTTAAAACTGATCAGGGAAGTTGTATGGACAAAATTTGGAATGGACGAGTCAAGGACCGGGGAGAGGAACAAGTGACGGGCATGTTTAATAGATGAACCCAAATCTAGTGATATTAGAGGGCAGTCCCCAAGCAGACACATGAATAAGGGATTTACTACCTGTCAGGTTTTGCAGCCTCATGCTCTGGCCAACAGTGAGGCATTTCGAAACATAAGGGAAGGGTTTATTTAACTCATTGCAGAACACCCTGGAAGAGCCATTTCGAGAGAGACAAGGAACTAAATTAATGTTGGGGGCTTGAGCCCCCCCCCAAATATTCATGAGATAATTATAAATGCATGTGAGTCACCATAGACGCCACTTTTTACTTCCTATAGTTTCGGTTCTTCACTCCTTCCGGTGGCCTTTTTAAATTATTGGATGTTTCTCTTCTTTCTTACCATTCGGAGAGCTAGGGTTTTCAGTCAATGTTAATTTTCTTTGAAGGATTTCAGAGGGTGGTATTTCCACATAGAGACCCTTAAAATTATTATTTTCAAGTAGGGCTGATGCTTTTTCTTTGCAACCTAGAGGAAAAGAGATCTATGTAATCGCAGTGTCAAAATGTCAAAAGACTGAGATAGGTTGGAAAAAAGAAAAAAAGGAAAGAAAATACAAAAAAAAACCCCACAAAACTTAAAGGCATCCATACAGTCCTCAGCCTTATAAATCCTTGGCTCACATAAAGTACTTGTGACACGCTGTAATTAACTAGTTACTCCTCTCAGAATGAATAATAATGCAATTATTTGCCAAAAGCAGTGAAGAAAGGAGAGTTTCTGTTTTTAAAAATATCTGCCTTACATTTCTGTAGAAAGAAAAACCCTGGATTAATTTACATAAGCTGCCACTGCACAGAGTGGCCTGCAGTCTCACCATTACACTGTATGATAACTCTGTCACCCGTTTATTGGAGCCTTATATTTTTCAATGGTTTGAAACAGCAATACACTGACAAGTCACCACCATGGTTAAATTATCCTGGTTCTGAAAAACTTGCACCCAAATGCCGTAAAATATAAGTAGTAACCTGCCTGGTGAAACGCGTCCTTTTCTCAACTGCACTTTGATGCCTTTGAGGCCCCTAAGGGCTAGTGCTCTGTCTCCTTTGTCTGTGGGGCACGAATTAAAGGAAGGAGGTAGGTAACCTTTTTCAAAGGCCAGATAGCCCAGAGTTGGGTGAGAGTTTATATGAACCTATCACTGGTTCTTTCTCCTACATGTTAATGTCTCCACAATGACTGTTCTCTTTTTTTTTTTTAATTTTTTTTAGCCTTTATTTACTTTTGAGACAGAGAGAGACAGAGCATGAACGGGGGAGGGTCAGAGAGAGGGAGACACAGAATCTGAAACAGGCTCCAGGCTCTGAGCTGTCAGCACAGAGCCTGACACGGGGCTCGAACCCACAGACTGCGAGATCACGACCTGAGCTGAAGTCGGACGCTTAACCGACTGAGCCACCCAGGCGCCCCATGACTGTTCTCTTTAACTTCATCCAAGTCCATCCTGCCATTCTCTCAGTAAGTCATTCAACAATCGTTACCGATGACCTTGCTATGATGCCCTCCACCAGTTTCCAGAAATCTGAAGGTAAAAAATACACATTGCCCTTAAGAAAGTTGTAGAAAGTGAAGGTATAAACTAATAAATTGGGACATCAACAATGCAGTAAATGCCACCACAGAGTCCACTCTCCGTACACATACACAAATTCATTTATTCATATCAACACACAAAATCTTTCTACCCTGTGAATCTGACCTTCCAAAAGCTCCAAGCTCTTAAAAGTTTTGAAGCAGTGCCTTGGAGAAGATGTGGTTCTAAAATGTACAATTTCGGTAGTGTCATTTAGAGTGTATGTTTGTGTAGATGTGTGTGTGTGTCTGTCTACGTGTGTATTTTTATAAAAAGTAGAAACACCTTTAGATAGAATTTTGCCAAGGGTACAATAGTCTAAACAATTGATGCCTTCTGTAGCCAGACTGATTCAGTGCATATCAACTTGTTACTTGTTGTAATAACCAGATAATAGTTCAGAGTATCTTCAAATGAATGTTTACTGATACATCCTTACGATACTAAAAAGTCTGGATCTCTTGTTTGGGAAGTCAGATACTAAAAGTCACTGTCATTTAAATTCATAAAATCATGATAAATATTCTAAGAGCAGACCTAATCTTATTTTGTTCACATCCTGTACATCCAAGGTATTCTGTTAATGAGTAAATAGTAGGAATTTGGATCTGCTTTGTTTTTCATTGTACTGAACAATACGTAGAACAGTGCAGGTTCTGATATCAAACTGTCGATACTGGAAACTAGGTTCTTCCCTGTACAAGCCATGCGACGTCTCCAAGCTTCACTTGTCTCATCCATAAGATAGAGATAATAGTAGCTACCTCATAGAGACAGACAGATGAAAGAGGTAGCTGCATATAAAGCACATAGCACTGGGGCACCTGGGGGGCTCAGTCATTTGAGCATCTAACTCTTGATTTTGGCTCAGGGCATGATCCCCAGGGTCATGGGCTCTTGCTGAGCATGGATAACCTGCTTAAGAATCTCTCTCTCTCTCTCTCTCTCTGTCCCTCTGCTTCTCTCCCCACTCATGCTTGCTCTCTCTCACAAATAAAAATAAATAAATAAAATAAAAATAAAGCATATAGCACTGGGACAAGCCCTATCATTTTTTTTAATGTTTATTTATTTTTTGAGATAGAGAGAGAGAGACAGAGCATGAGCAGGGGAGGGGCAGAGAGAGAGGGAGACACAGAATCTGAAGCAGGCTCCAGGCTCTGAGCGGTCAGCACAGAGCCCGATGCAGGGCTCGAACTCACTACCACAAGATCATGACCTGAGCGGAAGTCGGACCCTTAACAGACTGAGCCACCCAGGCGCCCCATGGGACAGGGACTATCATTAAGTAAGATAGTATTATTTTTGTCATTATTTGATCTCAGAACATTTAATATCTGTCAAGAAATTATTTTGCTATCCTATGTCTGTGTTTATGGCAATATAGTAATGACAATTTGTATTACTTCTATAAGAATATAGAGTCATGTCACTGTATTTATTCATTTCATTTATTTATCTATTAACTTGCAGTTATTGAATGATGAGTGTATTGGGTGGGGCAGGGAACACAAGGGTAATTTAACTACTACCAATAGAGTTTCAGACTATCGTCCCGGAATCCTGCATTGTTTTCTAAGTTTAATAAATTCAGACACAAAAAATAACTTGAAGATACCTGCAAAGCCCTTGTTATATAATTTGCTCTTTCGATAGATGACAAAACATGATTTCTCTCTGTTATGCTGCCAGTAACAGATAATTATTTTGGTGTCTTTCAAGGAGATAATCCCCAGAATCTAACACAACAACAGTAAACCGGTTTGAAGGTAAATGGAACCAACTTTTAAAAAAGAAACGTCAGTCTCCTCCCTTCTGTATTTACCACAAACGGTTAAGGAGACCAAGGGTGATCTACAAAATCACTTTCCCAAATCCACTGTGAAAAGGACCAAAAGTTCTTTGAACATGTAGGCAGCTCCCAATCTCAGATTTTTCAGATGCCAAGAATCAGCCCAGGTCCCCATGTTGTGATCTCAGCAGCAACATCACGGCCGAGGTAGGGACTCCACTCCTCAGTGACTTAAGCATTTGGAGATGGTTACCATCTGTCCTAGCTATTTGTTCCTGAACAGGTGAAAGTAAAAATAACCAAGTGTTCCTAAAGCAATTCTCTTACAAAAAAAAAAAAAAAAAAAAAAAGAAAGAAAGAAAGAAAAGAAAAAAGAAAAAGAAAAAAAAAGTTAAGTGCATTAGCACAATTTCTGCCGGCACTTTTAACAGAGATCTAGGTAGTTCTGATACAGATGGTCTAAGGACTACACTGTGAGCAGCCCTGGTGTGTAGACAAACCCTCTCTCACTTAATCAACACATGGATCAAGCAGTGATTCCCAGGAAGTGGATCCAGTGCCAGGCGGACTGCCTGAGAAGGCAGAATTGTAGTCTCCACCCCCAGAGTTACTGGGGCCCAGAAACCTGCTGATAATTCGTATATTTACAAGTTTTCTGGGAAAGTCTAACATACAGCCAATGGTGAGAGGAAAGGGGCTATATTTTACTTCAACACATCCGTGGGTGGTCCTTGTTCCACAATTTACTAGCTCTCTGACCTTATAATTGCTCCATCATGGATCTATAAAATAGCTGTTGCAAAGATTAAATAAAGCAACGCATGTTAAGAACCCAGCATGTAGTAAGCTGATTATTATTGTTATCATTATATGCCCAGCTCTAAGTAAGATATACAGAAGTAAAATGTGTGCTTCACCACTTCAAGAAGCATATAACCTATTTAGAAAAATGATGTAAATATTAATAGGAATTTAAAATACGAGTTTATATTCTAAAGCAATGACATATTTACACACATGTAAAACGTAGTCTGAGTAACAAAGTAGATTGTAAAATACAGAGGATTATAATATAAGAACATAGGAAAAGTCATATGAAGTTTGCTTAAATAAATAAATAAATAAATAAATAAATAAATAAAATGTCCAATACTGGGGTGCCTGGGTGGCTCAGCTGGTTGAGCGTCCAACTCTTGATTTCGGCTCAGGTCATGATCTCATGATTCTTGGGATCAAGCTGCTATTGGGACACTGCATTGATAGCATGGAGCCTGCTTGGGACTGTCTCTCTCCCTCCCTCTCTGTCCTTCCCTTGCTCACACACACGTGCTTTCTCTCTGACTCTCAAAAGTAAATAAATAAACTTTAAAAAAAATAACAAAATGTATAATTCTGCTAATTCAGGCAACCTAATTCTCACCAATTCACCATTTTTAATGCATATTGTAGAAAAATATTAAAATCATGAGTGCTAATCAACTTCTACTTATTACTTAAAACAAGAATTAGAAAACGTATATATCTGGGAAAGGAGTCCATGGAGTAGGCATCAAGGAGCCCACAAAAACTCTGAAATTTCATGCAAAATGTTGTTTTATGTGAGTATGAATATTTCTGAGGAGAGAGCAGTACCTTTCATTTGGTTCTCAAAGGGTTTTCTGCTCCCTCCCGAAACGTTAAGGACCATCAAAGAGTCCTGTTTTAGTTCTCATCATGTGCATCCTTATGTATGCTGAAAAAATATAACTCCTGACTGCATTCCAAATAATCTCCTTGCTTACTTTCGTGTACATGTCCTTTGAATCATTTTCTTCACGCTCTCACCATTCAAATATCCTGAGAATAGAAGTCACACGGTAAGATCTCATTTGAGGAAATTGTAAAGCAGACTTTCATGGCTACCTCAACCTATTCAAATCCTACAGGCATCAGCATGGAAGTTTATGTACCTGTTTTAAAAGTTCCAGCGGCCAAGATTTACTGATGATTATATTCCCTTTTTATTATTATTTTTTATCCATTTCTCAATCTTTTGAATTATTTTCAATTAGTCCTGTGCTTCTTTTCATCTCAGATAGAAAAGTGAAGGAACTTCCCTGGAAGGATACAATTCACTTTTGCCAACTTGTATGTTGCCAACCCAGCACTTAACATTATTGATGTTACAGGTTTTTGATTGAGGTAAATTGGTGTATAACATTATATAAGGTTCTGGTGTGCAACATTATAATTTGATATTTGTATGCACTTCAAAGTGATCACCATCCTAAGCCTAGTTACTATCCATCAGCATACAATTAAGCCCCTTCACCCATTTTTATTTCTCTTCTCCTACAGGTGTGTGTGCAACATCGACTGCTCTCAAACCAACTTCAATCCCCTCTGTGCTTCTGATGGGAAATCTTATGATAATGCATGTCAAATCAAAGAAGCATCATGTCAGAAACAGGAGAAAATTGAAGTCATGTCGTTGGGTCGATGTCAAGGTAATGTTCGTACCAAAATTCATTTCAAAGCATGTTTTTAGTCTTCGTGTAGAAGTGAAGAGTGAAGATAACTCCTTATTAGGCAAGCTATTTCATTTCCGAAAAACAGTTCTGATTTATAATGGATAGCAGAGTCTACTGTAGCATTTTGGTGATTATAGGAGTCTCAGGGTCTGTCAGCAACAGTCCGTATCTTTTTTCTATATAATGGGACTGTGTCTTCATAATGCCGTAAACACAGAAGCCTGTATTCAGCAGACATTCTCGTTGCAGAGGGAAAAAAGAGCCAAAGTCATTTTTAGCAAAGAGGCTGAGGATTTATTAGCAAGCCTTGAAATTAAAAACAAATGGCACCATTTTTATGTGTTGATTTCAATAGAAGTGTTTCAAGTACATTTTTTTAAAGCACAATGTACTAGAAAGTTCTATTTTGTTTCTTATTCAGAAACAAACGTTTCCTGGCTTTTTGACTTGTTATTCTTTTATCCACCTTATCTCAGTTGTAATTGTGAACCTACTCTGCCCCAAACTTCAGAAAGCTGATATCATTCTTCTATTCACTCTCAAGCAAATTGACATAAATCTGTCTTTGTGTACAGGTTGCTTAGAACTATAGTGGTAAAATTTCCTTAATTGTCATGAAGGTACTATCGGAGGAGTAATGTAAATTTGACATTAGATGTTTAGGACGCATTTGATCAATCTTTTAATTGTTAATTTTTTTTTAACGCAGATAACACAACTACAACTACTAAATCTGAAGATGGGCATTATGCAAGAACAGATTATGCAGGTACTTATAATGTTTTCTACTACAGAATATGAGCGCTTCTTTAAGAGAGTTCTGAAAGAATAATTTTTACTGTTGAACCTTAGTTGAATCTTCCAAGACTCTGACATGTGCTGATCTTCTCTCGCTTAGTTCAAACCTTCAATAGGCAATAGTGAATTTTTGTTGAAGCAAATAAAATACTTTTTTTTGCCAGAGTTAAAGCAATTGTCAAAATGTCAGCAAGATATAACTAACTTGTTTTGACAGTGCAAACGGTACAAATGACAAAACATTTATCAAATTAATGGGCGTCAATGGAAATTAATGCAGTTTTTGGCAGCATATCGTGATGAATGCAAACGTTCTTGCTTGAATTTTCATTAAAGTCAACAAGAAAAAGCTTTGCTAGTCTCTAAAAACACTAGAAAGGACAGCTATAGATAATAATACAGCTGATCTCTCTTTCATGCAAAGTTAAAAAGGTAGGTGTAAACTATTTTCAAAATAATAAAGTTCTTTAAAACTACAATGTAGCTTCTGACGTCTGCAGAATTATCAAGCATTTATATAAAAACATACATCTTATTAGCAATTATAGAATGCTATTTTGAGAACTATTTCTATCTAATGTAATGTTTCTAGAGTGAGAGATAGTTGACCGGCACGCAAATAGCAGATCATAAAATTTTATAAAATTTTGGATTGAAATATAAAAATAAATTATTGATGATGATAACGATATGTAGAGGTTTTTTTTAATTTTTTAAAGAGTTTTTCATTTAACTATCAAACAGTAGTGACTAAATTTAGTCAATCGAAAATGCTTCTATCTGTATTATCATTAATTTTTTTCAGTTATTGCATTTTCTTTAACAGTATTTATGAAGTTATATTCATATACAAAATTAATCTCAATGAAACTGAAGAAAGGTAATCAGATATTATACTATGGATACCTCATACCTCTCCGGATTTGGAAGTAACAAAATAATTTTTTTTTTAATTTTTAATTTTTATTTTAATGATTTTCAACATGTAAAACCTTTTATGTGCTAGAAGCCCAGAATCATCATGAACGATAATACATGGAAAACATTAGTTCTACTATTGTATAGGTGTTCCCAAATGTCCAGCTAAGATATTAGCAGGTATTCCTTTAAAAAAGTTGTCTGCGGTCAATAAGTTTGGGAAGAGCCTAGGTAAACAAATGACTTTCTTACCCAGAGCACTTCAGAGCTCTTTATGTGCACTGTAAAATTTTTAAGAGATATGAATCTTTTTTTAATTAGTAATTTATTTAATTTTTGTTCCAATACATACACAATGCACACAAATGTAGGCTGGATAGTATAATGAACCGATATGTATTCATCGCTCAAATGTAGTAACCTGGTCCCATCCCAAACTCCATCCCGTTTCAGCATTTTCAAAATATGTGGAAAGAAATCCCAGAAATTACATCATTTTATTCATAAATACTTTAGCCTGCAACCCTAAAAGATCAACACTTTTTAAATAACATTTCATTATTATCACACCTAAAATGATTATGAATAATCCCTTATAATATATAGCTTTTATCAAACTTATTTGATAAATAACACATGTTTTGGGGGCGCTTTTACAGCACTAATGTTCCCAAGAATGCACTTTGAAATATGCTGATCCACAGGAAAATATTAAAAGTAATAGAAGATAATGAAAAATCGAGGTCTGAAGCTAATAATATACATTTTAAATATTAAATGAAATCAAATTTAAATTCTATATTTTATTCTAAACAATAGCTATATCTTGAAGGTATTATAAGCTGCTACCTGGCATATTTAATTTTACTGTAGCCTAAAGTATTTGAAGATTTCATAAAGATTTCACTTTCACATAAAGAGTAACTAACTGTGCTTAAAATACCTTTATACCTGTTGTGCAAACTAATTCGCTTGGGAAAAAAAATCTTCAAAAATTTAATATTATATGAAAATGTTCTCTATTGAACCATCCATCATTGAACTCATAGGAAAATCAAGCCTCTCCCTGAAACAAAGAACTTTTCAAGTTGATTAGCATCAATATGCATATATATGTGAGTTTCCGAAATTGTACATTAAATATCATAATGGAGTCTACCGCTCTCTCATTGTCATTCATATTACATATTTACAGTTTGCCCATTTTCAAAGAGTTTGGGAGTTGAAATATTGTTCCAAAAAAATTCATATTTGAATTTGGCTTCAAACAAATAATTTCTGACCTTCAGTGTCAATGCTTTCAGTTGGCATTATTTCCTATCTTATCACTTTATTGAACATGAGAAGGAAAGAGAATGTGTTTTTAAATCCATGCAAATGGAAACTATTCAGACCCTCCATGTTGTCCAAGGTCTTCTAGTTTGACATGAGATTTATTTAATAATTTCCGACGAAAAATTTTTAAGATAAAAGTAATGTTTAAAAATACATGTTTGGGGCGCCTGGGTGGCGCAGTCGGTTAAGCGTCCGACTTCAGCCAGGTCACGATCTTGCGGTCCGTGAGTTCGAGCCCCGCGTCAGGCTCTGGGCTGATGGCTCGGAGCCTGGAGCCTGTTTCTGATTCTGTGTCTCCCTCTCTCTCTGCCCCTCCCCCGTTCATGCTGTGTCTCTCTCTGTCCCAAAAATAAATAAAAACGTTGAAAAAAAAGTACATGTTTGTTGAAATCCACATTTAAGACAGGAACAAAGATAATGTCAATTGAAGCTTGCAGTTTCTAATTAACCATTGATTGCATACTTTAAAACTCCCATGGAATTTAATTTAGATGTCTTTATTTTCATTGGCAATCTTATTAAAATACGATGTATACCCCTCGTTAGACATTATTTAAATAATAGCCATGTCCCTCAACATTTCCAGGTTCCCAACAGTGTTTGCATTTTTATAAATTTGGGGATAAAACATTGGGAAAATAAAAGGAACCAAACAGAGACTCAGTATGTCATTGTCCTCTTAATTTCTGTTTCATATTTTCAAAACTCCCCAAGGAGGGAAGATGGGCACTGTGTGACTCACATTCCTAGAAGTTTGCTGTGTGTTCACAAGCTCATTCAATGTCACAGTCACTTCCCCTGTTAGACAAACATCCATGGACGCTCCCACTGAAGGGAAATACCAGTCTTAACACACTCTCATTTTCTTCTTACATGTCCTCAATACTATATGTGAAAAACCTTTAACAACACACCGTAGTTTCCCCTTTGAGCCTACCTTAAATACAAGAACACGCATTTCTGATTAAAAAAATGAAAATATAATTTAAAGAGAGCCTAAACCTAAAAATAAATATCTTGTGTCTCATATTTAATATCATTCAAAAGAAAGAGACTGCAGTAAGGACCAGCAAGAGCCGATTTGCAAACAAATAAATGCAAACTAAGAGAGCCATGCCTCCAACAACACTAAGCAGAGGTAGACTACAGTGTGACTGGACTTGTGCAGAGCTGTGAATTCTGAGATCCTCACAGGCGTATACCTGAAATAGAGATGAGGAAAACAAAGAATTTGCCAGATCATCCCAGCCACCACTGCTTTCTGGTTGTGCTTGACTTGGGTCTCTCTTCTGCCCTCTCTCTTTTAATGAGACTCAAGACGTTAGTGAGTCCTGAATCAAGAGCTTTGGCTCTGTGTTTCAAGGCAGAGTGACAAGACCCCTGTCTGATAAACTAAATGGGCCACTTAGTGTTATTCTTCTTCACCAGTCTAAGACTCGGGCTTCGATTTAGGTCTTTCTATTTACTTGCAGAAAGTCTCCGAGAACAAAAAGCTCCACAGAGCTGGAGCTTTTGAGGGTTTCCATTGTTTGAAAATGTTAATATTAAACTTTCCTTCTGGAAGTTTTTATAAATAGCATATTTTATAAATAGCTAATGTTTTACACCTCTTGAAATCTGCAACATTTTCTTTTTAAAAAAACTTCCCTCATGTCTTGACGAAAAAAAGGAAGCCCAACTATTGTGTTTTTCTTCATCTGGCATATATATTTTCTGATTATATTGCTTTTCTATCTGAAAGTCTGATCATGCCTCAGAAGAACTAGCTACATGATCTTCCAGGGAAAATTTACTCGGTTTTATGTTTGTAAAATATACACATATACATAAAGATGGGCAAAAAGCAAAACAAACCATGAATTTAAACTGTTCTGTCTTTTACCATCTAGAAAATAAAATGAATTTTGTTTCATGACATTTTGTACCACTTTCCAAAATAATCTGTGGTGGCTTACAATTAAAGCATATTCAATGAGATCGTTAAAAGAGAAAGTGAAAACACAAAGCATAACTGTAGAGGAAAATAAATATATCAGCAACATGGACTATTACAGTTACTGCATTTAGCCCTAAGCTTCCTTGCAACCAGTGTATAAAGAGGAAATGTGATGAATTCGTTCATTCAGCAAATATTTAGAGGCCCTGCTCTCTGCACTCCACGGGGCTTTACAAGGGTGAACACATCATTCTAAGTCTCTGCTAAAATGCAGCCTAGGCTTTCAGTGTCTGATAAAAAATAAATAAATAATCAGGTCAGGAACCAAACAACTAATTTCTCTAATGCTAAGTTCTAAAAGAATATTTGGCATAGATCTTACGAGGCATCACTGGAAAACATAGAATGGATGATATCTTTAACAATTATTTTTATGAAATTTGCCTGTAGGTTTTTCATATGGCTGGGGAGATTTTTTTTTTTTTGTAATAATTTCCTATAAATTCTAGACCACAGAATTAGAATACGTGTAACTCAATGATAGTCTCTCTGGGGCAGATTAAAAAATCAGTTATGTTTATGTATATTTCCAAATTGGAAAAAAAAATAAATCCCAGAATACTAAGGGAAATGGCTGTTGAGAGAATGTGTTCGGCTTATCTTCCTTGTGTGTCTACAGATTTGACGGGAACTGGATTAACAGAAGAGTCAGAAGGCCCAAGTAAAGATAAAGAATATGGTAAATTATAATGTGTATATGGGGAAAAGAAATTTCCCCTGCTTGTATTAGCAGTTAATGAAAAAGTTAACCCTGAGTCATCTCCAGTCTTGGGAGGAAGCCAGGGTCTTCCCAGCTCTGAGTTTAGGTACAGGTATGCATGGAGTCTATTCGTCTTCTTATTGTGCATTACACTGTGGCCTTTCACCGTTTCTTGTAACATTTAGAGAAGATTAATTCTTTTTAGGCAAGTTTCTCTTTAGAAACCTCTCCTTTATCTTTAAGCAATGCTTTAGATATGAAGTTTGGGTCTAATTTAGATACTAAGCTCAGGTCTAAAAGATGAAAGGAAGAAGCCAGAAGTATACATTTAAACCAAATTCCATACGTCCTACTATTATTCCATTGACTCATTTGTTCACCCTGAGAGGAAACTGACATCTTGAAAGGGTATCTCGTCTAAGTGAATTGTCGTAATAACTTGTTCTCTGTAGAAGCCTTGGCAATTTACAAAGGCTTTTCACGTATATTGTCTCCTTCAGTCTCGATGACAGAAATGTGAGGGAGATATTATATGCATTTGACAGGTGAGAAATGGAGGTTCAGGGAGATTAACTAAAAAGGGTATGCGATAGAGCTAAGGTTCAAACCATCATCACTAATTCCAGAATCCAGCAAAGCGTGAATGGTATGGGACCAGAGGAGACGTGTCACTACTTAACATTCTTAGAGACTTTGGGATCCCCCTCTGCACCTTAGAGGTTAACTCCTTGAGAGTTCCAGACTCAAAAATGTTTCGCCATGATACCTACATTGCTGTGAAATGCTCCAAAGAGTTCCTCCTCTCTTTGAATCTGTCTCTATCTCATAAACATCCTACAAGCTCTGTCTTCTTTGATTTTTAAATTTTACTCTTCTGTTTTCTATTTCCTCACATAGACAAGAGAAACCAAAGAGAACAGTTTTTGCTACCCAGTAATCCTACATTAATAGAAAAAGTGTGTGTGATACTTTCTAGGTTTACAGAGATCCATTCCCATTACCTTATTCGCTCTCATGTCAATTCAATAAAACATAGTTACAACTACTAGGGGGAATAAAATTGTGGCTCAGAAAACCTAAGTGGTTGACCCAGAACTGGACACAGTATTTTGACACATTGACCAGCCACCCATGCGAATACAGCACTTGCTTGATTAATCTACTATTTGCCTCGATTCCTCTTCCACTGTATGTATATCGACATGAATATCAAGTGGTTACATATCATATTTATAACATGAATTAATTCAGTCATGTGGAAAAAAATCTGCATTTAAAATGGAAGCTTTTTCCGTTTGCTCATGAACACAAAGAGCACTTCACCAGAAAGCATGTTATGTCTAGGCCAATAATTTGATCTGCAGGAAATAAATAAATAGCAGCAAATGCAGGCAGCAGCTTGTAGCACAAATATTGGTATCAACAGTGAAATAAATAAAAACGTTTGCCCAGGCTATTACAGTGCCACCAGACTAGCCTAGAATATTTAAGCTCAGGAAATGAATTAAGATGTCAAGATTTTCTCAAGATTTCTGAGGGAAAGTATCTCAATTCAAGTATTTTCCCCTCTGGGATTTACATTAGACTGCTGCAAAATTCATAAAGCTTTCTATGAACTCTAGCTCACAATTTTTCCTGCTCTCTTGAACTTCTGTGCTTTCATTGTTTTCTCCATAAAATCATGTAGCCAGTCATCTGTAATATTATGTTATGTTCATGGTTATAGATAAACACAGAAATGGTATTTGCAATACAGATGAACGTTTCCTACTGAAGAGTTGCCTTGGGCCCTGGTAGACTCTGGAAAACTTTGTGTTTATGCCCCAGTTCATAAATGCATCCTGCATCATTTATGTGCTCTTTTTCCGATTTGAAATGCTCCTTTCTGAAACAAATTGTTCACTTTGAGGTGTTACTCATGTACCTTTCTCTTCCATAAAGGTGTGGCAGGCAGATTAGTGGTTAAGGCCACTAAAAATCAGGGCCGAGTTTAAATACTGGCCATGCTTTTGATTATTTAACCTGGAGCCAATTAATTGACCTTTCTGAGCCTCAGTTTCCTCATCTGTTTGATGGAGATAATAACCCTCCTTCCTTAGGGTTAAAGTTTGAATATAAGGGGCACCTGAGTGGCTCAGTCAGTTAAGCATCCCACTGGGACGCTTGATGTCAGCTCAGTGTGTGAGTTCAAGCCCCACAGTGGGCTTTGTGCAAACAGTGTGGGGCCTGCTTGGGATTCTCTCTCTCCCTCTCTTTACCTCTCCCCTACTTGCTCTCTCTCTCAAAAAATAAACTAAAAGAAAATTAAAGTTTGAAATTAAAAAGACATTATGTAATATATTAGCAAGAAACTAGCAAGCCAGCTATTTGTTATTATTTTCCTTTTTGTCTGACAACTGAAAATTTATTAATGGACAGTATAACATATTGTATGGGCTGTGGTCCAGCCATATGATATATATTCAGAGTTTTTGTACAAATACTTTCATTTCTGGACTCATACAATTACAAGGGGTTTCTTTTTTTCCTACTCAAGTCGTACAATAATTTGTCGCAAGAGATTTTGGCAGACTTTTTAATTCATCTGTAAAGAAGTATTTATTGAGCACCTACCATTTGTAAGTCTCCAGCACATTGGTATGTCTAAATTTTCACATGGCTAACTTTTCAGTTTGCCTCCAGGCATAATTCTATGTACAATATAGTTTGATCGCTTCAAAATAATATGATCACCCGATTATTAAAACATGAGATTCAAATAAAAATTCAGTAAAAGGACGTAAGGCTTGACAGAATTGCAAGATCGTGATATCGCTTACATTTCTTTTCTTCCTGACCTTTAAAGTTAGTCGTTTGTATCCCAGGGTGTTTGTATGAAAGAACTGCACATTCATTCTTTAAAAGAAGCCTGTGTAATGGGTGACCATAGTGATGGGAAAGTATCAAGCAGAAATAACAGGAATGTCATATATAAGAAGTTATGCCCGTTATGCAAAACATTCTTTCTACTGAGAAAAGTTAGTGTTTGTACATCATCAACCAGCAGACACACAGATACACACACACCTTAAAGAGTCAGAGCATCAAGGCCAGAACAAATGCGTGCAACAAAAGCTAAGCATCAAGGAAAAGAGTTGTATTTCCTTGCCGATTAGCTTTTGTTGCTTTGTTTAACACAGGAGGCAAAGAGGAAAGGCTGGTTGAACGTGAACATCTAGATACCACGAGTGAAAGTGACACAGTTCTCCACCTTAATTTACCCTTTTACCTCAAGCTTGTTATTTCCATTCCTAGGAAAAGTGGCATAAATATGGGTAGAATGTGAGAAACCTAAAGAAGACGAGGATATGTCCAAATGCTCTGCATAATTTCAAGACACGCTGTTTTCCATAAAACTAATAAATAGAATTCAAGCAGTTTCAAAAAAAAACCCCAAAATATCCAGACCACTTTGATTGCTGCTTTTGTTAATGAGTCTGATATGCTTCACATATATGAACCCACATTATCAAGCACATTGAAAATTCAGTTCTCACATCTTGATGATTTGAGATTGTGTACACATATAATCAACTAAAAATGTTTTTAAATATCTTTGAAGCTAAAATCCCTCGGAAATATTGTGTTTCTAAACACTGTTCCTTGTTTCATGGGTCATAGCTTGTTCCCTTTAAGCTGTTCATTTGGAAATTGCTCAGACTTTTGGTTTGAACTCAAATGTAATTAAGAGAAATCTAACTTGTGAGCCAAACTCCAGGCATAACAATGTATGAAAATCAGTGATAAGGCTTGAGGGAAGTGGGGTGGTCCAATAACATGAAAATACTAATGAGGACCAGGGAGGTTAGCACCCACACCCACCTCTGAGTCCTGAAACACGGGAAAAGAGGGTAGAGAAAATGGCCACCTTGTGAGAAGACTAAAGGCATGTGGTATTCTAGGAGAAACCTAGTACTTCAGGATGCAAGAAGGGAGATGAGAATTTCAGTGAAACTTCTGAAGATGTGGGGTGAGGAATTTGCTGATTATGGAGCACAGTTTCTGGTGAGCTTTGGGAAGTTGATGGAAACTAGGGACAAAAGGATAGGCTTAGTCAAAGATGGAGAACCAAAACCAGCAGCACATTGTGGACATGGTGATTCAGTGGAGGTGGGCAACTGGGACAGGACAGGGCAGGAATCGGATATTGACTAAATTCGGTATAAAAGCTCTTGGACCTGTAGACTTAGAAATCTAAATTTTCAACACACCAGGAGTAAGCTGTTGTTCAGCAGGGAACTCAAATTAATCAGATTCAATGTCTGTGTGTTGATTTGCAATGAGAAAGCATTACCGGGAGGACTCAGGTCCCCTGACCAATGCGTTCTCTTCTTAGACTTGAATTCTCTGAGAAGCCCAGCAGGATGAGGTCACTTAGTGAGCTTGAATAGAGGATATATTCTTCATATATTTAAGGTAACAAGCTAAGATACAAATGTCTACACTCTAAAGATACCTACCACTACCCTCAGATCGAGATAGGGAAGTGCCTTTGGCCAGGACATCCTCTCCCATGGTCAGAGGTTACCTAACACTGTTGACCTGTGTTATTCTCCTTTGTCTGAGTTGCCATTTCTGACTAATTCTTGTCCAATCTACCTCTTTTCCTAGATATAATACATTTAGTCTGGGTGACATTGAGGCCTGTTCTCCCTGAAGCATTTCATGACTTTAAGGCATTCTGGTGCTCTGGTAAAGTACAGAGCAATCTTGTTATCCTTACTTTTGAATCCCTCTGGGATCTCACTCAATAACCCTAGAAATGACAATATTAGTACAGAATGTCAGCATTAGCCATATTGGATTGGTAGGTCCTCCTTCACTGTGAAACCTGTAAGAGTTTTTACACAACATTAATTTCCATGGCCATTCTTTAACACGTAATCCAAAGACATCCGACCAATAACAAAGAAGAATGAATAAATCTTAGAAAGCAAGTTTAATTTTTTTGGTATTTACTAAGATTTTTATTCTTAGCATGCATGCTAACAAATACCCTTTATGGTGATAATGTTAATGTTTAGTTTCATAAAACAATGAATTTATTAATTATCCCACACAGAATGAGATGGAGAGTTCTCCAAAGAGTTGTGAACGCATTACCAATGTTTGATAGTGTTACATAATAATGCCTAAAAAATATATACCAGGCCATTAAAAAACCCACTATTTTTCCACTTTCTCTTACATTTTCTGAGATTCAAAGCTGTGTGTGCTATCCAGAAAACTCCCTCTCGAGAGTATTTCATTAAAAAATTTCATTTAATACTGGAAATAAAGGTCTAACAAAAAAAAAAACGTTAATAAATTTTTAAAAATCACTCAGAAAATGAAGCTTAAAAACAAGTGCCATTTGTCCTCCAGAAATTAAGTATTCCAGAAAGGGCATGTTATTAGTCTACAGAGTTTAAACCAACAAGCAATTAGTGCTTTGTCAGGCAGTACACATCCAAATTCACTTCTGCAGACTGACTGTTCATGTACAGTCACAATTATTTTACAAATCTTGCACCACTGGCTTTTTTCCTCTTTATTTTTCTGTTATTTAAAGAACCCCAAGGAAGTTGGGGGTTTCCAGTTGCTTGAAATAACCTCTGAGCGAATCCCCCTCCTGTCCCCATATCCCTGGCTACTCACCCCTCCTCACAGTTGGCACATATACCTCTGTTCTCAGATTCTGGTTTTTAATGAAATGTAGCTGTGGGAGCGTGAGGAAGAACTTAACAGGTAGGCCAGGGAAGCTTATCTCTGTGGTAGTTTTAAGAGTATTCACATTGTCTTCTACAATTCGAACAATCAATAGGAAGCATAATATCCCATCAGCAACGATAAGCAACCATTAACTCTCAGTCTTCTCAGTAGATTATCAGGCCTGTATTCTAGCTTTCAAGCTTGCTGCATTCTGCTACTTAGCATGTTTCTTAGCTGTTTACTTTGGCCATGAATCGGTATATGCTTAGGAAATAGAGCTAATTATAATGTTACCCTAAGAAAACTGTTGCCATCTTCATTGTCATCATTATCATTATCATCATCATCAGGAAAATAATACCACTGTAATAAGATAACTTAGTTTATTCCAAAATCAGTTGGAAAGTATGTTATGTTATCTAGTGTTTTGAATTTTCTGCAAAACTATTCTCCAATGATATGTGTAGTCATATTTATTTCTTAATTCCATTTGAATTTCAGAGCCCATGACTTACAAATAGCATTTTGTAGAAGAAAGAGGCGGGAATAAGACTGCAGAAACTTTTGCTTCGTTTTGTCTCTAGTCTAAGCTAACTCGAAACTTAAATAGGTATTTAACTTCTCAGAACCTAAGTTTTCCCATGAGTAAAATTTGGTAATAATATTAGATTATATTTTTTTCCGAGATTTATGATGTTATAACCAAGTACATAGCTTTAGTGCAGAAATCATGAATTTGAGGGAAAGTTGTTGACCATGACCTTATAACCGAGGTTTTCAAATGGGGTGACATATGACAATGTCTAGGGACATTTTTGATTGTCTGGAAGAGAGTGGATACTACTTGCATCTAATGGTTGAAGGTCAGGGATGCTGTTAAACATCCTGTGATATACAGGACAGGGCTCCACAACAAAGAATTATCTAACCAAAATGCCGATAATGCCAAGGTTTGTAAATCCTGCTTTATGGTGTTACAAATTATGGTAAAGCACGTATGTATGACATTGGTTCTACAAATTAAGTGACCTATGAAATCCAGAACTGTGTTTCCTGAGCATTTTCAATTCTCCTGTGCCACAAAAGGAGATACAATCCCAGAAACGAGGATCATTGGCTTGGTCCAAACTTTTTATCTCACTGCTTCACACACACGTGTTCTTTTTCTAAAATGATGGTTGTCCCATTAACGGAAATGTGTTTTAAGGTTTCACAAATAAGAGAGAAGATCTGTTTCTGAAAAGGCTTATCAGAATAATAAAAATTCATCTGTCTAAAAAAGAAGTTATATTCTTAGCTATTGTAAGTAATTGAAGAAAGTCCCAGTCATAATTGGACTCCTTATCTTACTATCCTGAAGTAGTATTTTAATAACCTGGGTCCCTGCCTTGCTTCTGTTCAAAGCTGTCATCTTTTAGTTCACATTAGCTGCTCCTTACAAATTTTGACCAAATTGCAGACCTATTTGAAAGATCTTTAATGATATTCTCTGAGAAGTCAAAAGCAACCATTTCTTTATATTATCAGGCACTTTTACAGTATAAATCTTTGTAAACCTTGCTTCGTAAGAATCTATTTAAAATCAACTGGCTAAATTCATTTGAAGCGTCCAACAGCAATGCTTAAGACTAAAATTGTGTTGTTCATGGAACAAAATGCTTGATATGTATAACATTAGATCTCAGGGATTCATGAAAAACCTTCATAAGTGAAACAGAAGGGGAAGCTGAAAATGTCTCTTAAATGCAACTTAGCGGTCAACTAGACTGTGCCACACTCCTCAGGGAAGGACGCTAACGGACAATACTGTTCAGAAGCTCCCAGGCGTAGACCCTCCTTGGAACAGGGAATAAACCTTGCTGCCTCGGTTTGCTGTCGTAAAATAAAGTTATTGGTTTTGTAACAAGGACAATGAGGATATTTGTTTAAAAAGACAACTTAAAAAATAGCAGAGACAACGGGAAATGATAAATGAGCAAGTCTTTGCTACAGTAATTACTTTAGTATTGAAACAAATGAATAACTTTCACAGCAATGCTATTTTCTGTCTCAGATTATACTACTACCAATTCGTATAGTATGTGTACCGTTGACCTTTATACTGGAACAAAAAAGTACCTAAGAAAGAGGTGTTGGTAAATAAATTGTCTGAGAGATCTGTGTTAATGTTTTGAAAAATTTATGATATTCTTTTTGGAAACAGACTATCTCTGAAAGGTGGGACAATTTTTTTTTCCATCTACACTAGCTTCATGACAAAAGTGAATCATTGAAAGAAAAAAATGAAGTAAATCTTTCTGGCATAGATAAATGAAATAACATACAAGTAGCCATTTATTGAAATCCATTATTGAAAGTTATTCTCTATATAGCTTGTTAATTCCCTACTGAGATGTTTTGATTTTGTGGAAAACACACTGGACAGGTTATCAAAAGACCTAAAATTCTAAACCCAGCTGCTCAATTTACAAATGTTACATAATCTGGGGAAGTCTCCTGTCTTCTCTGAGAATCTTTAAAATGAAAATGATATGTTTTCTACATTTTTCACATGTTTTAGAAATGAAAGCCCTTTGTGAGATGTGACTCACTATGCAGTTACTGGGAATTATTGTTGGCACAAATTTAGGATAGGAAAATCTATTCTAACATGTTTTCCATATTGTCATCAAAGTTGTAATTATTTTTCAGGTTGAAATAATTATTTAATGTGGATAGCATAATTTGATCTAATTTTTAAAAAATTCAAACTGAAGACTTTTAGGTTCTAAGTTTCCATTTTTTTCTATTCCTGCATATGAATATATTAATTGAGTGATATAAAAAAATAAATGACAAGGCTGTTTGACTCAGTCTTCTTTTGCCTATATCTAAAGCTTTGAATGTATGCCCCAGGTAGTTCTTTTCCCTGCTGGTTGGCTTATGCCTTGTTCAGACTCCCTTTTCCAAAAGCTCCAAAGCCATTTGGAGCAGCCATTCATATTGTTACAATGTTTTTTCCCCTCAATGTGTTCCCAAGGAATGGAAGAGTTCATTTCCGCAACATGTGTAGAATGCTTCAGAACTCGAGTAAAAATTGTATTATTCTAAGGTAATGTTATTTAGCCCTGTTAAGAGAACTCTATTACAGAACTTGACTGTAGCAGTATACCAATTAAAATTATGAGTTAGAAATGTGAAGAGCCTATTCCAGATAAGACACACTCCATCATTCCCACATTTTGGTTATGAGTTTACCTACTGAGAATTTCATCAGTAAATCCATAAATATTTCCAGTGAGGCAAAGGAGGGATTTTAAGTTGTAACTCTTGTCCTCTCTCTTCCTGGGTAAACAGAAAATAAAGAAACAATCTAGTCCCTTGTGTTCATGAAGATTAAATTTTCACCCCTTCCCCTCATATAAATAAGTCTGTATTCTGTATTTAAATTTCTTTGAAGATATAAATGGTCTGCTTTCATAATCACCTAAATGTATTAGCTAATGAGTCTCAGTATAAAAAAGAAAAGTCTTTCTTTGAATAAACAAGTTTCCCCCCTCATTGGGACTCGAGTTCCATGGTTGCCCTTTATTCCTTGAAAAGAAAAAGAAAAAAAATCTGTAGTTTACCTCCTTAATTTATATTTGCCGTTACCTTACCATGATATTTTTAGTAGATGGGCTACCCAAGGTTTAGCCGTATATACCTACAAACTATTATTAGACTTTGTATTTAATTTTGAGCCTTGAAATAGCATAGTTCATTCACTGCTCTATGTGACATTTTAAAAACCTGAGCAAACAGTATTATTCTTGGGAAAGAAAAGCTCTTTCTCACTAGGTTCAGGATTTAGAAACAATATTGAATTGATTTGAATCAGAAAATTGTCTCTGGAAACCTGAAGTGAATACAAACGTTAGGAAGATGATCTCACCTCTTACTTCCTGCCTTGGCCCTGCGCCGTTTCTTTTGAGTGGTTCTTAATATTCGTTCAAACACGTATGTGATCAGATCCATCCCAGAGCCACAGTTCGCTTTCGTTTTTGTCTGAGCCTAGGCTTACTGGGCTCCATGCTTCACATCTGCGCGAGCCTTCTCTGCCCTGGGATGGAACCCTGTTAATAAGAAGCTCGTTATAATTATCCTACCAGGAACTATCATCTCAGACGCCAAGACCCGCTTGTGTATTTTACTACCGTTCCTTCACCCCCCAAAAAAGAAATTGGTGCCTTTGGGTGAACAAAACTCTCCTGCCTTCCCCTTCAGGCAGGATTCTTACATTCGTTGGGGTGACAAAAGTGTGTATCCCTTTCTGCCCCTAGGAGGAAAAAAAAAAAAAAAAGACTAAGACGCGTCATTAATCATGCAAACTGTCTACTGCAACAGTGCCAAGAAAATGATCATTCCCATACCAACCATCAATATTCCTGACACCTGTCTAAAAACACGGGTCATGCATATCCATCTGCCTTTAAAGAAGTGTCAATGTGCAAACATCCCTTCACTATTTTTAGGGTCATGTTAAAATTATTCATCACCTACCTGTCAGTTCATCCAATTTGTCATATTATCCTGATCTGCCGATGTCTATTACTGGCCATGTGCATTGTGTTTTTAGAGCATTAAGGGATAGGATGTTTTCGAAACGGTCAAATATATAAGAGGCAGTGGTATCTTGCTGCAGGCCAGAGTTCTTAACAAGAAATTACTGTGCTCAGTGTCCTCCCTCCCCACGCTCAGCAGATATTTGGGATTGCTGTGACTACTTCAAGTTCTACCAGCATCTAGTTTCTGGTAAATGAATTCTGGTTTCTAATGGCTCTCGTTTGTATTTCTGTCTTGGAAAATGATTCCAATGGGTTAAAAACACCCCTTACAAATGAAGCAAACCTTTTAAAATTAAATGGCTGAAGAAAAGTTCTTCTGAGAAAACCGTCCACATTCACATGCCTCGAAATATCAAGTTCTATGAAAAATTCAAAATTACATTAAAATTTTAGTAGGAAAATATGATTCAGCATCAGAAACTTAAACAATATAATGGTATACCGCATCTGTTATTCTTAATATAAAAGTCATAATCCCTAAAATGGGTGAGTCCAGTTTTTCACTGATCTTATATCATTTTAGCCTTCTTATTTTATATGTAACATACTTTTAAAACTAGTATTAACTCTGTCTCCACCCTCTTCACCCTTCTCCCCCCTTTTACCTGTTTCCATTATCTCCTGTGAAATGGGTTACAGAATCTTTGAATAACAGAGGCATTTCCCCCCAGGTGGGGAAATCTCAGGATTGAGATGTAATGCCCTTGGATCTCATCATTGCTGCACAGTGGTCCCCAGGGAGACCTGTGTTAGCTCCTGCATGTGGTCATAACCTTCTGAGCCTTGGTGTCCTTATGTGTAGATCACAGGCCTTGAATACGTGATCTCGATGTCCTCAGGTAGTAGTGTCATCTATTAACCTAAAACTGATGACATACAAAGCCACAGACTGAAGTGGTCAGCCCTTGCTGAACAGTGACTTTCCCCTGAATTTGCATGAATCTGTTGAAATCCCGAAAATGATTAGCAAATTCGTCCATTGTCTCTTCACGATTATTCTTGCTATAGTCAACACCGCTGCCCCAAGTTCATCAAAATAAATCCTAAGCCTAGAAGAGTGCCATTTTCAGACACTATCAAGTGGCATAAGTTCAACTGTGACACCCTTGAAGTAAAGTGTCCTGGTCCTCAGGTTGGTGGTACCCAAGACTTCAACAAAACAACCTGAGACCCACAAAGTTTGCTCATGTGGAAGATGCAATGCCTTAGAGAGACTGTGATTAGTGAATTGGATGCAGAATTTTAATTAGTGAACATCTTATGAGGGTTGATCAGTTCCTCACTAATGCTGATAATGTTTTTTTTCTTTTTATTTGTTTGTTTGTTTGTTTAGGAAATAAGGAATTCAGAGGCAAACTACACCCAAGCCTCTCCCTAACTTTAAGTTCAGAGAGGCATGTTACTCTAACAAGCACTCTTATCCTAAATGATAATTATTCAAATAGCTTTTTTTTAATTTTTTTAATGTTTATTTATTTTTGAGACAGAGAGAGACACAGCATGAGCAGGGAAGGGGCAGAGAGAGAGGGAGACACAGAATGTGAAGCAGGCTCCAGGCTCTGTCAGCACAGAGCCCGACATGGGGCTCAAACTCACGGACCGCAAGATCATGACCTGAGCTGAAGTCGGCCGCTCAACCAACTGAGCCACGCAGGTGCCCCTCAAATAGCTTTTTCACAGCAAATAGGAGATAAGGTATTCGGAGTGTTGAAGTAGAAACAAAATAATAGAAAACCATATTTGTTTTTATTTACTTTGTGTCATCTATTGTATATAGAACACACTAGTTGTCTCCTTACAACCTGCCTGGGGAGGAGGTATAATGAGTCCTTTCTAGAACTAAGTATAGCTCAGAGATGCCTGTGTAATAGAACAGATATTCAAGCTGATGGAGTAACTATGACTAGAAATACAAGAGGTCAGTCAGGGTGTCACAGAGAAGCTGGGACTTCCATTGGGTTTACCTGGCAGAGAAGAGAAAGGATCTTTATAAACATAGGGAACAGCATTGGTAAAGGCAAAGAGGCTTTGATGAGCAGGCATTTTTAGAGAATGCGAATAGTTTGGAGTGGCTGAAACATGGACTGAGGAAGGGGAACATACGGACTAAAATAGAAATATGGTTTGGAGCATCAAACGAGGCTCTTTTCTCGTTTTCAAGGAAAGTAGAAATTTACCCTCTGCTCAATAGGGGTACACTGAGGTATCTTAAATGATGTCATGTTTTATTTAAAAAATAAAACAAAACAGGGGCGCCTGAGTGGCTCAGTTGGTTCAGTGTCCGACATGGGCTCAGGCCATGATCTCACGGTCCATGAGTAGGAGCCCCCCGTCGGGCTCTGTGCTTCACAGCTCAGAGCCTGGAACCTGCTTCAGATTCTGTGTCTCCTTCTCTCTCTGCCCCTATCCCACTTGCTCTCTCTCTCTCTTGTCTCAAAAATTAAAAAAAAAAAAAATTAAAAAAATTAAAAAATAATAAAACAAAACAGGACAAACAAACAAACACTGGCAACGAAGTGAATAGGTTAGACAGGAAGGACCCTAGGCAAGATGAGGTAGCAGGATACGGTACTAATCAAACAGACGACAATGAAGTTTGAATGTTGTAGATAGTGATGGCAGCAGAGAAGAAGAAACAGACTCTGTGGATTCAGAAGATAAAATCAGCCGCTTTGCTAAGTGACCAGATATGAATGTCAAGGGAAGGGGAGAGTCAATGTGAAGTTGGCTCAGTATGGGGAAGAGGAGAATCTTTAGTCCGTTTTTCCTCTGCTTTGCATGAGGGCATCGACATCAAAATGAGCAGATGAGGCTGAAAAATCTGGAGGGAAGTAGAAATAAAAAGAATCGTGTCGTAATCCTCAAGTAGAAGCTGCGTCTGGGGGGTGCCGGGATCTCAGGTAGAAGGAAAAGCAAAGCTGACCAAGAATGAAACCCTGCCGAGCAGTGGGACCTGCTCCCGTAACAGGGAGCTCTGGGAGCAAATGGAAGTGTGGAAATGCTCAATAGCTTCTCCTTTTTTTTTCTTTCTTCCTTCCTCCTTCATGTTTCTTCAAACTTTAAAGTCACATAACCATTTCACTTTGAGAGATGCATTTAAAAATGTCCTTCTTGTTGCAGAACTTGTGTTTCTGGACTGTCATGTCTACCCCAGGCTTTTCTGTGCTCTCAGGGATGCCCTTGCCCCTCCTCTTCCCCCAGCAGGACCCTTGGCACCATTCAGAAGAAAGCCTCCTTGCCCACCCTATTTGAGGCCCATCTGCACCCTGTGCATTTTTTGTGGCAGTATTATGTTTCATTTTCTTCACGGTGTGGCTTTCTGTCTTCGTTTGGTACAATATAAACTTCCTGAGGGCAAGGAGTTTCTCTGGTTTCCCCCGCTGTAAATGCCTTGTCTGGCAAAAAATGCCTGGCATATAGTAGACATTAAGTAATTACTTGTTGAATAAATAAATCAGACCGACAGTCATCTTTCTAGAAACAAAACCACGTGAATTTTTAAAGGAAGCTCCATATCAAACTAATGTCACGTTTGCTTTGTTCTTAAGACGTTTTGACCGTATTCGTATTGTTTCATTTTCGAGGACTTTTAGTGCAAAACGACAGAAACAGAAGGTGCCAAAAGATGTCTATAAATTGTCACCCCCAAAAAGCGTATTGCAGTTTGAGGGTTCAATTTTTTATCTCTACTGGGCATTTAAAAAACATTTTAAGGAAGGACCTGTATAGAAAATATAATTCTCAACATTGCTTTGGAAGTAATAGCAATGACTGTTTACTAAAAGGGGAAGAAAGAGACCTTCATATGCAAATGTATGGCATTTGAAAATGTCATATAGCTACATCTACATATAAATAAGCTGCTCTCTGCATTCCGGGAAGGGAGACTTTGTATAGTATCCGCCAGTTTCCATATCAAAATAAAATAAACTGATAGAGTAGCAATGAGTCAAGATATGGAAGAACACATTTTTACTACCTCTGAATACATTTGTGGTACTTCAGGTCACAGACCACCTGGCCAAATTGAGACCAAAAGGAAATTAAAACCCACAGTACTTGACTAGTAACAGAAATGAACCAGCTAGAAGAAAAGGGACTCACAGATGAAAAAAAAAAAAAAAAGACATAAAAAGAAGATAACTTCCCATCAAGTATTTGCTTTCTTCTAAACGTTGACACAGAAGTCAAGGGCCTCATGATGTCTTCTACACTTAACCTCTATGCCAGGGATTGTTTTCCACGTGAAATTTTAAAGGCTGTACTAAAAAAAAAACACCAAGACTTCAATTATTACCTCTTTCCTATTTCGTTATTTGTTCCCCTGACTCGGTACAAAATGGTCACTTTGGAAAAAAATCCCTCTGGCAAACCACAGTATGTAAACTACCAGATGGAGATAAATAACTCCTTTATGTTAAATGAATTATCCTTCCAGGACACCAGGGTACCACTCTATAAAGCACATTTTTTTTTCTGCACTCTTAGGATGCTCTTTGCTTCTGGAAAAGTACATCATCCAATGATGTACCCCATTCGTGGGGACCCGGTACCCAGGTATTATTTTTACAATAGGTCATTTTTCCTTTCCAGGTTAAGATGATAGAATTCATCACAGGAAAAAAAAAATTAATAAATTATTTTATGCAACTTTGACTAGCCATTTTAGGGAGTCCATTGGGGGAATTGTTTCCCTACCAGGAAGAGCTACGTGCAATCTGTCAGGTAGTGTCTGCACCACAATTTCATCTTGGGTGTTAAAAAGCATGACAAAGCCTGCCCTCATCCTTGCACAGCATATTTATGAGGGTGCTGGGGCTAACAGAATAAGCTTCTAAAATGATTACTGAAGGGAAACACTTGAATTCTAGAAAAAGTAAATTAACAGGCTTAAGGTATCAATGGGGAAGAAAAGGGAAAATGTGATAGTCAAAGGAACCTAAGAAATCAGAATGGCCTTCAGATGAATAATATAATTGCTACCTTTTATTGAATATGGCTGGATGCTTGGCATTTTATTAGTGCTTCTCTTTGAAATGATCCTGCAATGAAAGAATTACTATCACCCTTGTAAAGATAAAGAAATTTAGGCCCAGAAAGTTTAAGCAATTTTCCCAAGGTCACCTAGCTGAGAGGCCGAGAAAATGTATAAACTGATACCTCTTTGACCACAAAGCTGGCTGATCTCTTTCCATTACATCAGCCGGCCTGTTGGTATATAGAGTAATAGTGAAAAGGGTAGCTAGATGCATGTTCGCTGCATTTGAACTAGGCAGTCAGTCTCTTGTGGCAGACATTAAGGAAACCAAAAGCAAATCCTTCATGAGGATTAAAAATATCGTTATCAAAGAACATGTTCAGAAAACTAAAAAAGGAAAAAGAAGTAGACAAAATTTTGTTGACTTTTTGCTAAAATGTGCTGACATTTGGAGATATTTATGTTTTTCCGAACATCTGGTGGATATTAGTATGTTTTTATTCACAATCTTCCATTATTAATGATAAAAGGAAGCTGAGTAATTATGATATACTGCCACAATGAATGAACATTATGCATGTTTTTTCCAATGTATTACAGAATCTCACTCCATCAAATATAAAAACATGAAGTTATTTTTAAAATGAGGAATATGGATGTTATCTTTTGTAACAAACTTGTTCCCATCAGAATAGATCATATTGAGTCAGCAACTCTTGTATCTGAGAGATAAGAATACATTGCAAGTCTTAAGATTTGTCATTTTAAGTGATTCAAATTACACTATTAATATTGCCTTTAGTTTGAAAAATGACCTAAAAGCGTTATATTTTTTGGTCTGGTTTTGCCACAAGATAATTCCATTTCTTTTATAAGACCTCATGGAAAGAGAGATTACTTTATTAGAGATAGAGACACCATGGCTTTGTCTCCTTTGTAGGTTGTCAAAATGAAGTCTGCCTTTACTGACTCTAGAATCCTACCCCCTTGGCTTTTATCAAGGGCTCCTTCATCTCCTCGGGGCTCTCTCAAGACTCAACTACTGAGTATAACTGAATCTCTTCCGGGGAACACCAGCAACACCGCATCCTCAAGGGCTGGCTAAGACCAGCATCGCAGTGGGAACTGCAGTTCCTGATGGAGAGACTGTCTCCCCAGGAGCGGAGTCCTGCACATACTTGCTTGTGCCAATTCATGGGTGCCTACTGTACAGCAGGGTGGTATATAGAATAGCTTTTATGGCACATATTGCACTCCTTAATCCATTCCCTCTACTCTCATCTCCTTACCTTTATGCTCTAGAAACTGCCAGTGTCCCTACAAACCATGCTGTGTCTCCCATATGGTTTTTGTATATATTGTTCCAACTTGGAATACTCGCATGTCTCTTTCATTTGTTTAACTCTTATTTATTCTTCATGTTTCCGCTTAGATAACCTTCCTCTGGGAATGATGATGATTATAGCAGCCGCTTTCTTTTTTTTTTTTTTAATTTTTTTTTCAACATTTATTTATTTTTGGGACAGAGAGAGACAGAGCATGAACGGGGGAGGGGCAGAGAGAGAGGGAGACACAGAATCAGAAACAGGCTCCAGGCTCTGAGCCATCAGCCCAGAGCCTGACGCGGGGCTCCAACTCCCAGACCGCGAGATTGTGACCTGGCTGAAGTCGGACGCTTAACCGACTGCGCCACCCAGGCGCCCCGCAGCCGCTTTCATTTATTGAGCACTTACTATGGGCCAGGCACTCTGTTTAATAAACACTTATTTACTTTTAAAAGCTCATTTATGCATGCACATATTAGGGAAAAATAACTATAATTTAGTGAGCACTTACCGTGTGCCAGATATTGTTATAAATGTTTTAAACACATGCATACAGGTTAAATAACTTGGTTGCGGTCACAGTTGGGGAGGGTGGTGTGGGGCGGGACCAAACTGGACCTCGACAATTAGGCTCCCAAGCCTGCGATCTTCTTGCCTCACAAGTGTTAACAGGTAGGACCATTATTTCAACCATTTTAAAAATGAAGAAGCAGAGGCCGATTGCTCCCCGCCTTTACCCTCAAGTCTGGACAAAGGTTCTTCCACATGCTCTTTGGCCTCTATCCTCACCCAGGCATCATGTCACGTTGTATTTGCCAATTTGCTTTCCTGTTCCCTTCTTTCTCGATGAGGAAAGTGAAGCAACTTGCCAAACGACCATTAACCAAATCAAATGTCCATGCTGAGATTTTGCGCTCTCTGATCCAAAGTCTGCATTTTTTCCTCTGCTGAACAATCGCTTAGGAGTTTTTGTTTGTTTTGTTTTGTTTTTAAGTTTTTATTTAAATTCTAGTTAGTTAACATATAGTGTAGTATTGGTTTGAGTAGAATTTAGTGAATCATCACTTACACATAACACCCAGCGCTCATCCCAACAAATGCCCTTCTTAATACTCACCGCCCCTTTAACTCATCCCCCACCTACCTCCCCTCCAGCAACCTTCACTTTGTTCTCTGTATTTAAGAGTCTCTTATGGTTTGCCTCCCTCTCTTTTTTTTGTCCACCTTTCCCTATGTTCATCTGTTTTGTTTCTTAAATTCCAGTATGAGTGAAATCATATGTTGTCTTCTCTGACTGACTTGTTTCGCTTAGCCTAATACACTCTAGCTCCATACAAGTCCTTGCAAATGGCAAGAGTTCATTCTTTTTGATCATTATGTGTGTGTGTGTGTGTATGTATATATATACATATATATATATATATATATATATATATATATATCCATTTCTATATATATCCATTCTTTATCCATTCATCAGTTGATGGACATTTAGGCTCTTTCCATAATTTGGCTAGTGTTGATAGTGCTGCTGTAAACATCTCGGTGTATGTACCCCTTCGAATCTGTATTTTTGTATCCTTTGGGTAAATACCTAGTAGAGCAATTGCTAGATCATCAGGTGGTTCTGTTTTAACCTTTTCGAGGAAGCTTCATACTGTTCTCCAGAGTGGCTGCACCCGTTTGCATTCCCACCAATAAGGTAAGAGGGTTCCTCTTTTCTGCATCTTCATCAACGTTTGTCGTTTGCTGTGTTAATTTTAGTCATTCTGACAGGTGTGAGGTGGTATCTCATCATGATTTTGATTTTTATGTCTTTGACAATAGGTGATGTTGAGCGTCTTTTCATGTGTCTGTTGGCCATCTGGATGTCTTCTTTGGAAAAATATCTATTCATGTCTTCTGCCCATTTCTTAACTGGGTTCTTTGTTTTTTTGTTATTGAGTTTGATGAGTTCTTTATAGATTTTGGATACTAACCCTTTATCAGATACGGCATTTGCAAATATCTTCTCCCATTCTATAGGCTGCCTTTTAGTTGTGTTGTTTCCTTCACTGTGCAGAAGCTTTTTACCTTGATAAAATCTCAATAGTTCATGTTTGCTTGTTTTCCTTGCCTCCAGAGATGCGTCTAGTAAGAAGTTGCTCTGACTGAGGTCAAAGAGGTTGCTGCCTGTGTTCTCTAGGATTTTGATGCTTTCCTGTCTCACATTTAGGTCTTTCATCCATTTAAAATTTGTTTTTGTGTATGGTGTAAGGAAGTGGTCCAGTTTCATTCTTTTTCATGTTGCTATCCAGTTTTCTCAACACTGTTGAAGAGACTGTATTTTTTCTATTGGATATTATTTCCTGCTTTGTTGAAGATTAATTGACCATAGAGTTGTGGATCCATTTCTGAGTTTTCTATTCTGTTCCATTGATCTGTGTGTCTGTTTTTATGCCAGTACCATACTGTCTTGATGACTACAACTTTGTAACATAGCTTGAGGTTCAGAATTATGATGCTTCCAGCTGTACTTTTCTTTTTCAAGATTGCTTTGGCTATTCGGAGTCTTTTGTGGCGGATACAACAAACAATCTCCTGTAAATGTGAGCCAGGGAATCTCTCCACAGATGTGCATTCCCGTAAAAACAAAGCAGAGTAACTTAAAGGGATACAGAGAATATTTCTAGGTCTATTGCTTCCTTTCTGACTGGTTCCTTTAGATATGTTTTAAAACATGACTGTGAGGACATGTGATGACAATAATAATAACTAAAGCATTATTAAGTGCTCACTACTTATTGGCTTTCGTTCGGAGCGTTTCATGTGGATATTCTCATTTATTCCTCACAATAACCCTGTGACGCAAACACTACTATCATCCCTATTTTTACAGATGAGAAAACTGATCCGTAGAGGGGTATGTGACTTGCTTTGAATCCACAACTTGTAGGTACAGAAATTAGATCTTGAACTTAACTTGACACAACTTCTCATTTGTAGGAGAAATGAGATTATTTTCAGTGTTAACAAAAATCCACTGTCAATTACCAAAACTATTTGACTCCTATAACATATCAATTGTATATTAGGAGACTAACAGTAAATGTGCCTTATGTTCAATACCCCTCAGAGAATACTGAGAAATACTTAGAGAATAAGAATGAAATGAGTGTACCTAAAGCCCTTCCTGCTCATATTTTGCGCCTAATTTCTTTGGAATGACCTAGCTTGAAAAGATGATAAAGGGTCTGTGTGGGTCCAACTTTGTTTAGCACAAAGACAGATGGGATCTTGAGACTCTGCAAAGCTGTTCCTCCGCTGGGCATACTTCCTCTTCTCTGTATAAACTGATCTTCCTTAATTGGTGTGAAAGATTCATTGTTCTGACTCTCAGACCAGGATTCCCACACTGTATGTGTTTAAGTCTGGCAGGGCTCTGAAAGGACAGTCTTGTCATGTCTAACCACAGTCAGGACACGGTAGCAGTTCTTCCAGTGACCTGAGACCAATAAAAAAAAAAAAATAGAGATATGAAGGAAGTTCGGACACTCAAAAATAATTATTTCATCCCTGGCAATCCTAACTATGAAAGAAAAGATTGTGGAGCTCCAAGGGTGTGGGAATACACTCAGTCAGGTTTGGGAACTAGAGAATCTGTTTTCTGCAAACAGTATGAGGACATGAAGACAAGGAATATTAATGCTTTCATAAGCTAAGGGAACTATGATTTCACATTTCTACTGTGAGAGATTGTTAATATTGTTCATTTAAATCTAAACTAATCAAATAAGAGAAAATTCTTAAGTTCAAAGACCAAATCATTCCTTTTTAGTCTCCCCACAAAAAAAAAGGAAGAATCACTTGATACTTTTATTTTTTAATTGGTGTATTTTTATCAAAATAAAATACATTTATTATAGGAAATTATCTCTACTACCCAGAGATAATCACTGATAAAATAACTCAAAATGTTGGTAATTTCTTTCCAAATTTTTATATTTTCCACACATTACATATTTTAGTATCCTACTCATTTTTCTATGCCATCAAAATTCTTCATAATTTTTTTCTATGGCATAATGTTTCTTGTTGAATAATATTTTACCATGTAGTTACACTACAACTTACTTAACTATATTATACTCTTGCTGAAAATGTGGGTAGTTTCTCAGTTTCCTTTTTTATAAAAGATGCTGTAATTGACTTATTTACAACATGAGTCTTGGCTTTTGAGTCTCTTGGTATATAATACTGTATTAGTTTTTAAAAGCTGGTACCATTTTCTTTTCCACCAATGATCTCTTAAATTCTAGTCTCTGCACTATCTACTACTGCCCAGCTAACATAAGCTGTGGATTTCCAATTAGAACGTTCTTGTCCAGATAGACTAACTGCCCTACTTATCAGATACCATGCTCAACAATTGAACTGTCCTGCTATTTGCTATCAGCTTTTAGACACAACCTGATACAAAGCTTAAAAAAAAAAACAGAATATCCCGTGTATTATCTAATCTAAGTAAACAGACACAAACAACACATGTAGTAAAAAGACTAGAAGTAAATAAATTAAATGTGGATAATGGTGTTCTGTAGGTTGTAAACAATGAA
The DNA here is from genome assembly GCF_018350175.1 of Felis catus. Classification (NCBI taxonomy): domain Eukaryota; kingdom Metazoa; phylum Chordata; class Mammalia; order Carnivora; family Felidae; genus Felis; species Felis catus. The sequence continues at coordinate 178,691,685 of NC_058375.1, read as the reverse complement.
GACTTTCTATCCTTTTACTTTCTATATTTCCTACTATCCTTAAATCAATGTGAATTGCCTTTAGAATGAAAAATACCCAATATACTTTATTTTTAAGAAAAGAAATATAGAAACTAAGCAATTTAGCCTTCTCAAAACCCCACATTCTTCACATTGAATGATACACAGTTTCCTATTAGTAAGTGAAACACCTATAGTCATAGCTATACCTGCAAATTCAAGTGGAGAAGGAAGGCAATCATAGGGATCTCTCCAGGCAAAAAAACATTTCTGTCTCAATTATCTATATCTTTCAGACAAAATTGTTTTCTGGCTTGGAATTATCCAGGTGACTGCCTCTTTCATTTTTTCCCCTATCTCTACATGTACAACTCTAAGACAATCCTTTACCATTGAAAAAGTGTGAGGAAAACACCATATTAAAAAGGAAAAGATACAGAAAAATTGGGTTGTGGGTATATGAGAATTCTTTGTACCATCTTTGAAACTTTTCTATAAATGTGAACTATTCTTTAAAAAAAAAGTTCATTAAAATAAATGAGACACATGACCTCTGGAGCTAGCTTTCCGCCTTTGAGCTGCTGTATCACATTAGAGAATAATTGAATATTTCTGGCCTCTACCTCCTAGTATATCAAGGATAAAAATGCACACACACACACACACACACACACACACGCACACACACATTCATGTCCTTATATTTACCCAATATTTACGGGTATTGCAGTCTCATATAAAATAATAGCTACAAAAAATTTTATGTAAATAACTAAACAAAGTGAAATAACATAATTTAATAATCTTTTGGCCAAAATAGAACCTATTTTATAAAATGGTAACTGAAGACAACGAATCTACAAACATCTTTTTAAAATTTTTTTTTTCAATGTTTATTTATTTTTGGGACAGAGAGAGACAGAGCATGAACGGGGGAGGGGCAGAGAGAGAGGGAGACACAGAATCGGAAACAGGCTCCAGGCTCTGAGCCATCAGCCCAGAGCCTGACGCGGGGCTCCAACTCACGGACCGCGAGATTGTGACCTGGCTGAAGTCGGACGCTTAACCGACTGCGCCACCCAGGCGCCCCTACAAACTTATCTTTAAATAATTTATATTTTCTTGTAATAATTTTTTTCAAAAAGAGAGAAAAGTGCTTTGCTTAAAAACATTCCTCAGTGATGTTTTTGCACAGTCTAATTTTTCCCTTTCATTTCATGATATTTTTTATCTTGCTTTTAAATTTGCATCTTCAAATCCCTTGTAGACCATTATAAATGTCCTTCCTCCTACTTTAAATGTCCTTCCTCCTACTTAAGATTTCCACTTAATAATCATAAATTTGCTTAATGTTATTAACAGACATCCCACCCTTTAATAATTTTCTTACTAAACTATGGATTTACTACCTTTAACATCAATTATGTTGTTGCATACCCAAACATAAACATAAAAGTTTCGATGCAGTCTCAAAAATCATAACCAGACATCTGTCATGTGTATACCTCAGAGCTTAATAGATTCTCCTCAAGTCTTCTCCATTATACAGAAAGACACTACCCAGATGTTCAAGCCAAAAACCAAGTCATCTGACTTGTTCCTCCCATGTTACAACACATAAACAAGTCATATTCAGTCTACTTTTTTTGCTGTGTTTTGTTTTCTCCCTCCATTGCCGCTACCCAGGTCCAAGACTTGGACGTTGTCTTGCAGTCACACTACTACAATGGTCTCCTATCTGTTCTCTCTCTTTTCTCTTTTGCCTCAATGATTCGTTTTTCATATTAGTCAGATCTACTTGACACTATCCAAATGGTAGGTTTCCCATTGCCCTTTAAACTGGCACTCCTTAACACGGCTTACGAAGTTCTACATAAAAAGGAACTCACTGATTCTCTAACTCATCCTGGGCCTCTCTCTACTCTACTTGGCATCCTCTGCTGTAGCCACTTTGCTGGTTCCTGGAACGTCTCTTTCCTATATTTCAGTATTTTCCCATTTGTGCCATTTACTAAAGCTAGGGGTCTTCCCAAGACTCTTCTCCTGACCAGCTCTTTCTCATCCTTCCTTCCTCTATATGCCTTCCCTTACTCTCTAAAGAGGCCCCCCACCCTATTCTGCTATATCTGAATACTCTATTTTTCCCCTGGAACACTTCTAATTGAGATGTTAGATTTTTGTTTGTTTTTATTTTGTAGACTGCTCGTCTCACTCTAATATGTGTGCCCTTCAGGAGAGAAAGTTGGCCTGTTTGATTCACCACTGTATAGCCTGTACTTGTAGTACTTGGCACATAGGAGGCAATCAGTCAATATTTTTAAGTGAATAAATAGGTTGATGAATTAATTAGGCAAAAGTAGGACCAAGATCTAGTAAATTTCAAAACCTGATAAGATAAAACATGCTTCTTATCTTCTGTGGATCCAAAGGTCTACACAGCCACATACCAAGAATCCCCCAAAGTTGTGGGTTGATATGGATAGCATTCGTTACAGAAACAGTGAGGTGCTTTGTTTGAATTGGCTATGTCCACTACTGTCTCTGGAATAGACATTTTGTGCTCATTCTATTTCAAAATACATTCTATTTCCTTAGAAGCTCTAATTCTAAATGTCAGCTGCTTTATTTCTAATGGATAAAATAGGTGTTTGACTTTCTTCAAATTCAAATTTGTACATGTTTTATAATCCCTATTGATTTCTTGAGTGGTTAACCATGTACTTGGAGACTGTAAATTATACACTGGGAGTATGTTAGACCTGTTAAAAGGTAAACTAATACTTGAGACCATAAGTACCATTTAGTTAATAACCAATATCAAGCCCTAAATGCTGTCCAACTGGAAAGAAACTAAGATCCACACCTCAGCCTTAACTATTTCTAGAGCAGTTTTTTTGCACTCAGAGTTATCGCTAAGTAGAAATTAAGGTAGTATGAGAAGCAAATCAGTTGTTCAGAATTGGGAAGAGAGACAGAGAGAGAGAGAGAACCCATAGCTACTTAGAATATTTGGGGAATGAATTGTCCTAGATTAAAAATATTTGCATTTAACTGAAGGATACCGCTTGAAAGAAAATTTAATGTTCAAATTTTCTTAATAGAGTACTATAAACTCCTATCCTTCTTAAACAAAAAATGCCAAATAAACTATCATTTTCTTAATGAGTCAGAATCCCATAAAGCATTAGCTATTCAGGCATTCTGAAAATGCAGGTAGAGATCATGTGGGAGATCACATGTCACATATGACCTGTGAATCTTATTGTTTAAAGGTCATTGATGTCAGTTTGATTCTTGGTCATTTGCTTCTTTCTACTAAAGGTGAAATGCAGGGGAGGGTGGGTGATGGGTATTGAGGAGGGCACCTTTTGGGATGAGCACTGGGTGTTGTATGGAAACCAATTTGACAATAAACTTCATATATTGAAAAAATTAAAAAAAATTAAAAAAAATAAAAGACGTGAAAGCAAAAAAATAAATAAATAAAGGTAAAATGCAGCATCATTTGTTGTATGACAAAATGATCATGTAAGATAACTGTCTTTCTTACAAAATGAATTAATAAATCAAAAACAAATGTAGCCTCTTCCATGAAGTTTTCTATCATCTCAAAAATTCTTCTTAACTGGGATTATTAGCATCTTTTGACATTTCAGCACCTTAAAACATAGTTTGTGTGTGTGTGTGTTGGGGATGTAATGAACCACAGATATTTCAACCTAAATTTAAACTAAGGTAATCATATAATTTACCACCCAAACTAGGAGACTTTTGAGAGTAAAAGCCTGCTGGCAAAATAAACATAAACCAAGGCCATCCAGGTCACATACTAGCTTAAACCAATCTTTATTTTCACTGATTCCATGTGGATTATTAAAAAATATATTTCATAAAATAAATAAAAAGCGTACCTGGGTGGCTCAGTTGGTTAAGCTGACTTCAGCTGAGTTCGACATCAGCTCAGGTCATGTTCTTGTGGTTGGTGAGTTCGAGCCCCGCGTCGGGCTCTGTGCTGACCGCTCAGAGCCCAGAGCCTCCTTCGGATTCTGTGTCTCCTTCTCTCTCTCTGCCCCTCCCCCACTCACACTCTGTCTCTGTCTCTCTCAAAAATAAACAAACATTAAAAAAAAATTTTTTAAGAAATAAAAGATGCAAAATAAAAAGAAATTATTAGTGTAACCGTTTGGTTGCTAAACTGTAACTGTATTAGATTGCTAGGGCTTTCATAATAAATTACCACAAACTGGGTGACTTAAAACAACAGAAGTTTATAGTCTCCTGGCTCTGGAGACCAAAAGTGTGAAATCAAGGTGGTGGCAGTGCTACACTCCCTCCGAAGTCTCAAACAGGGAATCCTTCCTTGCCTCTTCCAGCTTCTGGTGGCTCCCGCATTTCTTGGCTTGTAGCAAAATAGCTCCAATCTGCGTCCATCTCCACATGGCCCTCTACGTGTGTGTCTTCATATAACCTTCTTCTAAGAGTGGTCATTGGATTTAGAGTTCAGCCTAACTCAGTATGAACTCATCTGAACTGATAACTTATTACCAAATAATGTCACATTCTGAAGCTCCAGATGGGCATGAGTTTGGGAGGAACACATTATTCAGCCCAGTACAGTACCTAATGATAACCTATTTGGCTATTATATTACTAAATAATCATTAGACATAAAGTTTTAGTGAGGGTAAAAAAACAAACAAACAAACAAACAAACAAACAAACAAAAAAACAACAGTGTATATGAGCCATGATAAAAAGCTGTGCATTTGTATTATCATGTCTCCAGAACAGGATAAATGGAGAAACTACATGGAAATAAATCTGTGATGAATTATCACATCACTAACAGTTTTATTTTAGGAAACAATACCACCTTTACTATCTGTCTTATTCTGCTTAAACACAAAAATACTTGATTTATAGACATAGACGAAGATATCATTGAGAAATACCATCAAAACAGAATAACTGTTCAATGCCATTAAACTGTTTACGGGCTATGCTGTGTTCCGAAATTACTTCGTAGAAAAACTATAAAATTCTGCTTAGAATTGACTCCATGACTTTTTTATTATCAGTTTTATTTAGAATGCTAATTTGAAATGTTAAACCAACTTTCAGAAACACCCACAGCACAATCAGCTCCATTTGTTTCTTAAAATTATGTTTCATCACCGAATATTGGAAAAGATGGTGTGCCTTCTAACCCTTTCGATGAGAATCACTTACATTAATTTGGTCAGGTACTAACAAATGGCAGTACTCCAACTTTGCAAATGAATCCAAATCTACACTGTAATTTCTCTAATTGCCCTTTTTGGGCCATGACATCATACGGGAGAAAAGTGCAAACTCATCAACCCATCAATTGCCTATACTTGCACTTTCAAGTCATTTATAGGTGTCTTTTTTGTTCTTTATGGTTAGCAACACATTTTTGCTCTCCAGCCTTTGGCCTTTCACTGACAAAGACGGAGGGGCATAGCAGATATGCTTTTACCTGTGCGTCTACTCCTGTCACCCTGAATATATACATTCTATTGAGTGTATTACAGTTCTCCACCACATTGCACCTTATCTTGCCGCTTAAAGTAGGGATTATCTGTGGCTTTGAGGACACATTATCCAAATGTGGCTGACTCTTTGATGCAAACAGCTAAGAGGCACTAGTCTTTTGAAAGTTGCCACACCAAGGTACCTGTGGCTTCCACTTACGTTGCCTATTCCTATACTATTTATTCATTCATTCATACTACTTACTGCACACCCATTTTGTGCCAGTCCTTACACTACACCCTGGAGATGTTACAGTAAACAGTACACAGCCTTTGACCTAAGAGAAAGTATAGTCCAGTGCAAAGTTTTCTTATGTGCCCTGAATGAGTAACAGGTGTATTAACTCATCAATCCACCTTAGCCTTCAGGAGCCTTGGGTGGCTAAAGCCCCCCGGCGAGTGGTCTTCTTTTACCTAAAACCTAAAACGTTTCCCATTTTCTATGTTTGCGGCTATGTGAAAAATCTACAGATGCCACGGTCCAATGCAATGTTTCCCAGAACGGAGGATGGTGAAAGAGTCCCACAAAATGTTACTATAAAGAAGAGAGAGGGTCCCGACGCAAATAAATTTAAGATGAATAATGCGTGTCCTTTCTTGTCACCTCACAATACAGGTTAGCCTTGTAAGGACTCAGAAAAGGTGATCTGGGCTGAGTAATCAGAATTTGGAGGTCAGAGGCATTTAGGTGACAACAGAAGCCCTGAGTTAGGATGGGCTCCCGGGGGAGATTGGTTAAAGTATAAAAAGAGAAGAACTTTAGGAAAGCATCAATACTTAAGGAATCAGTTGGAAAAGAGACACCTACAAAATAGGTACAAAAAAAAAAGAATACCTAAATATAGAAAGAATAACCAAAACAAAACAAAAACAAAAAACCCAAGAGGTACATAGTGTATTAGCCTTGGGAAGAGAAAACTTAACAAAGGAGGAAGTGGAGGAAGTGGTCAGCTGTATCAAATTACTGACAGATCGGGATAGCTAACATCTGAGAAGAGACTATTAGTTTTATCAAGAAAGGCGTTGTGGTTCCGGGTGCTTGCGTGGCTCAGTTGGTTAAGTGGCAGACTCTTGATTTCAGCTCAGGTCATGATCTTGCAGTTCGTGAGGTCAAGCCCCACATTGGGCTCCACACTGACAGTGCACAGAGCCTGCTTCTGATTCTCTCTCCCTCTCTCTCTTTGCTCTCCCCCACTTGTACTTGCTCTCTCTCAAAATAAATAGACTTAAATTTTTGTCTTAAAATGAAAAAAAGGATATTGTGGGTCGACTGTGGTGCCAGCAGTTTCTCTGCAGGGGTGACCAGAGAGCAGTGGGTAGTGAATGGGGTTTAGTGCAGGAAGTAAAGAATAGGAGTGGAGACAACACTTTCATGAAGTTTAGCTTCTTAAGAAGAGGAGAAAGGAGACAAGAGACCTATGAGGGGACATGCATTAAGAGAAGTCTGTAAAAAATTTTTTTAAATGTTTATTTATTTTGAGGGAGAGAGCAGTGCAGAGCCCCACTCAGGTCTCGATCTCACAACCATAGGATCATGACCTGAACCAAAATCAAGAGTCAGATCCTTAACCAACTGAGCCACCCAGGCATCCAGCATTTTGTAAATTTGTAAGAAGGAAGACATTCAAAAATGTTTAAATGCTAGTGGCAAGGAGCAAAGAACGGAGGAGGGCTGAAGAACGGAGGAGAGAAAGATCAGTGATGGAGAGAGCCCTTGACGAGGATGGAGAGGTTGGGACTCATGATGGTTTGGCCTTGGACAAGATACCTTTCCCAGGATAGAAGGAAGAAGAAAAGAAAAGAACCAGTTTTCAGAGCAGCAGCAGGATCCACGTGGGATAAATAGTCAGGAATCATAAAGGGCAAACAATAAGTAAGATATGGAGGCCAGATACTGTCTTCTGTCTTCATAGTTCTTGACTGCCTGCTCTGCATGTTACACTGGCGAGAGCCCTGGCTTTGACCCCAGGTCTGCCCATCAATTGTGCAAATTTCTAAGATAAGCAATTAAACCTATTTGAGCTTGCATTTCCTCATTTATACAAAATGGGATTTTTATAAATCTACCTTAAAGAGCGGTGATAGAGAATACATTTTTATCATATTAAGTATTAACACAATGTTGGGCATGTGGTAGATTCTCCAGTAAATGTAGATGTACTATCATCACCTTGTCTGCGGATCAGTTTTCTTGGCTGTGTTTAGAAGACCACAAATAAAATCATGGGGAGACGACCAATGGATACAGTATGTTACCTACGGTACATAGCACAGACACATAGCAAGTGCTCGAGAAATATTCATGTAACAGATTAACACAAGCCATTTTTTTGTCCTTTTTACATTATTAAAACCCTTTTTTCTGCTGCATTTCAGTGCACGCTCCAACCTAAATCCTCCTCGCTCTCTATTGGTTAGCAACTTCAGTGTCACAGAGGAAAACAAACGTGTCACCTGGGAAGGTCTATCAGAACCCCTTAACCATTTCTGTATCTGCAGGGAAAAACAGCTTGACTCGCATAGCCCAGAAGGCAGAAGTAGACAGGACCTGAGCCCTCTGTCACTTACACCGTCATTTTCAGCATTGTCGCCAAACAGGCTCGCTAAGAAAGGATGTCTAGTTGGCCACTGAGCAAATAAATGCGGCCAGATGTGCATAGGTTTAGTTTAAGACAAAAGAAAGAAGGGGAGGGGGGTATTCTTGGCATAAAATGGCTTCCCGTACTTTTTTTTCCTTTCTCTGAAGTTTGTAGTAAACTTTGTCTTCCAAGAACAGCTTGGAAGCAAGAAGGTTGCTTCAGCAAAAGCTCAGTGGGGAGAGCTATATAGCAAATTGCCCCAGATAAGCTTAAGGCAACTCTGGACTCCTGAGAGGTTAATGATCCCTACCTCTTCTCAAGGCCTGATATTTATGAAGTGTTGTCAAAGACATCTAAAGTTCCATGAAATACTGTATTTTGAAAAGGTCTTCAAGCTAAATCCTCTAAACCTATAGGAGTTACCCACTTGCTGAGAGTTAATAGGCTCTTGACTGAATGGTGAAGTTTGAAAAAGGACCATTAGAGGCAGGGTACGCTTTCTCCCAGTAGCCTGCTCCCTTCATGCTTTGGAGGGCTGTGCCACCGAAGCCAGGCAAGGCATTTCTGAGGCAGAAGACAGAGCAAATGGCTCAAAATCTGCTTACTTTTCTTTTAATAATAAACGTGCGTGTGTGTGTGTGTGTGTGTGTGTGTGTGTGTGTGTGTGTGTTTTGGAGGTCCGGGATTTATAGCTAAATCTGTGATTTAGCCTTGGGATGCCAAATCCTGGAATTGTAATAACTGTATTTGGATGTCATAAGTTAAAATGTTTACGTACAAGTTTCTTTCCCGAGATTTCACAGATTTCCCCACTTTTACCTATGGAAATACATTACCAGTAGACACTGAGATAATAAACCCCATGCAAATAGTCATGCAACATTGTTGCATTTCAATCACTCCAGTCCCCAAATTACTATGTCTATGTCAGATGCTGGTACTTTTTCCAATTTAAATTCAAGCAATTCTTGAATAACGTCATTAAGGCCGTGCCTGAGAATGTAGTAACATGAAAATTTGTTTTCTTCCACTTTATTTTAGTTTTTTAATGTCCAATAAGAATATTTATATATGCAAGTGGTAATATGGATAACCACATTTCACATTTTATATTAGTGCCTGATCAATGGTAGGGTAAGAAAGAATTTCTCTGGGGTACCTGGGTGGCTCAGTCAGTTGAGCATCTAATTCTTGATTTCAGCTCAGGTCATGATCCCAGGATCTTGGGATTGAGCCCCAGGTGGGGCTCCGCACTAAGCGTGGAGACTGCCTAAGATATTCTCTCTCTCCTTCTCTCTCTCTCTACCTCTCTCTCTCTCTCTCTCCCCCACTCTGGTCCTCTCTATCCCTCTCCTTCTCTAAAATAAAAAAAAAAAAAAGAAAAGAAAAGAATTTCTCTCTGTCTCTACCCATCCTATTCCCAACCCAGACCACTGCCTAACTGGCAAAATTGTGGATCCAAATAGTTTCCATTATTCTTCTGAAAAAAATAGGTTCCACTAGTAGAAGAAATGTTGAATTGGTAGCAAAGGACTTGGTTTCTGTTTTGAAGTTATTTTTCCAAATCTTTAACAGACATTAAATAACTAGGAAGATTGGGACTGCTCTTTACAAAACTTGAGAATCGATTGTGTCTTTAAATGCCTTCATGTCCCTTGCCCTAGCTGTCGCTTTTAGCTAGGATTCTCATTTGAGTCTGTGTCTTAGAGGCTTTAAAAAAGGAGAGACTCTTCTCATCTACTCATCTACGCCTTGAAGAAACCATGACAGCAGGTGAAGCTATTATAGAATTTGTTAAGAAGAACAAATACAAGTTGCAAGACCTCCTATTGCATTATGTTCAGAACCCGTTCAATAGGAACACTTTTCTGGTCTTTAAAAACCCTCGACTATAATTCAAGCTCATATTCAAGATATGAGGCTTTACTGCCACCTCATATGTTTATACGTGATAAAGATAAGGACACGAAATCCTAAGAATTACATATTTTCTCTGAAACCAACTCTAATCAACAACAGGGACAATCATGACTTTACTTCTAAATTCATAATTTGGTTCTGTCCCAGACACGATATAAATATAATAGAAATAAAGACAATTTTTCTTTTTCATGTTCGTTACGTAAAACTATTTTCAAACTGCTTTAGAGCTCTGGCAGGAAGTAGGGGACAGGTAAAATCCAGTAATCACAACAGGTATGCAAGTATATGACTACTTCTTCGGTGCTGGGCTTTCCTTGTGCCATTATTAAATGTAAAAAACAAAAATATTATATAAATATCTTCACAATGGAAGACTTCGTTTGTTGGAAAGGTGTGGCACACTGTGTGTGCCCATAGGAAAAGCTTGTTAAAAAGGTAGTAAATGAAATGATGTTACACCTATGTCTGCACTTGTCAAAGATAATTTATGATGTGAAAGCATGCTGTTAAATATTGAATTTAAGGAGCGCCTGGGTGGCTCAGTCGGTTAAGCGTCCAACTTCAGCTCAGGTTATGATCTCACGGTTCATGAGTTTGAGCCCCACATCAAGCTCTCAGCTGTCAGTGCAGAGCCTGCTTCCTACTGGCTGTCTCTCTCTCTCTCTGCCCCTCCCCTGCTTGTGCTCTTCCCCTCTCTGCCAAAAATAAATAAACATCTAAAAAAATTAAATTTAAATCCACAAGCATACTTTTTTCCAAAAGGAAGATAATGCATAGGGGAGTTCACTTTAGGCTAGAACGTCTGAATTATGGGCATTGTAAATATTTAAGATATTTTATACCCTTTGATAAAGTAAAATGTTCCCATAATTCAGGCAAAGTGATTTCCTTTATTTACTATACCTAAATAATGTCCCTATTTGTCTAATTCTTTTTCCCAGCGTATCAAAAGTAATAATATTTCACATTAAATATTAGTAAATATTTATTGGTAATTTATTTTAAGTAACTATTAGCAATAGAAACAAATATTACTCTTAGAATTCAAAGAACCTAGAAGTCTGAAACAATCAAGTAACACTACACTTTTGTTACTACAAAACAGTAACACTACAAAATCTGCACAATAGTAAGAAGGCTTTTTTTTAACACCACCAGAAACCCACTACTCCTCATTCACTTACTGAACAAGTTCTAGTTGCTTAAAAATGTGCAGTGGAAATCTGGTTCCCGAAAACATCCACTGAATCCTCAATGTTACCTCTGGTTTAGGATCTTTCCAACTTACTCGGAAATGCTTACACAGAAGCAGACCACTCCTAGAGAATCAGTGACATAAGGGATTTGTATAGATTCCAAAAAAAAAAAAAAAAAAAAAAAAAAAGCCTGGTTAAAGCAAAACAGGGCTATCTCCAGAGAAATATCATCTGATCAGCCCCAAAAAGGCCTCCCAGATTGCAGTGCACTATGGGTAGGGCTTGTAGCTACAGAACTTTGATCTTACAAAATACCCAAAGTGAGTGGGCTGGAGAAAGCTGACTCACCCTCCCCCCCCCCAGCTCCCCCAAAAATACACAGAAAAGTCAGAACCAGTCAGTTCAATTCATATGAAATATAATTGTCAAATGGATGAGAAACCCAAGGTGGTACAGTTAAAGCCATTCCCAATTTGTAGGCTGCACGGAAGTCAAATTGTTTTGAGACTCTTCAGAGAACAGAGCATCAGAACAAGAGAAATGGGTTGACTGAGTGAATACTTAATAGCATCAGACACTAATAGTTTTGTGCATCCATTTCTGCAACTGGGATTCTAGGTTTGCAAGTTCAGGTTGGCTTCTCAGGGCACCCCACCCTGGAGAGTACTTGAATAGAGACCATGAAGCTCCTTTTGCCACGCTCTAACCTTTGTCCAAGGAAACATGGTTTCTTCGGAGATGTGGGTAGTTTTAGTCCAGTTTTACACTCTCATATTTCTGCCTCAGTCCATAATGTGTTTCTTTGCCAGATGAATTCTCTAAACAAATTATTCCCAGCTTTTGGGGAAGAGGAAGGCAGGAATAACGCTCAACACACACACACATACACGCACTCCAGGTTATATAGATTTAAGTCTCGGAACTGCTTGGCCTGGCTCTGCGCCTTTTCTAACTACTTCCCTTACTTGCCTTGTGGTAAGGTAGAAACTTTCCCTGTCTCTTTCCCCCCCTCACCCATCTCTTTCTCTGAAAGCACAAGGACAGAAATGATACATATAGCTGTGCTTTAGAGCAACCCACCTCTATAGCTCTTGACTGGAGCGTTGACTAGCAATAGGTATGAAGCCCTGTTAACTGCTACAGGTAACTCAGATTATACCAGAAATTGTTTCTTAAAAGGGTCTGGATCTCTTTCAGCATAAATCATTTGTAAACAATTGGGTGGGAAGTCAATTAAGGATTTTAAACAAAAACACGAAGAGTTTCTACCGTTGTCACTATCTCTTTTAGCAGAAAGAACACAACCCTTACATTAAACCTCTTTTTCAGTGGAGGACAGAGAAATTGACGTCTAAATTGTCAGCCACTGTAGGAAACATATGGACTGCCAAAGCGTAATTTTTATATTTTTTGAATCTTGAAATGCTTCTGTGTGCATAAACATCAGGATCACCAATATTATCATCCATACACATATTTGTTCGGAATATTAGATTTCTGTGTCTCTATTCTTCTTAATATACTTAAATCTCATTTCTAAAATATGTCTATTGCATTACTAGAAGTGGTTATACATTCAGGTTTTCAATCAACTGGTTTACTTGGTTGGATTGACTATAAATTTGTTGACATATATTGATGATTCCTCATTTTCTTGCTCAGGGATCATTTCTTCTACTCATTTATTTTCAATCTCTCTAACTTTCTCATTTGACAGTATCCTATGAGTAGCATAACAGAGCACTCCAAGCTCATAAGGAATGGTGTGAACTAATTAGCAGATTTTATGGTAGAAACTATTCCCCTCACACGTGATCATCCTATCTGGGTAATAAACTTTGTGAAAGTATCCGGTTCTTACTACACGAAGGCAACAGTCTAACTCAAACAAGCTCTTACTTTGCCCTTGGACTTTGGTTCATAACTGTGGCTATGGTATCAATCCAGAAACAAAAGCAGAATGGGGTGAGGGACGGAGTTGAAAATAAAATAGCCTAAAAACGGATTTGGAGTTAAGAAAATTCTTGATCTTCTTCAGCAACTGACAAAAAGAAAAATAGTCCTAATAAGATGTGTTCAAAAAATAGGCTGGAAATCACGATGTATAACTGAAATTTAGGGACGTTACAGAAAATTCCCCTCCGTGCAGGTGTGCAGAAGCACTGAAGAGTTACTAACAAACACTGAATACAAGTGTTGAAAAGTTTGTCATGGGGAGAAGATCCAGAACTAAGAATGAGAATCAGTGCTGGTTCGTTACATAAGCAGTGGGGCTGGCTGGCAAAGCCCACTGTGAAAGTCGCCTTTAAACAGCAGGTGCATGGTTTGACCACTGCAGCTTGTAGCCTCCTGGCAGCATCAGCAAATGAGCCTAATCTTCTCTATGGATTTATGAATGACCACAAGCCATTCCCAAGGTACATCGAAATACCATGATTGGCCTGCTTCCAGTTTAATCACATATTCCCATGTTGGAAATTGCACCCAACATTACTTATTTCACTTTTTTGTGTGTTTGCTCACTGAGGCTCTAATTTGTGTGCCCAAAACACCATGACACAATTCCAAAGTAGCTTGGAAAAATGGGAGAAGACAAAAGAGAAAGTTTTGTATATTCTTCGTCTTTTCCATGGAAGCGGTTCATTAATTTTAACTATATTCACCAAAGTAGAAATATTAGAGATACAGTGCAAACAAAATATCACCTAAGTAGGTAAAGAGACACAAATATAGAACAAATGAATGATTTAAATGTAATCTCCAGTCTCTCTAGCAGCTTATGACAAATGCTTTATTAATTTGAGTATGTGATTTGAAATACTACCCATCATTCAAATGTACACAAATATTCCCACGCAAGAAAACACTTAACGTATTTGACGATATACTTCAAACTTTAAAGTTATGCAGAGGACACCTAGACCTTAAAAGGTATAGTAGATATTTTACAGCTCTGCTTAAACATAAATAATGCATTTGTCTGATTCACCAATATTGAAGGTATTTTTTCTCCTGATGAATATATGCATCATCTGTGATCGTCAATACAAAACTATAAGGATGCACTGTAATAAAAGCTATACCTCTACGTGAAATAATAGGAAATAATCTATTTCATGAAAATAGTAATTCATTCTTAATCTTCCATTACCGCTGCTTCCATTACTTCTATGCCAGTGGGATGGAAGAGCGTCTTAGACTGAGTCAAAAAGTTCTGGCTTTCATGTGCTTAGGCAACAATTTTAAAGTCTGTCAGGTCAGGCCACAGATTACAGAAGAGACTCAAAAAAGACAAAACTTTGTATTAGAAAATGAACATATTCCAAAGACTATTTAGAGATGGTATTACAAATAGCAAGCAAATGTATTGGGGCTAATGGTCAGAAAAAGTATTTATTTTTTATTTTTTTTTTCAACGTTTATTTATTTTTGGGACAGAGAGAGACAGAGCATGAACGGGGGAGGGGCAGAGAGAGAGGGAGACACAGAAGAATCGGAAACAGGCTCCAGGCTCTGAGCCATCAGCCCAGAGCCCGACGCGGGGCTTGAACTCACGGAGCGCGAGATCGTGACCTGGCTGAAGTCGGACGCTTAACCGACTGCGCCACCCAGGCACCCCCAGAAAAAGTATTTTAATGTCTTCGTAGAAACGTAAGAAAACAAAACTCGTTAATGATAGAGGAAAGGGTTCATTTTAGAACACAAACTTTTTCTTTGTTGTAAGTTTAACTTTCACATAACGTTGTTAACACAGGCCAGCTACCATGCATTGGAATACACTCACAGCATTCAATATGTACTGTGTTAGTATCTACATAAATGATTCTGAAATAACGTTTGTTCTTTCGATAGCCTTATTTTGGCAATAAGAAAATGTATGGATGCTAGTAAAATGCACATTCACGGTAAATGGAAAAAGCCTGAAAGAATACATTTGTTGCAATTTGCATTGGTTTGGGGAAAGGTCTGTTTAACAACTGAACACAGCCATATTTTGACTTTTAAGCTCCCACACTGAGAAAGTATCCAGGTACGGCAGCAATTTACTCTTAGGGACATTATGCTGGGCTTTGAAATTCAAAAAATAGGATAGTTCTTCTTGAATTATTTTATGATCAATGTACAGTCTCTACACAAGGAAAATTAAAGCTGTCTGACAACTCATAGAAACATCACTGGCTATTAAAGATGGAAGAAATTGCATAAAAGCATGAAAAGCATTGGGTAATTTTGCAGTTTCATCTCTAAACACAATTGTAAAGATGTCTGTCTTTCAGTTCTTTCTCCCTCGTTCTTCTGAAGCTTAGCCTTTTAGTTCTTGCCCTTTTAAATATTTTTGCCTACTATAGCTTTGCTTCTTAATGTCCTGGTTGGTCTTACTGGGCTAAGAAAGTATTTACAAGGGGTGCCTGCTTTTATCTGTATTCACAGAGAATGCTAACAAGTTAGAAGAAAGTGCAAGAGAGCACCACATACCTTGCCCAGAACATTACAATGGTTTCTGCATGCATGGAAAGTGTGAACATTCTATCAATATGCAGGAGCCATCTTGCAGGTAATGTTTTCACTCTTTAGCTATTAAAATGTGGAAAGTAAAAATATAAAACTAAATTCTGGATGTTTGCAGAGAATTGGATGGCATTCTGTCTGACTGAGTGATCCTCAGCAAAACTTTTCGCTGCCTCTCCCCCTCACCCCCCACACAGACCCACTAGAAAGCCCTGAAATGGGTGTGCCTTACACACGGGAGTACTATGTAACATATTATTATGTACACTCTTCTAGTAGAATTTTAAATTGTACTTTTGGCATTACACGCTTCTTAAAAACTCAACCTCCTCCTCTGGTTTATTCACCACTCTTTCCCACGGACATAGAATAGCTCTTGACACATAATAGGTGCTCAGTAAGTATTTCTGAAATGAATGGATGAGGACTGACTATACATTAAGAGAACATGATCGCTTCTGGGAGGTCTTTTCCAGAGTCCTTCAGGTGTTCTAATAAATATTATCAATCTTGGTTTTGCTAGACACATACTCTTTTCTGCGGATCTGCTGTCCAGAAGCCTTGTATAGTGAGATTATTAGCTGTACCTCCCCAGATTCTAAGTAGGTTGATACCCAAAGAAATTCCTTGTCTGAATTTACTTAATAAATATAAATATCTGCTGAATATTCATGAATAGAACATAATTATTTCAGAGATGGTAAAGAGAACATAATTATTTCAGAGATGGTAAAGCCAAACTTAAAAAACAAATGCATTTTTATAAAGGAAGATACAAGTGGCATATGATGAAATAGGTTGTGTATTGTTATATATACAGTGAGAGGACTTTCTCTCTCTTCTCTCTTCCTCTTCCCTCTCCTCCTTCTCTCCTCCTCCTCTTTTTCTGTGTCTCTTTCTCCCCCTCCCCCCCAAGAACTGTCTTCCTTTTACGTTTTCCTTAACTGAACACACTAACACCTACCTTCCAGTGAAGCCAGGTAGAGTGAACAAAACTGAGATTTGTTCCTGCTGCTTTCTTATCCTTACCAGGGTCCCCATTACTGAACCCTTCTGAGGCAGAAGGAAAGACCTCAGATGTAGAAATTCCACGTGACGTATAAAATAATTGCACAAAGCCAATGACAAGTTGATCCTCATTGGTATCGTTATGTGAACTGTTTCTTCATTCCATTGTCAACTGCTAGTTGCAACCCAAAGATGGTCTACTGGAGCTTTCTGATGAGGGCTGAGTGAGTGAGAAGCAGCATTCATTCTCAGATGAATAGCACATGGCTTTATTTTACAGAACTATATTGCCTACACCATACTTTTCTTCCTACTGAAATTTAACTAACATAAGTAGACAACTTTCTGATCAACAGATTAAAGACATTGCTTGTTGTACTTCTGGTCTAAACATTTTTCAACAATCAGTCTCACAGTAGCATAGAGAATGCTTTATCCAAAAATAAATAAATAAATAAATAGCCCTTGTTTGTTACCCCCATCCTCCAAAACAAACCTTTTCTCAAGATAATCATGTTGGTTTAGGTTGACTAAAGAGCAAGTTACAGAAAATGTGAGGCTCACTTGAACAAAAATATATAGGAGGAACAATTACCTCTGGACATCTCTTATTTCTCGCATGATCGTCACAAACTACCTACCGACCCTCCTATCTTCAAAATCTTATTATGAGTATAAAAGAAAAACCTCATGTTTTTGAAACCGAAAACACAGGGAGATCTTGTGGAAAATAAGTAGTAGAAAACCATATCTACAAAGTAGCATTTTTTTTTTAGAGAAACAAGAAGATAAATGGGTATGGGCCAACTATAAAAATGAGTCTCCCAGCTATAGGTAACCGGACACTTCATTTCTTCCAGGTGCGATGCTGGTTATACTGGTCAACACTGTGAAAAAAAGGACTACAGTGTACTGTATGTTGTCCCCGGCCCTGTACGATTTCAGTATGTCTTAATCGCCGCTGTGATTGGAACCATTCAGATTGCTGTCATCTGCGTGGTGGTCCTCTGCATCACCAGGTCAGTACCTGTGCTCAATGGCCACCCAGATAAAAGAATATGTTGTTTCTCCTTGCCTGAAACAGTTCACTCTAGTTGTGAGTCCCTTCGTGGCCTCTGTGGTCATCCATTCTCTGGAGTCCAATTTCCTCATCATAACAGCATATGAATAGCATCAATTTTCATGCTGGAGTAGTACAAATTATTTTCCTTATTTTTTTCATGTTGATGAGGATTATTGATTTCTGAAGCAAAGATACTTTTTTCTTTAAAGCATAATGCCAATCTTTGTTTAAACCTGCTCTTCTCTTTTAGCTATAAAAAGTCAGTCCTCATTCAAACTACAAACACTGGTCAGTGTTCCCTTCTTTACTCAGATCAGTATGCCAAAAGAGGTCAGAATAGATTGGTTACAAGGCCTAGAAAAGTGGTAATGTATAGCTCTCATTTGTGGTACTTATATTTCCAAGTGTAACTCACAGATATAATCATTTTTAACATATTTGATGTAAACAAGTACATTTTTGTCTTAATGAAATAGCTTTTAATCACAAAATTCAAAGACAGCAGCTATAATTTAAAAAGATTATGTTGCAGTACATGAAAACCTTTGGTATAGGGAACAGGCAGCAAATATGACGATAAGCATTTATATCAAACTCCAGGACAATCAAATGGTAATTGTTTCCTGGAGAGTTAGACTGAGAGAGATCCCTCTGGATCCAGTTTCAACAGGAGAGAAAAATCATTGTTAATTAGTGATGTTTGACATTGTGCTTGAGGTAAAGGAAGTAAGGCCAGGTATTTACTTGCTTAATTTTATCAATGTGTCAATTCATGGCAACCAAACTCGTATTATTTACACCCTGTCTAACCAGCCATATGATTGAAGATACTTCCTTCTGACCCGATTTCATCCTCCTTGAGATAAAAGTTCCAAGAAAGTTTTTCAAGGTTTTTGCCAAATTCACAAGACATTTAAACTTTCATTCATTTATACAGCTCTATAGTAAATCAGAAGGTTTCCTCCAAAATTATTTTTCTACAGACAGGAAAATAAAATAAAGCATCATATCTTTAGAAAATAAAGGCCATAATACATCTCTGTAGCTGTATTGCACTATCTTCTTTGAGGACAAGTGTGGCATTTGCTCTTGAAAAAGACAAAATATGGTTCATAAATCCTTTCTGGGCCTAAAAGCTTAAGGGAAGATCATCGACTGGAGCTTTGTGCTGCTCGAAGCCAAGTTGAGCTCATCAACTAGACTCTCACGTTTAGATGCCAAGTGAGTCAATGGATTATGTTAAAATAGATTCTAGGGAACATAAAGATAACTCAGGAAACCAAAAATACTGAGTATAAAGGAAAGATAGAAAAGAATCTAAAACACAAGAAATGGTGCCATGTTACTCTAAGGGGCTTGAGCCTTCTGATATCTACACAATGTACACGAGCAACCAAATTCATATTAATAGGTCTGATCTCATAACTGTTGGATTTGCTACTTCCTGTACTGACAAAAATGCAAAGCTTTCAATATTTTAGCATATGTCCTCGAGTTTCTTATTAGCCACAGTCCTGTTCCCATACATAATAAGAACAGCTGGAATGCCCAGGGTGTGCACGTATGCGTGTGTGTTTATGTATCATACACACACACACACACACACACACACACATATTTAATAACGTGAGAAAGGAACAGGTATCCCTGTTTTCAAAACAGAGGCTCTGAGGTGTGAGAAGCTAGCAAATTGCTAAGTTTACACATGAGCAATAAAGACAGCTCTGGAGTCCAGGCTGCCTGGTGCAAGAGCCTGCGCCCTTAACCGCTGCTCATCCTGCCCCTCGGCTGGTCGTGACGTTGTGTGTTCTGATGCTCACTACAGCCTAAACTGAGCTCCAAATTAGAGGAAGCCATTTTTTTCAGGCAAATGGCCATTTTCATTTTCCACGTTAAAACAAAACAAAACCTATTCTCTGTTTACTTCTGAGGAGGAGTATGTGAGCTAAGTTACCATTATTGTAACACATTTTATAAATCTGTCCTGGGATGTCCTAGTCTTCGAGAGTCTTTCCAGGAGTCATACTAGTCAACAAGCCGCACTTTGCCCAGTGTGGATTCATTTCATTCTCATGGGAACATTCTGCTCCAAAACCAGATTTTCCAACGAGGCCATCTGCCCGTCACCCAAACCCTCCCTTTTTCTGGCCACCTTGACCATGCTTGTCTGTCAAGACCCATTCCAATATACCCAGTTGCTAAAATAGTTATAAAATTGCACCAAGCAGAGGTCTGCTCATTCTCGTCAATTTTCTTTTAATTTCTCCATCACCTGGTCTCTCCTGTTTTTTCTCTCTTCTCCTCCTCCCGCTTTCTTTTTTTCTAATTGCTTCCCCTTGTTTTTATTATGTTAGTCAAACATCTGTCCTCCTTCTAAATACAACATGTGTCATAAAATTATAGACATCCAGAGACATGTTCTGGAATGAAAAGAGTTGCCCTGTTAGGAAGATGGATTTTTAATCTTTTTATCTCTAGCTCCGACTTGCTGGGAATGCGACTTTCGGCTCCACGTTCATTTTGACAGATCTGCCACACCCCTGGAGAAAATATAAATATATATTCTGAAATATTTATTCACGTATGAACATACATATGAATATCTAATCCCCGATGCCCATCTTACTATAATAGGATTTGATATGAACTTTACATCGTTGTTCTTATTTGCATCGTCAAAGCATTCTTTTGTTACAAGAGAAAAGACACCAGACAGATCAGAGCTTTTCAGATAATTTGACTAAATTTAGCTTTTTATAGAAGCTAAATAACAGGTCCCAATTTATGTCTCTAGTTGAGAGTATTAATATGTAAAAGTGATATTAGGCTGGACCGGAACAATATCTCTTTTCAGTACATATCAGATATTAACAGTTGGCTCATTCTCTGGTGGGATAGAATTTAAACTTGTAGCACTGAAATGTCAATATAACATTCATCCTTAGGACATTTAAAATACAAAATTGTTGAAGACCTTTAAAGTGAGAGGAGATGAGCTCACAACTTGCTTGATCGCATTGTGCTGAGTCATTCTTCTGCCTTACTGGGTGAGCAGCGCAAGACTAGGTAACCGCGTTCCTCCCCGACTTCTGCCTCTGTTCCTCAGTTCTCCTCAACAAATGCTTAAACGCAGTGGCAAGGAGAAGCAAACAGGAAAAATCTTCCAACATAATCCCAGCTTCTGCTGCTAATAAATTCTTTGGTCTGAAATATTTCGACAGTTTGCTTAATCCGTGACTTCACTCTGTAATTGTAGGACCAAATTTTAGGTATAGCACTGGACTAAGATCTGTGAACTTTCCAACCTTCTAGGAAATGCCCCAGAAGCAACAGAATTCACAGACAGAAGCAAAATACAGGGCACTACAGTTCAGACAACACAACAAGAGCATCCACGAGGTTAATCTAAAGGGAGCATGTTGCACAGTGGCCGGACTACCGAGAGCTGGGACTACACAATACAGTATTATAGACAAAAGAATAAGACAAGAGATCTACACATGTTGCCTTGCATTTGTGGTAATCTACACCAATGAAAACATGTACTACAGCTATATTTGATTATGTATGGATATATTTGAAATAGTATACATTGTCTTGATGTTTTTTCTGTAATGTAAATAAACTATTTATATCACACAATATAGTTTTTTCTTTCCCATGTATTTGTTATATATAATAAATACTCAGTGATGAGAAAAAATTGGCATTCTTAAATGTGCGGTATCTCATAACTGTAAATATAATCAAGCTAGTACAATCTGTACAGGTACCAGTAGTTCATCTTTCCCCACACCTTGAGACAGAGCATTAGTTTATACAGGACTCAGTGGCTAGGTTTTGAGTGATTCCAAGATCAAGGGAAATGATGGTTATTGGAAAAGAGAAAAAATAATTTTCTTTGTATCGAGTGAGGGTAAAATATTTCAGATCTCCGAATCATCTCTATTTCATCAACTTCCCCGGTCTTCCATTTTCATCCCCAGAGCTGAAAAACCTCTGGCATATAAACTAAATCAAAGAAAAAAGGGAGGGAAAGTGTTTTATAACTCATAAAAAAGGGGGAAAGAAGATATTGGTTTTTATTTGGAAGACATCTTAGACTCCCCCCGTTAAGTGCATATACCTGAAGGATCTGGAACGAGATACATATCAGGAATACACACAGCACAAAATCTATTCCATTTAGGTGAGCGGAATTAACAACTTGGAGAAAAATTTAATAACACCGTTAAAAGGGAAACACCAGAGTCGTGGATTCTCAGAAGCACCTTGTTGCATTTATATTAAGAGTTCTTTAAAAAAAAGTTAGAATCCCCATCAAATTTCTTACGAATGGCCTTATGGCTAATGCAGTGCCATTATTTGAAGTGAAACCAGATTGATGATGATTATTTCATGAAAACACAGAAACATGTCTTAAGTATATTTATACACTGATATAAGAAAGCAAATTAATCCTGGGGCGCCTGGGTGGCTCAGTCAGTTGAGTGTCCGACTCTTGATTTTTGGGTCAGGTCATGATCTCCTGCTTAGTGAGTTCGAGCCCTACACAGGGCTCCATGCTGACAGTGTGGAGCCTGCTTAGGATCCTCTGTCTCCCTCTCTCTCTGCCTCTCCCCTACTCATGCTGTCTCTGACACTCTCAAAATAAGTAAATAAACTTAAAAAAAAATCAATCCCATAGCATCTGAAAGAATTTAGTGGGAAGTTGATAGGGATTTTTCAGTATGTAAATAGGTATGACTGGAAAGAAATAAGATGTGAGTATTCTCTGAGAGTAAGAAGTAAATAAGGAATCAAATAATTGCCTTATTATGACTCCATTCTCAGCTTTCTGTGGCTAATGTAGTACATCTAAATAGAGCTTTCTCTGTCTCCTTTAAATGACCTCTGCATGGAGTAAGAGAAACGCTACTTCTGTGTCCAAAAAAAAAGATAAATATCAAATTAATACATTCTGGATATAAAATATTCGGTGAAAAATAAGTTTCTTGAAGTGATATTTAAGATATTTGTTAAAACATTTAAAGGGGGGACAATCTAAATAGGATTTAGGTCTCTGCGAAAAACCTGGTTTTCTAGGTTAATCGGCCCTCTGGAAAGTGTGAAACTATTGGCATAATCATCACACAAGTGTTTCCAGAAATCAGTCTTGTGCTGCTTGTACAAAACAAACTCCATTTAAACTTGTACGTGGAGCTTTAGTTTGATTAAAAAGCACAGAGATGTACTAGCGGTGATCTCCTTTGTAAGACAGTAGGTAATGGCAGACAAACCTTTCCTCCCAAGGGAAGAGCAACGATACAATACTACAGAACTTAGAGTTTAAACGAAACAGTTCCACTGACCTTTCCCTGTTAAGAGTATGAAATGACTTGCTTTGCTAAGTATCAGTATGCTACTTTGCAGGAATGTTTATGAAAGAATCATAAACCTGAGTGTTGGAAAAGTCCTTGGAGTTAATAACACAATGCATTCCTCTTCACCTCCATGATCACCTATCCGATGAAGGAAATCCTTTTAAAAGAAACATAGTGAATCATAAGTGTCCATATACTATGTGCCAAGCGCTATGCAAAATCTTAGGAAAATACAAGTAAAACACGATCTTTACTCTAAAGCAACTCACAATCTAGCCCTGACAGAAAATCATCCAGCCTCTGCTTGCACATTTCTTATAACTTGGAATTTCATTCTTAGACAATTCTAATTTTGAGACCTGTTTTTCTCATATTGAGCCGAATTTTACTTCTCTGTGGTTTCTGCCCATGGCTCTTATTTTTCCTTACTGGAGCAAAAGAATAATGACTTATGAATTTAAGACTTTAAAAACAGATACCATGTTTTCTCCACTCACTGCATGGCCCCTTTGCAAGTGCTTTCTTCTCCTGGTGAAATATCCTTCATGTTCTCATCTGATCTTCATGTGATATAGTTTCCCCTACCCCCTGA
This sequence comes from Felis catus, assembly GCF_018350175.1. Lineage (NCBI taxonomy): Eukaryota > Metazoa > Chordata > Mammalia > Carnivora > Felidae > Felis > Felis catus. The sequence goes on along the minus strand of NC_058375.1, from coordinate 178,667,897 downwards.
CATCTGCATCATCCTTCCTTGGACAAATTCTACTTTGTCTATTCGTTTCTTTAAGCGTAGAGTTCAGAATTACACGGTTGTGGTCTGGCCAGAAGAGAATATAGTTGAACTTGTAAAAAGCAAGTTTAACTGAGAGCCACGATCTCTAAATTCAGGTTCCTACTTTGATCACAAGTTTGTTGTAGAATCTTAAGCAAGTCATTTCAAATCACCGGCCTTATTTTCCTCATTATTTCGATCTCTGTAGCTCTAAGCTTCTAGATATCCAGAAATCCGATACTATACTTTTGTTATTGCTACCCAAGACCACACTATTTTTGCTGTTTGTTCTCAACTTAAATCTAAAACTCTTTAAATAAACTGCTATTAAGCCATGTCATTCTCCCATTCATTCATTATACATTTATTTTACATTATACAGGTACTGAGGGCCACCAATTACCAGCACCACACGAAGCACTGAGACTACAAAGATAAGTAAGGCAGAATCCCTGCCTGAAAGGAGCTCACTGTCCGATTGTCCTGGTTCCTTGCATCAAAGATCCCACAGCCCTGCTGGGAGACTGAGAGCTAAATAAAAATTTATAAAGCATGCAACAAAGGCTATGATAATGGTCAGTTCAGAGAGCTTGGGGCCCCTGCAGGAAGACTCTCAAGGCCAGGTAGATGTGCCTCTTTGCAGTGAGATACACAGGATGACTTCCTCATTCTCCATACAAACTCTCACTTCTTGCTTCTGAGATTTTATCCACTTCTCACTGCTCTCTTTATACCCTTCTTCTATCCACAGTACCCAGAGCAAAGAGCAGCTCATCAGTGAAGCTTCCATGTTTCCTTTGGCAGTGTTCCTAATTCTGTTGTAGCATTTTCCACGTTATTCCTTACTCGTCCCTGCAAATCTGTCTTTCCCTTAGCCTGGGAGCAATCAGAAAGCAGAAAATTAGCACCTTGCCAATTGTTCCCATTTCTTCAACGAACATTTATTGGGCGCCTATACCATGCCAGAGACTATTCTAGGTGCTATTACGTAGTGATGAAGTAGATAACAGGTCTCTGCACCCAGGCTGACCTTCTAGCAAAGGAGATAGAGGCGAGGATTAATTAAACAGTAAACAAAAACAACAACACAACCATAAAGTTTAAGTTCTATTCAAAGAATGAAAGTTAGAATGAGGTGACTCGGGGTGACTGGATGGTGAGTGGGGATTGGGTCCCTCCAAGGAGAGTATGGTCTTTAAAACTTGGCCTCTGACTCAAGACAGAAATGGGTCCTAGGCGAAGTTCCACTTTACTAACTACTCAACCTTGAGCAAGTTGCCTCAGTTCCATATGCCTTGTATTTAAAATGGAGAGAAAAATGTCTTCCCAACCTCAATAATACTGCTATGACAAGTAACTAAGACAATCCATGCTATGCTTGGAACAATGACGTGTACAGAGTAAACTTCGGACACATAGAACTTTTTTTCAGGGATATAATACATATTTGCTGTAAGAGTCCTCAAGATGAAAAAAACATAGTTCATCAGTTAAGTGAAACGTAAAAGGAATCAGATGGTTAAAGCTGGGAAGCATCAAGCTATCACACTTACTCAAAGGATTGTCTCTGTGGAGACAAGAGAGCTGGTTCTGGAAAAATGAGGCAATATAGAGTTAAGAAACAATACAGCTCCTCTATTTTTTTTTTCCAAATAGGTTCACTGGCATCATGTCTGAACAAAAGGAGGAATCATTCTTTCATGTTAAAAGAGGTCTATCCTGATAAAGCCCATACTGTTAAACCTCTTGTGTGCGTTCCCAGGCACAGGATGAGTGAGTCAATATTGCAGGGACTTTGCAGGGCTGAATTCTTTACTTTCATGAATCCTTGAGGAGAAGTCAGTGCAGACTATCAAAATATGACGGAGATTATCTCAGAGTCATATTAGTCTCTCAGCTAATGTTTATCCTCAGATGCTGCCTCCCGTCTCCAAAGTCATGCACACCTGTGCCAGCTGTTACCGTTCCTCAATTACAGTAGCCACCTCGGTTATATAATTAATCATCTGGATATCAATAACAAAAACCTTTTCCCTTAATTAAGTGCTATCTTTATACGAGCATTCCCATTATATGAAGGATGAAGGATTACACAGAGTAATGGCATCGGCTTTATAACTGATGCGTAAATATACAAATGAATACGACCCTTTGAAATCAGCGTCAGGACGGTATGGCTGATGTGCACCCCACCTGATCACATTCACACTTCCGTCCACCCTTGTCCTGGACAAAAATCTGCTTTATTGGTCGACCTACTCTAGGAAGGTGACCTTCATCGATACCTATCTCCGGTAACACTAAATGAGCTGTTTTAACTTAGGTTTTGCATTTGCTCTTAACTTTCCAATTATTTTTCATTATTTACCTTGCATCAGATCAGAAAAGAAGGAAATAATGCTTTCCATTATTTCCCAAACCAAATTCAATTCAGCCCAAGAACCTCAACTCAGAGTTAATGAGAAGCCCCAAAGCAGGTGTTACGGGGGAGAGAGGACAAGAACAAGAACCAGTCCTCTGTTCCTAGTGATTCCGTTGCCACTGGTAAGCTTGGATCCACAAGGCGTTTAGTCAGAGTGACCTCCTGAGGCAGCCATTCTCCAGACCCACGCAGTCAACCCATTCCGCCGGGCATTTTGAGAGGGCTGTTTGCCCTCCCTCTCTGTGAGGGTCTCCTCTTGCGGGGCTTTCTCCCCTTCTTAATGTCCTCACCACCTTTTTCCTTCTCCTCATGAAGACTTCATCCTCCGCGACAGCCCCTCTTTGCCGCAATCCAGCCTGATTCTCCTCCGGGGAGTTAAGTGTTGAAGACGCAGGCCTCTTTAGGAGTCCAGCTCTGAAAACGAAGCACAGAATAATGTCCCAAGTTGTCACCACAGTGCACCAAATGACAAGTAAACGTGTTACCTAAATCACATGTAACCAAAATTAGAAAACGCCGATAAGCCAGAAACATAAAACAATCCACCAAGAGATAAACACCGTGGTGTTTCTGTATATCCTTTCAGATAATGCCTATGAATGTATGTGGAGGATTTTAGAAGACAATAAAACAATTTTTAATAAACCGAATCCTCACCAAAGGGTAAGCTACAGAGAATCATAGTCAGTATTAACCTATCCGTGTACACGGTGCGGTTCTTGTTTAACCCCTCTCCGTCATGACTCAGTGAGGCCCTCAGAGTTCAGCCTAGGGTCTCCAAGCACCCCCTTGTATCTTTCTCTTTGTCTCCCCTTAGCACTAATTTCCACTGTCTCCCATACTCCTTGCAAGAGGCCTTCTGCTGTCAGCGCACTTACAGCACTGGCCAGGAGTTCTCAGTCTCGTGGTCTACAGCTGCCCAGACTTTGCCCACAGAGGATGGGGGCCAGATCGACAAGTTCTCCTTAATTGTCCGTGTGCCTAACTTGCATCTGCCTAGATCCAGGGCTGCCTAACCAGCTGTAGCCTCCACTCACCATGAGGCCGTTCTGTGTCTCTTTTCACTCTGGAGAGGCCTCTCTCTGAGCCCTGGGCCACGTAACCATCTCGCGCCCATGATGTGCCTGTACCAATGCCGTCATTCCACCAAGGGTTTGTGCTGAAGTCAAACTCAGCCCATCATGGGGCCTACCTCTGACTTGAGGTGTTTCCCTTCCCTGCCTTGATTGCTATGAGTAAAAGGCCATTTGTTGGCATTAATTGAGGCATTTGATTTGATTCAGAACCAGAAGTTAGTATAAGTAGTGTAACGTTAAATAACAATAACGATGACATTAAGAAATGTGTGTATTTTTACTTTTATTTACCCAAAAATGTATTATGTGATTCCTTCTTTTTTTTAAAGTTTATTTATTTTTGAGAGACAGAAAGAGACAGAGTGTGCAGGGGAGGGGCAGAGAGAGAGGGAGACACAGAATCCGAAGCAGGCTCCAGGCTCCAAGCTGTCATCCCAGAGCCCGACGTGGGGCTCGAACTCACGAGCTGAGCGATCACGACCTGAGCCAAAGTCGGACACTCAACTGACTGAGCCACCCAGGTGCCCTTATGTGACTCTTTTCAAAAATACTTGAGCCAATTTCAAACTTGAACACAATATAAAGTTGAATAATTAAAAGTACCATAAGAATGTTATATTACTTAGGGGCGCCCGGGTGGCTCAGTCAGTTGAGCGTCCAACTCTTGATTTTGGCTCACGTCATGATCTCACTCACAGTTTGTGAGATCAAGCCTCATGTCTGGCTCTGTGCTGACAGCAAGGGGCCAGCTTGGGATTCCCTGTCTCCCTCTCTCTCTACCCCTCTCCTGCTCTCTCTCTCTCTCTCTCTCAAAAATAAATAAACATTAAAAAAAAGAATGTATCTTACTTAGAGTAATGCACAAACAGCTGCCACCCATCACCTGAGCTGAAGTTAGCTGCTATAAAAGGACAGAGAATTTTCCTCGTTGAACTCGTCCAGTAAAGACAGTCTATTCTTCTAACGAGCTTTGTTACACGTTGCTTCAAGGAGTCTCTTTACAAAACAAAGAGGAAAACACCGTGGTCTCCAAGGGACACGCTTACCTCTTTACTACTTACTTGAAAGAAACAATGATAACTAGAAGTGATTTCACCTGTTCATATCCATAACCTCTGGACCAATAGCGTTTCCAGAAAGTACCCTCAGAAGGCCAACTGACAAAATGAGGGATGGGGGAGAAAAAAGCGAGTGAGAGAGAGCTGAATCCAGGGCCCCGGAGGGTGAGAGGAACTGAGACAACAAATAATTGGACTGGGGGAGAAGGGGATGGGTATGGGAAGAGGAATTTAAAGATGGTTCCTTCAAATGGCCCTTCGAGAAGAAGTGTGGCCAAAGCATGTAAGCGGGATTGCAAGAGTACAGAAGGGCCTGGAGAAAACAGGAAGCAGGCAGGGGACACCCCAGCCGGCCTCTGGCCCTGAAGTCTTGGAAGGCCAACGTGCTGCATGCACGGGTTGGTGGGCCAGGAGCTAGCCTGCAAGCTGGGCAGAACGAGGCCAGGGCCCAGCTCTAAAAATGACTTTTCAGGCCTCTGGGTGAGGAAGCGAATGTGTCTAAAATACAAAGTTTCGTCACGTGCCCGTTTTCTTCCTCACCACTCTTGACCTCAAGATATGCAGATTAGATCCTTTATATTCTGCAGAACCACCTGGTCCCAAAGCCCTGGATCTTTCTAGATGGAGAGTAAAGGAACAGCTCATCCTCCACCCAGAGGCTAGCCCTCCCTCTCGGGCTGAGGAGGCCGTGCGGCGGTCACAACCGCGGCCCGCCGGGTAGCAATCGGATCTGGCTACGCTTGGAAAACAAAATCCTGGGGCCTGAAAGCAGCCCCGAGCAGCGTTCAGAAAAGACCTGCTAAAAGAAAAGGAAGCCCACTCGCCCTGGCTGAGCGAAGACAAACCCATCTGTGGTCCGCCTGGGGAAACACGGGTCAGGACTGCCGCGCAGAGCAAACCACGGGGAAGTATTGTTCAGGTTTGAAAAGACGAGGAGCCCAAGAAAAATGACATCTCTCTAAGCGGAGGCCAAGAAAGGACTGGGGACGAGGCGGGCCCCAGCGTTCTACCTCTCAGCCCTTCCAAAGGCACGGAGCTCTGTTCTTCGAAGGGCAGAGGAGTTAGTTGCAGGGATCCGCGATTAAGCTCACACACGGGAGCCTTGTTGCCAGCCGGTGACATCGCCAACGTCCCCCCAGAGGGTTGAGACTTCGCACCAGCATCCACGTAGTGACATTACATTTCCCTTTTCAACAAGATGTACATGAATGTTCACTTGCGCCCAATTACAGTAATGCATGATTTACATACAATTAACTCTTCCTGCTTAATTGCAGCCACGCAGGGATTAAGGGAGAAAGGGCTTTTACTTTGTAAACATTATACGCTTCAACACTTAGCCTCTGTACGACATATTTCTGGCCCAGGCGCAGATGAAAATGAGTTCTGCAGTCACTGGGTTTCACCCTCCGTGCTCTTCTCTCAGGATGATGTATCAGTGGAGTCACCGGAGTCCTTATCTAACCAGAGCAAAGGAATCTAATTTTTCCCAAATGCGAATGTGTGAACCGGAGTACTTTGTAGCAAGGATCTCGAGTTCCGAAGTGTTGCAGGCAGTGAGGAGCTTAACATTCTGGGCGAGGAATCCGCAAAGGGCAGGAGAACGGGTCTCGAGTTTTCCAGAAGCAGCAAGGAAAATGCTGTCTCCAAAGGGCCATCCAAAGCTGCTTTGACAACAACATGATTAAAGGCTGCCTCTGCTCTCATCGTACATCTGTCGCTTTTCTGCCTTCCTTTTGGCCACAAACACGAACACGATTTTTCTCTGAAGAAGACTTCAGATTGCACACTAACGGGGAATTGGAAGTGAAGTTCACTGCCACTCACACCGAAAGAATTTTTTTTTTTTTTTCCTAGCCGGTGCCAGCACAGTGGGGTTGAAGGCAGATCACCGAGCTGGCTCAGTAAGAAGAAGATTGAAGGCAACAGGGACGGAGTGTCACCGTTACCAGTTCAGTGGGGACGTGGAAATGCTTCTCTGAAAAGCCGCACAGAAACCCCTCAAGGGGACCGAACGCTCACCGCACCGGCTCACCGCAAAAGACGGCAATTTCATTTTGCCACATCGTCAGCCCTCTTTTCGCCCGGTACACAGAAAAGCCGGATGTCCTAAGAAAAGGTTTCGAAGGGGCAAAAGAGACACCAGATAACCCGTGAGCTCCTAGAAAAATTCATGGGAGAGCAAGATCTTAGGCTCAGAACAGATTGCATTTGCAAGAAAAAGACTGTACGTTGAAATTAGGCAGATTGGGGGCGCCTGGGTGGCGCAGTCGGCTAAGCGTCCGACTTCAGCCAGGTCACGATCTCGCGGTCCGTGAGTTCGAGCCCCGCGTCGGGCTCTGGGCTGATGGCTCGGGGCCTGGAGCCTGTTTCCGATTCTGTGTCTCCCTCTCTCTCTCTCTGGCCCTCCCCCGTTCATGCTCTGTCTCTCTCTGTCCCAAAAATAAATAAACGTTGAAAAAAAATTAAAAAAAAAAAAGAAATTAGGCAGATTGGATTTCATTTTCGGAAAATTGAAAAATAGAGAAACACACTCCTGAGTTCATTTCTTGAGCAATCCTTGTGAACGCTTTGCCTAATAAACCAGCTACCTGCATCGTACCAGGGACTTCGACAAAAAGGCCATTAACCCTGCATTTAATACGTAGAAGCACCTGGTATACTATACAAAATTATTTTACTTCATAATCCCTGCCTATTTCCCTGGCAGCAAACGTAAGTGAAGAGGCCTTCCCCAGGTCCTCGTATCAGGAGGGCTCCTGTGTGGGAGATTTTCAAAGACGTCTCTGGAAAGGCTGGAAATAGTGAGCAGTCTCCGGCCTGTGTGGGGAAAATCGGTCTAGTCATCTGTATTTTGCTCCCTTCTTTTCAGCATTGCAAATTTTTCTGTCAGGATCCGAGGCATTAGAGAGATTAAGTTGTTGATTCTTTTCTTTTCTTTCTTTCTTTGAAATTAAGGTCTTTCTGTTCTCTTGAGTTTCCAGCTCCCTGGCACTCACTGCTTCACATTACGCCCCGCGTTCTAAGACATCCTTACTTTAAAATTCATGAATCAACCTTGAATTTTCCATCCTTTGATCCTTCATTGAGTTGTTGTTTCGCAATATCAAAAAACCTCAAAAGCTAACTTGAATGGTGGCCGTACTCAAAGGAACACTATGCCGGAATTGATCCTGAAGACACAGAACCAAACTTTTTCCATTTCAGACATAACCCCGTGTTTGACCTGATCGGAAGGAAGGAAACTCCTTAAAGAACTGACTTTTTCTTTCTATGTTGGGGGATTTTAAGAATTGATACTATGGCTTATTGATTGTGATAATGTATGATGTCTATAAAATTATCTTTTCTGACTAAGGATAAAAGCAGGAGCCTCATGTATTAAATTCCTACTCATCTTTTATAGGAGAGGTATTGTTTGGGGCACTTTATGAGTAGTATTTCACTTATTTCTTATAATGGGCCTCTGAGACAATTCACGATTATAGCCGTTTCACGATGAAGTAGCTGTAAAGTAACTCGTAGAGTTGTAGATAATTTGGCCAAAGTCCCAGAGCCAGGATAAACCACCATCAAAATTTGAATCCAGATCAAAGCAGGATTCAGTCTGTTCCTCTATATCATGTGGTTTCTATTACTTTTCATTTTACACGAGCAGGTCAGAGATTGTATAGCTTTCAGGGTTACCTATCGGCCGGCCAGATGCTTGTTCCAATAATGGTGCCATTGCTCTGATTATTCTGAAATTTTGCTATGGAAATTATCCTCAGACACGACGTATGGGCCACACCAGAACACCTGTTTCAACATATTAAAAGGATGCTGTCTTTGGGTTCCTGCCGCTCTCTCCTTTCACCCCCTCCTCCCCGTTATCTCCATTTTGATGAACTCCACTGTCCACATAGCTCTTTCTACCTAAAGCACGAGTGCCAGGGGAAACAGTTGAACAAGGTTATTTCAGATTTCTATAAGTGATATCATATCAGACATCATCTGGTTCATGTACATGTTTACTTGTTTTCCTGTCTTTTTTCCATCTCTGGCCTCTCTGCCCCAAAGCATGTTAAGCTAAATGAGATCAGGAAGCCTGTCTTGTTTATATGATCTCAGTGCTTAGAACACTTCTTGGAACAATGTAGCTACTCAATTAATACTTGTTGAATGAATGAATGAACGAAGGAAGGAACAAATGGAATTAAAGTCATCTCTGAGCTTCTGCCAAGCTACCTGGAATGACTATGTAAATCACGAGCATAACTGTGTTATTTATGGCATAAATCGGCAGAAGTCGAATAAGATACATTTGATTTAAAAGTTACTCGTCCCTGAAAGAGGCCTCGAAGTCTCAGCTAACCACACAGGGGCTGCTAAAAGGGTCTTGGGGTGTTTTCCCCTTTCTTCCTTCCAACCCTCCAAAAGCCTAGTAGCTTTCAGGCAGCCCCCTGGTGGGGCAGAGGGTAGTATGGAGCTGGTATGCTATAAATTACAGTCATTACAACATGTCAGCAGCCCCCCAGCTGAGACCCTTAACGCGTTGCTAGGAGAGCTTTCAAGGGCATACACTTTCAAGAAGGTTTAGGAGTATTAAATGCCTTTTGCAACCCACCGGGGTTGTTTTAACTCATGTGAATCTGACACGTATTGGGTGCATTTTATCTCACAATCAATTTAATTAGAAGCTGTCAGTTTAAAAATGAGCTGTGGCTCAGTCAGTTAAGCATCTGATTCTTGATTTCAGTTCAGGTCATGATCTCACGGTTTGTGAGATCGAGCTCCGTATTGGGCTGTGCGATGATGGCACGGAGCCTGTTTGGGATTCTCTCCCTCTCTCTCTCTCTCTCTGCCGTCTCCCGCTCATGCATGTGCACGCACATGCACGCTCTTTCTCTCTCAAAATAAATAAATAAACACTTAAAAAAACCCAAAAAGTAGAAATGAGCTATTCTTCTGAGGGGCATTGGAACTCTCAGATCCACTTGTAAGGTTGTTTTCTGCCTCGTCTCTCATCCTGTCCTTTCAGCACCTGGTACAAAGCAGCATAATGCCCTGTGGCCACCGTGACCGCTAAATAGAGATGCATTGAAAAAGATCACAAAGAAAACGAGTGAATGCTAAGTCATTATTGGAATCTGCAGATGGCATACACGCATCCTTTAACTAGTCAAAATGGAAACGTGCTTTTTTTTTTTTTATTTCTGATTAACATCAGTTATTTCTGACCTGTTTTCAAAGAAGGGGAACGTTTTTAATGGCTCCGCATGGCAGAGTTCAGCATGGCCCAAAAGCGAACCGATATGTAGGATAAAACTCAAACACAAATCTAGGCAGGAATAAAGGAGCAAGGGGCACCGAGTCTGATTTCATTTGTTCAAGACATGGGTCTCGATTCTTTCATTAGCCGTTCAAGTGAAGGGATGCCAAGTAAAAAAGAAAAATGTGAGCCACCGGAGAACAGTACTTCCAAAGCTACTGAGGTAGAAACCATAAAATGAACCCTGCTTTCCACGAGGTCAGCTGTAAATGAAAGAGATGTATTCAGAATAAATTACCACCAGCAAAGGCAAACAGAGACTCTCTGGCGAGGTGAGCGGGCACCTTTGGAACTTACCCACCAAACCTTGTCATCTGGAAGATCTGAGAGTGAGGAGGGGGAAAGCTATTGTTTGTGACCTAATCCTAAGGATCTACCCTGCTCTCCCTGCCTGTTTTAGAAATTGAAGTAAAAAGAACCTGCTTGGTTAATGGTTAATAGAAATGATAAGTAGGTAGAAGACACTGAATCTGTCAGACCCAAAATGTACTGGAGAGAAAAATCTATAAGATACGATAGGAGATTACACTTTTTTAATTGCATACATTGCTATTATGTGTTTGCACATTTATTATTAAAATTTGATTACTCCTTCCCTCCTTGGGATAAGAAAAGTAAACTGGACGTCCAGTGAGATTTAATGGTGTTATATTTGTTATCTGAATTGGGTCTACTCGAATCTGTCCTGGGGCCAATGAACTATTCCAAGAAGAGGCTATAGGGACAGAACTATATTAGGAGCAACAAATTCAGTGCAAGGACAGCCTTAGATAACTATAAAGGGATTTACTGCAAGGACCTCCATATGGAATATGTGGGAACCAAGGCAAAATGTTAGCAATGCACTTTCACTCTCTGTGTAGAGACTTTCCCTAAAAACCAATCGCAAGGAGATCTGTGAGTCCAAACGGCCTATGAATAATGCACATTGGGTCCTTTTAAAAAGAAAAACAAAATCAAAAACAAACATCACGACAAGTTTCCAGTTGAAAAACAATGAAACTCTCGGAGCGAATAATCTCTGATTGTATACGTTTACAGTTTAGCATTTTCTTGTGTTTTCCATTCTTGGCATCATTTTTGAGAAGTGGGGCGTTCTAGGGGGGAAGGGGTCAGGAGGGCCAAGTCTGAGAGCATAAATACGGGCTTCGGAAAGGTGGATGTTTTGCACGTCCTTTGAAAAGCCTTGCCTGGGCTCTGTGATGGCCGCAGCCATTGCAGCCAAGGACTATGCCACATTGGCATTTTGGCAGCAGGGTGCCTTGGCAGTGAAGGAAAATCCTTAGTGAAGCACAATCTGCCTGGCTTTATGTGGTTTTTCATAATCAGTTGCATGTCATAATCACTTTTTCAGGGGTGCTGTGGTTTAGCAAACAAAGAGAACTGAGGACGTAGTAAATAATAATAGAAGCTTGCCAAGGGGTGAGAAGAGGCCAAAGCATGATGCCTAATGTTCTGGATAGTGTTTACATTTCCTAGGAGAAATGTCCACTTTGTGAATTACCCGAGATGCTCATACATCAGACAATCAAGTTCGGAGCGTGACCGAGTCTATGAAGCCCTAAATAGTACAAACCTGTTGAAACCGAGGCTGCCTGCTGCCCTGTGTCTCATTAAAGGCACGACGAACAGCGGGATTAGACTTGCTGACCATCCTGATGAACACTTGAAAGGGAAGAAAAGAAACCAAGAAACTCTCCCTCAGGAATCTCTTTCCCCAGACCTTTGCAGTGTTTTTAAAGTCTTCAGGAGGGGATTAGAAAATGTTTCCCTTGATATGGGGTTCTTAATTTTGTGCACTGTTGCTCGGATGATATAACTTAGATTAAAAGGCATCCTCCACTCATTTAGGATTAAAACAGCACCAATTTGGTTGGACCATCTTTGTTACAAGCTAGGGTAAAAGGCAGCAGTGTAGGAGGACGGTCACTGGCAACATTATGAGGGTGTGTGTGTGTGTGTGTGTGTGTGTGTGTGCGTGTGCACATGTATGTGACCAATTAGGCCCCCCAGCTGTAAAAATGACTGGTGGGCTCAAAATGACTGTAAGGGCCTTTCGAAGGTAACTTCTGAAAGTGACACACTCTTAAGATTGAAGAATGGCTCAGATCTTTGAAAAATTAAAACAACAAGTGAAGTTCAGGATGAGAGTTCAATAGGAATGAGAAATAATTCATGTAGGTACAAACGACTCAAGAAGGTTGCCTCAGATTTTAACTCTCCTGGCATTATTAATTTAATTTCTAGTCATTATGATAATACCAAGCATTTAGAATGCATTTAGTGTTTATGGAGATGGAATCAGTCCGTCTCAAAATCACGATTTTGACTTAATATGCTATTAAAAATGTCACTAGAAAGTGCTTTTATTATTCTGCCAGTAGAGTAACTGTTCCCAGTTTCTTTTTATAAACGAAATTTCAGAATTTATTTTTTGATCGTCCTTAGATTTTGAAAACTGTAATGTTTCTGTTTAAGAATTCTCCTTATGCCACATTAGTGCCAGGTTCTTTGACAGCATAAAAAAATATGCAAATATAGCCTTTTTAATGGTGATTTTCATTTTGTTACTGTCATTTAACTAAAAAACAACTGATGATGTTTCAACTTATCACTTACAACAGTGAAGTTACTGAATTGATATTTATGTTCAGAGCAGATGACACAGAAACAAATATGTTTGAAATACCATCTGCACCGTGTTGATTTCGTCCTTAAAGGCACAATGGAGTTGCCGTAGTGGAGCCTTAGAGGGAAAATCAGATTCAGGGGCAGAGACAGCACATCACTAGCCAAGAAAAATGGGTAAATGAGGTTTGCTGGATTTGGAGACGGGCTGTGGAGAAGAAGGGGCAGAAGGGGAACGCGCGAGTGTGAAATCTGCAAGTTCACGGGAATCTTTCCATTTTGGCAACAAGAGCTCTCTCTGCTTTTTGGCCCTCCGTCTCCCAGACTGCCCACTTGGCTCCGTGCCTCACTGCCTACCTCTCCTTGCAGCCTCTACTCAGTATTACACAGCTTCTCCATCTGTTGCTGGTTGCCAACCTGCTGCTCAGGAAACCCCAGAATACTCTGCGCCGAATTACGTGGGAGTGGCACCTTTCACAGCTATTTGAACCGAGAGAGAAGCAGGCAGCTGGGTGGGAGGAAAGTTGGATGGAAGAGCTTTGCTGAAGCAACATGTCCTGCTGAGCAAGACCGACTCTCAGAGGTGGAGCCGAAGGCTTAGCTCGGGAGTTGCTGTTAGATGTCGTGTGGGAAGCTTCCTTGATATTCCAAGATGATTCCAAAACGAAGAGGAGAACTCCTCTTCATGGCCCAGTGGGTAGACTATCATACCGAATGAGATCTGTCTCCTAACTTGACCTAGCTAAATGATGCCGGGCAATTCAGTAAGCTCCACTGTGCTTGCATTTTCTAATGCTGGGATAGCTAGACCTCCTCTTCGTGGGGAGAAAACTTAGGTTTCTTTGCAATCACTCTGCCCTCTCCAGCACACACATTCTATCCAGCGTATCTCCATTTATATCTCCCATTAGCAGGCAACAATTATAATAATAGTTCGCATTAATTGGGCACTTCCTCTCGGAAGTAACGGGTGTTAATTAAGCACTTTCCATGCTATGCTGCATCATTTCCATGTGCCCTTCAGAGCTACTCTGCACCTGTCCGCACCCTGCTCCGTGCCCCTTTCTGTGCCCTGGAAGGCTGATCCTTCTGGACCACAGTTTTAGGCTCCCTTGCCTTTGGCTTCTGGATGCGTTCTGCTTACATGTACAAGTAACTGGCAGCAGCTGGGTGGAAGGGAGAAAAATGAGGTCAGGGTATTATTTCTTTTCTGCACTGTCACAGCAGGTCAGCTGTGTCCTTCTCTGAAGATCCCCAACCAGCAGCCATCCCCGATGCCTACAGATTCCTCCCGTTGCCCCTTAAAGCCTAGAAGTCGTAACTATTCTGTTTCACCATCCTCTGTTCTTTCCCTAACCCTGCCCACATCTTTGTACACGTTCCCTTTATTGGGGTGCCTGGATGGCTCAGTCGGTTAAGCGTCTGACTTCGGCTCAGGTCACGATCTCACAGTTTGTGAGTTCGAGCCCTGCGTCGGGCTCTGTGCTGACAGCTCAGAGCCTGGAGCCTGCTTCGAATTCTGTGATTCCCTCTCTCTCTGTCCCTCCCTTGCCCGCACTCTTTCTCTCTCTCATTCTCTCTCAAAAATAAATAAACATTAAAAAAAACTAACAAACAAAAAACCATTCCCTTTATTAAACTCTTCTCAGCCACTTGACTTGGGTGGACCATGTTTTCCCTACTGGGACCCTGAATGATACATATGCATAGAATCCCCTCAACAGCCCCATGAGGTAGGTACCCTTCTATAGGTGAGGAAACTATGACTTCAATTCGTTTAGAACCTGCCCAGTCCATGTATCTAGTAAACACAATGACCAAAATGCACACCCATTTTTCTAACTCTGAACCAGTGCCCAGTGTTGCCAAGATGATGAATTCTAAATTCATAATATTTTGTTAGTGGAAAAATGGTACTTATTTGAATTAGTCTGTCTCTTGCCCTTATCATTGCAAAACCCCAAACTCTTGCTTAGATTATTGTAATCCTATAATATTAGGGAAAACCTACTTGCTTATTTATATAACAGAATACTTATTTATATAACAAAATTTACTTATTTATATAACGGAAAACAATTCAAATTAACATACAGAAAAAAAAAGAAAGTTAATCTAAGGTTATGGTGGGAAGCTTCAAATAGCCCCCATGATCCCTACCTCCTGGTATTTATGCTTTTGTCGAATCCTTTCCCCTTGAGTGTTGACCAAATTTATTAACTTCTAATAAATAGACTGTGGCAGATGTGATAGGATGTCACTTCCAATATTGGGTCTTAAAAAAAATGGCTTGTATCTTGGATACTTGGATCACTCTGTCTGGGAAAAGCCAGATACCCTGTGGAAAGGCCCATGTAGCAAGAAACTAAAGCCTTCCAATAGCCATAAGAGCAAGCTCAGAAATGGATCCCTCCCTAGTTGACCCTTCAGATGACTATAGCCCCAGTCAATATTTGCAGCCTTGTGAGAGATTCTGAGCCAAAATCTCCCGGTTAAGCAGCTCTGAGGTTTTGGAGCCACAGAAATTATGAATTAATAAATGTCTTGTTTTTAGCCACCAAGCTCAACCAACATTTGTTTATTCTCAGCTATCAAGTTTTGGGATAATGTATTATATAACGATAGATCACTTAGATTTTGATTCTGGGAGTGGTTTTAGTGGAACAGAATCTTAAGGATGAGTTCTCTGAATTGGTTCTGGGTACTGTGAATCACGCAGGGAAGCTGGAGGCAGAAAGGAAGCAGCCGCCATTTTGTAGCACTCACGTGTCACTGCTGATCTGCTATCTCACCAGCCAGCCTGCAGCTGCTGTGCCTGCCCCTGGTTCTTCCCTGAATCTTGGGCCAGTGCGTGTGCTTAGTCCATAGCCTTATAGAGACTGCTTACTCAGACACTTCGGTTGTGAGGGTCAAAAGCCTTGAACATCATAAATTTAAGAATGGGTTTAACGAAAAGCCTAGGAAAGTCAGGAGCCAGAGTATTCAACACCTGGAGTTTATTGAACTTTCTTCTCCAGCTCTGCCCTGAAGCTAGCTGTGGCCCACCAGCTCTTCTCAGGTCTTCCAGCTCAAAAATTCCATATTCTTGAGAGGTATTCTAGTTGAACCAGCTGGGATCAGCTATCCTCCCCATGACCAATATGCTGGAAGTTGGTAGTATAATATGGTGAAAAATATAGACAGACACACTTTCCAAGAGAGGAAAGCAAGACCAATAGCCCAATAGTCCACTACATCTTCCCAAAAGGTCTCCCTGCCTCCTCTGATTTATCCTACCCCCTGGGGTCACACGTTCCCACCAAGTACTCAGGGCTCGTCTCAACATGGTCTAAAACTACCGTTTGAAGTTCAGCTGACTCACCAGTATGGTCCGTAATCTACACCTAACGTGCACAAGCCACTCTAAAACCCTATAAAGCTATATTTGTGCAAAATTCATGACAGTTCTCACCTTGTCTTTTGTTATCATTACTTGTGGGCTTCAAATTTGAGTTCAGCTTTTAAATGCGCCGCATGGCCGTCTCACTTTTATTCAGTAATACTCACTGTCACCACACTTTGGTCACAGCACCGTAAGTAGAAAGGCCACCTAGGGATGCTTTCTGACATTACATTTACATGTCTACGTACATTTAACGAGGTTTCTTGAAATTAGATTCTTACCCTTTCACTATGGGTAATGTTTGTTGCCTCAGCGAATGACTGCATGATAAGGAAGGAGCTGTAATACCCTAATAATATCCTTTGCCAAATAAGGGCAAGCACAACAGTGATGACAAAGACTTAAACATACATCTGCAGGCACTGAATGGCCTTCGTTAACGCAAGTCATTAGGGACACAAAGGGGAACCCTGTACATTTGCTTGACTATGTAGGCCACATTCGTGGGGTTGTGCTAGAAGGATGTTCACTAAGTGGCATTGTGTTTACATTTGCTAAATACCTCATAGGTATTTTAGATTCTAAAAATGATATCTGGAACCTAGAACTGGATCTCGATATTTTGTGCTCATGAGAGTGCCCTGAAGAGATGCTGTTGAGCTCCACGACTGTCAATTCGGATTCAGCTGACCCAGAATGGACCTGGGAATTTAAATATTTAATAAGCACCCCCAGGTAATTCTGGCACAGGACATCTGCCTGTCCACGCCTGGAAATAAACACGGAAGTAAACCCAGAATTTAAACCAGTCACTTCTTCACCGAATGAACACCAAAACACCCTCCGAATTCTTGTGAATCTCTCACAAGATGTCACCAGGCCATCCCAGAGCCCAAAGGAATTTCTTCTGACCTGACCTGCAGGCTTGCACTGAGTGAAAAGGTGAGTCAGCCATAGGGTCAAACTAGCAAAGAAAACTCCAGGAAGGAGAAAAGGTCAGCATGAGCAGGAGCTCCTTTTAGCCCAGGTTTCTGAGCATCTTGAGAATAAGGCCAGTGAAGCTCAGTGGGAGCTGAGGAAAAGTGTTCTAAATTCTCGTGAAATGAGAAAACAGTTTTAAGACACACTTTCTGTTTAGGACGTTTAGAAAAGCCACTCGTAATAGCATCCTTTTATTGGTATCAACTCTGGAGATTTGGTTGCTTTTAGAATGGTGTTATCAAACAACTTCCCTTAAAACCCTCAGCCCTGTCGCCTTTGCTGTGTGTCAGGCACAATTTAACCTTCATTATGTTCTCAGCAGAGGCGTATATATGAGACACTGTGATCTCCATGCATTGCTTCCTCTTTTTGTTCTTCCACAGCAGCAAATACCAGGTGCTTTTTTAAAAAAGCCAGTGGTTAGTACAACTAACCTATCTGTTTTACCCAAGCCCACACTGAGGGTGATGGCTTGCGATGGCTGTGTAGGTTTTGAGAATGACCGAGTGGCAAAAAATGCTAAAAGGGAGTTGACTGCACTGAATGACAGATGGTGGGTTCTTGGCCAAGCAGACAAGCAAACTCAAGGATTAAGGGAAGGGTGAGGGTGGGGGGCAGGGGGAGATGGAAAGATAAGACAGAGATATGGTCCGGAGCAAGGTCAGAGGCCAAGGGCTCCACACTGAATAAATAGGCCATTGGAAGAAGTGTGAATTCTTGTCCCACTTACACAAAAACTGAACAAGTAATCATAGTCAAGAGAGTCAAGGTCAATTACCAGAGTAGTTGAAAAGGTAGCGAGACAAAAAATAAAACCTTCCACACTCGTCACTGCGAAAGCCAAGGAGTCAAGACTTGAGAGTCTTGGTGGTCTTTCTGCTAAAGTTGGCATTGTTTCCCAAAGTGAGGTCTCTGTGTTACTGACTTCATCCAGAGCATTGACTACAACCACAGAATCGTTTTGCTTCTACAAGGGGGTACTAAATGAGACTCTCCAAGAGCGGGGTTAAACTCCCACAGTTGGCTCTGTGCATACCTACTATAGCTGGAGACCCACTGTGTACGTGGCTCCTGCAATGGGCTTCATTCTCCCCTCCCATCCCCTCCTATCTCATTTAATACCAGTAGATGTCCAAGTCTTTATCACAGGACTCTCCTCTCTTTCCTTTGAAAATTAAATCTAGCTGAGTTGAGGTTCTCAAGGGAATATAGATTGTTTACTGAATATCCTCATAGACCAAAAGTTACAGGACAAAATATTACAAGCCAGTGATGTCATAATGCCTAGAAAGAAAACATTTATGCACATTTCCAGAGGATATTGTTTTCTTAACAGAGTATCAGGGCCTTACCACATTAGCCTCTTGGGTTAATGTAGCAACCTTTCCCTAATGAGCTCTAAACTGTTCCATTAGGATGTATGTAAAAATAAGGCAAGAGAAAGCAAATAGAGTCCTCCAAAGTGGGTATTAACCATTAGTAAAGGGAGGAATAGAATCCAGTTCTCCTAACCCTTAGCAAATTATTGCTATATCTATTTAATATCAAGGGTGGAAAATTAGATAGAACAGTGGAGTCCCCCTCCCCCAGTATCGCTTTCTGTCATATGAAAGGAAAATGAGAACAGTAGCAATACAGACAACAAAATAATACTTACTGGCTCTACGTAGCTCATCTACTAGAGAAAAGCAACGAATAAATATACACACGTGCAATCAATGACCTGAAAAAGAGAAAGAATGAATGACTGTAGTTTTCCCACACACTGCTTTGTAAAACGATAATAAAATTGCCAAACCACTTGTGCTGAGTTCCCAACTTGTGCACGCACAGCCATCACCCCCTGGTAGGAATGGCAGCCAAGTCACGTTATCGCTGAAGCCAAGGACAATTACTGGAACACACTATTAACTCCTGCTTTCCTCCCTTTTGCACCCCCACCCCATGTGTGGCTTTTGAGTCTTGTCTCACAGTAAACAAAACTGTACTTGTACATGCTGCCAATGAAGAATTTTGTAATTCCTCAGACTCACGGAGGACCGTGAGTCCCTTCAAGTTAAAGTAACCTTGCAAGTCTTCCAATTCTGCCATTCTTTAAGGAGTTCCTATTAAGTCTTAAATGCTTCAGAGATTAAAAGGGTATATTAACGTTATTGGAGACTTGAGATAAAATGCCATGCCTTGCAGGGTATCTTAGCACTTAATGAAAACATTTTCATCACATTCTGAGTCTATTATGCCAGATCGTCATTTCATAAGTTGTAAGATAATCTTATTTTAATTAGAAGAGATATACCAAGTATATTAGAGTAATACAGTTAAATGCATTCATCAACTTTCTTCTTGTCAGGTAAAATGGCTCCTTCAGAGTTTGTTATACTGGTGTGCTGCCACACGTGTAAGTAAAAAAGACAAAAACAAAACCAAAACAAAACCATATATATATATGTATGCATATATATACATACATGTATATGTATATGTATATGTACATGTACATATATACATACATATATGTATATATATTACATATATATACATATATTACATATATGTACATGCATATATTACATATATATACATACACATATATATGTAATATATATACATACATATGTATATATATACACATACATATATATATATTATATATATATATATATATATATAATTCTGAATGATCTGTAGAGCAATATGTGAGTGTTTTTTCAGATGGACCCTATATAAGGCTGTGCTGTCCAATATGGTGGCCACTGTCACAAGTGGCTATTGAGTACGTGAAAAATGGCTAGCTCAGATTGAAATGTGCTGTACGTATGAAGTACACATTGGATTTCAAAAACTGTAGCACACAATGTATAAAATATATCAATAATGTATATACTGATTCCTTGCTGAAATAATTATATTTTGGCTATTTGGGCTAAATAAACCATACTGTTAAAATTAATCTCATTTGTTGCTTTTTACCTTTTTAAATACGGTTACTTGAAGATTTGAAGTTTTAGGAGTTACCTGGGTGGCTCAGTCAGTTAGGTGTCTGACTTTGGCTCAGGTCACGTTGCCACGTTTCGTAGGTTTGAGCCCCACGTTGGGCTCTGTGCTGACAGCTCAGAGCCTGGAGCTGCTTTAGATTCTGTGTCTCCCTCTCTCTGCCCCTTCCCCACTCGCACTCTCTCTTGCTCTCAAAGAAAAAAGACAAGTCAAGACAAGAGAATTCCAAGCTTTATATGTTACTCGTGTTACATTTCTATTGCACACTGTTGCTCTATATCATCTAAACAATATGTAAGTTTAAATCTTAATTATCTGCAGAATATTATCCATTTTGTTAAATAATGAATGTAAATGATAAAAAGATAGACGTCAAGTTGTCTCCACCTAAATGCCGAACAAATTTCCAATTACCTTTCCCCACTGTCCAGTTAAATGAATGAATGGAGAAGCTAGTCTTTATAGCAGTGTGAGGGAAATGCTAGCAGGCACGTCAGTGACTGCAGAAGAAAGTTGGAAAGCACTTTCCAGAACCAGATGCAGATCACCTGATCTCAGGAGTGGATTGTAAAATGAAGCCAGAAGTATCTTGTGGGAGAACCAGTCTTTAACAACAATCACACTTACGATCCAGACATTCAAGTGGAACAAAGAAAGCTTCAAATTCCATCTTGTGTTTTTGCAATTCTTGCAGGACAGGGAAAGAGAGAAGGCACATGTTTGGATAGGAAAAGTTTTCAAACTAAGCAAGATGGTGTTAAAACACCTTGTTAGAAGCCCAGGAAAAATGTGAGCACCGATCAAAATAGACAGCACTTAGACAAAAGCCACTCAAGCCGAGCTGGTAAACTAAAAAGGCCAGACAAATATGTTTAAGTGTAAAACTTGCCACTCTTGAAGAAAAGGAATGTAGAGCAGGTCAGAGGCAAACTAAAAACAACTGGTCCACAGAGAAATCAGTAGAGCAGCTCACAAGAAATTCCAAAGCACAAAACAAGAAGTTCCAAAGGAACCCCTTTAAGTACAGCAGCTATAAGAGGTGAAGGTCACGCAGGGGTGAATAAGGGATGGCAACGAGAACCAATGAATTATTTGCCTCAGTCTTTAATGAAGGAAACGTGAGAAAGCGTCTCACTTCCCTCTTGTATTTGGTGAAAAAGAAAAGAACAAACCTCACATGGAGGTTTGCCCCCCTAACAGCAAAACAAGACTCAATTACAACTTCAACCTGTCCCAGGGATGTGACCTTCTAATAGTCTGAAATTTTCTGATCAGCACTAGTGAAATCATCTGCATGATAAAACCCCTGCAGGACCCTCCCCCCCAAAAAGATAGTGTCCTCCCCTAAAGCCATTCTTTCTTTCCTTTGGCCAATCACTTCTTGCCCCACCTGCTTTCCTGTAACAACCTTCCATTTTGTACAGCTTCTCAGAGTCTCTCTCCACCAGCCACATGGGACGCCACATGCTCATTTCATGAATCACTTAATAACCCAATTAGATCTTCTGATTTACTCAGCTGAATTTTGTTTTTAACACTTTGAAGCAGACAAGTGCGAGGTATCAGAACAAACCTTGGGAAATGGGATTTTCCTAGACTTAACTTAAAATCTAAATGTAAATAAATCACCGGGACCAGACGGCATCCACCCAAGACTTTCAAAGGAACTCAAGGGTGAAATAAGCAACTGTTGGCCAAAATGTGTAACCTGTTGTTATGACCTACCACTACAGGAGAAGAATGGCAGCTCGCCAGCATGGTTCGAACTCTTAGATGGGACTCCCAGGGAGATTCAGGAAACAAAAGCCTTTCAGTCTGATTTCTATATTTGATAAGGTGATAGCTTCTACATAAACCTTCAAAATCCAAGAACTAGAGGAGTTGCAGTTTTTATGAGGAATTGCCTAGCCAACTATGAAGGACATGTTTCAGATGATTTACGAAACGCGAACCAGATACTAAGAAATCCTCAGTTTTGTTGAGTTTTTCCTTAAAGACTGCTTACCTGGTAGAAATCAAGGTAAGTATTTATGACTAAAATTACATAATATTTGGGATTTGCTTTAAAATACCCCAAAAGAAAAAAATTAGGAAAAAGAACAGATGTCACAAGAAAGAAAGCAGACTACTGATAGATGGGCACACAGTGGTTTCTTACCCTTTTCTTTTTACATTTGTGAGTTTGAAAATCTCCAAAATAAAACTAAAACTTAGTTAAGGGGAGAACATAAAAATGTATAAACACAAGTCTAAAGGGAAACCAACGAGTACTATTCATTTGCACTTTTGAATACGCTTTGACAAATTTCCATACCAACATTTTATATGCACACGTGTGCACGTGAGCACACACACACATCATACACACACACGCAAAGTAGGTTTTTTTTCAGTTGTAACTGAAGTTTTACACAGAGAGAGAATCACCCTAGAGACAAGGGCAAAAGGGAAAATTTAATGGGAATTTCTCTGGATGATAAAGTGATAATAGTGGTATCCTTGATAAACCAGTTTTATATAGAATCTAAAAAAAAAAAACAGATCAAATGAAAAAATCAAGTTTGTAGGGAATATGAAACTGATCTCAGCAGTGAGATATCTAAACTTATATGGGTAAATAAACAAACAAACAAACACCATCCAAGGCTGCCTAAACAGAAAGAAAAATGGTAGATGATCTTTAATGTGTACCAATATTAAAAGATAAAATTTAGAAAATAGTATAAATATCGGGGTGCCTGGATGGGCCAGTTGGTTAAGCATCCGACTGTTGGTTTCGGCTCAGGTCATGATCTCACGGTTTCATGAATTCAAACCCTGAGCCTGAGCTGCGTTTCCAAATCCCAAGCGCAGAGCCTGCTTGGGATTCTCTCTCTCCCTCTGTCTGCTCCTCCCCCATTCACAGTGTCTCTGTCTTTCTCCAAATAATAAATAAACTTTAAAAAAATACTTAAAAAATAAAGTAGTAATATAGAATATATATATATATATATATATATATATATATATATATATGAATGTATAAGATATGAGATCCCACCAGTTACTAAAATTCTAGAAAATTGTTTAGGTAGAACTAGGAACTATTCCTCCTAAAATCAGGATATTTTATTTCTGTGACTAGAGAAACACAATGCTGGAGACTCCTGGGAATGTTTCAGAAATAAAGCATTTTCAAGCCTAGCCAGGTCTAAGGCAGCCAACTGTCTGCCTTTTCCTGTTAATGACAATTAACTAAACTGAAGTTTAGAGAACAACCTCGAAAATCAGTAAGGGGAGTTGAGTAGACTGTATTGTAATAGGTTTAAACTTTAGAACTTTTTTGGCTTAGAATCACAAGACTTGAGTGGTATTGTATAATCAATGTTCATTGAATAAAAAGCATATAAATAGACTGATTAAGGCTTCATTCACTGATGGATAGAATTAAGAGCTACTCCTTGAAATGTGAAAGCTTTAGTTCTTAAACAAATAAAACTTGGAACATAGTATACACTGAGAGCAAACTGAAAAAATATGCGACGCCCAAGAATGGGTGGAAACAAAAAATACAAAGGGATTGAAGGAAACTGTAAATTCATGTCCAGTGTACTGAGCAGCAGTCACAGATATTTAGGGAAAATAATCTACATTTTATCAAAAAAAGAAGGAACTAAAAAGGGCAAAATAATTACTACAATATCTTTCGGAGCCCCTCTCGATGTTGGAATGGTGGTAAACTACACGGACAATAATACAAGTCTTATTCCACTAACTTCATCCTTGATTTATTTGTGTTACTTTTGCCTTCATTATAATTAAAAATCAACTCTAATGATACAAACATTTCAGTTATATAATTCAGTTATTATAAAGCATACCTTTACTAATTACGAAGACACAGTCTGCTACAACTCACACAACAAAAAGGGCCCATGAAAAGTCCCCAATATTTATATTACGATTTGTTATATTATTTTTATACAGTTAAATTCACCACTGATTAGAAAATTAGTAAATTATTTTCTTTAGTTTTTCCTTAAAAGCTCTATTAATTTTATAAACACTAGTCGGTTAAATGTTTTGCCCACCCTAAAAGGCCCACCCTAATAAGACATTATTGTGTCACTATGTTACTCATGTTGCATCTTTTAAATCCCAAGAAGCTGGTTGTGAAATGGTGAACTCATTTTATTAAATACCCAAGAATGGTTTTTTACAGACAGGGAAGCTAGTGTAAAATAGAGACAAAAATGACAATAGGAATGCTGTCCATCAAGATATTTGCTAATTTGATCCTTCTCTAAAGCTATTGCAATACTTTTCCATCTTGTCCTAATCTGTACTAAAAAATCAGCTAATCATCACATTCCACAACACATTTGTCCAACTTATCACAGTGTCCGTGATCCAACTTCCGGACTCAACTCTGTATTATTTGGTAGATGTTAGGTAAATAGCAAAAAAATGTGAAACCCTCATCATTATGACCAATATTAACCCTTGCCTGATAACCTTTGCCTGCTTGGGGTGCTGAGAAGAAAATTATTCAGTTACAACAGCTGATTAGCTACGTTATTAACAATGGTGGTCTTTGGTTAGTGGTTAAATTAAAATTAAAATTGGCAATTTTAATTTCCTTGTTTATGTTTTTTTTAATTTTCTACTTGCTTTTAATACAAATTAATTGATTTATAATCAGGAAAAGCATTAGGAGTATTTTAAAATAAATGTCACAATTTGCCATTTATGTAATCTGTCAGGAATATTTAGTGTCAATGATGTCTCACTGGCAAACAAGTTTTTGGAACTGGAGTCTTACCTAATGACTCCCCATTTCCTGTAAAATAGAAAAGGCACTTGATCTCCATCCATGTAGAAGTTGTGAATCAAAGTCCTTTATAAGAAAAACAAACTGAAATGATTTATGGGGCTCCATTTTAATTTTTGATGAAGACGTATCATCTTATCCATCATCCCTGTGTCTGAGAGAAACACCCTGAAAGATGGACCCACCTGTGACAGCATACAGAAGATGCCACTATTCCTTAATCCAAGGGACTCTGTGGTATTCTGGATCATGAAAGGGGGCTTGAAATTTTGGAGTAAAATGCCAAAGGCTCTCAACATAAGACTTTGAGAATGTTCACTGTCTAACATACAAAAACATCTTCCCCCCCCCCCCTTAGCCAAAGGAACTAAGTGGGAATTTCACTTTACCTCATTCACTTAAGGAATCTCAATCAGTTGTTCCCCAAATAGCAAAGTACAGACTCAGCAAAATGACCCAAGAATTATATCACACATTGTTTATGGCTGAGTGAGCTTACAGAGTGCTGGTATATGCTGAGCACACAGCTATTTGTCATAAAGCCATCAATCAAATTCAGTTGATAATAGAAATCCCTAAATAAATGAATTATAGAAATCAATGAGTCTGCTATTCTTCCAGAGTTTAAAATCACTGAAAAATTTACCATGGATTTAGAAGGCAATTAAATAGGGGGGCATCAATATTCTCTTATTCATTTCACAGTTCTTTCAGACCTAACTGCCCTGTTTATCAAAGACCCAAAGAGATTGCTGAAGACACTTCCACTGGGGTTCTCCCAGGAATAACAGGAATGAAGGCAGCAGTCAAGTTGTTACCTATTCTGTGAGCTCCTAATTACAAAATAAGTGAAGGCTCTTGGGTCCCATCCGGTTGCACCTGCCATCGTAGGCCCGGATCTCACTTGCCTCTCGCCTACTCTCTCAGTTAGTGGGGCCCGAGGGAGAAGAAAGGAAACCCCATGACAAAACGTTCTCACATTAGCTTAAGTTTACCCTCACTCCCCTCTTCCCAGCATGCTACTAAGAATAACAGTGACTTTTTGAGTCACCTATTTTCCTTTGTTCCATTACAAAGCATTATCAATGCCTAGAAGTCCCAGGTATCACCTAGTAAAGGAAAGAAACAAAAGGCACGGATAATTATAAATTTGATAACATGCCCTGCAGTGTGTTGGTTCAGCGTGTCTGTTGGTACAACGCCTAGACTGGCAAATGCAGTCTAGTTCTGGGGGAAAGCAGAGCGCACATACACAGATATAACAAAAAAGCTTCATTCCTTTCTTTCTTTCTTAACGATACTGTTGCAACAGTTTCCCGCCTCACCCCCAGGACGGTGGAGGCTGCTTCCTGCATGCCTGGCACCTTGTTAGGAATTAAAAACACAAACAGGGACAAATGATGGGTCCTTTCCCAAAGAAGCCCCAGGAGGATGGGGAAGAAAGATATAGAAAGCAATCGTCACCATGTAAGTATAAAAAGCATGATACTGTATCAGATACAAGCAGCAGAACAGAGTTATTAACTATTTTCAGGGATAGGGGCCCAGAGGGCGCCCATAGGAGGTGACAATCTGAGCTTTAGTGGCTGAGATGTGGAATAAATGAAATGTGGCCAACAAGCCAGGGATGGAGGGCATTAAATTAAATTCATTTATTTAGGGATATCTATTACAACAAGCCAGAGATGGAGGGCAATCCGTGTAAAGGTCAGAGTGTGTGCACAGGTAGAGAGTGTGGAGTAGCCCGGTATTTGGGGAACCATGGATCATTTGGGGTGGTTGCAACGGAAAGTGACAATAATAAGAGCCTCTGTCCTTCATGTGTATATATCATTCATCAATCGATCCATCCTCTACCTGGGGTCTGTTTACTGAGATGAGTCAGCTTGGGTTGTACAATTGTACAGTTTTAGTCCAAATGGAAGGTTTTTTTTTTCTTTTTTTTTTCAACGTTTATTTATTTTTTGGGACAGAGAGAGACAGAGTATGAATGGGGGAGGGGCAGAGAGAGAGGGAGACACAGAATCGGAAACAGGCTCCAGGTTCTGAGCCATCAGCCCAGAGCCTGATGCGGGGCTCGAACTCACAGACCGCGAGATCGTGACCTGGCTGAAGTCGGATGCTTAACCGACTGCGCCACCCAGGCGCCCCACAAATGGAAGTTTTGATTATCATTCCACATTCATGTGGTCTTGTTGTTCCTGGTCATCAACAGCCACGTTGCACGACTGAACTTCTAGTTGGGCTGTGTGATAACCTCTGCTCACCTTGCTTGCAAACACTTAAAAAGAAAACTGACACCGAGGGAGCCAATGACTTTTTATGGAAATATAATTACTAACAGGGCTTTACTGCTGAAAATACAAATTAAGTTCTTTCCTCCTCCCCTTATCCCTATCCATCATCCTCCTCCACCCTCCAGTCAAAGACGCATTCTTAGCATGCACCAACAAATTCAGTTTTGTCTTTTTGAATACCCTTTGATTATAGGGATTGTGTTGTATTTATAACCGTTCCTAGGTAGCTGGCGGAGGACCTTGCCTTCAAATGATTGATGAACAGAACAATCAATCAATCAGTTCGTCTGATTGCTGCATTGACGGCAAGTGTGGAAGCATGTGCCATGTAGAGCCAGCCAAGTGAAGTAAAGGAAAATATTGTACATCGTCCGCGATTTTAATGATCTAAGAAAATAAGACATATGAGAAATCATACACATTTGTCTTTGCTTAAATCCTACGTAAAAATAAAACAATGCCAGGTAATATCACTCATGGTGTCTTGGCTACGAGAAATGGAAAGTTTAATGCCTGACAATAAGGAAAATGTACTATCTCACATCAGAAGTATCCCCAAGTTCAACCAGTAGTTCAACATGACATCTTTTTTATCTGCTGTCTTCCGGTTTGCCTCCTTCATGGTTTTAATTTGGTACGGCAGCTTCAAACATCACATGATCACATGCTATCCAATGGCCAGACTGGGAAATTAGAGCATATCTTTTTCTTGTATTTTTCTCCTATCTTTCTGTCCAGAATCACATCAACGGCAGTCAACAGGACTGGAATTTATTGTGATTGGCTCAGCCACAAGACTAATCAAGATCCACTTTGCTGAGAGGCTGGGGAGAGCGTCCCAGTTTCCTCCAGGCAATGAGAGAAAGCAGGGTTCTGAAGCAAGAACTTAGGCTTGGGAAACACAAGAAGGATTTGTTGTTAGATAAACAACCAATATTGTCTACAATAGCCGATGATCAATCCAGCTTCATTTTATTGCATTCATTCACCTTCCAGATGTTCAGATAAACAACAGGTCAGCCATAGTTTCCACAAAAAGAGGCACAGCTATATTTACTTTTGATACAGAAGAAACAAACAAATAATGCTTCAACAACAATGAAAAATAAGCAAAGGAAAGGAAAGTAAAATAAGAAGTTCATAAAAAATTTTAAGCACCATAATCCTTCTGAGTGGAAAAATATGTTCGATTATTGTGGACTGCCTCTCCAAAATAAATATTAAAATTTCAGTGCTGCATCTAATACAGTAAGCCAAAGTTCCTCCATGTATTTCTACCATTGACAGTAAAGATTGAAAGTGATCTTACTTAATACGAGAGACAATAAACTAAACTAAGAACAGTCAGAGACCAAACTTCCAGATACAGCTCTTACAATGCTATGTCGGCCATCTTTTACCCAGAAATGTGCAGGTTTTCACCAAGTCTTTGAGGATAAGGCTAATTAATTTGTTAATGTATTCAAAAGTTATTTCGGTGGGTAGAATAATTTAGCTCTAACCACAAGTCAATACAGTTTTAAGGAACCTTTCTGGAATTCAGTGCCTGTCACACATTCAGCGTTAATACCATGTTGCAATATTTAAAAGTTTATTAACATAAAGCATTTCAAGCTATACATTTTTAAATTAATCTCAAACTAAATTGAAGATTACACCCATTAAGCGTACCTTTAAGAGGTGAATATTGGGCATAACAATCACCGCTGGTTGCCTAGCAACCCTGGGCCCAGCTCTTACAGTAAGTTTATCCCAAACATTAATGGAAAATCAGCGATGAATATATATCCACTTCAAACCTGTTTGTTAGAAAAATGCACTCTCTCTGTGGTTGACGATTCTGTAGTTTGCTATCCTGGGGAGTTGGATTTCAACGTAAGGGTTGAGAAGGGGAGTCCTTATCACTATGCTCTCATCCACTCTCAACAAACTGTCCTAAGACTGATGCCCCCCCGTTATTAAAGCAGTGGCGCCAGTCAACTTTGGGTCATCATGGTCAACGTGAAATCGACATCAGATGAACCCCTCAAGCCATTTTCTCTTAAGTCCTGTGAAAAGCACACCTTGCTTCCACACATTCTAATTTCCGCAAAGAATCTAGGATCAGAGGACCAGCGCCTTGGGGCACTCTCAAGGCTATCATACTCTTTCCAACGCCTGGGGGAGGCCCACGGTCAAACAACGCCGCCCCGCCTCTCTCCTGCCGTTGTCTCCTGCTCGAGGACACGGGAACAGATCACCTTTCTCATTCTGCCTACGCTCCCACGTCTGCGCGTTTACATGGTCGGGGGCTCCGGTGCCGCGATTGCCAAAGAGCTCTCTGAAGCACGGTGGCTGAGCCCTGCCAACCGCGTTTGGCTGCCCAGCTCCTTCTGGGCTCCCAAAGCTGGCAAGCTCAGATGCTAATAGAATTTATTAGCCTGGGCTTTGACAGACAGTTAAAGCAGGACTGCACATCAGCACTCCAGCACCGCACGCCCATTACGCCGTTTCAGGAGGCGCAGCTAATTCAAAGAAGATGATAACAGGGTCTGCAATCAGGGAACATTAGAGTGTCGGGCAGCGGAGAGGCCGAACATGCTAGGCAGGCAGTACGGCCAGCAAACCTGATTTGATTTCTGGCACTGCTAGCAGGCCTGGGAAAAACAACAACAACAACAACAACAACAACAACAAAATGGACGTAATGAGATAAACTGAAGTACCAGGCACCAGGACTGGTCTTTGAAGTAATTATTCTCTGGGGTAACAAGGGACACGACGAAAAGGCTTTCAGGGACAGGCAGTGGGCACCCGTGGGACCCAGTTTCCATTACGGCATGACACTCTGCGGAGCGACTCTCTCTGCTCGAGAGGGTGGGATACTAAATAGGCTGTCAAGAGGGAGGGGAGACTGGAAAGGGCCCGGGAAAGGAAATAAAGCTGGAGAAAGAGACAGGCAAGATAGAGAGATTGTCAGAGTCCTGCAAGGGAGCCAGAATTAAGTGGGGGGGGGGGGGTGTTCAGAATCTCTGTCGGCAACAGTGATAACTTCCGTGGCTTTCCTCAATTAGTCCTCACGTTCAGCACACTCAGGGGAGAACGGGAAGGGACAAGGCAAAGGACACTTCCGGCCACAGAAGCCCCAAGAGCAGGAAAATCCCTTAAGATGTTGGTCGAAAACAGATAAGGCTTTGGCATTTCCCCTTTGGGGCTCTTGGCTCTGTCAGGTTGAGGACCTGAGTGAAATGATTAAGAGAGCACTTTCTGGAAGTTCAAGCCTCTAAGCCTCTGCATATAATCAGGCTCACCAGGCAATTCTTTATGTAGGAGCAGGCCCAAGGCTAAAGTTGAACCAGAAATGAATCATTTCTCATTCTGCAGTGACTACTACTTCTGAATCAAATTGGAGGTCGCTGGCTAAACAAACTGGGAAGCATGCATGTTACAAACCAGGAGAATGTCTCCATGGGCACCGAGCGGGAGCTTTAGCATGTTTTTATCTTTACACGAGCAAACAACCCCAGCTTCAGATAAATACCACACCAGGACCGACAACTGGAAACATGGACAGATCGTGTCACCTTTGTCCTGCTTGGTTTAAAGAGTAGAACCCAGGATATTTGACCACACACACACACACACACACACACACACACACACAGGTTGTGACTCCAGAGAAGCTGCATAGTTCATTGCTGCACCTTTGATCTGTGATTCCTGCATATAACAAAACCTACCTGTATGTTTATCAGGCATTCCTCTTATATGTTTTGTCCAAAGAGCTCCCCGGGCCCTTTCTCTATTGTTTTTATACTTATTATTTAGGAACAGCATCCCATTCATGCCTGCAATTTCAACTATCACCTGTATATAGCAACAACTGTCAACCTCTCTCTAAAACTCATCTATAAACCCCAGGCCCACATTTTCACTGGCCTGTTGGACGATACTAATGTATACAAAGCTGGAAAGCAGTATACTTTGGCTTTCTACCACCAGTTCAAATTCCACTTGTCCAAAACTCTTCCTCTTATGCTCCCGTTTCCACGGAAAACATCATTATCTCTTTATTCTCCAGTTGAACACCTGGGAATCCTGTCTCCCCCACCCAATTTGATGCGAACGTCATTAACTCTCTCACATCTCTTGCACTGATCTCTGAAGGTGACCCCACCATGCTTTTCTAATTTAGGAAATTATAAATTTTACTGTACTTTGTGCATCAAATGGGAACATGACCACTGGAATATTATTTCATCCAGAAAGTGCATTCTATGGACTTACCAACCGACTGACTGCAACTCAGCCCTGACTCCAAATTTCTATCCAGTCAGTTCCAAACCTGGTGACACTGCCTCCATTTTTCCTATATTTGATACCTGAGGATAGAGTCCTGCTAGCATCCTAATTTCCGCCCTTGAACTTGTCACCCAGGGCTTTGTAAGAGCCTCCCATTCAGTCTTCGTTACGTACGCTGTTATGAAGTTAGCTTTTGAAAACAGTAATCCAATCGTGACGTACCACAACTCAAAAACTTTTGTCGTGTTTCTGTCTCAAGAACGGTTAACCTGGCACTGAAGCCTCCTTGTGCTATAGCTGGGGCCTATTACTGTGATCTTGTCGCCTTCCATACTTGTTCTAATATCCCTACCACTCAATATGGTTTTCTCTTGCTGAACAAAAGGTATGTGCTTTTCAAAACAACTACTTTGGGGTAGAATGCACTAACATCCCAGTTACGCATTTTTCTGTCACATCCTACACAACCTCTAAATTGTTGAAATCCTAGATCCTTCAGGAGCTGTTATCAATATCTTTCCCCACCGTGGAAACTGACTACTAACTCAGCTACCCTGTAAATGGATGTTAGTTAGCTTAACATTCATAATTTTTGCCAGTATCCTTCCTTTGAAAGTAAGATTGCAGGGTTTGTGTCTGAGATCATTTTGTGAAACATAACCCGTGCAGATAGGCATGAAGTTAGGATTCTTCCCTATGAGATAAATGAAAAGTAAGTATCTCACGATTAGCTTAGATACTAAGCTCAGTATTAGCTTAGTCTGTTAGGGAGACATAACTTGCACAGCTGATGAACCCCAGTGTTCTCCAAAGGGGTCTCCTGCATGGGTTCCATCACGTGGTCTTTATGTCCATCCAAACTGTCTTGAGTTAGAGATTAGTTGGAAAACTGATGCTTTCCCCATGTGCCTCTCTCCTGACTCCTCTACCCTGATTGTGAAGAAATCCTGGTGATTTCCTTGATTTTCCTCAGCTGACATTTTACAGGACTCCCACGTAATCAAAGATGATCATTCAGTAAGAAATAATAATTTACAACCGGAAGAGGCTGGGAGGAACGTTTTGTTTTCGTTTTTGTTTTTGTTTTTGTTTTGATTGATAGTGAGGTGTAAATCAAATTCACTATGAAGTGAGCCCCTCCTTAGATTTCTCATCTGTATCCTGGAGAGGGTGGAAAATCACCCTTGGTGAGAAATGCTACCATCACGAGCACTGTTCCTGACTTTAGTATATCACACCATTCAGGCATTTGGAGGAAGACAAAAATTTGTTTTAGAACCTCTGGTTTAGGTCATGCTGATTATCACATTCCCCATGTCACAGGGTTGTTAATGATAACAAATATGAGAATGCTTTCCTAGAAAAAACAAGCTCTAAATGTGACATTTTAGGTAACCTAAATATGTCTATCTTCCCAGTATGGAATAATTTGTTATTGATGACCCATCAGGTTGTCTCTGCCAGCGTGGATTCATTGAAGTGGTTCTTCCTCCAGATTTTACTTACCCAACACAACGTTGGACTGAGCCATGTAAGCCGGGTCGGGGAGGAGACGATCAGTCTGGCTCCAGCTTCTGTATCTGTCATGTTAACTGGTTGTTTTCATATCTCCACATCACCCTAAGCTTGGTGGTCTATTTTTGTGAGAGAAGTGGAGATACACAATCACACAGGACATAATTAGAATCGTAGAAGAATTTTCTAGCTGGAAGAGACCACAGAGATCATAACCGAGACTAAAGTTTATTTGGGAATTATGATTTGATTTGTCCCCGTCGTGAGTTACATGACCAGTACAATCTGCTCCAGATTGCTGTGTCCCTTCTCCAAAGTAAATTAACTGTCTCTTCTAAACAAGGAAATTCTTTCCTCTTCGCGCATATTTTAAGTGGCAGTTAACTGGTACCTTTTAGAATGTTTTCTTTGTCTCTTACTGCTGTCCCCGCCAGAAATGCAGTCTGGCATCCAACTTCTCGATGAACATTCTAATTACAATATGCCCCCTTTTCCAAATGGTCTCGGGATGAGGGAAAGAAGCAGGCATGTAAAGAAACGCCATAATGAACAACTTCGATGACACAGGGGAAATTATGATGATGCAAGAAAATGTCCTCCTGCATTCCTTGACAAAATCTTCAGAAAAGCAAATGAATCCTTTAAGTAGAGCTTTAATGCTAAGTAAAATACAGTGGGCCCAAGAATGGTGAAGTCAAAATTACAAAAGGAAAAGAGAATCAGGAGATCTGAATTCTAATCCTAGCTGTACATGCACACACAATGGTGGGTACATCAGATAATCTGGGAGGAAGTGATTGACAAATTGTTAAAAAAAAAAAAAGTCAAAAAGCATGCAGCATAAAGGTATTTTTAACCACCGTGGTTTGTACATTCAACTATTATCTGCCTCATCAGCTTGTAAACCCCTGGATGTCAGCAACCTATTTTGTTGTTGTTGTTGTTGTTGTTTTATGGGTTTTTTTTTTTTTTGAGGAGGGCAGGATCAATGATCCTACATTGCATCTTGTACGTTAAGAGATGCATAATAGATGTGTGTTGAATAAAAGAACACATGAATAAAGAATACAAGAATCACAGAATGATTAGGTTATTGAATAATATGTTAAAAGAAAGGGGAGGGGCGCCTGGATGGTTCAGTTGGTTGAGTGTCCGACTTCGGCTCAGGTCGTGATCTCATGGTTTGTCGGTTAGAGACCTGTGTCGGGCTCTGTGCTGACAGCTCAGAGCCTGGAGCCTGCTTCGCATTCTGTCTCTCTCTCTCTCTCTCTCTCTCTCTCTCTCTCCCTCCCCCGCTCACGCTCTATCTCTTTTTCTGTCTCAAAAAAATTAATAAAAAAAAAAAAGAAAGAAAGAAGAGACAACAAAGCCATGAACAGACCATGAACACCCTAACAGGTTGGAGTGGTTGAACGGCATTCTAATGCGACCCGCAAAATCCTTTCTCCCTGTAGCACATAAAAGACTATTAATCTAAGGTGTTTCTTTACCTGCTTACAGAGGAATAACATTTCAAAACGCTGTCACCGTTCAGACTGTCTTTTCAGATAGGGGCAGGCCAGACTGCACCCACACTAGGACGGGAATTAGAAGGGCTATTCTTCGGCAAGTTTCAGGACATAAACTGATCACCAGCTGGGGTCAGGAAGAAATTACGGAGTCTCCTAAAAGCTTCCTCCAGAGCGTGCTGCGTGTTCGCTGCTGGAGCCACAATACCAATACTAAAATGAAACTCAACTGTTATTTTTTTTTTTTTACGGAGTAGCAATTCAAAACGAGGAGAGAACCCAACAAAGAAATCTGCTCCAACGGCAACGGCCAGGTCTGCTGTTCTGGCTTCCAAACAAAATGCAGGCAGCGGGTGATAAAAGTAGGGAAGCCTGTGACATTGTTGATCTAAGATCCAAAGTGTCTTCCCTGGGTGAGGGACCACAATATTTCACCGAAGGACCAGGAAAATAACATAACTTTCTCCGGAGAAAGCGCACCACACGCAAAGGCAAATATTTCATCTTTAAGGTCAAGAGCTCCATCACCGTCAGTTTCTTCATCGAAAAGCCATTCTGGATGTAAAAGAAATGTCCTCTTCAAACATAAAGCTTTTGGGCCCAGGCAGGTAATTTCATTAAGTGAAAATGGTTTCGTGAGATCATTTCACCTGAGAAAATAAACAGGATATGCAGGAGATGAAACTCCTTTCAAGGACGCGATGCTTCAAGAACACACGGGAGACAGCTGCTGGTGGCAGAGCTGCTGGGGTTTATGTAAAGAAAAACACAATTGTCAGACATCGGTCCCTATAGCTGGATTCCCAGGAATCCTGGATGGCATATTCAAAACAGGCTCTGCTCTTGGCTGGTCTGCGCACTTCTCAGACCGGCTTGCTGATGCAAATGCAGGTGAAGCTGCCTTAAAGCATTTGCAAAAGCCACCAAAGTCCTTAACCCCGTCCAAGCTCTTCACTCCTACAGGGAGCAGCGGGGGGGCTTTGTGCTGTGCCCAGAGTCAAAAGTTCACTCTATCTCGGGGATGTTGGCAGTCAGGGCCCCCGAAGAGAACAACCCCACAGTCTGCAAAGTCAAAACGTTTCGCCAGATCCTTGCTGTTTTCCCAGAGATGTCAGGGAGAATGCCGTGAAAAGACTGCCAGCCAGATGACTCTGCCTGTCTTCAGATTAATAGTGCTCCGAATATGCTAGAATACAGTATACCTCAGGTAACTAGAATGACTTGGTGGTGCTGAGCTATTAAAAAAAAAAAAATTGAACACATTTATCTCCCATGCAGCTCTCCCAGAAATTGTAAACTCACGCAGGTAATAAATATGTGTTGAATGCCTACTCTGCGTGCAGGAGATAGGAATACAATACCGAACAAGATGTGGCCCTTGTCCTTTAAGTGTTGAAGGAATGCATTCAATAAATACGTTCTTCTTCTTCTTCCAAGTTCTTCCCAGGTCTCGAACCTCTGTGAGGGAAATAGGAGAACGTGTCACTTAAACCAGATGTGACTCTCTCCGCGTGGGCCTCCAGAGGAGCAGGGGCCATGGTGGCAGTGGTGCAAGTCACGTCATCAGGGAGAAAGGGGAATGGGCAGGACCCGGGGCAGGAGGCGCATCATTTAGCAAAGCCCGGTGGTGAATTACAACCACGCAGAGGAAGCCCAAGCCGGTTACGGGTAGGAAATGGAGAGAGCTGAATTGCCCAGCCTAGACAAGTATGAGACAATATTAGTTTTCCTTCGGGAGTGGCTGGAAGGCGCAGAGAGGAGAGAGGGGGCCGAAAAGCATGGCGGGCATCTGGAACTTCGGTTCGGAGAACCGGCCCAGGGGTTTTTGAAGAGCTCACCGTTCAGTTCTTAGAAAATCTGACTGTGGAATGCCATAGAACGTCTCTCACCACTCCCCATCTCTTCAGTAAAATGCGGCCACGTCCAGCTGCTTCCCAGAATGATATTTCAGGAGCATGAGGGAAAGAATCATGGAGAAGAAAGGTGTTCTACCTCCGGGTTGCAGCCAGGGCAGAGATAAAGGGAGAACCACCAAACAAACAACGAAGACGCAGCATCAGTAAGAAACCAGAGCCTAAAAGGACGAGATGCAGCCGAACTCCCCAGATTGGCAAACCCCCTGGGACAGATATTGGTATTTTCTGTAGGGTGTCTGGCGGAGGTTCTTAGGAGCAGCAGGTGACGTCTGGATTGTTCTTCTGTAGGGCAGGGCCATGGCTTTGTGTCTGTGTATCACATCACGCCTCTACGGGCTCTCGTACAAACCTCCCAGGAAGAACTTGTGAACGTTTGTTGAATAATTTATAACAGCGAGATGAAATCTCAACACCTAACTGCCAAACAGGGAATCAGGGGCTCCCCAGGGGCCTTCATATCTGAAACACAGGAACTGCTCTGTACGGAAGGGAACAAGTAACTACCCCAAGACCCTGACTTCAGGGGCTCCTGCTCGGGAAACGTCTTCTTTCCCAGTCAGCACAAGCGTGAGATTCCCACCACGCGGGATGTTGGGATGGACTTACGACAACAGAGTCCATAATGCTGTGTGCCAAGTATGCCTCAATGAAAAAATTAAAAAAGGGGACAACAGATTCAAGAGCAATGCCTCCACACCTGGTTCTCACACCCCGCCCAGAGGAAGCCTCATCACATTCTGAAAAGGTCTCCAGACACACACTCTTGGAAGATGCCCTGCTTCATTCCTGTTGCCTGAATTGGAAAGCATACGGACCAAGCTAGTAATTCTTTGGGTCATGAGTGGGGTTTGAGGTCGAGCCACTACCAAGTCAGAAGAAAAAAGAGAAGAAACAAATGGTGGGTGTTCTTCAAAGAGGTGAATGTGTTCTTCCACGGAAATTATTCCTGCCCGAGTGAGCTGATGCCTCAGGGGGAAAAATTGAGGTTCCTGACACTGAGTCGTTCTCTGATTTACTGAGCACATACTCTGCCAGGCACAGAGGATAATACCACGGCTTGGCTAGTAGTCTCGGCCTTTATGACGATAGCATTACAGCGGGAGACACAGAAAGGAAAAGAGAGATTGTGACACAGAATGGCAGGTGCCGAGCTGGATACAGTGTGCCTCGAGAGGGCGTATGCAGGGGGCCCAGCCTTTGAGAAGAACTACCTTGTAACTTGAGACCTAAATGAGGAAACCCCCTTTGCCTCAGAAAGAGGCAGTGAGAAGGGGAAGAGTATTCTAGAAAGAGGGAAAAGCAGGCACTGGATCAAAATCAAAAACCCAGACTAAGTCTGGGGTAATTGCCAACAAAGCAGGAACAACCACACCTCTTTTTTTTTTTCAATCTATTTTCAAAAGGAATCAAAGTAGCAACCATTGGGTGGTGGCGGCGGGGGCGGGAAGCACAGCTTTGTGAGGTTCGCTTATTGGCTAAATGCGCTTTACAGTCTGAAGTTGTTTTTACTTTGAATCCCAGATGTGAAGTCAACACAGTCTTTGCAGTGTTTAGGGCCGGTGGTAACGATAGAGGCTCGCATTTATTGAATGCCAATTATGCCCCAGCAGAGCCCGGAGTATTTTACTCACGCCGATTTACTTAAGCCTCCCAGTAATTCAATTATCATCCCATTTGACTGCTGGGAAAACTGACACAGAGAAGTTGAGGAACTTGCCTGAGGTCAAACATCAGTATCAAAGTTGGAATTTGGACCTCAACAGTCTGGTACCAAAGTCTGCTCCTAACTATGGATTTTGTGCCTGTATTTGGGGATTTACTTTTGGAAGTAAAGGGACTTCCCTTTGGCTTAATAAATTTTAGCCTTAAAAAAAAAAATGAGGCTAAAAGGGAAAATGAAAATGAGATCATGGAGTTTTCTAAGCCATATCAAAGAGTTTTAACTTCTTCATGAGGGGATTGGGAAGTCTTTGAAGGTTTTTAAGCATGGAAATGACATAATCTGATTTGCTTTGTACCATGATCTCTCTGGCTGCAGAGAACAAATGAGGGAGAACAAGGCTTCTGGGCGGGGAGATAGGAGGAGGGAGCGGTAACCCAGGTGAGAAACCATACTTGCTTGAGGGGGGATGAGGGTAGGAAAGACAGAGACAGCTGTGCACCTTTGAGGGTATGGAGGAGGCAGAAATAACAGAGCATAGGGATTGACTGGAGCTGGGGTTGATGGTGAAGGAGAAGTTGGGGAAGACGCCCACATTTTGGGGTGGATGGTAGGAGCCAACCACAGGACCGGCCAGGACGTGCTGTGTCTAGGGGGCCTGATGTTTACCCAGCAGGTGATATCCAGTAGACAGGTGGGGGTGAAAATCTCAAGTTCAGGAGAAAGACAGAGCAATTAAAAGTATGGGAGTAGAGGGGAACCCCACGGCAAGTATGAAATTAAAACAAGGATGGGGGGAGAATTCCCCAAATTTAAGAGATTGGCAGAAGAGAAGTCCACCGTAGAGACGGAACAGCCATTAGAGCGCTAGAAAGTTAGAAGAGCAATGCATCCTGGAGCAAAGGGAAAAAGGCAGCAAGAGGGAGCAGAGGTCTAATGCTGCAGAGGCGCCAGAAGAGAAGGTTCTGGAGGCTCCACAGGATGGAACAACAAGGACGTTATTAGTGACTTTGGACAGAGCTGTTTTCATGCAGAGTGGAGGGAGAGGCCAGACAGCTGCAAAGAGGTGAAAGGATGGAAATGAGCTGTCAATGTCTAGAGGTTCAGCTGGGAAAGGGAAGAAGAAATTGGGCAGAAGAGTACAGTGGTCACCGTCCTTGTCATCACCTTCACAACTGTTGCTTTTCACAAAGATGTGAGCACAACAACTGATGGAAAGGAGCAGGGAGTCACGAGTTGCAAAGACAGATCCTTGGAGAAGGCAGGATCGAGCTCCCAGGTAGAGAGGAATCCCCGGGTCCACAAGAATGGAGGTGTTAAATTAATGAGCAAAGGAGGCCGCAAAGCTGAGGTGGCTTCTATGCCAAAGCATCCCAAGGCCCACATGATCTAAGCCTGTGAATGCGTCGCAGTCATGAACTTGAACCCTCAGCACAACCCATCACAACCACCTAGGCTCTAAGCTGTAGCCAGTCAAATCATTTCCTTGCTTTGTGTCCACCTTTTCTCTAGAAAAGTCTTTCCCTACTTGTGGAGTTTTCCTAATTCCTTCTGGTTTGGCCCTGCCTGATATGAATTGAGTTTTGCTCAGATGAACTCTTGAAATGCTTAATATGCCCCGGTTTGTCTTTTAACAGAGGCAAGGAACAAGGACGGACAGCCCTCACTTGGTAGAGGCCGAGCGAGAAGCAGAGGCCATGTCTGAGTAACAGCTTCTACTTCGTACGAGCCAGGGGCAAGGTTATCTGCCGAGAGTGAGAAAAAGACATAGAGGAGGTTAGAGAAGATTATTCCTCTTCCTTGACCATTTGGGTGGGTAGTTCAGTTCCGTGCCTGAAGTTGCCAGTTCACGAACAGTAGCCCTTCGTGTCCCTCTTGGCTTTATTATTTTAGAAGAGATAGTTCAATTAAATATCATGGATGGAATTATGCTAGACAGATGGAGTTATAGAAGCAGATAATGGAGGCTGTCACGGAAAAAGAAATAAAGAAATTATCCTAATATAAAGAACCTCTTCTGTTGAAATGATGAAAATGTTTTACATAGAATGGATTTTAGAACCTTCCAGTATCTTCGTTTTGTCTCTTGGCTTTGTCTATTTCTCTCATATTGGACATTGGGGTCTCTGCAATATCTGTATGGAACATTATTTCATAAATGGCCCATTTATGAAATAATTCTTCACTAAATATTTGTGAGGTTGCAAATTCTTTTTATCGCCTGTAGGCTGTAACAGAATAGTACAATTTTCAGAATTGAGTCAAATTTCTATTTCACATTCCTTCATTTTTTATGACTGTCATCGAAAATACAGTGCATTATGTTGCTTAGATATCCCTTTATCAGATCCTATGTATTAAATGTCATTCAGAATCAAATGCTAAAACTATCTCTTTTGAAGAATTGATATGCTCCCTCTCTCCTTCCTGATAACAAAGATTATGCAACTTACTAAGTCTCTTTCTTTGACACGGCTAGAGGGAAATTCTTGCGTCTCATCAGAGCAACTATATTTACCCTTGTGGTTAGCATATGCCGCCTTTGAATTTTTTCTCATTTGTTTAGCCTGAACTGATGCGTAGCACTGGACACAAACCTTTTGGGATACGTGATACAAATAAATTCCTTAAAAGACCAACTTATTCTTGTGGATAGTTGAGAACAATTCACCCTCTCCATGAACACGCATGTGTTTCACCTGGTCTTCATGGCACATAATAAATCTGTTACACACTCACTACTCAGCCTTGAAAAATTCTCACCATTTAGATTGAATTGTGTCCAAACCCTCTAAGTGGCATTCGAACCTCTTATTAAACCACACAGCAACGTACGAAGAAAACAAACAGAAGTATGATTCATCCATGTTCAAAAAAATTGGGGGGTGGGGGGAACCCAGTGTTTTACCAGATATTTTCGTGCCCATTCCACCTGGCTGTCTTCCAGAAAGTGCCATCCTAATTTTTCTGAGGATAGTTGTAGCTCTGCTTACTCGGTGGTTTTTATTCTTCCGAGTGATTTGTTTTACTCGGTTTATACCATTCGCATGCCTCGTGTTCTTTTCCAGGAGCCAGCCCGTGCTATTGAGAGACGCTTCACATCTGGTACCTTTAAAACTAGCATCTGCATTGCCTGCAATAATTAGCATTTTGCTTTATGGTGCATCCTGCTTTGCATTTATACTGCACCCTGAATCCAACGACTTGAAGACCCTGACTTGGTTCATCTATACAACACTGCTATCTCGCCCAGTATCTCAGAAAGAGCTGAACAAATTTTGTTCAAATTTCACCTAGAAAATGGGTGAAAGTGAAATTAGGCAAGCAAGGCGGTAAAGCAGGAACCTAAAATAAGAACACCTGGAGATGAAAACCCTAGTGCTGCAGCTCTAAAGCTGCTCTACTTCCCTAAGAATTCCTGAGCACTAATGAGAGCAATTAACACCGCACACAGCTTACGTCTCCCTGTATCCCGCCTGCTGGTGGACTCTCGGTGACCTGCAGGTCTTCTCCATGCTAGCTTTAGAATAAAGCAAAAATTATTTGTAAGACAACAAAAGGCAGCTATCCTGTTGTCCTACAAAGTTTCCTCTACACTGACTGACACAGGTATTTTAAAAATTGTTCAAGAATACCGCCTTGTCTCCCCAGTAAGTGGCGAACGTTTAAAAGCAATTTTTACAAATGATTCCTATGGTTATATTGTAAGTATTCTGCTTTGCTTCTATAAAAGTCTAACTCCCCTCCCCTCCCATATACCTATATGCCGGGGGATGGGAAAGGAATATATATAAACCCTGTCCCGATCTCAGTAGATGGAATTTGGCAACATGCTTTGCTCTGGCATAGGAACAAGTTATTTCTCTGTTGAAGTTGTGGGTTTAGTCAGAACCCAAAGTGCATCTTCAATCTCATCAGCTTTTCTAGGATGCGGGGCTGTTGTGATGCATTTTAGAATTTTTCCTGCGTTATTTCGATGATTCACAACTTGCAGTTTAAAATAAATGAGTTGTTCCAACATCCCCCTTTCCCCACTAGGTTAAGACTGTGCCCTTATCATGTACAAAATCTCCATGATCTGTTGGAGTCTATTTCTGAACTTCCTATTTATTCCTCTGGTCTGTCTAGCTATGCACCGGAAGAGTGTTGCATTACATTCTGTGGCTCTGTAATAGGTTTAATATCTGGTCTCTTTTCAGTGTTGTTTCTCAGAATTTCATGAGCTCTTTCTGTTTATTTTTCTACAAATCCATTTGCACCAACACGCATATTTTAAAAATTTGCTTGTAATCCTTTTATTGACCTGCCAATTTATAAGTTAGTTTGGTAAGAATGATCTTGTTACTATTACTGTAAGACATAGTATTCAATTTGTTCAGCAAATTTTTGGTGCCTCTTAACAGTGTTCTAAACATTATACAGATCATGTGTATACTTTATTAAATGCATTCCTAGGTATTTTATTTTTTTTGCTGCTACTATGTATAGGATTTTTACAAATTATTTTAGCTGTTAAAACTGATTGTTATTTATAAATGAAACTATTGGTTTATATGTATAAAATGTTTACCATGCTAGTTATTTAATCTCTTATTTTTTAGTATTTTCTTTTCAGTTAGTTCTTGTGTTTTCCAGGTATATAATAATATCACCAAATAATAGTGATTTTTGTTAACTTCCTTAAAATTTCTGTGACTGTATTAGCTTTCTTTAATAGTATAATTACATAGATTAATACCTCCAGTGACAGGGTGAATAAAAGTGATGAGAATGAGAATTGATATCTTGTTCCTGCTTAGAGGAGGTAGCCAACTAGAAAAATATATATATATATATATCCATAACTTGTACTTAATACATTATACAATGCCTAAACTCGAGAACAACTCAAAATCCACCAAAAATATCCATGTGCACAATTAAATCATAGGACAAAATATGGGAGAATTTCTTCATAAACCTCATTTCAAAGATTTTTTTTCAAAATATTCTTCAAAATCCAGGAGCCATAAAAGGAAATACTGATAATTGTTTACATTAAAAAAGATTTCTACCTGGAAAATACAATAAAAACAAAAGCAAAAGATAAAAAATAAATGGGCAACAAAAAAAATCTTTACAATTCATATAACAGAGAAACAACTACATTAATGTATAAAATGCTCCTCAAAATAATTTAAATAATTAAAAACCAATAACCGAAGAGGAAAAAAAATGATATAAACAGAGCTCACAGAAGTGAAATACAAATGTCTTATATAGTCTTATGAAAAGATACTCAGACCCAATCTCACAATAAGAGAAATGCAAATTAAATGACACTAATACCCTGTCTCACCTATTATGTATCATGAATACAATCTAAAAGCTTGATAATACACTATTCTAGCAAGTCTAGAGGGAAATATTTTCAGACTTTATTCATAGAAATATAAATGGCTGAAATCTTTTTTTTTTAATTCTTTTTTAATGTTTATTTATTTTTGAGACAGAGAGAGAGCACGAACAGGGGAGGGTCAGAGAGAGGAAGACACAGAATCCGAAGCAGACTCCAGGCTCTGAGCCGTCAGCACAGAACCCCATGCAGGCTCAAATTCACGAACTGTAAGATCATGACCTGAGCCGAAGTTGGAGGCTCAACCGACTGAGCCACCCAGGCGCCCCAAATGGCTGAAATCTTACGAATGGTAATTTGACAATATATATAAACATCATAAATCCAAATACCACTGGACTCAGTGGACCTTATGGACCTTCTGCTTCTGGGTATTTATCCTACTGACATATTTGCCCATGTGTAAAATGAATAATGTACAAGATTATTCATTATATAAAGAATATATATATATATGTGCACATACACACACAACACACACAATGGAATATTACTCAGCCATAAGAAAGGATGATATCTTGCCATTTGCAACAACATGGAGGGAGCTAGAGAAGATTATGCTAAATGAAACTAGTCAGTCAGAGAAAGACAAATAACATATGATTCCACTCATATGTGGAATTTAAGAAACAAAACAAACAAAAGGAAAAAAAGAGACAAACTAAAAATCAGACTGTTACCTACAGAGAATAAATCGATGGTTCCCAGAGGGGAGGTGGGGCAGGGGATGGAGAAAATAGATGAAGAGGGTTAAGAGTACATGTGTAGTAATGAACACTGTGTATTATATGGAACTCTTGAATCACTGTTATACACTTGAAACGAATATAATGCTGTATGTTAAGTACACTGGAATTTTAAAAAAGATTCTTCATTACAGTACATTATAAGGAAAAATGATTCTTAAGAGCAATCATTCTTAAGAACAAATGATTGGAAAC
The DNA here is from genome assembly GCF_018350175.1 of Felis catus. Taxonomy (NCBI): domain Eukaryota; kingdom Metazoa; phylum Chordata; class Mammalia; order Carnivora; family Felidae; genus Felis; species Felis catus. The sequence continues at coordinate 178,623,683 of NC_058375.1, read as the reverse complement.
ATCCCTAACGTTTATCTAGAACAGACTGGTTGAATGCTTATCCTGCAATGGAATATGCAGCTAGATAAAAGAATGAGGAACTTCAGTGTCCAAATCTGGAAAGTTTTTGAAGATATGTGTTAGATGAAAACAAAAATATTAATGGAGGTATTATAGTATACCATTTCTTTTTAAAAGAATAATGAGGAAATAATAAAGAATCTGTATTTGTATTTGCTTGTGTATACGTGAACAAATTGTAGAAGGGAGCACAATAAACTATGAACAATGGCAGTGGAGTAAGAACTCGACAAATTGGGGGCAGGGATGGGAGAAAGGTATTCCATGTTATATATTTTTTTCTTTCTTTCTTTCTTTCTTTCTTTCTTTCTTTCTTTCTTTCTTTCTTCATTCACTTATTCATTCATTCATACATTCATTCATCCATTCAAGTTTTACAACCAATTAATTTTTTTTTTTTTACATAAAGCAGTGATTGTCAGGGGGTTGAGAACAGAAAAGTAGGCCAAAATTCCCCTTCCATATCAATTGAAAAGTAAGCAAAGTATGTCAAGGAATTTCTCCCAGAGGTGGCCTAGATAGACTGAGATTGAAGCAAATCACCAAGAGCTAATTGGTAATCTTCTTTCCAAGAAAGCACACAGCCCACTAATTCACCTAATGTTGTAAGAGCTATTAATAGCCCATGCTAAATTTTTGTGCAGACTAGAAATAAGCACCCCCCCAACCTTTCAGGAAGACTCAGGTCCCCCAGCCTGGACAAGTAACAAGGTATTTATGATAATTTTTAGATAATGCTTCTTACTCTTAGTGGAAGTAGTCCTGCTCAAGGTTACACAGCTCAGCCAGCAAGAATATAGATTGCAGCCCCCACTTAGCCAAGTGCCCTCACCCAACCAATAAGAATTGTAAGAGATTGAGGCAAGAAACAGAAAGGGACTTGACTTGGACTTCTTGCACCACTATACCAACATCATGGGAGCAGACCACCTCAAGTAGAGATAAATCAGGATTTTTGCTGTTCCCAATTTCCTGTTACGGATTCCCCTTTCCCAGTGATGAAATAGTTGTATAAATTAAAGGAGAATTTTTCCCAAAAAGAGAGAGAGGGGGGGAGGAAAGAAGGAAGGAAAGAAGGAAAGGGAGAGAAAGATGGATGCAAAGAGGAGGAAGGAAGAGAGGGAAGGAAAAAGGAAGGAAGGGATTATAGAAAAATTAGGAACTCCTCGCCCTAGAGTCAGCTTCAGGCTGCATGAAAACACTCCAAGTCAGAAGCACTGAGCTGAAGAAATATGTGAAACCACACCAAAGGGAGCACAGACAGGCAGCTTCTCCCCAACTGACAAATTCATCCTGACTCTGAGGCATTTCCCTAAAACAGAAGGACAGTTGCCCAGATTGGCAGGAAGATAACAGGGTATGATGTCATGTGCCTAAAAGTGATCACTAGGTTAAAAGGAAGATCAGATATGGAACCCTGGAAGCTGGGTTCAACAAGTATGTAAATTGCTGTTCTCCTTCTGGGACTGCCCATGCCATGATTTTCTTCATTCCATGTCTTCCTGTCTGCCTAATAACCAAACTATTAATATGAATCTATATTATCTCTTTTTTTTTATCTTAAGATATAAGGATATAAAAGTAGGAGTAAAAATATCAAGACAAACAGTCCCAAAGAGAATGTGCCTCTTAAATTTTGTTCAAGTAACAGGTCAAAATAGAGCTGCCTTCTATCAAAGATAAGTATACAAAAAAATAAAGTGTTTAGCCCTTGAAAAATTTTGGCAAGAAAGTAAAGATAACATGATAAAGCTGGGAGAGTGTGTTTTTACAAAGATTTGTTCCAAGGAACAAACATTTTAGAACATTGTTTTCATAATATTTAAAAAAGAAGATAAGATAGAGGAAGATAAATTTGAAGGGAAGGTGACTGCACTTGGGGAAAAAAATGTAAAGAATATAAGGTAATTAATCATGTCATGGCAGTATTTAAAATATCACTTACAGCCATGAAAAACTAAATTGCCTCGCAAAACATTATATCTTCTGGGTAGGTATCCAAAGAAAACAAAGTCACTGTCAAAGAGATATCTGGACTCCCAAGTTCACTATGGTATTGTTCACAACAGCCAGGGCATGAAACAACCTAAATATCCATCAACAGGTGAATGGATTATATATATTTTATATATATATATATATATATATATATATATATATATATAATATATTATATAATATATATAATGTATATAATGTATATATGTGTATATGTGTATATAATGGATATATGTGTATATATGCGTGTATCCATGTGTAGCAACATAGATGGGTCTTGAGGGCATTATGCTCAGTGAAATCAGTCAGGCAAAAGAAAGAGAAGAGAAAGAAAACAAATATTGACAGTTAAAGCAAATACTTCAGAGAAAGAAAACAAATACTATATGATCTCATTTATATGTGAATCTAAAAAACACTCGTAGAAAAAGAGATCAGATTTGTGGTCATGGCAGGTGGAGGGAGGGAACTGGAGGAAGTTGGTCAAAAGGTAGAAACTTCAAGTAAGTTACAAGATACATAAGCAGGGGGGATGTAATATACAACATGATGACGACAGTTAACCCTACTCTATGGTATATTTGACAGTTCCTAACAGAGTAGATCCTAAAAGTTCTCATCTCATCTCATGATAACTATATGAAGATATGGGTATTAACTAAACTTATGGGGTGGCAATTATTTCACAATATATGTAATATACATAAGCCAAGACATTACGGTGTATACCTTAAACTTATACAGTGCTGTAATGTCAACTCTATCTCAATAAAGCTAAAAGAAAACATATCTGGGATATGGAGAAAGATTTGACATGTTTTTCCAGAAAACAAAGGTAAAGGAAAAAGAAATGAAAAGTCAGAGAAAAACGATAAAATAGAGGAGCAAGCAGCAGAAATCTGACATCTAGATAATTGATCTTCCTGGAAGAGAAAATAGAACACCCCAGTCCACAGCCATTTAAGAAATAGGGCTTTAAGCTTCCAGCATTCTCCTCCAGGTTATTCTTGCTAAAAACAGAATGCTAGCTCAAATGTGCCATGCATTGACCTCCTTGCCTAGATTGTGGGTTGTTTTCCTTAGGAGCCAAATATGAGGAAAGCAACCCCAATTTTTTATCTTAAAAAAGAATAACTGTATTTATTAGGTAAAAATAAGAAAGACACAGTGCTAAAATATACTGATTTGGATATTGACTAGTAATAATCAAAATGATAATAACAGCTTAGATATATTAAATATTTTCTATTTATCAGAGACAAAGCAAACATCATTTAATCTAATAATCACTGCAGTCCTATTTGGAAAGTATTATAATCGTCACCGTCTTACTGATTAGCAACCTAAAGCTTAGCAGAATTAACTGATTGGTCAAAGATCACCCAGTCAGAAGGAAGAGCAGAGATTTGAGCCTAGTTTATCTTTCTTTGCAATCCACCCTCTTAACCACCGTGTCATTGCCATGTGACAATGGTTCCGAAAGTCCAGGTTATCCTAGACTGTGATGTTCATTCCCAAGATGTTCCCTTTCCGCTGGCTCTAGAGCCTGTATTTCCAGGTGCAGCCAATGAAGAATCAGGACAGACTGAGCCTCTAGTGTGAGCAAATCAGCCCCCTAAGGTCTAAGTTGTGATTATTTTTATCATATGTACATTTATAGCTCCTAATTGGCCACAGCCCAGAGCTATATTCATCATTGAATAAAGCGTGGTACTGGGTGTAAGTGAAATCCTGGACTGCTCCAAATGACATAACAAAAGAGACACGGGGTAGGAGGAGACAGAGGGTAGACATAGACTCTGAGAGTAAAAGTAGCTTTCCAATTAACCACACAGGTTGCAAAGGATCTGGCACTTCCAGCAGCTTGGACAGCACTATCTGCATCAAAGAGGTCATAAATCCAGAGGACAATATCCAGAGGACAATAAAAATAACCAGAGGACAATAAAATTGTCTCCAGATTTGGCCTTACTGATGGTATATCCCATAATCACTAACTTGGTTCTAAGAGCCTGCTGCTTTTTATGTAAAATGCCACATGAACTGACTGAGTCAACTTATAAATTGAAAGGAAAATGTTGACTTCTCCCAGACCAATAGAATAGAGTAGAAAATTGTATCAATAATATAATAGGGGAGGCTGCGTCTCGGTGGCACAGTCAGATAAATGTCTGACGTCAGCTCAAGTCATGATTTCACAGTTCGTGAGTTTGAACCCGTGTCGGGCTCTGTGCTGACAACTCAGAGCTTGGAGCCTGCTTCAGATTCTGTGTGTGTCTCTCTCTCTGCCTCTCCCCCACTCATGCTTTGTCTCTCTGTCTCTTTCAAAAATAAACGAACATTAAAAATATATATGTGTATATATCCGTGTGTGTATATATACATATATGTGTGTGTGTATATATATACATATAAAATAGGAAAAAAAATCCCCGAAAAGAATAAAATAAATAAACCTGCAGAATTATAGGACATACCCTTATGTCAATCAAAACAATGAAAATGACCAACACTTTGGCATATCCCTCCCCAAATGATTGAATTTCTAGGATGAGAAAGAAACTCACAAGAATTCAGGCAGGAAAAGAAGGTGACCTAGAATGAGTAACAAAATGTCAGGCTGACCTCAGACTTCTCCCCTGAAACATTAGATTCTAGTCAAAAATGAAGCAGCTTCTATACCCTATTATATACGATATTCTTCTCCTGAAGTTTCAGAGTGCACATTGGCATGAGAAAGCTCCACTGAGTCCTGCTATGCATGTGGGAAAAATGATCAAACATTAAGTTGTTTACACATATTATCCGACTTCTCATAGCCTCCATGAGGGTGATGTTATTATTGTTTCACAATAGAGGACGCTGAAGCACAGGGAACTTGGTAAAGTGCCTGAGGTCACTTATCTGGAAAGTAACAGATGCTATGATTTGCACTCAGGCCCTCCAGCTCCGAAATCGGTACATTTAGCCCTTATGCTAAAATCACTGAAAAGAAAAGATAATATACAAGTACCGTACCAGTCATAGTCCTACAATCAGTCCGTTTTGGATGGCCCCCACTCAGATCTTAGGTTTTACCTGAAATGTAAGTCTGTTAGGGAAATCTCTATGACCTCTTCAGACCAGGGCTACCAGTCAGGGCATAACTAGGAAATCAGAGCTCTCTGGGTATTTCAAACAAAAGGGATTTAATACAAAGAACTGGTTACAAAGGTGGTGAAAAAACTGTGAAGTTAAACAGGGAAGAGTGAGGCAAGAGACGAGTAACAGAATAGCAGCGGGAAGTTACCATGGTCTCCATGGAATAAAAGGGCAATGTCAACAAGCAGTGTCTCAGAGACCATGGCTATTCAGAGGAATCGAGGGCCACTAGGTGAGGGACTTTCTGATGGGATCTGGACACCCAGAGAGGATGCAGCTATTGCTGGAGAGACCAGAAGAGGCGGATACAGAAGGGGAGAAACACGCTGTATTCTCCTCCTCTCTGCCTTCCAGTCTCCTGCCCAGTGCCTCCCACTGGCTGAACCTGTCTGAAAGGCATAGGATAAGGAAAGCTGGGCAACATTGCTCCCTGTGACACAGGGCAGATCAGGGCAAGAATAGCGACTGCCATTAAACTTACCCTCTATACCACCAAATACCCACGTAAAATCCCTAATAAGGGATAAGGTAACATGCCTTATCCTTATAATCATTTGTTCGGTGTTTGCCTTCACGGCAATGGCCATGACCATGAACCTTTTAGATCACCCTTCTGAAAAGAACTTGTCCATTTAGCTGACAGACTCCACCCTCCATACCTATTGGACCCACCGTGGCATTCACACCAAGGCCATACTTTGCCAAGGTTGCTCTGAGCCAATGACCAAACACAATAGAGGTATTACAGCTGGGCCATCCCTGGCCAACGTGACCAATATGACTCCTATAACGAGTAAGTTTTGCTCCGGGCTCCCCATCAGGTGAGCTGAGACTTTTGCAAATATACCCTGTGGACTTAGGTTCTTCCCACCTTATCCTCTCTTCTTGTGATATTGTCAGATTCACTCATGTTCTGAGGCTGTTCTCATCTACCCCTACTCCCTTCTCCACGATCCGTTCGTTACAGGTCTTTTCTCCCGTCTCTTTCCTTTCTAATTCTGTCTTGGCATATGCTTTCCTGAAAATCCACCAAACTATAATCTTCTGGAGAGAAGAGAATGTGTACATCTCCTTCACTGTTAAAGTCCCATGACCCAGTATAATACCTGATACCTAGCTGGCACTCAACACGTATCTAATGAAAACCTGCTAAATGTTTGAAGGACTGAAATGGCACCACACAAAATCTTTAGCAATAAGTATTAATCACGAACAGATTTGAAACAAGTAGTAAATAACTCGCCTTCCAATGAGGATTGGAAGTCATCTTGCCATTTGCATCTTGCTCCCATATAAAAAAGAATTCCGCATCAATCATTAAAGCCAGTAATACCCAAACATTCCTAGATTTGACATAGGGGATAACTCTTAGAATTCATTCTTGGTTTCCAAGTAAAGCAAATAACTTTTAAGTTGGTATTTCAAAATCCTTAGATTTTCACTGTTCGCTGAAAGATATGTGTATTCAACAGCTAGAGAACAAAGGATCCAGACTACATAAGGTCAGAAGACAAGATTATTAATAGAATTATTCCTATAGTCAGGGAACTAAACAGTACAGAATCCAATTTAACTGCCCCTCACCCCACTGGCCCCTTATTTGAGTCTCACTCTTTTTTTTTTCCACTTTTTCAGAGAGGCAAACATTTAAAATATCTGAATCAAAGCTGAGATTACTAAAACCAAGCACACAGTGTTACAGAGTGCTAGCAATTTTCTTTCATCTTATTCCACAAAACCAAGAGCAAGATAAGAAGATAGGATGTCGAGAGAAATAATAGGCATCATGTTAAGTGCCAACCTCTTTTTAAAAAGCCTCCTTTGCCACAAAGATTAACCCCTTCCTAAGACAAGAATTTGAACTAGGCAAACATTTTTGTGCTTTTGTGGGGAATTTCTGGAAAAAAAAATCCGGGCTTACTTTGCACAATGAATATACATACATTCATTCACAGGTTCAATGTCTGTCATCTTTCCAAAATTAATTGTATAAATTAAGTTAAAAAATACACACTCATTCCCTTTGACCTGTACTTCTTGTTAATTGGTCAGTAAATCCACAGGCTTAGTGAGATTCAGGTTTTATTCTTTGGGCAAGAATATTTCAAAGGTGGTGCTGTGAACTTCCATTGAGAGGCACGTAATGTCTGGTCACTGTCCATTTTACCACGGTAGCAGACAATGATTCCCAATGTCCAGCTCCATCAGGTCAGTGGGAGTTACCAAATGTGACTGTAATATTATTTTTGTCTTTATTTATTAACTGGGATGCTTCGTAAAGGGAAACCATCTCATTAATAATCTGGTTAGCTCCATTACGATTAGTATAGGAAAAGCAGGATAAAAGCTTGATTCTATTAATTTACTTACCAGCTTTCAAAATAATAAAATTGGAGCCATACAATCCTCCGAAGGTGACTGGTGAATTTTTCTTTCTTTTTTATTTTAGTGTCATTATGAAATCATTTCTTTAAATATATTTGATACATTTAAATTGGTTTAATTCATTACAACTGTTATCTTTATTCATGCACAAATTAGTTCATCTTTAGTCAGTGACAACCCACTCAAGTTGGTTCCTGAGTCTTTTTAAAACAACCCTTGCATTGTAAATCAGCAGTAGAGGCATGCAATCAGAAAAAAGAAGATTATGGAAAAACAGAGCCATCTTATTCCCTTAAAAAAAAAGAACAAGAGGAATACAGAGATAGAGACAGAGAAATGGACAAGAGATTTATTGACTAAAAGACAATGAAAACACACCTATTAGGATGGCTATTACAACACACACACACACACACACACACACACATGCACACACGCACACACACACGTGCACATACATACCATCCATAGAGATGGATATTCACAAACAGACCTGACCCCTCTTCTCCCCCTACCCCTTGGAGCCCAGTATTTTAGGTAACTTGATCTTATGTAATTTTTCATTTCAGATTTTAAAAATAAAATTCTATTGATCATCTTAAAAAAAAAACAAACAGAAAAAAAGGGGAGCCTGGGTGGCTCAGTCGGGTAAGCATCAGACTTTTGATCTTGCCTCAGGTCACGATCTCACGGTTTGTGAGATCAAGCCCACATCGGGCTCTGTGCTGACAGTGTGGAGCCTGCTTGGGATTCTCTTTCCCCCTGTCTCTCTGCCTCTCCCCCACTCGCGCTCTCTTTCTATCTCCGTCTCTCAAAATAAATAAATAAACTTAAAAAAAATCACCTATTGGTGAGGATGTAAAGAAACTTGTGCATTGTTGACAGGACTGTAAAATGGAATTACCATATTATCCAGCAATTCCACTTTTTGGCATATAACTAAAAGAACTGAAGGCAAGGTCTCTAAGAGATATTCATACACCCATATTCATAGCAGCATGATCCACAACGGCCAATCGAAGCAGCAATTCAAGCATCCATCAATGGATGGATGGATAAACAAAATGTGATATATACATGCAATGGAATAGTATTCAGCATTAAAGAAGAAGGAGGTTCTGACACATGCCACAATGCGAATGAAACTTGAGGACATTGCGCTAAGTGAAATAGGCAAATTACAAAAAAAAAAAAAAAGAAAAGAAAAAGAAAAGCAAATACTCTATGCTCTGCCTATATGAGGCACTGAGGGTACTCAAATTCATAGGGACAGGAAGTAGAATGGGGTTGCCAGGACCCGAGAGGAAGGCGGAAGGGGGAATTGGTGTTTAATGAGTACAGAGTCTCAGTTATGCAAGGTGAAATGAGTTGTGGAGAATGGTGCTGATGGGTGCACATGGTGAATGTACTTAATACCACTGAACCGTACTCTTAAAAATGGTTAAGATAGCAAACTTTATGTTACATGTTTTTTACCACGATTTAAAAAAAGACCTGTGGGACGCAACAAATTGCATTATTATTTGGATCTGGATTCAAACCACGTGAAAACAAAAAAAGAAAAAAGAAAGAAAAGAGAAGGAGAGCGTAGCATAGTTTGCATTCCCCAAGGGCTTGAGATGCTAGTCCAGGAAACAGAATCGTGGGAACAGGGAAGTATTACTGGGAAGGAGGAAAAGCCGATAGGAACGTACATTGGGAGGTGGCTACGCACAGGAGCTGATTTTGCCAGGGCGTCTGAAAAGCGCGTGGCAGGCTGCCGACAATTGTCTTCTTGCAGGACAGGAGGTGGAATCCTCCTCCACAGAGTCCTCCCGGGTAGTGTAATGTCACCCTGGGTTTTTATGACCTGCCCTGTGGGGCCGCAGTGTGCACCCAATGGTGTGGTGACTCCTTCGGTGCAGAAGGACATGGGACTCGGACTTAGAGTAAGACCGCCAGCGAGAGGGAGCTTCAGCTGCCATCAAACTCTGAGGCTGAAATCAGAGAGGGCTCAGACAGTGTGTTAGAAGACCCTAAGGCCTTTCCCATGGGAAGAGCAGGCAGGAAGGAAGGATCCAGAGTGCATATTGTGCATATTGACAATGCAGAAGAATGATCATTAACTTTTTTTAGATCAGATCATTATATGGCGGTGTGTTTAAGAGACAAAAGAAAATTCTTGTCTTATGAATACATTCTGAAATGCTTACAGATGAATTAGTAAGATACCTGGGACTTGCTCCAAAATAAATAGAGAGGGAATACTTTTCTCTGTCAATGGGGAAAACAGAAATGAAAGTGACCATGAGTTAATACTTGTTGAAGCAAAGTCGTAAGTACATAAGAGTTTACTATCTTTCTATCGGTGCATTAAATGTTTCCATAGTAAAAACTTTTATTTTAATGTAATGGCTTCACAACATTTATAAAGATAGCCTCCTAAATTCACTGAGCTCAAAATGTATAACTTTCTGTTTACTGTTTTTATTGATCACTCATGAAAATTATTTTCCATTCCCAAATTCTGAAAGATTTCTTAGGTGTGGGTCTCAGGTTTTTTTTTTAATATTAAAAAAAATTTTTTAATGTCTATTTATTTTTGAGAGAGACAGAGACAGAATGCGAGTGGGTTAGGAGCAGAGAGAGAGGGAGACAGAACCCGAAGCAGGCTCCAGGCTCTGAGCTGTCAGCACAGAGCCCAGCGCGGGACTCGAACTCACAAGCTGTGAGAGCATGACCTGAGCCTGAAGTCGGACGCTTGACCGACTGAGCCACCCAGGCACCCCTGTGGGTCTCATGTTCTGAAAAAGATAATTTCCATCCACAAAGTTGGAAAATGTTTGCAATTAAAATCACAACTAGAGAGAACTAGAGAGACCTTAAAATGTTAATTGCTCATGCAGTGTAATTCCTGACTACTTATACTTTTTGTATTGTTTCCTGCTGCCCCAAAATACTGTGAGATTTAAAATGGACTCTTAGGCCACCGTATCTTTCACTATAGATCGATATTATAAATCCTCAAATTAGAGAGACAACAAGCAAGTCTTTGTTGCACTGTGGCTGCAAGTTCCAGAAACTAAGTGAGATGGGAACCCAAAACTACTATAATCAACCGCAGGTGTTGTTTCCTCAGAAAACGTGAAGACGTGTCCCCAAAGGCAAATAGATGCCTTGCGTTACCTTTTCTGGACAATTTACTTTTCTGAATGATGGCATTTCACCTATCTCTACATTGATTACAGTTCTTTGGTGGCACAGCAGCAGGAACCCGCTGTCGCCAACTTAATCTAGAAAGGAAATGATTTGAAGGACACAGGGAAACTTCCAGTATAAGAAGAGGCCGACAAAAGCCATCGACAAAAGGCAGAGACCTGAGCAACATCAGATACCGTGGTGGCAGGAACAAATGGATGCTGACTCAGGGCACCACAACCGGGGTGAACGGCCTAGAACGATCCCCAAGCTTTTATCCCTCTGAGGCTCAAGATTTTTTCTCCCCCAGAAGTCTCCGTGCTGTAGTTTGGGCTGGGGCCCCTGCCTTGGTCCGGATGGACCATCCTTGTATGGCTGTATCTGTAAGGAGGAGTATTTCCCCAAAGCAAAACAAGACCGAAAAAGGAGATTTGAGGGTGCAGGCTGGGCAGGCAAAGCAGCAGAGGCCTTGTCCCATCTCCCTCACTGGACTGCAGGAGGCCCCTTCCTCTCACTAGCCCCAGAACATGGCTCAGTGCCTGGTTATGGCATGTGCCTAGTGGATGTTAACCCTGGGCCACAGTGGATACCGCCAAAAGCATGGACCGGGGACGTGGAGAGGCGGTGCTCTCCCATACAACTTGACAAAATCAGATGCGTTAGAAGACAACAGATAAACCCAAGCAGCTTAGAGCCAAACAGAAATAGCAGGGGAGGAAGAAACAAGAGAGAAGTACACTTTAGGTAGAAAGTAATCGGAGGGAGCACATCCTTTAAACAAAGTTTTGCTAAAATGAAAGACCAAGGGGCTGAGTGTACCCATTTATCAATTAGGCAATTTCTTGATTGACGACTCGGGGTCCGTACATTGACTTATTTGTGGAACCCCAACTTCAAGATAAAATTACAATGTGGGACTCCCCCACTAGTGACTACAGTACCTCCTACAGTGAACTATTGATCACGTATTGATCTGGTAGATACATTCTTACATATCTTTGTCAGTATTATCGTTTCCAAACATGAAGGACAGCAATATTTAGCCATCAGTATGAGGGACTACTATATATTGCAGAAGCACAATTAGACAAGAAGCATTCTCTATTGAAATTGAGAATGTTATGTGAACAATTATATAAAACATGTCACTGCCTAGCCATTTGTAAATCAACATTGTAGTCCAGTAATATGAATATGTAATTTATGAAAGGCTGTGAGTACACAGGTCTTTTTAAAAGTAGGTCACTTCAATAGCAACATACATGCAGGAGTAAATATTGTCTCACATTCCATCCGTGCAAACATGAATATATGCGATGCAGTCAAATAATTTTGCACCAGAATATACATGAAAAATAAGTCACTGAAATAATGTTCAGATTCTGAGGTAAGCATCCATAAAAATGCTGGCTAATGCTAAAACAACCAAAATGTGCTTCCCCTGTACAGACACAGAACCACCCAAACGCTAAGGAGAAGGTTAGATTATATATTATCCATCACTGGCTTGTTCTGAAAAGTTTAAATACTCCTGCACTTTTCTAATTATTTCTGTTTCTCTACAAAGATGCCTGATCAACCAGTTAAGTCTAAGTTGTTCAATAATAGCCCTCTTCTATATAAAGATGCTGGCTGGAGAGACCCACGTTCCAAAGTACATCCCTTCTCTGCTAATTGTGTTTTATTTGAAAATGGCTTCATGGTCTCAGTTGAGAGGAGTCCTAAATGTCAATTCTTCAATTCAAGCCAATCTTCCAAAGAAGAATTTTTCTTTAGAAACGAGAGGAATAAAAGCAGAAAGAAAATCTTTCTCACATAAAATATGCTCAAAAAGTGGTTGTTGAGTGAACAGTGTCAGGGATCCCAACGTGAGCCTACAGTGCTACCGCATTCTAGAAAATTCTGTCTGGACATCTCAGGGCATTTCTGATAGAAATTTATTTACTTCAAGGGATGACGAACTTCCCAGACAAAGTCATCCTAAGAGACTAAAAACTGCCTCAGAACGGTGACTTAGTTGCTGAAGAGAGTATCCAAGTGCTGGCACTTATCTCTTTCCATTCCTCGTCTGGCACCCTAGAGGAGAGAAGATTCCAGGTCAAACCCCAAAGTCCCATTTCATACACCTCCATATAAATAAAGTTACCAGCAGTGCCATATCCGTATACTCTCAAAGATTGGGAGAGAGGTCCCATCCCCCACGTTGCCTCAGACGTCCTGCAGTTGGGCCACTGAGAGGGCTCTGTCTTGTCCCTTGTATGTCAATCAGGGGGATGCAGTGCCCTACGGGGAGAACAGAACAGCCACGAGGCTGGGCCAGCCACGAGGCTGGGCGTCTGGCGGGCACTTGTGAAAATCCCTGGAATTAGCATTTCAGAGGAGCACAGCTCGAGGCTTGAGCAGGCGCTAGTGAGAGCCTGCAAATTCAGGATATTAATGACAGAGTGACTCCACTGCATCTACAGATTAACAAGCCTGAGTCAACTCAGGGGCTAAATAAATGAGCAAGCTCTAGTCACTTTCAAACACTTTTCCCTTCACAAGATTTGACTTCAGTCAAAATCAGAAGACTGTGATGTATCAGGATACAGGACAACAATGGGAAATATCTGGGTTTATCCTGGTCAATGGTCTGTGGCAATTACCATTTTTTTCTTTAAATCCTCTGGCTGCAGTAAATCAATCTAAGCAACTTCTAAGCTCCTTAGAGATCTGCTTGATTTTTAGTTTTAAATATGCATTCTGGATCGTTTCTTTCAATCGTTTTAATGTCATCTTGTCCCATCGTATCTGATAAGCAAAAAAAATGAACTCGGGCTGACATCCTCCATACCAGAGATGCAGAGCTATTGAGTTAACTAAAGATGGTTCTAAATGCCAGCCTTTAAATGATAACTGATCGGCAAAAAGCAAGCATTGTTTCTGACGGACCATGTCACATTTCTAACTCTTCACTCTGCATTGTGCTACAGCCTGCAACGTCAGCTAACATGGAAAGCGTCAGTACACAACATGACGGGGTGACTTAAAATTGAATGAAAGTCACTATTCAGCCTGAGTAGCCATTCTATGCCATCCATTAGGAGAAATATAAGGGCAAAGAATGAAAGGTTATTTTCAGAAACCATTGTTAAAAATAAGCTACGCTTTCTTGAACGCTTACATAAAACGCGTCTCTCTTCTCTGTATCTTTACTCCATAATTTATTATCGTGAAAGCCAACGTAAAAGATAAATCCTATTCCATTTCCCTAATCAACTTACACTTACCCGTGCCATCACCCCCATTCCATAATACAGTTTTTGGCTTGGAATCACGGGCCTTTGAAAATTCTGGAGTTGGCGAGGACCTGGGAGATAATAAAGGTCAACCCATTTACCGGGCTGATGAGGAAACGGAGCCAGGATTGTAAAAAGATTTGTCCAAAGTCACATTGCTGATTAGCGGAAAGCTCCTGCTAGAACCTGCACCCCCTTTCAGTCAGTGCCTTTCAATCACACCCTGTGGGGTGTGAGCTGCTGTGATGGAATGCAGTGGGCAGGAGGGCACCTTGCGATTCTTTAGAGCGGCCCAAACAGCAGACAATTAGACCTAACATGCTCTGATCGAATTTCTGCTTTATTTTCATTTCTTGTCACGTTGAGGCAATTTAAAAGAGTTTGCTGTTCACTTAGAGTGGTCAAGAAACAAACTCCTGTGAATCTGATAAGGGAGGCTGTGTAATCAGCCAAGAATAGACCAAAGAAAACAAGGGAGAGGGTAGGAAATCTGGAGAGAGAGAGAGAGAGAGAGAGAGAGAGAGCGCGCGCGCATCGGTTGCCACTTGCTGTTGTTCCCATTTCTGAGATGAGAAAAACAGGGGTCAGAGCCATTAGCTTGTCCAAGGTGACCAGGAAGCAAACATTTACCAAATCTCTTCCGAGCCACCTTTCCGACAGTCGATAACCAGACCTTTCACAACTTCTTCTCAATTGCCTTTCCAATCTAAATGGCCCTTGTGTCAGAGTTACCAGTTCAAGTCAGCTGGTGAGAAATGGTAAGAAGGAAGAAGCACAGAGAGTAGAGTCACACCCTAGAAAGGTACTTCTGAGAGCTGGCTGTATCTCAGGGCTGGGAGAGACCAGCAGGGGGGATTTCAGGAGAGCCACAATGTCTCCCCATCTACCACCAAGGCTTGAAACAACAATGGCGGGGCGCCTGGGTGGCGCAGTCGGTTAAGCGTCCGACTTCAGCCAGGTCACGATCTCGCGGTCCGGGAGTTCGAGCCCTCGTCGGGCTGTGGGCTGATGGCTCAGAGCCTGGAGCGTGTTCCGATTCTGTGTCTCCCTCTCTCTCTGCCCCTCCCCCGTTCATGCTCTGTCTCTCTCTGTCCCAAAAATAAATAAACGTTGAAAAAAAATTAAAAAAAAAAAAAAAGAAACAACAATGGCTGCTTTGTGTTAAGGCTCTTTGCTCTTCGTGCACAGATTGCTCACCCTGCGGTGAGTGCGTGGTATCTTCCATGTGGCCCTCATTAACACATTCAACCAAATGCAGTTTCTCTTCGTCACTCTGCTAGACTCCCTTAGTTCTGCGACTGTCGCACTCATCTCCAACTTTGCTTCCCTTTGTGAATGTGCATCAGTCATTTGCTACATAAGATACCCTCCCTTTTTGAAAATGGAGATGCGTACCCGGTTCGGGACAGCTGGCCTTTCCCCCACCGTCTCTGCTCCCTCAAGGGCTGCCTCTCAGCGATTCCCGTCTCCATGGGAACTGGATCAAAGTGTCGAGACCTGAAAATTTGAACAGTGCTCTCTGATGACCTTTTTCCGTATCTTGGCCTTCCAGTTCTCTTCCGGGTTGTCCTTCCACCCTTCCTCGGCTGAAAAACATTCTGCCTGACCCGGGAGACAGATGCAAAGAAGACCGGCAAGAGTGGGATGTTTTGTTGTTGTTGGTTGACCTCACAACCTCACTCCCACTCAACGCCCCACACTGATGTGAACTTCAAAAGCATCCTGTTCTCTTTGGCATTTTTCAAAAGCTTTCATTCTTTCTGAGTCTTAACCTTTCTAACTCTCCTCATGAAGTTTCCTGTGCGTATTTCATGTTTATACTAGGTCATTTACTTATTCTTCCTTTCTTTGAGCACAGCTGTTTAAACCTGAGACAGCCCAACTGGTTGGTCCTCAGCCAGCCTTGGAGCCTCCACGATACCGCCCTTTCTATCTCTTCATGAGGACAGGTATATTTACTTCAGAAGTATACTTTTCAGAATTACATTTTTAGAGCCTCTTTTTTTCCTCTCCTGAGTCACCTTGCCTATTAGAGTCTTGGCGTCTCGGAGTCCTGAGGCAGAAGGGACCATTGCCGATTCCAGGAACTAAGAGATGACATTGAAGCAGTTAAGGCAAAGGTTAGGGATTTTGGCACCTTTAACCTTCAGCCTTTGGCCATTAGCCCTAATCACAATTAGAATGACATCACGCCTCTTCTCTCTGCTGAACGCCTCAGGGCCACTTCACTACCTCGTAGGGGAAGAAAGAGGAGAGGGAACTCAAGACTCTTAGGGGTAGCCATCTTTAACACACCTGATAGAAGCCATTGTGAGGAAAACCAATGGTGGCTACAGGGAGACCTAAAATGCTCTGCAGGCTCTGAGCGGCTAACAACCCCTTTCTCACGAAGAGCAAAGCCACCGATAACAAGGCGTGAGTTTTCACACCTCAGGAAGGAGTGCAACTAATCCTGTATGGGGAAAGGCACCTACGTTTTCCCTTCTGCCATTCATGGGGGCCCCAACGTGCACTAAAATTTGCCCCAACCCCAAGCCCCATTTGGACCCAATGATTCCTTGGCTGCTGAGATGTGGCCAGCAAGCAACAGCAACCTGAAGACGCTCTCTGCCCGCCTGTGAGTCATACCTTCTGTCACTAGGCATCATGGAGCCTCTCTTCACTGACTAACCACGGCCAGTAGTGGAGCTTCCAGCCGAGACAGGTGTTCCCGCTGCTCCTTTTTTTTAAAAAATTTTTTTTTCAACGTTTATTTATTTCTGGGACAGAGAGAGACAGAGCATGAACGGGGGAGGGGCAGAGAGAGAGGGAGACACAGAATCGGAAACAGGCTCCAGGCTCTGAGCCATCAGCCCACAGCCCGACGCGGGGCTCGAACTCCCAGACCGCGAGATCGTGACCTGGCTGAAGTCGGACGCTTAACCGACTGCGCCACCCAGGCGCCCCCCCCCCCCCCCGCTCCTTTTGATGTCACAGTGCCCCAGACAGCTGCCAGAAACGAATGACTGAGTACCTCAGGCCTTCTCCCTCCCACCCTCAACCTCCACCTTCCCAGAATCCATTTCCTTTCCGGAAAATTGGAGAGCTCTGGGAACACTCCAGAGAGTCCTCAGGTAGGGTTCTCACCACTTCAGTAGACACCACTCCGGGAAGCCAGCCTGGTACCTCTGAGAGAGAGTAAATGGCAATGGCGAGCTTCTGCTCGCGTTAGGTGCTGGGGCCCAACACATAAGAGCAAGACTGGGAGCGCAGTTTCCATTGTCAGAATTTTCCATAATCTGCCAACCAGTGCTTTTGCCGTATTCATAATTCCAGTCCTTGGATGCGGAGGCCCGTACCGATCTGCGTGGCTGCTTTTTAAAGACGAAACCCAAAAGGTATATGTATGCTCCAACATGGCCGCAATTTTAGCTGTTCAGAGAACACAGCAAGATAAATAACCATGCCATGAGAAATTACAGCATTATGTACTGCAATAAATATGACAAATGATAGGCCAGATATTCATTGGCTCATAACAGTTGGCAGGCATAGCCATCTGTGGATCCAAAGTTCGAACTATTTGTTTTCTCTCCTTCAGCTGCCTTGATCTTTGTCTACCTCAGCTGGAAGCTCTGATCTTTAAGGTAGCCTGGACAAGCTTGCAAAACCTCTGACTTTATTAGGTTTTAATTAAGAAATACAGGTATTGCCACAGAAAAGTCCAACCTTTCCACGTGTATGAGAAAGGAAACACAACAAGAGATCTCGTGCCCCTTTCTTAATGTGGAGAAGCTTTTTACTTGCAAAGAATCTGAAGGCAGGAGAGGCAGACCTAAGGATAATTAAGAAAAATGATGGTGTTTGTTGCCACAGAAGAAATAAATCTTCTGTGTCTCTCGTTTATTTATTGATTAAACAAGGAACCCTACAATGGATTGAAGCTCCTGCTTTGGTCACTAGAAAGGTAACACGGAAGTCCATTATTTCATTATGTGAAATGCTAATCTATATTTCTCATTTAGAACGTAAATCCTCTGCTCGGTTGAAATCTCAGCTTACACCCCTGATAAGAGAAAGCCTAATGAGCCCTAATGTCGCCACAGCCAAACTTGCCCAATTAGACAAGCTGCTCCACACAAAAAAAGTACACTGTGAACTTCTAATGCAGAATCTTGACAGTTAGAGTTGAAAAATCCATGCTAAGAAAAAGCAGATTTTTAAACAGGTGTCTTTCTAAGCAGATACTTCCTGCCTTGATTCTGATTCTCCCTTCTTAGCCCTGTAGTAAGGTATCAGGCAGGGTTTCACCAGAATGTCAGACAAAAGGATTTTCCGGGCAGTGAAAGGTGCGAACAGAGTTCCCTGTAATAGATCTCCGCCCCCCCCCCCCCCCCCCCCCGCCCGACTCCAACTATTCTGACCTGGGTATGAGACCACTGAGCAGAACAACTGATTTCCTGATGGTTAGGCTTTTGTCTTCTATATGAATGTTCCCCTTTCAGCACTCATTAAAATAAAGCAAAATGACCGTACCCAAGAGCTAAATTCTTTCTACCTTCCTTGCACACAAAACACCAAACTAGATAGATCTTGAGGGCAGATTTTGGAAAAACAAAACCGCAGGGTTATGAGAGCCCTTTGCTACCTCTTCTTATCCAGGTAGGACACCGTCAGATACATTGCTACAGTGACGTAAATCTATTCAGTAATATTTATTGACCAAATGTGCACTGAGTACATTCTACGTACACAGCAGGATATAGAGTTTTTTCGGGGGGAGGGGAGAACAGCATAAAAGTAAAGTGGACATGGCCCGCTCTTTAGAGCTTCCAGTCCATGAAGACAGATCATTCAATTAGAGGGCAGAGAGGACCTCAGTTGTTCACGAGGGACACAGGCGGCACCGGGGGATCAGAGGAGAGAGACACTCAGCTCAGAGAACAAACCAGGGGAGGTTTCCTGGAGGAGATCGTACTTGAAGAAAGGGACCACTTTCTACACGGTGACATGGGGAAGTAGAAGGGCACCCCAGACAGAGGAAGAAACACGAAAACACAAAAGCGGGAAGGTAGAAAAGTACTTTGGAGCCAAGTAGAATCAGAAATTGAACAAACTACCAGGCACGGAAGCAAGCGCGGAAAGTTGTTCGCTCATAAATACTAACTGAACATCTCTCTTAGTCTATTTCTGGCACGCTTCAGGGCACCGAGCGGACGGTAGTGAACGAAACAAACAAAATCCCTGCTCCCACGGTTATTTCCTAGCTGGGGAAGATATGTACAACTATCTAATGTATCAGATTTTTTTTTTTAAACTTATGTGAGTTACGTGTATGTTTTCACATTATGAGATGATGGAAAGCCAGGAGTTACAGAAGGTGTTCAGGAGAATTTTTCTCATAAGGTAACTCTTGGGCAGAAACCTACAGGGGAGGGTAAATTAAGGGTCTACTTTGGAAAAGAAAAGTCCCAGGTACAATGTCAACCTCTCCAAGCCAGACGAGGAGTGAATTGCAAACATGTTCCAGCTAATTCGACTGAGAGCATTGACGAGGCTGTCAAAGTGGACTTCCTTCACCCGGGGCTTTGGGACTCCGATTCTCCCTATTCACAGCTAAAATGTGTGGAGGTTAGAAAGCCACCTGCACTCCCCTACTTCTCTGGCTGATGTGAACTATAAAAAGTAATAATGTGGTCTTTGTGTCTAACAGCCACATCTTCTTTCCTAGTAAATTCAGCATAAACCTTCTCCGAGATGATAGATCAAGAAATGTGTGATAGCAGGTGCTGTTCCTGCTGTTGGGCAGCCGGGAAGGAGCAGGGAGTGACTGATGGCCATTTCCTCCCCATAAGGAGTGCTGCTCACATCTTTCCTGTGACTTAGGGACCTGGCCCTGCTCGGTTAGTCCTAGCACCCTCACCCTCTCCCTGCACCCTTCAGGCACCACTCTGATTTCCATTTTTCCCACATCACCTATCACGGCTTCAGTGTATTATTAACACAAGTTATCATGTCATGGGAGAGGTGCTCTCTTGATGGCTTGGGTATCTCAACAGTCGCTCGGTTGATAAGCTCTTAGAATCACCCAGGTAAGAACGGCTGCAGCACAGCCTTGGATCGAACTGAACAGACAAGAAAGACCGCCTTTCCAGATGCCCGCAGCAACCTTTAGGTCAGTTTCCGTCTCTGACCCACGAATAGAAAGAGTCAGGAAAAGAATCCACCAGCGTTAATGTGACGAGAAATGCAAGGTGATGTGTCAGAAATAACAATGCAGGTCAAGCTGGCGTTTGTTGTTACTGAAAGTGACGAGCCATATGCCTTCCCCTATAACTGCTTTTGCTCCTCCAGGAAAAATAACTCTGTGTCAGTCATTATCTTTCCAGGGCAGCAGAATATGAAGATTTTTCCTATTATGAAACGATGGCCCCATCGTCTCTCCTGGTATGCGGCATTGTTTTTTAAAAACAGTAATTATTCACATAACTCCATTCTCAAAAAGCACTTGATAGGATTTTCAAGCTTTAAGGTACATATAAATCACCTGAACCTTGCTAAAAATTAGATTCTGGTTCAGGGGGCCTGGGGTGTGGCCTAAATTTTGATTACTGACTACTCCTGGGTAAAAGTCTGTTGGACTGCCAGCCACATTTCATGCAGCACGACATTAAACAGTATCTTCAGAATTATATTTTTGATTACTCTCTTTCGTTCTGCTTTATAGAAGATGCCAATTTCCCTACTAAATTTGGATTTTGATCAGGGCCCATGCTCTCCCAGGGCAAGCAAGTTCTCTGATGGCAGCATTTGAATATCTTGACTTTTTAACAATTATGGTTGGTCATGTATTACTGTTCCCAGTGTTAGCTGCAGTCTTTACAATTCATGCTCTGCATTTTATTAATGTGTAGTCACTATGCTGATGAGTTGAAGTGCAGAAGTTTTCTTTCTTAACTTTTGAGAAAGCTAGTGACTAAATCCTTGAGAAACCCAGTAAGCAGGAATCTGTTTGTTTAAGAAATACTCTACTTCCTTGGAAAATATTAAAAGCATATCACCTTTCTGGAGGCAAAAAAAAAAATGCTATTTTACTTGTTCCTCGGTAGAGCGAGAACTGTGAAAAATCATGGAAGGGAACTGAGAATAAAAATAATTTTATTTTACATTTTGATTCAGATCCTGTAATTTCAAAGAAAGCCTTTGAAGACAGATTGATTTTGATAATTTCCTGCATTCCACTTAACATCACCTGGAGCCAATCAAGAGAAATCAGAATATCTTGCTCTGACATTTGGGTGTGAAGCGAAAACAACACCTTTATATTTTAAACATCGCTGTTTCTCAAAGTGAGAGGTTGAGAGGCTGAGAGGTTGGAAGTTCTGGCTTCAGCCATGCGCAGAAGAAGGGGACACAGCATTTGGCCTACAGATAAATTCAAATTAGATTTGCTAAGCTGGTAGTTCTGTCTGAAACCCTCTTAAGTAGAATCTGTTGATCAAGCCAAAGTGTATCCTGTAGTTCGTTTTGCATACAAACATCCTCTAAAGTCTGTGGTTGAGAATATTTTATTTCCTTAAAACCCATGCCAATTTTAAGATTGTCAATTTATTTTCAAATTGCAGAGTTGGGATGGTATTTGAGTATGCAGGAGGATATATTGCTCGATTGTCATTTAACCATAGATTAAATGTCTGCATAAAAAGGAATGCATTTTACAATTTTCAAATTGATGAAAGTTTTATGGGAAGATGTAATGAGAATAAGGATGTATTTTATGCAGGAGGAAATGCTGTCTGGCACTGAGAACGATAGACAAGGATTTAAGAGTCTAGGAATGAATTGGTGGCATCGCAAAAGATGCCTTCGGGCAAAGATGCTCCAAGATAGGTCAAAAGAGCATCAACTGAATCTTAGAGGCCCGCTGCTTGCTTTGTAACCTCAAAGGCTTTCAGGCTCCCAGGTGAAAGGAGAGGGTAGGATCACCTCAGATCTGGCTGTGTGAGGTTGGACGCAGAATTGAAAGCAGTGTAACATAGAGCAGAGAGGGCATAACATGGTGGTCAGAGGCATGGATTCCCCAACCAGATTGCCCGCATCTGAATCCACTTTCTAGCTGTGTGACTTTGGGCAGGTTACTTAACTTCCTAGTGCCTCAGTTTCTGAGCTATAAAAATGAAAATCAAAATAGTATCTACCTCAAAAGGTTGCTATGAGGATTGAGTAAATGATATTTGCATGATGCTCAGATCAACCCCTGGTGTAAGTGTCAGTACTTTGCGTTTGTCAAACAAATGAATGAGCAATAGAGCAAAGTGGTTTAGGCATACGTTCTCTAGATTCATATTGCCTAGTTTCAAATAGCTCTGCCGCTCAACTGGGTAAGTTATTAGTCTAGCTGCAGAGTAGGTTACTCATACCCAAGTCTCCCATTATTTGAGTGGTCTTGGGCAAGTTCGTAGCCTATCTGAAGCTTGGCTTATTCCTGTAGCAGTATACTCCCTAAGATTGATGTATATCCGTTCTCTCCCCCATACCAGTCTTGTCAGCAGATTTGGTAAGTGCGTCTTTAACTCACTGGAAAACAGTAAACAAGAAAGAGCCAAGGAAAGAAAACAACGCAAAAACCCTGTGGTGTTACACTAGAGATACTCTTCCAGGTTAGCATCCATGCATTAATCAACCCTCTCTGGGCATAGTTGTTCATCAATTACGACTCCACATCACAGTGCTGTCAGGCAGCCCAAGTTCACAAAAAATAACCTCTTTTTCCTGCGTGTTTTCTAACACACAGCACATGATGAGAACACCTTCCATTTATACAGCACGCTACTGTTTTGCAAAGCCTTTCACATCCAGTATTTTATTTAACTAGACATATTGTAAGAAAGTCATTTGTCTTTGAAGAAGCAGCTTTGAGGAGATTTCCAAACTTAATTTAAAACCATACTTTCTCTACCAGCAGAAGTTCTCATTGAAAACAGTATTTCCATCGATGGTTCCTTTTGGGTGATAGACCACAGACAGTTCATCTCTGGATGTTGACTGCAGACGGCAAAGCCACCCAACATTAAAATAGCTCTTGGTGTTCTCACCTCTCCTCTTCGCCCTGCTTCTGTCCCAATCCCATATTACCTATTATTTTGAAAACATCTCAGGTTACAATAAAAGTATATTCTGTGTTTTCACTTGCTCAAAATCTCTACACACTTATCATTATAGCAGGTCTGTCTGTAACTATCTTTCCTCGCGCTCAGTACCTCAAGATAATGTGTATGCTGCCTTAGCCACACTTAGCTTGCATCGTCTAAACATTAGTGGTCCCCCAACATCCCTGAATGCACGTCCTGTTACTCCTGACCATGACCTCCTGGCCCAAGGCTTACTTAATCATTTACGACTTGGACTTCTCTTTGACTTCATTAAATGAGTCCATAGACAGCTCAGCCACTTTCCTGGGGCATCTAAGGTGATTCCAAAACACACGAGAGATTGGGGAGTTAAAAGAACAGCAGAGATGGGCTGCCAAGGTCTCACTCTTGCTGCTTCCCAGCTTCTTGTCGTCCTTTTCACTCACATTCTACGCGTGGAAATTAGTCACTTCACTTCGATAATTATGGTGTTCATCTCACTCTGTGCAGTGAATGAATGCAAACTCTGTGGGCCACAGAATCTTCTCAAGACCCGTTTTCTCCCCTCTCCCCCGCCCAGAATCCTCCATTTCAGACAAACAAGCCCCTGGAGATTCCATGCGCCTGGCTCTCCCTCCCCTGACTTCCTATCTTTCCCAAGAAGTTTATTTTATTTACTTAACAAACATTTATATCAAGTTCTTCATCTGTGTCAGTCCTGTTCGAAGTGCCTTAGGCAGGTTAGCCGATTTAATGCTCATAACAACACTCATGGGTAAAATTATTATCAGCTTACAAATGAGAAAACTAAAAGAGAGAGAAGTTAAGTGGTTTACATAACAATTTCAAGCCGAGTGGCAGAGAGAGGATGGGATGTGGGCAACTGGGTCTAGAATCTGTGCTTAACTGGACTCTGCCTCCCCACGAGTCTGTCTGTGATGCGTATTGATCTGCCTGAGGCTCACTTAAGCTCCGTCAAGGTCGGAGCACGGCTCCTCTTATATCCCGAGCATCTCTGAAGCAGTTGTGTTTCTCCAACACAGGCTTCGGTAGCTGGTGACCCACTCGCATGGGAAAATAACTAATAACTCGAATTCATTGAGAGTGAGTTTCATGGACCCTAGTATTGCTGTATTCCGTGAAGAATGTAAGTTTTACACCGATACTCCTGAACAGCATCTGAATTTAGAGATGTGAATGCATTGTTTCAATGTGAAAGGAAATAAAGAAGAAACCAAAATAACACTACAAGCCAGACTTGTAACTTCTTTTTCTTGTGGGGAAGAAGCATAACCCGTGTAGGAAAATACAGAGGGAGACAGTTTTACAAGAAATGAAAATGCCCACGTCTACCTCATAACCATGTTCTTCTCTTACACTAACCTCTGGTAGTAAAACCCTAGAAAGCACCCAACAATTATACAGACCTTCTGTTTTGCCAGTCCAAGTATTTTCAGCTCTAGACTCTTGCATTGTTTTTAGTATTCCATCTTGCCTAATAAATTACCAGCAATGTACTGGCCTAAAATATTTATAATCAGGAGCACGGAAAGGATGGCAAATTTCTGTCAAAATAACTCACCCCCATCGATTTTGCATGAAACCAGGCCTTGCCTATTATTATCTGGCTCTGAAAGAAAAAAAAAAAAAGAAATTTTTAATCTTCCCCAGTGTCTCTATTCCACCCACCAACAACCACTGCCTGTTTCTCAAGGAAATCCTCCTTCCTTCACCACTGTCGCAAAAAAAAAAAAAAAAAAAAAAAAAGCACTGTGCCACTCAAGAAGCAAATTTTCTCCAAATGAGTAGGAACTGAATATTAAAGCAGGTTACTTCACACCCGAAAAAGGTAGCTTAAGTTTTCACCTCTCAGAGACTCAAAAAGTTAAAAACGCAAGATTGGTGAACAAAACATGATATATTTCACCCTCATCATTTAAGTATTTTCCTAAATGTTGGAAAATATATTTTGTTGAACTGCTGGAGCATATGTTGGAGTTATAGCAGTTGTCGTGTCATTTAATTTCTTCTTATCAATAGATGAAATAAAATACTTCTCATATATCTTATGCCAGTCCTTAAGAGATATAAGATCGATAAGATGCAGCCTGTATCCAAGGTATGGTTGTCATTCAATGATGCAATCGCGAAGGAAGGAAAGGATACACCTCAAACACTTAATTTTATAAACTCTGTAAAGTACATTCGTACACGACCAAGAAAGAACCACAAATAATTGTGCGAGAAAGGGCTCACTCTCTGTTGGACAAACTGGCTACACAGGGAGAGGAAATATCTCTGCCTATGTCCCATATCAAAATGTACACATATTTCCCAATGCACAAAGGGGTTATATTCCAGTAAACGCATCCTAGGTGAAAAAAAAAAAAAATGCGCTTAATACACCCAACCTCCTGAATATGACAGCCTTGCCTCACCCATCTTAAGTGTGCTCATAACACCTCCATTTGCCTATAGTTAGGCAAAATCATCTAACACAAAGCCTATTTTTATAACAAAGTGTTGGATATCTCACGTAATTTATTGAACATCTCATGTAATTTATTGAACACTGTGCTGAAGTGAAAAATAGAATTGTCGTACAGATACAGAATGATTATAAATGCATCCGTTGGTGACCCTCATGACCATGTGGTTGACTGGGAGCTGAAGCTCACTGCCACTCGCCCAGCATCACAAGACAGTACCTTACCACATAGCACTAGCCCAAGTAAAGATCAAAATTCAAAATCCTATGTATGGTTTCTGTTAAATGCATATGACTTTTGTGCCACTACAGTCAAAAATTGTAACTTGAACCATTGTAGATTGGAAACCATCTATATTTAGAAATACACATTTTAAAAATTAAATGTAAGAATGTTAAAAATATATAAAATACCCCCCAAAAATATAATAAATACTTAACGCCTGAGTAGGCAAGAAATTCATAGCAACAGAAACAAACATGGATAGTAGTTAATCATTTTAATAAATTACTTTTAATCTTCAAATGTTTAAAACTACCATTAGCATCCTAAGAATAATATATTGGAAAAAATAATAATATATCTGACAAAATTCTTGTATACAAAATGTTACGTGGAGACTACTGAGAAAGCTTTTCTTTAGTAAGAAAAATAATCAAATATTACTAAGCAAAGAACTCATGAGCAAAGAACATGAGTAAATAATTCATAAAAGAATAAATACAAGTGACCAATTGACACAAAAGAAAATATCTCCTTCTCACTAATAATCAGAAATACTTAGTAAAATATGTTTTCCAATTGTCTTATTAAAGGATTTTAAAAATTAAAAAACTCAATTGTAAGGACTATGTGGGGAGAAAGCGCTCTCAAAGACTGTGCCATGTGTATAAATTGATGTAATCTTTTCTTGAAAGCAATTCGGCAAGAGAGATCAAGGACTTTGAAAACAATTAAACATTTTAGCCCAGTAATCCGCCCAGTAAGAATCTAGCTAACGGCATTAAAAGACACTTATATGCCAGATTGTTTGGTGTAATAGTACTTTGTAACAAATTTTCTGAAAACAAAGGAATAGTTTTAGAATTTACAATTCTAGTTTTAGAATATCTATGATAAAATACTATGCAACTATTTTTAAATTTATAATTTAAAGGAATATTTCATAACTTGAAGCGATGTTTTCAATATATGAATGAGCCAAACTAGCAAGATATTACACTGTACATAAAGTGATCTCAATTTTACATAAAAAATAAACACATATTAAGGCATTTAAAAGGCCAGTATTTTAATAGAGATTACCCATTAATGATTAGATTGTAAATAATTTTTATATTTTTCTTTATACCTTCCTGAATTTTCTGTACTTACTATGAGGAAAAAATAAGATCTTACGTATACATTTATTGATAGAAATATACTTAAAGGAAGAAGACTAGCTCTCTGGGATGATTTGGAAAACTGAAGACAGACCCTAGCATAAATAAAGTACATGATTGCCTCTAGTAAGACTAAAAATTTGCCAGAAACAATTTCCTGAAATGATGTCTCCCAGTCCTATTGATCTGCAGTTATTGTTGAGAGACAAATCTCCATGGGTCTCTCGTGTTTTAGCATGGCTTTATTCTTGCCTATCTTCTTAACTATGTTTGCTTAGTGAAAAGCCTTGGAATATGCAGTGTCTCCATCCAGAGGAAACAGAAGACACACCTACTGCCCATTATAAAAGATTTGGGTTCACTACGTTCTGGATTCCCCTCCTGTAACACAACCCACTGTATGTGCAGGTGTCACCTGACCCCCTTCCCACCACTCTGTGAGAATTACGACCCATATCTGGCTAGTAATATTGCTGTGAGTAATAAACAGCCCTTTGTCACTGACCTTAGTGTTTGGTATCTTCTGCCCAGCATCCATGAAACTGACAGGCTAACATGTTAGTTTGCAAGTAGGGTAAAGTCTCAGACTTTTCACAGATCTTCACAATTATCGGATTAAAGATGCATATCTTTGGTTTTAAATTTTTTCTATTAAAATAATCATACATTTATGAAGATAGTACTTAAATTTTTTCATCATTTATAACCTATTAATATGAAAGAATTTATAACATTCTTTGTTATAAACAAGATTCACAGAGAGGAGGATATGATAAGAACGTATCATGCATCATTAATAGTTGAGCTCAGTAGATAATGGTACACACAAAACAGGAGAACTCTTTTGAAGGGGAAATAAGGAGAAGCAGACAACCAGGGAATAAGGTGATCATGTAATTTATCGTCACTTTGGAGTATGAAAAGGGTGTTACAGAACAATAGAAAAGGGTATTAGATTTAGAGCATATAATAAACTACTAAATCACTAAAAAGGGTGTTCAGGCTACTCTGTACCCCATGCCTACTTTCCCACACCTAGAGCGCTTTCGACAGTGCAACAGCACAATGTCAAGTTCAATAACACTGATTGATTGACAAATGTGGGACTTTGGGGCAACCTACCACAGAGACTGGAAAGATTGTTTTTTATAGTCTTTGACAGGATGGTTTGGAACTGGTCACAATTTGGATTTTTTTTTTTTTTTCAAGGAGGACAGAATATGTTTTTGAGTAGAAGGTTTTTCCCAGTGGAGAAATTTACAAGAAAAAGTAATAAGGTCGACTTGAAAGCAAATCCAGCTCCACTTTTGTTTTCCAAGACTGAATGCTCTCTGTAGCACACAGCCCCACCTAGAGAGCCCTAGGACCACGCCTATGACAATTTCCAGCTCAGCCTTAACCAAGATTGATGGTAGACATGATTCCCATGAAATGCTCTTGCAGTCTGCTTCCCTAACCTATGAATTGTTTTCAGTTAAATTGTTGTCTAGGAGAGAAAAAAAAATCAATAAATGGATTGAGTTTTTTATTAAAAACTCTCCAAGAAATAAGATTCAAATGATGAAAGAGTTAAAAAGAAATAAAGTAGCCCATTCAAATGCTTGTATCATAGAGGAGTCGTATTATTGTTAAGTGGTGACAAGTGGATACAAAGGTAGCAAGACACTCGAAGACTGAAAAATCTCAATTCTTCAACACTCCACAGGCTTCTCCCCTTTCTGTAGTCTTCAGATAAGGGAAACTTGGGACCACTGCTTCTAAGAGAATTCTGCACTTCAGAAAAACTAATAAGTAAAATCAAATTTAATCTTGATGAAAATGACCTCTGTTTGGATAGAAAAAAAACGTTAGCTCATGGGACCAGAGGAGTCTATTAAAACATGTGGAAAACATCCTTCAGTTAGTACTAACTGTAGTGCTCTATCTGCATAATCTTGGATAAAGACAGGTATGATGCTGGATTTCCCTAACCCACACTGAAGCTAGCTAGCTCTATTTTCTCTCATCTCTGCTTCAAGGGGGGGAAAAAAAGTAAAAGAAAATAGGAAAAGCTCCTAGATTTCTTACATGATGTGTGAATCCACTTAACACAATTATAATGCCCAATTAATCTTAGCAACATGAGTGATGAATCATTTCTCCAGGTGTCTCTTCAAAAGAGAGTAAATTTAGTTCCAACATTTGACTATTGTTTTAAACCAACTGTAATCATGCCATATTAATCAGGAAACTAATCATTGAACTCAAATCCATATTTGAAAATACTCTCTCCCCAGGTACCAGCCTAACAGCACCCTCACTACCCTGGATACCAATCTTCCCAGGTAATACAAGGAACAATAACTGAATTCTATCATTTGCTTCCTTTTTTTCATCTTGATTTGATGGAATCTCCTGCCATCTACTGATAGATAAAAATAGATAAAAACAACTTTTCTGAATCATCTTGCCATTACACCATAGATGATCAATTGCCATGTTTTGCTTGAATGTGAAAAATCACCTAATCTCAACACCAGGATTTTTATATCCAGAAACTAGAATAGGTTTGTTTCTAGTGGAAAAAGCTTTGATTGCATTCACAACATTTTGCATTTAAGATAATTATCACGTAAGAAATAGTATCTCTGGCTCTGGGCTCTTGTGTTAGTTAGCCCATCCTGAGGCACAGACCTGATCTCCTCAACCTAGTTTCCTTATTCTAAAATTACGTTGGCAAGGGTGTTGGGGGGCAGGAGACACTTGTTTCCAGCTTCAAAATGCTCAGAGTCTTACAGGGCATCTGAGTTCCTGATAAACCAAAGAACAGATCACTCACAGTTTTATATAAGGCTCAACTAAAAACGCCAGATTGCCACCTCCCTGTCATGGTCACAGTGCCCCTCAGCCACCATACCAGAGGGCTCTCACCCATTTTGCCGATTACATCCAAACACCTCGCTTCCAGCCTGCCCCCCAGTAGGTAGCATCTTTAGGAGCTGTCCGCTGTCCTTCTTGATGCTGAAACAGCACCTTCTGTATGAAAGACTCCTCTGTATTCACTCAGACCAAGTCAGCATGGGAATAGCGATTATGCCGTTGACTTTAAATGGCTTTGCCACCTACTCTGCAGCTCACTCCAACTCCCAATTGGGCAATAGATATATTTGATTGTTTTTCTAACCTTTGAAGAACGGTCAGTCCTATGACTCCTTGTTTACCCGAGTCCCCTCATCTGGTGACTTCAAATGTCTAAGACACAACTGAGCAACAAAGATGGACGAAAAAAGGTCCCCTGAGAAATGTCTTTAACGGTCTCAAGAAGCTAAAATGCATGTCACCAAACTCATCTCACTAAAACTGATGCACTTGACTCGAGTGCATGTGTCGTCAAGACTTCCAAGCTTATCCATGTTGACTTTGTAGCCATTGCCATTTAAAAGCAGCAAATGAAACATTTGGAGAAAGTCTATTAGAAGCAGAATGGCAGGCATGAAAAGTGACAGCCAAGCATCTGACAGTAAACAGAAAAAATGAAAACATTACATTATCTTAACTGAATCTTTAAAGAAGGCAAAGAAGTGTGTAATTCATTTTGGGAAGATTAGCATTAAAATGTGTTAAAATAAAAAATGATTAAAAGCCTTAAAGGTGTAAGTTTTAAATAAGAAAAATTCTTGGGGCACCTGGATGGCTCAGTTGGTTAAGCGTCTGACTTTGGCTCAGGTCATGATCTCACGGTTTGTGAGTTCAAGCCCCGCATCAGGCTCTGTGCTGACAGCTCAGAGTCTGGAGCCTGCTTCGAATTCTGCTCCTCCCCCGTTCATGCTCTCTCTCTCTCTCTCTCTCTCTCTCTCTCTTTCTCTCCTTCAAAAATAAATAAAAACACTGAAAAAAAAATTTTTAATAAAAAAAAGAAAGAAAAATTCTCTGTATAGTTCTCTGCATTTCTAAATGACTTTTTACAAGAGGAAGTATTTTGGGGCACCTGGGTGGCTCAGTTGGTTGAGCGTCCTTTTTGGCTCAGGTCACGATCTCACGGTTTGTGAGTTTGAGCCCCGCATCGGACTCTGCGATGACAGAGCAGATCCTGCTTAGGATTCTCTATCTCTATCTATCTCTATTTCTCTCTCTGCCACCCTCCTGCTTGTGCTCACACACACACACACTCTCTCTTTCTCAAAATAAATAAACGTTAAAAAATGTTTTAAAAGATGAAGTATTCCTGTAGAATTGAAACAAGAGGACCAACACTTTTGGGTTCTTCCATGGCCAAATTCTTTTATTCAAACTTAATTTCTCAGTGAATCTTCCCAGCTGGCTCTCTTCCTCCACGCCCCAATTTGTAGATTCTTAAGAGCATAGTGTATGCAACATAAACTTCTCTCGAGAGTTCAGATTCTTCTCTGTTGACATCACTGGTCAAACCACGATGCCCTCAGGCTGCCAGAGTTGGAGAATTGTGTGGCCCTCTATAGAATGGCCCTAGGCCAGAGCACTTTTGCAGTAGCTTTGCCTGTTTTGTTCTGGTTTGTCCAATCAAGTCCAAGTTCGCTAAATGACTGGGATTTACAATTTAGACTGCGGCCTTCTTCCCTCCGGGGGCCTCTCCTATCACAAGTGTTTTTGCAAATCCTCAGCAAGACCTTCTTCCCCTTCTCTACCGTCCTAATTCTAGCAGGAGTCTGGGTTTACCCCACCTGAGTTTGAACAGTCATGCAAGGCAGGCCAGGCAAGTGTCTCATCACTCTTGACCTTAGTTTCCACCATTAGTACTGTCATGTGAAGCAAAGTGTGTCAAAAAACAATAATGTGTAACAGATTGCAAGAAAAAATATGAATATGCTTTTGCCTCCCTCGGATTTGCCCTTTTACTGTCATGCACTGGGGTGTGAAGAAGCACAGCTTGGGAGGAATTTGACCTACTCAGTAAAGGTCATAAAAGTTTCCAACAGAAAGTGATGACTCATGTTCCATACATCCTGATATTTCAGAGTGTTCAGGAAAAATGCAATCTAGTCCAACACGCCCGTTCTTTCCATCATTTTCTTGCCAGCTCACTGTACTTGTGAATTTCACTACAAAAGGAAGTTCAACAGCCAAGGTGAGGGAAATTGCTTAATGTGAACAAAAGTTCAAAAGCAGGGCAAGAGGAGTGAGTCCTCTCTGTGCCTTGTGTTTATGAAAGAGACAGGTTTCATCCAAACACACAGATCTTTCCCATACAAATATGTGGCTCAGTGTTTTGGCATCTTTCAAAGCAAAGTTTTAGAAGCTGCCTTTCCTCCCCAGTTCTGTACACACACATATGCACGCACACACAAACACCAGCTTTGAAATCGGCTGGTATTGTCTCAGAACTTGAAACACATCCAGCATTTGACCTTAACTTTCCAGCACTTCAGGAAGCAGGAATTCTCACACCCTAAGGCCTCTAGTTAAATGAGCCCACAGAAATCTCTCCCCAGAAATGCTTAATTGTACACACTGCGTATAAATCATTTTCCCTTCTCATTGAAAACACGCAAGGTCATACTCCAAATCTTAATTTAAATTCCTCATTTCACAATCAAGCAATATGGCTACATAACAAACATACACAACTTGTGAGATCAAATTGCCATCTGCATGTGGATCTAGGAAACAGGAACTAAAAGACTTTTCCTTCACGGTGCCCTGTAGTGAAACAATCAGCTCCAACTGTTCTCAATCCTTGTACCATTGTACTCAACACTCAAATTCCCAGGACAGAGTCTGATTGGCCAACTGCGGGTCAGTCCCCGCCCCTTTGCCTGGAAAAGCAAAGGATCTGTGATTGAGGGAAACACCAAAGCTGCATGCAGTGGGAAGGTGGACAATCAGAGAAAATGGGAGTGGATACTGAGTGGGCAAAATCCACAGGTCAGCTCCACGTAGGGGAGTATCAAGACACCAAAGCTCACTTAAAAATCTTAGAAGGTTATTCAGGCTAGAATGAGGACCCACGGATACTTAGCTGATGTGGTAAGTTTTCCTTAACATAGGATTATGTACTCCAAAAAAAAGAAAATAACTCAAAAAGGGGGGGAGGGGGGATATAAAACCAACTTTATTAAAGCCATGGAATAGCTTAGTTGGCTCAATTATCTTATCCTATTAAGGGATGTAGGAAGAAAAAAAGAGAGACCTTTCAAGCCTTTATCAATCCTCTGTCAAAATGAAAACTGAACAAGAAGCTTCTAGTTCGGAATGCCATAGAAAAGGAATCTTCATAGGTCTGACCTAACCGCTCTCAGCACAGAAACTCTCTACAAGCTTCTGTAGGCTTTGTGTGCACGTATATATTCCACCATTGCATAACTCTAAAAAGTAGAATGGTCTTCCTTATATAGAATAAAAATCCATTTACTCATGAATCCCACATACCGACTCTCGTTCTGCCAACTGGACCTACACGTGAAAAGAAAAAATAATTTGCCTTTCAGGCATCTGAATCACGGCCACTACCCCCCATGAAGTAAATAGATAAATAATGGTTCCCTCTAGGCCGAACACCTCCAGTTCTCTAAACAGGTCCTCATAGCGCTTTGCTGACCTCACCATTCTAGGAGCCCTCTTCTGCGCAGTGACTGGTGACGCACACGTGAACGTAATTATTTTTTTCTCCTACCATGTTCCAAGAAATATTTCTGGTGGCTGAGTTCCAGTGTCAGTACCCCTTTAAAAAATATGATGCCCAAAACGCAACACAGTACTCCAGAGTCAGAAAGCAAATGTACTCCGTTCGGCACACTTCACAGATAGGCTGCCATATGTCACCGAGTGTTTCGGGATCTGCTGTCATTGAGGAGGAGGAAGCACAAGACTGCAGGGGAGTTAAGACAGAGTCCTGGGTTGTGTTCCAGTATCATTCAGTGTGAAATATACCCTATATAAGGAAAACAACAGATGTAATGGGCTGCTTGTCATACAAAACTCTTCCAACATGGGAATATCTTACCACAGTCACAATCTAATGTTGCCTCACACCCCCTAGGGGAAATTCCCCTGGGATGTGTTAGAAGAGGAAACTGCCTTGAAAGAAATTTTTCAGGCACATTAGAGCTGACAGAAATCAGTTCCGATGTCAGGACTAGGGATGGGTAGGGGTCTAACCAGGAACACAGCCCAGGTGCACTCGATGAGCCATCACAGCCCATATCGAAAACCACCTCCCAGATGCTCCTGGCTCTGAGCATTTTGACAATAGCTAATACAGGGGTAAGAAAGGAAAAGGGGAGTTTGGGAGGTAGGAGGTTGTCACCGAAGGCAGATTTTGTTAATGGGTTATCAAAAGCACATTTCACAAGTTCAACACATTCCCCATGCCTGCTAGAACAAACAACATAGAGGAGCCTCCTTTGATTTGCAGACAATTGTAAACTGTTTCTGTGTGATTTTACAACTGCTTCAGCTAATTCAAGAGATTTTAAAATCCAGTCCCGGGAGCATCTTTGTACATTTATGAAGCATCTGACAAATTACTCATTCTGGAGCCAGAAGATACCTTACATTTTTTCCAACTGTTGACTCACATTTGTTCTGTTCCCTAAGACACACACACACACACACACACACACACACATACACACACACACACACACACACACACGCACACATACACACTGCTGTGTGTGTCCATGCTGATCAATGTCCTGTGTGTGTCAATGGTCTTCCTTTAATCCAAGCGTAGTGATTTACTTTTCAAATTTCCTACTGAACAAATTCAATTCTCTATGCTTTTTGTAAAGCCTCCTCCTTAACTTGTTCTTACCACTGAAAATAGTAAAATGGTAGTTACAAATTTGGGAAATGTTACAGAGACCTATGTTTTATTTAGCTGTTTTGAACTCTGTAGTCTCAACAGAAAAAGAAAGGAAAACTCTGCACGGCGGCCCCGGCTAAGCTGACGACACGTTGCTTATACAAACGCGAGTCGGGATTGTAGCATCTCACAACCAATGGCACAACCCTGCTCAAGGTGAAAGGTTTGTCACACTGGGTTTCTGGAAGAGCGTGGAAAGCTATCTTGCACACGCATTTCAAGAGGAGCCTGCCAAAGCCCGTTCTGTTTAAAAAGTCACCCTATGGCGTGACTGGCACTTTTTTGGGAGGCGCGCAATTTCATATCTGACACAAACTGCTGTATCCCAAAGGCAAACTGCAGAGGTATCTGTAGGATGCAGGCAGGCACAGAAATCCACCTGCATTTTTATGTCAATGTGCTAAATGGAAAATAAGCCCCGTGTTGTTTGTTTGTTTGTTTGTTTTTAGTCTGCCTTGTTGACTGATTTATCCCAAGCACCTGGAACAGTGCCTGGCACATATTTGTTGAATAAGTGATATGAGTGAGAATGACCATTCTAAGTTCAAGTGTGAGAACATACTCTTCCTGGACCCCGTACTCTGCTCATAAATACTCAGAAGTAAATACTCTCATGCTGGCAAATATCAGCATTTGGACTAACGTGATGATAGGCATCACATGAGGAGCAGCCTTGGTAGAAGATAATATCTGAATCCATGTAGATATTTTTAAAAATTGTTTTCATGGGGTGCCTGGATGGCTCAGTCAGTTAAGCCCCTGACTTCGGCTCAGGTCATGAACTCACAGTTTGTGAGTTCGAGCCCTGCATTGGGCTCTCGGCTGTCAGCACAGAGCCAGCTTACAATCTTGTCCCCTCTCTTTCTGCACACCTTACCCACCTCCCACCCCCCCGC
The DNA here is from genome assembly GCF_018350175.1 of Felis catus. Taxonomy (NCBI): domain Eukaryota; kingdom Metazoa; phylum Chordata; class Mammalia; order Carnivora; family Felidae; genus Felis; species Felis catus. The sequence continues at coordinate 178,587,945 of NC_058375.1, read as the reverse complement.
CCCCACTCCCGCTCGCATGCGATCGCGCATGATCTCTCTCTGTCTCAAAAATAAATATTTTTTTTAATTTTAAGAATAAAAATTGTTTTCATGTTTTAGTGACCAAGAAACCATTCTTCACGTCTTTCTATATTATACAAAAAAAGAGTTTATAAAGAAAAGACTGGCAGTCCTCGTGATCAGGTGATCTCTCATGTCTACAAGAATTTAACATGTTAATAACTCTTTTGACTCAAGAGGTTACAAGGTGATGGGGCGCCTGGGTGGTTCAGTCAGTTAAGCGTCCGACTTTGGCTCATGATCTCCAGGTTTGTGAGTTCAAGTCCCACATGGGGCTCTGTGCTGACAGCTCAGAGCCTGGAGCCTGCTTCTGATTCTGTGTCTCCCTCTCTCTCTGCCCCTCCCCTCCTCGTGCTCTGTCTCTTTCTCTCTCTCAAAAATAAATAAACATTTTTTACAAACAGATATTACAAGGTGCTAAAACAAAGAACAGAGCCGATAAGTTGAGCCCTGAGGTGAGTGAGAATCTCTGCTAAACAGGGTGGGGCCAAAAAAGAATTTGGCTGGAAACAAGGACCCAGGATGCCGAGGACCAAGTGCAGGCAGGGATGTGAGATTGACTTTGAAGGATGCAGGTGCGGCTGCCAGACTGCAGCGGAGCAGAGGGCCTGCAGGTGGTAAGTGAACAAGGCACAATGCCCAGCAGCCTCTCCGTTGCCTACCTTGAAGGAGGGAGAGGGGAGAGTTTCCTTAGCAGATGTGCTGCGTGTCCCTGTATTTCTCCTAGCTGTCCTTGTTTACTGTATACTCTTAGCTGTTTAATGAACAGCAGATCAGGTAGATGGGCCGGGTGTCTTTATGAAGACGCTTCGAGAACAAATTAGCATCGGTTTGCCAGTCAACACCAACAACGTTACTTCTAATAGATGTATTAATAATGATAATACTAAGAGTCATTAGATATCTATAACCTCCTTGTGAATAAGTGACATCTTTCCCCTAGGAACTTCCAAAACCTTATTTTATTACTTGTACATAAATAAGAACGACAGGTTAAATAACCCCTATGCTTACTGCAGCCAGTACCAGGGCCAGAAAATCCATGCTAATCCATGTCCTAAGCATTCGTCGATTCTATTAAATTCTCACATAGCTGGTTTTGATGGTTTTACAAAAATTCTATAATTGTGCCATGTTTGAAAATGAGAGAAGTGAGAAAAATACTTACTGCAGGATTGTAGTATATATATATATATATATATATATATATATATATATATATATATATTTTCCAGTCAGACACAGAGGCCAAAGATTTAGAGCTGTGAGTCAGATATTGCCTATGTACTAATTTGAAGTACTAATTAGTACTAAAATGCACTAACTTTAAGGACCAACATCTTTGGAGTGAATAACAATCATTCTTAGCCTGCCCAGCCCTGAGGAGCAAGCCAGAATATACGTGGAGGGTTACTGTGGAGGGTTAACGGGAGGGGGAAGTCAAGTACATTGGAGTCAACATTATCTGGGTTTTAAAAGTGTCAAAACCAGCTCGGAGGCCCAGAGCGCTGGCAGAGTCAGGATAACGTGGGAAGATTCTCACGTATGTGGGGCTGTGAGAGGAATGGGGCAGAGCCAGCGCCTGTCCTCCCGTACATGTTTCCAAGGGGCAGGTCACAGCCCTCGGGACTGACTTCTCCGACCTTTCCCAGGAAAATCGAATGTCCCTGACAAAATCTGCGCATGTGGGAACTTAGGAATCACTCCCCGATGAGATTACACAGAAACATCTTTGTTTCTAAGTCATTATTTCATCCCACATGGAGATGGAAACAGTGTCCGATAAAAGAAAAAAAAAATCGGACTTAATGAACGTAGCGTTCGACTTCACTGAACTTTACTCCCATTAGATGTACATACAAGTGAAAATAAGGCTTAAATTCAACCAAATTAATATCTGCTATTTAGACCTCTTTTGTTCTGTAATAGCCACAGAGTAGATATTGGAGGTGAAGATTATGACTATGCCAATATACTCTTTCGCAGTACAAAAGACCATCTCTATAGAGTCGAGGGAAGGGCACAGACTGGGAGTCTAGAGAAATTACTCTGCCCTGCCTCCCGGCTAACTGGTTGTGTGATGCAGGGCAAGTCACGAAACAGTTTTTGTCTATCTCCTCATCTGTAAAATGAAGGGGCTGAATCACGACGATGACGGTGACAATAACGATCAAGGTTACAGTAGCTGACAAGGAAAGCTTATTAGTTACAATTTAATCCCGTCAACATCCCTCTGATTTAAATGTAATAATTATCTCCATTTTGCATTTGAGGAAAGCGAGGCTCAGAGAACTTTAGTAATTTGCTCAGCCATATGGCAAGCAGAAGTGAATTTGCCGCGAAAGTAATGACGTTGAAGCTTCAGAACCCCTTATTCTCATAGGCTCCTTCCAAGACTCTGTACCTAATTTTGCATTTTCTGTCTTGAAGAGACAAGGGAGCCTGGGTGGCTCAGTTGCTTGAGTGTCTGACTTCGGCTCAGGTCATGACCTTGCGGGTTCATGAGTTCGAGCCCCGCATCGAGCCCCACATAGGGGCTCACCGCTGTCAGTGCAGAACCCGCTTCAGATCCTCTGTCCCCCTCGCTCTGCCCCTCCCCCATTTGTACTCTCTCAAAAATAAATAACATTTTCAAAAATTGTATGTATAATTTCCAGGCCCCACAAAAATTGGATTTGCCCCTGATGCAAGCAAGAGGTACAGTCGGAATTCAAAGGCAGGTGATCCAAATCTGAAACCTGAGATCCTACGCACTCTGAGCTGGCCCCCTTTTCCTCCATAACTTCCTAGGCTACCCGTTACGAACAGGATTCTGCCCCCTCCAAAAATTCATATGTTGAAGTCCTAATTGCTCCCCACGCACTGTGTGACAGTATGTGGAGATGGGGCTGGTAGGGAGGGAATTAGGTTAAATGGGGTCTTAAGGGCTGGGTCTTCATTCAGCTGGATTGGTGTCTCTATGAGAGGTGGAAGAGAGGGAGTTCCTGGCCCTCTCTCCCCAAGCGCGTGTTCCGAGGAAGGGCCACGGGAAGGCATAGCAAGAGGGTGGCAGTCTGCAAATCAGGGAGAAACAGAATTTGCTGGCACCTTGATCACAGGCTTCCAGCGGCCAGAACTGCGAGGAAATAAATGTCTGTTGTTTAAGCGGCCCAGTCTGGTGTTTTGTTATGGCAGTCGGAGCAGCCTAATACTCTATTCTACGCCTGCCTCATCTTTGCGCTTTATGTCTCGTATAACAGGACTGCTGGCATTTCTTTAAAATGGTCATTCCACAAAATAATATCTTGGATGCAGCCGGAACAACATTTTTCTGAACATGATTTTAAATCGTTCCTCCTAGAAATGAAAATACTTTCTTCTTCTCTGATTTTGGGGAAGCAGTGCGGTATTAAACGTGGGACAGCAGACAGCAAAAGTCCAAGTTCTAATCTCAGTTATTCCTGATTTGCCCATGACACGCTGGGCTTCAATGTCCAAGTCATTTTAGCATCGTTAGGTTTGATGATTTCATCTATATAGGACTGCTGGGCAGAATAATTCATCAAGATTATACTACAGACACTTTGCTAACATAATAGAATACAATAAACACCATTTGCTTTCCCCTTACATTGTGCAATAGTCCCAAGCCCCTCAGTGAGGAAAGTGAATTAAATGGAAAATCAAATCACATGATTGTTTTGAACTCAATATAAGATACTAAACATAAAGCCAATAGTTTATTTTACCTTCTCACTGACTTACTTCTTCTACTGGCATTTATTCATTTATTCATCCACAACTATGTATTAAATATCTACTAAGTATTACATGCTCCTCTAAGCCTTGAGACTATAACAGTGTGGTAGGCAGAATTATAAACTGGCCTCTAGTATCTCCATCCCTGGTGTACCTGCCCTGTATAATCCCCTGCCCTTGAGTATGGGCAGCCCATGGGAATATGATGAGATCTCACTCCTCTGATTAACTTACATTATATGGCAAAGGTGAAGAGATTTGGGGGATGTAATTAGAGTCCCCTGATCAGTTGACTCTGAGTTAATCAAAACATTGTCCTAGGTGGGCCTGATCTAATCAGGTGAGCTTTTAAAAGAAGGTCTAGAGTTCAGAGAGTCTCCTGCTGAGAAAAATATTCTTCTGCTAAGATAGAAATAGAAAGAAAAGGACTTTCTTCCTTGAAGAAATAAATTGCCATGTTGTGGGAAAGTCTCATGACTGGAACCCTGGGCAGCCGCTGGAAGCTGAGAACACCTCACCAGATGATAGTCAGAAAAAAAGGGGGGGGGGCGGTGGGGACTTAGGTCCTAGGACCCTAAGAAACTAAATTCTGCAAGAAACCTGAATAAGCCTGAAAGAGGACTGTGAATCCCAGATGAACTTGCAGCTTGGCCAACACCTTGATTTCCGCCCGGTCAAGCCACGAGCAGAGGACCCAGCTAGTCCATGCATGGACTCTGGACCCCCAGAAAGTGATACATAATAAATGTGTGTTATCTTAAGCTTCTCAATTTAAATAGAAAAGTAATACGGACAGTGAATGGTATAGACAAGGTCCCCACTCTCGGAGCTTTAGATCTAAGGGGGGAGGTGAGTGGTAAGAAGCTCACAAAGAAACAGTATTATGCCAACTAGTGGTCTTTTAAATTTGGCTCTTCCTCAACCTTTGCCAGGCAGAAATTTGCTTTATAGGACACAGTATACTTCGTGCATAATGAAATTCAAGAGGACAGTCATTGGAGCGAATTCAACTTTATTTAAAGTTTCGTGTTTGTTTGATTCTTTGGGGTGGGAGGGCGGGAAGAACGTTTTTCCCTCTCAGGAAAAAGGATAACAGGGTATTAAATTGTGATTTACCTGAGACCTTTGATGATGAACCAACGAATCTCAATTAATACATTAGAGAGACTGTACCCAGCGGACACATACAAAATGGGGACACACGGATAATTTTAGCTATCTGGCAGGTAGTTATATATGTGATGTCATTGAATCTGTGAAGCATTGAACAATACGCTAGCAATTAGTCGTAGCAGTAGTATCATCATCGTGACAATTTTTTAATGAAGAAACTGAGGCCCAGAACCATTAAGTAATCTTCCCAGTATTACACAACCGGCAAGAGAGAATCCAGCCTGCGAGTCACTAGCTGTATGGCAATTGGCAATAATGACTAAAATTTATTGTTTACCACATGCCAGGCTAAGCACGTTGCATGTATAAACTCATTCAATCCTCATAGCGACATTACAAAGTAGATATCCTCAGCGTTTCTCATTTCATAGCTGAGTCTCAGAGGGCTAAGAAATTTGTCCAAGGTCACTTAACCTCTCCGGGGCTCTGTCCCCTCCTCCTGAAATGGAACATCAATAGTTCCTACGGTGAACGGCAGAGGACGGGTCTGATCCCAGCCAGTCTGGCATCACAGCCACACGTGATCCATCGCATAACACTGCCGCACCAGCACCAGCCTACGACCCAAACCAAGCTAATAACGACAAAACGTATCTGGCAGACAGACATAGCTGAACCAACTATATCTGGAAATTTTAACTTATTCTTAATCATTCATTTCTGTAGTGAGTCTGAGTTGCCCTTTCTCCTTTCCTCTGGACTCTCCTACATTCCTTGGTCAGTGTTTGAGGGCTGGAGCAAGGTACCCCTTCCTGCACTCCCCACATCTTGAAATTGAGTAGCAACAAAAATGCCGTACTGTGCAGTTGAGATGAATAGAGTCAGCGACAACAGATGTGAATCGTTAGTCTGCAGAATAACCTAGTGTAAGATGTATTTTGTAAATGTGGGGCTCATAAGACCAGGGGACTTCTGTGTTATGAAAAAAAAAGACCAATGTGACCTCTAAATCCAAAAGAAATAGAGGCTATTTCTCAATCTCAGCAAAGTGGCAAGAGACCATCCTAAGAACAAGGATATAACTAACATGAAGAAAACTCTTATTTAATCAGTTGGATTGTCACCTTTCCTGGGCAACAAATGTGCAACAGGAGGGATGTGATCTGAGTGGAATCTAGAAAAGGAGATCCAAAAAGGAAACACCTGCCAGTGTTTATTCGCTATGTCCCGGACAAAAGGGCTCCGAGTCTAGAGCAGTGTTTTTCAAATTGTGGGCTGTAAAATTGAATTGTTGCGTATCAACTGACATTTTAAACAGGATAGAATAGACCAGAGTGTATTGCATGAGGTGAAGTTAATTATTGTTTTGTGAAACTTTTATTTCTATTGTAAATATTTGTATATACATATTCATGTGCGTGTGAGTTGCATGTAAGCATGTGTTTCTCTCTGTGCATCTTGATCAAAAGTCTAAAAGCCACCGGTACACAGGTCTTATTTCAGCTTTCTAACCCAGTGAGTCTCAAACTTTGGGATTTCATGGAACCATAAGTCAGCCTCCAGGAAAGGAAAAATAGGGAACTGTCAGAGAGTTGCCAATATTTTCATTCTGCCAAATTAAAAAAAAAAATTACATAGGATTATAATTCCCTAAAATCAAAATACTTTCCATTAAAAACAACCAGGACATAATCACAGAATACAGCATACTCTTTTAACTTAAATGCATTTGGGTTTGGGTATGTCAGTTTCACTCCCTCTTTTGTCTCCATCTTACTGAAGATTTGTGAAAACAGCCTCATGATCGCTGACCTTGGACAATAGACCGAGACATGCTCAAAATGTGAAAAGGCAGTACCTGCAGTTATTCTCACCTGAATAAAACGTTTTTGGGGGATGCCTGTCTTCCTCTGCTCTGTGGCGGCACATCCTGACCTACCGCGTGTTCGTTACGTGATTTTGTGCCTGAGGAGGTACTACCTCCAGGACAGGGAGCCAGGATGAAAGGAATGACCACTGTTTGTTATGTGGGGTAGCTCTCTCCTCATTCATGAATACACATGCCTTTCAAATCACTGTCTCATGCCTTTGAAGGGCATGAGTCAATTTCCCCCAAAACTTATCACCTAAGAGCGGATAAAAATAAATCTCAGGACCTAGAAACTGGAGACCTGAATGTTGTAGACCACATGACTCTGGTGTCAGGGTGGAAGTTCAGCTCATGGCAATTCCTACCTTTTTAATGGCACCATGATAAGTTTCCGAAGGTGCCCCCAGCTGTTTACGGTGTGGCCCACATCTTCAGATGCTCTTGGAGAACACTGCCCAGTCGCTCTTCGCTCCGGCGGATCCTTCATCCAGACATCCTCTTTCAGGATGCTGTTCAAACTTTCCATCTCAGCACCTTAGCCCTTGCCTGCATAGGACCTCCTTCTTTCCTGACCAATAGCCAAGCTTGAGCAGACTCTGCGAGGAACTTGCCTTACTACTTTGTTTTACTTCCATCTTCCCAATGTCTGTCAATGTTTTTGTGCCCAAGAAGAGTTTCCAGAAGCTCGTCAGTCACGCCCTTCGCTATGCCATGGCATATGACAGCTTGAAGCAGCCAGCTGGCCTCCCTCTGTGATATCTCTTTTAGCAACAACTTTTTAGAGATAACAGTTTCAGATCTGATTGTAATAAAATTGCACAGTGTCTAGTAAACAGAAACCAAAGTGAGACAGCATTTGCTCAGACTCTACTAATTCATAAACTTTTAAAAGCCAAAAGTATATTGGACTCAAGTTTACCTCTGACCCGTTTACATGAAAAGGCAGGGCGGCTGGCAGGGGCGGCGGGGGGAGGGAGGTCATTAAACAAATGAGCAGCATGAATAAAATTTAAAAAGCTTGATGAGTCATTTCATTTTAAACGTGTTAACACACGAATTATATGTATACAGTCCTGACAAATCCAAATTTACGTATTCATTAAAAAGAAGAATCTAATAGCGCTTTCACTTAGAAACGCTTTTCTAGCAATTAGTCCAACTTACCACACATACTCGACAATAATATAATTGCATGTCTTTTTTTAAAAAAATCCTGTAATTCAGATTACATTTTTCTCTAATTTCGATGGGGCTTCCTTCCATTTAAACTAAATTAGCTCAATCTTATGTCAGGGAGATTTACACCAGTTCCCTCTACTGGCTTCATTACCCTCTCTCTGCCCTGATTCTTTTAAAGGTCAGTCCATGAACTGGAAAAACTCCATCTTCCCACGTTTTCATTTCTCTTACACCCTGCAGAGGAGTGCAATTAGCAGCGCAAGATGGACATACCTAATCACCATCGTAGATTGTGGTTCCGGTAGCAGCTGCAGTGAACTCTATACGCTAGTTACAGTGTCCAAAATGCAGACCAAGTACAACTTTCATTGAAAGGGTCTTCCGCCACAGGTGAACATCAGCTTTCATAATACTCGAAAACCCGAAAGCCCATCGTGCCTCCTCTGTGCTCCTAAAGCTTTGTGATTTCTTTTTCCTTTTTTGTTTTTCTGTTCCAACGCTTAGCTCTGTCTTTCTTCCTGTTGAGAGCTTCTCCATGTCTCTATCTTTGGACTTTACCCAACTTCATCCTCATGCCTTATTGAAAGCTCTCAAATGTAGGAAACCATTAATAAATGTCTGCTGAATTGAATTAGATCATCCAGTCAAACCCTTCACGTTACACACGAGGAAACACAGTCCCACAAGGTTGAGAGCTCAACGTCAACCAGTTAGTGTCCGAGCCGAAAATCAAGTTCGGTTCTTTTGACTTAATCCACTCAAATGCTACATTTGGTCACACAATCTTGGCTGTGAGCAGAGGTGAGATCCAGTGACTAAAGGATGCTGGGTTGTTTCTGATTTCTAATCATATTTTATTTTTGTATCTTCTTTGTTGTTGTTGTTTTACTTAACTGGCTTTTATTAAATACAAGGAACAGAGGGAGAAGAGGGCCTATGGTATCTTGGACTATGAGGGACAGCCATGGTCCTCCCCTCCCTCTGTTCAAATTCCATTGCATGCTAAGCTTGAGGTATAAACTGGGCAGGGAAGGCAGTTGGGAGTGCTGGGAGAGCTCAGAGGTCTGTACCCGACCCAGGAAGACTCGCGGGCAAGGAGGGAGGCTCCCGGACCCCAAATGTAGCTCATCCCAAGGGCCAAGGGCTGGGGGTAGCAGAACCAGGGCCTGGGCTCCAGGCCACAAAGTGACACCTCAGTCCTGACCCCGGCCCCTTCCCATCCCAGGAGAAGGAAGGGGTAACAATGTCCACCGGTTGGAGGGTACAGGCCCCTCACTTGTGGATGTCCCAGATCCATGTGTTTGTTTGTTTGTCTGTATTGTTTTTAAAGCTGAGAATCTGAGACAATGCTAGTAAAATTACTCTGCAAAAATGTTAAAGCGTTCGTTAAATTGCAAAGTGTTATCACTAGAAAAGGCCTCAGAAATCAAGTAGACAAGTTTTACAAATGAGGAAAGTCAGGCCTGAAGACACAAAGTCCCTTTTGCATTGTAATACATTCCATCAGGTTTGCCATTAATCAGGCCTGATATTTGGCTGTTGTCTATGCAACAGCCTAAAATGTTTTAGAAAGAGATACTGCCAAATATGTTTCAATAAAGCAGTCACGCTCATGAGAGCAACCAGCCAAACCCTTCCTGTCTCTGCTCTTGTCACCTACCTTTGTTACCTGGATTTGGGACTCACTCAGTATTTATTCTTTTCAGTTGGAACAGAGTCATAGCTTCAACTAAGACAACACTTCTGTGAGGCCAACAAATGTGAGCCCAAAGAGATAGGAATTTGGAATCACACATTTTTAGCATTCAGAGATTATTCAAGATAGTTCGAGCACTTTCTGAGGGTTGAACCACCAGGCAAGTACTTATTTCTACCACCTTTCATCTGTAAAAATATTTTAGCGCTAAGACATGTTGCATTGCCAAACTATTTTTGAGAGAAAGCATTTTTACCAATGGGTGCTATATAGAAATAGCCTCAATTTAATCCGGGCTCCTAAATTTTCACGTGAACGTGTAGAAATTACAAAACTATGATTAATAGGTAATTTGTAGAAATCCATTATGTTGATGTTCGTTAACTCAAAAAATAGAACGGAATGAGAGGAAATGGTTTTATATTTCTACGACAGGGATTTACATTATCCATGAAAAAGGGTTTCCTGACAAATACCAGACTTGGTTACCAAAATGGTTTTGGAATTTCCTTCTTTACAGCTCTCAAATTAATATAACTTCCTTTTACGGCAGGGTGAGAAGTTTTTGTTGTTGTCCTCGGTTTTTGTTTGTTTGCTGAACAGAGAACAAAATTGTATGACTTCTCAGTGTCTCTTCGTCATAATGCTTCAAGAAACAAATTCACAAAATCGACTTCAACTCACTGAAAAATAAGCCCTATTAAACTCTGAAACAGGTGAGGACCAGAACCTCCAGGATTCCCTTCACAGGCAGGGAGGCGGGGGTGGGGGTGGGGGTGGGGGTGAAAATTAAGATTCCACTAACTGCAGCAGGAAGGAAGAGAGGGAAATGGAGGAGGAGGAGGTGATCTATCTAGTTGAGGAAGGAAGAGTGTCACATAAATCTGTTCACCTCACTGTTCTGTCCCTAGCACTGGGCCTCCCCAAATATCAGTTAGGTCAGAAAAAAATAGTGGAACCCCTGCCCACTTCCTTTAAGCATTGTTTTTCAAGGTCTTACAGTACCTTGAGACAACATACATGAAAAGCTCTGTACTACAAGCATTATTATTACTAAGTTGCTCTTCTAATTTAAATCTCTTTGCCTCAGTTCCTGTTTGCTTTAGGGCTCTGTAATGAGAAAAGCAAACGCTAAGGTTTTGTGAGGTTAAGGGGTTTCCTGAGATTGAGAAGGGACAACTTCATTGCTGCATCAGGCATTCGCCTTGTATTGTCTTCCACTCGCTTCTTGTGCGTAAATCTTGCTTTTCCCCAAACGCTGAACTTCTCCATGATAAAAAACCTTGATATATATTTTCTTGTGTTGTCTGAGTCTGTGCTGAGCGTGTAGCAGCTCACTTGAAGTGGCAGTCCATTGTTCTGTGGGGAAGGCTGGGGCACCCGCACGTACTTCCTTTGGACGTACCACAAAGCGCTCTGTGAATGAGCAAGTCAGAAAGGGGCCCAGAGCAAGTATTAATTTGGAATATTTTGAATTTTGAATACGGCATTTGCAACACAAAACATGAACATATTTTTGGAAACAAAAATGAAATCACATCTTCGAAGCCACAAGGCGAAACTAGACTGTTACATTAAGAGTTTTTACTTATTCGATGCATATATTTCACACATACGTTGCTTACCATATTACAGGCACTGGTCCAAGCAGTTCGCAAATGTGAACTTATTTAATCCTTGTAAGAACCTACAACAATTAAGATAAGAATTATTATTATTTGCATTTTATAATAAAAACTTGAGGCCTAGGAAGTAAACGTGATTTGGCCAAAGTCACAGAACCTTGGTGGAATTTGAGCCTGGGAAGTGTGGTCTGAGGGTCCACGCTCTTGACCGTTATTCTGTTTGCAAGCTCATCAGCTGCGCAGGGGCAGAGAGAGAGAGGAGAGAGGGAGGGGGAGAGCTATGCGAGAGCAAGAAAGAGAAAGAAGCCAAGCCATCTTCCATCCTCAATACATTCATTTCCATTTCTGCCCCCAAGTCAATTTTGTCACCTCCTAAGTAAAGTACAGGGGGTGAGGGGGGAAGAGGGGTAAGGATCAGTGAAGCACACATCCAATCCTCCGAAGGGCAGCATTTGGAAATAGCCCATATCACTTCTGCTTACATCCACTGATGTAATGGCACATTACACAGAAGAAGGCTCTCTCCTCTCACCTGGATTCCCGCAACGTATCTCTGCTCGAATGACCCTGTAACAAAGACTTTCTTGACCACGCTGTCTAAGGTAGTGCCCCTGTCACCCTCTGGTCCCTTATTCTGCTTTCTTTTTCATCATAGTACTTACCACTGTCTGACATTACCCTGTATTTTTATCACCTGTCTCCACTCCCCCCTCAGAGCATAAGCACCATATAAACAGAGGCTTGTCTCTTGTTTGCTGTTGTATTCCTCGTACCTACCTGCTACTCAGTAATATTTGTCGATTGGATGAATGAATGATGAATAAACAATGTGCTAAGGCATCCCCCTGCCTCTGATCTTGACAACAAAACAAGATGGGAAGAAAAGTTTGGTTATCTTAACTGGCACCAGAATTCTTCTTAGGAAGGTAGGAAACTATTTTTTACGATAATAACAATATACCTCTTTGAGGTAAAGGGTAAAACCCAAGAGCCAGTGTTTGAGTAAAATTTCCCTTCATGAAATAGAATGTGGAGGTAAGGAGAAGACGGGAAGACATAAAACTGGGAAGAGAAGAAGCAATAAGATGTCAGAATCCTCCTGACAGGGACCCTGAAGTTGCATTAACATTCACTACACTCGTGAATGCTTTGCGTAAGCAAGTTCTGTGATGCCGAGGGAAGGGCTGAGGTTCATGACCGGGCAGGTATGGAGTCATACAGAAATGGCACATTGGGAAATAGGAGTCCAAGAGGCAGAGAAGGCCTTGAGAATGCAAAACCTCCAGGATTTCCAAAACTTGCGGCATTCCCTAAATGGCAGCTCAGGGGAGTGAAGTAGAATCTACCTTTTATGTCAACGTTATATATTATTTAGGCTTCATCACTCATTTATACAGGATTCCCTTATATGTTGCTGTATTTCACAGCGACATCACTGATAGGTTATACGGGGACTTTGGTTGGGAGAGATTAGGGTTATGTAAAATTATGCTTTTCATCCTTAATATTTCCAGTGAAAGCGAACATTTAATTCCTCTCCATTGCCTCAGCAAAGGATAAAAGGACCTGCAGGCCTTCTACAAACTACACCTTTGCTTTTATCTGCACCCACTACAAGATGCAGTGCAGAGGGAAGCCGGATATGGTCAAATGATCATTCACCTTCACAAACAAAAAAGTTAACCTGCCACGGTCTCATGGCAGAAGGTACGTGACTCCTGGCTCAGAGACAAAGACTATTATCCAGGGCCCAGGACGCAAATAAATGTCATGTTCGCATCAGTTCCCTTTCCCTCCCCTCCTCAAGTCACACGGGGGTGATGCAGAGAGGCACATCGGTAGATCCTGCACATGTCATGGATTCGTAGCCCGTGTGAAGAACCCCAAGTTTAGGAAACTCCAATCTTTTATAAAAAGCTACAATCTGGGGCACCCGGCTGGCTCAGTCAGTTGAGCATCCAACTTCAGCTCAGGTCATGATCTCACCGCTCATGAGTTCGAGCCCTGCATCAGGCTCTGTGCTGACAGCTCGGAGCCTGGAGCCTGCTTTGGATTCTGTGTGTGTCTCTCTCTGCCCCTCCCCCTCTCGCACGCTGTCTCTTCCTATCCCCCCCTTAAAAATAAACTTTAAAAAAAAAAAAAGCTACAATCTGCCTGACCTTTGCCCAAGAATCTGCCCACCCCTTGCTTTATTATACTGGACATTAAATAATCTTACCCTTTGCTCCTTCTCCATCCTGTGCTACTATCTCTGTTTTCCAAGGTTATTCACTCTTCATTCTTGAAAATATAGTCCAGAACAAAAGACTGTCAGTATAGCTGGTCAAAAGACATTCATAAATATAAAAGATCAATGGAGAATTCCTGGCTTCTTAGCCAGGAGCTACCCGCATAAAGGAGACATCACAAGTATATGGTAGGTGGTAGAAAGAGTTTTCATCAAGAAGAATAAAAAGGTGAAAATATTCCTCTTCCTCCTAGAAGACACCTTCCTTTTCTTTTCTTTTCCTTCTCTCCTCTTCTTTCCTTGAGAAAAAAACCAACATGTCATCAGGTTCTTTCTTTTCATCATGTTAATAGAAGCATAAGACCTCCTGCTCAAGAGGCGACTCAGCCTTTGAAAGGCTTTGAATACCACTACGGAGTTCAAAGGAGAAGATATATGGAGTGGCCAGCTTAGCTTCTCTGATTCTTTAGCCATTGAGGAGAAGGGCTTTCTTTTCTGTGGGATCATCATTCTCAGACTCTTATGGTTGTCACAGTAGTAAGACCAAGAATGAAGGATTCTTGGCCTTAAGAGTTGAAATGGAAAAGGCCATATGAGTTGAAATGGAAAAGGCCAACCAAGAAGGCCATTGAGCTGCCTCTGGCACAGAGATTATGCTAAAAGATTAACCAAACCTTACTGAGTCAGTTGGAGGATTTAGATCCCTAATCATACCCTGTTGTGACTCACAGTACCCCATTCCAGCACCAAACCTAATGTCCATACCCCATATTTGTCTACCTAATTTACTGTCACACCAATTCTTCTTAAACAGGTCCCTTTCACATGTTCAGATACCTCTAGGAGACTTCTATATGCCATTGTATCAAGTCTATTTTTTTAAGTTTATGTATTTATTTTGAGAGTGAGAGCGTGTGCACTCACATCGGGGAGGGGCGGAGAGAGAGAATCCCAAGCAGGCTCTGCACTGACAGAGCTGAGCCCAACACGGGCTCAATCTCACCAATGGAACCATGAGATCACGACCTGAGCAGAAATCAAGAGTCTGACGGTTAACTGACTGAGCCATCCACGCGCCGCTCCATTTTATCAAGGCTAACCTCTCATACCTAATTTCTAAGGAACACATTAGTATGTAATGAGTAGACTTAATTTTTCAAAAATGTCTTCCAAGAGTTGATTGCTAAATGTCACTATTTTCTCCCAGACAGAAATAGGACTTAATTTAGGTCAACTAAACGGTGAGTGTGGCTACTCAGGGTTACCTCAAATTCTAACCTATCACCAGTGCTTTCTTTTAATGCCTTTGCTTTTCCCTTGTACAAACTTTTGATGCCCTTAGAATTTGTGTCAAAGTCATTATGTACTTCCATGCCATTTTGCACAGGACAGGTCCCCATTACACAGCTCCTCATAGTCCCCATTGCTTATAAAGTTGTACGAGAAAGCAAATGACATCACAACATAAAACTATTCACTTGTGATCACATATAAATATAATTTCCAAAAGATATACTCCAAATCCATAAAGATGATTACTTCTGATAAGAGGTGAAAGCGAATGGGATGAAAATGGTGATGGAAAGGGCCCTCAGCTTTACTCATAATAGAATTTTGAAAGAAAAATGTATTCTTGTTGAGGTGGATTGTTTCCAAAGATGGCTACAACAATCTGTCCCGTGAGGCTTACCCTTTATCCTGGGCCTTTGCTGCTCCTCTCATAGAGAGGGGGAGTCTATTTCCTATCTCCTTGAATCTGAGCTTGGTCTGTGACCTACCTACTTGGACCAATAGAATGCGGTAGAAATGACAAGGGAAGAGTTCCACAACCTAGCCTTAAGAGGTCCTGAAGATTTTGCTTCCACTCCCCGGGAATCCTGAGACACCATGTAAACAAGTTTGGCTTCCCTACTAGAGAGACTAGAGGCGAGTCCCTGGAGGCTGAAAGATGGAGGAGAGAGAAATCCCAGCATTCTAGTCAACCCAGCCAAGGAGTCAGACATGTGACTGAGACCATCCTGGGATCCATTACAGGTGAACGAGCATGTCTAACCAGATGACCCATTCTAACTGTGCCCTGCCACATCAATCACAGAATCACGAGGACATAAAAGTCAATTGTCGTTTTCAGCCACTGAATTTCAGGCTGGTTTGTTACATAGCAATAGACAACTGTTATGTTACTTGTGTTACGCAAAATTACTTTTAAAAAAATAAGCCCACATGCAAACCTTCCTTCCTATCTAACAAGGAGCCTCTCGCCTCTCCCCACCTCAACTTCATGTGTCTAGTGTCTCCACTCATCTGATGACACCATGTCTAACAATGCAGTGCAAAATCAATGCAAATCAATGCAAAATCAGGGCAAAGTGATTATAATGTGAAACTGAAAATCTTTCAAAATACGGAAGAAATCACGAAGTTGATGAGGGTAATGTTAAAGAAACCCCTGAATCATGGACAACTCCTCTGACAAACGAGAATCTGCAGCTGGAAATAGTTCACATTTAAAGAAGAAGAAAAAAAAGCCATGCAGATGATGAAACAATAAATGCTTCAAAAGGGAATGTTTTGAATGTCAAAATTTAAGAGAGGCTCTCGGAAAACTGATGAAGCCCTCAAATATTTTTGCAGTAATGACCCTTTTTATATTTGTCCACAGAAGTCAAATGGGAAAGGACATTGTATCATGATACTGTATAATTTTGTTAGAAAATCATGCTTCTCAAAGTCAACTTTTACAATTTTTTTTTAGTGTTTATTTATTTCCGAGACAGAGAGGGACAGAGCATGAGAGGGGGAGGAGCAGAGAGAGAGGGAGACACAGAATCGGAAGCAGGCTCCAGGCTCCGAGCTGTCATCACAGAGCCCGATGAGAGGCTCGAACTCATGGACCTTGAAATCTTGACCTGAGCCAAAGTCAGATGCTTAACCGACTGAGCCACCCAGGCGCCTCTTATTGTCCCAATTTTAAAAGTGGATTTGGGGTACCGATTATCTGAGGAAATTGGGGTCTCTGTAAATATCTTCATCTCCCTAACTAGCGGATGTAGTCTTAGAGAATGCTTTACTAATGTCCCCTGGATAGTTCATCAAACCTAGAACTAAGCAGATAGCGGGGACTCAAAAATTCAATAAATGTGATGACAAATGACCTGCCGATTGATTGGCTGACCTGTAGATTTTGCCACCAAAGAACAGCACTTTTCCATTATCAATCCCTGACCCAGTATGAGCTGGCATTTGTTCCTCTCAAAACTGTTCATAGAAGGCCTATTACAAACTTCCTGCTGAAAGCACTTTCAAAGGCTGGATACATTTAAAACCAATTCAAGCATGTAAAGTCGTTTTAGGAAATAAGCCCCACGTCCCAAGGGCTCAGCTGAGGAGGGCCATGTTTCAGAACAGGTGTGCCACTTGACTGAACAGGAATTTGGAAATGTCAAACATTAGAAGCACTTCAGAAACTCCAACTCAAGCTGCCCGATGTTGCACTTCTGGGCACGTGTCAATAAGTGACTTGCACAGATAGGTATTTGAGAAAATCTCTCAGTGCAGATCCAGAATTAGCTAAACCAAATTGGCATGGTAGGTTCTTAAAGAGACCATACCTTGGCTTGTTTGTTTGTTTTTCCTTTTGCGATTTTACTTCTCCAAAGAAACTCTGTGTTTTAAAAACTAGTCACTCAAGGGGCGCCTGGATGGCTCAGTCGGTTAAGCGTCCGACTTTGGCTCAGGTCACGATCTCACAGTCTGTGAGTTCGAGCCCCGCGTCGGGCTCTGGGCTGATGGCTCAGAGCCTGGAGCCTGCTTCCGATTCTGTGTCTCCATCTCTCTCTGCCCCTCCCCCATTCATGCTCTGTCTCTCTCTGTCTCAAAAATAAATAAAAACGTTAAAAAAAATTAAAAAAAAAACTAGTCATTCAAAAATTCACCTTCTACTACATGATAACCGTCCGTAACAGCATGACATATTTTAATATTCCTTAAGTTCAGGCACTTGCAACTTATTTTGCACCCCCAACCGCAAGAGTCATAAGAATTGGGCTACCTTCCTTGCCCTTATCAGGGTTACTTCCGTCCACCTGAAAATTAAAAATTAACAGTGCAAGCTTGTCTGCAAGTACCTTTTAAACTTGGCCCCTCCCCGTTGGACACCATTCCTTCTGCAGCCCCACCAGTCCTTCTAGGGCAAGTGCAAACAATACTTTTCGTTACAATAACTTGTATGCAGGAACACATACACACACACACACACACACACACACACACACACACAGGCACACGAAGCAGTGTTTCATCTGTAGCAAAGCAGCCAGAGAAAAGTTTACTGGCTCTAGCCAATTGGAGGCTGTGGAGCCGAGCCAAATTAGCATGTTTTTCTCCGCCTCTAGATGAAGTCATGATTGAAACATGGCCTTGAACTTCTTTCATAAAGGGATAGAAGAGTAGGAAAGAAAAGCTAAACCTGCAGGAAAGTGCCCCGTGCCGGGGAGAACGCGGTTAGGAAGTGTGCGCCTGCTTCTGAACCCTGAGTGGTTCTCAGTTCTGTAACCTTCGCCTCCCACTGGGTGGAGTAGGGCTTTTAAGAGCAGCTGGAATGCAGTTCCCCTGATCAGTGTAGCCAGTTGTTGCCTGTCTGAACCTCTGCCAGTCCTGGAGAGCGGTGCTCTGAGCTCAAGCCAGCAGGCCTCTTTCTGCCCGCTCGCTGCCGTCCTTCTTGCCGGAGAAGAACGTTCCCACCTGTCCAGCCATGGGGGAGGACGCCGCCCAAGCTGAGAAGTTTCAGCACCCGGGGTCTGCCGTGTGGCAGGAGAAGCCAGCCAGCCCCAGCCTCGCGCCCTCT
Source organism: Felis catus (assembly GCF_018350175.1). Taxonomy (NCBI): domain Eukaryota; kingdom Metazoa; phylum Chordata; class Mammalia; order Carnivora; family Felidae; genus Felis; species Felis catus. The sequence continues at coordinate 178,569,591 of NC_058375.1, read as the reverse complement.
TCCACGCCGAGCCCCAGCCTGAACCTGGGGAGCACGGAGGAGGCCATCCGGGACAACTCGCAGGTGAACGCCGTCACGGTGCTCACGCTCCTGGACAAGCTGGTGAACATGCTGGATGCCGTGCAGGAGAACCAGCACAACATGGAGCAGCGGCAGATCAGCCTAGAGGGCTCCGTGAAGGGCATCCAGAACGACCTCACCAAGCTCTCCAAATACCAGGCCTCCACCAGCAACACGGTGAGCAAGCTGCTGGAGAAGTCCCGCAAGGTCAGCGCCCACACTCGCGCGGTCAAGGAGCGCATGGACAGGCAGAGCGCGCAGGTGAAGCGGCTGGAGAACAACCACGCCCAGCTCCTCAGGCGCAACCATTTCAAAGTGCTCATCTTCCAGGTCAGTGCCCCCCTCCTCCTCCTCCCGCCCAGCTGGGATTCCTCAGCCTTCGTGGTCTCAGTCAGCCTGGCTCTCACAGCCACTTCTACATCTGTCCTGCCTGTCAGGGATCCCACACACACCAGGCGTTGTCCCCATCCGCCTTCAGCAGGAGTGTGACCTCCGCACCCGGGGGTGGGAATTTCTCGGGTCACGGCAGCCTAAACCCAAGGCAGTTGCCCCAGAGGTCAGTACGCCAGGGTCATTTGTTAGGGAGCACCTGGACGCACTCCATACAGGTTGGGACGGTGAGCAGGTGCGTGCACCCGAGTCAAATTCATGCGTCTCCTTGCATTATGAACTTGGGGCTCTGACTGCAGCTGTTAGCTGGACAGGGCATATTAATTCAGTGCCTGTTGATTAACTCTTTGTGGAAATGAGATAATCATCTGATTTTTTGTTTAATCAAGAAGTCAAATTCATGACTGCTTCTCTCTTTGTCTAAAGGCTGCCAATGTTTGAGAAGCTAACCAAGTACTGAAGACTGACTGCATTAGAATTGAACTAGTCTCTTCCTTTAAGATTCTTGTCACCAAAGCAATCTTTGTTATTTTCTGGCAAATAATGCACTAAAAATACAGAGCATAACTCTTTACAGATACACGAGGTATGCCTCTTATTGCTCAGAGAAGCCACAACTGTAAAATAAAAGCAGTGTTATCAGTTTTAGTTGCAAAGGCTAGTCTCGAATATTTTCTCTTTCCGATGGTTGCCTTAGAATAAAAAGGCCACTTAATTTTTTTTAATGCATCAATGATGCAGTTAATGTAGCAAGAGGGTATCTGGGGACAGGGAGGTTGCGTGGGGCTGTTGTTCCGCCAAGTGGTGGGCATTTGTGAATCCAAGGGTAGCCCTGCCCCAGGCTGGAAGTCCTTCCGCCCAATGGAACGCAGCCAACACAGAGCCCAGGAAGCAATTGCCATGCCTGCCCCAGGGCTGTCTCCTTGTGACCATGTGAATAGGAGAGGATTTCAAAGCCATGGAGGGGAGAGGCTATAACCAACTGTTTGATTGTGAAAGGCACACAAGAAGAGCCTTCATCTCCCAAGGGAGATTTAGAAATTGGAATTTAAGCCGAGGGAGCCTTCTTTTTTCTAAATGAATCTGCTCCGCCAAGTTAGAACCTAAGCCTCTTTCCCTCCTTAAAAGGAAAGACTCATCTGGCTGTTTTTTTGTCCTCCCCAAATTGCACTTGATGTAAAGCTTCAGGCAGCTGATGTCCTCCTATACCTTGCAGGCTTTTGCAGCCCAGACATTTTTTAGCCTTTAATGCAAATGGAATAGCTTTTCATGCACCAGATGAACTGAAAAGAGATACGGTGACTGCGCCTTTCTTAAGCCATATAAGATCCTTTACTTTATTAGCCTAAAAGATATTAGAAATCTCAGCTCTCAAGGCATTTCTAAATTAAATACTGATCTCCAAACAAAACCAAACATGTGCAGACATGTTTAAATCTGAGTCATCAAAGGAAATTTTCCTCCCTCCAGTATGAATCAGGGAGATTATCTCTTGTCCTCTATCCTTAGTTAAGGGAAGAAGAAGTATCTAGTAGAGGAAGATCATACTTTGTCGGGATCGGTTTATGTTTCATTTTGCCGCGGATGTTCTGTAGTTGTTGGAGGCAGGGACGGAAGAGATAGGTGAGTAAAAATTCAAGAGAACTGTAAATCTGACATTTAAAAAAAACAACAGGTGGGGAACTTAAAGACTCAGGCTGCTGTTGAGCCATACCCCGGTCTCCTCTTTTGTCACATTGGATTGACAGGTGTGAAATTGCAGCCAGAAGTGGTCGGAATTCTCCATAGAGTGAGCAAAAGGTGAAACAGGGGTGCTCAAGACCAGGGTGGAAGCTAAGAGAATCCAAAGCAACGTATTCAGTCTCCATTCTGCGCCTCTTAACAAGCCGCCCCCAAGGACCCTTTTTTTTTTTTTTTTTTTTAAAGAGCAGGTTAGGAAGCAAGGACCTGAAGGCAAGGAACTGGAGCTTTCTGAAGCCATGTAAGATCCTTTCGTAGCCTGAAGGATATTAGAAATCTCAACTCTCAAGACATCGTAAGGTGGTTATTTTGCAAAAACAAATGTGGGTGCAGTCTCTTCATGGAGAGTTGTTCTTTCTCTTAAAGTAGGGGCTCGCAGGGTGGCGGTCATGCCAGTGGATGGAATACTAACTTGTGCTGGAGAGTGCTCCAGTCGAGGGGTTGAGAAGATCTATTTTGTCACACAGACACTGGTTCAAATGCGAGTTTCACCGCTTGCCAACTATGTGATCTTGTGCACATTTTGCAGCTTCTCCAAGCTTCTGTTTTCTCATCTGTACACTGAGGATATGAATAGGAGCAAAACATTTGTCAGCTCTTTTAGTAAGCCCTGCATGCTCTAAGTATCCTTCTGTGCATTCTCTCATTTGCCCTCAACTTACAGACGAGGAGGCTGCAATTCGAAGGTATCTATATCTTGTTTGAAGTTATTGAGTAACGTCAAGCAGTGAGGCGGGGATTTGAACTCACATATAATTGATTCCATGCTCTTAAACATGGATGCTTTTCCCTTTGTATCTCTCACAGGGTGAGGAATAAATGCAATAACCTCTTTAAAATGGTTAGTGAGTTACATGGTGTGAGAACTCAAGGAATGGAAGCTATTCCTGGGTGGATCTGACATGCATTTACACAGTGAAGGTTATACTTTAGCTTATTGAGAAACATGGCTGCTGAGTGAAAACTGACCCCACCCTACTCGAGATCTGACAACAGCCAGGCCTATGCTTTTTAGATGGGACTCATTAAAAGCTATATACCCGCGCACGCGCACACACACTCTCTTCCATTCCCTGCCATGAGTCGTATGGCAACTACCATGTCGAAATCAATATTATATCCCCGATACACCATGAGAGCAAAGGACTCTGCCCAAAGGGCCTACCCGAAATAGCCCCTTCTAGTGGCAGGCTTTACTGTGTGGCTGAGAGCGGGTGGGTGAGAGAGTAAGAAAGCAGAGGACACACGAGTTGCCACTCCGTAGGTCATTTGTTGTTTTCAATCCCCTTGAATCCTCTGCCAGACTTTCTCTTCTAAATTCATTGGTTTTCTAATTCAAGACAAAAAAATTGGTGTGAAAATTTTGTTTTTAATGTGTATTTGTTTAAAAAAATTTTTTTTTCAACGTTTATTTATTTTTGGGACAGAGAGAGACAGAGCATGAACGGGGGAGGGGCAGAGAAAGAGGGAGACACAGAATCGGAAACAGGCTCCAGGCTCTGAGCCATCAGCCCAGAGCCCGATGTGGGGCTCGAACTCACGACCGCGAGATCGCGACCTGGCTGAAGTCAGACGCCTAACCGACTGCGCCACCCAGGCGCCCCGTTTAATGTGTATTTATTTTTTAGAGACAGCGAGAGTGCAAATAGGGAAGGGGCACAGAGAGAGAGAGGGGGACAGAGGATCTGAAGCAGGCTCTCTGCTGACAGCAGAGACCCCAAATGCGGGGCTCGAACCCACGAACCGTGAGATCGTGACCTGAGCCGAAGTCAGACGCTGAACCAACTGAGCCACCCGAGGGGCCCCTATGTGAGAAGTTTTAAGACGAGAAAGTGAGGAAAGCAAATCTGTCAGCTGGGCAGATGTAGCACTGTCAAGTTTAGAAGATGCGGTTTCCAGCTTGTAAGGTCCTGTCGTGTCTTCCAGAATCTGCAGGTGCTTTTTGGTTGTTGGTTGCTCGGTTGGTTTGTCTACTAGACGCTTCGACGTTCGCATTTTTTTTTAATTCCAACTTTTGTCCTTAATTTGTCCTATTTAAAATGTGTTATTTATGTATTTCCATGCGTGCTGAACTTACAGGGTCGTTGTGGCTTTAAAGCCCCCTCCTGCCTTTAGCAGTTACTTCAAATTATAGCCACTGGCACCTAAAACTCGAGAATAGTCACCTCCCTTTGAGTGATGAAGCAAATTGTAAAATCCTTGTTAAACTTAGCAGCTTTTCTTTTTATATATAGTTTTTAGGATAGCCTAAGATCAATGGTTGAACTCAAAATACTGTGACAGGATCCAGTGTAAATGAAATAAGACTGAAAGGGGTTGGTGATCAAAAAGCAAATGCTAAAAACTAACAAGACTCATGCTTTGCCCGTAAGCATGGCTATCTTTAACTAAACCTAGAGTTTACGCAGAAAATCAGTGCATTTACCATTAAAAGGAAATTTTCTCTGTTGATTCATGAGCCTAGCATTTCACAGCTAACTGGCCCTGAGGGTGTGGCGCCCACTTATGCCTTAAGGTTCTAGTAATGATTATCCCGAAAAAGCGGTGTGGGAATGGCTTCAAATCCAGGGAACAAAATGAGACTCCTCCTGGACAGCTTACACTTTCGTCCACATAAAATTGTGAAATTGGGTGAAAAGAGTAGAGGTTGGGTATTTGCCGTGGATACATTCGTAGAGAAGCAGGCCTATAAATGTGTTCAAAGATTCATCATTTGGCTTCCTTCAATGAGATCAGAATTTTAGAACAGTGCTAAAAGTATAACGTCTTCAGACTATTTTCAAGTTGATTTTTCTTTAAAGACTGTACTTTCTCTATCCAAAACCACTGCTCTGAAAACTGTTAAATTATTACAGACGTTGAAGAAATGGCAATATAGGAAATCAAAGACACCTTAATACGACAACTCGCCATGTTTATGTCCCATTGATTAATGTTCCCATAATGGGATATTGGTTTTGATGCGCTCCTCATCCCGTGCCCTTTTAGTTTCTGAGACCAAATACTTGCTCTCATTGTTATTGTTTACACTTATTGAATGTCAGCGCAGCCTCAGGCCTGTTAAGTGAATAACTGATTCTCGTTTCTTCAAAAGAATCATTGCTTTGTCTCCTTTGTTAAAAAACTGGACTGTTTGTCAGATGCAGTCCTTCCAGGTAAATGTGGCCCCTTCCCTTGTTTTGCACATCTGTGTCTGTTGGAATTGAGTGAAAAGCATTGTCCGGTGCAGCTCAGGTCCTGTGGTTCGAATCCTTGTACGAAACAAAGCATGTTTGGTGTTGGTACTTTAGGAGATCGCGTCTACAATTTTTTTTAGTTATTGTTCGTGGGGTTTACATTAATGTCACAAAACCAAATATCTTGGAGCTGGAAAGTACCTTAATAACCATTTAGCTTAACTTCATTTTATATCAAAGAAACAGACGCCCAGAGAAAGTGACTAGCAAGGTTTCATTTTATTAATAATAGAAATGACGGAGTTGAACTGTAAAATGAGTAAAAACAAACACTGTATTCCCACTATGGCAAAGTTCATGCTTACTGGGTTTTCTGCATCAGCTTTTAAATAATTCAGAATGATTTGTTTTGTTTTGGTTTTTGTTTTGTGTTTTTTTGCTTTTTTTTTTTTTTCTTTTTGTGGGTAGCAAAGAATACCTAACCGGTGTGATCTTAAAAAAGAATTGAACCCTTGATAACACTGAAAAATAATGAAACTTTTAAATCCTCCACAATGTGAAAGACTGCTCAGGGATTATAACTAATGCATTTTATTCTTATGACTTGCTGATTCTACCGACAGCTGCCTTAGGGGTGCAGTTCTAATCAATGGCTTTATCCACTTGGCAATCTATACCTCAGAAACACAAATTGGAGAAAACCATCAATGTGTAAAAGAGACCTATAAATCAGAATGTCAGGTGGGCATAGTTCCATTTTAATAACTAGTATTTAGAGATTATTGGATAAGGCATCCCGTGGACACAAATTTATGGTCCTCATATCCCTCCAGGATGCCACCACATCCCTCTGGGTCTATGACAGGCTTCGCTCTTTTCGTCTAACAACAGGGATGATAAGTCTGTGACCCAAGAACACACTGCTGGCTTCTCTCCCCTTAGTCAAGCTTTTACGGTCGGCTTCCTTTTCTAACGCGAGTCTTAGAATCTCCTTTAAAGCGTATGCATCTATATATGTGCAAAGATTTGCTTCCGCGAACTCCAACACAAGAAGTGCTCAGCGTGTTGGCAGGCTTCTCTGTGTTGGTATCTACATGCGCGACTGGGACAGCCAGTTCACGAGAATCAATAGAAATAGCAAACAAGCTGAAGTGTAAGGAAAAATGCCACTTCTGGAGAGTTCTTTCCTTCCTTTTCTCTTTAGTGCTGCAAGCACATCATTCATATAGGTTTGAAGTGTGCCGTTTAATTCTCCCTTCCTTTGAAAAACTCCTAAGGGTTCTTGTGAAAGGTCAGAACCCAGAGCAGCTGTGTCAGTGGCAGCCGAGTACCTTTTGGAAAATAAATCTGTAGAGCAAACTGTCAGCTGCTTCTGGGGGGCCTCTGCCGGGTAGAAGGGCCCCAGAAGTCAGCGCCAGCCCACGAGGGATTCTTGGTGCCCTGTTAGGGAGTCACAGGCCCTAAGCAGATCTATGAGTCACTAGCCCAGGTAAGCGGTGATAGAATGGAGGACGTAGAGTTGATCCTCCCCCTTGAAAGAGCTGTCAAGATTGGAATCTGTAAGAGAAAGCAGATCAGAACCATTATGACAGGAGGCTGAAGCAGGCGGAAGTGTCCCTTTCCCCGTAGACAGGTGAAGTCTCAAGTGTTTCCATGAGGCCTGTGTGAGAGGACTGAGCAGGGCACGTGCACAGGTCAGATTGGGTGCCTGTGGACCGTGTTGGTGTAGAGGACGTACCGCCATGACATGCCCGTTGAATATCCGCCAGCAAAGCGCTTACGTTATAGCCCGACACGACGCGTACGTTCAGTCGAAACAAAAATAGAGATTTTTGAGGGGTGTCAGTATTTTGTTGCTTCTAAAAAAAAAAAACAGAGAGGAAAGGTAAGGCCTCCGTGTGCTTGGACATCCACCATTCCTGTGTGACAGGAAGGGGCTTGCCCTCAGACTGGATGCCATGAGCAGCCACAAAATAGACGCTGTCCAGTAGACAGAACACAACGAACTGCTCGAGCAATTAAAATGACAGCAGAAGCATAAAGCAGTTAGCCAAAAAAAGAGATATCTCACTCGTTCCCACTTTTGTAAAGACACAGCCAGCTCGTCTGGATTGTGTCTGTTCCCACTGGGTTTATTTTCATAGCCGGCGTTGAGAGCCCTCGTGTAAACGTCCCAGGCGTTGGATAGAAGAGTTCGGTGGTTTCCCACCGTCCCTCAGCTGCCCTCACGCGTGTGGTATCTACCACACAAGGCCGCTGCCTCCCCTGACAGCGCGCTCTCCTCAAACCTGTCCTTGACGGACATGTGCCGAGAGAGAGGGACAGGAGTCTCCCGCTCAACAGTAGCTGTGCTTTCGTAATAACAGAATTTACATTTGAGAAAAAAAACGCAGGATTGCTGAATTCTTTTGGAAGCACGGTCAACATGTCTACCTTTTTGTTAAGGTTGAAGAAAGGGACGTTAGCAGGGTGTTCCTCTGATTACCCGGAGAGATTAAGGCATACGAGTTGTACCTCTTCTCTGGGAACCAAGGCTTATTTTTGTAGTTTCTTCTGCTTCCTTCACTGAGGACTTAACTTTTCACTGAGTTCTTAGTTTCTTCCTTTCCTGCAGGCAGCTCCTGCCAAACCCTCCCAAGCCTTTTGTCAAACCCCAGGAGTAATCTTGCTTCTGGACCAAGCATCAGGGCCTTAGCTGTTGCTGTAGTCGGCCTCCCTGTCAGTAATGCTCATCCACTGAGAATACCCTCCTTCCTTAGAAACGGAAACCGCAGCGTCCCTTAGGCCTCGGTTCTCATTTCCCGGTGGCAGCAGCAGTCACCTAACTTCCTTAGAAGAGCGAAACCCGTTCTTTTGTAGTCCTCAGGCCTACCCAGCGGAGGGGCAATTTCTATTCCGGCCACTCTCTCAAGGCTTTCTTAGAAAGCCCTGGGGCGCCTGGGTGGCGCTGTCGGTTAAGCGTCCGACTTCAGCCAGGTCACGATCTCTCCGTCCGGGAGTTCGAGCCCCGTGTCGGGCTCTGGGCTGATGGCTCAGAGCCTGGAGCCTGTTTCCAATTCTGTGTCTCCCTCTCTCTCTGCCCCTCCCCCGTTCATGCTCTGTCTCTCTCTGTCCCAAAAATAAATAAACGTTAAAAAGGTAAACTTTAAAAAAAAAAAAAAAAAAGCCTTGTGTTCATTCAATAAATAGCTGTTGAGCTGCCAGGAACTATTGTGACGGGGGCACAACAGTGAACAAGAGACCCAAATTGCCACCCTCATGGGGAGTACATGGGGAGTGCCAGCAAGATAGAGGCAAGTTGAGACTTGAAACATGGGAAAGTTGCTCTCTGGAAAAGTCGAGGTCATAAATGACTCGTGGGAATGCCATGTTTCTTTCCGATTTTTTTTACTTGGTCCGTCATACTATGTTCCTGACTGTCTTTATGACATTAAAAATGGGTGGTTGTGGAGAGGGCTTTGGGAAACAGAATCTGTGATTTCTTTACTCTAACAAAGGTTCTATATAACCAGATTTTCTGTTAACCTCTATCCAAGATTTTATCCTTTGTTTCTAACCAATTTATGGAATGGACTGTGGTATGAGTATATGTGCAAAAGAGGGAGACACGGGGCTGTGTTTTTTCCAGAATAGCGTAACTATTCCGTTCCGTGGTTAATAAGGAGAGGGACTTCTAGGTTTCTCTGTATCAAAACTTTGTTCATTTAGTTTCTGTAGGCAAAAAGTTAAAAAATATGCAGGCACACTCTTAGGATATGTGTTTGACCCTAACCCCAATGTCATTGACTTTTCAATCAATTAAAAGAAGGGAAATCCTTACTGTTAACATGGACCTCACCTGAAGTCTAGATCCCAGACAGACTTGTTAAATGCACCAAATCCAGTTATGTTTCAAACTGGGAATTTACCGGGCAGTCCACCGTATAATCTGGTAAGGTTGAAGCTAAGGAGGAAGTGGGACTCTGAAGCCTGGCCCACCTTGGCATTCCTACAGAACCCCGAGTGTCCCTGGGAGTGCGGTTTGAAAGTTGCTAATCGAGGTCAAGTCCTCTTGTTCATCTTTGGGAGAGACTGAGACCCAAGGAGATCAGATAATTTGCTGAAAGCCACACAGGCACTCGGCAGTACAGCAAAGACTGAGACTCAGGCTTCTGTTACACGTTCTTTCCACTCTGCTGGTTCTTTCCATGAAAATGTGAAGACACCTTGCTGGCCAGCTCTCATTTTCCAATATTCGAAGAAAAATTTTAAAAAAGAAAGGGATTCCTTGGGCCCCTGGGTGGCTCAGTCGGTTAAGTGTCCAACTTTGGCTCAGGTCACGATCTCACAGCTCATGAGCTCGAGCCCCGCGTGGGGCCCTGTGCTGGCAGCTCGGAGCCTGGGGCCTGCTTCGGATTCTGTGTCTCCCTCTGTCTCTGCCCCTCCCCTGCTCACATTCTCTCTCTCTTTCTCTCTTTCTCTCTCTCAAAAATAAATACACAGTAAAAAAAATTAAAAATTAAAATTAAAAAGAAAGGGATTCCTGTGCTGTGTGACCCAAGTTACCTGAAAGCAAATCCACCCTCTTAGAAGAAGTGGAACACCATTGCCCTTGAACTCTGGAGGCAAGTTCTCAGGCTCTGCTCCCTGAGACACAGAGAAGGTCAGACCTTTGCCTCTGTGTCCAGAAACTGAGGGAAGAGGTATGTTGGGAATAGTGCAGGGAAAGGGACAGATTCCTGAGCTTCTGTCCTCACTCTTAGCTCTAGGTGGGGGATCTAAGTAAGTATTCTTGTCCAAGGAAGCTCTGTTTAACAAGAGAACCTTGATAAGCTGCTTCAGAGACCTCCCTCGCTCCTCTAAGAACGGCCATGGTATGCGTCCTGTCCTTATTAATGCCCACATAGGATATCCTGAACCGCAGGGCTTCATGGGTGGGCCCCCAGTGAGGCTGGCCCTGCCTTCTCTTACTCTAAAATCATGTCATCAGAAAAATTAGTGTGCACTTCTGAATAGATACCAAGGTTGACCACACTTTTCCTTCTGATTCCTAGCGGGGGAGGAAACCTGATCAAGGCTGTACATGGTGTCTGACTCTTGAGGACTTCCCAGTTCTCTCCCTTGCCCCCATCTTTTATCTTCTAACTCCACCTCCAGTGGGATTTTGGCAGGAGCAGAGCCACCTGACCTTGAAGGAAGATGGGAGACAGAGGCCTCTTGGGTTCACAGTAACTTACTTTAGCTCCTTTATCTAGGCAACTTCCTGGTCTGTCAGAGCCACAACCCACTTCCTCCCCTGCCCGTCACTGATAGAGCCCTTGTCATCTGCCCTCATAATATTCCCAATAAGCATCCCCTGCCCTTATCCAGCCTCGGGGGAATGACTTGACCAGTTTAGAATTCACTCTCCATATTCTAGAAAACTGAAGCCACAAACGTGTGGTTTCTGTCATCCCCATGTGCCAGAAAGATACACACTGCAAATGACAGCAGCTCAGGACCGTTTGTAACATCTGTTATTAACATGAAATCTATCTACATTGTCCATCTTTTCAGGAAGAAAATGAGATCCCTGCCAGTGTGTTTGTGAAAGAGCCAGTTTCCAGCCCAGCGGAAGAGAAGGAGGAGCTCGCTGATGAAAACAAGTCCCTGGAGGAAACCTTGCACACGGTGGACCTCTCATCAGATGATGAATTGCCCCATGATGAGGAGACCCTGGAAGACAGTGCGGAGGAAAAGATGGAAGAAAGCAGGGCAGAGAAAATAAAAAGATCCAGCCTCCGGAAAGTAGATAGCCTCAAGAAAGCGTTTTCTCGCCAGAACATCGAGAAAAAAATGAACAAGCTGGGGACAAAGATCGTGTCTGTAGAGAGGAGAGAGAAGATTAAGAAATCTCTCACTTCCAATCACCAGAAAATATCCTCAGGGAAAAGCTCCCCCTTCAAGGTTTCTCCCCTCACTTTTGGTCGGAAGAAAGTCCGAGAGGGAGAAGGCCCCGCAGAAAACGAGACCAAGTCAGAAGACACGCCTAGCAGCGAGCAGATGCCAGACGACCATGAGGAGAGCTCGTTTGCAGAGGGTCTTTCTGAAGCGTCCCTCACCGGTGCCCTGGTGGAAGGCAGGAGCAAGGAGGAGGATGCAGAGAGGGAGGCCTCCAGAGGGAGTAACTCCGGCAGGGATAGCAACATCGACTTGACAATTGTGGAAGATGAAGAGGAGGAGTCGGTGGCCCTGGACCAAGCGCAGAAGGTTCGCTACGAGGGAGGCTACCTGCTGACCTCTGAGGATGCAGAGCAGTCGGATGCAAGCCCGGGCCAGCCTGCCGTGCTCCAGGTGGACCAGACCGCCTAAACGCGCAGCCTGCCGGGCCCAGCCTGAGCTTCCGTTCCGGCGGGTAACCAGAGTCTGGAAACAAAGCCCTGCACGTGTCCGCACTACCCACTCACTACCGTGTTGTTGTCCAAGCAGCCCTCACCCACTCCACAGGAGCAGCGCACAGATGGACCAAGATCTACTGTGAAGGCGACCTGTCAGGAGCGTCGCTTCCAACGTGTTCTTCGGTTCTGTTTTTGTAGAATTTCTCCAAGATTGCATGGAAGAAGAGAAGGGGCAGCTGCAAAACGCTGACCAATTTGGCTTAGTTAGAAAAACCAGAGGCTACTTGAGACAATAGTCATGAGATGGGATTCATTTCTTGTCATTCCATAGGCTTGCCGAATAGTGTACCAGCGCCATATTGAATTTCCACTGAACTCTGTGAAGCTAATTATTGTAAGTCAAGTGTGCGATATATAATATACATATGTATTTAAGCTAAGGACATACCTACTTTATATTATAAGAAAAAAACACACTTTTTTAAAAAGGTAGAAGAGACAGTCTGGTCGCTTATTCACTTAATAGAAACCAATGTTTTAACTTCAAATGAAGAAAACATTGAAAGACTGTAATATTCAGCTAATCAAGTAAGATCTAGGAAAGTCAGGACTATCAGAAAAAGACAACTAAGAGGGAGAAGTTGGAAAATAAGAGAAACGGGAAAGAAGGAATGCCAAAGAGAATGAAGGCCTAGAAAAGCCACGTGCTTAGAAGTAAAATATTTACTGTATTAACTCAAGTATTCTTTTCCTTAAATAACAATTCTAAAGAGTTTCGTATATCCTTGAACAACACGTTATATCTTCACAATATTTTTATCTTCTAATATTTTCAAATAATATAAAAATATAGTTTACTGTGTTAAAGCTGCATTTTGCTTAATAAATAAAAGACTTACAGATCTTTCACCAAGGAGCTTTAAAAGGATGCCGTGTCTTTAACACCGGAACGAACGTAAATCTCAGAAATTAATATGTACTGGCTTTTGTAGGAAGTTCGATCGGACGACTCTTTCATGCTTTCCAAATTTAAAATGACCTTTACACTCCAAATGATGTAATGTAGGTGTGTAAGATGTTAAAAGCAACAGGTTTGAGAAGGGAAGGATTGTTTTTCCTTTTGTATATGATGGTAATTTCATTTTAGGTCATATTTTATTTATATATTAATTTCGCAGAGTATTAATAGGATTCTTCCAAAAGCATGCTAGTGTTTATGTATATGTGCACCCTTATTCGGCCGGGATAATTTTTACTCCGGTCTAACGTTATACTAAAACATTGCTTTCTCTATTTTTGATTACAGAATGCTAATGTTTTGAGAACACGACTAAATTATAGTGTAGAGGCAATTGTGCCGGGGAGCAAATTCCCTACCTTTAGTGTGTACCACTCACTATAAGTAACCTGACAAATATAAGTAACCCAAGACGGTATTAACAAACAATGCTTTGTTTCCTAAAAGGAAAAACAGGCTCAAGGTATTGATAGCCTAACCTATACAGCTGTGTCCCTATTTGCCGTAATGTACCTCAGACATTAGATTGTTGAACTAACGATGGCTGTGTTAAAGAAGACTAAATAAACCAAAGCATGAAAAGCGTGTAACGATGTCAGTTTTTTCGGCAGAGCAATTTTAGAACAAGCAGAAAGAATTGATTTGTAAACTCTCCTCCAAACGTAGCTGTGATGTCGATTGTCTCGGTCTTGATGTCCCCTATTAACTCTGCTTTCTTTTCCCCCTGATCTCATTTAGAAATCCAGGTCTCGTTCTTCAAGTTTAACTTTCTTGACATCACCTTGCCAGCTCTGGAGAGCATCTGAATTTATTGCAGCAGCTTGGTAAATTTGATAGTTCCATCTGCATTTTTATTGTTTGGTACCAGATCTTATAATACCTTAAGTAGCCCTGCAAACATGACTGTGTTGAACTGTGCATTCAGTTTATTCACACAGATAAACCTTTGTCTTCGGCAGAACCGCGGACTGGGTAGAAGACTTCATTTCACTCCGGGACCTAAGCATGCCTGTTTAACCTTTATGAAGTTACTGTCACTTCTTGCGGTCAGAGTTGGGGGATCCAGGGCTAATGTGATGTTTACATTTCCTTTCCAAAAATGCTGCTGCCGTTTGTTCCTATAAACTATCTGCATGTCAGTGAAAAGCTACCCTTAAATCTTTTTAGATTTTACTGACAAACGTTTATTCTGTGTTCCAAATTCAAAGCATTACGATTCTAAGCAATAAAGCAGTGAATGAGGCCAGATCATTGTTGGAAAACACATACTATAGGGATTAGAGAAAGCAGCAGTTGAGGAAATGGGAGCTATTTATTCTGAATTATTGTTGAATTATTTGCATACCGGTGAGGCTAAAAAGTCCCCAAATTCGATATGTCTTCTTTCCACCCACCCAATAACCCATCCCTGACTTTATGTGCCTGGAGCTCAAGAACTGGATTAGTTTTCCCCCAAAGATTGGTTATGCATTAATAAGCACTGAGATCCATATCTCAGAAATATAATTCAGGAGTAAGAAGTGTCTATTACATGGATCACAAATCTCACAGAGATATAGCAAAGATGTCACTTTACTACAAGATTTTATTTTTAAAATATACAGACATATATATTCCAGCAGGAAGATTTTCCTCTTTCCACTTAGGCATCTAGTATATGGTTGAATTTCATCTTATACGTGAAAAGACCCACACTGAGGCCAGTTGTGCACAAAATAAAAACTTTTCACATGCATTGTGTGATAACCCAAACTCCTGGTTTTGGCACTGCTCGTGCGTTTGAGTCCACTATCAAGAGACTAGGGGCTCCCTCGATATAGCTAAGCTCCTAGTGTAAGTAAAGGTTATAATGAAAGTCATTTCCTGCATTAAGACACGAATGCCCAAGCCCAGTTAATTCTTGCTTGAAAGTTTGTTTACTGCCCTACAGCCCAGGTCTAAATGATTTTATGTTGGAGACTGGGAGTCTGAGGGATCGAGGTACAGGTAGCAATCATTATTAACAGCTCCATAGCAACGACGAATCTTTTTCTAAAAACCAAGGCTGTGACACTGCAGAGCAAGTTTCCGAAGACACTGGCATTGTGACCTTTGTATTCTGCCCGATCTGGGCATCCAGATAAAGACTTGTGCAGCCAGGAACTCATTCCTAAAGAGAACAGGCAGTAACTCACATTATTACATTATTACATCCTTAAGATCCATCCTTCTTATTTTTGTTTTAAGCACCGCATCATCCTGCAGTATTTGAAACTACAATTATTTTTAATTCTTCACACAAACTGCCCCAATTAAGAAGCCACACTTTTAGCAAAACAACTTGACATTCATCCCTGTCAAGACTTTGCACCGTGTAAGGTTGATTCATTAAATATGTACTGGGCAATGCAACTATTTGCTACAACTCTTAGTGTCCAAAGCAGTAAGGCACAAGCATCAGGGAGAGGAAGCCAACATTTCTACCAGCTCACTTTAATGCCAGGCTAGGTACTCGTGGGGTCAGCAGTGCTGTGCCCCGACCACATGCTGAGCACAAGTACCCTCTCGTTTAATCACACAAATCCTATTAGGACAGTACCTTTTTTTTTTTTTTGGCAGCTGAAACTCTTCAATTTAATTTACTCCAACGAGTAAGATGGAGGCAGGGGGGATCTCCAGAGTCCGTAACAGCCCTAAGTTCTCACTCATGCTAGTTCTCACTCGTGCTAGAATTTATTTTTCCTTTGAAGTTCACAAAATTAAAAGACTTGTGCAAGTTTATGTAACTTCTGAATGTCAGAATCGGTGCTTCACCCCAGTCTGAAATCTATGCTGCTGCCAAGACAGATGCCTAACGATATCACCCAACTGTGCTTAATTATGAATCACTTTACAAGCTCTCAGATGGTATAGTATTAACTTCATTTATCGTCCCTTATACGGCATCAGGTACAGCTGCACTTTATAAATGATTTTGGTGATTGTCATTCCGAGGCTAAGGAAAAAACAGCTCCCGGTTCCCGGGGAGCCGTGGAGAGACTATTATTCAGGTCTGCTGAGGCCACAGAGGGGCTCCTAAGCTCCTTGGTATCGACCATTGTCAGTAGCTGCAGGGCTCACTTTGGGCATGGTTTAATAAGGGCAAGCTGTCAACAAAGATAGGTACTGGAATCAGCTTATTCAAAGACGGCACAACAAGTCTGCCTCAAAATCTTTAAGTAAAAGCAGTCATATCCCTGTGCCCTGCTAGAGAAATTGCTAGCATCGTCCCTGCCTGGACACATCCTCTCATAGGCTGAAGAAATGAGCAAATATCCGATCAGCATGGGGCGTTGGGGGAGTGTGGAGGTTCAAGAAATAGGGTGAATCTTGAGGACTTAGAAACCTAGCCTCTGAATATAACGCCTACAAAATCATCTTCTTGAGGAAAACAGGAGCTAGGCCACACAAATGTTGGCGTCTCCATTTCTGCGGGCAATCAAGGAAAAACCCCCCAGGCCAGCTCTCAGTCACCAAGATGTATGCTGCAGGCAGCAGCTTCTTCCAAAGGCTTTGAAAGTGGGCACAAACTCAAATGACCATGGGGCTCAGGCATGAGTAAAATGGTTCGAGGTGGTGGCACCAGTTGAGGCAAACTTGTCACCTGTGGGCATGATGGGACACCCTTATCGTCGTATGTCCAGAGGCAGTCAAGAAAGGCCCAAATTCTATCCTTTTATCATGAAAACCTGCTGGCTCTTCGCTGTTGGCAACTAGCTCAAATTATTTTAAGTATCGTGCGAGCCAGTCACGACCGTCCGCTGCCTGGATGCAGTGTAGACACAGACCATCAGTTTCTGACTCCTGCCCCACAGAGAGGCACTCCGTGTGCCCGACTCCTGTCCCTGTCCTGAGGCACACACAGAATAGAAAGCTAGTAGTAACTGGATTGGATTTGCCTCGAGAAGAAAACCTTCTTAGGGAAATACGAAACACAAAAATCGCCTCGCCAGAACATGCAAGCAGTGTTTTCTGGCTTCCTAGTGAGTGTGTGGAAAGATTGCCCCGATGCTGCGTAGTTACTGTAACAAGGAGACAGTCGCCAATCACACTGAAAGATGGCTATACGTTCTCTAATGGGAAACCACCGCTTCTTGTTCTCCGAGTTGCTAGCTACCTGTGGGCTACATGCAGAGCGCTTGGGTGTCTAACGGGTTTAGTATTTTTGGTAAACTAAGCATAGGATATGAGTATCCCATTTCTAAGTTCCGTTTAAAGAATACCTACTCCTGTCAATAACCTGAAGTTTCTGGAGATGACAGAAGGCAAGTTTGCACCCTGCAATGCCAAACATCATGGCAAAATTGCCAGCCCACACCCCAATTCTTCAACTCTTTGTTGCCAGTAATGAGGTACTAAAGGGAAAAAAACAGGGCTCAATCTTTTTGGATTCTAAACTCAGCCTTCAGAGCTCAGGGTTGGGGGTAAAAACTGGAACAGATTTAGCACAAGGGGCAAGACGTCCTTTGTTAAGGAGAAACCTGCTTGTAACCACTTGAAGCTCTAAGAAAGCAGAGGCATTAGCTGTGTTCCCTGAGGTCCACTGCATGCTAATTATCTCCGAAACCTCAGCGACATGCAGAGAAAAACAGTGTATTCTGGTGAGTGTGCCCTTATTTGAAAAATAAAATTTCCTAAGGACTTTAAATCAATAATTTCAAATTGCTACATAAAAAAGCCCCCTTCCAGGATGGATGGAGGAGAGCAATATCTTAGTTTATGGGGTTGCCCCTGAAATTAACCAGAGAAAGGGAGACTGGTGTATATTGGGTGTAATTTCACTATGATCTACAGTTCTCCTTTTTCCTACCATCACTTTTTTTATTGTCAGACATCAAAAGATCCTTCCCAGCTACCAGGTAGCTATATTTTCAGAAATTTAATAAAAAACCGTTAGATCTGAATTATCCAATAACCACAGGGAGGTTGTTTTTTTTTTCTAAAAGAAACATTTAAAACTAATTATATAAAATCAACGTACAGAAATCTGTTGCATTTCTATACATCAATAATGAAGCAGTAGAAAAAGAAATCAAGGAATTGATCCCATTGACAATTGCATCAAAAAATATAAGATACCTAGGAATAAACCTAACCAAAGGGGTAAAATATCTGTACTCTTAAAACTATAGAAAACTTATGAAGGAAATTGAAGAGGACACACAAAAAAATGGAAAAATATTCCATTCTCCTGGATTGGAAGAACAAACATTGTTAAAGTGTCTATACTACCCAAAGCAATCTACATATTTAATGCAATCCCTATCAAAATACCACCAGCATTTTCCCAGAACTAGAAAAAGAAATCCTAAAATTTGTATGGAACCACAAAAGACCCCAGGTATCCAAAGCAATCTTGAAAATGAAAGGAAAGCGTCACAATTCCAGACTTCAAGCTATACTACAAAGCTATAATCACCAAGACAGTATGGTATTGGTGCAGAAACAGACATATAGATCAAAGGAACAGAACAGAGAACACAGAAATGGACCCACAGCTATGTGGTCAACTAATCTTCGACAAAGCAGGAAAGAATATCCAATGGAAAAAAAGACAGTCTCTTCAACAAATGGTGTTGGGAAACTGGACAGCGACATGCAGAAGAATGAAACTGGACCAGTTTCTGACACCAGCAAGAATAAACTCAAAACGGATGAAAGACCTAAACCAACAGGAAACCAACAAAATCCTAGAGGAGAACATAGGCAACAACTCTGACCATAGCCATAGCAACTTCTTACTAGACACATCTCTGGAGGCAGGGAAACAAAAAGCAAACATGAACTATTGGGACTTTATCACGATAAAAGCAAAGGAAACAATAAACAAAACTAAATGGCTGCCTATGGAATAGAAGATATTTGTAAATGCTGTATCTGATAAAGGTTTAGTACCCAAAATCGATAAAGAACTCATCAAACTCAACATCCAAAAAAACAAAAATATCAAGTGAAGAAATGGGCAGAACACCTGAATAGATACTTTTCAAAGAAGACATCCAGGTGGCTAATATGTAAAAATGCTCAATATCACTCATCATCAGGGAAATACAAATCAAAACCACAATGAGATACTACCTCACACTTGTTAGAATGACTAAAATTAACAACACAAGAAACAACAGGTGTTGGTGAGAGCGTGGAGAAAGGGGAACCCTCTTGTACTCTTGGTTGGAATACAAACTGCTGCAGCCATTCTGGAAACCAGTATGGAGGTTCCTCAAAAAGTTAAAATAGAACCGGCCTACAACCCAGCAATTGAGCTACTAGGTCTTTACCCAAAGGATACAAACATACAGATTTGAAGGGGTACATTTACCTTAATGTTTGTAGCAGCACTATCAACAATAGCCAAACTATGGAAAAAGCCCAAATGTCCATCGACTAATGAAAGGATAAAGAAGATATGGTGTGTGTGCGTGCGTGTGTGTGTGTGTGTGTGTTGTGTGTATATATATATGTATATATATATATGTATGTATATATATATGTATATATATACACAACACACACACACATATATACACATATAATGTGTGTATGTGTGTGTTGTGTATATATATATGTATATATATGTATATATGTATATATGTATATATATGTATATATATGTATATATATGTATATATATGTATATATGTATATATATATACACAACACACACACATATATACACATATAATGTATATATATACACATATACATATACAATATGTATATACACATATACAATATATATAATAGAGTGTATTAGGTTAAGCAAAATAAGTCAGTCTGAGGAAGATAAATACCGTATGATTTCACTCATGTGTGGAATTTAAGAAACAAAATAGATGAACATATGGGAGACGGAAAACAAAAAGAGAGAAGGAAACAAACCATAAGAGACTCTTAAAGATAGAGAACAAACTGAGAGTTGATGGAGGAAACTGGGTGAGGGATGGGCTAGATGGGTGATGGGTACTAAGGAGGGCACTTGTGATGATGAGCACTGGGTGTTGCATATAAGTAATGAATCACTGAATTCTACTCCTGAAAGGCAATATTGCACCTTATGTTAGCTAATTAGAATTTAAATAAAAATTTGGGGAAAAAATAATCATCTTGTTTCATTAACATAATGCATTTATTGGGCACCTATATATGCCAGGCCACGTGCTGGGTCCATGGATACGAGAAAAGAATAAGAGAAGAATCTTTGTCATTTTGAAACTTTCTATTGAGAAAGGGGAAAGCACTGAGATAAAGAATTTGAACTCACAGTAGCAAAGCAAGAGGGAACAAATAATTGGAGAGAAAAATAAATCTTCAGCCTTAAAGAAATTGTTATTTGAGAATTGGTCACTCAAGATAGCAAATGGAGATACGGTAGCTTGGCTGGCTAACGTATCATAAACGTCCAGGATAGAGATGGAAGGAAGCTAAACTGTGAATGGTATGGACTGAAAGAATACACGGGAATGGGAATTTCTCTGCTCTAAGTACAAAACAAAATGGTAGAGGGGAAACTGAGTGGAAGAAAATCTATAGTCTTTAAAATGCAACATTGACAGCAAGCACATTCATTTGTTTTGATTAACAAGTAAATATTGAACACACACTGTGCTAACCCCTGTGAGAGGCCCTGGGCTCACTAAATAGATGGGAACAAACCCAACAGACATGCTCTCCCCCTCCTGCCCCAGCGCGCCCCGCAATAAACTGCTTGCTTAGCCACTGTCTGGCCAAAACCAAATTGGTTTTGGTTTTGGTTTTGTTTGTTTAATTTAGGGAATTTTTCCTCCTGAAAACACATTACTAATGTATAATGTTACATAATATCTTTTCTAGGATGAAGCAGGGATGAATAAATAAAAAATACGATAAAAATCAATGAGAAGTTTTGACTTAGGTACAGTAACTTAATGTGCCACTTCAGAAGCACATGTTATCCTTACAATAAGGGTTGGGGTTTTTAATAGCATTTATTAAGTTTCTTTATTTAATTAAAAATATAATTAAGCAGGGAAAAAATGGCCCACAAGCCTAGGGGCCAGATAACCTCTGAGGTAACGGTTCATTTTCTTAAAAATATTACAGAAAACTAACAGGTTTTTGTCACCATGTAATAAATGACCACAAACTTAGCAGCATTTAACAGCACCCATTCATTAGCTCACGGTCCCGCAGGTCAGAAACCCAGCACTGTGTGGCTGAATTCTATGCTTAGTGTATCCAAGGCTAAAATCAAGGTATCAGCTGGACTGAGTCCCTGTCTGGAGGTTCTGGGGAAAATCTGCTGGCTATCAATCAGGGACTGCTCTCAGCTCCTAGAGGCCACATCCCTTACCATGTAGTCCCCCCATCTTCAAGCCAGCAATGGCACATTCAGTCCTTCATGTCCTTTGAATCTCTGACTTCATCCTTTTGTTCTTCTTCTCCCCCTCTCCTTCCACTTCTCCTCCACCTCCTCCCCCTCCTTCTCCTCCATCCCCCTCTCCCTTTTCCTCTCTCTCTTCTTCCTCCAGCCAAAGAACACTCTCTGCCTTTAAAGGGCTCCTGTGATTAGATCAGGAACACCTGGATAATCTCTCTTAAAGTAAGTTACATCATATAACGTACATAAAATCACAAGGGTGAAAGCCATCACACTCACAGATCTGCAGATCGCATGTATTCCAGGAAAGTGGGAAATCTTGGATCTCTCTTAGGGTTTTGCCTACCACATAATGAAACATGGGGAGGAAATTCAAATGATGTGAAAAGGTCCATATTACATGGAAATTGAAGCTAGCCCTTTCCCACTTCTTCCAACATCATACTCTGCTGCTAACCACGGTCTACGGTTTTCCTACATATCCTTCTAGGAAAAAATACAAGAGATATATATGCATCTCTATATTTGTTCTGTATATTCAAGTATCCAGGATCTTACTGCACCTAGCTGTTCTCACGTACTCTCTCTCAGCACTACTTTCTTAGTGGTAAATGGGGATCTACATTATTCTTTTTCAGCTACATAGGAGATTTTTCTTTCTTTAGTAATTACATAAGATAAGCAAAGGGATCAGCAGTGAATCATCCCTAAGGCCAAGACAGATTATTTATTATCCCAAGGATTTTTAAACCGTAGAGACAGTTTGTGCAAGATCCATTGTTGTGCCTGAAACGCTTTCTTTTCTTAGAGCAGATGGGTTCTCCTGGAGTCCCTGTTTTGGAAGAGAGTCAACTAATTTGTCTCCAAAGTAAATTTAAATAATCACTTCTGGAGGAAATGATCTGTTAAGACACAAAAGAATTTTAACGGAATTTTCTCAAATGTAAAGGAAAGGCCCCAAAAAAGAAGAACAAAGATGAGGAGGGAAAGGAAGGGAAGAGGGAAGGAAGAATGGGGGAGGGAGAGAGGAGAAAGAGGAAGAGAAGGAATAGAAAAGCAGAATAAATCAGTTGATTTTAAACTGAAGCTGGGAGTTCGTCTATGCTTCAGGACAGGAATAGAGTTCCGCCCTCTGACCATTACCTGCTCTTTTCTCCTCAGCAACACCAAAGAAAGAAAAGACTGTTGTATTTCTTTTGCCTGCAAAAGATGTATTTCTTTCTAATTATTGTCATTCTAAAGTTCTTAAACTACAATGTTTGACCTATGGCTTTAGAATACCAATTGTTCATATCTGTTTCTTCTAAGTACAAAGAGACAGAGAGACTTCCACTACCTTTCATTGTTCTTGGAATGGGACTAGACATTAAAAAAAAGAGATTCACATTACTAGTCATAACTTGCAACTCCTGAAATGCCCACAAAACTCACATATTCAATTTTTCTACTGAAGTGACAAGTTGCTCTGCTTTCATCAATTTCACTGAAAACGCAGTAAGCGATAATAATGGCCCCGATTTCCATGAGCATTTTCTCTGTGGAGGGAATCCATGAGCTAAAAGTTTCTCTTCAGGGCTTGGCCCACTGCTCTGAAATGAAGATGGACCTCTAAACATAATATGAACCCTTGTGAATTTGTGCTAATACTTGGAAAATGTGTGATTTGCTCTTAAAATCAGAATTCCTCATCTCCACTCGAGAGAGATGTCCTATAAGCACATCACTAAAGGTTGCCTACCGGGACATGGAGGAGGGCACTTTCATAGTAACTTGGCAGCAATTTTCGAACAAGCCCCAAGATTGTCTCAGGCAATTGCTAGTGAGATGAATTACAGCAGAGAAGCTATGAATAAATTCCATACTGCCCTTAGACCCAGGCAAGAAGGGACCCTGTCCTCTGCCTGTTCCTCAGAGAGCCCCATGCCCTAAAGTAACTTCTAAAATCTTTCTAAGTTCCCCTCTGGTGTTTGGGACAAGCCAGGACTGGGGTCATCAGACAAGAAAACTCAGATAAGATCAGGGCCTTTGTAGGCCCCAGTCTCCATTTTTACCTTTCAGAGTACTAAGCCTCTATCCCATACAAGGGGTAAACCAGATGCCCCAAAGGCCTTCAGGAGGGAAATTGGCAGAGCATTTATTTTATGAAGGTGGGAGCGTCCTCTGGAGATTCGTCCTCTGGAATAGTGCTGACAGGCTAACTTAAGGAAATTCACGTTTCTAAGGGATACAGACAAGTTCAGGGCTCTGGAATACGGATGATACCGCCAATCCCTGGGCCTGAGCCACCTGTGTGAGCTGGTACAAGAGTTCTTCAAACAGAGATGCCACTTCCAGTCTGTAGCACCAAGAAACCAATATGGCAGCAGGTGTCCTTTACCCAGAGTCATCATTCCATTTCCTCCTCAGGTTCCACATCATGTATCAGGCTGTTTTCCCAGGGTTGTCTCACTTGTCTCCTCCAAGACCTTTGGAGACCTTTGTTCCCCTGTGTCCAGTGATTCCCCTGAGCCATGTTCTCTCTTGCCTTATATCATGTGTTGGTGTTGTTCCCTGCCAGGCTGGTCTTAAGGCATGCTAAACGAAGGATGGACATTTCCTGTTCAAATGGGACCACTCTCCTTGTCCCTATGGATCTCGCTTCTCCTCTCCACGAGGTGGAAGTGACAGAAGGCAGGAATACAGACAAAATTGAAAGAGATCATACTCTAGGAAAGCCGTGGTCACCTCCTAAGAGTTCAAGATAAGACATAATTGGAAGATGTTTCATTCTATATTTATGCTATAAAATTTTGAACACTAAATTTTTTAAGTTTACTTATTATTATTTATTGTTGAGAGAGAGTGAGAGTGCATGGGGAGGGACAGAGAGAGAGGGAGACAGAGAATCGCAAGCAGGCTTTGCTCTGTCAGCACAGAGCCCCCTGTGCGACTCGGACCCACAAGCCATGGGGTCATGACCTGAGCTGAAACCAAGAGTCAGATGCTTAACCAGCTGAGCCACCCAGGCATCCCTTGAACACTAAATTTGACATAACCATAAAAAACAACTTATCATTCACATTTTCCTGCATGTAACCAGATAAAACTTGAATTTGTGGTCATCATCAACAAAGCACAATAACAACCTTTGAGACAGTCAGGGGAAACCAGTGTTCACATCATGATGAATGATATAGAATCATGAGTAATGATGTAACCAGCATTAAATAAACGATATTAGAAAGTACAAAGGCAAGAAGATCTATATTGCTTCCATTCAGACAGGATCTGAAGAGTCATGGCATTGTGAATAACAGCTTTTCTACCTTTTTCTCAAATGGCGAAAGATATGAAATTAGCCAGGAATCATTCATTTGACAATAAAAAACAAGATACAGCACATAGCCACAATGAAGAATATTTATAGACAACGATTAGACAGAAAAACAAGTGTGTAAATAACTCTACTTCATCCATTATTCTGAAAGTATTTATTGAAAATTACTGTCATTTACATAGGCCCATGAATTTTATAACACTTTTTTAAATCAAGTTTTTTTTATATAGACAGAGACCCTACAAAAAAGGTTTGCCTGGGACCTTTTACATCCTAAAGATGGCCTTGAGGAAAATTCCTGAGGAAAGATAGGAGGTAACTTACCAACATACAATTTCATCTTTTTTCTCAGTACGGATATAGTAGGTTTCACATCACATGGTTTGGAATTCTGCATGTTGTAATTTAACAAATATTTTATATACACAATGAGATCATTGCCATTAAGCACTACAAAGACTTGGGGATTTTTGCAATTTTTTGTAGCTACATACTTTTGTATTTTTCCTGCTGGAAGGTAATTCTCAATTACCCAGTTTGGGCTTATTCACTTAGTAAATTAACTGCATCAAATAAACGCTTTATTTCTAGATTATCTGATCTCCAACCCTGAGTACTTTTAGATGCCTTCATTATATCATTAGTTGGTAGAAACCCAGAGAACGTAAATTAAACATTTTAACTATGGAAGGAAATTTGTTCTAACAATCAGATAAATGCATGCTAACATATCAGATTATTTCTGAAATATCAATCACTTGGATTATCTTTTCCTTTTTAATGAACATTTGTAATTGAGGTTTAACCATTTTAAGGCTTACTATATATCAATGGTATGTTTTCCCATACATGCTTCATATTTGTACCTATAAAAAAATTACGTATTCACAGGTGATTAACAGTCAATCTGATCAATTATTTGGCCAAACTACTAAAAGAGGTTGATAGTGGAAGTTCTAGTTACAGTTGAAGAAATCATGGTTTATTTCTAGAAATGGGCAAGAAAAAATTAGGAAGAGAAAATCAAAGGACAACATTAAATTTTAAACCGATATACTAAACCAACTCAAGAGATGACATAGTCATTCCATAAGCATGTGTCTTTTCTCTTACTAATGTTTTACCCCACCATATTCTGACTTAGAAAAATGCTACTAGAAATGCTTTATTTTTTTTTTAATTTTTTTTTCAACGTTTATTTATTTTTGGGACAGAGAAAGACAGAGCATGAACGGGGGAGGGGCAGAGAGAGAGGGAGACACAGAATCGGAAACAGGCTCCAGGCTCTGAGCCATCAGCCCAGAGCCCGACGCGGGGCTCGAACTCACGGATCGCGAGATCGTGACCTGGCTGAAGTCGCACGCTTAACCGACTGCGCCACCCAGGCGCCCCTAGAAATGCTTTAGTTAGTCAAAGTCAACATTTTATTCTTATGGAATTTTAACATTTAAAATTCCATTGAATTTCCTTTCAGTGAGTCTTACAAATATATAAAAAGAATAAACCATTCTAAGAACTCAGCACCTTAAAATGTAAAATTTGAAGTTCATTTTTACATTCCAAAGTTGTGTCTGGTATAAAACTTAAAGACATTTTATCGGTGCCACCATTCTTGTTTTCAAAAATTAAACAGGTTTTTCATTTAGATAGAGATGATTATAAAATGCATGAGGGCCGTGGAGAAAATAGTAGGGCAGAATTCAGATTTTCTGGAATAATTCTTTTTCTTTTGACTCACCAAGACTTGCCTCCCTCCTTCTATCAGACAGGATACAAAATACCTAACTTTTGGAGCTCTATCTATCCATTTCAAGCGGCATGACCATCATATGGTGAGTGAGGAAAGAATTTTTAATAAGGACATTAGCGGCCACAATAATTCCATCTACTTTCTTTGTAATGAACAGCAAGTTCCAAGCTTTTTTGTTTGGAAATTCAAAAACAACAAAATGTGTTTATATTTTCTTAAAAAGCAGTGGATTTCGGGGAACGGAATCCCTGGGAAATAGCTTAAAATGTGAAAGTCCGTGATCTTCACAAATAAACCATAAGTCGTCTTGTATTAAAACCAATTACCTGACTTTTCGGTCCTGACCTGCAAGGGGATGCATCCCAAAGATTAAATGCTAATGACTTTCCATCTTCCAAATCCAGCAAAAATCCCCTGTGACCATGAGGAAGTTGAACCAAAATAATGTCTACATAGAAAATAGCAAGCACCTGCTTGCTTTAAAAGACTGTTTTAGATTTAATGAGAAGATATTGATTATAAATAAGCAATAACATCATGGAAACAAAGAGCCAATTTCTTTAGACCAAAATATTGTGTTGAGAATCAATAACATTCAATTGGGTACATCAGTCAGCCTTTTTAGACATTATGTTTGGTTCAAAGCAAACATATGTTTGGGGTCTGTGAAGGATTGAAACTTCCCCTGTGGAGTCACCTATTTTTGCCCCACCCAACAGAAATAATTCCTTGAAAATATTTCAGTTCCTGGGTCTTTTTTCATCACCTCTATGTACGCTCTGTTTTTCTAAGCAGCAGGGTCAACCTGGCATTTCCTGGAGGACTGCGCCTGTGAGCTAGAGTCACCATTCTTCCAGCTGTTGAATCCGCCCGTCCTGGTACCACTGGCTGGTAGAAATGACAAGGAGACCTTCCAAATTTGCAAGGTTTTTGTCTTGACTGGAATGGGTTCTAGGCCAACTTCTTTAAAACCGGTACAGATTTTCAGACATTTACACAATCACATTTCTAATGACAAAGAACTCTGAAAATACCTGTCATTTCAGACATGGATGGACTACTTGATTCCAAGTGAAAATCTTTTCTTGTGTCACCCAGATGACACCCATGCACGAAGGCCCTAATGGCTATTCCTGTTGGGGCAGCACATGATTCCAACATGAACAGCCACGCTTTTAGAAGGAGCACTATAAACAGAGTTAATATTAGATGAACCTACCAAAATGGGAAGAAAGGAGTAGGAATAAGTCACTGAGTTCAAATTTCCAACCTCTGTGGCTTTGACGGTCTGCCAACCATGCTTCTTTCGTGTAAGCTAATGGATAAAGGTCGCGCAGAAAACAGTGCCAAACTGAAGGAATTTTTCTTCTGCTGCTGCAAAGGCTTATTAAGGGATCAATAGAACAGGCTTCAACAATCTGGAGACAGTAGTTTGTTTTCAGAGGAATTCTGGTTAATAATGATATTGGATTGGCTAATTTATCATGACAAAATAAGTTAAATCGTATGGGCAAACTCTGTGTCGTAGGTCTGGACGCCCTACAATCAAAGCCTAAGACAGTAGTTCCAGTGCATGTTTATTGAAGGGGTGCTCTTCAAGAAAAACTCTTCAGGCGAGGGTATGATGAGCAGGAGAGGAAAGATGAGAGGGCTGAGCAAGGGTGAGGTCCCATATACAGGCTAGTCTTGACCTGATTTATGGGATCACACCACAAAGTGGATCAGCACTCTCTCTTTGATGCAAGGGGGCCAACCATTTGCAGCCCATCTCTGTCATTTATTGGCTGCTCCTGGTTGGAAGATCATAACCCTTTGGGAGATGCAGCTGCCAACAGCAATTCTCAGGAGGTGGGGGTGACAGCTATGGATCATTAGCCGCCAAAACTCACAACAGTGAGAAGGGTGCAAGAGCCTGGTAAAGGAATACGGGCGGGGCCCCCATGGCGTCTACTACACTCACTGACTGTGATCCACTCCGAGATTAGAAAAATACCTAGGACTCTGGCAAATTATACTCAGACTGGAAAGGGTCACCTCTGGTATCAACAGGTGAAGTCATCGGGATGGAACAGCTGGCAATCTTACCCAGCCCCTTTAATTGTATTAGACCCTATGACTTGTGCTTCCTTTGCTTGTTAACAATCTACAGCCTCTGACATAATGTATCCTTAACCGGTTTTGGTGCTCTTAATTCAGAATTATTCCTTCTTCCCGCATGAAAGAAAAGCTGCCAAGTTTTGCGAATATCCATTAAGTTGAGGGCACAAGGCAGAATGTTAACATTCGACTCAAAGAAAAAAGCCATAAGACTCTATAAATCACAAAACACCATTCTTTTTTTAATGGAAGGATGAAGTTTTCGATTGAGAGATTTGGGAGGAATAGAAAGATGTTTCCTTCCCTCAGGTATAAGTTTTATTTGCATTCCATGAGTCCTGTTAACATGGACATCCTTCACCCAGTAAGAAATGTACACTTTTGCTGTGGTTTGTGACCCCCCCATTTTTCAATTACGGGCACTAGAAATTCCAAACATGCTGTGAGTCATTTTTACCTTCTTTCTTCCTAGATATTGTGCTGGAGATGGAGTGACTTGCATTTTCATTGTTGCTCTGTGGTGTATTGAAACAGTCAAAACAAATCTAAGTCTTTATTATCCAACAAGCAGATAGGAAATAAGAATCCAAAGGCCGGATAGCAACACATTTGGCAGTCTTTCCTCAGATGGGTTTTTGAAACCACACACACACACACACACACACACACACACAAAAAAAAAAAAAACCCTCAAATGTATTATTTTGTCCTTCCAACTTTTCTCCACTCCGTTTTGAGGTGATTAATTTCATCTGGATGTCTAGAGAACAGACGGCTTTATATTTGAGTCCATTATAAAAAGAGAGAAAGAAAGAAAAGATTTGCCTATCTCTATAGGAAAGTCTATCTCTTTCTCTATTGACCTAATCAATAACAGAAGGTATTACATATAATAGTTTCAAAATCTTAACTAGAAATGCCGGTTTGGCCACAGAAGTCTTTGTTAAAAGGGCATGTGGGAATTCACGGGGAAGGTCATCAGTATAATAATCCATCCAGGATGGTTTGCTTTCTGTACCTCTGAGTCTGGATATTTGTACTGGATTCTGCAGCCAGCCAAGTCAGTGGGAAATTTTTTTCTGAAGCAAACAAATCTCCCTGTTTCATACTGATCCAACCTAATTCTAGCCACCCAGCCTACACATTATATATTTCCTATTTTGAGAAAAACATTCCTGGAACAAGGAGTGGGCAGTGGACTCAATTCTATTTTCCACTAAATTAAGACACCTTACAGATAAGGAAAGTCACATTTTCTGTGGCAGGGAGGAGGCAGAATACTTGCTGCGGTGAAAAAAAAAATCACAAACCGAGAATCAGAGGATAAGAGGAAAATGGCAGATTGACTTCCGGTTAAAGGACAGCTGTAAGCTATTGCAAGGCTCTCTCTGGCATCCCTCCCTCATTCCTCGGCTCCACCCATATCCATAAAGAAATAATTTCCCAAAAGTAAAATGAAATTCCAGCTTTACAAGGGCTTCTAACCCTGGCCTCATACCATCAAGACAAGACCCTCAAATTATAATTAGCTTTCATTGACCCTTCTTCAAACATCTTTTAGCCTGGGAGCAACAAACGCGGTCAGTCAGCACGACCAAGTCGCTGCTATTTTTATCAGCGCTCAGTGGCCATTCTTGTGGCCACAATCGTGTTTTCTGACCTTCTCTAGATGGGGAATACTTAGGATCAGCATAGTTTTGTTCATACTCCGAGCCAGTTGATATGTGATGTTTGGGGATTCGAATCCTGACTTGACGAGTAAATGGCAGCCTTTGGCTTTGTTATTGGACCACAAGAATAAGATTTTATTTTTAATATTTGTTATTTTGTGGGGGATCAGTGACTACATTTATGAAATGTAGTCATAAAATAAGTAACAAGGAGAGGAATATGGAGAAGAAGAAGTAAAGGAGTAAAAACTTCTCATTAAAATTTTGCAGAGTTTACAGGAGGCTAAGATTAGACCAGTTTTCTGAATTAGCACTAAGACAAATTTACCTCTTTAATGAGCCAGAGCTCAGTCTCACAACAGAAAATTTTACCTCTTCAGAAATTCAACTGGGGAAAATGCAAGTTAGGTGGACACAAGTGCTACAGCCAGAGGAACTGCCTCTTTGCTAATAGAATGAACTGACATTTATTTCGCTTTTAAAGGTGTCAGGCAATGTTCAGAGTTCAGTGCTAGTATGAAGTGTTATCACTTCCAGAACAAAAACTAGTCAGTGGAATTAAAGCCCAGCTGGAACATATACTAGCAGTGGGCCCCCGGAAAATGTATTTTTGGGTTTTTCTCCATGTTTTGTTTTTCACTTGTAAAATGGGTGTTGGAAATAATCCCCATGTCACAGGTTGTCATAAGGTTAAAGGAGTTAGTACACGTAAACCATTCGGCATAGAATCTGGCACATGGAAAGAGTTTAAATGAACGTTGGCTATTACGATCAATCACTAAAGACAAAAAAAAAGTCAAAGTTTAAAGGTTCAGTAACTGTCTCAAGGTCACACAGTGAATAACGAGCAAAGCTCTGATTTGAATTCAGATGATCCATCCCCAAAGTCCACGTGTTTATATAATAAACCTTCACACCTCCCTGACAAGCATATTCCCCAGGACCCAGTGTGATTTGAACTCAGCCCTTTCCGACAAGGCAAGAGCAACACAGCCACAAGATGATGATGGATTCTTTTGGCCAAGAACTTATGGCAGATCGTGAGTCTAAGTATAGAGCTATTCGTCACTACAAAGCGGACAATACCACAAATTTGAAGGCAGTGCTAATTCCTCAATGGAGGAAGGGTCAATGCAGGAAAATTTGTTGGCTGAAACTAGATTTCTCTCATGAAATTCAAGCATTATCATGAAAGTAAAATATATCATGAATTAATAGCTTCAGTGAGGGCATAATGTTTCACCCAAAGTGAATAGAAATTACCTTTTGTGGTAGAAAGGTACGCAAGTTCCAAACTAGGAAATGCGTTGTATATTCATACTGTGCTAGACGCTTTCTCGTAAGGTATCTCACTCAGTCTCCGCCAAAACTTTGTGAGTTAGAAATTATAAGCTTTGTTTTACGGATGAAAAAATAGAGAGGTTAAATGACAAGGTCACAAAATGGCAGCCCTAGAATTTGGAACCCTGTCTCCAGAACCTAGTGTTTTAACCATGAAACAGACACTGCTTTGTTGCTTGTTCTGTGATGATCTGTTTGTGTCTAAAAGTTGCAAGTAAGGAGTGTTATAAACGAGGGTCTCTCCTTATACAATAGTGTTGCCTCAGCATGGCTTGTCCCACAGCCAAAAGGCTTAAGAAATGTTATTTTTCTTTCTAACCACATACTTGTAGAGCGCTTTGGAATTTTAAAAGACTTGTGCTTCTTTTGTAAAACATAGAGCTAAGGAAGGCATTACTATACCCACTTTACTGATTGAAATACTAAGACTTGTAAAGAGTAACTCTCTCCACTCAGAAAGTTTTTAAGAGGTGCCAAGGGCCTCGCCCTCTGGGTTTTTTGCTGTACCCCTTCCCTATTTTGGCAACACTGTCCCAAATATGTGACCAAAGGATCTAAATATACAATTGTTTCTACAGATATAAATGATTTTTATCACAAGGCAAATACTTCAGATGTCTGTACAGCCATACCAAAAACATTTCCGTGGAGACAGAGGTTTGAACGTATGAGTCTCCTAAGACTGGTAGATCTTTGGGATCTAACTAAAGCTATTGACTGATATCTCTGGGCTCTCGTTCTCCTAGAGCAACCACAGAAATCATGTGGTTTACAGGATCAAGACACCTTAGTGACCGAAAGTGCCTGTAAGCTCTTGGTGGGACGCCATGAGGCATAAAAGAGTGACGGTGGTTGTAGGAGGTGTGGTAATAGAAACAACGCATTCTTTTTCTCTTGGCTATGAAGAGATTAAAGGAAAAGAAAAAAAAAAAGGAAGAGAGAAAGGAGAAGAAAAATGAAACAACCAATGTCTGCCGCACAGCACCCAACAGCAATCACCTTAGCAGAGAGCTAGTTGTACGGACGTCAGCCTTAGCTCCAAATCGAACATTCAAGATCAAGAGAGGGGAAAGACTAGATTGCAGAAAGAAAAAAAAATAGTTTTGATTGTCCACACACATTTATTTATGCAGGAAGGAAAATGTCTTGGCTGCCATCTCTAGATGGAAGAGGGCCATGTGCCAGTTGAGACCTCCCGTCTCATAATGGGCACTCAAGAAAGGCTTCTTGGATGAGGAGCCTGGGGCTCTCAAAGTGATGGAGATGACATCAGACCTATCCTGGAGGGACTTGCAATTCAAGACTTCTGACATTAACGCAGACAAAAATGGACAGGCAATCCAGATAATGCACTGAGAACTTGGAGCAATCAAATAAATATGCAGCTTGATGTTTGTTTGGTTTTTATTTTTTACATCACGTTGTAGTCGCACACTGCTCAATTCCCAACCACCCCACGAGCAGCCTTAGTTCAGACTATTAAAATGAAGTCACAATCCATTTTGAACAACGGCCTCCAGTAATGTAAATATGAAGCCATTTTTGACTGGAGATGAGTAGAATGTTTTTAAAGAACCATTAGAAGACATTTGTGAGCGAATCTTGCATAAGATTTTCCTTTCAATTTTTCTGAAAGGTAAGGAAGAGCTGCAGTTAAACTAGATTTCACTTGGATATAAATTTGATTATTCTGGCTAGCTCAGAAGAGATCTAATGATTCTAATGGGTTCTTAAACTTCCCTAAGTAGTTCTCCACACTTGACTATTTCTACGGTCACAACAGATTCAATCATGTGCATATGGAAAAGGAGTCAAGTTGGGGGTGGAAATGCCCCCATCATTTTGCTTCCTGGCATTCCCCATGAGCTGATGTTATACCTAATACGCCTTTATGGCCCTTTATGTTAACTTTCTGTAATTTCTCATTCTTCTACAGCCTTTATATGACACCTTTCAATGGAAACCCACAGCACAATCACTTAAGATTATTTTCTATTGTCTGAAACTCTTCTCGTGGACGTCCTCTGGGACGGCTGCACAGGGCCTACTTACATCTCAGCGCAAAACCCTAAAACATGAAAAGAGAAATGAGCTTGTAAATGCAGCCTGGAGAGGTCAGACTAAATATTTTGTTAAAGGTGGTCTCAGGAGTGATATTTGTTCGTGAGGCGGACATGCACATTTCCACTAAGAATCAATAGTGAACCCATTTGTACTACGCTTAGTGTTCAAAGTGTTTCTGTGCATTTATCCCACCTTGTGCACTTTCTCTCTATAAATAAATGCCGGTGGCTGTCTGAGTTTCAGGATGCTTCTGCGGGTTGTGTTGTTATCCTTGCCTGAGAGAGGAGCTGAAAAGACCAATGCATCACTACCCATCCTCCACACCCTGTATTCAAGCAAAGATCTTCCCAGTATGGCAGTACTAACTGCGTTTTGTTTCTCTGCCTTTAACTCCACGGTCTGTCTGCTGCCCTGAAGCCTTTGCTCAGAACAAGCCACCCCATTTCTGTGGGCTAAACCTTCAGGCCATGCCTGCTGATTTTGTTTTCCAGCATTCCAAAGCTCTGCCGACCATGTGATGGGACCCCTCAGGGCCTAATATATTATGCCTTCTGCCTGGCTCCTTTACATCTGTGATGCTCCCAGCACAAATCGTGGGATTGCTGCCTCTCTCTCTCTTCCATCCCTGTTCTAGCCAATGGAACAGTGTTAGAGCAAACAATGCTTCAATAGAGAGGGTGCAGAGCAAAGTGGGAAGATCACGGACAGACTTTTGTTAAACTCCAGGCTTGGCTATTTACCAGGCACATTAATCAACCTCTTTAAGCCTCGGTTATCTTATATGTAGAAAGAGTATCAAAATGTCTACCTTAAAGAAATGTTATAAAGGTTGAAAGAACACCGGGCCAAAGCCTGGCTCATACTGAGTATACTATGACAGAGTCATTGTTACCCAGTTCTGATAAAAAGGAACAAATTCTAGGAGCAGGTATCACATTACTGAGGAAGCTACAGTAACAAACATTCAGTAGACCTCATAATTTGGCAGGGATCTTATACCCATGCTCACTCTGTCCACCCAACATGTGAAAAACAGACTGGCCTTTTTTGTTGGCTTTTAGGGTTTCTCCCTGTCCCTTAGTACATCCTTGGACAGTGTGTTAGCTGCTAGTAGAAGCCAGTGACAGATTTATGACAGTGTGCTGCTGATGGAATTCTTTGACTGGGGCAAGATGGAATATGACCCCTTTCTCCTTCAAGTTGAACATCATTCAATGGTCCTCTGCCAGCCCTATAAAGAGGATCTTCATTCCTTTTTGCCCTTATGCTTCAAGAAAAGATTAGGCAGTAATCAAGTTTTTGCCCAGAAAGTTCACAAGGACTTTACAGCACCTAGAACAAGAGCAGGCACCTGGTAGGCATTCCATAAGCCTTAGATGCAAAGGGGAAAGAAGGATGACTTTGTGTGATACTTTATGTCCTAGTGACAGAATTTCCTATGGACCTGGAACTTGAGTTGCCCAAAAGTCCCTCTTTGCATTTTCACGTGTTTGAACGCAACTCCGTAAGATAATATTGGAACTCAGTCTAGCTCCATTTCACTCCATTGACAGGTCACTGTCGATACTTGCATGAATGATAGCACCTGAGTCAATGTCAAGACACTCGCATTTCAAACTGAATCGGGGCCTTAGTGGTTTGCCCTCCCCTAGTTTTCCTGCATACCTACAGTACTGGCCACGTAGCAAAGCTCACATCAACTTTTCATTCTAAAGACATATTGTTTCCCATGTGCCTTTAAGGAATCATTCTTGATCTCAGCCATAAAATTGGGAAGCTGCATAACTGACAAGATGATCCCCGAAGGCAGCTGAAACATGGGGTAGATTGAAACCGACAGTTAATTTGTAGCAGTAAAAAATAATGATATCACCATAAAACAAGTTTAAGATTAGACCGGGCTCAAACACTCTCTGCCCACAGAATATATAGATGGGTATGGTCAAGCTTAAATAACAAAGCAAAACAAACCTGAACCTCCCAGCGTCACCAAGCCCAATTTCTTTGCTTTTTCATGGTACGCTATCACCATCTGCTGGCTGCCGCTGATAAAATGCCTAGCATTCCTTAAGTCCTGGAATATTCTAGTGTGCAGCTACTGTTGTTAATTACTATGCACCAGAAAACATATTTTTTAACCTAACAATATCATTGCAATGGCACAAATAAATCAGATCTTCCTAGCACACCAAACAAATGAAAGAGCCCAGAAAGCTTGTTACTGCCAAAGGCATCCTGGTCCGCTACGCCTAAAAGCTGCATTTGCTGAGTGCGTAAGTCCTAGCACATTCCTTTTTTATTCCAGAGCTTCCTCCTGACACACATTCACTTTCTGACTTCCTCCTCCCCAGCTGCCTTCTCTACCAGGCATCCTACACAGCACTGCAGTGATAGGCAAAGCAGCAGCTCTCAGCTAAAAACAGCCTCCTCCTGGAGATCTCAAAGGAAGAAAACCACTGACACTTGGCTTCTTTAAGGAAAGCAAAGCTCCAGTGGGCCTCGGCAAGAAAGAAAGGATATCGTTGGCTCCCAAGACTCTGAGAGCACTATTTTTAGCATGGTTTCCTTAGGGTTACGTGCCTGTGTTGTGCGCATCTTCCTAACTCAGCAACAAGTTTGGAGGGAGAAGGAACAGAGTCTGGATAAGCGAATAAAATCTAGCAAGCTCTGGGGAGCCTGGGTGGCTCAGTCGGTTAAATGTCCGACTTGGGCTTAGGTCATGATCTCACAGTTCACGAGTTTGAGGCTCTGCTCAGGCTGTGCTGACAGCTCGGAGCCTGCAGCCTGCTGCGGATTCTGTGTTTCCCTCTCTCTCTGCCCCTCCCCTGCTCATGCTCTGTCTCTCTCTCTCTCTCTCTCTCTCAAAAATAAACATTCAAAAAAAATTTTTTTAATCTAACAAGCTCTAAAACCCTGCACATTTTATCTAACGTCTTCAGTCTTACCATTCCAGGCCCTCTGTTATGTAACATCCCAGGCCTCTTAACTTCTCAACCATCCTGAGAATAAAGAAGGCTTTAGGAAATAGTGCTTCTTCATCCTGACTTGTCTCTGTCTTCTTTTATTTGGCTTATCTGAATTTGAAATTTTTATTCAATAAGCAAGCAGGAGTCGTGTATTATAACCATTTACAAAAATCCTTCAAATGTCCATCTACTTACAAAGTTTTTGCGACGCTCTCATTTTTCTAATTATGATGCAATACTTGTTCTCCGACAAAAGAGCCAGTTCTAACCGAGCAATGATGCGACTGCATCACAAGATGCTTTCCTGCAGAGGAGACCACACCCTAGTGCGGCAGCAACAAGTGACTCCCTGCAGCTCTGACATGCACCCACGTAGGACCAGGCTATCCCAGATAAAAGGCCATAACGACTCTCTACATGAGCCACACTGGCCTGAATTAAGTACCTCTTGAACATAATCATCCTTGAATTTAAACAGTTACCTCCCTCTCCTAAACATTCTAAGATGTAAACTTCAACTCAAAGGCATTCTACGTTTTCTTCCCGATGCTGCAATTTCAGAAAGGTACCACTTACGGGTTAGGTGGTTTCTATACAACAAAGTTAAGCCCAAAAGCAATATATCCTTAACAAAATTATCCCCTGAAGTGTTTTTCCTTTGTACACATGACCAGGAAATATATTTTAAAAGGTCCAATGTCATCAAAATATTTAACCTCAAATCACCTTAAAATAAAATTTTAATTTTGTTGTTAACAGATTTCTTTCTTACTAAATAGCAAAGGATTTTTAACAAATAATAATACCCATTGTGGTCAAGGAACAGGAACAGTTACTCTACACACTGTTTCATGAGTGCAATTTGGTACAACCGTTCCAGAGGGTAACTTGGCATTGGAAAGCCCTTAAAAAAAATACGTACTCTGTGGTTTACACATTACAACACTAGAAGTTTATCCTGAAAGAATAATCACTTCTGATGACAGTTTTTAGTTTTCAGATATGGTAGGCTGTATAATGTCTTCCCCAAAGATGTCCGTGTCTTTATTCCCAGAACCTCTGAATATGTTACTGCACATGGTGAGAAAGATTTTGCAGATATGACTAAGGATCTTGAGATTCTCCTGGACTATCTGAATGAACCCAGTGTAATCATGAGATACCTTGTAAAAGGGAGGCAAATTGAGCCAATAATATAGAAGGTAATGGGGTAATGAATGAAGGGGTTGGAGTGATGCTCTTTGAAAATAGAGGAAGGAGCCATGAACCGAGGAAAGTGGTGATCTCTAGAAGCTGGAAAAGCCTGGGAAACAGACTCTTCTCCATAGCTTGCAAAAGGAACATAGCTGAGCTGACACCATAGTTTTGACACTTCTGATGTCTAACATTACAAGATTTAAAAAATTGTGTTCTTTTAAAACACGAAGTTTGTAGTAATTTGTTATAGCAGCAAATAGAAAAAGAGTATACCAGATATCAAGCAATAGAGAATATGTCCAACTTAGGTTTCCAAAAGCTTTATTTTTATATTCGAGGGTCTGAGTTATGAAAGAAGTTTTTTTTTTTTTAATCTTGTGTTTTTATTGTGGTGGTAATCTAAAAAATGTCAATGTAAAGATATTCTGGACCATCTGGTAGACTAACTTATAACTCACAGCTAAGCTATGATTTCAGTGTCCAAGTGTGTGTTCGTTTCACAGTCACATTGGTAGTGACAGTGAAGGCTAACTCCATGGAGTACTCTAAGAACAAAGATGGCAGGGCAGTTCCGAGAGGAAAGGTGGGAGGGCTGGGTTATCACCTGGCAAACAGCCGTCACTATCACACTCACACTGTGAGGAGCTCTCTTTGTGTATAACGGGAATAAGTGTAGTAGCAAAGAATTTTTGTTTAAACTTTTGTGGATATCGGGGCGCCTGGGTGGCGCAGTCGGTTGAGCGTCCGACTTCAGCCAGGTCACGATCTCACAGTCTGTGAGTTCGAGCCCCGCGTCAGGCTCTGGTCTGATGGCTCAGAGCCTGGAGCCTGTTTCCGATTCTGTGTCTCCCTCTCTCTCTGCCCCTCCCCCGTTCATGCTCTGTCTCTCTCTGTCCCAAAAATAAATAAACGTTGAAAAAAAATTAAAAAAAAAAATAAAAAAATAACTTTTGTGGATATCATATTTTGAGGTGCACCATTAAATTGATTGGCCCATGATAATAATAGATCTCTGGTTTAAAATAGGTTTATTATTAGAAGGAAAAATAACGATGATGATAATCAAGATGATTCAGATGATGGTCCATCAGGCTCAAAATCAAATGAACCATGTCAAGAAAGAAAATATAAAACATTTATCATCCTACTATTAAACATCAACTATCCCCTTAAATGACTGTTGGCATTTTAATTATATTGATTTTGTATCTAAATTTAAATGTAAATTTGTGTTGGGTTTATAGGTGTTCGCAAGTGAGGATCATGAAGGATTAATCCTAGTTTTATATTTCTTCATAGATGACTAACAACATAATAAAAATAATCTAAGTCAACCCTGAGGGGAGCATGAGAATTTATTTTTCTTTTGAAAAGGACCCATATATTTACTCAAGTCTGAGAAATGTATAATTAATTATGGTACCTCCCTCCAATGGAATACTATTCAATCATTAGAAATAATGTTGTAGAATAACATTTAACGAAATGGGGAAATGATCAGATGTATTGATGAAATTTAAAAATAGTTATCAACAGTAATAGTCAAATTCCAATGTTAAAAAAAAAAGAAAGTAATTTCTATACATAGAGAAATGCATAGAAGGATATACAGCTAAGTGGAAATACATTGCTAATTGTATTTTCCGTATCCTTTTTGATATTTTCCAATTTTTCTACCGCAAACACTTTTATAGGGAGAAAATAGACCTTTGAGTAGTATATCCAGAGTTAAAACACTATTCTCTTGGTCTGACTTCAGAGCGTTTAAAAATTGAAATGACAGATGTTTCTCAACACCTGGAAGACAACTTTGCAGAAGATAGCCTATGTTCCCCTAAAAGAAGAGAAGAGTGTCAATAAAACAACTCAATGAATCCATCATTTGTCCCCTGAACAACTGTGAGAAACACACACACACACACACACACACACACACACACACAATTATCATTCTCCAAGAAACCTGTTTACTTAATGTTTAAAGTACTTAGCGCTAAATCATCTTCCTAGTGAGAAGTCTGGAAAACTTTCATTCCTTGGGCTGCCACACATTCTCTTCTTATTATCAGCTAATTGTTTTCAATCCATGAGCTTTTGAGAAAGTGTATCCCTTCTCATATTTTTCAGTTGACTTCTAGAACTTTTACTGTAAGTTTATTGCAGAGGACGTATTTACCTACATATTTTACATTGACACATGCTTTAAACATATATTTGTCAAAACTACGGAGTCAGAATTTAACTTCTTAAATTTATAGAAAATGTCTGCCATAGAACTAATTGGCAAAGGTTGTCCTCACTGTCAAACCAATCTACCAAATCAAACTTACTTTCTAACAAAAAATGTCTGATTTCCTTGCTTATTTTAATGAACACATGAAATCACATCTATGTCTTACATCTCCTATAAATTCAAATTCATTGTGAAGTAAACTGAGACAGAAAGACATGAGTTTGTTGCTGAAATAATGTGGAAATAGGCTGCAGCATGCATCTGTAATTCTTATCAAAGTCTGCTCTGCTTCTCTCTTACAGAAGCCTTCCTCAGGAGCCAGGCAGTCTCAAATATCACTGTTCTGCAGTACAATAAGATTAGAGATGGGTCAGACGCATGCTTTTCTTTATAGAATAAAGGAGAGTGATCGTGAAGGGCAGTGAAGAAGGATAACTGGCTTACCACAGCCATTCTCTCCGGGAGATTCGTTTTAGGAAAGAGGCAATGTGGAGACTGAGGATCAGGAAATTGATTCCCTTAAAGGTTTCCTTGACCTTGTAGCTTCCGCAATGTCTTATGTACTTCCAGGTTGGTATGGACTGTTATTTGAAAACGGCTATTTTAAATCCAAATAAAATAAATAAAAATTTTCAATTCAACCCAAACCAGGAAGGGATTCATTAAGTCAGAACACTGGCCTTGCGACTGGAACATAAGAATGTGTAGGAGCAGGGTGCCTGGGTGGCTCAGTTGATTAGGCGACCGACTTCGGCTCAGGTCATGATCTCGTAGTTTGTGAGTTTGAGCCCCACGTCGGGCTCTGTGCTGACAGCTCAGAGCCTGGAGCCTACTTCAGATTCTGTTCTCCCCTTCTCTCTACCCCTCCCCTGCTCACACTCTGTGTCTCTCTGTCTCTCAATAATAATAAATAAATGCTAAAAACAATTTTTTAAAAAAAGAATGTGTAGGAGCACCTCTTTAGTGACTTTGAAGTGTTTTTCAGATGAGATGCACCTTTTGAAGGTAAATCATGCAGACAAAATTCTTACAATCATAAAGTCTTAGGGTTTAACATCAAAAAATGCTTCTGAACTATCCCAAAATTCCAGCAATTCTTTAAAAAAAAAAAACAAAAACAATTGCATTGAATGTGTAAATTGCTTTGGATAGTATTGACATTTTAACAATATTTATTCTTCCAGTCCATGATCAGAGAATATTTTTCCATTTTTTTTCATGTCGTAAGTTTATTTACAAACATATTGAGTATGCGGAATTCAAGACTTTGATCCATTTTTCAGAGACTGCACCTCTCAAAATGCTCCTTTTCACATCTGTTTAATGGATTAATTAAAACATCCTTATTTCTTAAGCAGTTGGTGCCTTACTATAAAAAAAAGGTGCAGCAAATCCAGATCCAAAGTACATAGTCATCATAATTAGTAACCGCCACTTCTTTTCCACTGAAAATGGCAAATTCTTCCCTGGGCCCTCCTCATGGTGGCTCCTACGGACCACAGAGGTTGTGAACTTCTGGATGCTCTGTCCCAACACAGCACTGTTGGAAGTTCTGTGAAAGGCGCAGAGACCCCAGACTGTAGAAACGACAGCAACACGCCAAATCCTCCTCTTTCCATGACCTTGTTCCCCAGTCAATCCCAATCAAAATTGCACCAGCATTCTTCTCGAAGCTAGAACAAACAATCCTAAAATTTCTATGGAACCACAAAAGACCCCGAATAGCCAAAGTTATGTAGAAAAAGAAAACCAAAGTGGGAGGCATCACAATCCCGGACTTCAGCCTTTACTACAAGGCTGTAATCATCAAGACAGTATGGTATTGGCACAAGAATAGACACATAGACCAGTGGAATAGAATAGAGAATGTGGAATTGGACCCACACATGTAGGGCCAGCTAATCTTTGACAAAGCAGAAAAGAGTATCCACTGGAAAAAAGACAGTCTCTTTAGCAAATCGTGCTGAGAGAACTGGAGGGCAAAATGCAGAAGAATGAAACTGGACCCCTTTCTCACACCATATACAAAAATAAACTCAAAATAAATGAAAGACCTACATGTGAGACAGGAAACCATCAAAACCCTAGAGAAGGAAACAGGTAACAACCTCGTTGACCTCAACTGCAGCAATTTCTTGCTCGACACATCTCCAAAGGCAAGGGAAGTAAAAACAAAAATGAACTATTGGGAGACCTCATCAAAATACAAAGCACTGCAAAGGAAACAATCAAGAAAACTAAAAGGCAACTAACAGAATGGGAGAAGAAATTTGTAAATGACATATCGGTTAAAGGGTTAGTATACAAAATCTATAAAGAACTTACCAAACTCAACACCCGAAAAACAAATAATCCAGTGAAGAAATGGGCAGAAGACACGAATAGACACTTTTCCAAAGAAGACATCCAGATGGCCAACAGACACATGAAAAGATGCTCAACATCAGTCATCACCAAGGAAATACAAAGCAAAACCACATTGAGATACCACCTCACACCAGTCAGAGTGGCTAAAGTTAACAAGTCAGGAAACAACAGATGTTGGTGAGGATGTGGAGAAATGGGAACCCTCTTACACTGTTGGTGGGAATGCAAACTGGTGCAGCTACTCTGGAAAACAGTGTGGAGGTTCCTCAAAAAATTAAAAATAGAACTACCCTATGACCCAGCAATAGTGCTACTAGGAATTTATGCAAAGGATACAGGAGTGCTGATGCATAGGGGCACATGTACCCCAGTGTTTACAGCAGCACTCTCAACAATAGCCAAATTATGGAAAAAGCCCAAATTTCCATCAATTGATAAATAAAGAAGACGTGGTTCATATATACAATGAAATACTACTTGGCAATGACAAAGAATGAAGTCCTGCCATTGGCAACAACGTGGATAGAACTGGAGGGTATTATGCTAAGTGAAATAAGTCAGTCAGAGAAAGACAGATATCATATGTTTTCCCTCATAAGTGGAACTTGAGAAACTTCGCAGAAGACCATGGGGGACAGGGAAGGGGAAAAAATAGTTTCAAACAGAGAGGGAGGCAAACCATAAGAGATTCTTAAATACAGAGAACAAACTGAGAGTTGATGGGGGAGGGGGCGGGAAATGGGTGATAGGCATTGAGAAGGGCACTTGTTGGGATGAGCACTGGGTGTTGTATGTAAGCGACGAATCATGGGAATCTACCCCCAAAACCAAGAGCACACCATATACACTGTATGTTAGCTAACTTGACAATAAATTAGAGATAGATAGATAGATAGATAGATAGATATAAAGGTCATCATAAATTTGAATTAGTGAAGCTTTATGATAAGTTATGAAATAAGTAACTCTGCAGTATCTTCCTAAAATATTATGACACGTAATGGGAATTTGGGGGGAATTAGAGAATAAGTAGAAATAAATGCAAAAGTTACAAAAGAAAAAAGAAAAAAAAAGTGTTCTCCAGGACTTAGGCAACTCAGCTTTTGAGATGCACATGTAAGTCATGCAGTTATGACCCCCATTTGTCTCCTCCATCCCTGTGCTTAGATTTCCATCACGTATGTAAGGTCTTCATTTGGTTGTAGTCTTTAGGGTAGTAATTATTGTGATTAAACTAGTCTTAATTTACCAGCAATTTTTTTAGTGCATACTCCAGGCAGGCATTGTGCTAAATTGTAAGAAATACATTATCTAATCACTCCTTATGCTCATGAAATAGAGAAAGTAACTGGATGTGGGGAAACCAATGGTGCATTGGTATTTCATGATAGCGTGTTACTTCATTTGAACTT
The DNA here is from genome assembly GCF_018350175.1 of Felis catus. Classification (NCBI taxonomy): domain Eukaryota; kingdom Metazoa; phylum Chordata; class Mammalia; order Carnivora; family Felidae; genus Felis; species Felis catus. The sequence continues at coordinate 178,526,064 of NC_058375.1, read as the reverse complement.
AGAATGTTATAACAAACTACTCTCATTCCGTAAATTTGTCTAATGTTAGCCTAACTTCGAAAAACATTTATCTAATGCTTCCTCCCACCCTCCGCCCTGCTCTTTAGACTAGAAGCAGAGAGTGTCTCTCTGAATTTGGTAGAAACCACCAGAGGATTCTCTCTCTGTCCCTTTGTACCTGCCTTTCTCGACTACCCTGCCTATAATCTTATCACTCTTGCTACTCTCGACACTCTCTGTAGTCCAGCCAAAATGGCCTTCTTCCTCCCCAGTCCCAGACATTCTCACAGACTGACCACTTTCTGGAATGAGCCTCTCCCTCCCATTCCCCTCCAGCATTCTCCTCTCCCCTCAGATCCCAGCATGGACGAAAAGCGCCCCGCCCCCCATCCTGTGCTCTTGCAGAGCCTTGAACTTCCAATCTCAGTTTGTAATCATATTATTGTCTCTTCTATTATTTGATTATGTCTGCCTCTCTCACTAGCCTCGAAACTACACGAGGGTAGAGTCTTTGGATACTTTGCCTCCATAGTCTCTTCGGTTCTGGAAGCTAGAAGAAGCTAAAAAAAAACAGTTAGCTATTTGTATGAATGGTCTAACCCTGCTTGAGATACTCCAGACCTGGATCCTCAAAATATATTCAAAAGGACAAATCTCTGGAGTATGGTCTTCAGCCCCAACCCTTGCCTTGCTAGGTCCAGGGAACATATGAGGTATATACAACGTTCTGGAGACTTTTTCGGACACCTGCCTGGTATAGGGAGCCAATGAAACAGAAACTAAGAACTGGGCTTCCCTAGTGGTTAGTGCTACCCCTGCACTCTCCTGGCCTCAAGGTGATCCTCTCTCTGGGTCCTCTCCAACTGGGTCTGAGTTTCGCCCACCTGGTTCACTCCTGAACCTCCAGCACCTAGCAGACTGCCGGTCACACCGCTGGTCACCGGTAGATATTTATGGAATAAATCAGTGAATGAATCCGTCCTTGACCTAAGCTTCCCCTGAAGTGCAAAGCCCCCTGAAACTGCCCAGTAGCATACGTGTTTGGCACCTACATGCTGCTGGACATCTTTCTGTATTAATCTCACTCCCTTGTTTAAAACGTGCCCATTTAGTTTTCTCTCTGATTCGTCAATTTCCGCACACAAACTGCCAATTCACTCGGAGAGGCAGGCAGCAAAATAACTGAAGTTGACCAAAAAAACTGCCTTTTTCTCATAACCCAAAAAAGCAAGGATGAAACCAGTTGTCCCACTCTTTTTTCAGCCAAATGTGCCTTGAAAGATTTGATTTTTGAGCTCAGAAGCCAGCTCTCTAATTATCTAAACAATTCTAAAAGTACAAAACACCATATTTACATATGCAAAGCAAGAAAGAGGAATTAGAATACTTAATTTATTCACCCAGTTGAATGTTGAAACAACTACGGATTCAGATGCCGGGGGTTTTTATTTTTTACAAATTCGCAACTCCAAAGTGGCTTTATAGTCTGCTTTTTTACGTGGCATCAGGGTCCTCAATATCTCATCTCGGAACAATTGAGATGTTAAGAATTTAAGTTTTTAGGTAAATATTTGGAACATGTTTGCAAATTAAGGTTCCATAAGCAAGATTGTTGGCCTACAGGCCTCTCTTGAAAATGAGGTCCTTGGTCTGCAAACATTTTGTTTTAATACCTAGGTGAAGAACAGGGAGGAGGCTGCATTGATGGCTTAATAGCTTTTTCTTCCTGGGTAGACTCATTACGGATGAAAGTGATTATTTTGAAATCCATTTCATTCTAAGCAAATGTCTCTACCCTGGAAAAATAAAACAGAGCCACTGCTGGCTAGCTCCTGAGAAACTGGTGCCATTTTATTCAGTGTTCTTCCTTATTATTCCCAGTTGTTTAAATGAATACCTATAATGGCCCCATCCCCCTTGTGGTCCCATATAAAAGTGAACTCGCTCAAGGGAAAAAAAAAAAAAGATATTCTAATGAAATTATAACCTTACAGGGGCGCCTGGGTGGCGCAGTCGGTTAAGCGTCCGACTTCGGCCAGGTCACGATCTCGCGGTCCGTGAGTTCGAGCCCCGTGAGCCCCGTGAGCCCCGTGAGTTCGAGTCAGGCTCTGGGCTGATGGCTCAGAGCCTGGAGCCTGTTTCCGATTCTGTGTCTCCCTCTCTCTCTGCCCCTCGCCCGTTCATGCTCTGTCTCTCTCTGTCCCAAAAATAAATAAAAACGTTGAAAAAAAAATTAAAAAAAAAAAAAAGAAATTATAACCTTACATAAGTCTTTCTAGGTCAACAATAATGCCCTCCTTTTCTAATTTTATTCCAGTTCACAGCAGAGTTAAGGTCCAGCTCCATCCCGGAATGACACATTTTCCTCTATGTGGTCTTCCTGCTGTTTCATGCTGAGCATCATTCCTGGAGGGATGTCTCCCGTGGGAGCACCTCTCAGTCCATAAACACCCTAACGAGTACTCCAGCCTGTCCTGATCTACCTTCTCATGGCACGTGAAGTGAAATTATCTGTAAAATAAGTAGAGAGAAGGAATTGAGAGCTGGGAAAGTTTTACTAAATGGAAACATTACAATATAATAATTAACATAATGCTTGGACCTTTGAGTTCTTTTATTTTCCCTAGTTTCACTTTTTCCTGACTATCTAAGAATCAAAGCTTCTTTATTTCACTAAGATTGGCTTAAGAGCTTAAATTCTCCTTTCTGCTAATTATCTAGGGAACCCAAGAAAGAGCTAATTGAGAGATTTCACATTCTTTGTTATTGTTTTTTTTTTCCAACTGGTTGCATCATTTTACCCTCGTTCAAGGACTAGCCTCTGAGAGCACAAAGTCAGATGCGACAGTGTGTTGTGTAGCACAACCAGACACAGGCAGTATTCCATATGGGTTTGGGGGAAGGAAGAGGCAGAAGTCATTATTTACCTGGCCTGCATAGTCTGAGGCAGGAATTTTGAATATAGTTCTCTAGTGTGTCAACTTTGACAAGATACCTAGCTATAAAAATATCTGGAAAATTAAAAAAAAATAAGTCGCAGCAACTTCCTACTTGATGTGTCTCTAGAGGCAAAGGAAACAAAAGCAAAAATGAACTATTGGGACCTCATCAAGATGAAAAGCTTTTACACAGAAAAGGGAACAGTCAGCAAAACTAAAAATCAACCAATGGAAGGAGGGAAGGTATTTGCAAATGACATATCAGATAAAGGGTTAGTATCTAAAATGTATAAAGAAGTTATCAAAATCAACACCCCAAAACAAATAATCCAGGGAAGAAATGGGCAGAAGACATGACCAGACACTTTTCCAAAGAAGACATCCAGATGGCTAACAGACACATGAAAAAATTCTCGCCTCTCATCATCAGGGAAATAGAAATCAAAACCACAATGAGATATCACCTCACACCAGTCAGAATGGCTAAAATTAGTAACTCAGGAAACAACAGATGTTGGTGAGGATGTGGAGAAAGAGGAACACTTTTGCACTGCTGGTGGGAATGCAAACTGATGAGACACTCTGGAAAATAGCATGGAATTTCCAGAAAAAATTAAAACTAGAACTACCCTATGACCCAGCAATTGCACTACTAAGCATTTATCCAAGGGACACAGGTATGCTGTTTCGAAGGGGCATGTGCCTCCCAATGTTTACAGCAGCACTATCTACAATAACCAAAGAATGGAAAGAGCCCAAATGTCCATTGATGGATGAATGGACAAAGAAGATGTCGTATGTATATATGATGGAATATTACTCAGTGATCAAAAAGAATGAAATCTTGCCATTTGCAACTACATGGATGGAACTGGAGGGCGTTATGCTAAGTGAAATAAGTCAGTCAGAGAAACACAAACATCACATGACTTCACTCACATGTGGAATTTAAGATACAAAACAGATGAACATAGGGGAAAGGAAGGAAGAATAATATAAAGACAGAGAGGGAGATAAACCATAAAAGACTCCTAAATACAGAGAACAAACTGAGGGTTGATAGAAGGGTGTTGGGTAGAGGGATGGGCTAAATGAGCAAGGGGCATTACACTTGTCGGGATGAGCACTGGGTGTTCCACGTAAGTGATGAATCATTAAATTCTATTCCTGAAATCATTCTTACACTATATGTTACCTACCTTGGATTTAAATTTAAAAACATAATAAGAATAAGTAAAAAATTCAAAAAATAAAAAACAAATAAAGATACCTGAAGATATTCATTATTGTAACCCTTCAGGAAGATAACAACAAGTTTTATTGGGAATCACTCAGCCTGCCCTAAAGAGGAAGATCAACAGGTTGGTGACCATGCAGCTGATTACAAATAGCATATTCAAAATAATAGAAGTGGTCCCAACACATATTTTAAATTCTCTTTTGCTAGGAATTAGCAAGCACCTGAACCATGGCACCAAATGAAGCATTTCTTCTCCCTCCTCAAAATACCTTCTTGTACTTTGAAAATTGTGCTGATTGCCCTGTGAGGCCCCATCCCAAGATGGCCACTGTCCTCTACGGGCCCTAAGTGCATAAATTATCACTCTTAAATGTATCTGAAGGGGATGTGGTTTCAACCAGAAGCTCTACTAAACTCTGGACCTTCCATCAGTTACCTGTTTCCCAGGTTAATGATGTTACTCTACAGCTGTCCACACCTGAGTCGTCCATAAGACGGTCACCCAGATTTTCAGAATTTGCCTGATTCTTCTTTTTTGGGTTATCACCTCCGTGGGTAACTGAGGGAATTGGTAAAGGAGGCAGGGGTCTATTTACTCAGTCCTTTCGAGTCACTTTGATAAAATACGAGATTCCGAAATGTGAATTCTGCGATCTTCCTCCCCCTTTCCTCACAACCATCATGCCCTAAAAATGCTGCTACACTTTAACACATTAATTCCGTTTTTGTGAATGTACCCTAGAGAAATAATTTAAAATATGCAAAAGCCTTTATGCCCAAAGACACTAGTAAAAATTCATTGTAATAGAAAAAAATAGAAATATTCTAAATAGCCAACAATAAAAGAATGATTAAATAGACTATGAGGTATCCGTTACAAATTTGTTTGCAAAAGTTGAAAACAACATGCAGGTGTGTATTATAACATCTGATATAACATAAGAAATTTTAAAATCTGGGTGTGCATACTGTATTAACTTCCCATTGCCGCTGTAAAAAGTTACCATGAATTTAACGGCTTAGACAATATGAGTGGATTATCTCAGTCGGAGAGGTCGAATGCCTGAGATGCATCTCAGTGGCCTCCACTCAAGGCATCTGCAGGACTGCATCCCTCCGGGGTGTTCCAGGGGAGGATCCATTCCCTGCTTTTTCCAGCTTCTAGAGGCCATCTGCAGGCCTTGGCACAGGGTCCTCTTCTCCAGCAAGCTACCATCTTTCTGGCCTTCTTTTCTGCCCCCTTCTTCTACTTTTAAGGACCCGCATTGGGCACACCTAAATAATCTAGGAGAGTCTACCTTCTTTAAGGTCTGCTGATTGGCAACTCAATTACATCTTCGGTTTTAATTCCCCTTTGTCATGTAATTTCACATATTAGAAGTAAGATGTGGATACCTTTGGGCTGGGTTTGGGCAGGGATATTATTCGACCTACACACACTGTGCAAGAGAAGCAAACCAGACAACCAAACAAAACTAAAAACAAAGACGAACAATGACACAACTAAGCGTAGAAACTCCAGATGAAAATATACCGAAATGTTTGCATTGCTCGGTGCGGTGTGGGTTATTGTTTTAGTCTCCTTGCTTTTCTACGATTTCCAGTTTTTCCTGTGATTTATCATTTTCTAAATATGAATAAAATTCTTATTTTGATCATGGGTAAAATAAGTCTCATCAAAAAAAAAAAATTTTTTTTAAGCCCTGTGGCTATAGCGGCCTGGAATTTTACTCTTTTATCTTTTCACATGAATTTTCTGACTTGCAAATCAACTAGTTAAAGGGAATGAAAGAATGGTCAGTGCAAATAGTTATTGATCAGTACAATTCACCCTGAAAATATATAGTAACACCAACCCCATCGACTTAGAGAGGTCAGAATTGCCCGTCGACTTGTGGTTATGTCTTATCTCTACAATTAAAAACCAAACAATTTAAGAGCAAGTATCAATCACATTTTTTATTGTCAAACTGCTAAAGAGACTGTTTAAAAGAGGGTATAATCTGATCCTCATGCAAATATAAAATAAACCCGTCAAAGATTTTAACTCGATAATTAATGAGGGGACGAGTAAGATGTTACAGCCTGTCCAGAGGAGAATTTAAAGGACCATACATATATATAATCAGATAAGGAATTCTGAAATAAATTCACAACGGGATGCCAAACAGGTATATTCACAGGGTTATAATCAATTCCTTTACACCAGACACAATTAACTTAAACTTCCATGGACAAAACCAGTATTACATTATTATTTACATTATTATCAATTCTCTACAACTCAGAGAGTTGCAAAAATAACCAAAAGACAATGAAAATCAGAGATAACCCAGAAGGTCATGCTAGCTAGACAAGACATTCAAAATTCCTGGGTTTTTTTTTTTTTTCTTTTCCTTTTTCCTTTCTGTTTCTGGCCCATTTCAGTATTCTTCCTCAATTTTTTCTGACAATACAATACCTCACATCGTACCTTGTATGTAGTGGGCACTTGCTATAAATTTGGGTTTTGAATGTTTGACTGAAAGTTCAATTCTGCACTTATTGTCCTAACTGTACTTGGAATGCCAATCATCCTATTCTTTTTTTTTTTTTTTTTTTTTTGTCTGAGGCCCCTAGATCGTTGCTTTTCTTGACTAGCTATGCTTAACTTATAAGAAGAAAAACGTTTCTGCCCTCGGGGTTTAGCTGGACCTATTAGGGCAATATCGCAGAAGGAGAACGAGCACATGATATTGAGTCTTACCATTAGTTTTGTACAATTATGACAAGAAGTGATCTCAGGCCTTGTTAGGACTGGAAGCGATAGACTCTCTCCCCTATCTTGAGCAGGAACTTACGTGGCCCTGAAAAACAAAACACTCCAGAGATGGCCAGGTAGCAGTCAGCATTCTGGTCTGGGTTGTGTATCTAGAAGATCACAGCAAGATTTCCCTCCAGTCTTCCAAAGCTAAAATAAGCTATGTGTTTCTCAACAAGCGTTAAAGTTTTCTTGAAAAGGCTTCGTTTTTAAAGAATCCCTTCCCATAACGTCGGCAAAAAGCCATAAACATAGATGGACTTTTCCTTCAGGAACTAGAGAAACCAAACAGCTTCAGAACATGGTCTAAGTCCATGACGTTCACCGGATGGGTAAAGAGGCAGAAATTAAGCACGATTAGAATTCCAATTGAAGTCATCAAAATCGGAAGGCTGAAAAGAAATTTTAAAAAATCTATGAAAGATTCCAGCGACTCACACCAACAACTTCAAAAATAATAACAATTGTATTTAAAAGGCGATGTATTTTAAAAAGGTGATGTATAGAGAGATACCAATGCAATCTTATAACCAGTATCAGTCCTCTAGTACCCTTGGATACATGGAAAACCAGATCAAACCAAACAAGGTGAGATACCCTACATCTTTCCAATTAAGACCCTGAACAATTTAGGGGCACCTGGGTGGCTCAGTCGGTTAAGCTTCCAACTCCTGATTTCAGCTCAGGTCATGATCTCAGGGTTCGAGATCCCAGGGAGAAAGCCCTGGGTTGGGCTCTGGGCTGACAGTGTAGTGCGTAGCCTAATTAAGTTTCTCTCTCTCCCTCTCTCTCGGCCCCTCCCTCACTCATGCATTCTCTCTCTCTCTCTCTCTCTCTCTCTCTCTCTCTCAAAATAAACTTAAAAAAAATAAAACCCTGAACAGTTTAAAGTACAGAATGATCTATCCACATTCAAAACAAAACAAAACTCTTGCATAATCATTTATAATTGCCCCTCAATCAAATCAATCTGTGATTTGAAAGAATACATACAAGGAAGAAACAAGTTTGGCATGGCACCAACAGTCGGCCAACACCTTGGCATCCGTTCGTATAGAATCCGCCACTAACGGTCGTAGTAATTCTTCTCATTACGGTGTTTGCATGCACATAAATCAGATTCAGGTGAATTTACAACGTGCCATGAACTGTCAGACTTAGAGCAGCCAGCAGATTGTCTTAAGTGATACAGGAGTCATGCCTTTGAGCAACACATCGCTCTCAGAGCTATTGGACGACATTCCAGATGTACCTTCCTCAGTATTTTTCCATTTCCATAAACTGATGAGTTTATGTGTGACATTTTAAACTTTGATTTTTTTGCTGTTGCCTGATTTTCATTCTAAGTGAATCTTGAAACTTAGATCGGGGGAGGAAACCACATGCAGTCTTTTTAAATGAGATCTGATTTTTTTTTTTTTTTAAGACCAAAGCACCCTTGGTGCAGAGGCAGCATGTGGCCATGTTCCCTTAGAGTGTCGCCCATTTAACACTTCAAGCTGCCGTCTCTGCAGGCATTTGAGCTTTTTCTCTTCCTCCTGAGCTTACAATTTCCAGGTGCACTTCAAACAGACTGAGAAAGATAGCCCCTTGACTGCATGCATTTCAAGCCTATCTTTCACATAGGATCTAAGCAGCTGCCACATTAAACAGGAAACCCATGGGTCAAAATCCAAACTGAGAGGGAAGAGGTAACAAGCAGACCTGAGCCAGAGGTAATTTATGATTAAGTTAATGAAATTCTAATTAGCCTTATAAAGCCCCGAAGTGTTTCCTGCAATGGCTTGTCATGAAGCCTTTATTCAAGGAAAGCCAGAGTGCGTTAGATGTGGGTCATGTAGCATATCATCACATAGATTCATTGTTTATATTCTCTCTTTAACACCCAAGCAAACTCTTAAAGGCAGAAAGGTAATATGAAGCACTGAAGGGAAAAAAAAAAAAAGGAGCAATCTGTTCAGACCCAATGTGACCCTTGCTCGGGGGACATCTGAGTAATTGTTCAATTTCTCCTGATTTACAAAACAGATTGTTATCAGCCTAAATAATGTTTAATAAATTCACCAAAGAGCACTTCTGGCCTGCTGTCCAGGTCCTTTTAAGAGTGGAATTGTCATTAGAATTAAGAACATCTCAGAATCAAAAATAGAATGTTATTAACAGTAAGAACCCTTACTTAATTAAGCATGTCTACTCACAGGCATTGAGCAGTGCCCTCTGCAGAGCAGAGGGAGGGATGAAGATCTTCTAGCAAGTTGCCTGTGTGGGAGTGAGTCCCCGTTAATCAGGCGTGCCCAGATCAGGCCTGCGCCAGCGATGGGAGGCGTTGCAGTGTTAATGGAGGGAGCCTGCGCAATCTAGTCTGAAGTGTTATAGCTGGGAAATATATCTCAAGAGAGAGAGGAACAGAGAGTAACTGTGCTTATTTAAAAAAGAAGACAAGAGTCAAAGATAAGCCCATGTTCAGACTCACTTTCACACTTTTAGATTTAATTAGCTTATTAGGATAAAATCATATTCAAAAGGCAACAGCTGAAAAAATCGTTGGCGGCCAACATTCAGAATCCTAGCTCTCCAACTTGGACCTTCCTTGATCTGATTTACTGGCGTCCCATTACTTTGATAATCCAAACAGTTTATGCAGGACCTGTGCAGGTAGGCTGATCTGCCGGCCTGCAAAAACTGACCCTTGAGATCTTGGGTTTCGTGTCCTTTGCCACTCTGGCCTACATCCAACTGCTTTCCTTTGATTCTGTCATTGGAGAAGATTTCCAGGGTCATCAATTCCCTCCTATTTCTCGGCTCTAGTGCAGTGGTTGCAACATGAGTTTGTTGCAGAGAAAAACAATTTCCTCTGTCCAAGTTTCTTCTAGATGGACTAAGAATTAAATTTACATGAGACAGATTAACCAGAGAACATCAGACTTAGTTTTATATGTACAGGGAATCCACACGAACATGAAATTCCAAAGACAGGCAAAATGAGGTGTATATATGTCATCCAGAGCTAAGGAGCAGGGTAGGAGTCCGGGATACAAAAGGGAAGAAGGTCATTAGCAAGCAGGTGAGGAGAGATGTTTGGAAAACCAAGGTGCCCTGCTGTGCAGATCAGTTTCTTAGGTAAAAGGTAATCTCTGAATAGCTGTCTTCCTGGTACACTTCTTCTAATCTTTTTAGGCAGTTAGGAAGGGAAGGTCAAATTTCTTCCTGAGTCTTTTGGTCCTTGATTGGTTTCAGCTCAAAATAATCTACATGCCTTTGAGACCGTGCATGTTGGGGTGGTCTGCCCTTGGCCCCCAGAAATTAAACTTGAAAAAAAAACTTTCATAATGATACCTAATAATATTTATCTTTCATGCAGCACTACATAAAACATAATTACTTCTAATACATTGTTTCATTTAATTCTTTTAGGTATCCTTTGAGGAAAGTATCGTTTGTATCTCCATTTTCCAGACGGGAACACTGAAGCATAGAGACTAATAATTTTTCAGGGCTATGTAGTGGGACCAACATTTAAACAAAGGTATTTTGTTTTTAACGTCTTCACTGACGCCCCATAACTCACTATGCTATGTCTGCCTCTCCATTTTCTATGAATTTGAGATGCTCATTTAACTGTTAAACAATAAATAATTTTTACACACCCTGCCCTGGAAATATTACTATCGCCCAGGATCCCCAAGTGCTTAATGTATTTATAACAAGAACAATGACAAATGATGATAATGCAGACTTGCATAGAAAGGACAAATTGTTCTAAGTTGCAGGATGCGTTCATCAACCAGCATGATTAAACTGTCCCCACTTAAAATAATTCAAGTTTTCGTTCCTTCATACTCATGCCCACTGTCCCCAACTGTAACCAACATCTGAAAGAGCACCTCCAGTTTAACAAACTCAGGGTTTCCCTGGAAGAAAACTTCCCATGAAAATACATTACAGGAAGTCAAAGAAAACACACGCTATTTTTTAGGACCATGATTGGTCTTTTTCAAATCACGGGGGCATGTGTTCATCTGTTCTATCAAGTGTCCTGAAAAATAGATGGTAAGGTATTAGTAAAAAAAAAATGTGTGTGTGTGTGTGTGTGTGTGTGTGTGTGTGATATGCACACACATACGGGTAAGAGTACTACTTCAACTGTGATTGATAAATTAAAATCATTGTTAATCACTTAAATCTAAATTGCATTGGAGCTGTCAGAATAAATACCCTGGATTGAGGCTAAGAAATCTAGAGCATGGTTAAATTGGGATTTTATTTTGTTATTTGGGTTTTGAGTTCTTTTGTAGAGTGGAGAGGATCACTCTCCACGAATGTCACTAGCGAAAAACAAAAGACAAAGTGAAAACCAAGAAATAGATTATCCCTAGACAATATGTTACATCCCAACTCCACCATTTCCTTGACAATTCCCTGAGACGTGATTAGCCTCGTTTCACAGACGAAGGGATTCAGACTTGGACAGGTTAAGCAATTTCCCAAGGATACTCAGACAGAAGGAAATGAGTAAGGATTTCAACCACACTGTTCTTGCTTCCTCTTCTGTACCTGCTAGCACTTCTCCCCAGAAAGATCATGATGCCTTCTCCCCATCTCTCCCTTTGCCTGATTCATTCTTACTGGTCCTTCAGGACTCATCTTAGATGTTACTTTCTATAGAAAGCCTTCCCTGGAACCCGTGTCTGGATTGAGCACTTCTTGTGTGTGTTCCCATAATACTCTAGGCACACCATCCCCATCACCTCATCTGCATGGTATAATGTAGCTGCCTATTTTCTTACGGGACTTTCCTCTTCCGTCCCCAACCACTGAATAAAGGTACCTTAATTACTACGGACTATGGTTTGTTCAGTGTTCCATCCTCTGGGTTTAGCATAATGTCTAGCACACCACAGGCACCCCAGTGTTTACTTCAGAATAAAAACATCCGTGGTCAGGGGCACCTTGGTTGGCTGAGTCAGTTAAGCGTGCAGCTTCTGCTGAGGTCATTATCTTGCAGTTTGTGAGTTCCAGCCCCCCATCAGGCTCTGCACTGACATCTCGGAGCCTGCTTAGAACTCTCTCTCTCTTCTCTGTTTCTGCCCTTCCCCCATTTGCTCTCCCTAAATAAATATATAAAATTAAAAAAAATCAATAGTTAAATGAATGGATGTAGACTCCCAAGCCACATACCTTGCTGCCACGGGTTAAGTGGCTTCTCAGCCAGCAACGCGCTGCCTCGCAGATCAAGCGTGTGGCAGCACTGAGCACAGGGCCCGAGGGGAAATCGGCACTCAGTAAGCATTCTCAATAGTTAAATCCAGGTAGAGCACCCAAGGGCCTAAGCCAATTATATCAGAGAAGGGCATGAGCTTTCTCATATTTCAAATCAATTAAGACTTTGTCAATAGCACAGCAGTTTCGTCCTGGTATTGAAAACACAATTATTTCCTCATTATTTAAGTGGTGGCAAAGGATGAACTGCATGTGGCTCACTTAGCAGAAGTACAACTACGATGCTATTTTGTAAAATTCAGGCTGAGTAGACAGGACTAAAGACCGCAAAGACTAAACAAATGAAAATAAGCTCTCCTTTGGCTTTTTTTTTAAATCCCAGTGCTTTGCAAGGCCACAGGTGAGAACAAACAAAGAAATAAAATCACCTTGTTTTCTGTGAGCAATGCCACCAGAGTTCAAGTCTTGTTTGAGAAGACACGCAAGAGTGGTTAAAAGGGGGAGGAAAGCATGGTATTCCAAGGGAATTAGCCCTGATACTGAGAAGAGAATGAACAGAAAGGGGAACGTGGGAGAGGAAAACAAGATGATAGAAACTAAGAAAATCTTACTTTTCAGTCCTCTGGGCTTTCTCTCTCTCTCTCTGTCTCTCTCTCTCTGTCCTTCTGTGTGGGTGTGTGTGGGTGTGTCTCATTCTCTCTTCCCCCCCCCCCACATTCCCTTGGGAATATAAAAGAAGAAATAGAATTACTACCTCTAGGTGAACACACAGGTGGTAGGCAGAATAATGCACCCCCCCCAAAAAAGATGCCTATGTCTTAATCACCAGAACCAAGAATAGATCACTTACATGGCTAAAGGGATTTTCCAGCATGTGGATCTTCTGGGTGGATGCAATGTATTTGCAAGGATCCTTGTAAGTAAAAGAGGGTGACAGGAGAGTAACAGAACTATTTAAAGACGCTACGCTTCCTGCTTTGAACACGGTAGAAGGGTCCACAAAGGATGCAGATAGCATCTAGCAACTCGAAAAAGCAAGCAAACAGATTATTCCTCCACAGGTCTGCCAGCACTTGATTTTGGCCTAGTGAGACCCATTTCAGACTTCTGACTGAGCTGTAAGAGAATAAGTTTGTGTTGCTTGATGCCACTGAGTTTGGAGTAATTTTTTACAGCAGCTAGAGGAGACGAATACATCTCCCAAATTTGCTTCATGAACCTGAGCCTCTGACATCTGGGATTGTTTGCCCCTGACAATCCTAATTCAACGTGTCCAAAACTAAATTTAGCATCTTCTCCCCAACTATCCTGCATCTCCCAAACTATCCTGCACGGTCTGGTACCCTGCCTTTCTTCCAGGGTGGGGCTAGATGCCTCTGATGCTTTTATTTCCTTCTCCCCTGTTTCTAATCTGTCTCCGCTCTCGTCAATTCCTCTTGATAAAAGTCTACCAAATAACAACGTTTTCTATCCCCATTGTCATAATTCTAAAGAGGATTCTAATTCCTTAAACAATTATATTCTCAAAAGAATTTCATGTGAATTGTATAGGAAGACGTAGGAATTTATATATCATCTATACTTATATATCATCATATCTATTCACGATGGGAATAACGAAAGAAGAAACGGTAAGAGAGAAAAGAATGGGGGGAGGACCCTTGATGTCTCCCTCATTAACAGTCCCTGACTCAATCATCAGGCAGAAAGAAGGGATTTTCCCACAAGCAGTGAGTGTTCATCAGATAAGCTACTCTAAGAATCTTCCAAATCTGAAAATACATAGTTCTTATGGTTAAAGAAAGTGAGGAGGACTTGTAGAGACAAGGGAGTGAAACAAAGTCTTTCCAAAACTATTCCCTAAATGCAGTTTTCCTTCATCTCGCCTCAAGCTTTTACTTGAGACACAACCATGATTTTCACAAGGCCCCTATCCAGGATGTGAGCGTGCCATACCTGAGGATTCTCTATCATTCCATAGCATTCAGAAACAGGTTTCTGGATCCCATCAACCCCTAAGATAAAAGGATTCAGCATGTACGAGTCAGTTCTTGGACAGACCAGCTGACCTAGTTAAGGTAATATTTTACCTTGTGAAAGTGGGAGGGAGAACAGAATATGTCACCAAAAGTTTAGTTAGATACAGAAACTCTCTAAAAAGCCAAACTCTTAGAAACCAATAAAAGAGAACAGTTCACTTTCTAATGACAGCTTGTCACTTTCCAAGAGAAATGAGAGGACACTACATACTGACTCTGTCCTGACATGTCCTCTAAGTTACTCAATTCGGGGTTTTAGAAAACTGTATATGTAGAGACATATATTCTCTTGTGATCTTTGTAAATATTTTGTTATTTAAGAAAGCCGCCTGGATATGTGATTTCCCAAGACAGATGAAAACAACGAACCATCTCACAAGAGTCGATCTCCAATAGAAGACCACTGCAGTGGGCATTCCCCAAACCTTGGAAGCACTACCCAAATTTACACTGTAGTCACTGGATCCTGATGAACATCCACAGACCCAGAAGGCAGTAACCAATGCTGTGCTACAGTTCTGGGCCCCAAGCCTTATGGGAAAACCTGGTGAAGACCTGCCCACCGGAACATCACTCATCCTAGATTAGATTCTAACTTGAGCCCACTTCTCTTGCCATTTTAGCAACGGCAATGTACAACACTTTCTGAAGCCAAGTAATATTTGGAATTTGATCGTGTAAATCATAGTTCAGCCTTATAAATGTAACTGTTGGAAAAGCGTGCAAATTAACGTTCTAGTAGTAAAATATCTGCCTTTCTCCACCTTCCTTGCCCTTTCCTTCTTGTTCTTTGCAAGAAAGAATAGGAAACAGACTAAGAAATGGATCTAACCATGCTTGTTACTGTCCTGCCCAGGCAAACATTAGGTGAACACAAATTTAAGCAACTCAGCAGGATTGTTATCCAAAATTTCAGTGCTCTTATCCCCTCTAAATGGCTATCCAGAAAGTGGTCCCATCTCAGCCCAAGATGGGGTGTTCTTTCTGGTTCTGCAACTAAAACTACTTCAATAAATAAAAAACACTAATGAAGAATACCGCTGACAGTCTATATATTATACCCAGTAACATTTGAAAAACAGGACCCACGCTGATTATAGGAATTATGGGAAGAACTCTTCCCTTCTTGTAAGAAAATCAAAACCCAAGAAAATGTTTCATTAACTAAACCCCATTCAGGAGATTTTCTTTCTTGAGAGTATACTTCTGATTGCTTCTATCCCAATCTTAATTTTAATTGTTGAGATTAAAGTCTTTGGAAAATCAGGACAGCAGAAATTATCATTTCAAAAACATAATGTTCGCTTGTAGATGAAATGTCTGAAACTAGGGCAGTGAGCGAGTTTGCTAAGACATAAGAGAAGATAGGCTACCATCAGGCTGAAGCAGACAGAATACAGAAATCCTCAGGGACTCACCCGGTGCCATCTTGGTTTGTAAACAGCCATTAAAATGACCAAATAAAGAGTTGTCAAAGACATACCCTCAGCTACATATTCTGTAAAAACATGACTCTCGGGGTTGGCCTGTGTACATGGATCATAGACATTTAAAGAGATATAAATAACTTCCAGTTATACTATGTGTGGCTGATTCATTTTGTTTCGTTTTGCTGAAAAATGTTATACTCCCTTTTATGGGCTTTTTCCCCCTTTGAGGCAGTTTTTCCCTGGTGAGAAAAAGTGGTCTTCTTCTTCCTTAATTCCTGACCATTCTTCTCTCCATGTGCTTTTTATCTTGCGGGCTATTAATATAGCAGTTCACATTAATTCATTGTCTCGTGTTAAAACAATGTCATGGACGCATGCGTTGTTACTTTTCAAACGAAGGTAATTTGAAATTGGGTCTAGTCTATGAACGTAGGGAAATATTCACAGCATCCTTTAGATAGCTGCCTTAATTAAAACAAACAAAAACAGTAAGGCGATTAAAGAAGAAATGTTTGATCTAGCCAACGTTTGGGGGTTTTCTGTTTTGTTTTGGGTTTGGGTTTTGGTTTTAAGTACAACTTAAAGAGATGCTCCTGTGTGTCACAGAACTTGACATCACTGGGTGCTACAGTTGCTTTCCTGACCTGAAATTGAGACCTTATTGAGACTATCCACTAGACAAATAGTCTCAGCATAATATAATTGCAGCCAGTCTATGGGCACCTATAGGAACCGAGTCTATAACCCACACCAACAGAAGCGGGAAAAATAAGATAACATCTTTCTAAATACAAGCAAATACACTTGAAATGTCAAGGGTTGAGAAAATACTTCATGGTGAGCCAGATTCTTTGCAGGCATTAAGTCACTCTCACAGAATGTAATGGGTAGACACTGAGAAGACCCCAGGTATATGAATGCTATCAGAAGACCAGGGTACATTTTCCAAACTTTGCACCAAAGAGCGATAGTCCCTCTAAGATATTACAGGTGTTTCTTAAAAATTCATCTCAGTAGTCATAGAATAGAACCTCAGGAAATTCTTCTTGACTAAAGGACTTTGCCTTGGCTATGCTGATGTGTGCTGGGGCAAAGAGTGAATCATATTATATACAGCCCTCTCCAGACTTATTCGACCCCAAGGAAGCTTTTCACAGAATATCTATTAGCATCTCACGGGGTCCCTAGTGCTTCGACGAACATGGTTTGGAAACTGTTGCATTTGTATAATGTGACAAAGCCCTTGGAGCTATAGCTATAAATTAAGAGTGGAGAGATGGTCATTCTAAAGCAGTCCCAGTCCCGGTGATATCGCCACAGGTAATATATGCCACACAACGACATTAGGTATTTTATTACAGCAACTCTCAGACTTCTAGCAGTCATCAGAAGTGGCAGGTTCGAGCCAAGTGACAAACAATTGTATTCTGTAACACCATTCGGGAGTATTTCTCAAGATCCCTTCACGTCCTGTTCCTCAAATTTTATGCAATTGTACATTCTTGGTGCCAGGACTCTCTGGCTGTACATTTAATTTTCGGTTTTGTTTCAGAGCCTTGTCATTTCATCAATCAGAGCCATTCCATCTGCTGAAATGCTGACAAATCCAGCTGCTTTGTCACTTCTAATCAATTTCATTAATGTTTCCACGTTCTATTTCAATTAGCAGCCTATTCTTTGGACTGTTTGATGACTTGATATTACCTACTGTCTGCAGATTAAAAATCAAATTACAAATTGCTTTGTCCTTGACATGAAAAATCCTTCCTTCTTTCCTGAATCATTTCTCTTTGGCACATTTACCCCTCTTAAGTTAAATTACACTCTACCATGCTGTGAAGTAAGGAGTTCAATTGTTATACAAGGAATGGATCCATACTGGGATGTTCATCTTGACATTCACTTAATCCTTATGCCCTCATTCAGAATTCAATCTTCTTTCATCTAAGGCTTTTCATTGTTGTGAATTTTTCCAGCCCATTAAACACCTACTTGAAATGTTATTTACTTGGCCAAAACCCTCATGCGTTTTTTTAATTCATCAGACACAATACCTGTATTGTCTGCTGTCTGCAATTCTTGACTTTGAAAACCATTGAAGAGGACCAGTTGGACAGATTCATCCTTGTTACTGATTCCACTACCACATAAACCCAAGCAATGATGAAGTAGTCATTTGAATGCGTTTCTTCAAGTAGATCTAACTTATCTTCCCTGCCTTTCTCCTCTTTCTTAACGTCGTGAAAATCCTTCTGCGCTGACTTATTTTAATTGTATAGAAACGTACAGACTTTTATTTTTGTAACCAAATGCAGAAATAGCACAGAATTTTGACTGTCCTTCCCCATGCCTCATGTCACAACTAACAGCATGGAGATTTAGTAGCCTAAAGCTATACAGCAACAGCGCTGTGGGTCATATTTTTAACTTTAATGACAATCTGTAATTGCCTGCAGCCTGCCTTATTTCTGGCCCTGCTGATTTCTTGAGGACCTGTGATAACACAGCTCCAACTTGGCCCTCTAATCTGGCTTGTGCCCTCTTTTATGTGTTTTTTTTTTATATTTTTTCAGGGTTATCGGGGCTTACAGGAAAGTAGTCAAGAGTCTACAGCTCACCCTTCTTCTTCAGGGCATTCCAAGGAATTAGAATTTCCTTCCAGCCTGCAAGCTTTCATAACTGTCTGCCTTTTCCTGTGGCTGGAGTGGTGAAGGCTTGAATAGCAGAAGCTTTGCTTCAAATTGAACTGCCCGATACCGGCCTTGAAATCCCCTTTAGCTTTAATCTTTTTTAGACATTTGAAATTTTCAAAATACCACTTGTCAGGATAAGTTCTAGTTTCCTCTAGCATAACTGAATCACCTTTTGATTGTACTTAAGAGATGTTGTTATTTCATTCCTCCTAGAAATGTTACCTTCATTAAATGTTTGCAATGAACATCCATGCGTCCATTTATTAGACAAACACGGACCGGATACCAATCGAGTGTTAAGCACTGTCTTGGAAGTTACTAGAATTCAACAGGAAACAAAGAAGACATTGTCCCTGTCCTTCCCAAGGAGCTTACACTCTAGTGGGGGCCTACAATGGTTAGTGAGAGAGACATGATTGCTAGAGAGAAAGAGAGAGAGAGAGGAGGGGGCTGTGATATTACCATCGAACAAAGAATGACAATAAAGAGAGAGGCAGCATATCACCATGGTAAAGAGGATAGACACAAGAGCCAGAACATGGGGTTCAAATCCTGCCATCCCAATGAAGAGCTGTGACCCTGAGCAAGCGATTTAACTCATTGTACCTCGTTTGTCTCATCGGTGCACTGGGGCAGTCATAGTTCTGCCTCAAAGGTTTGTTGTGAAAATCAAATAAGTTGCTACTGTAAGGCGTTTAAAACAGTGTCCAGCACATACGAAATTGCCACCGGCTTACTTGTCAAATTAAAATTAAATAACAGATCGTAGGAAAACACTATGATCTGGGGAGTGTATATTGCTCTGAGAGCCAGGGGCTGCCTAAGTTAGTCTGGGAAAAGTCATGGAAGGTTTCTTAGAGCAAGTTGAGATCTGAAGCCGGACAGAAGTAGCACCACAAGGGTGGAAGAAAAGGGAACAGAGCGGTATCTATACAGCGAGAACCTGTGTGTCCATTAAGGACAGCTAAAAACAGCAAGGTGACAGTTTAGGGGCCAACTTGAAAAACTTCGGACTTAAAGTTCCAGAAAGCCAGAGGTCAAGACGGTGTATAATAATTATAATGGAGAAAAGTATAAGCATTGTGGGTAAAACAGGACAAGAGCCCCAAATGCTAAAATTCGGAAGGCCCTTTACATACTTGAAAGAGTAAACCTAGAGCCAATCAAAGGTAGCGCCGCTGCTTCCCTGATTGTGAACCTCGGGGGCTAATTTCCCCACGAAGTGACACAGATTCAAAAGGAACAGCGGCTTCTTGGGGAAAAGCTGGCACATTCTGGAGCGACATCCCTACTTCCAACGCTGGGGCCACCTCCCCCAGCCCCACAAACACAAACACAAAACAAACACAGCGTCGGGGCTAGCTGGAGCAAGGGCTCATTCTTGGGTCAGAAACCCTTTCCATCAAGCCCTCTTTTGCAGGTTCCGGGAACTGACCACGACTTTGCGGTTCACGCAAGCCACGCTCCCTGCAGGGAGATGGATGTCGATGGCTTAAACGCTGCCCTTCCCGTGACCCGAAATAGACTTCAGGTTCCACCCCAGCGCATTACTCTACTTCGACCACGCAGAATCATATGAAGTAACCATTTATGTAAGTCCAAAATGATGGAGTACCTGCTGTTTCATATGGTTAAACCCAATATATGTTACGGGGAATTTTTAGTTCGTTTCAGCGTTTCGCTGAAGGCTAAGCCACCAGGACCGCAAGTGGCTTTTTGGGCTCTCGGTGAACAGTGAAGAAGTGCAGAGCCTTCCCTGCATAGTGAAAGTCTCTTTATACACATACTCCAGGTGTTGGGAAAATTTGTCTTCTTTTAGAGAGCCAAATGTACCTTTTTATAAATTCCACGCATCGGTACCGGTTCTTTTCCTCTGAAGCTACCTGGAACAAATCATCTTCGCCTCCCACCAGAAAGTCCTGGACATCCCACGCATTCTCCAGTCTTCCTAGCTGCATATCATCAGCGGGTTTGCCTAGGATGTCTCCCCTACTTTAACTTTAATCCACGAAACGGCACTCTGGATACCGTGTTTCAGCTTGTTGAGAGCTCCTCCCCCCACCCCCCCCCCACCCCCCAGCTATGCCCTGAGACAGTCTACATAGCTTCTTCTAACTCCTTAGCCCTGAGATACCATACCCAGAGGTGGAGGGTTTACCAAAAAGAGTCTTCTGGTTTCAAGAAAGGCATTATGGTTTTAGTGCCATGATTCTGTGATGACATTGTTGTAAGTCCCTGTCACCGTTGAATCAAGCGGTTGATGGCATAGTGATTTGGGAGGAGTAGTCACTGTGTCTGTGACTGCGAACAACAGAAAACAAGACAGAGGGTGGCTGGACAATAAAGGTTTTTTTTTTTATTTTTTTTATTTGAGAGAGAGAGAGCAGGGGAGAGGGGCAGAGGGAGAGAGAGAGAATCTTCAGCAGGCTCCATGCTCAGCGTGGAGTCCCACACAGGGCTTAATCCCAAGACCCCGACCCCCGGGATCCTGACCTGAGCCAAGATCAAGAGTCAGATGCCTCATGAAAAGATGCTCAACGTCGCTCCTCATCAGGGAAATACAAATCAAAACCACACTCAGATATCACCTCACGCCAGTCAGCGTGGCCAAAATGAACAAATCAGGAGACTATAGATGCTGGCGAGGATGTGGAGAAATGGGAACCCTCTTGCACTGTTGGTGGGAATGCAAACTGGTGCAGCCACTCTGGAAAACAGTGTGGAGGTTCCTCAAAAAATTAAAAATAGACCTACCCTATGGCCCAGCAGTAGCACTGCTAGGAATTTACCCAAGGGATACAGGAGTGCTGATGCATAGGGGCACTTGTACCCCAATGTTTATAGCAGCACTCTCAACAATAGCCAAATTGTGGAAAGAGCCTAAATGTCCATGAACTGATAATGGATAAAAAATTGTGGTTTATATACACAATAGAGTACTATGTGGCAATGAGAAAGAATGAAATATGGCCCTTTGTAGCAACGTGGATGGAACTGGAGAGTGTGATGCTAAGTGAAAGACAGAGAAAGACAGATACCATATGTGCTCACTCTTATGTGGATCCTGAGAAACTTAACAGAAACCCATGGGGGAGGGGAAGGAAAAAAAAAAAAAAGAGGTTAGCATGGGAGAGAGCCAAAGCATAAGAGACTCTTAAAAACTGAGAACAAACTGAGGGCTGATGGGGGGTGGGAGGGAGGGGAGGGTGGGTGATGGGCATTGAGGAGGGCATCTTTTGGGATGAGCACTGGGAGTTGTATGGAAACCAATTTGACAATAAATTTCATATATTAAAAAAAATTAAAAAATAAAAATAAATAAAAAATAGAGTCAACACAGAAAAAAAAAAAAAGTCAGATGCCTAACTAGCTGAGCCACCCAAGCTCAGCTTGGCAATAAAGACTTTAAAAATTATTTTACACAAGACCACGGAGGTAGGTGTTTCGGGGGCTTTGTAATTCAGAATGTGGAAAGGCATCTCTGAAATTTTCCTGTTTTCCTTTGTCACCAGATGGCAAGCTCCGACAGCCTTGACCTTACGTGACAGCATCCAAAGGAGAAAGCAAGGAGATGGAGGAGGGAGAGAAACAAATAATGCTTTTTTACCTGATGGCTGCTTATCGGGAAGGACCAGCTTTCCCAGGTGTCCTTATAGCTTACTGATCAAAACGGGTCACACGCCTATCACGCTATGCCACTGCTTCTCAAAGTAGTGGAAACTGCTTCTCCAAGTGGTGGAAACTGCTTCTCCAAGTGTGGTCTTCAGACCAGCAGCATTGGCATCACCTGGACACGTAAAAAATACGAACTCTCAGGCCCCATGCCACGCCTGCTAAATCAGAAATTCCAGAGTCAGGGCCTGAGATTCTGGGTTAGAACAAGCTCTCCGGGTGATTTTGATTCATGCTAGAGTTTGACAGCCACGGCCCCAGTCACTGGCAAAGGAAAACCAGATGCTTCACCAACCACTTTTCATCCATTAAAACTGGGCACATTGGGGCCTGAATTAAAACTGGGCTTGTGGTGGCCGAAAGGGAGGAGAGGAGGGCAGAGGTGAGGAGTGAAAGTGGAAAGAAAATGGGAGGAGGAGGAAGAGGAGCAAGAGAGCCCCAGTCCTCGAGGAAATGGGGACTAGAGGTAGCTCTCAACTCAAACTGAGCCTGTTGCTGGAAAAGCGTGTAAAATCATTGATTTTTGCAGTTTACAGGGAGCCAGTGCAACTAATACAAAGCTGGAGGAAATCAGTTTTCTAATGAAAAATAGACTTGATTACTCTACTTCAAATGTAATTTGGGAGAGTGATAAGTACTATACCATGTGCATTTGCCAAGAAGTGATACACGCTGCAAAAATCAGTAGTTAATTAGAACTTCAGTGAAGTGCCAGTTTTCATAGGGAGTACGAGATAGGGGAAGGGATGCCATTTAGCAAAATGAAAATTAATGGCTTTGTGCCTCTTCCTACTTTTGAAGAACTGGCTTTACATCTACCAAACGGTATTAGAAAATGTGCAAAGTAGGGGCGCCTGGGTGGCTCAATCGGTTAAATGTCTGACCGGCTCAGGTCATGATCTCACAGTCCATGAGTACGAGCCCCGCGTCGGGCTCTGTGCTGATGGCTTGGAGCCTGCTTTGCATTCTGTGTCTCCCTCTCTCTCTGCCCCTCCCCCATTCACACGCTGTCTCCCTCTCAAAATTAAATAAACATTTTAACAATTTTTAATAAAGAAGAAAATGTGCAAAGTTTACTTTCCAATCATCTGTGGCCACACTGCCCGTATGGTAGCCACTAGGAACATGTGGCTGTTGAGTACATGAAATGTGACTAGTGCTGAGATGTTCTGTAAGTATGAAAGGCACCCCGGATTTCAAACACTTAAAACAAAAATAAGAATGCAAAAAAAAAATCTCATTAACAGTTTTTATATCGATAGCATGTTGAAATGATAATATTATGATATATTGGGTTTAATAAAATACATTAAAATTAACTTTACCATTGTTTCTTTTCCCTTTTTTTTGTGCAACTGCTATAACACTGAGAATTAAATATGTTGTCTGCCTTACATTTGGATTAAGTAGTAGCACTGAGAGTTTACATATTTGATGTAGTAAATCTACTTCAGTCAAACTCATGGAAACTTTTTTTTCAAATATCACCCAAGCAAGTCAAAAGGAAATAGGGGGAATTTGTAGTTGCCCACGACATAGGATCTGAGAAACATTCCCATCCACAAGTCCTTTATTACCTCCAAGAGTTCATGTCTTCCAATTAACCACGTTTTCCTTTTTCCTTAACTGTCTTCACTTACTACATAAATATACTTATGAGAGGACTAATATATTAAATATACATAAACTGGGAATGAGAAAAGACTTTCGGAGATCTTCAATTTCCATTTCTTCCCTTTCCTAAAAAAAAAAAAAAATCATCTGCTCAAGATCAAGTGCAGTCAAGATGTTGACCCAGTTCTGGGTTCTCACTTCTCTTACTTCTTTTCACTTTAAAGTAAATAAATAAATAAAAATGTACTTCTCACCCACCACAAATATTCCAATGGTGCATTTCCTGGGGTGGCATTCAGGGGGTATCTAACAGTGGATCTATTTGGTGTTAGTTTTGAGAAAGTGAATGATTCAGTGAATGAATAAGAAATTCTTTTCCAAGTTACTCAGGTAGTTTTTTTGTTTCCAACAATATTGAAGGAAGAATTGAATCCAGTTTCCCACTGATATTTATTAATGTTTCTAAGAAGAAATTGCTGAGTACTTTACTTTTTGCATACAATTCAGAAGCAGTTAAAAAAAAGTGATTGACATTGTGATAACACATTCTTTCTTTTTTTTTAAGTTTATTTATTTATATTGACAGAGAGAGAGAGAGAGGGAGAGACAGAATCGCAGGCAGACTCCAAGCTATCAGCACAGAGCCCGATGCAGAGCTTGAACCCATGAACATTGAGATCATGACCTGAGCTGAAATCAAAAGTCTGATGCTTAACCAACTGAGCCACCCAGGTGCCCAACAATATCTTTCTAATAGCAATCTCTTTATTCACGTGAACAAGGTTTGTCAGCATTTGCATCTATAAAACTAACAAATGGGGTGTTACTGGTGCTGAACCCTGTTTCATTTTTATCACTAAACATTATACATTAAAGGATGCTAAAGTGTCCCTTGGTGGCTCAGTCAGTTGAGCGTCCGACTTCGGCTCAGGTCATGATCGCACGGTCTGTGGGTTCGAGCCCTGTGTCAGGTTCTGTGCCGACAGCTCGGAGCCTGGGGCATGCTTCAGATTCTGTGTCTCCCTCTCTTTCTACCCCTCCCCTGCTCGTGTTCGATCTCTCAAAAATAAATAAACATTAAAAAAAAAGGTTACTAAGGTAACTGACTTCTTTAAAGTTCCATACATTGCATTTAAAAATTCATTTCCGATAAAATCATACTTTGAAGTTTAATAATTATCAAAATTTATAATATATTTATGTCAACTCCATGCTAATAGTACTTTTAAAGATAATTGAGCAGTGGGGAAGGATAATTTCAACTGGAAGCCTTTTGAAATTTTTTAAATGTTAAATTTCAGTTGACAACTATTTTCTTGTTGCAGAGAATTATGATGAAATAATCAATAAGCCTAAATTTTTGTGACAGAAATAGAATGGAAGTCAGAGTTCAAGGAAGCAAAGGAAATAATTAGAATTTCCAACTTTTAAAAGAGGGCTTGTTCATCTGTTTCTTAAATGGATAATGGTAGATAGGAATCAAAGCCCATAGTCTTTGGTTTCATTGGACTCATGGAATAATTTCTTCTCTTTATTTTAAAATAATCAATGTTTGTAATATATACAAAAGTACGTTATTTGAAGCTGTTTAAACTTATGCCAAAATAGTTTAGATATCAACTTTAAAATGTGCAAAGTGAAACAGAATTTTTCAAAATTATGTTCAAGGGTATAAGGGAGAAAGTTTGAAGACCACTCAGCTCTCAACCCTGCCTGCATCAAAGCCATAAATGGCCAGACTCCACCCAGGAAAAATGAAGTCAGACTCTCTGGGAGCATCCTCCCTACCCTGCCTAAACTCATTATAGTCACTTGAGCCAGAGTTGAAAACCACTGTCATGGAGTGAATTAGCTTTTCCTCTCACCTTCCTCTGGGACAGAAAGGGTCTGGAAAAGCACATGGAATGGGTACAGAACAAGGAAAGGAGAAAATCAAAAGAGGAGAAAGGGACACCTAGGTGGCTCAGTTGGTTGGGTGTCCAACTCTTGATTTCAGCTCAGGTCATGATCTCACAGCTCATGAGTCCAAGCCCTGCATTGGGGCCTGCTTGGGATTCTCTCTCTCTCTCTCTCTCTCTCTCTCTCTCTCTCTCTCTCTCTTTCCCTGCCCCTCCTCCACTCATTCTCTCCCTCTCTCTCTCTCTTTCCCTCTCTCAAAATAAATAAATAAACTTAAAAAAAAAGAGGGGAAAGAAGTAGGGGGGGAAAAAAGCAGGAAACAGAAAGCATTGAAAGTCATCCCATCCCGCTCCATCTAACTTTGCCAAAGAATAACCCCGCCTCTAATCAATAATGATTGAGTCAGTAGCAGTGACTCTTGGGAAGTACATTCGTCCTTTTTTATTTTTTTGTATCATTGTAATATTTTACAAAATAAATGTTCAGTAAAAGTCATTTAGATGAATTCTTGTTGTTTATCTGATAATGAAACCTCTTTTATCTAATGAATATTGATTCTCACCCATCTTATGCCAGTTCCTTCTCCATCGTCTTCTCAATATTCAGTCCAAAAAGAATGGCCTCATCCTTGTTTGGGGTTTAATGTTGCAAACACCAAGGACTTGGGAATAAACACTGTTCTCCAGCTGTTAGAAAATGCCTACTACTTTGCTATGGGCTATTTCATTTGATAAGTCCTCCATGATGCTTCTCGTACATATGGTTTCATCCATTTTCCTTTTTTTTTTTTTTTAACCATCTTGTAAGCGATAAATTCCATACCTCCTCTGTTCTGACATCACTGGATTCTGACTGTCCATAGGTAATCGGTACTGTTTTGATGCCTCTGCTGTTGACACTCGTGGCGATTTCTTTAAACAGTAGTCACCTGTGGGAACCAAATTATTCTACATGATCTTCAAAGGCTGTCAGAAGATGCTTTCTTGAAATTGTATCACTTCGTGAACAAATGTGAAATCCTTGGTAAAGCCATGGGTTTCTTTATATTTATGATGTTGGAAGCCCTTCTCAACCTGACTACCTACAGTACATATTTGCTGTGAATGTTTTCTTTCAGTTCATATAAGCACAATGCTGGACAGCAGCCAAATTATTTCCTCACTCGGGGAAAACAATGTATTGTTACGCACATTTTATTGATTTCATACAACATTTTTCAAGTCAAGAAAGACGTAGGATTCCCGAAAAGCGGACACCATAGTCCTCCTCCTCATCACAACCCCCAGCTAGGCAAATGCTTGAAAGAAATGCCTTAAATGTTTTAAATCCAGCTGTGTGAACTTGTCACATGGAAGGCCCCTCCAAATCATTAAGCAAACTGTCTGAGGCATAGCTGACACTTTTAGCCCTTACCTGACAAATCTGACAGGAGTCACTGTGTTAACTAACCCCTAACTCATCCTCTGGAGCCCTTCCTCTTCTCTATGAATGGCTCCTGCATTCAAGGCTCCTGGGAAGTTTTCTTCAACCACGATAATCTGGGGATAAGCTCAAGCTGTTGGCTTTGTCCGGCTTTTGCTTGTAAAGGCTAACATTTTATGCTGGACTTCACCAGTGAGGGATAAATTAAACAGAAGTAGCAAATTGTTGAAAGCTTTTTAAGGACCCTGAGTTTGATAGGTAACTGTGACCCCAGGCCCCTCACGTCCATCTTCTGCATTCTCTACGTCAAACTGTGGCCAAATCTAATCGAGTTTATTTGTCTCCTTCTACTCCCATGACCACTGCCCCCTCAGCCCAGGCTCTGCCTCCCTCACCTAGGTTTTTGTGACAACTGCTAACAGATCTCTTTGCCCTGGGCTTTTCCTCTCTCTTTGATTTGATCTCCATATGGTTGCTTATGTTATCTTCAGAAAGCACAGCTCTGATCACAAATTTCCTTTTTCACAACGTTTGTTTTTTTTTTTTTAATTTTTTTTTTCAACGTTTTTTATTTATTTTTGGGACAGAGAGAGACAGAGCATGAACGGGGGAGGGGCAGAGAGAGAGGGAGACACAGAATCGGAAACAGGCTCCAGGCTCTGAGCCATCAGCCCAGAGCCCGACGCGGGGCTCGAACTCACGGACCGCGAGATCGTGACCTGGCTGAAGTCGGACGCTTAACCGACTGCGCCACCCAGGCGCCCCTTTCACAACGTTTTGAAGGCTCCTCGCTGCACACAGAACCAAACCCAAAACTTTCTCACTTGGCTTTTAAAACCGTGCACGCTCACCAGATCCACCATTTCTAAAGGGCCTCGTTTTCCAGGCACTCATGCAAATACCAAAGGTTATAAAAAGCAACAAGAATATTAAGCATTTGTTGGTAGTAAGAGATAAAAAAGAATCAAACACGGTTCTTACCAGCAGAAGTTCTCTTCTACCTGGGACACAAGCAAATCCTAAGAGAGAGGCTTATTGTATTCCACTGCTGATTCCCACACACAGTTCCACCCGTTTGTCCCCCACACACCGTTGGCAGGAATCCTCTCCTCCAGCCATTCAGGAAAACGCCTAATCCTTAAAGACACACAACACTCCACTACCTCTGCACGTTCGCTCATTTGGTCCTCTCCATCTGGAAGCCTTCTGCCTCCACGTCCTTCCCGGGGGGCATCCGTCGTGCCAGCTCTCCTCCAATTCAAAGGATTCCTTAAGGCTCTCTCAGAGCCCCTCAGCCAGATTGATACCCCCTCGCCTTTCCCCACGGTGTGTCTGGTGACATTAAACACCTATCGTAATAGGTTGTATTATAGGGCACCTGGGTGGCTCAGTCAGTTAAGCGTCCAACTCTTGATTTTGGCTCACGTCCTGATGTCACAACTGTGGGATGGAGCCCTGAGTTGGGTCCCCGCCTGGGCAGGGAGCCTGCTCACGATTCTTTCCCTCTCCCTCTGCCCCTGTTCAGCCCTCACGTGCAGCTGCTCTCTCTTTTAAATAAACAAATAAACAAACAAACAAACACATAAATAAATAAAGTGTTATATTACTACTTCTTGTCCACTAAATTTGAAAGACCTTAAAAGCATGGATTTTATCTTTTTTTTTTTTCCCACTATGTCTCCCAAGGTACCCAGAGCCTTACATATAGATAATCCCCAACAAATAGTTGATAATCGGCAGTAAATTCTTTAGCAACGGTCCTTGACAAGGTTGTACTTGATATATTGCTTCCTTTTGTTGAAATTCGACGCCATTGTTTTCCACGTCGTATTAAGATTTAGCTGCAAATACCCACTAAAGTTTTTTATAGCTTCTTTAACCAGATTGCGAGGCAATTCTTTTTTAGCCAGCAACATAATGTGGGGAAAGACAATGTTCCTTTTCTTTAATGAGTTCTGCAATCACAGATTTCCTTGGCTATGCCTTTCTTTCGTGATCCTTGATCCACATGGTGATGCTGTAACCATGGTAGACACTGAGCCACAAAACGGTCCCAATTCTAAACATTGGTTGGCCAAAACAAAACAAAACAAAAGTTCTCATCAAATTAAAAGTTCTAATTAAATGGCGTGGGTAGGGGCGCCTGGGTGGCGCAGTCGGTTAAGCGTCCGACTTCAGCCAGGTCACGATCTCGCGGTCCCCGAGTTCGAGCCCTGTGTCAGGCTCTGGGCTGATGGCTCGGAGCCTGGAGCCTGTTTCCGATTCTGTGTCTCTCTCTCTCTCTGCCCCTCCCCCGTTCATGCTCTGTCTCTCTCTGTCCCAAAAAAAATAAATAAACGTTGAAAAAAAAATTTTTTTTAAATAATAATAAATGGCATGGGTAAATTCCAGGTTTATGAACTGTTACCATCTTCTGCTTTGGATAGAGTTACTCTGGGGCTCCATAACGCAAAAGCCATGCCTGTGCAATGACAAAATAGTCATCAGTGACGTTTTTAAAAAATCAATTCTCAAACCTGGAGGGGGTGGGGGGTGGGGTGGTGATGAAATAACCAAAGGAGTTTTTCTTATCTCATATAGACAGTATGGTTGGCTAAAGTGTGATTTTCTGCTCTTCACCTCACTATTTTGTTACCTTGTACATAAGAAACATTTTTGGATAAAAAAGTACCATATTAAGCTTTGCTCAGTGGCAGTATCGTAGCCAATGAGGTTTATCCGAGGCGCGATTATTGCTAATTGAAAAAAGTACCATATTAAACTCTCTGGTGGGTATAAGAAAGATAAGCTGAGATCTTCAGCCTTCAAAATTACTCAGTATTTGGGAAGACAAGATAAATATATGCAAAAAAAGTGAATTCATTGTTGTCAAATATTACAACAAAGCAAAGAGGTCACAAAAGAGCATCAGACTGATTGATTTCTAGGTATGCTCCATAATTAGGACTGTATACTCAGCTAATGGGAAGGTCACTAAGAATTGGGGTGGCCCAGAGGGCTAATGGGAAGGCTAGTTTAACTGAACAAGAAACTTTAAATGGGATACTAATTTTAAGAATGAAAATAAGCTTATATCTACAATTATTGAAAATGAAGTCACAGATGCTAAGGGTCTAGGTTACTTCAAGATTCCGTAAGCCCCATAGAGTCTGGAAAGACATGCAGGTACAGTCTGTAGCTACAAAGGGAATAGTCTTAACTGTCCTATGATCACAAACACTCATGGGGTACCGATGATGGCATGAAGGATGTTTCTTTGTTTTTCCCAGCTGTTGCCATCAGACCACACCGGCAGCCTCACTGAGCATCCCTTTACTCTTCCGCTTCCTCTTCCCGTTCAGCCTCTCCCACCACACACACAGGCTTTTCTTCCTCTATTTCCTCCCCATCAGGTGTCAGTGTTCAAAGTACTG
The DNA here is from genome assembly GCF_018350175.1 of Felis catus. Classification (NCBI taxonomy): domain Eukaryota; kingdom Metazoa; phylum Chordata; class Mammalia; order Carnivora; family Felidae; genus Felis; species Felis catus. The sequence goes on along the minus strand of NC_058375.1, from coordinate 178,495,683 downwards.
AGTTTTGTTTCTAGCTGCACCGTGGATGAGCCAGAGCAGAGCTGTTTAATGGGCCTTGGAGGAGACTTCACTTAGGAAGTTACAAAGTATGCCCACCCCCTGCCTGAAACAAACCTACAAATACATTTCACTTTGGACTGCGCAGTGTAGTAATTTCTTTTAATTAATTTCTATCTTTTTTTAAAAAAAAATTTAATGTTTATTTTTGAGACAGAGAGAGACAGAGCATGAACGGGGGAGGGTCAGAGAGAGAGGGAGACAGAATCTGAAACAGGCTCCAGGCTCTGAGCAGTCAGCACAGAGCCCGACGCGGGGCTGGAACTCACGGACCACGAGATCGTGACCTGAACCGAAGTCGGACGCTTAACCGACTGAGCCACCCAGGAGACCCAATTTCTATCTTTTTAAAATTAGGAAATTTTCAGATTCTTCCCTTAAAAAAACCCAGAATATCCACAATGCCGCAGTTGAGGAATGACTGCTAGCTTTTAGGTGGAGATAAGCTGTTTAGTTTTCCCTGTTCCTCAAAGCTCCCCACTATTTACATTTCCTGTGGTCTTATAAACCTTTTTCTCGGGCATCCCTGCTTCTCAGACGAGAACAGCTATGTGAACAACAAAACTTTCTTTTGTTATTATCAACCACTTTTAATATTATAATGTAGACTCATTATGCTAAAAAAAAAAAAAAATCTGTGTCTATTCTGTGTATCTGAAGATGTTCCCAAGATCTGATTCCACAGCAGTTATAACGTGGACAACTTTCTAAGAGGCACTTATCCGTCAAATCACTAGGGTGCCACAGAGTGCTCATTATGTAAGGTACTAATCAATTACCAAAGGTGTGTTAAAAAAAAAAAAAGTATCTTCCACAGGAAAAAAACAGATCAAAGCATAGACACTGGAAAATTCTAAATCCATAAATAATTTTACTCTTCTGTTACCTCCAGAATAAATTTCAAATTCTCAGACTGAGAGAATGTGAAGCCCTGCACTCTGTGACTCCCTGTCTTTCCAGAATTAGCTCGCATCTCCCCACTGCCTCCCCAGTCTGAGGCCGCATCACCTGCTGCCTGTTTGCTGCAATGAACTCCCAGAGATTTCTCTCCTTTCCGTCCTGACCCCCCCATACTCCACAGTCCTTCTCCACACAGCAGCCTTAGTGTTCTTCACCACTGGCCATGACTCTTTAGCCACCCTGGCCTTTGTGTTCATCAAACAAGCCTCCCTAGGCCTTCAAAAGGCTTTTCATTATTCTGGTCTCACATCAAATTTCCCCTCTTCAGAGACGCCTTCCTGCCCGACCCCCTCGAAAGTAACTTCTCCTCCCAACACTGTCACTTGTCATTTTATTATTTTATTTTGATTGTATAGAATCTCTCCCGTTAGATTACCTCATTCGTTTACTTAGATACATTCTGTTTCGACCCACTAGTGCGCATGTTCCATTGAGCTTGGCCACCCCATCAGCTCATTCAGCTTTTATCTTCAGGGTCTAGGGCAGCCCTGGGGTGCTGGATAATATGTTTTCTCCCTAAAAATGTCTCCCATCTCTCCATTTTACCTTTGCCAATTTCTCTTATTGTCTAAATTCTACCTGTCCTTCAATATCCAACTCAAATATTATTTAATTCATGAAAATGGTGCTAACTTTGCTGCTTCTCTCCTCCAAATCCTTGTGGGACTCATTCCGATATGCCATTTAGGAAATTGTCATATATTCGAATTATCCTTATGTCGTCTTATCCCTTCCACAAAATGGCGAGCTCCCAAACGCCCAGAATCCTGTTTAATCTATCTTTGCACCTCTGGCACCTAGGACAGTGTTTTGCCTTCCATGAAGTAGACACCCAATACAGGTTTTAGAAAAAATAAATTGAATGAATTGATAACGTATCCGTGAATTCCTACCACTAGAAACATACTATGAGAAATGGAAAAGAAACCCAAGCACCAAGTTCCTTTTCAAGCAAATGGGCCCTCCTCAGCATTTTCTTGGAAGATTGAGAGTATAAATAATTCCCTCCAGATTTTTCTATCACTGACTTTAGTCACCTTATTTGTAATTTTGAGTGCTTAGAAGCTAGGAAGCTTTTGTGTTCTAGTTCCAAAAAAGAAATTCCTTTTTAAAAAAAATTAGCAAATGACTCATTCAAGTGTCATTTAAAAAAATAAAAAAGAAAAAACTCACAGAGCTGTCTCAGTGGATGGAGCCAATAGCAATTCACTGAACTAAATCAACTGAGCTATATTGAAGTAGTCAGTCAAAGATCTGCATTTTATCTTGGCACGAGAACAAAAATATGGAACGCAATATCCAGATGGTAAGTAAACAACATTATTGCCATTTTCAAGCAGGAGAAGTATGATTTGGTTTCTATAAAACAAGGGAAATATCGGGGAGGAAGGAAACTTTATAGATAATTTTGACCTCAAACCATAACCCACATGTTACAGAAAACATAAGATATTGGATCAGTCTCTAACACTGAATTCATCATTTACTAATAACAACAACTAAATTACAAAGTGGGGCACCTGGCTGGCTCAGTGGGTAGAGCTTGTGACTCTTGATCTTGGGGTTGTGAGTTTGAGCCCCACATCGGGTGTAGACATTACTTAAAAATAAAATCTTTAGGGGCGCCTGGGTGGCTCCGTCGGTTGGACGTCCGACTTCGGCTCAGGTCATGATCTCGCGGTCCGTGAGTTCGAGCCTGGCATCGGGCTCTGTGCTGACAGCTCAGAGCCTGAAGCCTGCTTCGGATTCTGTGTCTCCCCGTCTCTCGGCCCCTCCCCTGCTCATGCTCTGTCTCTCTATTTCTCTCGATAATAGATAAATGTTAAAAAAAATTTTTTTAATAAAATAAAAAAACAGAATCTTTAAAAGCATGAAAAATTTTAAAGATAAATTACAAAGTACTTCATATGTGCCAAGGGGAGTTCTAAGCCCTTTACATATACCAACTAATTTTATCAGTACAACCTTGTATTATTACTGTCATTATTGTTTTAGTATTATCATCGTATGCTACATCACTAGATAGATATTGTCACATTACCATCATCTCCATTTAGTGGATGAAGAAATGAGGCACCGAAAGGTTCAGCCCCTGCCCAAGATCACCTAGCTGGCCACCAGTGGCTCTAGGATGTGAATCTAGTCAACCTGGCTCCAGAGTCCATACCCCTAACAAGTTCACTGTCCTTCCTCTCCAGGTTGTTCTTTTTTTCCCAAAATATCCCGTTCATGTGAAGCAAACCAAACTCTTTTGATAGGATAATGGATTTGCTAAATCCACCGAAGAAAGTTCTCTATAGAAAACGTCTTTCCCTTCCGACTCAAGACACCATCGGAACCACCCTGGGCAGCAAATCTCAGCACCACGATTCGCTTGAGAACATCCCAGAAGCAGGGGAGCAGCACATATACCTCAGGTTCCCTCCCCCCGTCTCCAGTTTTACTCTGACCAACTTTCCAGCAGCATAGGAAGAGTCTGTGAATATGCACAGAGCCCAGTGATATCATTCTCTTCTGTAGGGCCTTTTTCCAGAAGGGAGAGCAAACTTAAGCCTAATAAGAAAGGTTTTTGGAGAAAAAATATAATACTGTGTCTTAGAGAAACTACATTTCGACCTGAAGAAAGAATGTTTCTTTGGCAACTGCAGAGAGATGCTGACTTCGGCCTGGTGGGTCTTTAGCCCTTTAGAGTTTAACATAGGACTAGCAGCCCTAAAGGTGAGGCCTCGGGCTTCAGAGGCGGGGGTTTCGTACAAAAGAACACAGTCAAACTAGTTTAGGGGGCTCCTGCGGACTTTTTCTAGGCCCCATCTCTTTCTTCCTCGCCAGCCCTTCTCCATTTTCATCTGGACACCCCCACACACTCTGATCTTTGCGCTGGCCTCCCGCGGGATGACCCCATTTCCAAGCGCCCTGGCCTTGCTTCTAACTTCAATCCCCCAGCTCCTCGCTTGCTTCCCTCCTCTTCAGCATAAGCAAGGGCAAGGTCTTTTAAATCACACTTGACATGTACATCTTTATCTTCTTCTCTTTGATCAGAAACAAAAATGGTTTTCTACTTTGTTTCTCCAGGGTTTTCTACTCCTTCTCTCTTAAAAAAAGAGAGAAAGAAAACAAGAAAAGGGAAAGAAGGAAAGGAAAGAAAACACTATGTACCCGGTTATTTTCTTGTAGTTTTCAGCCACAAGTATATCACCACTCTGAGAAATATTTTCTTAAACTTAAGAGTTTAACAAAGTGTAAGTGGCTGCCTTGAACTTTAGATGAAATTTTATTACTCTGAGAGAAGTATGCAAATTTCAGTAACAACTCAAGAGAAAAGAAAAATGAAAAAAAGCCAGTATTTTTTCAATTATTCCAAAGCAGCTCATATCAAAGTCACTTTGATTTATAAACTTCAAAGACACGTAGATTCCATTTATTGAAGGGCCAAACAGCAACATTGATAAAACCATCCACTTATTCTTGAGAACAGATTAACCCTGGATTTTAACTACCCTACAATTTCTTAGCATGAACTTGGTTCATATTTGTCATCAATTGGCAATTCCTTTGCTCTTGGATATTATATGCTAACTAATATGAATAGCGCTTTATTCTGACTTGAACATATCATTCTGAGAGTAGGTTCCATCTAGTTTAATTGATCTGAACTTCTAACATAACCATATTCTGTTCAATTTGATGAATGTACATAGGTCAGTATAGTTAATATTTTTCAGAGAAAGTCTAAAATCTGCCCCTCTACTTAAACCTCTTTCCCTGTATAACTTCTTTTTGCCTTTCCCTACACACCTTCAAGCATAATCCAATGTTTATACTAAACAAAAACTTTCCTAGCATTACTGTCATTATCTTTACCGGCATTCGTGTTATTGTTCATTAACCCTGTTTTCCTTCTTTCAAGCAGCACATGTTTCTCTTTTTGCTGCCCAACTAATCCAACATGCCGTTTTATACCTACTGGCTTCGATTCCCAGATACCACTTCCCATCTCCGTTGTCGCTCACACGCTTTGAATTTATTCTCCAATCATCTCTAAAACTCTGCTGGAGGGAAGCGGCAAGATGGCGGCATAGGAGGACGCTGGGCTCACCGCGCGTCCTGCTGATCACTTAGATTCCACCTACACCTGCCTAAATAACCCAGAAAACCGCCAGAGGATTAGCAGAACGGAGTCGCCAGAGCCAAACGCAGACGAGAGGCCCACGGAAGAGGGTAGGAAGGGCGGCGGGGCGGTGCACGCTCCACGGACTGGCGGGAGGGAGCCGGGGCGGAGGGGCGGCTCGCCGGCCAAGCAGAGCCCCCGAGTCTGGCTGGCAAAAGCGGAGGGGCCTGACGGACTGTGTTCCGACAGCAAGCGCGACTTAGCGTCTGGGAGGTCATAAGTTAACAGCTCTGCTCGGAAAGCGGGAAGGCTGGAGGACAAAGGGAGGGAGAGCTGCTGAGCCCCCTGACAACACAGCTCAGTTTGGTGGGGAACAAAGGCGCTCGCCAGCGCCATCTCCCCCGCCCATCCCCCAGCCAAAATCCCAAAGAGAACCGGTTCCTGCCAGGGAACTTGCTCGCTCTGCGCAAACACCCAACTCTGTGCTTCTGCGGAGCCAAAGCTCCGGCAGCGGATCTGATTCCCTCCCGCTGCCACAGGGCCCCTCCTGAAGAGGATCACCTAAGGAGAAGCGATCTAACCCTGCCCCTCCTGCCCCCGTGCACCTTGCCTACCCACCCCAGCTAATACGCCAGATCCCCAGCATCACAAGCCTGGCAGTGTGCAAGTAGCCCAGACGGGCCACACCACCCCACAGTGAATCCCGCCCCTAGGAGAGGGGAAGAGAAGGCACACACCAGTCTGACTGTGGCCCCAGCGGTGGGCTGGGGGCAGACATCAGGTCTGACTGCGGCCCCGCCCACCAACTCCAGTTATACACCACAGCACAGGGGAAGCGCCCTGCAGGTCCTCACCACGCCAGGGACTATCCAAAATGACCAAGCGGAAGAATTCCCCTCAGAAGAATCTCCAGGAAATAACAACAGCTAATGAGCTGATCAAAAAGGATTTAATGATATAACAGAAAGTGAATTTAGAATAATAGTCATAAAATTAATCGCTGGGCTTGAAAACAGTATACAGGACAGCAGAGAATCTCTTGCTACAGAGATCAAGGGACTAAGGAACAGTCATGAGGAGCTGAAAAACGCTTTGAACGAAATGCATAACAAAATGGAAACCACCACAGCTCGGCTTGAAGAGGCAGAGGAGAGAATAGGTGAACTAGAAGATAAAGTTATGGAAAAAGAGGAAGCTGAGAAAAAGAGAGATAAAAAAATCCAGGAGTATGAGGGGAAAATTAGAGAACTAAGTGATACACTAAAAAGAAATAATATACGCATAATTGGTATCCCAGAGGAGGAAGAGAGAGGGAAAGGTGCTGAAGGGGTACTTGAAGAAATAATAGCTGAGAACTTCCCTGAACTGGGGAAGGAAAAAGGCATTGAAATCCAAGAGGCACAGAGAACTCCCTTCAGACGTAACTTGAATCGATCTTCTGCACGACATATCATAGTGAAACTGGCAAAATACAAGGATAAAGAGAAAATTCTGAAAGCAGCAAGGGGTAAACGTGCCCTCACATATAAAGGGAGACCTATAAGACTCGTGACTGATCTCTCTTTTGAAACTTGGCAGGCCAGGAAGAATTGGCACGAGATTTTCAGGGTGCTAGACAGAAAAAATATGCAGCCGAGAATCCTTTATCCAGCAAGTCTGTCATTTAGAATAGAAGGAGAGATAAAGGTCTTCCCAAACAAACAAAAACTGAAGGAATTTGTCACCACTAAACCAGCCCTACAAGAGATCCTAAGGGGGACCCTGTGAGACAAAGTCCCAGAGACATCACTACAAGCATAAAACATACAGACATCACAATGACTCTAAACCCGTATCTTTCTATAATAACACTGAATGTAAATGGATTAAATGCGCCAACCAAAAGACATAGGGTATCAGAATGGATAAAAAAACAAGACCCATCTATTTGCTGTCTACAAGAGACTCATTTTAGACCTGAGGACACCTTTAGATTGAGAGTGAGGGGATGGAGAACTATTTATCATGCAACTGGAAGCCAAAAGAAAGCTGGAGTAGCCATACTTATATCAGACAAACTAGACTTTAAATTAAAGGCTGTAACAAGAGATGAAGAAGGACATTATATAATAGTTACAGGGTCTATCCATCAGGAAGAGCTAACAATTATAAATGTCTATGCACCGAACACCGGAGCCCCCAAATATATAAAACAATTACTCATAAACATAAGCAACCTTATTGATAAGAATGTGGTAATTGCAGGGGACTTTAACACCCCACTTACAGAAATGGACAGATCATCTAGACACACGGTCAATAAAGAAACAAGGGCTCTGAATGAGACATTGGACCAGATGGACTTGACAGATATATTTAGAACTCTGCATCCCAAAGCAACAGAATATACTTTCTTCTCGAGTGCACATGGAACATTCTCCAAGATAGATCATATACTGGGTCACAAAACAGCCCTTCATAAGTTCACAAGAATTGAAATTATACCATGCATACTTTCAGACCACAATGCTATGAAGCTTGAAATCAACCACAGGAAAAAGTCTGGAAAACCTCCAAAGGCATGGAGGTTAAAGAACACCCTACTAACGAATGAGTGGGTCAACCAGGCAATTAGGGAAGAAATTAAAAAATATATGGAAACAAACGAAAATGAAAATACAACCATCCAAACGCTTTGGGACGCAGCGAAGGCAGTCCTGAGAGGAAAATACATTGCAATCCAGGCCTATCTCAAGAAACAAGAAAAATCCCAAATACAAAATCTAACAGCACACCTAAAGGAACTAGAAGCAGAACAGCAAAGGCAGCCTAAACCCAGCAGAAGAAGAGAAATAATAAAGATCAGAGCAGAAATAAACAATATAGAATCTAAAAAATCTGTAGAGCAGATCAACGAAACCAAGAGTTGGTTTTTTGAAAAAATAAACAAAATTGACAAACCTCTAGCCAGGCTTCTCAAAAAGAAAAGGGAGATGACCCAAGTAGATAAAATCATGAATGAAAATGGAATTATTACAACCAATCCTTCAGAGATACAAACAATTATCAGGGAATACTATGAAAAATTATATGCCAACAAATTGGACAACCTGGAAGAAATGGACAAATTCCTGAACACCCACACTCTTCCAAAACTCAACCAGGAGGAAATAGAAAGCTTGAACAGACCCATAACCAGCGAAGAAATTGAATCGGTTATCAAAAATCTCCCAACAAATAAGAGTCCAGGACCAGATGGCTTCCCAGGGGAGTTCTACCAGACGTTTAAAGCAGAGATAATACCTATCCTTCTCAAGCTATTCCAAGAAATAGAAAGGGAAGGAAAACTTCCAGACTCATTCTATGAAGCCAGTATTACTTTGATTCCTAAACCAGACAGAGACCCAGTAAAAAAAGAGAACTACAGGCCAATATCCCTGATGAATATGGATGCAAAAATTCTCAATAAGATACTAGCAAATCGAATTCAATGGCATATAAAAAGAATTATTCACCATGATCAAGTGGGATTCATTCCTGGGATGCAGGGCTGGTTCAACATTCGCAAATCAATCAACGTGATACATCACATTAACAAAAAAAAAGAGAAGAACCATATGATCCTGTCAATCGATGCAGAAAAGGCCTTTGACAAAATCCAGCACCCTTTCTTAATAAAAACCCTTGAAAAAGTCGGGATAGAAGGAACATACTTAAAGATCATAAAAGCCATTTATGAAAAGCCCACAGCTAACATCATCCTCAACGGGGAAAAACTGAGAGCTTTTTCCCTGAGATCAGGAACACGACAAGGATGCCCACTCTCACCGCTGCTGTTTAACATAGTGCTGGAAGTTCTAGCATCAGCAATCAGACAACAAAAGGAAATCAAAGGCATTAAAATTGGCAAAGATGAAGTCAAGCTTTCGCTTTTTGCAGATGACATGATATTATACATGGAAAATCCGATAGACTCCACCAAAAGTCTACTAGAACTGATACATGAATTCAGCAAAGTTGCAGGATACAAGATCAATGTACAGAAATCAGTTGCATTCTTATACACTAACAACGAAGCAACAGAAAGACAAATAAAGAAACTGATCCCATTCACAATTGCACCAAGAAGCATAAAATACCTAGGAATAAATCTAACCAAAGATGTAAAGGATCTGTATGCTGAAAACTATAGAAAGCTTATGAAGGAAATTGAAGAAGATTTAAAGAAATGGAAAGACATTCCCTGCTCATGGATTGGAAAAATAAATATTGTCAAAATGTCAATACTACCCAAAGCTATCTACACATTCAATGCAATCCCAATCAAAATTGCACCAGCATTCTTCTCGAAACTAGAACAAGCAATCCTAAAATTCATATGGAACCACAAAAGGCCCCGAATAGCCAAAGGAATTTTGAAGAAGAAGACCAAAGCAGGAGGCATCACAATCCCAGACTTTAACCTCTACTACAAAGCTGTCATCATCAAGACAGTGTGGTATTGGCACAAAAACAGACACATAGACCAATGGAATAGAATAGAAACCCCAGAACTAGACCCACAAACGTATGGCCAACTCATCTTTGACAAAGCAGGAAAGAACATCCAATGGAAAAAAGACAGCCTCTTTAACAAATGGTGCTGGGAGAACTGGACAGCAACATGCAGAAGGTTGAAACTAGACCACTTTCTCACACCATTCACAAAAATAAACTCAAAATGGATAAAGGACCTAAATGTGAGACAGGAAACCATCAAAACCTTAGAGGAGAAAGCAGGAAAAGACCTCTCTGACCTCAGCCGTAGCAATCTCTTACTCGACACATCCCCAAAGGCAAGGGAATTAAAAGCAAAAGTGAATTACTGGGACCTTATGAAGATAAAAAGCTTCTGCACAGCAAAGGAAACAACCAACAAAACTAAAAGGCAACCAACGGAATGGGAAAAGATATTCGCAAATGACATATCGGACAAAGGGCTAGTATCCAAAATCTATAAAGAGCTCACCAAACTCCACACCCGAAAAACAAATAACCCAGTGAAGAAATGGGCAGAAAACATGAATAGACACTTCTCTAAAGAAGACATCCGGATGGCCAACAGGCACATGAAGAGATGTTCAGCGTCGCTCCTTATCAGGGAAATACAAATCAAAACCACACTCAGGTATCACCTCACGCCAGTCAGAGTGGCCAAAATGAACAAATCAGGAGACTATAGATGCTGGCGAGGATGTGGAGAAACGGGAACCCTCTTGCACTGTTGGTGGGAATGCAAATTGGTGCAGCCGCTCTGGAAAGCAGTGTGGAGGTTCCTCAGAAAATTAAAAATAGACCTACCCTATGACCCAGCAATAGCACTGCTAGGAATTTATCCAAGGGATACAGGAGTACTGATGCATAGGGCCACTTGTACCCCAATGTTTATAGCAGCACTCTCAACAATAGCCAAATTATGGAAAGAGCCTAAATGTCCATCAACTGATGAATGGATAAAGAAATTGTGGTTTATATACACAATGGAGTACTACGTGGCAATGAGAAAAAATGAAATATGGCCTTTTGTAGCAACGTGGATGGAACTGGAGAGTGTGATGCTAAGTGAAATAAGCCATACAGAGAAAGACAGATACCATATGGTTTCACTCTTATGTGGACCCTGAGAAATTAACAGGAACCCATGGGGTAGGGGAAGGAAAAAAAAAAAACAGGTTAGAGTGGGAGAGAGCCAAAGCATAAGAGACTCTTAAAAACTGAGAACAAACTGAGGGTTGATGGGGGGTGGGAGGGAGGAGAGGGTGGGTGATGGGTATTGAGGAGGGCACCTTTTGGGATGAGCACTGGGTGTTGTATGGAAACCAATTTGTCAATAAATTTCATATTAAAAAAAAAAAAAAAAAAAAAAAAAAAAAAAAAACTCTGCTGGAGCTCCACAGGCCCCTGTCCCCTGCTCTTCTCTATCTGCAGTTCACTTCCTCATAGATTCATCCAAGCCCATTGCTCTGGTCCCAAACCTCTATATCCCCTACTGCTCTGCACCTCAGCCAACCACAGCCACTCTCTGAGTGGATGTCCAGCCACACCCTCAAACTCAAGAATATCTGCAGTTAACTTCCTCATAGATTCATCCAAGCCCATTGCTCTGGTCCCAAACCTCTATATCCCCTACTGCTCTGCACCTCAGCCAACCACAGCCACTCTCTGAGTGGATGTCCAGCCACACCTTCAAACTCAAGAATACAAACTCAAGAATTCCAGTATACATCACATTACTTCTCAAATAGGGTCCCTGTGTGACCACCCTGTCTCAAATATTGGAGAACCAATACTGAGAGACGTCGTTAGTCTTTCCCTGTCTTTCTCTGATTTTCCATCTGCCACCTCTCAGGACCACCCTTTCATTTGGTATTCTATTAGTCACTAAATTCACATACCTAAACACCTATGACTTCTTCCCTGATTTTCAGATTCAACCCCGCCTGAATACTACTGCCAACCTGACCGCGTGAAAAGGATGCTTTCACCAGGCACTCCTTCTTCAAGAAGCTTCAATGGCTCCCCCATCATTTACTGCACTGAGGAACCAACTGTGCTGCCTTATGAAGATTCTCCATAAGCCTGACGTGCTGGGGGAGATGATCAACACATTCTCTACTTATCCACAATCTACACTCTCATCGCCGTTAGGCTCTCTCCACACTGCACTCCAAATCAGTGAAGTTTATTGCTGACCCCTTCACCTTTTCCTCCTTTCAGACCCAGCTTACCTTCTGCCATTTCAGAAAGTCTTCTCTGTGTATTCCAGACCCTGACTATGATCTTTCTCCTTTGAATGGCTACTACAAACTTAGTTTGCTTTTGCAACGACACGCTCAAAAGTGGCACAGCTCCTGTTGTGTGTTTCGCGTTGCCCCTTGGACAGCGCTCCACATGTAGCGCTCATGGCGGACCCTCCACAAAGATCTTATAACCAAGGAATGAGTTAATCAGCACAGATTGTCTTTACAAGACAGTACATTCCGGGCAGACTGTAGAGTAAAACTGTCCACAGAGCATATAACATTTTCCTAGCTCTACAAGCCACTAACACCCAGTGATAGCTATTCAAAATAAAGTCTCTGTTTTTGCATTGGCGGCCCACCCTTATCCTAACTATAACAGCCTTTGGAGCTGAGATCTCTACCTATCCCTGCCCCATCCTTCACCTTAGCCATTCAGCTCCAGTGTTCTTATTCTCCCCTTTGAAATGAGTTAGCTACTCAAATCAAATCATTAAGAAGAGTCCAACAAAAGAAACCTAATAAAATCTGATGAAAGGAAACAGTAAAGCTGAAAGCACATATGACCAAATTAATAAACAGAATCATATTAAAATCATAAATAAAATCCAAGAGCTGGCTCTTTGGGGGAAAAAATTAAAACAAATCTAAAAAGCTTTAATCCACATGTAAGTAAATATAAGAAGGAGAGATAGACTGTAAAAGCAGATGAGGAGGTTCTTACAGTTATTTTAATGTGTTATGTTAACTCTATTCCAGCCCTTTGCAACCAGTTTCCAGGAAAGAATTAAGCTGTAAGGCATCCAATGCCGATAATAAATTCACTTCTCTCCTTGGCATCTGGAATGGTAGACATTATGCGCCACCTTGGGAGAACTGAACACGGTCATCCAAATCATTCTTTGGAAGCCCAATTCATTGAGATCTCCATGAAAGGACAATTCTGTGAAAAGCAGTATAAGTTACTGAAAATGACTAATGTAGAAGAAACTCAGTTAGAGGAAATCATAAAAGATTATGGAACAACTTTAAAAAATTTACCTCCAAAGTGATCCAGAGCAGTTAGTTTTATGGGTGACGTCTTTCAAATCCTTATGCAATATATGCTTCAGGAAATAGGGAAAAAAAACTGTAATACACCAACAATACTTTTGGAAAGCTATCTGCTGCCCCAGTGCCAAAATCTGATCGAGGAACATATTAAAACCGTAGCCTTGTCTCGTTTGTAACTTTATTTATTTATTTATTTATTTTTTTAAATTTTTTTTTTCAATGTTTATTTATTTTTGGGACAGAGAGAGACAGAGCATGAACGGGGGATGGGCAGAGAGAGAGGGAGACACAGAATCGGAAACAGGCTCCAGGCTCTGAGCCATCAGCCCAGAGCCTGACATGGGGCTCGAACTCACGGACCGCGAGATCGTGACCTGGCTGAAGTCGGACGCTTAACCGACTGCGCCACCCAGGCGCCCCTCGTTTGTAACTTTAGATTCCAATAATCCTAACCAACAAACCATCTAGTCAACTAAAGTCTATCGTATAATACAAAGAATGTCCACTAAGCAAAATAGCATATCCTAGAAACACAAATCGAGTTTATTATGCAGTAAACAACTCATCTAATATATTAGTTCAACAGATCCAGTTAGAAAAATGAACACTCAGAAATGTAAATCCATGTTTTAACCACGAAAGGGAAAAAGAAGGCCATTCTTAAGCTAAGAGCCAGAGCCATACTAAATTTGAACTACTTGAGACATTAAGGTTTAAAAGATGAATAAAATGAAGACACATCACGTTACTGTGAACAGTTGACACAGATCTGGAAGTTCTAGTTAATACTTTAAAAATTTGAAATAAAAAAAAAGGTAAACTTTTAGGATGTAGGAGATAAAATCAGCAGCATTCTCCCGTGATACAATTATATACATAAAAACCCAAAGAGAATCAACTGAAAGAGTCATAATTAGTAAAGTTCAGCAAAGCTGAAGATATGTATACAAAAATAGAGAGCTTTCCAAGACATCAGCTAAAATTAGTTAGTAAATACTGTGGGAAAACATTCCAATTCCCATAGTAACAAAACATACAACATGCCTAAAACTAATCTTATTGAATAACATCTAAGATTACATCAATAAATCTATAATACTGTATACCAATATATATTTTTAGGGCGTCTGGGTGGCTCAGTCGGTTCAGCTTCCAACTTCAGCTCAGGTCATGATCTCCAGGTTTGTGAATTCAAGTCCCACGTAGGGCTCTGAGCTGACAGCTCAGAGCCTGGAGCCTGCTTCCGATTCTGTGTCTCCCTCTCTCTCTGCCACTGCAGTGCTCACACTCTCTTTCTCTGTCTCTCTCTCTCAAATATAAATAAACATTAATATTCATATATATATATATTTATTTTTATAGATTAAAAAAATAGCATGTTCTTCCCTGAAAAGAGCTTACAGAGGCATTAGCAGCATGCTGTTCTTTCCAAATTAATTTACAGATTTATTGCAAACTTCGAATCCAAACACCCATGAAATTTTTTAACTTGTCTAAACGATTCTAAGAGTCATCTTGAAAAGTGACATGTTGAGACCAGCTTTAAAAAAATGTTAAGAAAAAGAGTAATGAATGAGTACTTGGCTTACTAGATATAAAAACTTTTATGAAACTACAATAATTTAGATGGTGTGGTAATAGCACAGAACTTGACAGATTAATGAAACAGTCAAGATAGCCCTGAAATAGGATGAAAAATATATAAAAACTTAATGAAGAATGATAAATGAAAAATCACATACCATAAAAATGCTGGAGGTAACATTGGTGAATATAAAACTGATTTAAAAGCAATAGAATATATCACCCAGGAAAAGACACATAGATTTGACTGCATAATTTTTAAAATTTGTATACCACTGAAATAAAGCTTATCCTATGTAACATCAATAATATTTTAAAAGTTAAGAACAAAACTCTATCAGAAAATACTATAAAAATATTTACAAGCAAACTGCACCCTGGGAAAAATATTTGTAACATATATGACAAGTTAAGAACTTTATTGTATAAAAGAGAATTTACATATCAATAAGAAAAATGAGAACACACTGTGTATTCCTTCCCTGCTGCTCCAACAGACTACTGCAAACTTAGTAGCTGGAAATAACCCAAATTTATTTTCTTACGTTTCTGGAGGCCAGACGTCCAAAGTCAGTTTCACTGGGCTGAAGTCAAGATGTCCTAAGAGCTCATTCTTTCTAGACGCTCTAGAAGAGAACCCCTTCTCTGCCTTTTCCAGCTTCTGGAGGCCACCTGCATTCCTTGTCTCATGACCCCTACCTCCACTTTCAAAGCCTGCAATGTGATATCTTCAAGTTTCTCTTTTTTGCTGACCTCTTCTTCCATGATCATGCCTACTTTGACTCCAATCCTTTGTCTCCTACCTGGATAATCCAAAATAATCTGCCCAGCTCAGGGCCATTAATTTAATCATATCATCCAACATTCCTTTTGCCATGTAAGATAACATACCCATACGTTTTGTAAATTAGATTATGGGCATCCTTGGAAGGCCATTATCAGTGTATTACACGTCAAGAGAAAAACAGATAAAGAAGCAGAGACAATATACAGAATAAAAAAACAAATGGCGACAAAGCATGTGAAACACATATTCAATCTCACTAGAATTCTAACAACTGGAAAATAAGACAATAATGAGATACTTCTTTTGCCTAACACAGTGACAGATTTTTCTAAATCATGGGTACATGATTCTAGTGCAAGTACAGTTTCTGAGTCATTCTAGACAATAATCAGGTGATATGTATGAGGAGCCTTAAAATGTTCATGTCATTTAATCCAGTAACTTCTCGAAATTTTTCTTATGAACTTACTTCAGGTAGGTATTTGAAATGTACAATGAGTCTGTTACTCACAATATTGTAAAAGAGTAATAAATTAGAAACTGTGTCCAACAATAAGGCATGGCTAAATAAATTATGGTAAAGCTACACAATTAAAGATTATGCAGCCATTAAATGATATCTTAAGGGATTTTCAATAACATCCTGGATATTCCCACAATATACTGCTGAGAACAAAAACAGAATACAGAACTGCGTATGTTACAAAATATATGCAAAAGAGGAGGTTGATAATGGTTAACTCAGAGTCATAGGATTATAGGATATTTTTATTTTCTTCATTATACTTTATTTTAATAATAAATATTATTACTGTTATAATCATAAAAAAAGACAATTTAAAATTCCAAAGTGAACGATGACAGATGTTGGACATTGAGCCTCAGAATTCTAAGCAGGATGGAAAATAGAGTGTTATACGCCCCCAAATGGCAGTCCCCACACATCACTGGAGACCAGCCATGCACATTATTCCTTTCAGAAACAAAGCCAGCCAGCACCATGTGCAAATCAGCACCTCACAGATAGGCACGGTTGCCAGTAGAGGAGCGATACAGAACAAGTTCAAGCACAGACCCCAGATTCCGAGTAGAAACGGGTCTTCGCCCCTGCAGTTGGGCCTATAAAGGATTACGGGCATATTGCAGAATCCACCAGAGTCAGAGGGAAGAATTAAGCAATATGAGTTGTAATTCTATTCTAACATAGGAAGAAGAAACTAATTGGAATTGCTGAAGATTGCATCAGACAGACACATTAGACAGAGCACAGTTCACAATATCCCTTTTTTTCACTTGGCAAAAAAATAGAAAATTTTGTGATAGGCTCTTAGAAGGAATATTCATTTCAAAGGATGAGTTAGGGCTACCTGATGCTAACTTGTCAAGCAGCTCATGGAAAGTTAGCTTTACGACAGCAAAGATGTTTTGTTCATTGCTATGTGTCTGGTGCCTAAAACGGCACCTGGTACCCAGTAGGTACTCAATAGATCATTGTTAGATTACATTTGGAGCGGTAGAATTACTATAAACCTTTATATGCTACCTTTAGGTTAAATGGCTTATCCCTTTTACAGGACTTGAACTCCCTGACCAGCGCCAGTATTGGGGAATTAATAAATACACCCTATACACACCTTAGACAGGGGTATTTATAATTTTATGGGAAATCCTATTCAGCATCTGGAACGGAACGGAACGGAAACCTCTTCAAATTCAGGCCCTTCCACTTACCACGAGAGAATAAACAGCTCTCTATTGGAAGGACACACTTCTGACAGCAGAACACAAGTGGAAGGGTCATTCTTCTCCCTTGTCCACCCTCAACGCAAGCTTCAGATGCTGCCACATGAGTGATTTGGCAAGTGGAGGCATGTTCCATTGGGCCAGCTCTATGGCTTCTACTTCTCTTCCCACAAAATACGACCACCTGCCATATTACCCCACGCTGTCTACACCCAGAACCCGCCATTTTTATATTACTAACTCTAAAACTCACTGTGGGGTGACATTACTTCTCTCAACTAATGGCAGAGATCCTTTTTCAAATCAGTTGCCAAGTGATTTTGAAATCGGCTCGAGGAACGTCACGTCTGAGGACGCCAAACACTGCAAGCCCAATAGACTTCCTGCTCCTTGTAATTGTGCTGTTCATCCTTGAAGTTTCCGTATTTGACATTTTGCCATTGTCGGCTCATTAAATAAATTACTTATTAAAATAAAAGAGCATCCCTGCAGTAAGTGCCTGGCCTGCTGACATCCAGCTGAAGAACGATGCCCATAGGTTTTCAGCTTTGTCTGATTGTAGCAGGTCAGCTAGACTGAAGTCGCCATCCCCTGAGCAAAGAGGTTGGGGGCACCCAGAAGAGGGACACACAGAACCAAGGCCCGGGGTGCATGGCAAGGCCATCTGTGTTTACAGCGAAGGGAGGTACTTTTACACACGGGGGGCCAAAATCTTACCGTGATGGCGTTGCAGGCCACTTACTCTTCTCAGTGAACCTCTGTGATTTACGGATTACTTTTTTTATATTTAATAAGAAGAGTGAGGCAGGAAGATTGCTCAGGTCGCTCACAGAAGGATGTTGACAGTAGACCCCCAGAGGCGGACACAGGGACAACGCCATTGTGAACAAACCTCAAGGCAAAAGACAGCCCTGGATTCTCCCACCTCAAAACTTTTTTCCGAAACTAAAATTCAAGCAGTAAACATAATACATGAAAAATGAGATCCCTCCCAGTTAGCCTCCCTTCAGACTTTCGCCTGTTGCCCTGGAAAGTGAAGCAGCAAATGTAGATTTCTGTGATTCTGCGCGAGGAAAATTGGAGCAGATAAGGTCTTAGCTGAGCTGGGAAGATGATAAATATTTTCATGGACGGTTGAGCCCCACTAATTGGATACTTTAATGAAACTTGAGCTTTCTCTTCAGAACTTCTAACACCCCTTTAACCCTTAACAACTGGTATGGGCAATTTTTTAAACAAAAGGAAGTATGACCCTGGAGAATCCTTTCTTTTTCTTTTCAAGCAGATGACCCAGTGGTAATTGATAATGGCTTCTAATAGAGGAAGGACCACTGTTTTTTTTTTTTCCTGCTGCCTTCAGAACCGCTAATGAAGAGAATTTCTTTCCAGTATTCATCCCAAGTGAAATTAACATTAATTGAACATTGAGTACTAAGGAAACGCCCACTAGAACTTCCAGGCTTCTCCCCCACCATCCTCACTCTAACAATTCTTCTGCTAACATACTAGGTGGAAAGATGTCTCTTCCTATTGTACCTAAACAAATCAGTGTACAGGGAAGTGATTTATCATTCATGAAAAGCAATCAGATTGCTTGGGGCTGACAGCTGTTCCCAAAATGCAGCTGAGAAACAGACCTTTGGCAAAGTGTAAAATTTGGAGCAAAACCATATTACTGTACTTCAGCTGGCAACAAAGAGGCTGATAGTGAGCTTAATAAACAAAATACCATGCAGCCTAAAATGTATTAGCTAGTCTACATTTATGGACAAAAATGGTCATTTTCCCCATTTTTCCTAAGTCCCTTTCAATCACACAAAACACCTAATAAAAGTAAAATATTCTCTTTAGAATTTTTTTTTTAGGATTTAGACACATTTTTGGTAAAGACTATTTTTTTTCGCACAGTTCATTATGGGAAATGAACCAGAAAAAAATGCTGAAACATGTACAGAGGTTAAAGAGGGACACAGCTTTTACTAGAAAAGGAAGAATTCCAGTACATTCTGGCCTCTGAGCCATAACTCATTTCATTTCCCATGTCGAGAATGCTTTCCCATATCCCTCTGCTTGTCTAAGATCTAACTGTCCTTTCAAACAAAATCCTCATCAAACCTGCAAACTGCTACAATTCTTACATGATTTTCCTCACTGTTCTGATCCTCAGTGGTGTCACCTTCCACCCTTTCTTCTCTCCTTCCCGTGTCGTGTCCCCTCATCCCCTCTAACTTCTTTCTTGCCCTGTCGCACCCCCCACTCAATTGCTCTGAACCCCTTGCCCTATCTAAAGCAAAATATGTTCATTTCATACCTCCGTGTTTCCCTAAGCTCAGAGCCTAGAGCAAGCTTTCGATTCTGTGTCTCCCTCTTTCTCTGCCTCTCCCCCACTTGTATTCTGTCTCTCAAAAATAAATAAAAGATTTAAAAAAAATTTTTTAAACAAACATTAAATAAGCGCCTATGATGATTCTTGCTCTAAACTAATGGCTAAGGGTAAAGCCATGAAAAACAACAACAACCACCTCCATCCTAAAGACACAAATTCTTGGAATTAGAAACCCACGTCCCTAACCTCTTCTAAAAGTCACCATGTA
The DNA here is from genome assembly GCF_018350175.1 of Felis catus. NCBI lineage: Eukaryota > Metazoa > Chordata > Mammalia > Carnivora > Felidae > Felis > Felis catus. Next base: position 178,476,039 of record NC_058375.1, on the reverse strand, counting down.
ATGTGACCCCTGATCTGTCACTCATCCCTTATGTCCTTGGGCTCCAGCCACATCAGCTTTCTCTCAGTTGCTCAAACTTCCCATGCTCTTTCCAAACTCAGGACTTTACACGTCTCATTTCCTCCTGTCATGCACTTATCTTTGACCAGCTAAGCCCTGCTCTGTTTTATGTCTCAGCCCCCACGTCCCTTTCTCAGGGACATCTTCTTCAAGTCTGTTGAAAGGCCTGATTCTCCTATAAAATGCTCTTAGAGCACTGTATGTCTTCTGCAAAACCATGATAGCAGTCCGAGTTTTACAATTGATGTTTTTCTTCTTTGTTTAATGCTTGCTTCTTCCACAAGGCTATAAGCCCCATTTGGTACAAACATTGTGTCATTTTACCAGTAAATTCTCAGGAGTTATAACAGTTTCTGTACATGTTAATATTCAATAGGTGTTTCTGGAATAAATGACAAAAAAATGGATGTGTGAAATAAAAAATCCAGTTGGTAAGTGAACAACAAAGTCCTTGCTCATGCAATAGAATGCATGATGGAGGGAGTGCCCATGATACAGGACCCCAAAGAGGGTCAGAAATAGGAGGAGGCCGTTGATCATTCTCATGAAAACTATTTCTTCTTTTTTTTAATTTTTTTTAATGTTTATTTATTTCTGAGAGAGAGAGAGAGAGTGAGAGACAGAGCATGAGTAGGGGAGGGGGAGAGGGCGAGAGAGAGAGAGAGAGACAGAGACAGAGACAGAATCCAAAGCTGGCTCCGGGCTCTGAGCTGTTAGCAAAAAGCCCGACGTGAGGCTCCAACTTGTGAACTATGAGATCATGACCCTAGCCGAAGTCAGACGCCCAACCGACTGAGCCACCAAGGTGCCCCTGAAAATGATTTCTTCTGACCATAAGACAGTGAAGATTGAAATCAGGGGGTGAATGTCCAGTGAAGCAGTCCACACAGTAAGTGCAGGATCTCTTTTTCAAGAAGTTTAGTTGTAGGCTGGCTATCCAAGATCTTGGATAAAGAGGATGATAGTTTTTTAATGAGAGACTAAAAAATATGTATGTGCTGATAGAAAAGAGTTAGATGTAAAGACTGGAAAATGGGAAATCTAGGTTCCTGAAGAAGTGGAGAGGAGAGGAATTGGAATGGAGGTAAGAGGAACATCCTTAGCAGGAACAAGGACCTCTTTTTTATCAGATAGGAGAGAAGGATGTTAAAAAGGTGTAGGAACGTAGCATTCATTCCACAAGTATTTATCGAGCATGCACAGGTAAGGGGAATAAAGTATTTCTGCGGAGGGAGTGGAAAGGGATTCTACATAGGGCAACCCTTATAGAGGTGACAAATAAACAAAGACATTAAAACAACCAGAAATTGATGGTCTTGCATACGAATGGTTTCTAAATTTTCTTTGGAGGCAAAGAAAGTTATCTGCTGGCAGAGGAGCTGAGGCTGGGTTGAGAAGAGTAGTAAAAGTTGGTATCAGCTGCTACTGAGGATAGAAGAGGTCGCTTATGTGGGATCTGGCAGCACTGGAGATCGGAGAACAGAGTTGGAAGTCCATGCATTTGCCCTGGCACCACTCCTGTCCCGTGGTCCAGTCCTAAGAGCTAATAAGGCAAAAAGGTAAAAGTGATCCAAAGAGACGACAAAAATCCCAAGAAATTGGTGAAAGGATGATTCCTGTGAGTGATGCCAAAAATAGAACAGATGAACTTAGTAAAACGGGGAAAATCTTCTTGCTTCCGCAAAATCTCCCGAAGAGCTAGTCACTCCCCCTTCTGCTTCCATGGCAAGGTCCACGTACCTTCAACTGCAATGTTAATTACTTTGCACTAGAGTATACAGAGTATATAGAGAGTATATATATATAGAGAGAGTATATGTGTAAGAACGTCTTTGCTTTGTACCTGCCCCACGGCTTTGCCCGATGCCTGACCAAAAATAGGAGCCTAGTATGCATTCATTGACTTCAATAATTAATTACATAATATATATCCATGTTTTGTTACCTTTTATAATTAATTATCTCCCCACGTATAGGATCGATTTTCTTTCCTTTATTATGTGGGTTAAGAGCAGGAGTTATGCCTGTACTTTTTGTTTACCTAGGAGTGTGCCCTAGAAATAGAAGTAAGTCAATAATTTTTTTTTGTTATTGCTGTTGAAGGGAAAAAATGAAAAAGATGGTAAAACAAGGTCAATTTCTGGATCTCTCTCTCCCTGAAGCAGTCATAAAGCTGTAGTTGAGTAATTGTAAAATTTTGAGACTAGAGCAGAAAAAATGACGTGATCAGGAGAGCTGTGGTGACAAGTGTTGAAGAAGATGACTCCTTGCGTCTCCAACGCCACCAAGTACTTCTACAAACTTATTTTCTGGGATAAAATCATCCCCAGGGTTAAGAATGGTATTTTACAAAATTATCACAGTTTGATGGAGCTACCCTTCACAACAATGATTCTCCAGTCATGGTATGAATACCCTCAGGAGAACTGAAGATGATACTGTAGATATGAGGAGCCCGAGGTAGGCATGGTGCCTCTAAATAGGACGAAATAGGACTAAATGTCAAATGAAAACATCCTATTAAAATCAAGAGAATCGCAGGTATGTCATGAGATAAAATGTAAATTTTGAGGGAATTTTAATAAATATGAACGTAATTTGCATTCTCCTCCTAGACCCAGTACACGACAGTCAGATCAGAATTGGAGGGGTAGGAGATGATATATACGTTCCTTGGCTATTCCAACATTCGGGTGAATTTAGGAAGTGCAGCACTGTTGTTACCAGCTCCTTGCTGATCTCATGAAACATCAAGGAACTTCTTAATCGCTTGAATTTTTAGTGGGTCTTCTAACCAGAGAGAAAGTGCCTGTGAAGAAAACTTTCTCATTCCCAGGCCAACCATATCCCTTTTGAGAAATTCACGAATTGTCCCCCCAGGTACAATACAATCTTAGGCGGGTACAAGCAGCGCTAATCAAATAAATACACAAAAACATTCATTTGCCTTAAAAAAAAAGTTATTTCCATTCAGTTGGATTCCCCCCCCCCCCAAGAGCTTTAAGTAAAATGTTCATTTTTTTTTTAATTTTTTTTTCAACGTTTTTATTTATTTTTGGGACAGAGAGAGACAGAACATGAACGGGGGAGGGGCAGAGAGAGAGGGAGACACAGAATCGGAAACAGGCTCCAGGCTCTGAGCCATCAGCCCAGAGCCTGACGCGGGGCTCGAACTCACGGACCGTGAGATCGTGACCTGGCTGAAGTCGGACGCTTAACCGACTGCGCCACCCAGGCGCCCCAAAATGTTCATTTTTTTGACACAGTGTAGATCTATCCCTCCAACCACAAATTCACCCAACTGAAAAAGAATGGCTAGATTTCATGCTCTAGCATGAATATTGCCAGGGTATTAACCCAAGTTTTCCGTAGCCTTCTTCTCTCCTTCACTCATTGATTTTCCACTTCTGTGTTTACAGTCTTATGGTAAATGTGCCCTCTGTTGTAGTCTTAAATCGCACTCAGCAGCAGGTATTTATAAATTATGAATTAAAATAGAAATTGAAAAGTTGGATCTTTGAGGTGGTGAATAAAAGGGGACACGGACAGTTCTCTTCCTTCTCTCTCTCTCTCTCTCTTTTTAACATTTATTCATTTTTGAGAGACAGAGACAAAGCGTGAGTGAGAGAGGGGCAGAGAGAGGGAGGCACAGAATGCCGAAGCAGGCTCCAGGCTCTGAGCTGTCAGCACAGAGCCCGATGCAGGGCTCGAACCCATGAACCGTGAGATCATGACCTGAGCCCAAGGTAGGCCCTCAAGCCACTGAGCCACTCAGGCGCCCCTCTTCCTTCTTCACAAATTCGTGCTACCCAAATTATCCATGGCTACCTTCAAGACTCTCCCATCCATAGTCTCCAGGAGAAGCACACGTTCTCAAGTGGTTTTGCCCATTCAGAGTAAGAAAACATATAAAGAAAACAAAGAAGAATGAGAGAGATTTAGAGTACTATTTTTATGCAATGCTCAAAAGCCAGAAGTAAAGAATAAGGGATACCTGGGGCTAACTTCTTAGAAACTTATAATTAATTTACCGTGTTTACTCTCAAACTCCTGCCTTCTCCCTAAAATATATACATCATTAAAATTCAATATTCAAACATATACGTGGATTTTATTTAAAGTAAATTAAATTTAGATGAGTTTGCATTTATGTTTCATTAATCCACTTACGTATTTATTGTTTGATCATCAGAACATTAGCTAATGATTTCTAAAAATTGGACTGCACAAGTAGGCTTTTTATAAATCTCATAATTTTTTTCTTACCATCTTGACTATTTGAATGTTAGTCATTTTAATCAAATTACCTTATTCAATTGCCAAATGAGCCATTTTTATGGAAAGAGCTGAAATGTACTTAAAGGAAACCACAATAAACTTAAAAATTATTCTCATTGGTCTTAATATGGAAACAATTTAAAGCCAATTTGGTGTTGGTTTAGATACTATTCAATCAGCAGGATTAAGCTAAATTATTCAGCAACAAATACCCAGAAAGTTTTTTCCCTGTACAATTATACACGTTAAGCCATCAAGGCACACAGTCCCAGGGAGGGATCTCCTCTCCAATTTAGCCTAAGATATGGTTTCTGAAAGGCCACTTCCTTTCATGCTCTTTCTCCCTCAAAAGCCCACAGCGTATTTTTCAAAGATTTTCACTGCCAACTGCCTTTCCTTAAAGTACCTGTCTATATGGAGCACTTACTAGTATTTCCCTCCATTATCTCTCCCTATTTCAGGTGTACCTAGAGGGGTTTACTACCAGATATCCTTCTTCCTAGACAAACACAACATAACCCTAACAGCTGTCCCAAGAGTCCAGTGAAAGCCCAAGGTGTTCCGAAAGTGCGTGTTCAGAGTGTTTTGATTTACAGTCTTTGGCTTTGATTCTCTACTCTCTACACAGCACCAAATAAAAAGAGACAGGTAGAAAGCACCCATTTAAGCTAACCTTTTCTATGTAATTTCACTTGAATTATTTCAAATTGGATTTCTATTTTAGCATGCATTTGCATATTTATTATTGGGCCCAGAAGTCAAGTATTGAAGCTGTCTCTGAACTCCCTTTACTCATCATAAAGGCAAGAGTAAAATAAAATTAGATTTTGACACAGATGAATTTATTTGCGTTTATTAAGGCATAATCTGAAATGGATGCAAAAGATTCCGCCAATTAGGATTTATATGTCAAACATAAAGCCTATTTACATGTAATATGTGCAATGTGCTGTAATTTCAATCCACTCAGCCTGTTCTGTCCCAGCCTACACTAGCAGGTCCTGGTCAGTGGTGGTCCTAAAGCACCAGGACAGACAGGAAATTCGTTGTCCCTCCTTCCCTCTGCCTGGCAAAGATTGGATATGGACACCTTCAAGGGGGCCCAAGAGATGTGCAGAGTGTCTAATGGAGACACTACGTGGGACAGAAGAGGAAAAAGAACAAGCTTTCTTTATTTCTCCCCATTTCCCCTTTCCTGTATAACACACGTATCTACACAGTATGCCTTTACTTAATGGGGTGAACAATAAATGTCAACTTAGCAAAATAAGCAGCAAAGTAAAAGTGGAATGACCCTCAGACTCAGGTAAGAGGGGCCCCAACTTTAGAGGATACACAGTTCAGAGGGGTCCTCACTCTGGCAGTACTCTAGCCGTATCCCTTCTCTTGGGGACAGAGGGGATGTGCCCCACAGAAATCTGTACCCATCCTCTACCCTGGCCATGCTTTGGGAGTGGAACGCCTTAAAATTCCCTGTCCAAATTGCCCTAAGCCACTTCCTGTGCCTACCTATACCTCCCCCCCCCAGGGCCCCCCATCCCCGGGGCTAACCAAAATGGTATACACACTTCCGGGGTGGCCAAGAAGCAGCTGACTGGCAGGAGTAAGGGGATGGACTTGGGCAGAGTTTGGGCAAATTCCGTAACCTGCAGGTATGTGAGGCCCCTCCAAGAGCCAGAGGAGCCAGAGGTGGGGAAAGAAAAGGAGGGAACCAGGTGCAGGGTACCAGGAGTAGACCCTCCCAGAACACCATATGTTAGCCCAAAAAACTCCTCAGAAAAATTCCTTGGAATTCTAAAGTGGAGTACTTCTTTACCAGTGTAGAGTACATTTGTCTGAGGACAAAAACTGCTTTAACAGTTTGTAGGCTTTGTTTTATGGTTTTTAAATACACATAGACACATAGTAGACAGACACCCCATTTGCACTCTTACCAAAGGCTCAACAAATGTTGGAGGCAGGTTTACATGGGAGATGGAAAGAAAGGCAGGAAGAACAATGGGGCAACAAAAGGAGAGAAAAAAGTAACAATGAACTGCTCACGAAACGAGGATTAGGTGTTTTATCATGATGCGTTCTACTCAGCGCCCAGTAAAATGCCAGAAACTTCTCAGGTGTTTCATATAAATTTGCTGAGTGAGCAAATAATCAATCAGTCAACCATTCGATAATGAAGAAACCAGGCTAACGTTGCTGCAGACATGGTTAGGACAAAACCAGGCGTCACAAACCTTTCCAATATGACCTGCCCACTCTTTATTCAGGCACCTGTTTCCACCCTCAAACATAAAGAAGACAAAATTAGTAACTGATCTGTTGTGCCTATGGAACTCTCCTGACAGATCTACAAAACCTCTCTCCGGAGGATGAATTGACCCCCAGGGAAGCATCCTCCCATCCTAGGCTTCAGACAAACCAAATAATCAAAACAAGCAGAAAGGTCAGTTTCAGGACTTCTGAAATTGTACCCGTGCAAGATGAAAACCTGAAATACGGCAAGGATAATGAAGCTGAAGAAGAAGGGTTCGGATGTAAGAATATTTCAAAGGAAAATCAGTTTGGACACTGAATGTGATTAGTAACATTATTCATTCAGATGTACTTGCTTAGACATTTAAAATTTCTATTTTTGTACACAAGTGTAACTGAGTAAGAAAGCGTGTTAATGTTTCTCTCCTCCCATCTTCTGTACCCACCTGCATTTACCTACACAGTGGTTCTCAATCCTCGTTCACAAACCTAGAATGACGTGGAGGTATTTTCAAAATATCAGTGCCTGGGCCCCACATGTAAAACTTCTTATTTAACTGGAAATGGGGTCTGGGCATTGGTATTTTTGAGAATTGTTCCACGGTTATCTAACGTGTGACCTAGGATGGGAATGACTGAGCCCTAGGGAGTATAGCTATTTGGTTCATTAACCTGATAACAGTACTCTTTTCCTGGAGGAAAAGGAAAATCTAGGAAGGACTGAAGATCCTCTGAGGAGGCGATGTGGAAAGTCCCAATGTAAGGAGATGGCTATTATTACACCATTGTTTGGTTTCCAAATACATCTCCTTACTTACATCATTGAAATTTATTCTGTGTTTGAATGACTCACTTCCAAATTTTTCAAAATTATTAATTCGTATTTTAATTTTCCAGAATAATAACCATCCCTTCATATTTAGACTCATCTGGGTATTTAATGGCATTTCCAATTCTTTGAGCCATATTCACAGTAAGAAAGTTTATTAGGTATTGAATAATATCACTCTTCTCTGCAGATCTCAAACTTCAGTAAGCATAGGAATCTCTAGGGTGTTTGCTAAAACCACATTCTGAGCTCCACCCAGAAGCTTCCCAATCAGTAAGTCTGCAAGGGGACTTGGGGGTTGCATTTTTAACAAGTTCTTCAGATAATTCTGCTATTGGTGATTAGCAGGCAACCCTTCGGAGAAATAGTGCTCTTGGGGCACCCGGCTCTATACATAATCACTAACATGGGAGATTTCTTCTCTTTCTCCCATACCTTGCATTTTGTAAAACAAGGACAGAATTATTCCAATTCCATCCATTATAAGAAATTCATTTCAAATGGCTTGATTTCCTTTGCTTTTGACAATGGAGAGAATACCAACTGTTTCAGATTCCATGGCATACTCAAATCAACTCAAGAAATCTTGGTGAATTGATTCAACCTTATATGAAATCCATTATCATTTTTTTAATAAGGGCATACAATACAGTACATTACCAAATAACTAAGGATAATCACACGTACACCAAAAATAAGCATGATAGTAGGAGTTGTGAGCGACTCAGCTTACATTACTGTCTTGACAATCTTGCAGGATTCCACTGTCATTTCCTTATCTTTTGGGGCTGTTCCTCAATTATGGAGGCTAATAAAATGGCGAAGGTACCATTTGATCCTCTTACATATGTGGGTTGTTTCCCAGCCTGTTGGTTCTTTTAAATTGTTGCTACTTAATTGCTTGATGATTTTTTTTTCCACTTGCTTCCCAGGTATCAGTGGAAATGGATACTCTGCTTGCGATCTTGCAGTGACTTGTCCTTTAAGATTTCTCAAGAGCCAAGTGTCGCAGCTGTGCAATGACATCTACAATTGCCGAATGTGCCATAGGCCCAAATAGCACTTCATTATTTTTTTTCATGTACTCTGAACAATCCTATGCAGTAGCAATATTATCTCCATTTCGCAGGTATGGAGAACAAGGTTCAGAGGCCTTGTTTTCCCAAGGTCACTTGATTAGGAAGTTGAGCCTAGAACCCAGGTGTTCTGAATATTCATCCAATTCTCTTTCCACTGCATTACCCTGCCAATCACCCGGCCCTGCTAATTCAACCGTACCCAGACATTCCAGGTACTCTTTAATTACTTCTTTCCCAGTCCTAGTTGGCCTGCCAATCTCCCCGCACAGCTGAGACTCATTTTAGCCAAGTGTTCACATCTGACCGTTTCTATTAAAGGCAGAAACGAAAACTACATTAAAAACTTCTGTCATCCCACTGTCTTCTATTATAACCTTTTCTTTCCCCATCTATGAAGAGGTGGTATTTTCCCGGTCATCGTCTTTTGTCTATTATTTTTTTCATCTTTGCGGATTAGAATTGGCCGCAACGATGTGGTTGGCACCATACTAGGTGCTACCATGGTCACACGACAAAATGACGGTCTCAGAGTGCCAAACTCACACTGGCAGCAGCTGATAAACAGGAGGGGAAGTAGATGCGGGCAGGAGGAGCTGGGCCAAAATTCACTCGAGTAAGTGTGTGCTTTGACAAGGACCAGGTGCAGGATGGATGGGGGAGAAGAGGAGATAGGGGATTCTGCTCTCCTAGTCCCCAAAGTCTGCCTGCTACCTGCACCATCCCTAGAAGGGGAGACGGAGGCTCATAAATGTGATTACTACCTGTGCTCCCAATCAACACACAGTAATGGCCGCCGAGATGGGCACCCACTCTGGGCTTCTTGGGGTAAGCCCTTTCTGGCTCACCTTGGATACCTTGGAATCAGTCTTCCCCTGGCTTCACCAACTACCTTCCCTCTCGACGACCACATGTATTAATTTTAACCCTTTGTGGACTATTTTATGTCCAGTTGTTGAAGCTCATTCCTAGCGAGACCTCATCATTTGAAGACAAGTACAATTTTAGCCGACAGAAATTATTTACTCAATAAATAGATATTGTGCATCCATAAGATGTGTAGAAGTCACCATGCTTGGGGCTAAAGGAAGAGAGGTGACAAGACATATATGTGTCCTGCCCTCATGGAGCTGACATTCTAGCTATCTTGGAATTCTAGCTATTGTTTACAGAGAAGCTTTCACATAATTGTGTAATCCGTTTCCCATCAATGTATAGTGTGGAATTACATGTCTAGTGAAATGGAAGTTTTACTTTAGTATTCCAAAGCTCAGGCCCCAGAGAGTCTGCATTAATGGGTCTAAGCACTGATGTATTTAAAAACTCCCCTAGATAACTGAATATGTCACAGGGATTGAGAACCAGCTCTGGTCCAGTGTTTCCTACCCCTGCTGAATCCTAAGAATCACATGGGGATATGATTAAAAGTGGGCCCCAGATCCACTATATTAGAATAAGAGGGCTGGAAGGTTGTATTTTTAACAAACATCCCAGTAATGTTTATAATCGGACCGATTTGGGAAGTACTGATTGTTGTCAAAAATAAAATCTATTAAATGAACTGTGAATTAATTTATCATAAATTCTAACTTCTAAGTTGAATTCAAAACATTTGTAATCAGTTTTTCATTATTAACGAGCCAGAATTTGCCTTTCGTATAAACGTCATGCCACCATTTTATGAAATGTCAGAGTGAAGTAGAATTAAAATAAATATGGCCTTATATGTTGTTGGCTTTGAAAAGACCACATAAAAAAATGGACTTTGTCTTGGCATTAACACAATTACAAATCAGTTTGTTAAAATATGTTTGGATTAGGAACATCTGATTTCTTGTTCACAAACTAACCTAAACATTTCTCGTTAAATGAAATTTAGTCATGACTTAAAATATTTGAAGAAAAGCAGTCATCCAGAAAATTAAGGTCAACCAAAAACAGATGGCATCTATGAAATAGGGTGTTGAATTCTCTGTTATGCCAAGTAAAAAAATAAAACAAAATCTGTGTCAAAAGATAGTCCTTGTGAAATCTCTATGTCTTATCTCAGGATGCATATATATTTTGTAATAACCCACAACTTTTTAAATAGCAGCAGACCTTTCATGTTTATTTCCAAGACTTCTGTTATTTGACGATAAAGTTCCAGGAAGCATGATTTTTGGAGGAAATACATTTTTATGTCACAAACCGGTTAGGTCTTCTCAGGGTCCATTACATATACTACATTTCCATTTGCATCCATTAGAAAGAAAACATCTTTTTGCTTCCTTACTGCACCCTTTTAGAGCACCAGCCTAGTGCTACTTTTGGAGAGAAACTTTTCCCAATGATGATGCGTGGGGGTGGGGGGTGGAAAGCATGTTCTCAAGTCTCAGAGGTGACTAACCCCTCTAGACCCTCAGAAAAAGGAAGGGAGAATAAATGACACTGGCAAGGGAACCAAATGGTTTTTGGTGAAGACAAAAATAACAGATCCTATTCTCGGGTAGCGAACACAATGAAGCAAATGGTTGCTGTTGTAGAGCTTTTTCATCAGGCATTTCCACTAGCCTTTCTATCTTTCAGATATAATGAGCAACCCAGATTTTTTTCATTTACGAATGAAGAAAACCTCTTTCTAGGGCACTGGAATGTGAAAGGCATGAATAAAGATGAAGAAATGGGCATTTTCATTTTGATTGGAGCTAAGTAGTTTAAAAAATGATAATAGGATTGAAATGTATTTAATAAAAAATTATGCTGTGAATAATAAATCAGGTATTGTAATTCTGACATTAAATCATTTTCTAGAATATCTCCGTTTTTCAGTAGCATATGAGTTCAAAACTAAGAACTAGAAAGTACATTAGACATTTCTTATCCTGAAGGACATTTTTTTTCTTCTTTGTAGAAAAAAAATAAGGGCAAAACCATGCCCTAAATTGATATTTGTGGATGATGTAGTGTATAGTTTTAAAATTAAATATATTGTGAAATGCTTCACAAATATTAATTCATTAATCAAGACTAACTTCCTTTGCAGAATATGGCAAAAATGCTATTAGAAGAAATCATATCCTTGTCCTGCTATCCAAATGGCTTTTCCTGTACCAAACTCTATTATGAAGAGCTGTATATTTCATGATTATTCAAGTTCCTAGGAAGAATTTGGTCTTTTTCTGACTAATGATACCATTTGTTCCAAACATCTGATTTCCAAGTTACAGAATAAATGATTCACAGTATGGATTTATTCCAACATAACTTGCTCTCAAACCACATTTTCTGACATCTCACTGAAATCTAATGATGTGAAAAGATATTCATGTTATGTTGTTAAATAAAATAATTTATCAAGTAACTACATGGTACCAAAATGTATAAACATATGCCTATAGCTATAGCTGTCAATATGTCTAAGAGGAATTATAGTTTATTCACATTTTTTCCGCAATGAACATGGCTTCCAATTGTAATTTAAATGGTTTTATTTTATTTATTTATCTTATTTTACTTATGGTATATGGCTAGGAATAGCCTTAGTCAGTGTGATAAGAGATAAAGTAATTGTCAAGATTATGACACTTAATATTTAAGTACATTCTCAAATAAATAGAAAGTATCAAGACCACAAAACTAGAGTTAGACTTGTCATTATAATTTCCAAACTGCTGATTAAGTCTTTTATCCTCCGTTCTCTCAACGCCTGGGCTCCCTCGTCTTCTTACAGACATTCAAGACTACCCAATGCTCTTCTGGATGTGCATTGGATATCTGGGAGCACCCAAGATTTCCCACAACATGGGCAAACCAAACCTGGATCCCACCCTCAAGGAGTTTAGAAGAAAAGAGAAGCCATGTTCACAAATAGCAACCATTAAAATAATACAGGATAAGTTCCTTGAAGGGAATAAAACCATGTTGTTATGAAACTTTAACACCTTCCATTGCCCACCATTGCCCCCTTGGGTATCTTCATTGTCTCTTCCCTTGCACCTTTGATCTCTGCTGGCTCCTCCCTTCAATTGTGATACCCTTTCTAGTTTTGTTCCGCTCTCTCCCTTTCATATCAACAAATTCCTGTCTTCCCTTTCTGAACACAAACATGCATATTTCCTGTCTCATTGTCTTGCTCCTTTCCAACACGGTTTGGAAGTGCCCTCTGGGATGTAGGCATCTACATAGAGCTGCATTCAATAGATTCCCTCTGTGCTAAGGCCCCAGCCCAGAGCCAGGCTAAGACTTCACCCTGGGAAGAGTCAGCCAGGACCCTACCTTCCGAACACTTCTCATGACTTTTGCCAAGGAACTGCATATAGCAAAACATGTGAAACAGGCAATGTTGAGGAAACAGTGTTAGGAATGGAATAAAGGTTGGTAGCAACCGATATTTCTTATGCCGAGTCTGAGTTCTAAATCTGTATTTGACTGTGTCTGAGTCTATGTGACAGAACTAAAAATATTAATATATTCAGCACCTTTCTTCTTCTGCCAGTTTCAGGAGATGGCTTGCTTGCTGCTCACTTCCAGGGTTTTCCTTATACTGACATGGGGTACTCGATAAAGGAGAAGAGCCAAGAAGGAAAGAGCTGCAGACCAATGAATAATAGATCTGGAAGGAAGACTGAAGGAGGGCAGAGGAGCTGGCAAACCCAGGAGGAGGTGGGGTTCTGACTGACTAAGAGAGAGAAAAGAGAGTTGGGGGCGGGGCGGGGGGGGGATGGGGCAGTACTGTAGCCATGTGGGTAAAATGGGAAAGTTTGCCATGTGACGTAATTCCAGGTTGCCATTTCCCCCAAATACTTCAGCAAAAGCACACAGGGATTCTGAAGCCATCGGAGGCATTGTGTGAGTTTCGTTTAAATCTGACAGAACCAGAAAGACCTAGATCTAATCGGGTTTCAGCGCGTGTGTGATGTCAGGGATAGTGAGGGGTGTGAGGAAGGAGAGTAGGCAAAAGAGCAAGATACACAGTAAGTTCACGGTGTCAGTAAGACCACACAGAACATAGTCCTTTAGTCTCCAAGGCTTTAAGAGGAACTCCATTTGGGAGCGATTTTACCCCTATTTTTGCTAGACACTTATTGACGCCAGTTTTTCCCCACTAACAAGAAATGTTTTACAGTGTCACACCAATCTATTTAAAAACCAGAGAACCAGAGAACCGTGAAAATTCTGCACAAAAAATCCCAAACCCATGACGAAACAAACAGCAATGTGTGTGCTGCTGTATCGAGGTCCTTTAAAAGCTGTCAATGTTCATTATAAAACATTAAATGACTGAAGAAATATTAGAACAGATTCTTTTTTACGTTTTAATTTCACTGGAGTTAGGGACTAAAGGGGCAGCAGGAACTCTGTTTCACTGGTGTGAATGACTCATTTTGTCCTAAGTAAACTCCTACACAACCAAGTTTATTATACCCCTGTGTATCATCTGTTTTGTGTAAAAAAAAAAAAAAAATTAAACTAAATTAAGTTAAATTAAATTAAAAATCTGGTAATAAGGTACAAATTCTAAAAATTAATGTTGCATATTAAAAATGTTATCAGACTATAAAATTAGTTCATTCTGGCATTAAGGAATTACGTAAAGTCAAATAAACCCAAGAGAGACAGAGAGAAAGAAGAAAATTTTTAAAAAGGACACTGTGAATCTTTTGGTTTATCTTACCCACCAGAGAATTTTGATATAATTAACCCTAGTCTGACTTAGCTGCACTTTTGCTGTGTCAGAAGTCAATAGTAAAACTCAATGTTAAAGGACACATCCCATACACAGGCAGCTGACCTTTGCCTTTCTCTGATTCATTAGGCTCATTTGTTACCAGATTTTAACTTCACAAATCCAGAACTTTCTGTATCTCTTGCCAAAGGAATTCATATGGACACCAATCTGTCCAGCCGTTCCTCTGTGGGATACGTCTGCATAATACCCTCTGTTCACTGTAAAGTTTTATTCCTCTGGAAGTTGAAGGTCTTCTGAATCATTATGAAAATGTCTGCTGAATGACCTCTCCTTTAGAAACTTCTAGAAAAGCTTTAGGATGGCCTGTCATTTCCAAATGGGTGGCCAAAGGAGTACATACACTCACACTGAGTTTCCCGGAGTTTCGATATTATTGCAGTCCTAATTCCTGCACCTCCCTAAATTCCTTCTATCCAGCTGACTTTAGTCCTTCCAACGATCATTTCCTTCAATCTTTCACTATCATTTAGAATCCTGTACTAATCCTAGGAAAAATGGAGAAATATGGTCAGGCCATATGTATTTATACTGGGAAAAATAAATAGTTGATGAGGTAGGCCTATTTTCACTCTACTTAGCACAGGTAGAAAAAAAATCATGCTTCTATTATTTTGTTCTTTGCATGTGCCCTGTTTACCCTTGAAACACAAAGACAATATTGTGCTTCCTTCAAGTTTTACCCACTACTTTCCAGAATCATTCATCAAGAAGGCAGTCGTATTGGGCAAAAGATTGGAGTTAGCATTGGAAGGAAGAAAAGGCAAAAGTAGGCTCAGCTAAATAAACAGTCCCAGACAAGGTGTATTAGGAGACTAGAGGAGGTGGTGACGAATGAAGGGAGATCAAAGCTGAAGAAGGTTTAGGTACACAGAGGTCACGCAGTGTTCCAAAGCTAGATGAGTGTGATATATCCATTAAGTTTCCTTCTTGTTTTGGCTGTCCAAAGGCTGAGAATTACATATTTATTGTTGACTCACCATAAATCTCTCTGTATGATCTCCCTTCCCAGGTGCACAGGGTATGTGGTTGTGGCCACGAACAGAAATTGCTGTGCGTCTTGAAGGCCTGAACCGAGCATTGGAATATGGAATTTCCTGCTCATGATTGCCATTCAGGAAGCCAAGAGGCAAAGGCAGCCTTGTCTGAGGTTGTTGTCTGCGTACTGAAAACCAAAAGATAAACATTAATAAACAGGGAACCCAAGAGACCTCATGTACGGAGCAGGGAAAAGAGGTGCTAGTCACCTCTAGTGTGAGCATTTTGGCAACACGCTAAGGTGCTAAAGACATTAAAGGTTGCAAGCCCTCCGTTCTGAGACACTAACTCTCCCCCACCTTACCTGGAAATTTTGCTCATCTATGCCATGCTTTACCAGAGAGCACGGGGGACTTCCGTGCACACACGTGGCAATTTGCAGCATGTGGCAGATCCTGCTGGCTCTCACATCATGCCCCTGCTGGTCCTTGCTCATGTACCATTTGAGCAGTTTTTCTCTCCTAGTGACAAGCTTCCTGAGGGTTCCAATACCTCCATTTTTCAAAACCCTTTATCATCAACCTTAACAGAAAGTCAAAATTTTCACCTCAATACCAGACTTGACTCTCCCCAGATTAGTTTTGGCAATTTTCCTCTCCACTGTTTCTTTATGGATGTATTTGCACTTACCTTTAACCTAAAGTCCCATGATACTATTGAGCCCTACAATAAATATTTACTGCTGATGAGAATATGAGATGCTCTATAACCTAGAACTTAAATGTTGTGAAGCCACAATCTGGACGACGCTCTTTTGAACTAAATTTGGTCATTGATAACTAATTCAATCATAATCACAAATATCTACATGATGTTTTATATTTTATGAAATGCTTTTAGCATGCCCATTATGTCATTTGAACCATACACCTAACTAAAATAGTAGAGCAGAAATTCTTGTGGCTCCCTATTTACAGCAGAAATTCTTGTGGGGAAATTGAGGCTCTGGGGGATCATATGGCTTGCTCAAGAGGAACAAGTTTTAACTGTCAGAGCAGTGACTCAGAACCATGACTTATGACTCCAAGTCAAATATTCATTCCACCCTTCTATGATGGTGGCCGTTTCTTGTCTTGAGCCTACATTAGAATTAAAATCTCCAGTGAAAGGGCACTAACCATTTTCTGGCATAACTGAGCAGCTGAATGTCACTGCTGATGCTTTCGGTCTTGCATATGTCTAGCTGTCTCATGACCACCTGGTCTTTATATTCCCTAATGCTTTTTGTACAGAGCAAATGTCAGAGACAGTGGTTGGTCGTTGTCATTTCCCTCTTAATGATTTGATGGAGAATGTACAAGTGGCCTGTACATACTCTATTCAGAGGTCAGCTTGAAGCAATGAGTCGCTATAAAGATAAGCATGTAGCCATTATATTCATTCAGTTTAGGCAAGGATGCTACTTTATCATTTACCCTTTCTTCCTTGGAGCTGATAAAGAAAGGGATAACTCTTCTGACTGCTAATTATCATGACAGAGGGAGATAGCGTCTCTTTTGCCAGGAATAAGAGTTCTAGTTATGCTTGAGGGACCATGGATAAGCTACCTACCCCAGAACAGGCCCCAAACAGGTCCCTGGGACCGTCTCCCTTTATGTTTATTTAAGCTGAGAATGATGTTGGGCCACCCTCTGCGAAGGCCAGGTGAAGACGCTTTATTTTACACCAGACTTGTACACTCAGAGCTCATAGTAACTCCAGCTTCTTCCAGTGCAAAATAAAATGGAATATGTTGGGAATACCCGCAACGGCCCTCTGCACAACTCCCCCTCACTGTCACGCATGTCCTTCTTTCCTCCAAAGCAGCTTCCCTCCAGGCTAGAGGGATGAGACAACATCATTCTTTTTTAAATATAAAGATTGATTTTCAGTGTTTAAAAAAAACCCTCCCATATGACAATAATTGTTATTTCACTATCTGTTAAACAAGAAAATACAGAATAAAAAAAAAAGGCTTTGTTGAAATCAATGTTTGAGAAGAAAACTTTGGGTATTTTATGTTTTTTTTTGTGGGTCTTTTATTTTAATTTAGAGACAGAGAGAGAGAGATAGTAGGAGAGGGGCAGAGGAGAGAGAGAGAGAGAGAGAGAGAGAGAGAGAGAGAGAGAGAGAATCTTAAGCAGGCTTCACGCTCAGTGCAGAGCCCAACATGGGGCTCAATCCCACAACCCTGAAATCATGACCTGAGCCCAAATCAAGAGTCTGACGCTCAACCAGCTGAGCCACCCAGGTGCCCAGAAAACTTTGTTTTTTATTTACCATGGTATTATCAATACCCTTTGGGGGGAAAAAGTCGTATATGTATGCAAGACATATTTATGTCTCATCTGTACATGAACTCAGAACCATTCTCCTACCCACACATCCTTCTACAAGTGATACAGAACTTTTGCTTCTCGGACTATCCCATCATCTGAAGTCTCCATAGCCCAATTTTTCCAAGGAAAGAGATTGGACTTTACACACAAACAGCAAGGGACATCTGCCTGGTGTGAATTCATTCACCCCGTCAGCAAACATTTCTTGAGCACCTCCTCTCCCACTGCCATGCAAGACCCAGGCTTGTGTGATTCCTGAGGACTTCCCCACTCGTTGACGTCCAAAATGGCGCTAGTCAGAGCTGCATTCCTTTCCTCTAAAGCTTGGATTTCCCAACATTCAAATTTCCCTGAGCAAGATAAGACTTCTAAGTTGTCCATTGCTTCTCAATCCTCCCTATACGGCAAAATCACCTGGGGGACTTTCAAAAGATGACCAATGCCTGGTCCCACCCCAGTGGAGCCAATTAGAGTACATAGAAGAGGGAAAGCCAGACACTTTTTTTTTCATTTTTATTTGTTTTTTTTTTTAAGTTTCCAGATGATTTAATATGTTGCCAAGTAGAAACTATTGGCTTCTCAACGTTTCTAAAGGACCTAAAGGAGAAGAAAAGCAAGGAGACTTATGTGGGGAAACACCTCTGAATGTACCCCTGCCTGGAGTTTGTATCAGTAGAGCAGGGTGAAGAAGGAAGACAAGTTTCTTGAACCTCCTAACTCTGCCTTCGACTTGTGCTGACCCCTCTCATATACTGCACATGTTACTGAGGATTTTCTCATCCAAAACACTTTTCCATTGGCCCTGGGAGGAAGACCACTCTGGCACTTCTATTTCCATCATTAAAGGTGAAGACAGATCTCCAGAAACCTCTTCCTCTTCACCACCATACACATGCTCTCACCACCACCATCTTGATAACCATCTTTTATGCAATTATCCTCAGTATGTCAGCCGCCACAAAACCTCCCAGATTCCTCCTCATCTCCACACATTAATCCCCTTCAAGCCCCACTACGTACTTCATTCTGGCACCTTCTCCCTTCTTTCCACCAGTCCTGAAACCCATCCACTATGCCTTCTGAAATCCATGACCCTCATTTGCAAAAACCCCCTTTGATTAGTTATCAATAGATTTTCTGCATAGCAAACTACTCTAAAAATTAGTGGCCTTCAAAAAATCATTTATTATATAGCATTAGCCTTGCCATATTGGATATTAGATCATGTCTTGACTAGACAGTTTTAGTTTGGAGTCTCTTGTGAGGCTGCCGTCAGTTGTCAGCTGGAGCTACAGTCATCTGAAGCTTTGGGAAGGAAAGATCTCTTCCAGTGTGGTTCACTCATATGCTGGCAAGTGGCTTCTAGTTGTTGGAAGGAGGGCTCTCTTCGTCTCCACAAGGATCTCTGCACAGGACTGCTTGAGTGTCCTCATGGCTGGTGGCTGGATTCACCAAGAGCCAGTGGTCTAAGAGAGCAAAGCAGACTCTGCAGTGCCTTTTATGACCTTGCCCCCCAAAGTACACGTCATCATTTCTGCAGTATCCTATTGGTCACACAGCTCAGCCAGATTCAATAAGGCAGAAGACTTTCAAAAAGGCTTCTTTGCCAGAAAGTGAGAATCATCGGGTACCATCTTGGGGGCTGGTTGCCACATCTTATTTTCACGAACAATTCTCTGAAAACTCTCTACTCTTTGCCCTCACCCAAACCTGACTTTCTCCTGAGAACATCCCCTCAGCCTCCCAGGTGAAGACTGATTTTCCTATTGTAGAGCTCAGTTCTTCAAGCCTAGGGATAGGTAGATGTCATGTTTGCTCCTTATTTCTTTCAGACTTCTCTTTCCCTCTTCCCTAAAAATGCCAGCTTAGATCTCACATCATCATATATCACACTCCAGTGATGCTTCTGCCATCCTCCACATTTCTCTAGATTCTAGTTCCTGGCTCATAATCATACTCTTTAATACAGCTCTTATCTTAATTCCTGAAGCTATGGACACACAAGTAGATTATCATGCCCACACCCTCAATTCCTTAAATTTCTCCATGCCAACCATTCTACCACAGACTTAAATTCCATGGTCATATTCCTAGACCACATCATCAACAATAAGTGCAACTCTTTTTTATGTTAATTTCATGTATGCTACCCTCTGACCACCACCTCCAATCCATCCAGCTCACTTCTTCTATGATTCTACCCCCTGATCAGCTTTTAAACTAATTGGGACCATTAATTTATTTATCTACCACCATTCCACTGTCCCTCACTCCTTAATTTGACCATCCCCCATACATATCAAGCTTAAATTCAATAACTAATCTTTATCATTGTTTCTTTATATATACCCTTGACTCCTTTGCCTCTCTTCAGAGTTATCACACTTACTTGAAAGACCAGGGTCTTGGTTAAAATCCAACCTTCTTCCCTATGCCCAGTCTCCCCCGAACAACTGAATGTGACTGGAGAAAAACAGAGTCATGCTGAATGGTCTCATTTTAAATTTATGAACTCATTCTCAAATACGCTCTTAGTACTCTTTTTATGTTTTTTTATTTTGGGAGAGAGAGAGGGCGTACGCGCACAAGAAGGGGAGGGACAGAGAAAGAGGGAGAAAGAATTTCAAGCAGGCCTCCACACTGTCAGCACAGAGCCCAGCGTGGGGCTTTGATCCCACAAACCATGAGATCATGACCTGATGGAATCAAGAGTTGGGCACTTAACTGACTGAGCCACCCAGGCGCCCATGCTCTTAATGCTTTTAATGCTGTCATAACTTAATTTACCTGTGTTGACCGCACAGAGCCTGCTTGGGATTCTCTCTCTTCTCTCTCCCTCTGCCCCTCCCCCAGCTTGCTATAAATAAATAAAGATAGGGACGCCTGGGTGGCTCAGTCGGTTAAGCGGCCGACTTCGGCTCAGGTCATGATCTCTCAGTCCGTGAGTTCAAGCCCCATGTCGGGCTCTGTGCTGACAGCTCAGAGCCTGGAGCCTGTTTCAGATTCTGTGTCTCCCTCTCTCTGACCCTCCCCTGTTCATGCTCTGTCTCTCCCTGTCTCAAAAATAAATAAAACGTTAAAAAAAAAAATTTAAAAATAAATAAATAAATAAATAAGCTGGGGGAAAAAAAACATTTCAGTCAGACTTTTGCCCCACTACTCCACTGAAACTACCCTTAACAATGTGAACAAGGGGCGCCTGGGTGGCACAGTCGGTTAAGCGTCTGACTTCAGCCAGGTCACGATCTCGCGGTCCGTGAGTTCGAGCCCCGCGTCGGGCTCTGGGCTGATGGCTCGGAGCCTGGAGCCTGTTTCCGATTCTGTGTCTCCCTCTCTCTCTGCCCCTCCCCCGTTCATGCTCTGTCTCTCTCTGTCTCAAAAATAAATAAAAAACGTTGAAAAAAAAATTAAAAAAAAAAAAAAAAACAATGTGAACAATATCCACCATGTTGCCAAATCCAGGAGCCAGTTGCTGGCCCTATCAGCAGCATTCGGCACGGTTGAACATTCCCTCCTTCTTAGCACATTTGCTTCACCTGGCTTCCAGGACACCACATTCTCCGGTTTTCCTCCTGTATCACTGGCTTCTTCATCCTAATCTCCTTTGTCGGCCCTTTTTCTTCTCTTTCAACCCTTTAAGGCGGCAATGACCCAGGGCTCATTCCTTAGTCCTGTTCTCTTCTCTAACTACACTGATTCTCTTGGTGATCACAGCAGTATCATAGATCTAAATTCCACTAATATGCTGTTGACCTCCCTAATGTATATCTCCAACTCCAACTCCAGATTTATATGTCCTTGGATGTAAAAATAAACATCTTCACACAACATGCCCGAATCTGAATTCCTGCTCTCACTACCAAACCTGCTCTACCCTCATTGGCACTCCCAACTTCCCATTCAACAGATAAAAATCCCTGACATTCTCTTTGACTTTTCTCTTTCTTTTACAGCCTACATTGGATCCAGCCACAGATCTTGCTGGCTGTACTTTCAAAATATATTTAGAATCTGAATGTTTTTCACCACTTTTTCTGCTGCCACCTGATCCAAGCCATCATCTCTCACATGGCTACTGCGATAACCTCTTAACAGTTCTCCCACTGCCCCCATCCCTTTAGAAGTTAGTCTCAGCATGGTAGCCAGAGAGATATTTTTAACACATTCTGATATCACTCTTCTGCTCAAAATCCCCAACTGTCTCCCTATTGGCACAGAGTAGAAGACAATGGCTCTCTAGACCTTATAGGACTGACAATCCATATCACTTACCTCTCTGAAGGCATCTCTAAATACTCTCCCCCTTAATTGCTCTACTCCAGCCACACTGGTCCCTCCCTATTCCTAGAAAGTGAGCCAGACACCCTCCCATCTGACCACCTATACTTTAGTTATTTCTTCTGTGTAGATGTTACTCCCAGCTTGGTTAACTCCCCCACCTTTTCATTGTCTTTGCTCAAATGTTATATCACAGATGCTTACCTTCACCACCTTATTTATTACTGCAACAACACAACTGCACACACACACACACACACACACACCCTGCCAACCCTCACTCTGTTCCATTTCTTTCTATTTTCTGCATCATTAATCATATTCTAAGGTACTTGATAACTTATTTATCTTTTTATAGCCTATTCACTATCTTCTCCTTGTCCCTACCTCCCCCTCCTATAATGCAAAATGAAAATTCTTTGAGGACAGGGATCTTTGCAACATTTACTAATCTATCCCAAACCTACCACTTCGTGTAACATATTCAATAAATCAATAGACAATGTCCTCCTGGAATTTACAACCCAGAGATTATAGGTATCGTTCCTATAGCCAATTAGTAGAAGAGCCAAAATTTAAACTCAGACATTATGAACACAAGTTGAAAGAAACAATCCTCTCTCAAACCCTTGGAACATCAATACTATTTAAGTTTTGACCACGAAATAAGAATAAATATGTTACTTTAATTAACTAGATTATTAGGACAGATAAAGATTTTTCATTTTTCTTTGCTGAATTAGCTGTGAATTTTCAATGTATTTCACACCTCCAAAACTTCTGTTCTGTGGCTTAGAATCATTGTGTTCTTAGCTTTCCTGACTTTCTCTTTATTACCATTAGCAACACTAACAGATGATTTTCTTTTATAGCCCATTTTACACAAATAAACTAAGTTTTTATCACTTTAGGGGAGTTTGTGTGCATGCTAATGAGCATAGAACAAGACTGCCAAGTAAAAACTCAGAGGCTGTACTGGACCCTTCCTTCCTCTGTGAGTCACTCCAGCACATTAGTGTTGCAAAGCCTGCAACCAAACTTCATTCCTCAGCCCAACTGCAAATCAGTACATGTTACGTTGCTTGAAAATAGTCAAAAGCACAAATGGTTAAGCCTCAAATCCCCGTCCTATAATTGCATTCAATCATCACAACAGACACCATGAAGTAGGGGTAGGACACAGATGAAAAAGGGGAAAGGATGGAAATCCAAATAGCTAGGAGCTCAGTATTTCCAACTAGAACTTTTTCTGCTTCGGGCAACCCTTTAACTCTTCCAGGTGGTGGCAGCAGGAAGGTAGCAAATGCAACAACGAACTGTCAAAGTAAAAATGTCTTAATGTTACAACTGTGACTCGTTAAGATATAAAGTGTGTCAAAATTTACATAACTCATTAATGAGGAAATCAGCAGAATGATAAAGCTGGTTCAGAGAGTATTTACAGGGGCGCCTGGCTCAGTCGGTTAAGCATCAGACTTTGGCTAGGTCGTCATCTCACAGTTTGTGGGTTTGAGCCCCGTGTCAGGCTTTGTGCTGCCAGCTCAGATCCTGGAGCCTGCTTCAGATCCTTGTTTTCCCTCTGTCTCTGACTCTCCCATGCTCACGCTCTCTCTCTCTCTCTCAAAATGTAAATAAACTTAAGGAAAAAAGAATATTTAGATAACTGAGCAGGTATAGAAATTGAAGAAAGTATCTTGGAATAAGACTACTGCATTAGATTCAAAACTGATGGATATTCTACAAAGCAATAAAAATGTAACCTTAGGAGTTATACTTTCTAGTAGACAGAAATGTTTGCATCTCTACCAGATAAAACTCTATGCGTGGACATGTAACTTCACAGAATTCAAGCCCTAATCAATAGCAAATGATATGCCAAACAAAAGGATGTTCCCCCAAAGAATTAAGTTATCCTTGGATGGGCCTCAATGACGCTGCAAGGACACATAGCCATCCCTTTGTCTTATTTTTAAGTTTTTTGGTATAAATTTTTTTGTAACAAAACTTAAGCAGAAGAGCCTTGTCTTAGCCACCTTTAGAGAAACACTCTATTCCATTACAATAAAAACGTATCTGGTCTGCTTTGCAAAAACAAACAACAACAACAACAGCAACAACAACAAAAACCTTCCAGTTCCAAACTCTAAAAAGATTCCTTCAGACTACAGCCTATTTTAGTCATAGAGTATTTTTGTTGGATAATGTATTTCGCCTATAAACAAGAACATAATGAATGAATGAATGAATGAATCCCATATTTCAGTTTGATTTATATATTCTCTGTATGCAAAGAATTCATTTAGAATTCTTTTTAGAAATGCAAAAGCACCTTGGCGAGGTGATCTTAGAGTCAAATGATGTCCAGAGAGGTTAAGCAATTTACCTGAGGTCACACTATGACTCTGAAACTGAGCTCACAGAGAAACTTCAAGTTGCACAGAAAAACATATGGGGCTCTAACAGGTGAATTTCTAACTTCCTGTGATTGGTCTATTGACAACCCCCGTCTCTGACCCTCAAATCATGCTCCTGTGGCAGAAAACAGGCTTTTTATCAAGGAGCTCATGTTTAAGGACTATGAGGACTTTTTAACTATTACTAATCTTCTCCAGTAAGATGCACAGCAAAATAAACAGGTTAATTCAGCTGCAGAAAAAGAAAGATGAAAGTTTAGACACAGCACCATTTACATTGGCTAGTCAATTTATTTCGCTTTTTACAATTCAATCTTCTTCTTTTCTAATTTTTTTTCTTTTAAGTATTTTTTCTTCCAAAGAGAAATCTGCCTCACTGATGAACACTTAAATTGTAGAAAACAAAGCTGTATTGTTAAAGTAATCAGGTTTTACAAAAGATAGAGTATATTACAAAAGAAAAAAAAAAAAAACAAGGGAATTTGACTACTGAATAACCTTGATGGCAGATTAGAACGCATGCCATTTCTCATCTTCTTTTTAATTCTCCTTATCTTCAAATTGAATTTTTGAATACAGGATGGGCTGACAGTATTGAGAGAGTTTTGTTGCTTACTTTGAAGTATTTATGTCAGCCGTAGTAATTATGCTTGAGCAATAGTAGTCTTTCATCGTGAATTTGTAGAAGACGGATTTTTCCCCATCAAAATTATTCACTTAAAATGAGAGATTTGGCATTGGCAGATAAAGCTCAATGAGTGTTAAAATTGGATGCTAATTGCCACCTTGACTCTGCAATCCCTGAAGAGTCTTTGAACGAAAGGTTTCACACAATTTTAAGTTAATTCAAACCTATATTAATTGAAAATACATATGCATGCCACAGTGGCATTTTTGCATTGATGGAGACAAAGAAATCTGTCAGAAAAATAGAATAACCAAACTGGAATGTCAAAATCTGAAAAGTTTAGGAAGAAGTGTAATATCAAGAATACACCTTTTCAGTTGCATTTCAAGTTTTAACCCCATAGTATCCTGTAATTATCTTAAATTCTAAGGGTGGGCTTAATATTTACCATCCAACCTGGACAATTGAAAATATCTTTTTTATTGAAATACTCTTAAGTATACCATTCAGGGGCGCCTGGGTGGCTCAGTCGGTTGAGCATCCGACTTCGGCTCAGGTCATGATCTCATGTCTGTGAGTTTGAGCCCCGCGTCGGGCTCTGGGCTGACAGCTCAGAGCCTGGAGCCTGCTTCATATTCTGGGTCTCCCTCTCTCTCTCTCTGCCCTCTCCCACTCATGCTGTCTCTCTCTGTCTCTCAAAAATAAATAAACACTAAAAAAAAAAAAAATTAAAAAAAGTATACTATTCAAAGTGACTTAATAGAAATCTTTTAAAAAAAAAATTGAGAGAGAGAGAGGAGAGAGAGTGCGTGAGCACAAGCGGGGGAGCAGTAGAGGGAGAGAATCTTAAGCGCGTGGGGCTCATGGGGCTCATGGGGCTAGGTGTCACAAACCGTGAGATCATGACCTGAGCCAAAATCAAGAGTCTGAGGACGCTTAACCGACTGAGCCACCCAGGCATCCGTGAAAAGAAATCTTTTTAAATGGAAGCTGATGATTCTTATTCAGCTTTCTCAAGGTTGTTAATAAACATTCCTTTTTAAATTAAATGAGTATATCCAAATACAGAACAGATGTATCAATAAAATTTGGACAGCTTAAGCTGCCCAAAGCAGTGTTTCCTAATAGTTTTCTTGGCACATTCAAACAATTTCATATTCTCCTGTTTGGGCTAAATGTAAACTAAAAAGGAGAAGTATGACTGGTTTCACACAAGTGACCAGAATGGGGCCCTTGGGGGTGCCAATCCTAGGCTATGACGTGACAAATTGGAGCCGTAAAAGAGCAGAGATCCTTTATGACCCAGAAACCAGCCCCTGAAGGCTGGGGAAACATCCAGGGTCCCATTCCCCCAGGGGAAAAAAATTTTTCTAATTGTTCTTAAAAATACAGTGAAAAGACAATGACGCTGTCCATTTTGGGTTTTTTTTTAAGCATCTGAATTAGATGTATGTGAAGGGGCATGCCTTGGGGGAACAGGGAGCTGAAAATCTCCAGGATCCTAAAACAGAGAAACTTTTTATTTTGTTAAGTGAGAGTCACAAGTCCAAAAAGGTCCTCTGGCCATTGAATCATGTCTTGTGTTCCAGGTGACCCCTCCCCCCCTTTTTTTCAATACCTCCTTAAAGTCATTAGAAATTTATATCTTGAGCGAAATGTACCATTTAAAAAAATTTTTTTTAATGTTTTTATTTATTTTTGAGACAGAGAGAGACAGAGCATGAGCAGGGGAGGGGCAGAGAGAGAGGGAGACACAGAATCTGAAACAGGCTCCAGGCTCTGAGCTGTCAGCACAGAACCTAATGCGGGGCTCGAACTCATGAATCGCGAGATCATGACCTGAGCCCAAGTCAGACGCTCAACAGACTGAGCCACCCAGGCGCCCCCGAAATGTACCATTTTAAAAATAAAATTCCTTCCTGGAACTCAGATACAAAGTCACGAAGGTCACACTTTGACCTATTCTAGTGAATTGATAGATGGGGACTGGATGTAACAAGCTGCTACTGTTCCGATTCCTTGAATTCCGGCATCAGGTGCGTATTCACACAGATTGAATGGGAAAGGCGTGGACATTAGCTATGATTTTTGTGCCCAGGGCATGAAAGATGCTACCTAAGTGCTAACTTACAAGGTTTCGTTTGTCTACCAACTTCACAGGTGATGGGATAGAAAAGGGAAAAAAAAAATTGTTGTTGTTAGATAAAGAAAAAAAGCCTCAAACTAAAAATGTCAAAGATAATCTAACCAAAGGAGATATTCTAAAGCCAGTGGTGACATCATTGCCTTCCACCTTACCATAACAAACACCGTATACTTTTACTGGAATTACATTAAAGCATGTTCATGTAATTCTAAAAGAATGAAATATCACTATCTCAAGAGATGATACTATTTCCCAAGGTATACATGCCCTTAGGGATTTTAGATTAGAATATGATATGTGCATTACATATATAAACAAGGTAAAAAAAGGTTGTACTTAATGATAAAATTGAGCAAATACACTGGGAGCATGACGTACCGTAAAGTTATCATTTATAATGAAAACAAAAGTAATCTGGGAATAAAGACTTTGAAAAAGCAGGAGAAATAAATTCACAATCTTGTAGACAGTCAGCGTGAAGCTAGAAATTGAATTTACTAACGTGTTCTATGCCATTAGTAATAAGTTTCAGAAGTCCCTAGGTTTTCCTCTGCTATGTTCAGTCTTTTTGTTGTTGTTTCCAGCTGTTGTTTTAATAAATGGAAACATTTCATATGTAAAAGAAATGACATATTAATGACTAGAACCTACAACAACGTTATTGGTAGCATATGTTCAAGACGTAAAATAAATCATTTAAAATATGTTTAAGTTACTCAAATCCCAATTTTTAAAAAATGAGCCACATCAAGGAAAACACCTAATCAAATGGCTCCTTGGCCAGGCAGCCAGATCTCATTTTCCCCTCAGCCTCTCAAGCTTGGTAGGTCTATGTTGCATTTTCCCTGGTAAGGACTGGTATTTTCCTTTTTATAGTTCCTATGTAGCAAGGTCAAGCTTGAATCTACTTGACTTTTTCTCTTTGTAAGCAATAAGTCTCCTGTAACCAAGGCAACTGATATTGGCTCCGATTACCTATTCCATATTGGTGAACAGTCCAAGATTATATTCACAGCCATAATGAATATGTTTGATAGCTTCAGAGTTCCAGCTAATATAGACAATCTTGGGAAGAACTTTTCTAAATAAAGGGAGATACTTGCATTTTCCTTGTTTTTTTCTTTTTTAATTAAACCAACTTTTTATTTTGGAATTATTTTAGATTTACGGTAAAGTAGAAAAGATAATACAGAGAGTATACCATTCATCTATTAACATCTTACATTACCATAATACATTTGTCAAAGCCAAACGAAGAAAAACAAAAAGATAAAAATCCCACAGAATACAAAAACATACCCAATACAATCCTTGGTACATTGCTATTAACTAATCTTTAGATTTATTTGTATTTCATCAGGTTTTCTATAAATATTCTCTTTCTGTCCCTGTGATTCAATTCAGGGTACTATATTTCATTTACTTTTCATGTCTCTCTAGTCTCCTCTGGTCTATGATGGTTTCCCAGTATTTCTTGAGAGAATTTCCCAATATTCGCCAGCTTTCTCCACTGTAAGTTCTAATTCTCCCTTCCTATAGTCTATTATTTGGAATTTAGTCACTAAGTCTAGCCCACCCCTCAAGGCAAGAAAGTTTCCATCATCTGAAGGGGAGAGTATCTATAAATACAAAATGGAATTCTTTTGTAAGGAAGATCTGTCTCTCTGCCATTTAATCATTCATTTATCCATCCATCCATCCATCCATTCATTCATTTTGTTGTTCAAATGATTCCAGCTCTTTCAGGTTGGCTCCTATGTTACTCTAACATGAGCCCATTCTTTTGTTTTTCTCTCCTAGGTTTTTGGAGCTCCTTTTCTTTAAACTATATCATTGGGGCGCCTGGGTGGCGCAGTCGGTTAAGCGTCCGACTTCAGCCAGGCCACGATCTCGCGGTCCGTGAGTTCGAGCCCCGCGGCGGGCTCTGGGCTGATGGCTCGGAGCCTGGAGCCTGTTTCCGATTCTGTGTCTCCCTCTCTCTCTGCCCCTCCCCCGTTCATGCTCTGTCTCTCTCTGTCTCAAAAATAAATAAAAAACGTTGAAAAAAAATATAAAAAAAAAAATAAACTATATCACTTACTTCCTCGGGTATCTCATCTAGTCTCTTGGCTTTAAATAATACCAGTATGCTGATGTCCCTCAAATTTGTAGCATTAGCTCAGCCTTCGCTTCTGAATTCTAGACTTGTATAGTCTTCTGCTTCCTCCTCATCTCCACTTGGGTAGCTGACAGGCATTCCATCTCAACAAGTTCAAATCAGAACTTTTAATCTTCCTCTCCCACCCACCCCCAATCTTCATCTTCCCATGTCAGCCAATGATAATTCCATATTTCTTGTTGCTCAGGTCATATCTTACACCCTTCTTTCCATCCATTCATCCGCTCACTCAGAATCTCACTATCTCTTATCAACTCCACTGCTATCAGCCTGATCCAATTCACAGCCATCATTTCCTTGGCTTATTGAAAGAGCCTCTGCACTGGTCTCCTTATTTCTTCCGCTCAAGTCCTTCTCCAGCCCATTCTTACACTGCTGTCAGGATAATCTTTTTAAACATAAATTAGATCATGTTATTCTCCTCCTCTAAACTCTTTATTGGTACTCACAGTAATGATCAAATTCCTTAGCCTAAATTCTTGTAGCCCACAACTCTCCATAAATCTTCTGTGCTTCCCCACTACCACCGACACCACACACACACACACACACACACACACACACACTCTCCCAGTGTCACTCTCTGAGTCCTTCTCCTAACAGTCTCTCCCACGTTCACTGTGTGCCAACTACACAGGCTCCTATGCTACTGACCAGTCCACCAGGCATGCCCCTGCCTTAGGGTGTTTGCACTTACTGTTTCATCTGTCCAGAATGCTTTCTCCCCACCCACCCACATGGCTCATTCCTTCACCTCCTTCAGGCCTTTCCTGAAATGTTATACACTTAGTGAGGCCTTCCTTAGCAATGTCCCCTCCAATCACTGCCCACCTCCTTCTTTCTTAACACTACTTATTCCTTTGCCTGATTTAATCTTTTCCATAGCACATCATCAACCACGCTATGTATTGTATCTTTTTATTGTCTAGATTCCCCCTTGAGAATAGTTAGCTTCTAAAAGCAATGTGTTTATTTCTTATATTGATTACTGTACCCTCAACCCCTAGAACCATCTCTGCCCTTTGTAGGAACCCCCAGTGCTGCCACAACCTAACACTGCAATTATATGTCATCACTGACAATATTATAGCACTTCCTAATGTTGGCAATGGAAACGATTTTGTGCCAGAAGTTCATGTCCCATCCAGCAGATGTCGAATGTTGCTGTGTTTCACTCAAAAATATAAAATATCCCACCGCATCTCTGTTCAATAGCCTTGGAAAAAAATTCCTGAGTCCAAGTCCAAGGCAGAATATATACAAGATAAGCGTCAGACATTTTTTCACACTCATAGGGGAAGGGAAAAAACATCTTGAAAACTACTAGAGTCATGTCAGAGGGATTCTGGAACCAGCTTGAAGAGATTCTCATTGGCCAAGGAAGGGAGAGTTTGAGCATGATAAGAATAATAGCTTTAATGGATTTAAACACATCGATATGTTTAAATCCATGTGTTAACAATGATGCCCAAAAAATCTAAATGATCATATTGTAGATACATTAAGTCATTATTTTGAAAACTGGTAAATAAAGAAAAGTAATCTAATGTTTAGCCTCCCTTTCTATATGAACTTGACCATTAATAACCAAATAGTACATGAGAGGTATTTTTCTTCATACAAGTATTTCAGCTAGCTAATAAGTAAAAAAGAATGACATAGTAATAGGATATTACCATTTTGCAATATCTAATAAATTATAAAGTCTAGATATCAGTTATCAATGGCTGATGGCATCACAAGAAAGAGAGAGAGAGAGACCCAGACACCCTCTTCCTGCTGACAGAACACTACAATATTCTATGAAATAACCCTGCTCCCCCAAAAAATCCAAATCACCTCATGAATCCAATCAACCTTCAAGATCTAATCAATAATTTGCAGGAAAGATAGAGGACAGCAGAGCATGCTAAGAGACACTAAACGGACGCAATCAACAAATCCAGGTTTGCAGAAACTCAAAAACTCGTTTTTTTCCACAAATAAATTTCAAGTACAAAAGAAGGGGGCAGGGAAACCATAGGAATTTAGAGTGTAGTAAAGGTGGCATGTCACATCTTTATGGAAAATGCAGATTATTTAACATGGGATATTAGAATTCCTGACAGGATTTTGAAAAAAATGAAATTAAATCACTTATACTGAAATAAGTACAGGAATATAAAAGATTTTATACATCAGTGATTTGTTTTTTACGATATTGAGATACAGAGGGTCCATCTAAGCAAGGTGGCAGACCAAAATCCATGATACAAAGTAATCATAATTTTGACAACACTAATTTTAAACTTTTGTAGAGAAAAACACCACAAAATATGTCAAATATAAACAGCAAATTGGGAAAAAATATTTGTGACATGCATATCAGAAAATGAGGTATTTTTTTTTAACATTTAAAGACCTCATTTTAATTTTAATTTTTTTTTTTGAGAGAGAGAGAGAGACAGGGAGTGCACACAAGGTGGGGAAGGGCATGGGGAGAGACAGAGAATCTGAAGCAGGATCCTTACGCAGCCCAGAGCCCAACACGTTCCCCAATCCTGGGATCAAGACCTGAGCTGAAATCAAAAGTCAGACACTCAACCGACTGAGCCACCCAGGTGCCCCAACGTTTAAAGATCTCTTAAAAATCCATTTGGAAAAAACACAAACCCTCCAATAAAAAATAGACGAGGACATGAAGCACCAATTCCCAGAAAAAGACAAGGAGATTCATTGCAGTCTTGTTCATAATAGTCAAGTCTTAGGAATACATGTTCATCAGTGATGAAAATAAAAAACAAAAATTAAAGGGGAACATATAAATTAAAATAAAATTAAAAGACATATCAACTGGGGCACCTGGGTGGCTCAGTCAGTTAAGCAACCAACCTCAACTCAAGTCATGATCTCGGGGTTTGTGGGTTCGAACCCTGCATCAGGCTCTGTACTGACAGCTCAGAGCTTGGAACCTGCTTTGGATTCTGTGTCTCCCTCTCTATCTGCCCCTCCCCAGATCGTGCTCTCTCTCTCTCAAAATAAATAAACATTAAAAAACATCACAATGTCCACAATGTGTGGACACTATTTGAGTCATAACTCAAATGAAAATCTTTTCCTAAAGGAATGATATTTATGAAATAAATGGAAATTTGAATATTGACTGAGTATTTGATATCAAGAAATTGTCAATTTTTTGGCTTGATATGTTTTAAAAAGTTCCTATCTTTTAGACTGTCATACTGAAATAACTATGAATGAAATTATATGATGTCTGAGATTTCCTTCAAAATAAATAAGGAAAAAAGAGATAGGAAAGACCATAAGGTGATAGTTGGTAGAGTTGGGTGTTGAGTACACGTTGGTTCATAGAATTATTATATCTACTTTATTGCACAAAGTTCCCATAATAAAGTGGAGGCTTTTTAAATTTTTATTTTGTAAAAGAAGAGACAGCATAGCTTGGTTTTAAGATCATGGGCTTCATAGTCAACTGCTTAAATTTAAATTTTAGCTCAAGCAATTACTTGAATAGCTTCTCTCTCAGTTTTCTGACATGGAAACTGGAGGTAATAATACCCACCTCTAAATAAATAAATAAAAATGCAAAACAAAACAAAACAGAATAATAATATCCACCTCATTGGACCGCCACGAAGATGACTTTGCGATAACACCCGAAAATTGGCAAACAAAATGCCTTTGACTTTGATTTCCGAAAATCATGACATAGATGTAATTCTTCCTGTTGCATGCGGTATTACTTCTAAATTTTCCTCACACCGCCCCCATCAGTCCAAGTAAGTAGACTATCAGAATCCCAAGACAAGAGGTGATTTTAGAAAATTCCACAGTCTCTCGTTTACTTGCTACCGGGGATCACGTTCCCGCCAGACCGTTACTCAAACGGTTTCTCAGAGATGCTCACCTGGCAAGACGCTGACAACCAACACCAACTTGCGAACCATGTGAGTGAGCCAATTTGGAAGTGGATCACCAATCCCCAGCTCGGCCTTCACATGGCTACCACCCCAGTCAACAACTGACCCAACCTCATGAGAAACCCTGAGCCAGAACCACCCGGCCAAGGCACTCCTGAATTCCTGACCCACAAAAAGAATGAACACTGTAAGAGACAATGAATGTTATTTAAAGCCCCTAAGGTTTGGAGTAATTGGTTACACAGTAACGGAAAACTAATAGACATAAAAATATGTGAACATTAAAATTCACTGGTAAATATAAATCTAGCTGTAAAATGCTACGCTGGTTTGCATAATTCTCAGAAAAATGTTCTTGAATGAACTTCAGAGAAGTTCCTCTACAAAATCAGTGCTACTCATGGTTAATACATGGATTAATTAATACAAAAGATTTAGTACTGACCAAAAAAAAAAAAAAAATGAATTTGCTTTCTTGGGTACATTATCCACTTGTGTGAAAACAAAGTATATTCTTGAAAAATAAATATTTGATTAAAAACTATCTAATGTAAAGCATGAGATGTAATATAGATTGTCAGCAACAAACTGTTCCTCATGGCATGTGTAATTTTGGTTTGCGGTCAATTTTTTTTTTTTTCTCAAGTGATCTTAGTATTTTTGTTGGAACCATCTGGCAATACTATTTCCAAACATGCATTGGAAGTTCCAGTATGGAACTCTGCGTGGAGCTATGCAAATAAGGTCAGGGATAGTTAGAGCTATAAACTATAATTGACGAAGATGTTAGTTGAACAGAAGGTCCTCTATTTGCCAAGCACTGTGCTAGATGCTTGAAA
This sequence comes from Felis catus, assembly GCF_018350175.1. Classification (NCBI taxonomy): domain Eukaryota; kingdom Metazoa; phylum Chordata; class Mammalia; order Carnivora; family Felidae; genus Felis; species Felis catus. The sequence goes on along the minus strand of NC_058375.1, from coordinate 178,442,079 downwards.
CAGAAAACTCAGTCGAGTGTAGATTTTAAAAAGCTCAAAGAGTCTGAGAACTCTTTTAAGCATTAAAGGCACTGATACAAGGGAAGATCAATTCAAAACGGAGGGGAAGAGGACAATAAACAAAATCATGGGCCATAAAGAACTAAGAGGATTGAAGAAAATAAAGGCTGGCTAAGAGTTATTAAACTTCCATTGCAGAGATACTGGAGGTTCGGCTAACACCATCACAATGTCTAGTAGCTTTAGATTTTCTCTGATATAATTATTATATCAAATGTTGAACTGATAGGAAAGGTCATTGAAAAACCGTGACTTCCGGTTACCGACGAGCTGGAGCCTCTCAGGCAGAGGCTCTCCTCCTGTCCCTGGACTGTGGGTTCCACTTGCCTTTCCAGCTCCCAGAGTCGGCTCCAGACACACAGTCTTGAGATGATGATGTGATATTGAAAATACCTGCACAGTATACACGATTGAATCCCGGGTTAGGCCACTTTTTTGCATTTTTAAGATTTGATGGCGCAGGGATCCATTTGTCTTGCTACCGCCCAACACAAGCCCTCTAGGTGAGTCCTCCTTGCATATTAAAACTGTCCCGTGCCAACCTGGAGTGGCCTGCCTCTTTCTTTGGTCTCTTGCTGCCCTCCGTGCACGGGGCGATTTCAGATTTCAGGGAAGCTCCTGAGAGCGATGCGAGCTGACAGAGCAAACTCAGCTCTCAATTAGCTCTCATTCCCTGGGGGTGGTTTCCATCATTCTCAGTATTTTAGATAACCACACAACTTGTACTTGAAAAATATTTATGCAGAACTATGTATGTCACACGACAGTTTTTAAGTGAGAAAAATTTTAAGGAACTGCTTAATAGCTCTGCACATCCTAAACCCAGTAATTCCATCTTTTTTTTTTTCAGCTTATTTCTTTATTTTGAGAGAGCGAGAAAGTGGAGAAACTGCGAGAGTGAGCGGGAGAGGGGCAGAGAGAGGAAGCGAGAGAGAGAGAATCCCAGGCAGGCTCTGTGCTGTCAGCTACATCTCACAAACCATGAGATCATGACCAGAGCTAAAATCAAGAGTTGACTACTTAAACAACCGAACCAGCCGGGAGCCCTCCCCTAATAATTCCCCTTCTAAGGAGAAATCTTTTTAAAAAAACTTGCATTTATGGGCAAAAATAAGTGTAGAGAATACTCTTCGCTGTATTGTTTATAATAGGTAATGTTGGGTAACTTTAGTGGAAGAAATAAAGGATGGTTCTTTCCTTCCTTTTCATTTTAGGGTTTGTCTAATTGTTCTTCCTTGTTTATTTTTTAAAATTATCTTTTTTAAAATTATCTTTAAATTCAATTTGTCTGGCTCTAAGGAAAATGTGCATTAGTATGTTTACTGGTTTTGCCTTAAATTTACACACTGACTTAAGAGAATTGACATCTCTACAAGGTTATGCCATTCTCTCCAAGAACAAAGAATATCTTTCCATTTGTGTTTTTCTTTCTTTCACGTAGTTCACAGAGACATCCTTCTCTCACAGATTGCTGATATTGGTAAGGTGGAGCCTAATGTGATTGAGGGGAAAGAGTGGGCATATGACCCAGGTTCTACCCATCAGAGTAAGTGTTGGGCTCAGGGAGAGATATATGACCTGACCCGGACCGATGAAACTGCTTGAGAACTCTTTCTGGATCTATTAGGAGAGACACTCTGCTAGTGTTACTAAGTCAGCAGCATGTAAGCTTTCAGTTATTTGGGAAGACGCTATGAACAAAGTCAACACCAAGGAAAAGGCAGTTCAAGTAATGGAGTGAGTCAGGTGCCTGACAACAATCTTCACGTACCAGGATCCAGCCTTCCTGACTGTGCACGCTGGAATCGATGCATTTATTTTCTTTAAGCCAATTCAAGTTGAAGTTTTATTACTTGCAACTGAAAGAGACAACAGGACTAAGAGAATACTTTTTTTTGCTAGTTGAGAATTCCATGTAGAGCATGACTCTGTTGTTAGCGAATCATTTCTGTCTTCTACCTTGGTCACTCATATGTCACTTCATCTGGATCAAAGTCTTGAGATAGGGAAAGGACATAGTGGGCGATTTCCAAACCCTTTCCTCCCTAGAGAGAGCTCAGGTCAGCAGCCGCACACGTCACTTTCTTTGCAAACTGTTTTGTCTCTGTAGCCGGACAAGAGGTTCTTTACTTAGGGGATGTAATTAAACTCGTAAACATGTAATTAAACATGTAAAGATTCAGCTCAGGAAGAATGAGCCTTTCTCAGCCTAGTCCTTTCCAGCCACCAGACAATTTCATGTGCATGAGACTCCTGATAACAGCGAGCCTGATACGTCCTTTATTTCTGAACATAACGATCAGCCTCCTAGTTATTGCTTTACAAAGCGGAGATATGCTGTGTTACTGATTAAACACATATAAAGGACAGAAGGTATGAACCTGGAGCCACTGTTGCTAAGCAGTTTAAATATGTGCAACCAAACACTACAAGATAACTTTAATATACTGGTCCTCATTTCACATATTCCGCTGCTTATGTCTTGCACCACAAAACACAAAGAGGCCCGTAATACAAGAGACCCAGCAAATGCACAGACAAAATTTCCCAGCAGGGGCCTCAGCCTCTCACAGTGTGGGGCTCTGCCTCTCAGTGATGTGAAAAGCCTGTCACCGACTGACTTTCCAGCTGATGCTGCAGCCTTCTTACATTCTGGATAAGCAATTTCTATACTGTTAGTTTCTCACATGAATTTCACAAATGCTTCAGATGAGTTTGGCACAACCTAGTCATCCAAAATTTCTGAAGAAATGACATTTCTGTCCCTCGGAAAGTAAAGTAAACTCGCAAATGCATTTGAGAATTTTGCTTTAAATATTATGTTACAGATTTCAGTTACATTGTATCTATTGGCAGTTATGACCTTATTTCTCTTTAGTCATTCTATATAATATGACATATAGTCTCTAAAAAATGTATCAGAATCTCTAGAAAACTGTAAATCATTACTTGCTCCTATCCATTCCTCTACCTTAAATTATTAGGGATTTATGATGTGCTCAATTTCTTGAATTCTGCACTAGAGAGCTTTCATTCTTTATTCCATTCTTCCTCCTTCATTTCCTTCCCTTTTTCATTGTCTCCCTCTTGTCCTTTCCCCCTTATTGTGCAAGGTCTTTTGCTGGGCTCTGGGTTAATACATATGCATACATGTATTTTGGTGATAGAATTAAACTAATCTGTTATAGGTACATCGACCTGACCCTAAGCTTTGCTTACTGAAGGATTTAGAATGTATTCGTATATTGGGGTGCCTGGGTGGCTCAGTTGGTTAAGCATCTCACTCTTGGTTTCAGCTCAGGTCATGATCTCATGGTTCATGGGTTCAAGCCCTGAGTCAGGCTCTGTGCTGACAGTGCAGAGCTTGCTTGAGATTCTCTCTCTCTCTCTCTGCCCCTCCTCTCTCTCTCTTTCTCAAAATACATCAATAAACTTAAAAAAAAAAAAAGAATGTATTCAGATATCTCGATGGATGGTGGACCAAGCCAACCAGGAGCCCATTTCCAGCAGAAAAAAAAAAAAAAAAAAAAAAAGAAAAGAGAAAAAAATATTGAGAAAGAATTCATTCTTTTTTTTTAAGTTTATTTATTTATTTTGAGAAAGACAGTGCAAGCAGGGGAGGGGCAGAGAGAGAGGGGGACAGAAGATCCAAAGAGATCTCTGTGCTGTCAGCAGTGAGCCAAATGAGGAGCTCAAACCGTGAGATCATGACCTGAGCCAAAATTGGATGCTCAACAACTGAGCCACACAGGTGCCCCAAGAAAGAACTCATTCTAAGAGAAGAGAGAGTCAAGATGCACATTTTAGTCATAGGGATGAGGGTACAATAAAAGAGTGAGAAAGCCAGGTGATGTCACCACCATGGTTGAGTAGGAGACCCCAGCCTCTGCCTCCCCGCCAAAAAGATCAACAAATACACAGCCATCCATGAACAAATATAGTTCTGGAAGAGCTTAGATGTTCACTTAGGAAAGTTCAGATTTGAATGAAAATCTTCTGAGAATAACAAAGCTACAAAAGGGAGGAAGAATAACTTCATTTTCCCTGCATCATCTCACCCTCCAGGCTGATGTTACACAGCACCAAGAAGGAACTTCCCAGTTCAAAAGAGTCCCCTTACCAGGAAAGGGAGAATAGGGTAAGCAGCCAACTTCGCCAGCCTTTCATGGATCTACAAAAGACCCTCTTCAGTTTCATTTTATCCACAGACCAACAAAACAGAGACGTTTGGAGATGGCTAGGAACAAAACAGAAATTTTGGAGCTGAAGAATAGAATGACTAAACTGAAGAATTCAATATAGAGCTTCAATCACCAACTAGTTGAAGCAAAGAAAGCATCAGTGAATTCAAGGACAGACCATTTGAAAAGATCAGTCAGAAGGGCAAAAATGAAAACTAATGAAAAGGAATGAAGAAAGCCTATAGGACTGATGAAACACAATGAAAGAAACAACCTATGGATTACTGGAGTTCCAGAAGGAGAAAAGAGGGAGGAAGAAGCAGAAAGCTTATCTAAAGAAATAATGACTGATAACTTCCCAAAGCTATGGAGAGATTTCAACATTCGAGTTCATGAAGCTCATAGGGTCTCCCAAAATTTAAACCCAAAATGATTTTCTCCAAGACACATTATGATAAAACTGCCTAAAATTAAAAACAAAGAAAGAACCCTGAAAATAGCAAAAAGAAGCTTATCACTTACAAGAGAACCCCAAGAGGCTGTGAGCAGATTACTCAGCAGAAACCTTAGAGGCCAAGAGAGAGTGAGACAATTTATTCAAAGTACTAGAAAAAAAGTTGCCATCCAAGAACACTTTTCCCAGCAAATATGTCTTTTGGAATGAGAGAAAAACACTCCCAAACAAAAGCTGAGAGTTCATCACCTTATAAGAAATGCTGAAATTTCTTCAAGCTGTAATAAAAGGATGTTAGCTAGTACCATGAAAATCTATGAATATATAATTGCAGGGGCGCCTGGGTGGCTCAGTCGGTTGAGTGTCTGACTTCGGCTCAGGTCATGATCTCACAGCTCCTGAGTTCGAGCCCCACATTGGGCTCTGTGCTGACAGCTCAGAGCCTGGAGCCTGCTTCATATTCTGGGTCTCCCTCTCTATGTCTCTGCCCTCTCCCACTCATGCTGTCTTTCTCAGTCTCTCAAAAATAAATAAACATTAAAAAATGAAAATAAATAAAACACAATTGTAAAGATAAGTTTATCATTAAATTCAGAATTCTCCAAAACTGTAATATGATGCAGTGTGTTACTCACTGAACTCTAATATAAAGATAAAAGGACGGAAGCTGTAGCTATAATACTTTGTCAATGAATACACAATGTAAGAACATGTAAATTGTGGCATGAAAACATAAAAGGTAGGGAGGAAGTAAAATGACAGAATTTGGGTATTCAGTTGCAGGTTAAGTTGCTATCAGCTTAAAACAGGCTCTTCTACCTATAAGATGTTTCATGCAAGCCTCAGGGTAATCACCAAGCAAAAACCTATAGTAGATACAAACAAGATAAAGATAAGGGAATCCAAGTATACCACTATGGAAAATCATTAATTTACAAAGGAAAATAGCAAGAAATGAACAAAGGAACTACAACCAGCCAGAAAACAACTAACAAGATAGTAATAGTAAGCCCTAACCTATCAATAATTACTTAAAATGTAAATGGATTAAATTTTCCAATCAAGAGGCACAGACTGGCTGAATGGTTAAAAAACAAGACTAACTATATGCTGCCTACAAGATATCTACTCAGCTTTAAGGATATATGTAAGTTCAAAGTGAAGGGATGGAAAAAGATATTTTATGCAAATAGAAACCAAAAGAGAGCAAGATTAGCTATACTTCTATCCCACAAAATAGATTTTTAATAAAAATTTTAACAAGAGAAAACAGTCATTATATAATGATAGAATGGTTAACTTATGATGATAGGGAGTTAATTTCTCACAAAATGTATAATAATAAATTGTATAAATATAAATGCAACCAACATTGGGTCACCTAAATATGTTAAGCAAATACTAAAAGATCTTAGGAGAGTAATAGAAAACAATACAATAATAGTAGAGACTTCAATATCTCACTTTCAACAATGGATACATTATCTGGACAGGAAATAAATAAAAAAACATTAAATCTGAGCTATACTTTAAACCAAATGGGCCTAAAAGACATATACATAACATTCTATCCGATAGTGATAGAACACACATTCTTCTCAAATGTATACTGAACATTCTCCGGGATAGATCATATGTTAGGTCATAAAACAAGTCTCCACAAACTCGAAAAGACTGAAATCATACCAAGTACATTTTCTGACCATAATGGTATGAAACTACAAATCAATAACAAGAGAAAAACTGGAAATTTGACAAACCTGTGGAAATTAAGCAACACATTCCCAAACAACCAATGAGTGAAAGAAATAATCAAGAGGGAAATAAAAATATATCTTAAATAAAAATGGAAGCATGACATACCAAAACTTATGAGATGTAGCAAAAGCACTTCTAGGTAGGGAGTTTATAGCAGCAAGTGTTTACATTTAAAAAGAAGAAGAAGAAGAAGAAGAAATATCTGAAATAAATAACCTAGCTTTACAACTCAAGGAAGTAGAAAAAGAAAAGCAAGCTAAGCCCAAAAGTAGCAGAAGGAAGGAGAATAACCAAGATCAGAGAAGAAATAAATGAAATTGAGAATAAAAATAATTTTTAAAAAATCAACAAAACTAAGAGTTGTTTTTTTGTAAAGGTAAATAAAACTGACAACCTTTAGCCAGACTAACCAAGAAAAAGAGAGAGAGAGAGAGTACTCAAATAACTAAAGTTAAAAATGAAAGAAGAGAAGTTAAAACTGATAGCACAGAAATACAAAGGATTATGAGACTACTATGAATAATTATGCATCAACAAACTGAACAAACTAGAAGAAATGATAAATTCCTAGAAACATACAACCTACCAAGACTGAATCATGAAGAAATAGAAAATCAGACCAATAATAAGTAAGAGGATTGAATTATTAATCAAAAATCTTCCAACAAAGAAAAGCTTAGGACCAGATGTCTTCACAAGTGAATTCTACCAAACATTTTAAAAAGAACTAATACAAATTCTTCTCAAAATCCTTCCCAAAAGTTGAAGAGGAGGGAACACTTTCAAGTTCATTTTATGAAGCCAGCATTTCTCTGATACCAGAGCCAGATTAAGATACTATAAGAAAAGTATAGGCCAAGCTCCCTGATGAAAATTCCAAAATTCTCAACAAAATATTAGCAAACCAAATTCAGCAGTGCATTAAAAGGATCATATACCATAATCAAGTGGGATTCGTCCCTGGGATGCAAGAATGGTTCAATATATACAAATTAATAAAATATGATGTATCATATTAATAGAATGAAAGGTAAAAATCCTGGTTATCTCAATAGATGCAAAAAAGTCTTTGACAAAATTCAACATCCTTTCACGATAAAAACTGTCAACAATGTGGGTACAATAAAAACATACTTCAACATATAAAAGCCATATATGGCAAGCCCACAGCTGACATCATACACAGCAGTGAAAGTTTGAAAGTTTACCTTCTAAGATCAGGAACAAGGCAAGCGCCCACTATCACCACTCTTATTCAGCAGAGTACTAGAAATCCTAGCCAGAGCAGTTAGGAAAGAAAAAGAACTAAAAGGCGTCCAAAACTAAAAGGAAGAAGAAAAATTGTCTCTGTTTGCTGGTGACCTATTCCTGTCTATAAAAGATCCTAAAGACTTCACCTAAAAACTGTTAGAATAAACAAATTCAATCAAGTCTCAGGATACAAAGCTAACATACAAAACTCAGTTGTATTTATATACACTAATAATAAACTATTTGAAAAAGAAATAAAGAAAATAATTTCATTCACAATAGCATCAAAAAAGGTAAAATACTTAGAAATAAATTTAACCAAGGAAGTGAAAGATCTATACATCAAAAATTGTGAGACATTGATGAAAGAAATTAAAGAAAACATAAATACATAGAAAGATATCCATGTTTATGGATTGAAAGAGTCAATATTGTTAAAATGTCCATGCTATCCAAAGCATACTACAGATTCACTGCAATCCCTATTAAAATTCTAATGTTTTTTTTTTACAGAAACAGAAAAAAAATAATCCTAAAATTTATGTGAAGCCTCAAAAGACCCAAGTATCCAAAAAAAATCTGGAGAAAGAACAAACTTGAAGGCATCACACCTCCTGATTTCAAACTATATTCAAAGCTATGATAATCAAAACAATATGATACTGGCATAAAAGAGATACATAAGCCAATGGTACAGAATGGAGAGCCAAGAAATAAACCCATGTACAGGCAGTAGACTAATATTTGAAATACTCAACAGTGAAAGAATAGTCTCTTCAATAAAAAGTATTGAGAAAACTAGATGTTCATATGCAGAAGAATGAAATTAGACCCCTATCTTAACACCTCTCACAAATATTAACTACAAACGGAGTAGGGACTTAGCTCTACAACCTGACATCATGAAACTCCTAGAAGAAAATATAGGGGAAAAAACTCTAAGACATTAATCTTGGCAAATGGTTTTTGAACATCACAACAAAAGCACAGGCAACAAAAGCAAATATCAATGACTCAAAAGCTCTGCACAGCCAAAGAAACAATCAACGTAATGAAAAAGCAGCCTATGGAATGGGAGAAAATATTTACAAACCATGTATCTAATAAAGGGTTAATGTCCAAAATATATATATGGGACTCCTACAACTCAATAGCAAAAATAAATAAATAAATAAATAAATAAATAAATAATCCAATTTAAAAAGGGGCAGAGGAATGAATAGACATTTTCCAAAAAAAAATAAAAATCCAAATGCCAACAGAGACTTGAAAAGATGTTCAACATCACTAATCATCAAAGAAATGCAAATCAAAACCACAGGGAGATATTACTTCACACCTGTTAGAATGACTATTATACAAAACAAAACAACAACAACAAAAAAACAAGAGATAGCAAGTGTTGGTGAGGACATAAAAAGAAAGAGAACCCTTGTGCCCTATGCGTACAGCCACCCTGGGAAACAGTATGGAAGTTCCTCAGAAAATTAAAAGTAGATATACCATATGATCCAGTAATCCCATTTCTGGATATATACCCAAAGGAAATGAAATCACCATCTCAAAGAGTTAACTTCACTCCCATGTTCATTATAGCATTATTCACAATAGCTAAGACATGGCTGCAACCAAAGTATCCGTCAGTGGAAGAATGGATAAAGAAAATATGATATATGCACAATAGAATAGTATTCAGCCATAAAAAAAAAAGGAAAGCCTACCATTTACAACAATATGAATCTTAAAGAGAATTATGCTAAGTAAAATGTCAGACAGAGAAAGACAAATACTGTATGAGCTCATTTATATATGTGACCTAAAAAAGCTGAAATAGAGTAGAACAGCAGTTGCCAGACTGGGTGAAGGATGATGGAAATGAGGAGATGTTGGTTAAAGGGTGCAAGCTTCCAGTTACTAGAGGAATTCATTCTGGAGATCTAATGTACAGCATGGTGACTATAGTAAACTATATGTTTTGAGTATTGGATACTTGAAAATGGCCATAAGAGCAGATTTTAAATGTTCTCACCATAACAACAACAAAATGGTAGTTATATGAGGCAAAGGATGCGTTACCTAACCTCACCGTGGTAAACATTCCACAATATTTATGTCTATCAAGTCACTGCATTAGACACCTTACACTTCCACAATGTTGTATGTTAGTTATATTTCAGTAAAACTGGGTGGTGGAAAGAATGAGAAATGCTAAAGCAGACAGAGATTTAGAAGAGCAGAGTGGTTGGCATTGAAACCATCAGCCTTAGCAGCATCAGAAGGTGGCACTCTCAGTATATATTATGCATGCTCTCACAGCCCTAGCTGCCCTGAGCCCAGATTTAGGGACAGATTCAGCTGCTTCACTACCACATCTTACAGTCTCTAATACTAGGCAGTACTAGGTACTAAGGCAGTGGGGGCGTCAACAAGAAAGTAGTAGGTTCGTGAGGTCATCGACCAGTAACACTGACCATCATTGATGGATATCTGTGGACACTGCCGGAAGCTTTGGTGTTTCATGCTCTAGCAGCAATAGGAGATAGCAGCACACCCAGGGTCTGGAGGGAACTATCTCCCAGGACTCATCATCAGAAGCTGATGATGTGCCTGTATTGCTAATCATTATTATGCCAGCGTCTAACACAGTATACCTAACACATAGTAGGTATACATTGAATATTTATGGTATGTATGAGTAAATAATGGACGGATGAATGAATGGATGGATGAATGAACTAGAAAATATCGACACCACTGGAGATATGTTTTCATATAAAGGAATAAACTCCAAGGGTTGTCTTTAAAAATGTACGAAGGGAATATTTATGAACACTTAAAATTCCAGAAGTCTGAGGGAGGCAGAATTGGCATTTGATTGTAAGTAGAATCCTAATCAAGGATATTGGACTCATGTTTGAAAGAAAAACCACATGAATAGAGAAGATGATCAGCCACGTAAGCAGGGGAAGAAGGAGGATCCCAGAGGAAGAAAATGTTTACAAATAACTCCGCAAGTGTTATCTACAGAAAAAGAAATTCTGACTGAACAGTAACATTTTCAATTTCTTGGCAACATTACCCCTAGAGTACCTCAATCCATCCCAACTGGGGGACGCTTCTTGAGTCAAATCACTCCTAATATTTTGGATTCGTTGCTTACCAATCTTCTACCAATTCAGGCATTTGGTTATAATGCTCTCTAAAATGTGGCAAATTTTCCCATAGGAGACAAGGCTCTGAGAGCCCAGTCAATGCTAGGCCACCTTAAGGGATGGTGCTATCTCAGTATGCTGGCATAGTGATGCCGTCATGCAATGCCCTCGTGGTGGTGGAACTCTCAGGGTCAGTATTACAAGCTGTGGAAAGTGGTTGATGACTAGCCAGTGTATTAGACTTCTCTGCCTTGCCCTGTGCCTTTTCCAGCATAACCTGTCTCCCAGAGAGCCAAAGAAGAGAGGAGGAAAATGGTGGACACCACTTGTCAACTAGTGGTTTCTAGTCAACACGAGAAACATTCTGGAGTCCTCCAGATATGTGTAACGAACTTTTAAATCTCTGAATTTTTCTACAGAGTAAATAAAAGCAGAATCAGAGAAAATCCATTCTGGGTCTGCCACTATGATTATTCTTTGCTGGCCAGGGTCTCTGGTAAACTTTGTTTACCCTGTGATTATCCCAAATCTAATAAAAGCCAAAGTTACGTACTACTTGTTTCTGTGCATCTCATCAAATTATCAATTACCCCCAAATTACCAAGTTCATAGTTCACTGGTTATCTTGGTGCCTCTGAAACATTTGACATTGTAGATCGCCAGCTCTTCATGTAACTTTCTTTCTCATTAGACACAGTGATGTGACAACATGCTGCCTCCCTCCCTTTCTCTCCAGTAGCTTCTTCATTAATTCTAATTTCTCCTCCTTGGGGCGCCTGGGTGGCTCCGTCGGTTGAGCGTTTGACTTTGGCTCAGGTCACGATCTCTCAGTCTGTGAGTTCGAGCCCTGTGTCGGGCTCTGTGCTGACACCTCAGAGCCTGGAGCCTGCCTTGAATTCTGTGTCTCCCTCTCTCTCTGCCCCTCCCCCACTCATGCTCTGTCTCTCTCTCTCTGTCAAAAAGAAATAAAAACATTAAAAAAATTTTTTTTTAAATTCTAATTTCTCCTCCTCATACCAACTGAAGTTTTGGTCTTCAGACTTCTACTCTCTGTCCATTCTCCTAGCCAGTCCTGACCTATTCTGACTATTCCAACAACACTCCACCAGTATTTATTTACTGAGCAGCTCCTGTGTGATATCTATCATCTCCTTACTTGTGACTCACTCCCAGCCCTGACTGGAGTCTTGAACTTTAGATTCATGCCCATACCAAAATTTCTGGATATTTACACGTTGATGGCCTTAACATTGTCTCCAAAGCACAGTAAAAACAATTGTAAATTCTGTCACAAGTAACAAGATACACAAATCAAAATAGCCTAAACATACACGGAACTTATTGACTTAATCCCAGGTATACAGTAAAGTTCAGGATTCTGGATTCTTCTTTGTATCCATAAAGGTCACAAAAGCAAAAATATGGAAAGGGGAAGGCCGGGGGCACTGGTGCAAGTTGTTAGGCTGCATGCTATGTCTGAAGTTGTTTCCATGGACCTAGAAATTCCATCACATCCAGCCACCACAACCACTGAGAAACCCACCTTTCTCATACCAGACAGGCCCTTTTGGTCCCTTACCCTGGACCTGTAATATTCTGGACTAGTTGTGTTCTCAATTGTGTTACATGTGTAACATATATATACAATAAATCATCTCTTCTGCTGTTTTAAAAACAAAAATCCTCAGATGAGTTTCCTCATGGTAACAAAATGGTTGCAGCAATTTCAGGACCCCAAAATCTGAAATTTTGGAGATCACTGTGGCTAGAAAAATGCTTTTAGCCATTAATTAAGGCCACAGCTCCAGGCTTATTCCTGAATCAGTTATTGGGCAAGAGGATGTGATCATCATGATTAACTTAGGCCAAGCAGAGTCCTTCTCTAAAGCAAGAGGTGAGGCCAATCCCACCAAAAGCATGGTTGCTACAACATGGAACAGAATGGAATGGATGCCAGAAAGGAACCCATAGTTTTAGCTACATCTTGTCTATGTATTTGGGACCCAGGGAAAAGGAAGAATTCTGCATAGTTCAGTTTATAAATAGGTAAGGGTTCACTTCACTCCTTATGTATATTAACCAGTTTAAATGATATAGTTCAAAAGTGTATTCCTTATATCCCTGACTTTTAACAGAAGTATACAAAACACAATTTAAGCATTTAATGATGATTTGAGGTCATCATGATGTAAATGTATTACTGGGTTTTTGGGGGGTTTGTTTTTTGGTTTTGGTTTGGTTTCTGTAAATGTATTATGATACCAATTATAATGCAGTGACGGACCACAGTAGTTACCGAGCTGTGCGTGGCGGTGGCCAATTAGATGATTCCAGAGCACTATGCACTTTAACACGTTACCAACTTTTTGTGACTTTTCTTTCTCGTCCCTTTCTCCAAATTGCTATTTCTAATCTGCAGTGGAATTGGGAACCACATAATGAAGCTTGAAAAATTACGTATAAATTAAAAGTAAAACTGAAATTGCCTAGGAGGAAATACGCCGAAATGCAAACGGGTTGCCTCGGGACATTAACTTGTTTTTATTGATTTTTGTTTTCTCAGTATTTTTTTGTTCTATAATGGCTAAGAGTAGCTTTTATGATCTCTCCCTCATACACACACCACACACACATGCAAAACTAACAAAGTAAACACGATTTGGGTGGCGACTTAGAGCTCCCCAAGTGGAAAAATGTCCCAGGTATTACTTCCACGGCGTGTGACAGTTCCTCTAGGAGATTGGAGGCCTTGTTGTTGATTTCCTGATTCCTGTTCTCTGGTGTGCTCTGAGTCAGGAAGTATACATGCTTGAGAAGAGATCATGGGAAAGTCAGAACATACGAGAGGGAAGGTCCGCTGCCTACCTACCGTGAGGCCTCGAGCTGGTGGGTCACACCAGGCAGAGACTGGCCCTCAGCCTTACGGATGGGGAAACCCAGTTTGGCCTGTGCCCCGGGGTTGGACAGATCATGAGGATGATGACTCAACACTGTGGAAGCTCCTAAGTGACACATGTGCTTCTTACCCAGAATTCCAATTTAATGACAGACAATGAAAAGAGAGCTGCTACTCACAGGAATTTCTCTCCCGGCATAGAAGCCATATGGGGAGCCAAATTATAACTAGAAGACTGATTTGGTAAGCATAAAATTAGAACAAACTACAAAGTGGCAAAACATTAAAATAGCCTGGTACCTCCATTCATCATCACACTGGGTCTTATCTGCTAACCACACTGGCCTGCCTCATAAGGCCTTAGGCCACACCAAACACTGTGTTGTGGGCACTTTCTAACTTTGTCTCTATGACTCTCCATTTTGTTTACTTCCTTACCAAAGAGCCTCCTTTCTAATGAGCTGTCCTTTCTTCAGAGAACGTGTTGTACTTTCACAGGTTATAGATAAAGATTACTGCTCTTAAAGTTACTTTGCATACTTGTCTAAGCATAGCTCTGGGACAGCCATTTTCAAGTTCCAGGGTTGCCCCATGGTTACCTCCCATTCTACATTCTACCTTCAACTTCTAAGAGAGCTGAAATCCAGATAGAAAAAGGTTCAGATAGGGGCACCTGGGTGGCTCAGTCGGCTAAGCGTACGACTTCAACTCAGGTCATGATCTCACAGTTTGTGAGTTCGAGCTCCGCGTCGGGCTCTGTGCTGACAGCTCAGAGCCTGGAGCCTGTTTTGGATTCTGTCTCCCTTTCTCTCTGCCCACCCGTGCTCACACTCTGTCTCTGTCTGTCTCAAAAATAAACATTAAAAAAAAAAAGAAAAGGATTCAGATAAAACCGAACTCATTATTTTCCCCACAGCTCCCCCAAGAGTCCCCAAGAGCCAACTAGTTCCCCAAACTAACTTAAAAAATAAACTAGTAATATGCTTACTGTATACTCTTTTCCTTCTGCTGCCCCTTATTCTTGGGGTGACCAAGTCTTGTTTGTTCCTCTGCTCAGTGTCTTTCCCATGCATCATTTTCTTTCCACTTTCATTGCGCCACTATTTTTTTTATATCAACCTGAATTTCTGCAATAGTCCAGTCATTTCTTCCCTTGCCTCCTGTCTCTTCTCCTCTACCCTCCTCTACATATTAATCTTCTAGAAACTTTCTCATGCAAGATATTTAAGAGTTCTTTATTCCACAAAGAATGAAGTACAAAGCCTTGGACCAGTGCTCAAAGCCCTCCCAAATTTGGCCTGTTTTTTCTTTACTTTCTCAACATGAAACTCTTCAACATGAACCCACCTTTTCAGCCTCTGTATATCCTCTGGATAAAGGAAAAAGTCAGACAAACGAGGCTTATGTTTTGTAATCCAAATCTGTAGAGAAGAAGTCTCAGAAATTAACACCAACAGATACAGTTTGAAGATTTTCATTTTAACAGTTCATTCAGCTTTTTTTATCTAATTTCCTACATTTACCTTCACAGACACATACATAAACTGATAGAATCATGACTGGTTACCAGGTAATCAAGAGGTTTCCATGGTTTCAGTCATGCTTTTGAAGGAAACCTACACCTGTTCAAGGTAGGTTGTAAACCAATGACAACATTACACAGACATTGAGTAAACTGTATTGACTTGTGACATACCATCATTCATAAATATCCTGAAACAAAAATGTTTCTGACATTTAATGTGATAGAAACTCTGCTTATTTCTTACATAGGTTATGACCTGGAGGAACATAATATGAACTGTCAAGTTTAGTCACCTTTCGATAAGAGCCCAACACAAAATTATTTGAGTGATAAAGGGAATATATTGACTCACGTAAGCCCAAAGTCCAGAAACGGCTACATGCAGCTGTTCAAACATGGTCACTGGGTCACTTGTCCATATCTCAGTTCTGCATTTCTCTGTGTAGATTCTTTCTACATGGGAGAAAAGATAGTCACCAGCAGCGCAGGCCTGGCAAGCCCAGAAAAAAGATGGTGTCATTTTCCCAATATCAATAAACATCCTAGGTTGAGCTCTCAGTGAGCCACCTCAAGTCATGTGCCCATTACTGAACCAATCCCTTCTCCCTGCTGAGGCCAGAGGATGCCGTCAGCCCTGTTGATGTGGAGAAATCCGCATCAAATTAATTAGAATCTGGGGAGTCCAATGTTTGTCTCTTCCTTTACAGGAATGGAGAAAATATGATTTCCAGAGGAAAATCAAGGTGCTGTCATCAGAAGAAAGAACAGTTAGGAAACACACAGGTGACTCCTGGGGCAGATTTTTACACTCATGAACATTCCTATTTTCACTTATTTTAATATGCTCCCTAATGAGTCCCCCAGCTTTATAATCAAAAGTTAAGGTGAAGTTGGCAATTTGTATCAACTTTGTAACATCCATATCCTTAACCCAGGGATTCTATTTCTAGGAATAATAGCTATGCTAGTAAGTGCTTTCCTGTGTGCCCAATACTGGCCTAAGCACATTGCACATGACATAGTATACTAGGATGAAGTGGCATTATATCCATTTTTGAGCTCAAGAAGTTGAGCTTAGAGAAGTTAAGTGACTTACACAAAGTTGCACAGCTAATAACAGGGAAAGCCAGAATTCAGCCTCCAACGTCTTCAAAACTATTAGTTACTTCCCTCTTGAGTCTCTGTGGCATATAGTCTCATGAGATTTATTCTGAGAAATACAACAGGTGAGAAAAGATGCACTCCCAGGATGTTATTTATTATTTACGATTTGTCCACAGAACTCAAGTGTGAAATAAAGAATCAATAAATTATATCAACCTACATATGTTCCTTCATTATCAGTAGACATATACTAAGTTCCTACTTTATAAAATGCTAAAAGATTAATGGTTGGGGGTGTTTTTGCTCTGGTTTTGATTTTTTTGTTTGTTTTGGTTTTAGTTTTTTGGTAAGATTGTGAAATTATAAGTTTCTTCAAATCAGCTGCCTGAGCTACAAAAGCATCCACAGTCAAGGTTAATCAAACACAATACCTTGTGTATTGTTCTATATATATCACCATGTCAGTTTATCATTTAGGAAAAAATTGAGTACTTAATCTGTACAACCACTCAAAATATATCTTTGTATGGTGTAGCTGTCTGCTATCAGGCCAAAGGGAGAGTTAGGCTAAATTATTTAACCTTGATGATGCTCAGCACTGGAACATTCCATCAGATGGGAAAGTGAGTGGCCTGGAGCCCACGAGGGGCCAGTTTTAACTGCTGAACCCCAGACTGAGGGGCTTCCTTTAGCAGTTAGAAAGCTTCACTCTGCTCCAGGCCCTAAATCAGAACAAAGAGGGGGCGGGCCAGCAATACCCCTGAAGCTTCTAAAGAGTTTAGACTACTACTAGTAAGGACAGCTGGAAAAGTAGACATACTGGTGTAGGTTTCCGACATGCTGCCTGGACTGGGTGGGGGTGGGGGGAACTCAAATGATATACGTCACTAATGCATCATTGTTACTTTTTAAAAAGATATGGAGGGGCGCCTGGGTGGCGCAGTCGGTTAAGCGTCCGATTTCAGCCAGGTCACGATCTCGCGGTCCGTGAGTTCAAGCCCCGCATCAGGCTCTGGGCTGATGGCTCAGAGCCTGGAGCCTGTTTCTGATTCTGTGTCTCCCTCTCTCTCTGCCCCTCCCCTGTTCATGCTCTGTCTCTCTCTGTCCCCAAAATAAATAAACGTTGAAAAAAAAATTTTTTTTAAAGATATGGATATTAGTGCAAAATAAGTTAAGTTTTTACTAGACCTCAGATTTTGCAATTTTTTTTGTTTGTTTTTTTTAACCTCTCTCAATGCCTAGGAAGATCAGTTAGTTCATAATCAGTCTCTTTTTCACCATGCCTCCATTTCTCATTATCCTCAGGAATGTATCCCCAGCAAATATAGTCCTAAAACACTCCTGCAAAGCACACGAAGGAGAAGCTCATTTGCAGGAGAGTAATGATTTAGTCCTGTGAACTTTTCATTTGCATAATCCCCTTGCCTTTCCCCACTTTCTTAAGGTCTTTGATATTTTTTTTTTCTCCAAATGACGAGGGTTGGGAGAAAGAATTAAGCAAGCATCAAAGTCCCAGCTCTTGTGTTCTCAGCTATTACATTAATCTTTAAGATTCTCTCTCCCATTTATTAAAAATCAGTGACTCATCCAACTTTACACAGAAATCCACATCAAAGTTAATTAGAATCTTGGGAGTCTAATGTTTGTCTCTTCCTTTATTAATTCCTAGAAGGTTGAAGCAAGACTCCATGTGTGACTGCGGAAGAAAGAAAAAAGTTATAGTAGACATGACCTGCCAGTGTCAGGATTCAGAACTGGACCCAAGCTCACTTGGTGCAAAGAAGGACCAGTCTTCTAGGCAGCCCTCTTGATGGTCAGGTCAACCTCCTGTGGAACAGAGGTGAATCTTGACCCCAGTCTGAAAGATCGAGGGTGGAGGTAAGAATTAGGCAACGGAGAATAAAGCCCTGCTTGCTCATTTCTTTTTCCCTCCTTCCCCTATGATTAGGAAAAGCAGCCAATTATTCTCATGAACTGACTTTCTCTCCTTCCTTCCCGTGAAGTTTAAAAAACAAAAATACCATGCAGCTTTGCAAAACTTCTACTGGAAGCAGGGGATGGGGGAGAATGCAGGAGATAAGATAGGGGCAAGATGGAAATTATCATGCAGCAAGACATTTTTACAGTTCGTTTCTCCAAGTGTACCTGGACACAAAATGTAGGGAAAGGACATGAGTAGGACAGGGGATTCGATCGAATATACTTATTAGTGAGAAACTGACAGCAACAGCTCCAGGACTTTATTGCATATTTATTTTGCTTTAGGAGGTTTGTGTAGAAATCACATAAAACAAACTGAGGCGACTAATTTTCTCCCTAAACTGTTCTTGAAAAGTGTTGAGGAATTTCCTACTGTATTTTCTTATTTTAAAAAATTAGTTGCATTACCATCCTAAAGTCTAAAGAAAATGCAACAGGAAAGCCATGAAACCCACACTTCTGTCCCGCAAGAGGCTTGAATCACCCACAGATAAGACAAGTTACAGTTTTAAAACTGCATAATAACTGTATTTCATATTAGTACCTTTGAAACCACTTTTTATAAAGCCATATACTTCTCTGTGCTATATGTAAGGAGATAACTCGAAGTCCTAGGAAAACTTAAAACCAAAGAGAGTCAATAGTGAGTGTAACCCACACTGGAGGGCTGAAGCAGGCACTAGGCCCCCTGAGAAGTGTCCCCCAACCGGAGAGTACTTGGATCCCTCCCCAACCCAGGGACCACCATGTCTCTGCATGTGCACCTGCTTCCCCCCCCCCACCATGCCCTGAACCTGGCAGTGAACACTCTGCCAGTTGTCCACCCCCTGAATCACCAGGTGAGCCCCGAGGTGCAAGAAGGTAAAATTAAAAAAAAAAAAATGTCTCCCTGAGCTCTGGCCTGAGCTCTGTTTGACCCTAGAGGACTCTCAGAGTAACATGCTGGTGCTCTAATGTGGCCCACAGTTGAGTGCATCAGCACTTTCCCTTATCTGCAGCTCTCTCAGTCCCCGGGATCCAGCCAGCACTGCAGGACCAAGGACACATTTGGAGAACAGTCGCTGCAATGTATTCAGGACTTCCTCCCACCCTGATGACTAAGGCTTTGTTCTGGGTCAAGTTCCATATGCTCAGATCCTTTCCTCCCAGGACTTTTCTCTCCCTTTTCCACCACCTTTTTCTCCCCGTCAAAACACAACTGTCAGGCAATCTCACCAGCTTGATGCTCCGGAGCCCCAGCAACAAACAAGTCAAGGTCACTTCCCAGGGGGCTCTTCTGCCTCCAGTCAACAAGAAATCCAGTCAAGCTGAAACCCCTGAAGTGTTGATAATTCCAAGGAAGAGACTGGTTGGGGGCACGGGGGGAGAATGCAGAAGGTAATGGGACTTCCAGTCATACTGAAGAGTGGCCACAAGATTACTTTGGAGTAATGAATGGGTGCCATTACGTAGCATGGCTAAATGGTAGCGGTGGGAATGGGCACAACTGGCTTGAATGTGATAAGCAATTTATAATATTCACATTTTCATGTAAGATCACCTAAGACCAAACTTATGCTTCAAAATTTACGTAGCCAAGTTCATGTTGTTATGGCAGCTTTATCACACTTCTACCCATTACTGCCTATTCCCTTTGAGATATTAAAAGGGTTCCTTTCCAGCATCCCTTGACCTTTCCTTCCCCCAGATACCACCTTTAAACTTTGTTTTCATTTTTCAATGCTCAAACCACCCTGCTTTTAAGGATGTGTTGTTTTTTTGTATGAAACAAAATGATAAACGCTGAATTTTGACACACACTCTGTGCAACACTGATTCCATCCAAATGAGACCTTTTGTTTTGATTCAATAACAGAAATCATACAGAGGAGTCGTGCTTTGTGCAGGGATAGGATCCAAAGTCAGCATATAAAATAAAACCCATATGGCACCTGAGTTTATTTAAAAATCCCTTACACTAATTTGAAAGGCATAGTTTTGCGTGTACAGCCCCTTGCAGTAATATATACAGTTGACCCTTGAGCAATGCAGGTTAGGGGTGCTGACTCCTCTGTGCAGTTGAAAATCCACATATAACTTTTGACTCCCCCCAAACTCAACTACTGATATCCTGCTGTTGACCAGAAGCCTTGCCAATAACAGAAATGGTCCATTAACGCATACTTTGTGTGCTCTATGTATTGTACGCTGCATGAGAGGAAACTACACTTACGGTATTCTACTGTATTTATTGAAAAAATCCACATGAGTGGATCTGAAGTTCAAATCTGTGTTGCTCAGGGGTCAATTGTATATATCACTTACCAATGATTTCACTTTATATGTAATAGATATGAAAAATATCACCTTCAACATTTTTAATTCCATAAGAAAAGAGAGCGAGAAGTTGGTATTCTTCATTGAGTTCTAGAGGACGTGGTGGCTTTGTGTTTAGAGCGCATGTTCTATTAAATAAACACCAAAACTGTGTCTTTAAGAGCAAGAATCGTACGCAGCAAGAGGCTCCACTCTGAGAATCGCACACAAACTGAGACAACCCAGGGCAGCACCAGTTGTTGATGTTATGGCGGATGCACGATTAGGATGAATGTTTTTGCCTTTCTCTCACTTCTCTCTTGCTTGTATCGCGCGGTAGGCTGTCGCTTTGCTAAGCCAAGCACTTTTGGTTGAATTCCCATACATTGAATGTGTATGAAATGCAACTCCACTACAGAAGGAAAAAATTACATATCAGGTTGATTACCCACCAATGCTTGCTTATTTATCCATTTAATCTAAATACGAAGTTTGACTTCTTTTCACCAGGGGATTGAATCGTCCTGTTGCCACTGCTGCATGCAAACAGATGTCCATACACACATGCATAATATGCAGGCTGTGCCACACACACACACACACACACACACACACACACACAAGCACACTGGATTCCACCAAAGGGACGCTAAAGGAAACACCTGCCTCCAAAACCTCCAGTCAAGGCTCATTCAACTTCTTCCCACTAGTTATCAAACCCCTTGGCATCTACAACTCCCACCTCGCCCTTACCGTGCAGCAAAATGTGTCACCCACATCCCTGTGCGCCTGGAGGCGCCTACGTGTGGTCCGCAATGACCCACTGGCACTGAGCTCTTCTGGGGCCCTACATGCTTCCCGCCCCATTCGGGTCCCTGCTGTGGTCAGCACTTTTCCAGCCGCCACCTCTTTGGCCTTGCCCCCACCCCGACCCAGCGCTATGGGAGGAGCCTCTATGATTGCTACCTTTGCTGAGGCGCCAATGCTACCACTGTGTCTCCCCTAGAAAGACAAGAAGCAGAGGAAAACAGAGGATATTCTTAGGTACTAGTCAGCTCTTTCCTTTGACAGTCCAAGGTCTGAATTCCTGGATTATATGGAATCTCGATAATACTACATCAAGTGGGTAAGCGGGGCCTCGCCAGCGGTAGGACAAATTTCGAGGTGGTTGATTACAGGGAGGCGATTAACGTGAAATGAAAACAATTATTTGCATAGCACTTAGAATGGTCTAAGCACTGTTTTAAGAGCTTTACACACATTAACTCACTTAGGGCAATTATTTTGGCCCCTTTCAGTATTAAGACTGTTTGTACCTATGTACGGCCTGCTAGCCACAGCTCCAAATTTTTCATAGAAGTAAAATCCTTTTCTCTCCCATAATCAGTCAGAGTGACAGTTCCATCTTCCGAGTCGGGGCATACTTAGATTACATTGTCCTGACACCTGGCTTCCCCCAAATTCTGAACAGTCCTAGATTGCTAGGTTATAATATAAAGCTTTAGCTTCCTAGGAACAGATAATGTGTCAATTCACATTTTTAAACCTTTTTTTAAATAAAAATGATTAGGAAATGCTTATATGTCAATACATACATATGAATGTATATGTTTATCTCATATATATCTCATAAACATCTCTCTCATATATGAACATATATATGATATATAAACATGTGTATCATATATAAATATATATGTAAACATATATGACATATAAACATATATGATACATAAAATATATAAACATATATATCATATATAAACATATATGTGATATATATGAATTAAACATGTATTAAAAAAAGAGTAAAATGAACCCTTATATAACAAGTCCCATCTTCAACAATTACCAGCTTGTGAAAATCTTGTTTCATCTGTAATCCCCGCCCCGCCAAGAGAATTATTTTGAAGCAAATCACAGACAGCCTATTATTTCATTCGTAAGTACCTTGGTATGTGTGCCAGTTTTCAGTTTAAAACTCTTCAGCTCCGGAGCCCATGAATCGACTGAGTGCCCATCTTCAGCTCAGGTCATGATCTCAAGGTTCATGAGTTCGAACCCCACCCACATCAGGCTTGCTGCTTCCAGCACAGGGCCCGCTTAGGATCCTCTGTCTGCCTCTCTCTCTCTCTCTCTGCCCCTCCCCCATGCTTGCTCACTCTCTCGGTCTCCAAAATGAATAAACATTTAAAAAAATAATAAAGATTAAAAAAATAGGAATAAATAAATAAAACCCTCCAGCTCTAAATCCACCCTTCTTTGCTCCAATGTGCGATACTGGAGCTGGACCCTATCAACAGTTCTCTTTTGCAGGCAGGCAAGACGTTAGGCCTTGTCTGTAGAGGGCGCCAGAGGGATATTGGAAGAGGAAGTACCATCTTTTCGAAGTTCCACCGTCCCCGCCTGTTCCCATAGTTGAAAGCAGCTACAGCTCATGAGAGCACAGTGACGCTAGTATTTCTAGAGTTCTGCTAGTATTTCAGCTAGCTTCCCAGGGGGTCTCACAGGTGCCCCACCGGTGTCTTCCCATGGAGTTGGATGGCCGCCCCTAGCTGGTGCCACCCCAGTGAACTGTTCTATCCAGTGGACCACAAACTCGACCTCTCCGAGGAGATCTGGATCTTGCCATTGGAGGGTGACTGGGAGAGGGGGCCTTGTCCCTTCCTTGTGTCCTCTGTCTCTTCCCTGGGAGTAGTGGCTGCTCCTTGTATCTCTTCTTGTTCTATTCTTTAGTGTTGGCTTTACCCCGTTTACCTACAGTGAATGTTACTAATTAATAATTCTTTATATTAAACTCTCTCCAAACTACTGTGTGGTTTCTATTCTGACTACATCAACTGCTACAAAATGTAATTCCAAAAAATAAGGACTCTTTCAACACAGCCACAAAATCATGTCACACTTAATCATCATCTAATTACTGTTCAGATCCTCCAAACTGTCTAATAAATAATTTGTATTTTCTCTCCAATTGTTTCTTTTCCAATCAGAATTCAAATAATTCATTTGATTGATGTTTCTCTTAAGTGCCTTTTCTACAACCACCTGTCCACGTCGCCCTTGTTTTCCTCATATTTGATTTGTTGAAGAATCAGGGCTGCTGGTCTTAAAATTTCTTGTGGTATTGCTCAACTCGATCCTCTGTACCCTGTACATCCTATAAACTAGTACTTATATCTAGAGACTTGAATAGATTCCAGTTCAATTTTTTTTTTGAAAGAATACTGGTGATGGTATTTCTTATTGCTTCATATGAGGAGGTACATAATGTCTGGTTGTTTTTTTTGTTTTTTTGTTTTTTTGTTTTTTTTTTTTTTTTTTTGATTGATCAGGGAGATCCTGAATTGCCAACGAGGTCTATCAAGAAGGTTCTCATCAATTATTCCAAAATGACTTTAGAAGTTACTATTTTTTCTTTTGAAGAAAATGCCTTTTGACTTCATAACAATATTTCCCATTCAAATTTATAATTATATTTAGAGTTTATAATTTTACTTAGCATCTTTGATTTTCTCTCTCTCCATGATTCCTAATAGCATTAACAAAATTGTGCATTTTCTTTATCTTGAGTATATATACATAATTCAGAATAACAACATCACTAATGATATCTCTTCCTAATTCATTTTTAATTTAGGTTATATCCACTAAGAATGCATAGACAGAGGACTGTGTTTTTACAATATTTGAAATAATTCTTCTCTGTTGTGGCTAAACCACCCACAGAAATTTATTTCATTTTGCTTTTGCTCTAGATATGTATTTTATTGTGATTTTATGTATATGGGTGTGTTGTATGCATCTGTATGAAAATCATTTCCATGATTCTAAAGTTATATCCACAACACAGAAGTATTTAGTAAAGTCTAGCTTCCATCTCTGCTCTCTTCCTTTTAAGAAATCACATTTTGGGATCCCTGGGTGGCTCAGTTGGTTAAGTGTCTGACTTCAGCTCAGGTCATAATCTCATGGTTTGTGGATTCAAGTCCCGAGCCGGGCTCTGTGCCAACAGCTCGGAGCCGGGAACCTCTTTTGGATTCTGTGTCTCCCTCTCTCTCTCTGCCCCTCTTGCCCTCTGTTTGTTTCTCTCTCAAAAATAAACATTAAAAAAATTGTAATCACTTTTTATTAGTTTGACAATTCTTTCATTTTTAAAATTTAAAGCAAATATTCACATTCCCTTTTTAAAAAAATTTTTTTAATGTTTATTTTTTGAGAGAGAGGGAGAGAGACAGAGTGTGAGCAGGGGAGGGGCAGACAGAGAGAGGGAGACACAGAATCTGAAGCAGGCTCCAGGCTCTGAGCTGTCGGCACAGAGCCTGGCACGGGGCTGGAACTCATGGACCGTGAGCTCATGACCTGAGCTGAAGTCAGGCACACAACCAACTAGCCACACAGGCACCCCATATTCCCTTCCTTTAAAAAAAGGTAGTGCACTATATGTACTGTTCTATAACTGCTTTTTTCCACTGAATATATTCTAAAAATCACTTCACAAAAAAGTGTGTAGAGATTTCTATTGCACCTGCTTAGTCTTCCACTGAGTGAACACAGTGAATATAATGTAATGTATTCAACCATTCTTGAATTGGTGGGCATGGGTTGTGTCCACTCCTTTGCTCTTATAGGCAATGCTTCAATAAATATCTTTTTATGTTTTTGCCAATGTATCTTTAGTACTGTATCAGTTAGCTTTGGCTACCTATAGCACACTACCTCAAAACTTAGTGGCATAAAGCAATAGCATTTATCAGCTTAAGAGTCTGTAGGTCAGCAATTTACGTAGGCTCAGCCCTGTCCTTCCTTCTGCTGCTCTCACTCATGTGACTGAAGTCAGCTGTCAACTCAGTTGGAGCTGGATAGTTCAAGATAGACTTATTCACACGTCAGGAGGTTGGCAGGCAGTCAGCCAAGGTGCCTCAAGTGGCTGCTCATCCTCCAGTAGGTGAACTGGAACTCATTTATACGTTCTCATGGCACGCTCAGGGCTCCAAGCCCATTAAGAGAGAGCAAGCCCCAAAGTTCAAGTGCTTTTCAATTTTCACCTTGCATGAAGTTTGCTACTGTCATAGGGCACTGGACAAGCCAGCCCATTGTCATTGGGAAGAGGAGACTACCTAAAGATCGACAAACAGGCATGGGTATTCCAGCAGCCTTTGCAAACAGTTGGCCACAGAGATAGAGGCAGGATTGTTGGGTCACAGGGCACAGTCAAATATGAAATTGCCAAGTCCCGCCCTCAACCCTAGAGATTTAAACAGTTTACATTCCCTCCAACTATGAATGAAAGTTTCTTTTTTATAAATTTTTTGAACATTTTTATTCATTTTTGAGAGACAGAGAGAGACAGGGTGTGAGCAGGGGAGAGACAGAGTGGGGGGGGGGGGGGTGGGAGGGGACACAGAATCTGAAGCAGGCTTCAGGCTCTGAACTGTCAGCCCAGAGCCCAATACGGAGGTCGAGCTCATGAACTGTGAGATCATGACCTGAGCCGAAGTTGGATGCTTACTACTAAACCACCCAGGTGCCCTGAAAATGTTTCTTATAGTGTCACCAAGAGAGTCTGTTTTCAAACTTTTATAATTTTGCCAATATAAAAGTGAGGAATGGCATTTTGTTTAATGTTTATCTTTGAGAGCGTGAGAGACAGAACACGAGTGGGGCAGAGAGAAAAGACACAGAATCTGAAGCAGGCACCAGGCTCTGAACTGTCAGCGTAGAGCCCAACATGGGGCTTGAACTCACGAGCTGTGAGATCATGACCTGAGCTGAAGTCAGACGTTTAACCACTTAACCTACTGAGCCACCCAGGCACCACTCAATAACATTTTAATTTGCATCCCTTATTATGAGGTTTAACATTCCTTTCATATGCTTAGAGGCCATGTGAATTTTGTGTGAACTGCTTATATTTTTTGTCCATTTTTCCAGAGTGAGTGGTCATCTCTTTTACAAGCTTTTAATATATCAGGAATGTTAGCTCTTTTTCAGTGGTATAAATTACAAATATTTTTCCCAGTTTGTCTTCATACTTTTGTAACCATGCAAATGTAGTCAAATTAATCTTTAATGTTTCAGACTTTGAGCCATTGTTAGAAAAGTTTTCTCCATTCTCAAATAACTCACCCATGGTCTTCTGATATTTGTATGCGGGGGTGCTATTCAATTATCCCATTTTCCCTATCGAGATACCACCTATATTGTAGACTAAATTTCTTTAATTGGGTCTGTATTCAGTTGATGTATAAAGTATGACTAATCCAAAAATAAATAAAGTATGACTAATCCTAGTTAAACATGTGAATTAGTCAAATTCTGTATTTCTATTCTCCATCTTCCCCTTCGCTATAGCTGAATCTGCACTCCCTTTTAAAATCAAACTCCACCTCCTGTCCAGCACTGTCCGGTGAGTCAGCAGCAGTCTCCAAGTTTCCACATCGATTAAGTAGTTAAAAGTATAGGCTTCACTGTGTGGGTCTTTGTCAATTTCTGGTAGTGCGATATGAAATTACTCAATCCTTCTAAATCATAGTCTCTATTGGTAACATGAAAATAGCAAAACCTCCCCCACACGTTCATTTAATTGAGATAATCTAGGTGACTCACTACCATTGTACTGGCTCATAGTAAGTACTTAATAAATTACAGGTAGCCAATTAAAGTGGAGGAGAGGACCCTTAAGCACTAAGTGACAAAAAAAAAGTATCTAAGATTGGAAAATATGGAGCTTAATGCAGAAATAGCTTTGTTGGCAGCGATTAATATATGCCATTGGTGGGTACACTTGCATGAGCACATGAATAAGCTGGGAAAAAACACACAATTATATGTTTCATTCAGGGATGCTTTTCTGTAGACTGAATAGTAGGGTCTTTGCTTGGCAAGGAATTTATACAACTTCGAGTATGCCAACACTGAAACGTTAACTATGAAAAGAAAGGGCAAAACCCTAAGGGGCAGAAGGCACTTTCGGACAGCTCATACCTTAAGAAAATTAGAGTTTTTAGAATCAAAATCTGAATAGTTGAACACCTGACCTGAAAACACTGAAGTTCCAGTGTATCCCTTCTACTCCTGGCATTCAGTGTACCTTCTACACCTGCCACTTCTTATCATGTCCTGCCAGAGGCTCCCATCTCAACTAGAACTGCTCAGGTCAAAGTGGTATACCCCAGGTAGCCAACTCCTTCCAGCCACAGTCCTAGGACTGAAAGGCATCCTGCCCAGCTGGTCTTCATTCCAGTAGTTTCCGTCTGAAGAGTCTAGGATGCCAAGTATAAATCTCGAGGCCAAATAAATAAATATAGTAAGGGCAGAGCTGGAGCTAAATTGAAATAAGGGAACAGGGTAAAAAATACCAAGGTCTTGGGATTACATTTTTGAGATGTGTGAGAGGCTGGGTTTGGCAGTACTCTGACGTGGTTGGAGTTCTTTAACTCAGTGAGGAAATCTAGAGCCGACCTTAGCACATATGAATTAAGCTAACAATGGCTTTTTAAATATCAGAAGAGTGAACTGCCCCTGGTCCATGGGAAGAGGGGTTAATTTAGGAAAGTGCTTGAGAAAAGTTTCTGCAGTGATGGCAATATTCTGTATCTTGATAGGGGCTTGAGTTACATAGGCATGGGCATTCATTAAAACTCACAAATGTACACCTAAGATTTGTGCATTTCTTTGTATGTAAATTTTACACTAAAAACTGCAAAATATTGAACTCTAGTGAATAAATATGCTGAAATATTCATGATGTCTGCTTGAAATGTATTAAAAATGGATAAATGAATGCAATGGATGTGATAAAACCAGTCTCAGATGTTAATGATAAAATCTAAGTGGTGAGGGGTGCTTGGGTGGCTCAGTCTGGGGAGTGTCTGACTTTGGATCAAGTCATGATCTCACAGTTCCTGGGTTCAAACCCTGCATCGAGCTCTGTGCAGACAGCTCAGAGCCTAGGAGCCTGCTTCAGATTCTGTGTCTCCCTCTCTCTCTGTCCTCCCCTGCTCACACTCTGTCTCTGTCTCTCTCTCTCTCAAAAATAAAGATTAGGGGCACCTGGTGGCTCAGTCGGTTAAGCGTCTGACTTCAGCTCAGGTCATGACCTTGCGGTCCCTGAGTTCGAGTCCCCACATCAGGCTCTGTGCTGACAACTCAGAGCCTGGACCCTGCTTCAGATTCTGTATCTCCCTCTCTCTCTCTGCCCCTCCCTCTCTCTCTCTCTGCCCCTCCCCCACCTGCACTCTATCTCAAAAGTAAATATTTAAAAAAAATTCTTTTAATAATTTTTAATTTTAGTGGTGAATGTACAAATGTTTGTTCTATAACTTGTCCAACATCACTGTATATTTGAAAATTTTCATAAGATGTTGGGAAGTTACCCAATGCTTTATCAGAAGCAAACAAACACTCTGCCCTCTGGGTGCACAGCAATTCTGAGGACTGTCACTGGGAATATGGAATTCCTTCCAGTGTACCCTCTGCCTTCCCCTTGGCCATTGACCTCCTCTGTGGCACACACTCTGGCCCGCATGTCCTCCCTCTCCCTCTGCCATTTCATAACCACACCCTCACCCACTGGGCAAAGGTGAAGGAAAAAACAGCACAGGGTACCCAGCTATTGAGCAGATCTTTGTGAAGACTCAACCCTACAGTGCTGTCATGGTAAATTGCCAGCATACATACTTTTCTGTGCCCAGAGAAGGCTGCAAAAGCTTGACTGTGTGTGTCACACACTCACACACACAGCCTAATTGCAATAACTAATATAAATTGCTTAGTATTTCAGATATAAAATTATAGAAAAGATTGTCTTCTGACAGCATGAAGAAAATGATGAGTATTTGCCTTATTTCCACTGCTCATGGAGAAAGAGCTTGACATTTTTTGAGCCCCAGATATGGTTGCGATGTTTTTGCATCCATTGGCTCACACAGCCTCATTATCCTCATTTTATAACAAAGCTCATGGACATGGAGCCAGTAAATACATCTAGGACTCAAAAACCAGGATCTCCTCAGCTCAAAACTTTTTCACCAAAGCACATCGTCACTGACATTTAAAATAGGTTATGTCCTGCAAAGCTAACGTAACTACAACAACAACAGTAGTCATGGGGCCAGGACTTTACAAAGAAAGGTACTTCCATATTCTACTTCACCCGTTTTTACCAAAACACCACCCACCAAAGGGTATTTCTGACAGTTTACACTAGTCAATATATAGTTTGTCAATATATAATTTTTACATTCTGCTGACAAATAACAGAAAATCTGGCAAACTTTTCCATATTTTCTATGGCTTTGGGGGGCAGTTTGGGGTTTAAGAAACCTGGTTAACTGAAAGGAATTTACTCTTGATGTCAGTGTTGCTAGTTCATACGTTAAAATTAAACAGTCCAACTAATCCCTAGTGATCTTCTGTATCATGCTCAGACCATCTGACAAAAATTCTTACCCAATGGAATGGAAGCTTTTCCCCACGTGTTAAGCCAGATCCCTAAACTACAGAAACTATAATCACCCAGTAGATGGCACTAGTTGTGCGGACTACTCTTTTTATTCCTTTTCTATCCTTAGTCCCAGGACCTAGGTCAGAGATCTTACTCTATTAGGGTTGTATCTGAAACAAGACTAGCCCCACATAGCAACCAAGTAATGCCTTGCATGTTACTTGTGGAAAATATTTAGCTGCCCTTGTACAGAACAAGACTGCCATCCTGTAAGTAGTGGGATCTACTGGGCATTTTTAGGAATGTTTACCATGCCTCGACCACCCTACTTTTCACTTTGGCCAGCCTCACTCCACATAATAAAGTAGGGGGCTGAGGAATGCTCTGGGAGATAAGAGAAAGGTAGAAGATACTGTAAACATGTACTTTGCTGAGATAAGCAATAATAAAATCTACTTGTAAAAAATTCAACAGAAACCTAGGCTGAAAAAGCTTTTTACTTTTAGGCCCAAATGAAGCTAGGTGACTCCATTATAAATAATCTGATCTTAGTATGGACATAATTTGAATAGTTCTATTTGAACCTAATTCAAAACTCAACAATGCTCACATCTAGAGGCCATACTCAAACCCTACTCTGCTTGGGACTACCCTACTTTACCTATCAATTCTGTGCTTTGGAGACATATGCTTCTAAGTACAATTTTCCCATGTTTTACAAACCAGAATTTTGGTATATTCTAGCTTCACAATAATAAATGAAACTAAGGATGTATGGAGATATGCATGTGTCGTTTTAAAGCAAAGTTATTTCTGTATTGGGGGAAATGTCAAGGGCAAGACACAAAAATCTTCAGGGTCATTATCTCAAGTGCTGCTCTACCAGACCTACACTTACAAAGTCCCCTTCTGGTCCAGCAGGGAACCAATTCCTAGTCCTAACAAGTTCCTGGGGAAAATCTCCTACAACTGGCTTATAAACCATTGCTTCAGTTTTACTCAACATACAGTCAACATATGGACAAGACACTGAACTAACTCTACGTCCAAAAGATTTTGCTGGAGTAAAACAAAACTTTTTGGCTGAAAAGGGTAAAGAACCGGTTTCTAAAGCCAGGCCAACTCCTTACGTTGAGGTTGTCAGTAAGCACACGTGATAGTGAGGACTGTGGGGTCTATTCGCAGTTCAATAGCTAGTCTCCAAGCTTTGGGTTGGCGTGGTCCTAAAACTTGGGGAGTCACACTGCAGTTGTGGGTTACCTACTGAGGCCTCTCAAAAGGCTGAAGTGTCTACCAGTCAAACTGGTTAAAATGCTCATTTTACTGCATCATACCAGTTACCTCATACTGGTAAACAGCCCTTAAAAACATCTTTGGGTTGAATGTTCTTAGTGTGAAAAGTACTAAATAAATGGCTTATTAGGAACAGTCGGACTTGGTTTTCTCCAGTCTGTTTCTTACTTTGTGATCTGTGCTTTGAGAAACATCATTAGACACTTTCAGCTCAGAAACCTGGAGTAATCTGGTCACAATATTTGAACAAAAGTCTGGTGTGTGCCTAATAAAACAAACTTCCAGGAATTTGGGAGAAAAGTTGAATACACCTGGAAAGCAAAATGTTTTTCCTAAGCTTCTCCCTGAGGACCTAACAACATACCATTCATGGCAGTGCTGTTTTCCAAAGGTCACAATCAGATTTCCTCAGAAGCATACCTTAACTGTTAATCATTAGGACTTCTTTGCGAAATGTGGGAGTGTTTTAATTACCCTGACATTTAATCATTGGCTGAAACCTGGTTTCCACCACAGCCAAGAACATCTGCTTTCACCCGTCATACAACCAACCCCTACCAGAGAACTGTCACCCTCTTTTCTATCAGAAACGTAAAGACTCATCAGATAGGAAAGGGGGGCAAGTGCTCCATGTTAATACTGCCTTTTCCACGGTTTTCAAGGTTTGTTGTCTCTAGACCCTTTCCAAATACATTAGAGAAAATGGTCTTAAGAGTCACGGCAGCCTAAATTTGCTTGGAGCAAACAGTAATCACTTTCTAACAGAAAAGGGAAGTCATTTCAGTAACTGAAATTCCAGATCTACATAAACTTAAAACTGCCGTTGTGTCTTCACATTGATGTAGAACAGTCAATCTGTACCTCTGAGAAAACTTTTCAGGACTAGTTAACCAGCTACCTCTACTCTAAAGATTCTTTTTTACTAACCTCCCATCTGTTTGTTTTCAGCATCATCCCTTTGGCATTATATTACTCAACCCAGCAAATTAAACATTCTTTCAAAATGTTAAATGATCAAAATGTGAGTGGCAAGTACTCAGTGCTACAGATACTCAGGGCATCAAATTAAACTGTCCTCAAAGCTAAAGCGGATTCCTGAAACTACAGGAACAAAGCAAGAGCTGGTAATAAAAAAGCAAATCCTGTGTAAATGCCTAGGGGAAAGCACACTGCACCCTTCACTATTACCCATCATCTTCTGGCCTTACGAACTTCTGGATCGTAGTAACAACCCAAAACTGGCCCAGAGAGGAGGGGCCAGCTGGCCGATGACACTTCAAACCTCTTCAGAACTGTTCTGCCAAAATGAAATGGGACCCAATCCTAGCAGCGTGTATTGCTATACTAAATGATTTTTGTTTTCGGTAGGTGTTTAAACATTTAAAAATTCACAGGTGAAAGCACCAGGAAAGAGGAAGGTAGAAAACTTTCTTCCTCTTCTTGATGAGTACCGTCCAAGCAGACTGGTAGGGCAAATATTCATTATGGATTGTAATTCACTTGGGTTTTGAAGGCTTCCCTTAAGAAAAAAGAGATTTGTTAATAAATGATAAAGAACACAGAACAACAAGATTAAATTACTGAGGCAAATGTCAGTTACAAAAGTAAAAGCTTAGATCTTTCTCTATTTAATATCCGTGTTAAAGGGTAACAGTATTTCCACACCTAAATGCATTTTTTTCTATTCTTGAGGTATGATTAGAGGACAAACATTTGACTGCCTATTGTAGCCAGAAATGATTCTGATCACTTACATGGGAAATCCTCAATAACTCTATAAAGGGATGATATTACTTACTTGTTTTTTCAAGTTGTGGAACTTAATTAAGGCTCACAGGTTTTAAGTGTCATAATTTTCCTACCATCATAGGTGAGGAGACAACAGGGCTGGGATTGGAAGCCCAGCAATGAGCTCAACCTGAGAGTTTACTTTTCAGAAACTCCAAAATTCTTCCTTTTAAAATCATCTTTAACACTATATTCTCCCATAAACAGCTTACAGTATTATCGCTCCTACCGCTACTCAGATTTTAAAAAAGGTTTTTTTAGTATTTTAGTGTTTTTTTTTACTCCAAGCGTTTGTAATTTTGTGAACATCTTAAGAAAATATTAGTCACAAAGCCAAATTAGCTACAATCATTGAGTAGATGATTAAGGAAAAACTTCTAGCACACATAAACCCCAGTTACTGAAGTACTATGAACCATAAATAAGTTCCTTGAGATTAGTCATCATCCACCTCTAACACTCTCCACAGTGCCGAATATGCAGCGTGTAATGAAATCGTTAGATACACTGAATTAGGGTACGTGAATATTCTGGCGCCAACTTTCATATTCGAAGGCTATGGAGTTCTTAATAAAACAGAGTCTACTTATTTTGTGACTTAGGTAGGGGAAAAAAGACAGTGACAAATACAGAGCTAAGCAGTCGCCAGGCTGAAGCAACCATTACAACTACGGTAAAATGTGCCGGCTCTCCACTGTAAATCATTCAAAGAGCAAAAATAAGGTAGGTCTGTTAACATTAATGCAAGTTTTATTCAAGAGATAGTACTGAAGAACTGAATTCTAACAACAGAAAAATTTGCCAGTTATCCACTCTACAGTAAAAAGTGGAACTGGGGACCACTTAAAACACATAAATAAATTCTACCTTTACATCTCTGAATAAAGCTGTATTCACTTGAGAGAGAGAGAGCCATGTAACTTTTGCTGATAAGGCTTTGTGAATTGTGTTCAGAAACTCTGACAACACACACATACATACACTCTTCAAAGAAGGCAAGTCCCTAGGATTTTCACTCCAGGATGAGTTTCTGTAAGTACTTAGGACTGACTTAAGACTGCATGTTTCTACACGAATTTGATTTGAATTGCCTTCATTCTAATATCTATCCATCACAACTTTTAATAATTAAATCAACATTTATTATGACTTTATAACTCCCTCAAATTACACGTTAATATTTGACATGGTAGTTTCAAAAAATAAATATTCAAGGCCTCAAGTTTTAAATTTTCCTTCAGTGTAATGCGCAAAGTAGATAACAAATATTAATAGGACTACCCTAAAATAAATGCAGCTTTCTTATAAAAATTACTTGTTATAATACAGTTCCCATTCTATTCTGTAATTCTGACAAAGAATATATTTTTTGGTAATAAAACAAGAGTTTAGAATGGTTCAGTCCTTGGAAAACCTTAATGGCAGTCACTCAGTGAAGACATCAATCATTCCTAGAGTCCCAACTCAAAAATTGCTATTAGCATTGACTGAGTTTTTGTGTTTTTTTTAGTGGTTATTGCTTCAGTTGGCAATACCTGAATTTAAGACAAAAGAACATCTCCCACTAAGCCTTATTTTAAATATTACAAAATGTATACAGAAGATAGACTCATAGAGGCTATAATGCTGATGTCTTAAGTAACTCACCCACGAAATGGGTGCAGGCTTTTTAGAGGATAACCATAGATCTTCTGGCTCTAAAAATAAATGCCCCTACTTTTCAGAGTGTTCCCATTCTTCAAATTCTTCAACAGGAGACTTGAGCAGCTTAACAGTTTTGCTATAAAAACAAACCACTCTTGTTACCAAACCAAAAACAGAAAAGGAAACCGATAAAGGACATAGTTTTCACAGTTAACGATAAATAAAAGTGCAGTAAGTGTTCAAGTAGGGCATGTAGTTTAAAAACTACATGTGAGTATTTGGCATAGGTCATCTTTTAAAGGCTCTCCGAGGGTCCCTGCCATTACTTATTGTGGTCATGACTGTTTGATTATTAGCCGTTCCTTGTAGCTGTGGATTTGTAGGTCCCCGGCCATTGCTTCTACCAGCATATGAAAATTGGCATCCCCTTGATTCTGGGCCAGTTTGAACCCCATTTCCTAAAAGAGAATACAAAAGTTCATCATCATTTTCAGACACTGACCTAGATCTACAGAAGTACACCTATCTGAAGTCCTAACGCACACTATTAATGCTAACAAGTAGTATTAGAGAAAACAAAGGCCTTTATTGTTAAACTACTGGAAAAAACTCAATGTGGGCTCTAGGTTTTTCCAGATGTATGATTACTGTAAATACATTCACTTGATGCTGATCAGCAGGGAGACAGAAATAGATGATTGGGCAATAGAATGAAAAATTAGTAGAGTACAAAAGCAAAGGTAATGCACTGCCTACATTGTAAGGGAAAAAGAAAAAAAAAAACAAAGGGGAAGATGGTGTATGAACACTGGCATTAGGTTCAAACACGGTTAATAACACTTCAAAAGAACAGTGTAATTCTAACTTTGCAAAGAAAAGACAGCAAGGTTTCCCACAATGTGATGATCACCAGCTGTGCCAAAACACGCAGCCCCAGGTCAAATAAAACTTCAGCCACCCTAACAAACTCCAATCCCAAAGACTTTTCCTCAGTTATTTAAGAATAAAAACTTCAAAAGACCTTTAACACAGCTGTAAGCACCATTAACATGACATTTGAGAGTATTTGAGGTCTTTGTAAAGGCGATTCTTTTAAAGAGGCAGCTATCAGCATGTGAAAAATTAAGGTTGAGCTATTAGTCTAAAGAAAAAAGGCTTTTGGTGTGCCAAAATGACCAGTAATTCTGCACCTATTAAATAACCACTAGATCACAGAAATTTTGTTTAAAAAAAAAAAAATTGATGGAAAAACATATTATGCATCACCAAAACAGATTTCTTGTTATTAGCCACTGTTTAAATATAGAATGTGCTCTGGAGGTGGGTGGGGGGATGGGTGGAATAGAGGGGATTAGGAGGACACTATCTTCATGAGCACTGAGCACACATGGAATTGCTGAATCACTACACTGTACACCTGAAACTAATGTAACACTGTATGTTAACTACACTGGAATTTAAATTACACAAATAAATATATGTGTAGAAACATTTTTAAAAAATGTGCTCAATAAATTAGCTGCAGAAGGTATCTGCTATCTAGACAATCAGTTATTTAGGAATTCCCTGTTAACCAGCACTTCCCTTTTAGTGCGAGTCTACGCCTAAAGACAATTTTCTTCTAAACCTTTCACAGGATACAATCTCTTAATTCTTAACATCTGATCACAAATACGAAAAAAAAAAAAAATCTTACCCACTGGTCCAAATGTACCTGTACCCATATTATTATTCATGGAATTATTCTTCTGTTCATTTTGTGCCTAAAAAATATGTTTTTAATTTAACCAGTTGAAAATCTATTAAAAAATTATTATAATAACATGTTGTATCCACTCTTTAATTGTTAAAGTTTTTTGGTTTTCGGTTTTTTTTTTAATAAATTTTTTTAAAGATCTACCCAAGTCCATTCAATGTTAACATTCAGGAATATTTCCCAAATCTTTCACAGCTTCTGTTACATCTTACTGTATTTTCCTGGCATTACTCCCTACTCCTCAAAGTACTAAATGGCATATATATTTAATACACGATACTAAAGATACATATACAGACTCACAAAACATAGAGAATAAAAATACTTTAAGAAGATTTTTTTTTCAACTGTCTTCATTATAACCTGGGTACGACAGGGTTGGACACCTAGTCACAGAATTAGAGTACCCAGTCGAAATTACCCTAACCATAAAAATAGACTATACATGTGGATTAATTACCCCTCTGCTCTGTTGTCCTCGATAATCTGGGTTGGGTTCACTGAAATTTGGCACTTCTGAATAAACCATACAAAATCTGAAAGAAAATAAAGCACAAAGTTAAATGACTTCTAAAATAATCAACCTTTCTTCATATAACATGCATAACTGATAGGAAAGAAGAATTTAGGTGTCAAATGAATTAACCAAAGAGCAACATGCTAACTACTTATACAACAAAAACTTCCAAAATGCTATTTTGTTCCATAAAACAAAGTAGTTGAAAATATCCAACTGCCTACATGTATAAAACATTCTATTTTTTAATTCTGTACTGCAAAAAAATAAATCATGTCAAAGATCAAAGACACAGAAACACATCTTTGTGCTGTTTTTCCATATAGGCTGATGCCACTGAACCATGTTTAGGGTTCCAGAGTGGTTTTTCCAGCAGTGGTGATGGATTTGCACTGATCCATTCACACACTCTCATCCAGTCCCTCTTTTGACCAATCACTGTGAATCTGCAAAGATAATCATTCACGGTTAAGAGTGGAATGTGCAGGTATGAATAAAGACAAGTGGCTATAAAGACAAGTTTATCCCAATGCTTCTTGTAGGTCGACTATGGCATATATTAACATTACACATAAGCATTTACTTAGCTCCTCACCCCATAAATAAGAAGTTAAAATCAATTTTGGCAAATCCTAGACTGACCTTGTCAGTCACTAAGAACCGATTGACCTCCAGTGGTTCTTCACGTAAGTGACCTCTATTATTATAAATACTTCTGTACACATGAAGGTCAGGACAAGATCCTAAATCCGTTGATAATAACGATGCTAAGAGCTTTCAATAACATGTTGCTCTAATACTATTCTAAAAACAAACATAAGTGAATTCTAATTTTTCTCCTAGCAAAAGCAAAATGTTGTTTCTGATCTTTAAAAGCAACATTGCTTTATCTTTTCCAAACAAAGAATCTTATCCCTGTAGTGTGGAAGAGTATCTCCCCCACAACCCTTTTTTCAGTGCCACGTGTGGCTTCTCTTTAAAAATATCCTCCAGTGTGATGGGCGTTAAGTAGGTATCTAAGCATTAACCAAACAGAATGGACTAATGATCTGGCTCATTGCTAACACAATACTTTATGAATACATCCCAAATGTCTAGGCTGATATGGAGGCTGAATTACCTTTACACCCCTAGAGAGGATGGTTCCTCCAAGTCAGGGTGGAGATTACGAGGGTAGTAGTGTATGGAAGCTCGCACTGTGGCTGCCTGTACGGTACCTAGACTGTGGATAAATACAGGACTTCAATTGTCATCGCTGTAAGTCCTTTTATCACGAGTACAATTCACCCATAAATGAAAAGAGATAAATTTATGGCCTGAAACCTAGCTTCTTACCTAGCTGCTTATTTGGCAATTCCCTAGAAGACAGAACTTATTTCAAATGGCACTGTGACACCTGAAAGCTGCACATTCCCAAAGCCTACAGAAATGGCCCCAGCGGAGCTCGTCTCAAGTGCAACTGGATTCTCTTTGCTGGGGAAAATGGACTTTCTCAACCACAAGAAACAGAATAGATGGCTATTAAACTGGTACATACGTGTAAAGTGGTTTCTACAGTCTGCTGTGGAAGGCATTCAGTATACCAGTCAAGAAAAGCCAAGAGAAATTTATTACAGTTAATACCTACCAGTTACTCTGTAGATATTTTATGCAATGTATTCAATTATAGGAAATGCGTTTTAATACTTACTCCCCAATTTTTTGAAGTTCTCCACCCCTTCCAGTATAAAGTGTCAAACACCCTTTCCACATGGAGGCATACCTAGACAAAAAAGAAACATCAGCTCTATAGAAACACGTGTATGTCCTTCTACTTAAGTAAAACTTTATCCTTTGGTTTTTTTTTTTTGCATTAGGGTTAGGTGGAGATCAAACTCTGTGTTTATGGTAATAAATCAAATACAATTCATCTCATTTTGATTGTTACTTACAAAGGAATACAACGAAAAACAACTGCCAAATTCTGACATAATTGTCTTACCTATAACTACCCTTAGAGAGTTGAAAGTCTTTTTTGCAAGGTAATAAGCATTGTTATACTCCAAAGATCACGTCTTTAGCCAATTAACAAAAGAACTTTCAACTGTAGAGATTTAAGCAGAAATTATTTTTCAATCACAGAATTTATAAAAATCAACACCAAGTGTTTACTTTTACACTCATTTACTTGGTCTACTCAGAAATTAATGGAATAGTTTTTCCTCTGCCTCCTTAAAACACATAGGGTAGATAAGCTACTGAAAATTTAGTAAAATTTAATCAAGGACCTTAAAAAAAAAAAAAAAACCCAATCTCTCACCTATCTGCCTTTCCAAATCTGCAATTTTTAGCATCAACTTGGCTGAACAGATTATTTATTCTGATCAACTTTGAATGCACACAGCATCATTAAATATTCCTACACACAAATCTAATAGAAATGTAAATTAAACATTATAAAATCAGTCCAAGGTTTGGTTTTCAGTTGTTCTCCATACAACTAC
The DNA here is from genome assembly GCF_018350175.1 of Felis catus. Taxonomy (NCBI): domain Eukaryota; kingdom Metazoa; phylum Chordata; class Mammalia; order Carnivora; family Felidae; genus Felis; species Felis catus. The sequence goes on along the minus strand of NC_058375.1, from coordinate 178,402,494 downwards.
AATGGTAACCTTATGACTTAGAAGGGTGAATTATAACTAAATGTTGTTTAAGTATAGTGACGGTTCCTCTTTTAATATAGGTTAATAAACACTTACTAGTTCCATACTATATATTCCTCTTTAGTAAGGACCTATTTATTAAAGACTCCAGCACACTCACACTATACAAAAAGTGACTTGGAAGAGATAGTGCACTAATATTTCACCTTGGTAGCGTAAAAGTTAATGCATATTGAGAAAAAATTGGAAGTTACTACAAGTAAACATTTAACTGGCACTTGTGTTTTGGGAATGAGATCAACACTAGCAGGGTGTCCTGATAAACCTATGAATATTCAAATTACCATTATTTAGATGTATGCCTTTCTTCGAAAACTACTTTTCTTAGATACAACCTGAATTTAAGGGCCTTCTAATAAACAGGCCAGACTCCGCTGGATATGTTATTTTAGTAAGTAAAGTATAAATATTTCCGTTTTCCAGAAGACGAAGTTAAAGAAGTGTATTAACCTCAAGGTCACACTGTAGTTAGAAACCAGTGGAGTTTCTTTACTTTTGAATTTTCCTTTAAATTATATTCCTTGAAATTCCTGTACAAATACTATACAGATACTGAATTTAGTTTTTCCACAAATTTTTTGAGGGCCACATCTATGTGTTTTCCGTGACTACAAAATATGAAATATCTGAAATGGGATGCTGTTTACACTGTATAAGATACTTTTAATCACTGGATGAGAAATACTTTGGCAGCCAAAAAAACTTTAATTATGCTAATCCTCACCACACCCTCACAGGCAGGAATTCTTTTGTGTAAGCTACAGATATGGAAATTTAAAAGACACGATTAGTGTCCTAATGAGTCACTGTATGAGAATAAAATGTCTACGTTCTGACTCTCACTTCCTTCTTTGATGACACTGCCTCACTTCCTGAAGATGTTGTAAGGCCTGGAAGATATTATCAAAGGGCTCTAACCTCCTCCATTCAGGGTGATCCAACACTTCTCTGAGATTCTATTTACTTTGCCAACATCAATCTCCGCCCACTTTTCTTATAGTTGTGACAAATAAATTCTAATTCTACTGACCACAGAACTTCCAAAATCCATTTCAAGACCCTTTTCTGACCTTATACCTTCCTAATTTAAATACCTGGTAAATTTTTAAAGGCAGGATAATTGCCAATCAAAAAACAGACCAAAAAAAGGTGTGCTAAATTATTTTTAAAGGCCAATCAGCCAACTGAATCTTTTGGATGGAGGTAGCAGAGACCTCTTTCTGCCAAACATTTCCTGCATATCATTCTGGTTTTTGTACTATGCTGACCTTACGGCAATAGGCACAGGAAATTACTCTCCAGAAGGTGCCTTCCAGATATTGTCAACTTCCCCTCTTAATATTTACATCCGAGTACAAATTTGACACACCACAAAAACTGCTAAATTGTTCAACTACAATCTTATGTCCTCACTGTCTAAATAAAATATAGGCAGGACTTCAAAAGTCACTAAAAAGGGGGAAAGGTTGGAAAAGAGCTGACAACTGTATTCAATAATTTGTGGGGGGAGAAAAGTATTGACTATATTAATTTTATCAATCTACTAAAAATACTCAATAATCCCCGAAGAGTATTTAAAAATCTACTTAACCTGTAAACTGAGGGGGGAGTGGGTTAAGATTCCCTGGTGAAACTGAACACTTTTACTGGCGAGGGTATTACATCCCAACGCTGTCCACTATCTAAAGTTAACATCCAAGGGGCTCAAAACTGCTTGGAGGCCCACAGAAAAGAATGGAACTCCAGAACTTGCCAAGATCCCCCATCAGGCAATGATTCGGCAGACTGCTATTTTGGAAGCATTCTCCCTCCTCCCCATTTTGTGCACACCTACCCTCTGGTCAACCGAATAATATCCCCTGGCTGTATAAGACCTCCGATTTCATCCCACACGGAAATAGTGATGCTGCCCGTTTTATCTGCTACTTTGCATGATCTCACTTCATGGCCGTCTTTGGTTTTGGTCACGCGTCCTGTGAAGATTTAAAAATCACAAGGGGGGAAGGGGTGTATTAGATGAGGACTTCCAGAAAGGATCTAACTCCTCCTCCGGGATCCAAACGCAGTGGAAAGGTGGGAAGAGGTCGAGCCCCGGGTTTTCGCTGCAGGTTGGATCCGAGCCCCGGCGGGGGCCACCAGGGCCACGTGGATGGGGGGAGGGGAGGGGGAACGGAGGAGAGGAGGAGGGGAGCCCCCGGCTAGCAGCGGCGGCGCCCTTCCCTCTTGCCCCAGAACGCAAGGGGGCGGAGGGGTGGGCTGCAGACCCCACTTACCTATCTCCAGGACAATAAAGACGACATTTAAGTTTTTCAGTCCGGGCTTAATATCTTTTATAAAAAGAGGTGGGTCGCTGACCCCATTCATATTGAGGCAGGTGCGGCTACGGCTGCGGAGACGCGTGTGGGCAGGGAGTGGGACAAAGCTTCCCACCCTCCCGGGCAAGGGCGAGGGCGCAGGGGAGACTCTGGGCGGGGGTGGCGAGAGAACGGGCAGAAAGCGGTTAGTCAGGGATCACGGAAACCAGCCCAGACGGCACTGAGTCCCAAAAAAGGAAGGAAAAAACCGGGCTCACAAGTTTAAAAAGAAAAAAAAAGATGAACTAGTCCACACGCAAACCCCGCTCCCAACGGGGCGACAGGAAGGCAAGCGTGCGAACCGCCTCCTTTGGGTAAAAAGGCAAAAAAAAAAAAGGCAGCGAGGGGACGTCTCTGCCCTGAGTCCCCCTCACAGTCACAGCACACACAAACACACACACACACACACACCACACGCGGGCGCGCGCCCAGTCTGTTCCAGGCTTCGAAAAGAGACAGACTGTGACAGCGAACCCGGAGCGGAGACCTAGCAACCGCGCACTCAGCGTCCCAAACAGCGACTGCCGAACGCACCCGCGCGCAGGCTGGACCCCAACCCCGGCCGCCACGCCCCTTATGACGTCACGTAGCGTCGGCACGCCCGTCGCCCGGCCCTCCGGGCTTGTAGGAAGAGAAGCTAGGGGTCCGGAACCGTCCGGCGTCGTCCGCGCAGCCTCCCTCTTTCCTCCCCGGCTGTCAGCCTGGGCCCCGCCCTCTCAGCCTTCCAATAGGCGCTCGGCCCCGCCCCGCCCGTTCCTGCTTCCGCCGTCGCTGCGCCGCGTCCGCTTTGCCCTGCAATTTTCCCAGTGCCGGTTTCTAGTGCTCGCTGTCCAACTTGAGGGTATTTTTGCTCTCGCTCAGAGTTCAACCGTCCACCCCGGCCGTTTAGTCCCGTGGTCACAAGGAGCAGTTGCTGTGTTAGGACCCAGTGGGTACGTTAAAAAAAAAAAAAAGTGTGCAGTTGAGTCCAGGTTTAGGCCTGGGTAACTAGTTGGGTGGAAGGAAAAAAAAAAAAAACAAAATAGGCAGGGATGGGTCTTTAGCTACAATGCTGGAATTTTAGTACCACAAGGGAACTGAAGATTAATTCGACCGCCTCTTTTTAAGCATATGTAAATTGAGGTCCGGAACGGTGAGATATTTTGTTGAAAGTCACCCAGCAACTTGTGAGCAAGCAAGACTTGAACACCAATCATCTGACCTGGTCTTGGCACCTTGGCACTGTAATAGTAGGCAGATAAGTAGTTAAATTCCTTTGCAAGTTTCTTATTTTTCCTTCCCCTTCCCCTCGTACATGTCACCCCTTTGTCACTTTGCTTTTCTTCTCTATGCTTTTTTTTTTTTAATGGACTTATTTTTAGGAAAGTTTTAGATTCACAGCAAAATTTAAAGGAGAATATAGAGATTTCACATATATCCCCTACTCCCATGCGTGCTTGTCCTCTCCCATTTTCATGTTCCCCCGTGGAGTGGTACATTTGTTATGGTTGATGAACCTACATTAACACATCACTATCCCCCAAAGTTTATAGTTAACCTTAAGGCCCATTCTTGGTGTTTCATGTTTTATGGGTTTGGACAAATGTGTGATAACTTGTAGTCACCATGACAGCATCATACGGTGTAGTTTCACTGCCCTCAGAATCTGTGTCCCTCCCTCTCCCCCAGCAACCGCTGATCTTTTTACTGTCTCCCCAGTCTTGGCTTTTCCAGAATGTCATATGGTTGGCAACATATAGTGTGTGACCCTTTCAGATTGGCTTCTTAGTAACGTGCATTTAAGTTTCCTCTGCCTTTTCATGTCCTATCAAGTTATGCATTTGTTTTTATACATCCAAAAAATCCTGTAACAGCAGTTAGAAACCCTGAGATATTATAACCTGGAAAAAAAATGAATAAAGTTTTCTTTACCTCTTTGCCCCACATAGTGGAGAGGCATGTGCTTTAGAAACAAACCTGGGCTGCAACTCCTTAACTGTGTGACCTTTGGGAAAATTAAGCTTTCTAGTCATAATTTAAAATCTGAAAGATGAAGCTGGCCTCAGGGAATTACGTAGGATCACAAATAGTCTAACCAGTGCCTAGTAAATAGTAGATACTCAATACTATTTCCCCCACTTATTTTTTATTATTAAAGAAGAGAAGGGGTGCCTGAGTGGCCCAGTCAGTTAAACATCCCACTTTCGCACAGGTCATAATCTCACAGGTTTGTGAGTTCAAGTCCCACATTAGGCTCTCTGCTGTCCCTGCAGAACTGGCTTTAGATCCTCAGTCTCCCTCTCTCTCTACCCCTCCGCAAGCACACACATGTGCACTCACCTGCTATCTCAAAAATAAACAAACATGAAAAAAATAATAAGAGAAGAACAAGAGTAGCTTAAACTGTGATTGCTTAATCCTTCCATCAATCCTATGTGGTGACTGCTAACTTTTATCCCCAATTTACAGATGATGAAACTCACCAGAGACCACATAGCTAGAGAATGGCCAGACTCAGTTTTGAATCTAAGCAATCTTGACTCCAGAGCCCTCCAGCTTAAAGGTAATTTTTAGACTTAAATTACAGCGGTAGAATTAAACATTTTAGTAGTACGATGCATCTGTAGGGCTTTAAAGAATCCTTTCCTTAACTATTTGTGATGGTGACAGAAATGTTGAGAAGAGTCAGAATTTGCAGGGCAGAAGCCTTAATTTTTCCTTGATTCTTAATATTTTTAGATCAACTCCCACTTCCCAAACATCTGCGAGGAAGTGGCATAGATATATTACAGCCCGAGAAGAGTTTCAGAATGATCAGATTAATAGGAGAAACAAGACATTCTTAAGGAAGCAGAAGCTCCCATCACATGGACAAATAAGGCCTGGAGAGCCAAAGACACGGGTGTAATGCTAGAAAGTGGTGTGAAATAATCTCATAGGTATGATTTCAACATCAAATAAAACAAATGATGAAACATGTAATGGCAGAACCACATCCATCCTCAGGGCTCCCAAGGACTACCATCACTTCAGATCAGAAGCTCTGATTCCACCAAGGTTAATCTAGCGGGACTTGATGCTTCATTTAGATTTTACTCAAAGGTGTGTTCTTCAACACAGGCAAAAACGTTCTCACAGAAGTAATATTTAAATCAGACCTTTTTCAAAAAAAGAAAAAGGTGGACAAGATCTTTCAAAGATTAACAATAGATAGGAAACCAATTAAGAATGTTGGGCACCCTGTAGCCGAGAGTTTGGACAAAGCAAATTAGCCACTCCTTGCAGCCTCAGTCATTTGTTCCCAGAAAGGGGATTAAGTAGAGCTGCTCAGACTAATTTTATTGACACTGATAAAGAGGAACCAGTTAGGAAACCAAGCCCCACAAAAGCAGAAGCTGATGCTCCTCAGCCCAGCCCCGCCCTTACCCCCACTGGAGAGAACTCAGCCCAAACATCTACTTCCTTCCCTGACTAACTCAGCTGTTCTCAGAAAGGAAGTGGCAACCAAGTGCTTTTTCATTCGCTAAAATTAAAGACATCTGAGAAACAAGATGGTGTGGTCAGTGCTGGAACTCTTCAATCCAGACCAGTTGGTTTCAACGAAGCCCAATCACTCCTCAAGAGTGGTGGTTAACAAAAAGAGAAAGGGGCTGTCTAGAAAAACAACAGTTGCCACGCAGATAATCTTTCCTAATGTACAATTCAATGAAATAAACAAAGATCCTTTGTCACTGAGGACGAGTCAGTTAGGTCATAATGATTATACCGCTGATTCTTTACTACTTTCACAAGATTACTTCATGAGTTTCCTTTTAAGACTATTGTTCCTCAGGCCCTCCTCATTTGCAGAGACCAAACATAAACTTATGAGACAGTGAGAGGCTAATGGCCAGAACCTCAAGACCACCATTCCGTGTAAAGAAGATATTGTTTAGTGAGATCCAGTACAATACAGAAGGATATCCATCAGAATCCTGTACATAAGGTTCTGGTTATCTGGGTCCTCAGTGATAAAGGTTTTCCTGTAAATTTTGCCACCGCCCACACCCAGGCTCACTTACGTGTTTTGCTTTCTGGGATCACAAAAATCATTTTCACTTTCGTTGCATTATGCATCCATTCAAAACTATTACAACATCAAAATAGCTGGCCAAGGAAAATAGCTGACCAGTAGTGTTTGAAATTAGACATCTTCTGTGGTGAAACTAACAAAAAATTAACAAGAACTACAGTGTTCTCATATTACAGAGGTGATCTACTTTGTAATATAATTGGCAAGATCAGCAAGAAATGGTGTTTTCTTACTCTTCTTAAAAAGATTTAACCAAAAGACTCATAAGTAATGTTTAGTAATATTTTCAATATGTAATGCTAACACACTGAGCATTTGCTATGGGCCAGGCATTTTATACTTATAAGCACTTTATACTTATTAATATATTATTTAATAATTAATATACAAGAAGTTATTAATATATTAATATATTTAATAATACACAGGAAGTCATTTTATAGTAAGTTATGGAGCTACGATTTAAAACTGTTCCCATGAAATAGCTTTATCTGTAAAACAGGTTATCTGCCCTTAAAAGTGCATTTCTTTGGTTATCTAAGTGGGTAATTGGATTTTTTTTGAAGGCTTTGTAGTTCATAGTGATAAGTGAAATTACACATTACTTAATCCCTAATGTCTGATTGCAGTGGGGGCAGTGAAGTCCCCTTGTGAGGAATAACTTTGTAGTTCCTCTTGGGAAGAAATGCATCCCTAAGTAGGTTAATTCAACTGAGCTAGATTATCTTTTTAATGATAGCGTGAACAACTTTGGTTTCTGTGTTCTAAAAAGTTTCTTTCAAGTGCACTACACGTCCAAATAACTGCCTGAGTTTATTGTTTATGCAGCTGAGAAAACAATATTACTGGCAACTGAACTCAGAATTCATAAAAAAAATCATTTCTTTATTGGGAGATTTGTCTAACTGGAGTATGTATCATAATCCTCAGACTTAAAGGAACATTGTAGGAAATGCTACAAATCACACATACAAAGAACATGAGAAGGTATCTGTTGAATCAGAATTCTTTTTCATACTGTGTGTCTAGATGCCTCAAAAAGAGTCACTTGCACTGCTTGCTGGTGTGTTCCCTTTGTCCTATGTTGCCACCGACGGAGGTGCCCATATGACACCCCAAATTCCTATATTGAAATCTAACCCCCAATGTAATGTGGAATTTGGAGGTAGGACCCTTGAGAGATGATTAGGTAAGAAGGTAGAGCCCTCATGAATGGGATCGATGCCCTTATAAAAGAGACCACAGCAAGTTCCTTCAGCCCTTATGCCATTGGGAGGATGCAGCAAAAAGACAGGCAGGCCCTTACCATACACCAAATCTGCCAGTGCCTCGGTCTTTGACTCCCCAGTCTCCAAAGCTGCGAGAAATAAATTTGTTTTTTAGAAACCACCCAGTCAATGGTATTCTGTTAAAGCAGCCCCCATAGACTAACACATATGTAAAAATAAATAAATCTGGGGTAATTTTCAAAATCAACTCTCCTGGTTTCAGAATCGCATTCCTTAACATACTCTAGTTGGCCTTACAAGGAGCATGTAACAGGTTCCCGTAACATCCTGCCTGAACGTGTTAGGGTAGAGGGCTTGATGACTCTTCGTGGAATGTTTGTTCTCTTGGTTTGCCAATAATAAAAATAAATACCTTTTCTTATTGCAGAACATTATACCATTTAATCTTTTTTTCTTTTTTATTTATTTAAGTAATCTCTACACCCAATGTGGGGCTTGAACTCACAACCCCAAGATCAAAAGCTGCATGCTTTTCTTATTTTAGAGCATTATATGGGGTGCCTGGGTGGCTCAGTCAGTTGAGCATCCAACTTCAGTACAGGTCATGATCTCACAATTCGTGGGCTCAAGCCCCACGTCAGGCTTTGGGCTGACAGCACGGAGCCTGCTCCAGATTCTCTGCCCCTCCCTCGCTTGCACTCTCAAAAATAAGTATTTTTTTTTTAAAAATCAACCTATAGAGCATTAAAAAGCTCACGCACATTCTCTCCTTTCACACGCATGCAAGCAGGCACGTATGTCAGTAAGTAACCTGGAAGAAACAGCCAATGCTTCCATACACACCCCTAATTAAGAGTATTTTCCATGTGGCCATGGAGTGTCTGGGTTGGAAGAATGCTTACATGTAGATAATGTACTCTAACCCCTTCTTTTTGTATATGAAAAAAATACAGGCCCAGAAATGTGAACAAGAGTACCACTATAGCCCCTAATGAATTAATGGATCTCAGTAATAATCATTATCATGACAAGGGGGACATCCAGTCCAAAACAATTAAATCAGGATCCCTAAAGGTGGGACTCAGGCATCACTGTATGCTAAACCACAGCAGGTAAAAAGGGACTTTTTTCCAAAATATTTTCCTTATTTTCCACATACCTATTAATACTCTGGAACACTATTTCCTTTACTCTAGCTTGAGCAGTCCTGCACTGAGATAAATTTCCAGAAATGAAATTACTGAATGTATAGTGAAGACTTTTGACATGTATTGTCAATTGACATTTTAGGAATTTTGAAGAGATTTATACCCCCATTTGCCCTTTGTATATTCATCAAACATAGTTTATTAACTTATTCAACAAACCTTTACTGAACAACTACTATGTGCCAGCACTGGGACTGCATCAGTTAAAAAAAAAAATTAATACAAAAATCTCTGACTTCATGGAGCTTACATTCTAATGGGAGTAGACAGAAACAATAGACCAAATCAAGTTATATAGTATGTTAGAGGGTGATGAATGCTAAGTTGGAAAATGAAGCAAGGGAGGGAATTGAGCAGGAATGACTGGTGAGAGTGGACAGGAAAAGTGACATTTGAGTAAAGATAAAAAGAAGAGGAAGCCATCGAAAAGGCTCAGGCTGCCTGGCTTTTTCCAGGAACAGTAAGCAGGTTGCTGTGACTGAAGCAGAGTGAGCAAGGAGAATGTGTAAAAGATGAATGGGAAGGGGACATATCATATAGGAGGACTTGGACTTTGACCCTGAGACAGGAATCTGTTGGAATGTTTTGAGCAATGACCCACATGCTAATCAGACTTAACAGGATCACTCTGACTATAGAGAAATAAAAGGAGCAAGGGTGGAAGCAGGAAAGACAGTTAAAAGATTATTGTATAAATCCATTTGAGATATGTTGTGGCTTGCACCCAGGATGGAAACAGTGACCTTGGTAAGATGTGATAAGAATTTAGGTCTATTTTGAAGATAGAGCCAACAGGCTTACTCTCTGGTTGTAAGTGGAGTTTGAGAAAATGAGATGCATCAAATATGACTTCCAGACTTTTGGTCTGAGCAACTGGAAAGAAAGCCGTCACTCACCGAAAAGGGGAAGACTACCAAGTGGAACAGTTGGGGGGATGTGGAAGGATCCAGATGGCCACGTTAGACATGAAAAACTGTGAGAAGGAAGAACACTGCAAGCAGAGCGGTGTCCCGGATGCCAGGTGAACCGAATGTTTCCATGAAGAGGTGGTGATTGTTGTGTCAAATGCAGCTGATAGATGAGGTGAGCTAAAACTGAGGGTTGATCAGCAAAAAGGAAAGTCATGGCTGACCTTGACAAGAGCAGTTACACGCTGGAGCTGGTGAAAGCTTGAATGGATCCAGTCGAGAGAGAATGGAAGTCAAGGAATGGGAAATACTAAAACAAGGATGCCTAACTCTTTTGAGGGGGATTACTGCAGAGCAGAGGAGAGAAAGGGGCCAATAACTTAAGGGGAAAATGGAACAAAAGAGATTTTTTTTTTAATATATGAAAAATAATATCATGACTGTGGGCTGAAGAGAATGATTCAGTAGATGGAATTTCTGGAGACACCTTGTGCTTGAGTAGGTAAGAAGGGGTGGGAGCGAGGGGCCCTGTGAAAGGGTTGATGGGAGCATGGAAGATTCTAGCACTAGGGGAGATGCTAGTGGGTGGAATGTCATGGTGGTGTGAGCGTATGGAAATCCTCTTCCGGTTGCTACTACTTTTTTGAGTGAAATAAGCCAGATCATCCATTTAGAGTGAAGATGGGGAGGAGATGCTGGAAGTTTGAAGTGTGGAAGAGGATATGAAATCATCGTCAGGGAATGTGGGACAGTGAGTGAACTAGGGAAATGTATTACGATTTTACAACAGGACCGATTTCTTACTTGAAGGCAATTCACAGTAAATTTAGAGCTAGACCACCACACGTAGTTTTGTGTTTTTTTCTTCAGACATGTCCATCTGTGAAGGTTTGGGCACAGACTAGACTGAGACCTACTGAATCTCCAGTGTTGGAGTTTTGACAAGTGATAGTAACCCTGTTTTGTTTACAATACATGTTTTACAGATCTTTCCTGGTTTGTGATTTGCCTTTTCCTTCTATCTCAATTTTTTTGTACTACAGTAACTGTTTATTTTCATATGGTCAAATCTATTATCTTTTCCTATGGTTTCTTCCATTGAGCTTTTACTTGAGGGAGTCCTTCCTCAAGAAGGGATGATCTAAACTTTCTTCTATACCTTCCCCAATTTCTTATGGTCGAATTTTAACTCTTTAATCTATCTGTATGTATGCTGTGATGCAAAGTTCTAATAAAATAGTCTTTAAAATATTTCTTCTTCTCCACATTATTAAAGAAACAATTCCTTTTCCTTGAGTTTGTGATTTCTTTAAAATATCTTTCTATATTTTATAAGTTCTAGTTCCAGGTTATCATTTCTAAGTTACTAATTCTCAATACTTAAAATGCTTTAACAATTGTATGTTCATAATTCTTCAGGATCAGATAAGGCAAATACCAGTCTCCAGGCTCTCTGTTACAGACATTCTTTAACCATTCTTACTTATTTTTCTAGAAAATTCTGTCATGATTCAAAAACAGACCCCTCTCAGGATTTTTTTGGAATCAAAAGAAGCCTAAATTTTAATTTGGGAAATATCAATTTCTTTATAATATTTAAGTTCCCAGGGGCGCCTGGGTGCCTCAGTCAGTTAAGTGTCCGACTTTGGCTCAGGTCATGATCTCACAGTTCGTGGGTTTGAGCCCCGCATCCGGCTCTGTGCTGATAGCTCAGAGCCTGGAGCCTGCTTCAGATTCTGTGTCTCCCTCTCTCTCTATCCCTCCACTGCTCACCCTCTGTCTCTCTCTCTCTCTCAAAAATAAATAGACATTAAGAAAAATGTATAATATTTAAGTTCCTCATTCAGGAATCATGCTCTGATTCTCTATTCTGGTCTTTTAAATTGTACCGGGTTGATTACTCATTCATGTTTTTATACATTTCAAATTCCCCTGAGATACAGTTTTACTTTGATTTTGATTTTGCTAGAATGAGTCCTCAAGTAAATTCCCCAGAAAGAAAAGCAGAAGGTAAATTTCTGATACTTTACAAGAAAATTTTTTTTTTCCTCTTATGCATATGATTTTTTGGGCAGGTATAGGATCTTCAGATTGTAGTTTTTTTTCTCTTGATAGTTATCTCCAAGTTCAATGGATAAAATGTTCCTTGAAATACTACTATGACAAGGGACAAAAATGGAAAACAACCTGTATGTCAAAAAAAAAGATTTATTAACAATAAGTTAGTGAATCATTAGTAGGGAAGTCTGAGCTATTTTTAAAATGAGGTAAATATATGCACATGATAAAGAAGATTATGTGGGGGAAAAAATGAGGCTGCATAATAATATATATATTATGATTAGATTTTTGAAAAATAAAACCCTACATAGGTATATATTGGTATATCTGTTTTCACATCTATTGGGAAGGACACATCAAACAAATATTAACAAATCACAGTGGGTATTAAAACCAGTGTGTGTGGGAAGAACTTTCACTTTTTACTTTCTGTACTCTAAGTTATTTGAAGTTTTAAAATTAGGTATTATTCTTAACAGGCATATAGTTTTATACAGCCAGTGTATACATTTACTTCACCTTTCTCTGCACCTAAACTGTTGACCACTCCCTCCCACAAACACTGGGCTGGGTGCTTCTTCAAGTATTCCCATGCCATACTATATTGATTTGAATTCTACAACTTTTCACTTTAATTTATAATTGCCTTTTAGTCCGTTTTTTCCAAGCAGACTGAAAAGTCAGGTACTTTCCCTATTTCATCATTTTCTGTTATACCTTATGAAGTAATTGTTCAATAACTCTTTGCTGCAAATGTCAATGATTTGAAAGAGAATGTGTGTTATGTAGTTCTCCGGAAAGTAAAAGAGGCAGTGTTCGGTAGATAGAAAAGAGAAGTGATATAGGCATAGTGGAAAGTCCTGAGGGTGAGCTGGGTTCATTGATTGGTAAGCCAGTCCACCCCGGGAATGGTTCCCTTAACTGCCATCTAAGTAGGTCAAAGGGAACAAGGTGGAGACTTAACTGGAAAAACTACTCAAGAGAACTAAGAAGGTCACTGGCCCTCTCCATTGGGGGAATTCCACACCTAGATAGGAGAGTATTATGTCAGGGTCTTTCTCTGGTAACCTAGCTGTTCACATATCCTCTGTGGGCAGGAGCCGTAGGAGTGGCGTGAAACTTCTGAAGGGGAAGTTGGAAGGCAAATAATCATGGTAAAAGCAAGAGAAAGCAGGACTTGCTTATTAGGGAAAAGACCAAGCTGTCCCCAAAATGAAATGCCAAAAAGTATATATACATCTACATGCGGAGCGTAAATAACATGGAAGTTCACGTCCTTCTCATGTTACAGTAAGGTGAGCAGTTCAGCTTGGCAGGGAGTCTCTACTCCAGAGTCACTCCAGGATCCACCCTCCTTCCATTTATTATTGCTTCACTGTTCCCTGAGGTAATCTCTTCATCCCTATGGTCAAAGTTAGGTTGTGGGCACATTCAGTGCTCCCACCTATGGAAAAGGCAAAGAGGAATTCTAAGGCAAGTGGCTTATCTTTTAAGATCAAGATGACCCAGAAATAACACATTACTTCAGCTTACATCCCATTAGCTAAAACTTAGCCACATAATCACATCTAGTTTTGAAAAGAGGGTAAAGATGTAGTCTAGCTGAGTAGCCATGTATCTAGTAGCCATCCATCTATTTTTATGGAAGAAGGAAAATATAGGCAGAGAAAAACCAGGAGTTTTTGCCATACAAAGAAATCAAATATTGTGCTCATAAGCTGACTGACAAAAGTGGCATTGAAACCCTAGTGGCCATGAAATGCTGGTATAAGACTACTAATTTGTATGCAGTGCAAAAGCTAAGGCCTGTGGAAGTAATTTAAAGCTAAATGCATTTAATTTAAAGGATTGTTTTTTTATTATGAGATAACGTCCTATTTTTTATGTTAAAATGCCTTCGATACAGTGAGAATGGTAGATTGCATGTCTTTTTTTTTTTTTTTTTTTAAGTAAAACAACATTGACAATACTACATCAGTATTCCCATTTTCCATTTTGTGTCTGTGTGTTTGTTGAGATTTTACTGATCCTTGAAATGTTTATACAGGACCAATGTTCCATATGACAACCAAACACAGAGGGTCAGCAGAGAGGCCAGTAATTAGGATGGTTATTATCCCCTACTCTTCCTTCAACATGAAGATGGCATCTCACCCATAGGTTAGGTTTTCTAAACTCTCCCTGCTGGAGCTACCATCGTCTCCCTCTCCATAGCCAGTTAGGTTCCCCTCCTCTGGACTCCCGTAGTACTCTTTACATGGTTCCACCATAGCATTTATCCTACTGCATTGTATTAAAAGTTAATGTTTCTCCTATTTGAACATGAGCACCTTGGAATAGGGACCCTGTGCCCATTGAAGATACTAGTTCTTTTTGAACAGGAAATATCTGTATTAGTTTGTTGGGCCCGCCCCAGCAAAATACTACAGTCCTAGGTGGTTTGAACAACAGAAATTTGCCTTATCACAATGTATAATTCTAAAGTCAAGCTGTCAGCAGGATTTGTTGCTTCTGAGGCTTCTCTCCTTGGCTTACACATGGCCACCTTCTCACTGTATCTTCACGTGATCTTTCGTTTGTGGGAAGGGATCCCTGGTGTCTCTTTATGCACCCAAATGTCCTCTCCTTATAAAGACACCAGTCAGACTACATTAGGACTCACCCCAACAGCCTCATTTTAACTTAATCACCTCTTTAAAGGCTCTGTGTTTAAAAACAGGCACACTTTGGGGGCACCTGGGTGGCTTAGTTGGTTAAGTGTCCAACTCTTGATTTCAGCTCAGGTCATGATCTCACGGTTGGGGAACTGGAGCCCTGCACTGGTCCCTGTGCTGACAGTGTGGAGCCTGCTTGGATTCTCTTATCTCCCTTTCTCTCTGCCTCTCTGTCTCTCTGTCTCTCTTTCTCTCAAAATAACTAAATAAATTTTTAAAAAACCAGCACATTTTGAAGTACTGGGAATTAGGACTTCAGCATATCAGTTTGGGTGCAGACATAATTCAGCCCATAACAACATCTTTATGATCTTTGAGGATTATAAACTAATCAATGTTTTTATTATTGATTGATCTTATTGATTAGTTTTTTATATTAGAGTGAGCAGGGGAAAGGGGCAGAGGGAGAGAGAGAATCTTAAGCAGACTCCACACTTGGCACAGAGCGTGATGCAGGGCTCCATTCCCTGACCCTGAGATTATGACCTGAATCGAAATCAAGACTCAAGACACTCAACAACTAAGCCACCCAGGTGCCCCCATGTTTTTATTTTTAAATCAAATCAGTTCTACACATAAATGTAGAAGTAGAAAGTCAAAATCTCCTTTCATCTCACTCTTCATGGTAGTCACTCCCAAAAGTTAGAGGTAATCAGTGATTCTGGAATGAATGAGGGAGCAGTAAGGTGGTCCGCTATTACACCTGAGGAAAATGAGACACCAAAAGGCTAGGCAACAGTTTTAAGGTCGCAAAATTACTTAATGGTAGGAGGACCGTAACCCAGTTCTACCAATGTCTCACCTAACATTCTTTCTACTATCCTGTGCTACTTCTTTTTAGCATTTAATTGTTAACTAAAACTTGTGTTCGTCATTTTTAACACTAAAGTGTGTAAGCTGAAGATTTTATATTTTTCTTTAAAAGTTACCAAACTCAACTAATGTAAATGCTTTTCACTTATAACTTGTCTTAGGATCTTCTTGCAGCAAGAAACAGATATTCATTTAGATTAATTTTCAGGTACCTGTTGCTGCATAACAAATCTTGACAAAACTTAGTGGCTTAAAACAGCAACTGCTTTATTTTTATGATTCTGTAGGATGGCCGTCTGAGAGTGACTTCTGATGGCCTCGCCAGCAACCACACAAGGTCTCTTACGGCTAAGACTCTGGAACTCACACAGCGTTGCTTTTGTCACCGTCTGTTGGTCAAGGACAGTCTCAAGGCCCACCCAGATTCAAGGGAGTGGAGAGATAGCCTCTGCATCTTGATGGAAAGGGTGGCAACATCATACTGCAAAAATGCATGTGGATACAGGAAAGTGTGACTCATTGGGGAGCATTATTATAATGTTTTTCCATAGCTGACATTTCCCACAGGATAACATTCTGCTTGCCAGCCTTCCTGTTATGCCCACAGCTTCCTTTAAATAGGGGTGCTTGGGTGGCTCAGTCGGTTAAGTGTCCAACTCTTGATTTCAGCTCAGGTTATGATCTCACGGTTGGTGAGATTGAGCCCTGTGTCATGCTCTGCGCTGACTGCAGGGAGCCTGCTTGAGATTCTCTCTCCCTGTCTCTCTGCCCTTCTCCCACGCTTGCTCTCTCCCTCTCTAAACAAACAAACAAACAAACTTTAGAAATAAATAAACAAACAAATGGAATAGTTGATATGGTTTCATACTTTGTGCCGTGTAACTCCACCACCTGGCTGTAAGAAGTTGGACTGGAAATTAGTGCTTATATTAGTTAGGATTAGAACCACATTCCAGTGAGACAAAATCCCACATGGCTGGGTTTAAACAAGATAGAAGTTTATTTCTGGCTCTTGTCAAAGTCCAGAGGTAGGTTCTTCAGGATTGGTATTGGCCCCTTCTATCTGTTGCTCCATTGAGCAACAGTACCTCCCATTTTTAAGGTTGCCTCATGATCCAGTATGGCTGCCAAAGCTCAATTATCACAACCAATTCCACCCAACAGGAAGGGAGAGGGGGAGGAAAAATAGAACCCACTCTATTTAAGGATATTTTCTGGAAGTTACACATCCATCTTCCTCTTATATCCCATTGGCCTGCACTTAGTCACATAGCCATACTTATCAACACAGGAGATTGGGAAATGTACTGGTGGCCATGTGACTGGCCAAAAATCCGGAGTTCTATTACTACAAAATAAGGAGAGAGTAGATACTGATGGGTGATCAGCAGTCTCTATCACAGGGCTTGACCTAAAGGCATGTAATGTGGCCTGGTATGAGATATATGCCCAACAGAGATGTATGATTTATTAACTCGTTCCTTCTGCAAACATAGTATACATTGTGTCCTTTCTACAAGCCAAGCACTGTTCTAGCTACTAAAAATAGGGTAGTAAACAAAGCAAAGTCCCTGCCTTCCTTCAGTTAATAAACTCTAGTTGGGAAAGATAGGCAATAAACAGTATATTGTAAAATACTGATTTTGTGCTATGAATAATTGGTGTAGGCAAGGGGATATATAGTTAAGGCATGTGGGTAGGAAGGGATATTTATTTTAGGTAGGTGACATGTGAGCAAGGACACGAATGAGGTGAGGAACAGCCACGAAGTTCTAGGGGAAAAGGCACAGGCCAAGAGAGCCGTGACTTCAAAGGCCTTAAAGCAGGAGCATGTTTGGAATGTTTGAAGTAGGAATCTGGCGTAACTAGAAAAGGAGCTGGGGGAGTGATAGGAGATGGGGATGTGGAGATAGCCGGAGATTAGACTATAATAAGGACTGGGTAGTGGAGTGTAAGATACGCTTTCTTTAGGAGTCTGAAGGCAAAGTTGTGTCAGGGGTTCACAAGGTCACCCCCAGGTTCAATAATTTGCTAGGAGGATTCACAGGGCTCAGCGTACAGTCAGACTTAATGGCTAAAATAGTAACAGGATGCAGAGCAAAGGGAAAAAGTGCATAAGACAAAATGTGGAGGAAATCAAGTACAAGCTTCCGAGAATCTTCAGTGGAGTCACACAAGAGGAACTTATTTCCTCCAGTGACAAACTGTGACAACAGGTATGAAATGCTCTCTACCGGGGAAGCTTATTACAGACTCAGCACCCAAGGTTTTTTTGAGGATTGGTTACATGGGTGTCCTTGTCCTGGTCCATGCCAAATTCCTGACTGCCAGAAGGAAAGTATGTATTTAGCATAAGCCATTACTGTTTGCACAAACAGTTGAGGCAGCTTGAGCTACTCTTACCATTTAGCAAATGGTCAGAACCCTCCTGAAACCTAAGTTCTCAGATGCTAGTCAAGGGCCAGCCTTGCAAGCAGGTCTTTCTAAGAACAGCAGTCCCGGGGCCTTTTATTAACTGTTTTCTGTACAAAAGCACACAGAGAGATGCTCCAAGCAAAGTGAAATAGGAACCAGAAAACTAAGCAGAGACTAAGCCAACTCCATGAGCTAATAGAGGCAATGAGTAAATAAAATTCATGAGATAAATAAACTAGCCAGAGGGCAGTAATAACAGCAGGAGGAAGAAACAGAGAAGAAAGAAGCTGAATCAAGTGAATGGAAGGGTATCTTGTGCAAGAGGAATTCCCATCTATATGACAACAACCCCAGTATTGCTTTTGGGACATTAGAATTGCTCTGTGGTCCTAGGGACTGATGAACAATGCTCTGCTTCTTCCTGAGGCCTGATTGTTCCATTAAAATGGCTCCATTTCCTCGCCTCCTAATTTCTTTTTGTACCTTTGTAATAAATTCCAATCATCCAGGATCAGAAACATGCCTTGTGCTGTGCTCCTTGAAACCTGAAAGCACCTCACTAATACACCTGGGTTTTCAGCCATTCAAAACATAGACTTAAAGAGGAAAACTAATATGGTGGCCAAGGGGTCACTGGCCAACTGGGTGAAGGACCAAGATTCATAGCATAGAGTGAAACTCCCCACCTACCGCCGTGAAGCCATGTTCCAGTCATATCAAACTATGCACAACTATACTCACATGCAAAGTGGACTTTTATTCCTTTTTGATTTTGGTCATGTTTTTCACTCTGTTTAGAATTTCAGGGGTTTCATACTTACGCATACCTAGCTCAAATGCTGTTTGCATTATCTATGAAGCCTCTATGACCACCTCTCTCCCCTCACTCTTCTCTGGCCTCTCTGGAGTGATTCTTTCCCTCTGCACTGCTATCTCAGCTATTGGTACATATTTCTGTAGTAACGATTACAAAGGATATTGTAATCAACTATTTAGGCATTTTCTCTGAAACAAATTATGTTCCTAGCACAATGCTTCATAAATGGTAATTAAAAAAAATTTTTTTTTAACATTTATTTATTTTTGAGAGAGAGAGAGAGAGAGAGAGACAGATCACGAGTGGGCAAGGGGCAGAGAGAGAGGGAGATAGAGTATATGAAGCAGGCTCCAGGCTCTGAGCTGTCAGCACAGTCTGATGAGGGGCTCAAACTCATGAACCACAAGATCATGACCTGAGCCGAAGTAAGATGCTTAACTGACCAAGCCACCCAGGCACCCTGGTAATTTTTTAATAAGCGTATATTTGGTGACTGAATGAATGAACAAATGAACAAACGAACCAAGAAACAAATGCAACGAGTCACATATTGAACAGTTCTGACCCCAGGATTTAAGGCCAGATCTCCTTGACCATTACAGCCCATTCTTAATTCCCATGCTTAAAACAATAATCTCTCTCATCTATTGGGGAACTTTTTCTTTTCTAAAATTGCATTGCTTTTATGTTATTTTCTTGAAGATATTATTACTTTACAGATGTTCACTAGCCGTATTAGCATTGGTTCTAATGATTTTCCTAGTGAAAATAAACTTCTTTTTTTATTTTCTAAATATGGGAGGACTTAAATATGCCCCATCCAAAAAAGTATATGCTAAGTACACTCAATTTGGTAGTCTCCAAGTATGTTTATACAAATAAGTAAACACAGAATTGCTCTCCTGCTATGAAAGTACTTCCTATCACTAGTGCCTCATGTATCTATGCATATTTTTAATTAATTTTCCAAACGGGAATAATTTCAAGTAGTATTGTTTTCACAATCCACTACTTCTGGTACTAAAAGTGAATTAATTGCCTAAGAGATTTTACATACAACCAATTCTAAAAAGCATCGTTATGATCGCGGCAAACATTAAATAGAGTCTAAGTTCGTTACTCTTTCTGCAAGATCTCTTTTGATTAGTGGCCTTTTAAAATCTGATAGATATTCCACAGCTTTCCTTTACTTCCTTGAGAGCTATTAGAATTAAGACTTTTTTTTTTAATGCTTTGATGACATGCTGTAGTTGACTGTCGTTAACACGCAAGAGGTTTCAAGAACTAAATGAAATATATTCCCAGAAATCGAGGACAGGTTTTTTGTTTTTTGGTTTTTTTAAAACAGCATCATCTAAAATTGAAGCTAATTAGAACTAATTTCAAATCTGTAAGGTTAGCCATAGAAAAGAGGGTTTACAAATACATGTGGATGAATTTGGGGTGTTGCCCAATTCTTATATGTGTGGAGGGGAGGATACTGCTGTGGGCTTGGAGAAAAAAAATTCTATTTTGGGGGCAATTTCTTTGGTTCAGGCACTTAACATATGCTGTCACTTAATCATTGCAACACTTCTCTAAAGTAGGACTCTTATCCACATCCCACAGATGGGAAAATGAAGATAGGAGGGAGGCTTCAGGCTCCACCCCTACTGCAGAGCAGAACTGAAATTTCAACCAAGTTTCCCTGAATCCAAAGTTTGGGTCTCCACCACCCTAAATACATGGCCAGGTTATCACACCACAGGATACAAACTGCTTTATGTAAATAGGACCTATTCTGGATATCATCCCCAAAATGGAGTGATCTGCTTAGAGACTGAATTTTAAAAACAAAATTAGAATTGAAGAAGGGTCAGCAAATTATGGCCCCAAACTTACTGGAAAGGTGCCAACCACGTGTGTTTGCCATTGTTGCCGATGACTGCTTCTGGCCACGAGGACAGAGTTGAGTAGTTGTGACAGAAATCACATGGTCCTTAGAGCCCAAAATGTTTACAATCTGACCTGTTACAGAAAAACTGTGCCAACCTCTGGAATAGAATCAATATCCAATGCTGTCCCGGGGAGACGGGATCACTGTCAGGCAGACACTGGAGAGCTGTACAGAGTTGCTGCGGGATCTGCCCACTCTGCCTTCTCCTAGAGGAAGTATTTTATAAAAGGAGTCCAATTCCTTTTGCCTTAACCTCTTGGCCACCAAGGAATCTCATTACAAATACCATTCTCTAAGTTCCGTGGTAACTGAAAACATGTATGAAGAAAACCACAAATAACATAATTGCTATGAAAACACAAACTAACTATAAATTCGAACAGAAATAGAAAACCTATACATATGGAGACCTTTTTCGATTAGTACAGGTTGTTCATCCCTGAACCAATTAAACATTAGTAAGGGAGGGGCGCCTGGGTGGCTCAGTCAGTTGAGCGTCAGACTCTCGGTTTTGGCTCAGGTCCTGATCTCACCGTTTTGAGACTTTGAGCCCTGTGTTGGGCTCTGCACTGGCGGCGTGGAGCCTGGTTGGGATTCTCTCTCTCCCTCTCTCTCTGCCCCTCTCCCACTTGCACTGTCTCTGTCTCTCTCAAAATAAATAAACTTTAAAAAACAAACAAACAAACATCAGTAAGGGAGATGGGATTCTGTTACTGGCCTAAATTAACCTTGGCCAGTCACTGGCAACTCAACAATACGATGAAAGATGGAGTTGAATGGATGTTGTCAGGTCAGTCACTATATTCACCAAAATGAATGTGATTTTCTGATAAAGGGTCTGCTAAGACACAGTATGAAGAAATACAGTCCTGGTTAAACAATACAACTTGTCATTATTTTCCCATTTGACATTTACAGATTCAACTGATCATAAGTGGCCAGATATGTTCATCACACAGTAATTGTTTAAAATTTCTAAAAGGTAATTCTGGAAATTTTTGAAATTTCCAAAATTGTGAAAATTAAAAATTTTCTATTTCTTGGCTTTCTTCTCATGCCATTGATGGACCTATCATTTCCTATGCATAAACTCAACACCCTGCAAATTATTTACCTTTATTTACCTTTTAAATTAATTTTTTCTTTATTTCTTCATTTACCTTTTAAATAAAAAAATAATACAATTTATTTTTGAGAGGAATATGCATTCACATGATTAATAATTCTTTTTTTGTTTTTAATGTCCATCCATTTCCTTAGAGAGAGAGAGAGAGAGAGAGAGCGCGCCAGCAGGGGAGGGACAGAGAGAGAGACACACACACACACAGAATTGGAAGCAGGCTCCATGCTCTGAGCTGTCAGCACAGAACCCCATGCAAGGCTCGAACCCATGAACCAGAAGATTGTAACCTGAGCTGAAATCAGACACTTAAATGATGGGGCCACCCAGGTGCCCCAAATAATTCTAAAGGTACTTAAGTGTGTCTCAGGAGTTTTCCCTTTCCTATCTCTGTACTCTGTTCTCCTGTTCCCTCTACCACCAAAGTTACCATTTTCTTGTAGATCATCTCATAGTCAGTCTCTGCCTTTATAAGCAAATATGTAAACATATTCTTTCCCTCTGTCCCTATTTTACAATATCTGTGCCTTGGGTTTTTTTTTTTTTAAATCTTTATTAATACATCTTAGTGATCTTTCCATAATGGTATACAACTTGCTCATTTTTTTATAGGTCTTCATGATATTCCATTGATGGGTATATTATAATTTATTTGATTAATCCAGTGGACATTTGAATGATTTCCAATCTTTTGATATTACAAACAATGCTGCAATGTATAAGATGAGACATAGGTCATTTTGACATATTTGGGGGCATATCTGTAGAATAAATCACTGCCTTTTCATTTTTCACCCAAAATATCATTTTCACTAGAACAGCTTTTGCACTGGATGGTAATACTCACTAAAACACTTTAATATTTTGTTGGTTTGGTAAAAAGACTTATTCATGTCACAGACTGAAATTAACTCCAAATTATACACACACTAACTTACACTAAGACTCGGTTGCCTCACTACGAACAATCATTTTCTTAGAGCTTCACCTGTATTATCAGAACTAACGATCAGGAGACATGTGAAAAATGAGACGACTGACTGCCTATGAAACAAGTTGAGAACAACACCAGGAAGACGAGACACACAGGCCAGGCAGTGTTCTGGCCTTGCTCGTTCGCACAGCGACTTTCTTACTGGCCTCAGAAGCCCTTCCATCAGAACTGACATCTCAGCAAACTCTGTAAATTCGAAGCCTTTCTGGGGAAGCTTGTACGTGTCCGAAACTTTGTAAACATTTCCTGTTAGGGTTCTCAGAGTTGTAATCCCCTGGATATTTCACAGGCTCCCATTAGCAAAGGTCATGAAAACTAAATGCATTGTTTTCTAGTTACCAGTCCAGAGCAGAAGCCAATATACTCTGAGCAAGTTCCAAACAGTTAATTTAATGTGGATTATACCACCCCTTGGGCCTTATCAATGAATGCTCAGACATTGCCCTTGGGAGCTAAGTGACGGAATCCATACTACTTAGCTTCCATACTGCTCCCTCCTCCAAAGTAAACCCTGACTCCAGACTCTCATTTGTCCTAAGAACTACTAAAATGAATATAACCCTGCAAGAGGGAACACTATAAACTCAACCGGTCTTTACACACCATTTTGACTGATTTTATCATATTGGTTACAGGATGACATTTTAATGGGGAGAGGGAGAAAGCTCCGCACATGTGGTAGGTTGAGACAGAGTCCTGCTGAGAAGGGACACTAAAAGGCAAGAGTGAGTAAAAGCTCGGAGTAGTCCCTGAAATATAATCACCACCATCGCCCCTCTCCCAGTTTTAAATCTCCCTTAAGAATGTTTGGGAAAACAAATGTCAGGATGGATTTTTTGAGTCTGCAGTGTCAAAACAAATAACTTTATTTAATGGCTCATTAAATGTCTGCATGCTCAAGGGCCAGTAACTTCTAATTGATGCATTAGACAGTCTTCACATGTTGCTTATGGGTGCTTATGAAGGGTGTTTAGGATTTTCTTTAATACAATCAGCTCTCAGAACAGTTTCACAGAGATTTGTTTTTCAAAAGAGTATTCTCAAGAGTTGATCCTAGGCCTTTAAGCATAGACTAAAGGTTATCTCTCACAGAGGCATAATTTACCAAGGCCTACAATCACTCAGCCTGAAGAAGACCTCTGACTAATTGCTGTGAGGGGTCAGCAAGTAGAGTGGAATGACTGAAAAAGTGGATCACACAGTTAATTGCACACAGTTTAGCCAAGAGCTGAGCAAAAGGCAATCCCACTCTGTTTCTTTGATTTGTATCCAGTTTGAAACTCTGTCACTGGCAACAACTTGGTTTTTGTGTCTTCTGAGCTCTGGCAGGGGAGTGGGCTAGGCTGTAGCATTTATGGTCTTTCCTGGTGGCTAAGTGCAGCTTGCTGAGCGTATGTCTGGGACAGAAGGCGAAGAAAATCCTGTGGGTGTCCCACTGGATATAAGCCTTAACGGGGAGCCTACAACTAGGCTGTAACTACCATGCCCTCTCCATTATTTCCAGAGAATTACCCAGGAACATTACTGGAAATGAGCTGTCTTGTCCACTCAGCTCCCATTCTCTTGGGGAGATTAGAGCCCTGTGAATTTCACAACCTTTGCAGCTTCTTGGGAAATGCATTATGAGTTCCCAGATCTCTTGCTCAGCTTCCATGAGATTCCCAAGTGATTGCAAAAGTGAAAATAAAACCCAAAGCTATTTTGTGCCTTAGTATTTATGAGTAAGACAGGGAGTGAAAATTGCATGCAAGGAACTTGGACTTCATGATCCTACAGCCTTTGGGGTTTCATGAAAGCCATAGTCCCCTTGTGGAAGAAATAAATGTTGTTAATGTCACGGGCCTACTCTTGTCACATACCTAAGTAATTCATGCACTGTTAGGGTTGTAAGAATTCAAAGATCATCTACTCCACACCACCATATCATAAATTTGAGACCAGAGTGCTTAGGCCCTCAGTTCATATGGTAGAAAGAACATTAAGCTTAGAATGAAAAAATTTGAAATTAGGTCTTAACTTGCCCCTTTCTGGTTGTGGCTTTCAGACACACCAGTGAACCTCAATTTCTTTATTGGCAAATTGGTATAATTTATGTTCCAAACAGGCTGCGAATGTTGCTTTGCTGGGCAGAGGCAGTGAGGTGCCACCAGGAATGTGGAAATACATTGGCTCTTACAGAGTCATGCTAGGAATAAATGATTAAATTGTAAATTTATGACAAAAGAGTTGTTTTTTAAAATAAGTATTTTTGCATTTCATAGAGTACTGTATATCTATTATACTAAAAAAAAAAAAAAAAAAAAAAAAAGACCATAAAGAAGCAAGTGAGGATTACTCGTAATTCCTGGTCTATATATTTCCAAATAAATTCTGGAAGAATCCCTCATACACATGGGATGGTATCATGCTATATATGCTTTTTTGAGACTTAATAAGATGTTATTGGTATTGTCTTTCAATGTATTAAAGAGCACTCAGAATTCTAAGCCTAATGAATTGGGCCTAATGTCTGAGAAACGGGTCTGATCTGAAATGTGATAGTAATTTGAGAATCCTGGGAAAGACTGAGTGAAGAGAATATGAACATTGGCAGAAACAAAGCAAAAGGAAGCCCCAAAATCTCAGAATGTAGACTAGGCATGGTGCTAAAGCTTTATTGGTTTTATTTACTTCATATACTCTACTCAACTATCTTACAGAATAGGTACCATTACTTTTCCCATTTTTCACGTGAAGAATCTGATGCGCAAAGCAATTAAATAACTTACGCAACCAGTAAATAACTTACCCAACATCACGCAATTAGTAAATGCTAGGAATTGGATCTGTACTCAAGCAGTATACTTCCAGAGCCTGATTTTTTTTTAATTTACATTTTTACTGAAGTAACACATAATTTAAAGAATCAAATAATTCTTCAAGGTTTGCTTTGAAAACAACAGTCCCTAATTCCTCACTACCCTATTTCTTACAACCTAGAAGCAACTACTTTCATTCCCACCCCCTCCAACAGCTGATTCTTAAGGTATTTACACCTATATTGCTCATGTGCTTGGATTGTTATTTTCATTTTAGGCATTCTCTATTGGCATCTCTACAAGGTGAGGATTCAGCTCTGTCTTCCGTATTTCCCACTCCCACATGAGCTCTTGCCCCCACTGCCCCTTCTCTCAATATAGCCTGCTGAATGATTGTGTCCCCCCCCCCCTGCAAAATATCTTATATGAAACCTAATCCCCCATGTGATGACATTTGAAGGTGGGATCTTCAGGAGATGATTAGATCATAGGGTGGAGGCCTCATGAATGGGATTAACACAGTTATAAAAAGACCCAGAGAGGTCCCTCACCTCTTCTGCCATGTGAGGTTAGTGCCGGAAGGCACTGTCTCTGAATCAGGAAGCTGGCTTTCAGCAAACACTGAATCTACCAGTGCCTTGATGTGGGACTTCCCAGCCTCTAGAACTGTGAGAAATATATTTTTATTGTTTATAAACCACCCAGTCTATGGTAGTTTGTTATAGCAGCCCAAATAGACTAAGGCAGTCCTCCCGTGATTCTCATTACATCTAGTTTTCAATATTCACATTATTATGAACAGGCAAATATCTACGATACCTGTACACCACCATGACCACTTTTCCTTTACTACACAACCTCCTATATTCTCTGGACTTATTGTCATGAGTGTTTTATTGTTGTTTGCTTTGTTTTCTTTATACTTAATACAAATCCAAACTCCCCCACAATTATCTAATTCACCTTTTAATATCTTCAAATGAACTAGAAACTCTAATCATTTCGTCTTCTGGAAGAAATCAGACTTGGTTGCTCCAATCTGGGTCAGATGCTCTGTAACATTAGTTCCAGTTAGGAGACTGATACCCATTTAGCCTCTTTCGGGAGATTCTCTTCACTTCTCTCTAGTCTTAGATCCTACTTCCTGCTCTCTATGTCTTTCACTTTCTTGGTTTGTTCCCTTGTTTAGTGAAGGACACAACTCAGGACCTTCCTGAGAAAAAGCACAAAGAAGTAAAATTTTTGAGATCTTGCATATCCGAAAATATCTTCATTCTACATTTAATACTTTTCCAGAGCTTAGAAATCTATTTTTCCTCTGAATTTTGAAAGCATTTTCTCCATTGTCTTCTAGATTTGGGTGTTGCTATTGAGAAGACAGATGACATTCTGATGCTTGATTTGTTATATTAAAACTCCTCCCCCTGCCCCACCCCGGAAACTGGAGGTTCCATTTCTTTGTCCTTCTTGTTTTGGATATTTTGTTTACTCTTCAGTACAAATTTATTGAGTGCCTACTAGGTGCCAGGCACTTATAGGTGCTGAGAATACATCGCTGAAAGTTTTATTATGATATTCTCAGGTGGGCATCCATTTTTAACTCTTATTCTGTTCTGGGTAGTCGGTGGGCCCTTCAGTCTAGAAACTGAGATTGTAGGATATATTCATTACTTTTTTTTCTTTTGATGATTTCCTATCCTCTTATCCCTTCTTTTCATAGCCCTGTTATTAGATATTAGGCATCCCGGACTGGTCCTCCAATATTCATATCTTTTCTCTCCTATATCTGTATACTGTAGTCCTTTTTTTTTTTTTTTTTTTAAGTCTACTTCCTGGGAGATGGCCTCAATTTTATCTTTTAGCACTTATATTGAACTTCTCATTTTTAATGTCATATTTTTAATATCTAAATTCCTTTTGAACTTGCTGAATATTCTTTTTATAGATCACCCTGCTGTTTCGTATCTTCTCTTACCTCTCTGAGGAGAAGGTTGTTTATTTTCTAAGTTTTCTACTGGCAAAGTTTGTTTCCTGCAAGTTGCTTCCCTCTGTTTGTCTTCGTCCCTACCTTTCATTAATAGGCATTCCTCAATTATCTGGTGATTACTGGCTGTCTGTAGTTATTTTCAGAATGGAACATTGAAGAGAGGATAATCTTTATGCATAAGGAGATTCCACTGAGTTTGCTACATAGGTTGACATACTGGGTCCAGGTCTGTAGATTTTCTCTTCAGCAATAGGGTTACCCAGAGAATTCTTCCAGCCCTCTGACAGGAAGGCCGACAGGAGCCACGTGAAGAAAGAAGATTGAGGAAGTTTCAACACACGATTTATAGATCTACATATAATACCCAGTCTTTAATAGCTCTCGTCTCTCCCCAACACCCCAATCCAGAGCCCCTCTGTTCTTGTCAGGAGAACAAGACTTCAGTTTCATTCTGAATGAAGAAGAGGCCGTCTTTTACCTTCAGGGAATAGGGGTGGGAACTGAGGCTCTGTCAGCTTCTTACAAAGACTTTCCACCAACTATGCCTGGGTGGCTCAGTCCGTTGAGCATCAGACTCTTGATTTCAGCTCAGGTCATGATCCCAGGGTAATGGGTTCAAGCCCCATGTGGGGGACTCTGCACTGAGTGGTGAGTTAGGCTGAGCATGGAGCCTACTAAGAGTCTCTCTCTGCTCCTCTCCCTCTGTCCCTCTCCCCTCCTCTCCCCTTCCTTACCCCGCCTTCCCCTCCTCCTCTGCCCTCTGCTTCCCAGCCCTCCCTGCTTGCAGGCAAGAGCTCCTCTCTCTCTTTAAAAAAACAAAAAGACTTTCCACTAAATCATCCTCGTAACCCCACCCTCACTCCCACTTCCTAAGGTACCTAAAAAAGCTTCAGTTTTTTAGGACTGCATGTTGGGTCCAACCGACTTGGGTTGGTTATCAAGTTTAAGATTCAGCTTTCTTTTTTTGTTTTTGTTTGTTTTTTATTTTAACTCCAGTATAATTAACATACAGTGTCATACTAGTTTCAGGTGTACAATACAGTGATTCAACAATTCAATACATTGCTCAGTGCTCATCAAGATAAGTGTGCCCTTCGCCTGGGTGGCGCAGTCGGTTGAGCGTCCGACTTCAGCCAGGTCACGATCTCGCGGTCCGTGAGTTCGAGCCCCGTGTCGGGCTCTGGGCTGATGGCTCAGAGCCTGGAGCCTGTTTCCGATTCTGTGTCTCTCTCTCTCTCTGCCCCTCCCCCGTTCATGCTCTGTCTCTCTCTGTCCCAAAAACAATAAATAAACGTTGAAAAAAAATTTTTCAAAAAAAGATAAGTGTGCCCTTAATGCCCTTTACCTATTTCACCCATCCCCCCACCCACCTCCCTTCTGATAACCACAATTTGTTCTCTATAGTTAAGAGTCTGTTTCTTGGTTTTTCACTTTTTTCTTTGAGGAACACACTTTATTTGAATCTCTTTTATGTTCCAGACACACAGAACTTTTTTTCATCTTAACAATGCCTCTCTAAAAGAGGATTTATTACTTTCTTGAGTATCCAAATTCAGTTACTACTTGTTTATTAGCTTCCTAGTTTTTAAAGTTTTATTGCTATTGTCTTCCATTTCATTGCTTTTGTCCTTGCACATTTATGTTTGGTTAATGATAATTTTGTTGTTCTCTTAGCTGGGTGAAGGAGGGAAGGTATTCAAATGCTTATGTTCAATCTGATGTCTTTAACTGGACTGCCTCAGATCCTAAGCTATTATCAGTATGTTATAGAAAAGTTTGCCAAGTTTGTTCTGTTTTAGAAAGACAAATACTAAATCTAGCAAAGAAACAGTCACTAAAGAAACATGATAACCAAGTTGAACAAAATGTTCATCAGGACTCTCCATTTTTTTTTTTGTTTTGATTACATGCTCACCAGAAATACTATAATTATGTGAAACTCAACATGTCCAAGGAATTCATATTCTAACACCCACACCAATTTCTCTTATAAAGTTCTACATCTTAGTAAGTGGTACCTCATCCTTTCATTTACTCATGTCAGAAACTTAGGAGTCATTTTAACACCTTGTCATCCCTCAGCCCCCACATCTATCCATTACCAAATTCTGCCTACAAAATTTATGACAGGAGTCTATTTCTTTCCATCTCTTCTGTGAAGACTCCAGTTCAAGTTAGCAACGCATCTCACTATACTTCTCTAGTTGTGTCCTAACTGACCTCTCTGCAACCATTCCTACCCCTCACCTGTCCACTTCTCACAGTGCTGTCAGAGTCACCTTTGCAAAATGCAAGTCAGATCTGGCTCTATGCAATCTGTGTGAAATCTTCAATGATTTCCCACTACTCTTGAACTAAGGAGGCCAATCCTCAGCAGGCCTGGAAGGGTCTGTAGGACTGGCCTGGCTTCTCCTCTGGCCTTATCCAGTGATGCTCCTCCCCTCACTCTTAGCTCCCAGCCTTGCTGCCTCTTTTCTGATCCTTCTTTTCTGATGCTTGTTCCCCCACAGTCCCTTGAAGCAGAGCAGCTCCCTCCCACAGCTGCTCTCAGCAGCCTAACTGCCCCTTCCCTGGGCCCAGATTATTGCCTACTCATTACTTAAGTCTCCGCTTCTGGCGTCACTTCCTCAGGCAAACCTGGTGAGGTCAGGCTTTTTCATAATGTACTCACACAGAAGCGTGCTTCACTTCCTTATAGCACTTATCTCACTTGTTACCTAGGCCTCTGCTTTTTACGATATTTTTATTAATATCTGCCTCCCCCACCAGATTGTAAGCAGCACGAGAGCAAAGAGCATGTCTATTACTTTTCACCACTAGATTCTCAGGACCTAGCTAATTTCTGATTGTCTCTTTAATGATTGATTGAAAAAGAAAAAGTAATATGTGTCTTGGCTAACATTTTCCTCAAGTTCAGAAGAATTTCAGTGTATTGTATCACGCAATCTTTCCTTTAAAGATTCAAGGTCATTGTTATAAAAAAAAATGGTATGATATAGTAAATTTCTAGTCTTTTGAGTGGATAGGGATATCAACCAGTATGTTAAATAGCCTCAGACTAATTGTTCAGAAAAAAAATGTGAGACAATTTTGAAGTTTTCAAAAAGGAATTTGAATTTTTTTAATGCTCAGCAGAAGACTAAGAGTTTGGTTCAGTTACCACCTTTCAATAGGAGAAGCATTAAAAATGACAGTTCTAGGGGCACTCAGTTAGTTAAGCATGTGACTCTTGATTTCAGCTCAGGTGATGATCTCATGGTTTGTGGAACTGAGCCCCCAGTCGGGCTCTGTGCTGACAGTGAGCCTGCTTGGGATTCTCTCTCTCTCTTTCTCTCTACCCCTCCCTCACTCACGTTATCTCTCTGTCTCTCTCTCTGTCTCTCTCTCTCTCAAAAATAAATAAACATTAAATATATACTATATATATAATAACAATTTTATTATTATCATTAACATTATTGAATACTTACTATGTACCAGCAGTAAGCAAACTTTAAATACGTTATCCCATTTAGTCCTCACAGCTAGCTACCCTCTGAGGTAGCTAACTGGTAGAATCTCCATGTTACCAATGAGGAAACTTAGGCAGGTTAAGAGGTTAAGTAGCTGTGGGTCCAAGTGGTTGAATTGGTGTTCATATCCCAGGCAATCTGGCTCTAGAGCCTGTGTGTTTTAATGCCTTTAATGAGAAAGATGATGAGAAATTCTTTCCAAGAAACTAGAAATTTGGCCAAGGGAAACTGATCTTAAATTTGGAAGAGTCTTGGAATTTGGAAGAATTTAGACACAAGGGAAACCCAGTTAGAAGCAACTAAACACTGGAATAAGCTGGATTTTTTTTTAAAGTTTTATTTAAATTACACTTCGTTTATATACAGTGTAATATTAGTTTCAGCTATACAATGTAGTGACTGGACACTTCCATATGGAATAAGCTGTTTTAAAAAAATAAGTTGCATGTCTTTTCTGATGAACTTTGAAAACCAGAATGGACAGGCTTATAGCCAGAAGGGTCAGTTAATCATGTGTTTAAGAGAAGGGCTTGGAACCAGTGATCTGTTGAGGTCCACTCCATTTCTTCAACTCTGAAAGGCTGTTTAGTGCGGGTTATCTTTGCCTTCAACCTTTCCCCTGGTTGAAAATTTGCCCAATGTAGTCAACTTTGTATTATCCCAGGGTAGCTCATCCAGGGCAAATCTTGCTTTATTGAGTTGAGTAGTCACTTCGCTTAATGACTTGCTGTGTTAACAACTTGGCATGGGCTCATCCGCAGTCAGCACCTCCTCGGTTTAATTACTTGCTTTGTTGACATTATACTGTCTTCAGGGAAACACTTTGAAATCCAAAACTTAACCAACTCCTGTAGTACTGACTACCCACCCCCACCAAAATGGTACTACAGAGGAAGAAAAAGGAGAAGAATTTGAAGGAACTGACATGATGCTCACGAGGATTTTGATGAAGTCAAAGAACATAAAAAATTGTTTAAAAAAAGGTGAAAGGAGACTGTGATTCAATAAATCAGAACGGCAGGAGTCTATAAGAATAGTGTTAGGAACACTAAATCATTCTTTAGAATTATCTTGAGGCTTGCTAAAAATATGCTAAGGATACTTTAAACAGATTGCATTTTCAAACACAAAGAGAGCCCAACTTTATGGGGCAAATGGCATATGTGTTGGCAGCTGCTGTATAGAGGAAAGCGTGCTGGAATTGGGGTCCCCGCATCTCTTTCCTGGACTCTCCATAGAGCTGCCCTGTCCCAGTGAGGCCATTACTCTCCAGTCCCCATGTGAAGGTGAGTCCTATGGCCCTCACCACACGCTGGGCTGCAGGACCCAGACAGATGGCTCACACTTGCTTTTGGAGAATATTTGTCTAAAGGCCTTGAAACTTAAAACCTGGGTGCTCATCTTCACCAAATACCTATGTCTACCTATCTTATCTAAAACAGAAAACAAATACACAAACAACTTCTCCCAGTCCCCTACTGAATCAATAAAAGAATAGGGAAATAAAAGCTGAATTGTAGATCTGTTTGGACTCAAGGCAAATTCTCTGCAGGATTATCTTTTGCTTAGATAACTATAAAAAATCCCACAGTAGGAAGTTCAATCTGGCTTGTAGAATTTGAGATCAAAAGGTCAGGGGCATCTCTGTGCAGCAACCTACCCATTTACTTATGTAATGTTTTAATAAAAGGGAGCACTTAACATATATAACCAGTTAGCAGTTTCGATTGTCTTCAGGATAAGACAATGCCAGTAGCCCAAAATGACCAGAGATTCTCCTGAATATGAAGATGATTGACATTATCATTCCCTAAATACACTAAGGCTCCAGTTTTATAAGGTTTATCACACTTGGAATTATTAATTTACAAAACATTTTTTTTAATATTTATTTATTTTTGAGAGAGAGAGAAAGGGAGAGTGCCAGTGGGTGAGGGGCAGAGAGAGAGGGAGACACAGAATCTGAAGCAGGCTCCAGGCCGTGAGCTGTCAGCACAGAGCCCAGAAGCGGGGCTCGAATCCGCGAACCGCAAGATCATGATCTGAGCTGAAGTCGGACATTCAACCAGCTGAGCCACTGGAATCATTAATTTAATATCTGTCTCATCCCCAAGTTCATTGCAGGCTTTGTCTGCCCAACGCTGTTGAATGGTGCCCTAGAATTGTGTGATGCAATACCCTAACCCTTCCCCAGACCATAATCTTTTATGAGACCAGGAGGATTATTACTGTCTTTTCTGTGTTATATTCCCAGTATTTAGCAGAATCCTTAACGCAAAGTAAATGCTCAATAAATAAGTGGGTGGATGATTGAAAAAATTAATGGTTTGGGTATATTTTCTTTCTTTCCTCAGGACTCTGGGAAGATCACTTAATCTCGCTGTTTCCAAATCTGGCTATACTTCAGGATCACCCTCAGAGTTTTTTTTAAAAATAGGGTTTGGTCCTCACTTCCAGGCACTCCAAATAATAGTTTACAAAACTGCCACAAGTGGCTGTGATGCACTGTTAAGTTAGAGAAGCAGAGATTTAACCCATCGGGCCTCACTTTCCTTGTCTGGAAAACAACTGGCCCTGCGGCCTCCTAGGATGTTGTTAAGACCAAATACGATCAAGTGCAAAGTATTCTAGCAAAGAAAGGACTGTATATGACCGTGCAAGGTAGGATAAGACTTAAAGGCGACCAAATGGACCTGCCAGAGAGCACACACAATTTTACAACCCAGGTGCTTCTCTTTAGCACATACAGCACTCATTCGATTCTAAGATTTGAATAAGATCTGAATATTTTCTGAACAAATTAATTCTTCATTCCTTTGTCTATAAATCTGCTACATCTCCCTTTTGCTAAACTTGGCCACAAAGCACCTATTTTATATAATTTTGTATAAAAGCATAAGAAGGTTATTGGAAAGACAGAGTCGTTTGGGGAAAGACCATTCATTCATCCCTGGCTTTATTTCTTCACTTGTTCAACTGGTCATAATTGGTCATTTCAATCTCATGCAAAATGATACCTCTGGCTACTAACCCCCTAACCTGTCATCAACACAATTGTTGCAGATACCATCAGGAGGATTCCACCTAGATTCCCTTTATTGTTTCTATATGCCCATCCCCCAACTGCTGCACCCTTAGTCCTAACATAACTCACTTGGAACCTTCTTCAGAGAGTTTCTCTTGGGTTACGGGAGTCCCTCAGGCAGGACGTACTGAGAGTCAGAAATGGCGTGGTGTGGGAGGGTGATGTAGCCAACCCCTGACTGATAGAGGAGTATGAAAGCCCAGCTCACTTGTCTTGAGGCAGAATAAACCATCCAGTCATTTACACTCCACAATTCCCATGGGACTAGGCTGAGCATGAGACCTTACCTGAAATTATACCTTTCCTGGGTTTCTTCCCCTCCTTCTACTCGTCTCACTTCCTTACTGGCATCTCATGTAAGAACTTGCTTGGTCATCATTTGCCCACAAATCTTCATCTCGGAGCCTTCTTCCTAATGTCCTCATCTTGCTCAGCTCTGCATTTTAAATTTAAAAACAAATATTCATTTGTTCAATTAAATTTTTCATTTCTTCAGTTAAAAATAACATTTCATTATCAGATGGAATATGCATCTTTGTGTCCATAAAGAGTTAAGTCCATTGATCTCTTCCTTTGTGACCTCAAGTCTTCGTTCCATCTTATTAATTCATATTAGGTCTTTTGGTTTTTGAGGTGAATTTACATACAGGAAAGTAAACAAGTCTTAAATGCATAGCTCAACAGATTTTTACATATGTATGCCCCCTGTAGCCACCACCCAGTCAAGACACAGAACATTTCCAGGACCCAGAGTCTCCCAGTCAACACTCCCAAGCAGCCACTATTCTAACTTGTCATAGATAACTTCAACCTGTTTTGTACTTCCTGTGAATGGAAACATGCTGCCGGTACTCTTCTGTGTCAGGCTTCCTTCGTTTCTTCCAAACATTATGTTTGGGAGATTCATCCATGTTGCAAGTGTTGTTCATTCATTTTCATTGCTGTGTTGTTGTCCACTGTATGGAAATACCATAATTTATTTACTCATTCTCTTGTTGATGGAAATTTAGGTTGTTTACAATTTGGAGGTACTATGAATAAGGCTGCTGTGAACATTCTCTACATGCCTTTTGGCAGATATAAGCACTTATTTCTGTGTGGATACCCAGAACTGGAATTGCTGGGTCATAGGTTATATGATTAACTAGCCTTGGTTGGTGCTGTAGCAAACATATTGCCTCTTTGCCATATTTGGGTAAATTTCCCCCTAGTTTTTTGCTTGCCCCCCCCCCTTTTTTTTTTTCTTTTGAGAGAGAGAGCGTGCAAACACGCATGTGCAAGCATGGGGGCAGAAGCAGAGAGAGAGAGAATCCCAAGCAGACTTTATACCCAGCATGGAGCCTGAGGTGGGGCTCAACCCATGACCCCGGGATCATGATCTGAGCTAAAATCCAGAGTTGGACGCCTGGGGCACCTGACTGGCTCAGTTGATTAGTCATCCGACTTCAGCTCACGTCATGATCTTACAGCTTGTGGGTTTGAGCCCCACGTTGGGCTCTGTGCTGACAGCTTAGAGCCTGGAGCCTGCTTTGGATTCTGTGTCTCCTTCTCTCTCTGCCCCTCCTTGACTTGTGCTCTGTCTCTCTCTGTATCTCAAAAATAAATAAATGTAAAAAAATATATATATATATATTGAAAAAACAGAGTTGGATGCCTAACCAACTGAGCCACCCAGGCACTCCAGATTGCTTGCCTTTTTAATTATAGTTATCTTTTTTTCCTCCAAGTTTTATTATAATATAATTTTCACACATAATATTCATTTCATGTATGTATGTGTTTATTTATTTATTTTTAATCCATCCCTTTTAAATGTGAAGTTTGAAAAATTTTGGCTAGGATTATAGTCATGTTACCATCACCACAATCAAGATGGAGAACATTTCCGTCACTCTTATTATCTTCTATTTTAACATAGAAATGTTTACATTTTTGATGCAATCATATATGACTTATTTCCCATTATTTCTCTATTTTTAAAATACTTCACCAGTTAATTCCTCCAGATGAACTCTAGAATTATTCTACAAAGTATCAGAACGAGTGCCATTGCCTTCTTACACAAACATATAATAAATTTAGAGTCTTAGCTGTTGAGTTGGACACAGTAACATACGAATCCCAGTCAATGGGTGCCCGGGTGGCTCAGTCGGTTGAGCGTCCCACTTCAGCTCAGGTCATGATCTCATGGTCCATGGGTTCAAGCCCCACATCAGGCCCTGTGCTGACAGCTCAGAGCCTGGAGCTGCTTTGGATTCTGTGTCTCCCTCATTCTCTGCGCCTTCCCTGCTCTCTCTCTGTCTTTCTCTCAAAAATAAATAAACATTAAAAAAAAAGAATCCCAGTCACTTACCTGCTGGATGATGTTAGGCAAGCCTCTAGCCTCTGTGGTATCAATTCCTTCTTCTGGAACATGGTTATAATAATGGTGCCTATGGTGCTGTTTGCCGGGCACTGTTCTTAGCAGTTTATTGCGGTGCCTTATCAAATCCTACAACAGTTCTGTGGGGCACATATTGGTCCTCTCCTAATTTTGTAAACTGAAGCACAGAGAAGTTAGGTAAACTGAGTCCGGCTCGACAGCCACACTCGTGCTTGCTACTGCAGTGCTCTGCTTGGTAGGTAAGGAGGTGACTCAGGGAGAGATGAAGCACAGCGCCTGGCATGAGCGACACAGAAATGCTAACCTTTATTATCATTATTCATCTTCCTTATATACTCGATACAGTTACATAATTGTCTTCATCTAGGTCATGCACATTTCTTGTTAAGGCTACTCATAAATATTTTATGCCCGTTCATACTTTTGTGCAGGAGATGTCTCCTTCTCCCATATGTTTTCTCACTGGCTATTCTGGATTGTAGTGAAAGCTGTTGAGTCCTTTCTACTGCGTAGCTAACAGAACCCTAGCAGCACATCAGCACCATTTAAAATACACCTCCCCAAAGTAATCTTCATTATGTTTAGTGCTCCTTTAATACCAAATGAAGTTAGTAGATAGGTAATGAAAAAAACTAGGGATTAGAAATAAAATATTAGATGCTTTGTCCTTTGGTTAAAGAGAAGAAAGAGGGGAAAACAGAAATAATACACTCCGCTGAGAATAGTACACGAGAAACCATAGCACATTACCGCCCCCCGCTCCAAAAAAAAAAAAAAAAGCCCACTTCATTCTCAAGCTCATTTTTAATGTAATACTTAGAAACAGTATTTACAGTTTAAATTGACTAAGTGAATTTTTTTTCAGTTTTATTGAGATATAATTGACATACAGCCCTGTGTAAGTTTAAGGTGTACAGCATAATGATAGTAAATTGTTTGTTTATTTTACCACAGAAGAAGCAAAAAGTGTTTTAAACTAGCAAAAGACATGGTATCAGCAAAGAAACAACTGTGAACAGCAAAAAAAAAAAAAAAAAAAACAAAAAACCACACAGCTTTCAGCAGATTCTCCCAAAGAACAAGTGTCCTAATTGAATACCACTAGACTAGAAAGAATAATTATTAGCAATGTCACCTGATGCCAGTGCTATTCTAACACCTCCACCTCGCACTTGTAACACCTCATAACCCAGTGTTGGCAACGGCTAACCCTTTTCCGGCTGCAGAAACCCTGCTGGACCCTCCCCCTCTAGAAAAGATCTCTCACATTCCACCTCCTCCACCACAGGAGCAACAGATTAAAACACAGCAGCCTGATAATAAATTGTTTAAGTTCTTCTCACCACTTGGAGGATTCTGAGAAGAGCAGACACTTCCTCCTATCCAGATATTGGTGTTTTAGTGTTCTTGATAACCCAATAAAAAAAAGGAGGGGGCTATTTCTTCTGAAAAATTGCTTTCTCTTGTATATAATAGCCAAGCACTGTACTTGTTCGGGGTGCGGGGGCGGTAAAAATTTCCTCTTGGGCAAAATATTCAAAGGTTTTGACCTTTGTATAGTAAATATATTTAAAAGTGACTATGTGACTATGTCAGCTCTCCTGAGAACATTCTAGTGCCAGCGAAGGTATGCCTGTGTCAATGTAACACGACTGATCTGCTATCGGTCAGGAGGCCAATGGGAAAGGATGCTACAAAGAAGAACAAAAAAAAATATTAACAAAAGGACTTTTTGCAAAAGGTGTGAGCAGGCAGAAGAACTTCACAAAGATGATTTATTTGATCATAATTGGGAAATTCAGGAGTGCCAGTGGTTTCATAGGTAGCTGGATCCAGGGGTGCAAACAATTGCAAATCTCTCAGGATGAGCAAACATAAGAACCCTGGCACCTTCAGTCCCCTCACTTATTTTTCCCAAAGGTAGA
This sequence comes from Felis catus, assembly GCF_018350175.1. Lineage (NCBI taxonomy): Eukaryota > Metazoa > Chordata > Mammalia > Carnivora > Felidae > Felis > Felis catus. The sequence goes on along the minus strand of NC_058375.1, from coordinate 178,364,124 downwards.
AGAAGAGACCTGGGTCTGTGGCTCCAAGGGGACAAGTGGGGATTAAAATCTAGCAGACATTCATGTCACCAAACCATGAGCCATGGCCTGCGGAATTGGGAAAAGGATCTGGCACGTGGGCATGTGGGCATGTGGGCTCGGCTCTTCCGGTGCCCTCCATGCCGTCTGGTCAGATCTTCTGTCTTCCCAGTTTGCTCTCTTACACTGTGCTAAGCAGTCTGCAGTGGAGAGCAAAGTCTAAAAGATTCCAGCCATGCCAGTGACTGGTTGTAAATCAAAGTAACAAAGGAGTAGAGTGTTAGAAAGTTCTTTTGGGCAGCAACCCAAAGACAAGGGCTCAGTCAGTTTCTCAGTAATGAAACTAGTTCATCTCCATTTACCTGACCTCTGCATCTGCATCTATTTCAAAACTTATTCTGAACTGACAAAGAGGGGTATTATATTTTAGACCGCTAAAAATTCCATCAGCCATGTTATCAGGATATTCTCTCTTTCCATCTCTCAACAGTGGTTTCCTCTCTCCGTTTCATTCTTAAGCAGATTTTCCTCATTCTGGAGGAAAGATGGCAAAGTTCAAGGTTTACACTGCTCTTTCATGTCACAATTTCTGTAAAAAGAAAGTAACTCTTTCACGATAATTCTAGCAAAGAACACAGGGAAATGTTTCATTGGTTCAGCTTGGGTCATGTGTCTAGATAGGACTGGAGCACCCTGATTGGCCAGACCTGGGTAACTGGACTACTGCAGTTTCTGGGGCATGGGTAAGTCTCACCTAAACCATACAGGACAAGAATGGGGAAAGAGACTATACTCATGTGCAGACTGAGCAAACAGTAACTGATTTGTTCTCAGTAGATTGCTAAGGAATTTGAAATGCTTTAAAAATTATTTTTCTTATCATTACTGGTTACATTATTATTGGCTATACATTGGAACTACCCAGAGAGCACATAATCCCCGACCAATTAAATTTCTTGGAGTTTCTTGGGGTTAGGACCCTCACATCAGCATTTTTGTAGCACTCGAGGTCCTTGCTGATGTGCAGCCAAGGTTGACAAACATAGCGTATGTAGAGCATTAGTTCTTAGTCTGGGGCCAGGCAAGGATGGCATTGATCTTGTTCTGGAGCTAGCTTTAATGTGTTATTCATACGAGGCCTGGGAGTAGAGGGAGATTCTGGGAAGATGGAACTGACAGTGACCTCGCTTTTGAATCTTTCTGTATTTCTACATAGAGACAAAACAACTAAAGAGAAAAACCAAAAGCCCATGAATAACGTATGCAGCCAAACAGGGCACAACATGTTCCCACAGACCACAAAGTAAAAACAGGTGATGGCAAACCACAGACACTGTGAGAAAAGGTACAGAGAAGAAGCACCTGGGGGTCTTAAAGACTGCGATGAAGAGATCCACAAAATAGGGAATTTGAGGACACAGCTCCCTTCCAGGACAGGGTCCCACCCAGGGGAAAAACTCCTGGAAGTAGAATCGAATTGAACCGAATGGGGTCAATAAAAAAGTGAAGGACAGAGAAGTTCCCACAAAAGTGGGGGAGAGGTAGAGTCAAGAACTCTTCCAAACAAAATAGTCAACTCCAAAACATGGAAGGCAAAACACTAAATAAAAAAAAAAAGCCAATTATCTTTAGTGGTAGAACTTCTGAAATTTTGCACTTCAGCTTCATACTTTTCTTATTATTTAATACTTTTTTTCTGTGAACATGAGTTGCTAGAATAGTAAGCATGTATTTTCTATGCATATATGTTACCAAAGCCATATATGTATATATGTATATATTATGAATTATGTGTTATGTATCATGTGTATATTATGTATACTAATAGGTATATTAATTTATATATGCGTATATATACACATATATATGTATATACACATATATACAAATATATATAAAAATTAATATGGAAGAACAGCACTCTAAAATATGGGCACCTGAACTACTACATCCCAAAGGCATGCAGGGGGATCCACCTGGAGATCACCAAAGCGAAACCCAGTGTCTGGTACACCTTGTGAGCCCAAAAAGTCATCAAGAAGGAAAGTAGGAAAGTCCACAATTGACTGCATGAAGACAAGTCTCCAGTGTCATTACTTTCCACTGCACGCATGGTGTTGTTTAGACATTATGGAGGTAATAAATGCTAACTGAATGAGTCTAAAATATGAATGAATATCGAGTGTAAGAAAACTTTAATGAAACCTAAAAAAATCAATAAGAATCCTAAACATTTAAGGAAAATGAAAACACTAGAATGAAAAGTATTTACAAATTTGAGTTGTAGAATACTCCACCATTGGGCTCAACTCAGTTTTAATTAGAGTTGCCTGAATTAATAACTCTAATATCATGTGTTAGTCTTGCCCCTCCTGGGACAACATACAAGACTTCATGAGTGTGCATAATTTCTCACCATTGTCTATATATTAGCCATGATTCCAGCCTCCTCTCTCCTATAAAGCAACAAATTCAAATGCTGGTGAGAGATTCTCAAGTCCCTTTTATTTAAAAAACTAGGGAAAACCTTGGAAAAATTCAACACAACTGTCATCAATAACTATAGTAGTTAGGGCTCTGGCATTGGAACAGACTTATAAATGACTGATAATCCAACCATTGCCTCAATCTATGTCCCCTGGTAAATGACCTTATGTCTCTAAGCCTCATTTTCTCCATCTTTAAAACGGGTTTAATAATTGTGTGCTTGCTGTTGATAACAAAGTGAACGCACAAATATAAAGCATTTAGTGCAATCCCCAAATGTTGACTCATAATAATAATAATAATAATAATAATTTCCAGTGACAATCTCAATATGAACAGCAAAACAGTAGGAGGAAGGAAAAATGCCTCTGGAAGCCAATGACTCTAAATAGTCTGTTTCATTCTTTTTTTATTTACTTTTTTAGTAGGCTCCACACCCAACATGGGGCTTGAACTCACAACCCCGAGATCAAGAGTCGTATACTCTACCAACTGAGGCCGCCAGACACCCCTAGTCTGTTTCTCTAGTGAAATTCTCTGATTCTTTATATATTTCCCTCATACAGGTTGATAAATCACTTATCAATTATCAAAAATTATGAGTACCTACTGTGTATAAGGTACATGCACATTTGATGGTAATTACAAAATGTAGTATTAGGTTTCCTACCACCTAATTTAGCTTTTATTTGCGTATTATTTAAATTTCAGGTACCCCGCAAACGGAGGATAATTTAAAACCCAAGTAACACCCTGATGGGCAGAGGGCTGTGGAGACAGCACATCTTCTTCTGAGCCTTGGCAGGCCACGGGTGGGCAAACGGGGAACCAGGCTGAGCTCACAGCTATGCAGCTTGGAGCTGCTCTCCCACTTCCAAGGGGTGGGAAGCCTGTGGGGCCACAGATTCACCAGCTGATTGCAGAAAAGGCCTGGGTTCATCTTAACACTTGTGTTCTGAATTGTCCAGGCCCCGGAAACTTGAGAAAACAAGCCACCCTCAATTTCAGTCCCTGGAGTCAGAGGAGTATGGCAACCAGCTGTCTTCCTGAACATAGCTGCAAATGACTTATTTTGAGTTCTTTCTCACCGAAGCAACTACATCGACTGGTGGGCTTAGCATTTGTGTAGACAAAGGCTTAGAACCTGTTCTGTGTGGTACAATTTTAGTGTCTGTGATCTTTCCAGTCATTTTTGTCTACACGCTGTTGGCCCTGAGAATTATTTACATTTTAATTACAAGTGCTCAACCCCCCGTAGTAGGAGAGTCAAGCAGCTTATTTACTTCCTACTGGCAGGCTTCTGAGGAAACCGCTTAGCCAGGCTTGCTGAGCCACTGAACCAAAATAAAGTAACTTGCAGAAGAGCCGCACCAGGTCCTTATTCACCAGCCTTGCTTCTCCTCTGCCGGGGCTTCTCACGGGGACCAAAACAGAAATGAGCTGCTGTGTGCAGCAATCAAAACACGGCCTCATTTTTCACCCTCCCTTTTCTCTGGATGAAGCAAACTTCTGACAGAGTCCATTTGCATGTATGTATGACACTCATTTACTGAGCAGAGCAAGTGAGCGAGTTGGTTCTCTGTGTGCCTTTTCAGATAAGCTTATCCCTTTAATCATTTAACCTTTTCTTTGTTTACAAAGAAATGTTTAAAAATATTAATGAGCCTCATCCCCCCTTCTAAAGCAGAACACACTAAGCAGAAAGCAAGCTTCCCTTGATGGCACGTGGTCGGCATTTTGGATTAGTCATTGAGATGTACTCTGATACCCACAAGAGCCGGGAGGTGGGCGGACTTGTTCGCCCCAATATTAATCCCACACTGCTACATCCTGGGTTCTGGTTTCTACCTTTATGCTTCCTTCCCTGTCTGGCTGCCTGCTTCTAACAGCCCCTTTCTCCACTTCAAACGTGCTATTTCTAATCTGCCACGAACTGGGAAATCAGATAAGCCTGTTTCCTAGAACTGGGAAATCAGATAAGCCTGTTTCCTAGAACCAAATGCCTGACATAATGTTCTATGAACAGAGTGCATAAACTTCAGTGCATACTTGGCTATCAGTTAGGATGCTTTGGGCTGCAAATAATTGAAAACCCCGACCCATCACGGCCTAACCAACAAGCCGATGCATTGTGTCATAGAACAAAGAGGCTCCAAAAAGGATAGAGTCCAGCACAGCACTTCGGGCCCCATTTTACTTCTGGATAATTCTACCAGACCCCTGTCTTCCGCACTTGGCTTCATCCTCCAGGTGGCAATGTGGCTGCAATGGTTCCAGAGGCACATCCCAGACACAGCAATGTTCCAAGGAAGAAGAGAGAACATTTCCTTCTGTGTCTCCTTTAGGGGAAGGAAACCTTTTCCAGATCTACTCCAGCTCCCTCAGCCAACTTCCCCCTCAGGGCCCAGAATTGCCCTTGCTCAAATCAACCACTGACTTCGGGGCTACAACTTCGGGGATTGACTTGGGCTAACTGGCATCCACCCTGGACCACATTGGAATTCTCTTAGGAACAAGAAGAGGAAAAACTAGACATTGGGAAAAGAACCAACAGTGTATGCTAAAAATTGAAGTTGTTTGTCGGCTTATGGTTTTCAAATAATTTTTGTAGATTTGTAAATGTTTCTATAATTAGTTCAGATTTGGAGCAGATTACTTTTAGAAAAGTGAGGCATTGTTTGAGTTAGAAATCAAATGATATTTAGTGAACAACTAACTTTCAGGCTACATGTACCCATAAATGGAGACAAAGCTTGGTGGTTGCTTCTCTGTGAATATTTTACACTTGAATGACTCCACCTAGAGTAAAAAGACTACACAGTTTATTACAAGGAAATGTTCAGAGGAAGGAGCCATAAAGGTGGCTGGCATGTGATGAAGGCCAGATACCCTTCAAATGACTGCTGGTAAATAAGTGACAGGAAGATCCTGGGAGCCACTATTATCTTCATGGTGCACCTTAAGAAGGAGGTCTTGAGACCTAGGCCACTCCTTAGGGTGTAAGCAGTCATGGATAAATTAGGCAAACTTATTAATATATTTTGTTTCTTTCTTGAAGCTCTGGAAAGCATCTCCCTGTGCAAGGAGCTCAGTTGGGCATTTCTTCAATTAACATAATATGTAGAACTGTTCTTATAGATCGACTAAAGGACCCCTCTCATTTTATAGAGTTCAAGCTTCCAGAAGACATCAGCTTTTCCAAGTGGTCCCTGATTCTCCTCCCCACCACCTCCAACTGGGATTTGATGTTTTTTTCCCTTTGCTCCTTGAGCACTGTACGCACACTTCCAACACCATACTTACCACACTGCATTACAACCTTTGATTTTTGTCTTTTTCCCAAAGTTCTAAGGATCTTGATAAAGGAACCAAGTTCTACTTATTCTTGTATCCATAGGGTCCTGGCGCTTAATGATTATCTGTCAGAAGAATGGACGAATAGATGGATCAAGAAACTAAGCAGCAAAGCAACCAATTTGTCCCATCCTACTCAGGAAGTTAGGTGCATAGTTAGGCTAGAATCCTAGACTCCAGGACTATTTTCCAATCCACAGACCCACTAGGTCTACACAGATGGGTTTTTTGTTGCTGTTGTTGGAAATTCTGTTTTTAAATAGCTCTAAAACTATGTCGGGGCAGGTAGAATGTTGTGACACTAGAAACAAAAGGACCCTGAAAGCACAGCATCAGGATGTGCAGGGTTTTAAGGATAACGACATGGCTCAAAAAGACTTATTATGGAAAACAAAAAGACTTTAAATTATCTTCTCCAAGTTACCTTTGCTTACCAGCCATTTAAGAAACTAAACTCTAAGCCTATCCTTACCCCTATTCTCATCCCAATATATACAAAAGGCAAGAAGCTGTGAACATGGGGATTACATCCACTAGAAGCCTCCATCATTTCAGCTTTGTGACAACTTCCCTGGAAACTGAACATCTTGAAGAATGAAGTTTTTTTACTGCAAAGTTTTAGTGTTACTTCGGATTTTCTTTTCTTGCACTAGACTCAGATAGAAAGTCTTAGTTACAGGAGCGCCTGGGTGGCGCAGTCGGTTAAGCGGCCGACTGCGGCTCAGGTCATGATCTCACGGTCTGTGAGTTCGAGCCCCGTGTCGGACTCTGTGCTGACGGCTCAGAGCCTGGAGCCTGTTTCAGATTCTGTGTCTCCCCTCTCTCTGACCCTCCCCCGTTCATGCTCTGTCTCTGTCTCAAAAATAAATAAACGTTAAAAAAAATTAAAAAAAAAAAAAAAAAGAAAGTCTTAGTTACATCCAGAGTGGCCTCAAGGCTCATAATGGACTAAATGGTTACCTAAAGTAATGGAAAAGGGGAATAGCTTATTCTCGTTTTGGTTTCTATTTGGCCAAACTTCCACCAGAGCCACATTCCTCACTGCAGAATGGAGCTCTTGCTTATCTCTGAAATATTAGAACAAGCCATTCTTTTGAATGGTGGGCATCTTCCGGAAGGTAGACTGCACTGGCTTCAGAACTGATAAAACCACCCTCTTTGCCTCACAGTCCAGCATATCAAGCATATCAAGCCCTGACTGGAAATGCAGTTCACAAACTGCAGCAGATAATTTGACTGAAAACAATCTGGCCAAATGAAATCTCGCCAAACACAATTTGACCAAATATAAAGTGTTTATAGGTATTTAGTTTAAAAGTAATTTGGTCAGTAGGAAAATTGGTAAAATAATACTTTTATGACAATGAGTAACCACAATGACTGCTTCTTTTAGCGCTGGTGATTTTGGAATGTATATTGTGAGCTGACCTTGTAGCTCACTGTGCATCGTAAGTATTTTTGTCTGATTGTTATAACTGGTTCCTTTTTTTTAAAGGTTTATTTATTTTGAGAGAGAGAATGAGAGAGAGGGCATGAGCAGGGGAGGGGCATAGAGAGAGGGAGAGAGAGAATCCTAAGCAGGCCCCACACTGTCAGCACAGAGCCCGACATAGGGCTCAATCTCATGAGATCATGATCATGAGATTATTACCTGAGCTGAAATCAAGAGTCACTTAAACTAACTGTGCCACACAAGTGCCCCTTCTTTCTTTCTTTCTTTCTTTCTTTCTTTCTTTCTTTCTTTCTTTCTTTCTTTCCTTTTTTTTTAAAGCAAATTACTTATGTTCTTTGCTTCTTACAATACCAAAAAGTTGGAGGAAAAGAATTGTTCAACAGCAACAGAATGATCTAAATGGCCAACAAAAGTAGATGAGTTAAAACAACTAAACATCCATTAATAAAAGAATTCATTAAGACAGAATTTTCACATATTTCCTTCCATGCTTTACTTTATTATTTAAGTTCTTTTGTTAATTTTCTCTTGGTATGAAAGCAATGTTACTCAACACACACACAAATTAGAAAATATGGACATGCAAAAAAGGACTCATAAATTAACCTGTTCAGTTGAAACTTTGAAACCTTGAATTATTTCCTTCCAGGACACACACACACACACACACACACACACACACACACACACGCGCGCGCACACACACACACAGTGATGAAACCAATCTGAAAATTGGTCCAAGGAGACACGCCGTAGGATTTTTACACAATTACTATAGTTGAGCTGTGCCAAGGTGAAAAAGCAATGTGATTGTTAAAAGAATCACATTATCATCTATAAAAATGTACTAGTTAAAAAAAAAAAAGTAAAAAGCTTCCCATACTTAGGTCTAATGGAAATTTTGCTGTGGGCTTTTTCAAAGTGAGGATAAAATGATGTAGGGGTTAACATTACCAACAACACCCTAACTCTAAATAAAACAATATCCTGTAGAAGCAGGACTAGGATCTGAGTTGGTAGAGAGGGCAAAGCAGTAAGATTTCCTTAATAGTCATCTGAGATATTGGATATCTAATTTAAAGATTTTTTTTCTTCAGAAGAAAAAAAACCCCTAATTGTGGAGATGGGTAAAGAATGCTTCAGGAAATACTAGCATACCTGCCTTGTCAGGAAGCTTTACAAATAAATACGAGGAAAGACGAGCAGACGTGAGATGTACAGGTCAAGATTGCAGAGCTATTAGCCAAGGCAGATGAGTTTTAAGAATAGGGCAGCACAGTGTTCCCTTAACGAACGTGCCATACTCCATGCTGCCGAATGCCCCCTGCACTGCCTTTTTGTTGGCTTCTTAGTTTAGTCTGTTAAAATGTGGAGGAGAGGCCCAGCCCAACCTGAGCAAAATCAGATAGTGTAAGCTGTGTCTCCTGTTTGCACCCTCCTTGTAACTCTGCCCTCCCCCAACTTAAAAGAATGTTGCAGCTGGACTGAAAGAAAGGCATGGAAGCATTCAGTCCTGCATTCCTGAGGTCCAGCCTTGGTACAGGGAGTCAGGACACAATCCTGAAGACTGAAGGCACTGGAAAATGTGGAGTCCAGGAGCGGAGGTAAACCCTCAGGGTTTACCCAGGGGAGCAGAGGTGGGCTTACATGAGCTCCAACTGGGAAAGAGAAACCTTTCTCTGGTGAGCACACTGTAGAGAGGGGGCCTGTTGGCACTTTAGACTCACAATGTTCTCGTGCCCTTTTGCCCCAGAAGATCTAATCATTGCTAGGTATTTACTTACCCTATAATATAAGGAAGTTTTAAACCAGAATTGGCCCTTAATGAGGCTGTTAGAAGTCTACCCTAGAGTGCATGGATTTGGAGAGGGAGGTTGTATTGTCTAAGGACCTAAGTCTCCTAGTGACGAACGACACTAAGACTTGGGGCCCAGCCAATTCAAGCACAGCTCTCCCAGCCCAGCTAGTTCCCTCCGTCTTCACCCCCTTGTCTTCTCTTTCCCTCTGCCCCAAGATGCTGAGCATGGGCAGGATCCATGCTCACTGTGACTTTTCCTTCCCATGCCCACATCTCCTCACATCCCGGCCCCTCCCTGCTGCCCACCCCAAGCACGGTATCACAGCCTTCCTATCAGCTGGTCATCACTCAGCCTCCAGAAACTTGATCCTGATTCTTTTGAAAGTGGTTGGGTGCAGCTGCATGGAGGGGAAAAAAGAAGTGAACCAGAGAGCCTCAGCTGTGGGCCTTGCCAGTGAGGAGGGAACAGGAAATCCTACTGTTTGCTGATGACAAATCATGATATCCACTTCCCTTATAATTCAGATTCACATAGGAGGTTGAGGTCTCAAGTGGCTGTTCCAGATTACCCATTTGTACACTGCCAAAGTCACGATTAGATTCCAGCTCACACAAATATCACCCAATGGATGTGGCTGCCTCTGTCATGCCATGTAGAGCCAGAAGGAAAACCATGATCTTTCCAGAAATGCTCACGCTGATAGGAGTTTGGGGAAAATACTGAGAAAGGTTTACACTGAAACTGTTTACAGACACTATGAAACTAACAAAAGTCCAGATTGATTTTTTAAGCTTGCCTTGTTCATATAAAATATTAATTAGGGGTATATCCATACGGGGCAAAACATTTCATAAATATCATTCACTAGTGTCAAATATTGACCACATATTTCCATAGTAACAATCTAACAAAGACCTGGAACCTCACCCTAGCTCTGCCTGCCTTCCTTCCTGAAATTAGACTTTTTTTTTGATAATATCCTTTCTGAAAATATTCCTTCTGTACCCGTCAAGTTGGTAAAGGATTTTGGGGGAAAAATATTGCTTTTCTGTTTTAAAATTGAATCACGACACCTATGCATAGACAACAGTTTTTTGAAAGGGAGCTATTTTTAAACAGTACATGCGGTCCATAAGCCATTTCATTAGTTGCCTTCCCTGCCTAAAAAAGGAATCTGATACTAATGAAATGATTTCAGTAATCAGTCCATTTAAACAGATGTTGAGTACCTAAGTGGCGGTTTCCGTATGGGACACAAGGGTGCTGCTGGCTCAGAGCTTGCCATGGAGGAGGCAGGATTAGGTAAGGGCAGAGGGCTGTCACAGGAGACCAAGGTAGAGTAGGGTGAGTGGCGAGGAGTGTATAGAGAGCTACGAGGATCCAAAGGAAGGAGGGAACACAAATATTTGTTGCAGAGAACTTGAGCTACAGTGAGTGAGAGATTCGGGAAAAGCAGCTGTGGAGATAGATGCTTGAGCCTTGAAGGATGGGAGACATTGAAAAGACAAAACAAAACAAAACAAAACACAAACAAAAAACCAAGCATTCCTGGGCTTTGCTCCAGAGCACGAACATTCAGAAAATGCAAATATTTAAGAGAGTGATTTTTGCAAGATTGTGCAAAATACTCTAATTTAGCTTCTTCTCAAAACACTAATTTTTTCCCCTTTGTGGTGAACTTCTCTAAGTCCCCAGGTCCCAGCCATTTTTGGCAGCCTTCAAATATGAAACCCCAGGGAAACCCACCAGCCCGGAGACCTTTGGCCTTTGTGTCATAGACACTACGCTCCCCCTTCCACCTTCATAGCTCACACTGAATCATCATTTGTGCGTGTACTGAAGAAGGGATTACTTACAACTTAATTCACTGACTCGACAAATATTTATTGAACATCTGCTTGTTCTAGGCATTGCCAGGCACTAGTAATAGAAAGGCAAATACAAGTCATTAGGGAAATGCAAATTAAAACCACACTGAGACATCACCTCACACCTGTTAAGATGGCTAGTATCAAGAAAACAAAAGACAACAACCCAACCGTTGGCAAGGATGTGGAAAAGAGAACCCTTGTGCACTGTTGGTGGGAATGCAAAATGATGCAGCCGCTATGGAAAACAGGCTGGAGGTTCCTTAAAAAAAAAAAAAAAAAAAAAAAAGCTAGAATTACCATATAATCCAGCAATCCCACTTCTGAGTATTTATCCAAAATCATTGAAATCAGGGTCAGAAAGAGATATCCGCCCTCCCATGTTCATTGCAACATTATTCACAACAACCAAAGACATGGAAACAACCTAAATGTCCGTGATGCATGAATGAAGAAAAAAATGTCATATACATATAATGGACTATTGTTCGGTCTTTAAAAACAAGGAAATTCTGCTATATGTGACAATATGGATAAACTTGGAGGACATAACGCTAAATGAAATAAGCCAGACACAGATGGACAAATACTGCATGATTCTACTTATATGAGGTGTCTAAAATAGCCACATTTGTAGAAACAGAGAGTAGAATGGTCCTTGCCAGGGTCTGGCGGGAGGAAGGGAGCTGCTGTTCAACGGATATAAAGTTTCAGTTATATAAGATGAAAGAATTCAAAAATCTGCTGTACAACAACATGCCTGTAGTTAACAATCCTGAATTGTAAACTTAAAAACTTACCGGAAGGGTGGATCTCATGTTAAGTGTTCCTATAGTAAGAAAAATAAAGTTTATTTTCTCTAAGGGCGAATACACCTTTAAAAAATCAGGTACACACAGAAGAATCAAAGGACATGAAAACCAAAAGGTAGCTGGGGCCACAGGGGCAGAGGAACTAGACCACCAGGGCAAAACATTCCTTAGGGGTATTGCTTGAAGCAAATTAAGCCACCCAGGCTATACTCTCAGGCTCATTATTTTCTATACTCCAAATTAGAACAGTGTGTACTTTCTCATTTTCTAGTTTGCCACTTTGAGAGGCAAAAAATAGTTTATTTTCTCCACTGGGGGCTGGAACCATATCACAGACTTCTTGCTGAAGCTCCCGTTCTCCCAACGCCTGGCTGGTCCCCTTATGGGATTTGCCACCTTATATTTGGCTGTTCTGGAGAAGGCTCCGGGATATTTCTTCAAAGGCAACATCAAAAGCTCAAGTTAAAACCAGAAGATTCCCTATGGGATTCCTGCTTTGTTAGGGCCTGGAGAGAGGACATTTGATAAGAAAGAGATTAGCGGTCAGAGAAATGATCTCATTCTTTAAGACTAGCGTCAGTTTAACAAGGAGTGTCTTTGTCTCCTGGAATCAAGACAGCAGAAAACTCTACATCCAAAATAGTTCCCCCAGCATGCAGATGACCACAGAGGCACACACTCCTCCACAGAAACATCATTCCCTCCCAGGCCCCACTATGTGAAAGGAAAGGTGGAAACTCTACGAATAAGCTACGTCCTTCCCTGCAGACTATGTAACTAGCATGCCTGCTGCCAAAGAGAACCTGTCAATGCATCTATGGATCTGTCAGGCCTGAGCTAGCCCCTGCCTCCTCCGGCAACATATTTATCCATCCTCCTCATCAGCTAATAAAAAGAAAAGATGTAACTGGGTGACATGTAGCTGCACTGGGATTTGTCATCAGACAGGAAAAACCGAAAGCTACATAGAATTAGCAATGACCTTTACTTGTTGTGTTGTTTACATGTCATAAAATGTGCCCATTTTAGGGGCACCTGGGTTGCTCAGTAGGTTAAGCATGTGACTTCAACTCAGGTCATGTTCTCACGGTTTGTGGGTTCGAGCCCCGCATTGGGCTCTGTGAGGACAGCTCGGAGCCTGGAGCCTGCTTCAGATTCTGTGTCTCCCTCTCTCTCTGCCCCTCCCCCGCTCATGCTCTCTGTCTCCCCAAAATAAATAAAAACATCACATTTTTTTTACAAATTCACCCATTTTAAGGCACACAATTTAATGATTTTTAGTAAATTTACAGTTGCACAAAAATGTGCAATTTTCTATCACTCTAAAAAGAACCCTTGTGTTTATTTGTAGTCAATCCCTGTTTCTATCTCCTGCCCCCAAACAACCACCGCTGTGCGTTCTGTCTCTCACAGATTGGCCTTTCCCAGAAATTTCACATAACTGTAGTTTGTCGTGTCTGGCTTCTCTCACTTAGCATAACGTAATTGGGGCTCCTCAACATTGTAGCATATGTGCCCGTTTGCCTTTACTTTTTATTCTGTAGAGTATTTCACTGTATGGGCATACCACAGTTTGTGTTTACTTACAGTCACAGGTTGGCAGGCGTTTGGATTTTTTCCAGTTGGGAATGTTAGGAATAAACCTGCTGTGAACATTCTCATACCTACTTTATATGGAAATAACCTTTTCATTGTTTTTGGGTAGATACCTACGAGCAGGATTGCTAGGCCATATGACAAGTTTAGGCTTAACGTTTTAGAAACTCCCAAACTATTTTCCAAAGGGTCTGTACAATTATACATTCGCATCTACAGCTCATGAGGCACCCAGTTTCTCTTCATCCTCACTAGTGGTTGTTTTTGTCTGTCTTTTTCACTATCGTCTTCAATGGGTTTATTTGTTTTTAAGACTCAATTTTTTCTCACCCCCTAAGTCCCAGAAACCAGAGTAGCTGAGCACAAGATCTGGGTCATAGCTGGCTAAGGCTTCCGAGACTGTGGCAATTTAGGGAAGAATTTGATTGTGGGAGATGAACACCTACGTGTTGTGATTATAACAAAGAAGGGTAGAGCGAGGCCAGACACCTCCTTCATCCAACCTTTGTTGTCTAAGCAGGGAAACTAGTCCTTCTCAAGACAAGACGTTTCCTCCATATTAGAAATGATCTCGTGTGTGCAAGAATTAATGAACGTTTATGAGCACCTGTAGTTGGAAAAAGTGTATTTCTCATATACCGCATAAAATGAGAGTTAAGTATTTTTTGACTATCTATTGAGAACAGAACATCTTATTGGGAGATAGAAGAATAGACCAAAACTCCTGATTAAAGAAGTTCAAAATGTATTCCCTCTGGTAAATGGAAGTGGGGAAAGGAAGTAGGATGGGGGGACACTGCCTCTCACTGAGGAAAACTGCCAAGTCACGGACACATTAGCACCTGTCTAAAAAGTATGTGTGTGCAAAGGGGTAGGGAATTGAGCTAATGCTTGAAAAAAAATGTTTTGGAGGGTTAATGACTATGACCCCGAAGTCAGCCTGTGCATACACATTACTAATTTTGAGAATTTTGAACTGCCTTCATCTTAGTGACCCTTAAAGCTTCTGAGTGGATCCATTTTATGACTCACTGCCCATGACTTGAAAGCTATTTCAGGGTTTGTCGAGATCTTGTGCAATTAGTTGGGGAGGGCTGAGAGGAGTGAAACCTGGAAAGTGAGATGGTCTGGTGAATAGGCTTGCCTCGTGCAGGTGGAGAAGGGATTCAGTGGGCTTCTCCATTCTTTACAGAAGAGCATCTCTCACTACCCCTGAGCCGTGAGCCAGACATACACCAGAAACTTCTGAAGTCTGACTGACCGGCAAGAGCCAATTGTGTGCATGGCCCAGCTCCACATTCAGAGAGGTGTAGAGCCAGGAAACACTAAGAGTCAGGCTCTCCCCCCCTCCCCCCACCATCATCCCCCAGCCCCAGGACTAGTTGCTCACCATTTGCCAGCACACCACTGCAGTGAGGTGTTCAAGCTCTCTAGCAAAGCATTCTGGGTGATCTTCCTTTGAGCATAATAAGTTCTGAGCGTTTGTTACCTTGGAAGGTGTGTGCAACAAACACTACAGAGAACTCAAATGGTTTAACAGGTAGAAGATAAAGAGTAGGGGCACCCGGGTGGCTCAGTCGGTTAGGCGTCCCACTCTTGATTTCGGCTCAGGTCATGATCTCACCGTTTGTGAGTTCAAGCCCCGCGTCGGGCTCTGTGCTGACAGTGCGGAGCCTGCTTGGGATTCTCTGTCTCTCCCTCAAAAATAAATAAGTAAACATTAAAAAAAGAAAGAAAGAAAACAAAGACTAGGTACATTTACTGCGGGAGGGATAGTTGCTGGTAATTAAGCTCACAATCCTGCAAGACAGATGAAACACCTTCATCAATAACTATGACAGGAGGCAGAACGTGGCCAGAGACATGAGGTGCGGACTGGAGGAGATGATTCAGAGGGGAGGCGGGGGTAAGCACGGAGCACATTCTGGCACAAGGCCTTCCAGAGCCCGCAGGTGCCAGGTGGCACCCACTTTTGGGCCTCCTGGTAGACTACAACATGAAGAAATGCCAAAACAAGGTTATAGAAATTGTAGTACGTCTTTAATGCTTCCACTAAACGTATCACTATGTCTAACACACGTACACGCAAAATCCAGTGCCGTGCAATTGCACTATTCATGAAAGCATTAGAGAAGTCATTAAAATATTAATCCACTGTACATTTCAGGGGTGATGGCTTAAACTAAAGTTGTCTGATGAACATCTTCTTTGAAACCTGCTAGTGAATCTCAGGGACTGTGAAGGCTTCACAGGAGGCTAAGACCCCACCTGAGGACCATTGGGACACGAAAACCCCCAAGCTTTTTTTTTCTCACATGCTCATATTGAGAATTATAGCAAAATCGTCACGAATTCCAAGCAGGAGCTTGTCTGCCATCTATAGAAAGAAGCACTTATCCGGTAGAACTGGGACGTTTTAATTTTGCCGAGGTGAATCACTCTAACAACTGAAGTCTGCCTCCTTCAGACGCCCAACTTTTACTATATTGAATGGGAACATTTCCACAGGCTTCTACTGTAGGGCTTTGAAAGTCACATTACCTACTCCTGACAAGCAGAAGTTTTGTCTCTTTCTGTTCTCATCGTACCACACGGCAACTGACGATACGGTTTCACCCTTTTTTGGCTCTGCTGCTGCCTTCCCGGTGCGGGAGCCACTTCCTGCTGCGGTTGGCACACCTGCCCCTCTCTGCGAAGCTTCCCTCTGGGTGGCGGTTACCCTGCACCCTGGCGCGCCGGAGCTGGGGGGATCAGATAAGCAGCTTGTTTACACCTGTTATGATGAGTCTGTAACGTGAAAGAGGGGCCTGCAACATCTGGCCCTCATGGGGCTCGGTAGGCCGACTTTTGGATGGACGTTGAGGGTTTGGGGTTATGTTTTGTAGGTAAGTGTTGCTGGAAATGTGGCATCTACATGAGGGGTTGATAATATACTGATACGGTGATACGCTGATAATAGGCTGAACTGTATCCCTGCCCCCGAAGGTATATACTGAAATCCTCATTTCCAGTACCTCAGAATTTGACTGTATTTGGAGAAAGGGTCTTTTAAATTAAAATGAGTTATTAGAGGGGCACCTGGGTGGCTCAGTCGGTGAAGCGCCTGACTCTCGGTTTCAGCTCAGGTCATGATCTCACAGTTCGTGTGTCTGAGCCCTGCATAGCCTGCTTGGGATTCTCTTTCTCTCCCTCTCTCTCTGCCCCTCCCCTGCTCTCTCACTCTCTCTCTCTCTCTCAAGTAAATAAATAAACTGTTTTTTTAAAAAATGAGTTATTAGGGGCGCCTGGGTGGCTCAGTCAGTTAAGTGTCCGACTTTGGCTCAGGTCACGATCTTGTGGTTCACAAGTTCGAGCCCCGCATCAGGCTCTGTGCTGACAGCTTGGAGCCTGGAGCCTGCTTCCGATTCTGTGTCTCCCTCTCTCTGACCCTCCCCCCATTCATGCTCTGTCTCTCCCTGTCTCAAAAATAAATAAACGTTAAAAAATTTTTTTTAAGAAAATGAGTTATTAGAGTAGACCCTAATGCAATGATTGGTGTCTTTATAAAACGTGGCCAGGACACAGATGCACACGGAGAAGACAATGTGAAGACGTAAGGAGAAGAGAGCTATCTATACGCTAAGGAAAGAGGCCTCAAAAGAAGCCCACCCTGGTGACAGTTTGATCTTGGACTTCCAGCTCCCAGAACTGTTAGCAAATAAGTTTCTTTTGTTTAAGCCACACGGTCAATGGTACCTTGTACGTCCGCCCTAGCCAACTGAGACACCAACTGGGTAGATGTTGCCCCTATGGCATAGGGCCCTGGTGTTCACACCTGGAGTCGATAACATTAAAAGCTACCCTGAAGGCCCCCCCTTGCCAAGCACGTGTCTCAGGACAACTCTTCCATTTAAGCCTTTGGTAAATTATTAATAATACTGGTTTTCCAAGCAGTGTAGTGTCAATGCATGGAACAGAAAGGAAAAGACAACTGGAAACTGAAAGAAGAAAGAGGAATGAGCTTCCAAGTATGCAGGAATAACTCAGAACTTGAGGGGGAAAAAAATGTTTCACCTGCAGGAGATAAATTCTGAGTTATCAGTTAAAATCTAAGAAGAGCACCAGGAGGCATTGTCAGCTCTTTCCATAATAAATGTATCAGACAAAAAAAAAAAAAAAAAGCCAGAACTGGGAAATTTTTTTAAGTTTATTTATTTTGAGAGAGAGAGAGAGAAAAGAATGGGGGAGAGGCAAAGAGAGAGTGGGGGAGAGAGGGAGAGAGAGAATCCCAAGCAGGCTCCTGTCAGTGCAGAGCCCAGTGCGGGGCTTGATCTCATGAACCGTGAGATCATGACCTGAGCCGAGATCAAGAGTCAGATGCTTAACCGACTGAGCCACCCAGGCACCCCCAGAACTGGGAATTTTTACACACAAAACACTTTTTTTTAACTATAAAGGTAAATTGTTAGGGTATCCTCAGATAAAAACCACCATGAAAGAAGAATGTGTGTGTGAAGTTCTAATTTCAACAATTTAAGAAAGAATGAAAGAAAGGGGACTAAGAAATGAGGACAGATGAGACCAGGCAAAGGAGAGTGAGAAGGGGCAGAATCATAGTTTTTGAAATTATACACATGAAATCTGGGTGGAAAGGAGCTGCTTCTCCAAACCCCGGAGTTCCAGACCTAACAACGGCCACTGGAGTTCGGAAAGTGTTTTAGGAGAAACAGAAGGCAATCACTCTTTGCCTAATAAGTAAAAGACACTATTGTCCCTTCTGATTGTTGGTACCAAAAACTTCACATAGATTTGAGGCAGATCTGTGTCACCATACGTGTGGATGGATAATACTAAAGGACTGTGGGCATTTGGGAAATTACTAATCGGCCAAGACTGAAATTAGGTGAGCAAACCCACTCACCCATCCTTGATCCTGGAGTCCCTACCTAAGGCAGAAGTGCTCTGTCCTCAGGGGGCGCAGTGGCCCTCTAGAAGTCTGAGTGGGGTAGGAGACATGCAGGACAGGGGAGTTCCAAATCTTCACAGATCTTCAAGGACACTCTATTTTCTATTCCCTTACTAGCCCTAAAATTTCCTGTCTCCTTAGAAGTGGCGGCAGTTCCTAAGAATACATAAATGGTTGGGTGCCTGGGTGGCTCAGTCAGTTGGGCAGTCGACTACGGCTCAGGTCATGATCTCACGGTCTGTGGGTTCAAGCCCTGCGTCGGACTCTGTGCTGGCAGCTCAAAGCCTGGAGCCTGCTTCCGATTCTGTGTCTCCGTCTCTCTCTGCCCCTTCCCTGCTTGCTGTCTCTTTCTCTCAAAAATAATAAACATTAAAATAAATATTAAAAATTTTAAAAAAGAACACGTAAATAGCAAAAATGTGCTTTTAAACTGTTTCTAGATATTAAGGCAGAAAAAAATGTAAACCAGCTCGGAGCCATTTGCAGTCCATTATCTCCTATTGAGAAGTACTATCCTTGTTTGCACGCTGTACCTGGCAGGTGCTAGTTAGAGCCTACCTGGCTCCTGGACTGTTATCCCTGGTTTCAGAGGTGTCCCTTCTAGACTCATTCCAAAAAGAGCAAACGCGTCCAGACTTGGTGCAGTTGAGCCCTGGGGCGATGAGCTGAGGTTATTAACACAT
This sequence comes from Felis catus, assembly GCF_018350175.1. Lineage (NCBI taxonomy): Eukaryota > Metazoa > Chordata > Mammalia > Carnivora > Felidae > Felis > Felis catus. Next base: position 178,345,109 of record NC_058375.1, on the reverse strand, counting down.
TAGCTCCAAACCAGAGCCCCTGCAAGCTGGGAGCAGGGCCTGGCAGAGCTAACAAGTCAGATCCCAAAAAACCTGACAGACTGGAAAAGCAATCGCGGATGAGCGTGACCAGGTGTCCATAAATCAACCATTTAACCTCACCTGATTTTACTTCTCTGGTGACCAGAATGGCAGGAACTTGAGACACGTAACTCACCCACCTCTGAGCTCTAATTAAAGTTTGCTAAGAGCTTTATGATCTGCCCAGACAACTAGCCTGGGAATGCAGAAGTGCTCACGGTGCGGCTGTTATTATTTTGTTGTTGTTAGTATTATCCCGATTTTATAGTACTGATTCAGAGCATAATGGATTCTGAGGGTTCTGGTTTTGTTTTGTTCGTTCGAGGGGGGTAGTGCTGAGTCTCTATGTGTAATGTGCTCTCCTTCCCTTCTGACAATGACGCAGGCGATGTATGCGGCTGGAGAGACGGCCATGCGCTAAAGCATCCATTTCCTCTCCTCAACCTCCCTCTGCCCGGCAGACCTGGGTATGAGGTGACTAGTTGGGGTGGAGGATGGAGGCGCTATCTCTGAGCCACTCCTACTTGTTCACCACATACACACACTGGTTAGTACGGGAATCCAACCCAGGCATTGGTTCAGAAACCTTTTTAGTTTAGATTCTATGGCTTGAGATTTGGGTGCTAGCACGAAACAACTGGCCACCGGGGTTGAAGCTGGACATTTAACTGGATTCGTTTAACTCAGAACTTAAAGGAAACATACCCACACCCACACCCAGCCACTCAGTCCAAACATGGCACCATTGTTTGGGTTATCAGACAATTCAATCTATAAACAGCTAGGGGTTGAAGATTACAAAAAGTCAAACTTTGACCTCTTCGGTCCTGGAACTTAAGTAAACACAAAATCTTTGCATTTGGGAGACTCTTAGAGGAATATCAAGTCCAGATTTCAACACAACATCTGAACTTCCTTGATAACACTACCAATTAGTGGTTATGCACCCTTGAATACCTCAAGGCAGGAGATAGATTTATTTACCCTAAAATTAATGAAGCGTCAATGTCAGGGCCTCTCAATTGCAAGAGCCTCTTCCAAGCCCTGTACTTAACTTTGTATCCCACATTTACATATTTTGTCTTCAAGAGGGCCCCCCAAATGTATTAACTTCAAGCTCCACAAAACCTAAGGTGGGGGTAATTATACTCCAAAGGGCAATCCAAAGTACCTTTATGGGAAAATAAAATCTGCCTCCCTACAAGGATGCCCGAAATATCAGAAATGTGTTTTGGGTAACATAGTGATATTTCTAAGACTGAGGGTGTTCATTGAGTGAGTAGAGCATTTAAGAGGGTCATCTGAAATTCCTGCAGTTAAATGTAACACCAAGTGCTCTTTTTTTTTCCCCATTACTTTTCACAAGGCTGTTCCCTCTTTCTGGAAGCTTTCACCCCTTTTGTCAGATTATCTCCTACTTTGCTTTTGGATCTCAACTCATACCTCCTCAAGACTGTCCTCCCTAACTGCCCTGATCAGTGCTCATCTATAAAGTATTATCGCCTCGCGTTTCTTCATGGCACATAGCACACTGTAATCTCGGTCGTATTTACACACTTGTTTGATTACACTCCCTCTTCCCCCATCACACTGAAAGATGCATGAGGCTGGGACATCACCTTCCTTTTCTTACCCCTGCAAGCCCAAGCTAAGCAGAGAGCCTAGCACAGTACAGATCTGTAGACTGAATCAAGAGTGCACAATGAAGGCTAGAAGGAATTGGTAAGAAAAGGTCAAACACAAATTCAATAAAAACGAAAAAGTCAATGTTATAAAGAATTACATTTTAGCTCGTTATAAAATATGTTGTCTGACAACTATTTGCTGTCCAGCGATGAAATAGGCTGTCTTAAAAAGTGGAAGGTGGGGGCACCTGGGTGGCTCAGTTGGTTGAGCGTCCGACTTCGGCTCAGGTCATGATCTCACAGTTTGTGGGTCCGAACCCCACATCAGGCTCTGTGCTGACCGCTTGCTCAGAGCCTGGAGCCTGCTTCAGATTCCGTGTCTCCTTCTCTCTCTGCCCCTCCCCCACTCACACTTTGTCTCACTGTTTCTCAAAAATAAATAAATGTAAAAAAAAATTTTTTTTTTTAAAGTGGAAGGTGTCCTTCAGAAGTACATGTGTAGTACTAAGGATGTTGAAGAGGGAAATTCCATACAGGTCTAGAGTTGGGCTCAGATCAACTAGATCGTTTAAGATTTGTCCCAGAAGAAATCCTGTTAATCCTGTTAAGCTTCTATTGATGGCATTGATGATGGTCTGCATATGTGTGGATACGGTTTCATGTTTAACAAGAAAGACATTAAACAGAACTAAATGGTTAGAAGTTTATGTTCAATATAGGTAGAAACCAACACATAGGAGTAAGTATAGGTGCCCAAATAAAAACACAAGCACTGATACCAACTTGATTCAAGAATGAATAAAGATTCCTCCCAAGATAGAATAACAGGGGCTGGATTTAACCTCCTACCTGAATCAACTGGAAAGGAAAACTTATGAAACAATGGTTTTCAAAAACTTGAAAAATAAGCACAGACTGTGATCCCTGAGTGGAGGGGGATAAAGGAGATGACTTCTGTGATTGAGCCAGCTTATTTCAAGATGCCCAGGCTGCAGCCAAGGAAGGGCAAACCACACAAAGCCTGCAGTCTTGCTGAGTGGGAAAAAGATCAGAAAGGCCATGGTGCCAGGGCTGAAGAAAGAACCATGAGAATGAGTAGGGAGAAAAGTTTTTGGAACTCATACAGGGCTGGGAATAATTCATGTTCCTTTCAGCCAGAGTAGAATGCAAAGGCCATTAGATAGGGCAGGGGTTGGCAAACTATACAGCCCACAGGCCAAATCTTGCACACAGGTTGTCTTTGAAAGCTTGCAAACCAAGAATTATTTTTATATATTTAAAAGATTATAAAAACACACAAACAAAAATATGCAACAGGGAATGATCTCTATATATGGCCTATAAACCCTAGAATATAACCATGTGGCCCCTTACCAAAAGGGTTTACCAATCTCTGAACTAGTGTTGAGAAAGTTACTGGTTTAGCAGTATAAATAAATTAGCCCTAAGCTAAAGGCTGCTCTGGACTTTTAAAAGCAAATTCAAAAGGATTCTACCAACTTATAGTAACTTAGCTAACAATGAACTAAATCTAACACTATTTAATGAAATACAACAAAATCCAGTGTCTTAAGACATAAAATTGACATCAAGCGTCCAGTAAAAATTTGCAAGACTGGCAAAGAAACAAGAAAATATTACCCTGTATCATTTACCTATTGCTGTATAACCCACTACCTCCGAAACGTGGTGGCTTCAGACAATAATCATTTATTATTTCTTATGTTTTTTGTGAATCAGAAATTCTTACAGAGCACAGTGGGGAATGCTTGCTTCTGCTTCACAATTCTGGGGGCCCAACCTGGAAGATTTGAAGCCTAGGGGCTAGAATTTTCTGAAGGCTTATTCAGCTACATATCTGGCAGTTTTACTGAGGAAAGAGTTAACAGAACAGATCTGGTTGCTTATTTGTTGCATATCTCCAAGAGAATCTGGAACCATGAATGACCCTTGGCCAACCACTGGCAATATGGCCCTTAGATGTCAGGTGATGATTTTGTTTGTGTGTACCTGGAGCAACGGGCTGTGCTATACTAGCCTGACAAGTTGTTTGGCTTGAGTAGCAAAATCAACGATGTGCACCTAGTTTCACTGTTGAGACCCTGAGTTTCAGTTGCCATGACTGGTCACGTGGTAAGATCTGCTTATGTGACCATGACCAGCACCTCAAAAAAGCCTGGGACCCTAAGACTCCCACAGGATTCCCTGGGTAGACACATTCCATACATGTTCTTATCAGTTCCTGCTGGGGAGAAAGCAGATTGTGTGTGGCCTCTGATGAAAGGCTCTGAAGCCAGTGCTGAACCGGTACTGAACGCGTCTGGGCTCTGCCCAGCGACCATACCTTCCCTGACGCTTTACTCAGTTACCCTTTATGATAAACTTTAGCTGTGAATATAACCTTCCCTTGAGTCTTGTGAGTCCTTGTGGCCAATCATCAAACTGGGGGTGGTCTTGGGACCCTCAAAAACACCAAGCAAATACAAATCAAAAGAAAGCCAAGTGTACCAAGTGTATAAGTTATCCATTGCTGCGTAACAAGTTACCCCAGATGTAGCCATCTCAAACAGCAAACTTTTATTATCTCATAGTTTCTGTGTATCAGGAATCTGGAGTGGCTTAGCTGGGTGTTCTTGTTCAGGGTCTGTCCCAGTCTAGGTGTCAGGCTTGGCTGGGTCCGAAGGATCTGCATCCAAGCCCACTTGCCTGGTGGCTGGCCTCACTGCTCGGATTCTCCATAGGGCTGCTCATGACAAGACTTCCCCCAGAGGAGTATTCTGAGAGAGAGAGAGAAAGAAACATGGTCTGTGACAGAAGTCACAGTGTTTTATAATCTAATCTTAGAAGGGAAGTAACTTTGCTTTTACCATATTTTATTAGTCACACAGAGCAATTTTGGTACAATGTGAGAGAGGACTACAGAAGGGTATGTGTACCCCAAGTATACCAGGGCTTGGGGATCATTGGAGACCATCTTGGGAGCTACTAAAACAGCTGTATTAACATCAGACAGGTAGATTCCAGAAGAAGGAATATATCAGGGATAAAGAGGGGCATTTCATTACAGTAAACGGGTCAATTCCCCAAGAAAATGAAAAATCCTATAGCGAGCTTCATGCTTAATTCTAAGACCCAAATGGAGGTTTTCTCCATTTGTGTTTGTTATAAATATTTTCTGTAGGGGATATTTGGCACATTTCTAATCCCATCTGTGCTCTAGCATCATCTTCATTGTAAGTTGTCTTTGTTGACATCAAGGGAATCCACAATCCGATATTTTTTCCTTCAGTAAAATAATTAGGGAGATGCCATAAAAAAAAAAATAAAAGCACATTTGTAAGCAGTTCTGCTTTAAATAAAAAAAGCACAGTGAGAAAAAGTCACCTAGGTGTTAAGAAAGGGTGTGGGGATTTCAAGAAGTCAGAGTTCAGCAGAGCAAGCAGGAAATCATAGCCACAAACCAGAAACAAGGCCAAGGCGTCAGAGGCAGTGGTCATTTTTAATGATTGATAGGCCAGCCAAATTTGACATGGATGTCTTGGGAGTGGGGAGATGGCACTGGGAATCCATTAACCAAACCTTGAGTATGTGAGGCTGAAGCTGTCTTGTTTGTTACTGACATCTTGGTACCTAGCACATAGTAAATGACTATAAAATGTTTACCTCTTTATGGAAAAAAGAAACAGCCTGTAATGGGAAGGCCTGCCAAAATGGACCAACATGTTTAAAGACATCATTTGAATATGTATTCTAGAATGTAGACATATATTTCAAGACTAGTGCATGTGGTCTCTTCCCAAATTCTAATAGCTTGTGATAAGGAGAAAAGAAGAATCTGGAAGCAAATTTTATACAAGAATCAAAATAGGCAAATTTCAGATTTCCCCTGGCATTCAAGACTCGCCTGATCTGGCTTTTACTTATTTTTCCAGACTCCTCTATCAGTTGTACCTTCTGGAAACCTGCTATTCCAGTCAAATTGAACAAATACTATATTATCTTGATTTAATTTGTACCTATATCCCCACTTCTTAATATCTCTGAAATCAAGAAGTGTTTCACAATCCATGCATCTGGATTATGGCCCTCTTTTAAATTTGTCCTGTATTTTCTTCTCTCAGAGATTTGGTGAAAGGTATTTTTTCTGCCTCTTCTACATCCGTTGAAATCCAACCAATCTTTTCAGATGCAACTTGAATCCAAAATCTCCCAAAAACCTTTCCTAACCAGCCCTTCCAAAAATTAATTTGCTTTCTTCTCACCTACATGGTACCAACATCTAAGTTTACATATTCTGTACCACTTAATATGTGTCCCTGTCTTACTTCTCCTTCCAGATTGTAAACATCCAGAGGACAAAAAATATGGCTCTTACAGCCTTGCATTTCTCATAGCAGGCAGGCAGCACCTATCTTCCTCATTTTGATGACCAGTAAATACTACTTCAGTGAGTGAAGGAGTATGTTCATAATTATACACAATTATATTTAAAAGAATACAACTTGTTACAAATAATGGGAACAATTACAATAGGAAAACATGCCCCTGGTTAAACAGGAAGAAAAGCAAGCTGTGGAACAGAATGTATAGAATGATATTTTTGCTAAATCAACAGCAAGTCCCTCCCTAGCATGTAGGATATGAACGTTTGTATATACACAGAAAGTTATTTGGAAGAACACAGCCCTAATGGCTAACATCAGTTATCTCTGGAACGTAGGATGACGTTGTTAAAATTATGAAAGTTCACAAGAGATTTTCCCTTTTCAGTTGTTTCCTTCACACACACACGCACGCACGCACATGTACATGCACACACATCTGCACGCAACAAAGTGCGTGAATTTGTTTTGCAGTGACGATTAAGGGGAAAAAAGACTAAAGGGCTGGCGATCCTTCAGGTACATAGCTTTATGGTGAAGGGGAACGAGAAAGCCCAAAATTCAATACATAGAAAGTTATGAGTTATGAGATATGACAACCAAGAAATAAGATTAATTCAGAAAACCGTAGAAGAAAAATAAATAGTTTTCTGAAGTCAGTTGTAACAGAATTCTGGGGCCTAATACACTGGTTGATTTAAAACTACGATCACACACAAAAAAAGGTCAGGGCAGTGGGTCAGCGTAGGGAAGGCCATTACTTTAACAACAAAAACCCCTGTAGCTTATGTTAAAGTTTAAATGAAGCAAGATTCCTATTCAAGAGACATCCCTCAAATGTGCTTTTCCTCCTAAGAGTAGCCCCATCAGAGGCAGGAGAAAAGTGTGTATTTATATGGAATCCCGTGACACCACTGATTCGAAACACACTGAATGAGATATTTGTATTTCTACCGTTAGTAACAAGCAGTTAACTTTATTTTTTACTGCTAACCATGCACCCCGCACTGTGCTAAGTGTTTTCCAGGTTTTATTTTACTGGTGACTCCTCACAACCCTATGACATTACTGTTCCCATCTCACAGATGGGGACACTGAGACGTAGGCTAAACAAGTAATAGCATCAAGCTTGAACTCAGGACGTCTGTGAACTGATGCAGAATTCTTCACTCTTTGCCTCTTCACAAATGTGCCTGTCCCACCATCATACCTGTTATTGCTAGACGTCCTGTTCTGCTTTATTTCACTTTCTTACACCACTACTGTGTGAAGGCGTGTCCTGATTGCCCTTATTTGTGCCAACGTTACACAAGACTCACCATCACGCAGCTCAGGTAAGTTCTTCCAGACAGAGAGGTACGTTCATCGCTGCATAAAGCATATAGGCTACCAATCCCTTATACACCAAGTTTGAAGTCCAAAGAGGTTTGATAAATGAAAGGCTTTTTATAACTCATTTGATATCAAAGCCCAGCCAGACATAAACTCATTTAGCAACAAAACCTGCCCTGAACCGACTTGAAGCTATTTTTAATCTTCATTGATCACAATCAGTGTGAATTTTCATACACTTCACTGCTGAAATATTAATTTGCTTTAGTACAGGGTGCTGCCCAGATGTCACTCAGGGTTTTATGTATGGTACAATATATTTACCTTTTTACCCACCCAAGAGCCACAAGTCCTAAATTACAAAATACTTCTGGACCCCAAGGGTTTCAGATATGTAATTTCAGATGTGTATTTCCTTTCTCCTAACACTCCCCACCCCCTTGTTTTAAATTAAGTGTTTTCCCAAGTCTAATACTTAGATTTGGTGAATACGTAGATTTGTCTATGGCCAAGTTATACGCACACTTTGTAATCTCACAAAATTCAGCGACCACAGCGGCACCCTTCTTGAACTGTGTTCTTACACAAAAGGCATTACACAGCCCTACCCCCTTGCTGATTGTTTCATCATTCATTGACTGAGAGCCACTAAAACATTTTCCCCCCAAAGGATTAACTTTGTTTTCCCTTTCAGACCATTTCTAAGTGTGGGAGACTGCTTTGTTAGGCCACTGGTTGGCTGTTTTCCTGACTTTTTTGGAATATGTAAATCAGTTTATAATTCCATGTGGGATCGGATTAACCATAATGGGATTAAAATTAAGGCAATCCAGATGAGCCTTACACTTCTAACTGATCTGGGTTTTTTTAACCTGAATTTTCTGGATACATTTACCCAGACTCGCAGAGTTGGCTTTCTCATTCCTCTGCCATGATTTTCTGTTGGTGTGCTTTCCCAACCTTTAGCGCCCAACCATAGCATCTGAAGATTCATTAAATCTGACACTTCGGAAATTTACAAACTGCCAAGAATTATCATTCACTAACTGAAATTTTCCGTGATAGATATCTGGGTCACAAAACTGAATCCTGAAATTCAAAGAAAGATCCCCAAACCAAGGAGAAGGAAAAGCACTTCTGACTTCAGGCACTTTTCTTGCTTTCCTGTGGTAAATCAGCTGCTATGACAGTAGACTCACTCAAAGAACATGCAACTCACTGCTTAAAATAGCCAAAGAGCGTTTTTCCCTAAGGAATCAGATTCTGCAAGAAATTACTAAATCTTACAGTATTTCTATGAGCACTGCTTCAGCCATTAAGAATTAGAGGGTTGAAAACATTCGGCTGTTTCGGGTCCTTAAATTTTAGCGGAGAACAAAGGGGAATTCTGTGGTGTTTAGCATAGATGGATAGATATGCCTGTTGTTTTAAAAGCCTCCCATTTGGTTCAAGTTGAAATCACGTTGATTTGAAGTCCAGACTTTAAAAGCATTAATGAATCCTTATAACATCAGCGTGGCATACATAAAGGCCAGTATGCCCATTTTACAGGGGACTGATTAGAATGAAGATGTTGTCAGGTATATAGGATCTATTTCTACCTTAAAGTAAGTTTTTGAGTTCAGAAATAAGGTCTTGGGACTCAGCTCCGTGAGCAATTGCTATGCGGTATGACTGCTCTTCTCTGCGTGCCCCATTATTCTTGCTGACGCTGAAGGTCTGCCCTGTCACTTCCCAGAATATTGGTGGCACAAGCAGGGTTGAGGACCTGACAGACCCCTAAGGAAAGCAGTGGCTGCCCCCAGGAAATGGGGGAGGGGCATGCCGGCAGGGCTCCTGTGGGTTAGCAAGAGCTCTCTCTCCGGTCGTCATACTCCGTTCTCCTTAGCAAGCGTCCAGGGCCCCTGCTCCCTTACCTGCCCTTTCCCACTGAGGCCAGGCTGCTCTTGCCTCCGAATCCTTCTGTGGAGTTTCCCTCTCTCATCCGCCACTCTTGTGCACGGGGCCGAGCAACCAACGGCCTGCGGGACTTGATGTGCGTGGGCCTGTTACCAAATGGAAACTGAAAGGCAGCGAATTTCATCTCCATGAGGCACCAGGGCTATTTCAGAGAGCAGGGGTGCCAGATTCATCTGTAGTGATGGTACTCAAAGGGTAATTGCAGAGAGCAGAGCAAAACCCTCACGAAAATCGGAAGTAATACACTGTAGTTTCGGGAAATTCCGAAAAGAGAAAACATGCTACGGACTTTTCTACTTCTCTGTCTTTTTAAACGGTTACCTACCTTGTTTCTGTGCTAAGCACACATTTCCCTAAATGGCAACTTCACTCAAGTTCTTTCATCCTATAGTATTTATTTATTCTACATCCACTTAGAATTTTTCTCTCCCCCCCACGCCTTTTTTTTTTCAGTAAATATAAGGATATAGGAAATGCATTAGCATTTATTATCTGTTGAGGCAGCAAGGTGCTTACCAAGCATGAGAAGCCAGTGAACGCCCCAGGCTTGGGTGCCCTCAGGGAGCTTATGTTCTGGGGACCTGAAAGAGCCTGAGGAGGAAAGCTGTCATGAACAAGCCACTTGTGTGGGGTTGCTCTGAAGGTTTGGCATTTGTCCGAAAAGAGTAGGATATGTTGATCTACATTGGATATTCTGGATCAAGTATCAATGAAATCCTATCCTAGGCTTTGGCACAAGACCAAGTTTGAATTATAGGAGATAGTCGTGGCCTTATACTGGAGTTTTTTTGTTTTGTTTTGTTTTGTTTTTTAACACAAACACTACCAAAGGAAACTCTAAAGCATTGTCTAAAATAATGCTTGCAACCACGGGTTGAAAATTAAAACATTTAAAAATTTATAATAAAGAGATACACTGGCATCTCTCTGTGTACTTTGAATGGAATTTAACCAAAGATGTACATTAACTAGTCATTACAGTCAAAGTGATTTCACCGGCTGCTCATTTTTACAGTGACGGTGTGACGGCTGCAAGTAGGGACTGCATCTGTCTGTCTTCCGTGGTCTACGTTTTATTGGTGGTCCCTCATCTTTCCCCTGTACTTCCTGGGAGCTACAGATCTCACTCCTAGGTCCATCCACATTCACATCATGTCTGAGGAGATACCCTAGCCTCCCCCTGTGAGCCTCTGCTAGACCAACTTCACCCTGAGGAGATACTTTCTAAGTTTGTTTCTAATGTCTGGGCTCCTTTTTTATTCTCTCCTCAGAAGTTACTAATATCCACCCTTATGGCTCCACTATATAAAACCTCTTTGTCTAGAGCCAGCCCACACTCTGCCAAAGAAGGATTCCTTAATTCAGGAAATCAGATCCACTAAACTAACTATCTGGCTCTGCTTCAAATGCTCTTGTGAGTCAGGCTAAATGCTTTTGCTAATATAGTTGTCAAGAAATTGTGTTTGGGACCTGGGCTGAGAAACAGATGTCAGGGGCTACAGCTGTAGCCCTGTATCTGCAGACCGAGGGTAGCAGGGCCAAAGAATCGGACGTCCAATGAAGAGTCTGTCAGTCTTCCAGTTACTCAATGAGGCTGAGAAAGAGAAAGAGCTGGAGAAGTGCCTGGATACTACTCTTGAATAACCACATCAGCCCCCTTTCAATTATTTATAGCAAATAGACATAGATCTAAATGAATCTCAAGCTAGAAAGGGATATATTACCTAAGTTCACTGGAAAATGCTCAGGCTGCAGAGTTACTGGGGGACAGTCTCTGGCCGGACCAGAGACAGAGAGCCATCGGAGGCCAATGAGCAGGCCGGGCCCGGCAGAACCATCTGACCCCAGCAGGGCAATAAACAGACTCTTAGGGGACAGTGAAGAGCTGCCCCCTTTCAGCATAACCTCTGAGGACAGTGGCCAAACACATTTGCATGAGCAGTTCATGTCAGTGGAGAATCTCAATACAAAAAGATCATTTTTGCCTATAATCTTTATTGATATATCTCGGTAGCATTTCCTTCTGACTTGGTACGACTAATATGTGTGCAAGCCTCCCTGCTAGCTTCCATCTAGGAGTTATCTTCTGAGTTTTACCAGTTATTCCAAACATTATCTCAAATCGTAACTCTTTATTCTAGCAAAAATTTGAAGATGTTTATGCCATTTTTTAAACCTAGCACAATAAATAATGCCAGATTTGCCTCTGTAATAATGACATAGAGTAGGCAGACCCCAGCTCCTACTTAATTCTGTGAGTTTCATCACATTATGGTCCAGGAGGCACAGAGGCCTAATCAAAAGCATCCATTGGTATAATGTTTTGCATATGTCCTTCTCATGTTTCTCCATGTACATATATTATATATACGTGGCACTGTTATCTATAAAAAAGTAAAAAAACTGGAAGCAACCTACATGCCCATAACTGGGGACATTTTTTTAAATTTACGTTTTTTAATTAATTTAAGAATTTATTTATTTATTTTGAGAGAGAGCACACACACACACATGTAGGGGGAGGGGCAGGGAGCGAGGGAGAAAAAGAATCCCAAGCAGGTTCGATGCTGTCAGTACAGAGCCTGACATATGGCTCGAACTCACGAACCATGAGATCATGACCTGAGCCAAAATCAAGAGTCAGATGCTTAATCAACTGAGCCACCCAGGCACCCCACAACTGGGGAAATTTTCATCTATGTTATAGTATACCTAGAACCTTTTGCAGCTCTTTCAATGACGTTTAGAATATTTTGTAGCAATGTGGGGAAAGAATTGACTTGCATAGTTAAGTGAGAAGGCCAGGATACAAAATTATTTGGATGATCTGACATAACCTATATGAAAATTAATGCACATGACAGGGTGGGGAGTACAGGAAGAATACGTGCACACCTGATTAATAGTTGGCATTTTGGGTGTATGATCATATGCCATTTCCTTCTTATTTTTCAAAATTTTCATAATGTTACTACATTGTTTTCACACAAAATCGAGCATATTATACATACACACACGCATGCCTCATCCAAGAGAGTTTGGACTTTTCTAGGCTGTGCATTTTAATATTATCAGTTATAAATAGAAGTAATTATTCAAACTAGTTTGACCTAGGGGACTTATTGGACTATATCATTAAAACGTTCAGAAGATGGACCACCCTCAGGATGAGCTGTTCCAGAAACGCATTGCGCCCCCAGTGCTGGGGACCCATTCCTCTTGACTCCACCTGGCGGCATGTACCAGCCTTTCTGTCACACTTCTCCCTTGTGGCAGAAAAATGGCTACAGCAGCTCCATTTTAGAGAAAGAGCAAGGTCAACTTTGCTCCCGGTTGTCAAACAACAATCTTTGCTTCAGTCTGATGAGACCAGCATGGACCAGTTGCTGAGACCAGGGAACTGCTACACCGGCTTCAGATTAAATTATGTCACCCGCACACGCCGGTCTGCAGGAGGCTGATTACTGTTCACAAATAGTTACTGCCTCTCCCTGCTGGAGGATTATACTTCCCCACCTCACTCACATCAGGTTTAACCCTAAGTTGCACTGGCTATTGAAATGCAAAACACCAACGTTCAATACCAAAATGTGACATAGTTGTTTAAGGCTACACTTGGCTTCCCTGAAGCCATTTGGTTCCTTCTGTCAGGTAGAAGCATTCAGAGTCAGTGTGTGGTTTGCCATACTCTTTCTTCTCTGTTACAGTCTCTGGCGATATCCCAAACAGAAGCTTCAGTGTCAGCCTGGGTTCAAAAATAAAGATGAAATGGGGTTGAGCCACAGCCAACCCAGACTGCACATGTAGCATGAGCTGCACCTTTGTTATCTGCTGCTGATTTGGGGGCTGCTTGCTGCGGAACATAACCTTCCTTCGCTGACTGGACTTGAGTCCTAGCTTAGCCATTTCTTTGCTACATGAACTTGGGTAAGTTATTTCACTTCCCTATACTTTCTTTATTTGCAAAATAGAGATGATACATACAACTCCTGGTACCTACGGTAGTCCCCCCTTATCTGTGGGGGATATATATTCACCCCCAGTGGGTGCCTGAAATGACCGATAGGACCGAACCCTAGATATACTATGTTTTTTCCTACATTCATACTTATGATAAAGTTCAATTTCTAAATTTCATGCAGTAAGATATTAATGATAACTAATAACTAATAATAAGATAAAACAGTCATATCAACAGATTGTAACAAAAATTATATTAATATGGCCTCTCTCAAAATATCTTATGTACAAGACTCCCCCTTCTTGTGATGATGTCAGGCGATAAAACGCCTATGCAATGAGATGCAGTGAGGTGACACAGCGTTAGGCCACTACTGACCTGATGATACATTAGAAGGAGGACCACCCACTTCTGGACTGCAGCTCCCCCTGGGTAACCAAAACCCCAGAAAACACAATCATAGATGAGGAGAGACTACTGGACTCAGAAATGACAACTGTGATTATTTGTTGATAATAAGAATTATAATTCTTACTTCCATGGGGGATTTTCTCCTAATTTATCTTTGTGATTTTTAGGGAGGAAAAAAATCCATCTGAAAAAGAAGGTATATTACATTCTTCTTCATCAAGACAAAGTTACCCAGAGTTTCAGTATATATACTAATTATCTGTAGCTAGAAGAAGAAATTCCTCCTCAAGATATAAATGTTAGTTCCTTGAAACATTCTTCCCTTCTTAAGAAATAAAAAAATATTAACCCAAAATTTCATATGGGAAAAATGTTTTATCACGCTCAATACCAGAATGTGATAAAGCTATTCAACAGTATTGTTGGCTTCACTGAAGTAATTTTGTTTCTTCTCGGAGTTATCTATTATTGAAGATAGCCAAGCAATGGATATTGAAATAGATGATTTTTCTATTCCATTGTGAAAAGTCTTGTGTTCCCTGACCCCTTCCCATAAAGTGATGCATTCTTGTGTGTGTGCGTGTGTGTGTGTGTGTGTGCGTGTGTGTGTGTGTGTGTGTGTGAGGGACCGAGGGAAGGAGAGAGAGATTACAGTCAGAGAAATGCAATTTAAAAGTAAAATTTCTACTTTCTTCCTTGAGAATGTAATTAAATCTAGACTTGAATCTAAGTTGACTTGATTTTGTAATCAATAATTATTTTACATTATGGAATACATTTTCCATCTTAGACATTTATCACTGACATCTGATATCTAGCATGTTTTTTCAGATTATAGGTTTTATCTTGCTTGGTTTTTCTGGTATCCAGTAATTAAAGTATGAGGCAAGTGTTTATTCCCTTAGATAAACAAATGTGCTTTGAAGAATGCAGTATAAATCATGGTTTAAAGGCATTAGGGTAGTAGCTCCTACAAACTGCTCTGCTACAGAATTACCTGAAATCTTACACACACACACACACACACACACACACACACACACACACACATATACACATGCACACACCTTTCTGGGCCCTACCCCAGGACTTGTGAATTACAATCTCTGGAAGAGGGGCTCAAAAATTGTATTTAAAAATCCCAGGGCATGACATCACCAAGATGGTGACATAGGATGTTCCTGACTTCTCTCCCCCTCACAAGAACAACTAACATCTGTTCAAGCATTAAGACACCAGTGAGAGAATCCTAGAATATGAGGGTAAAGCTGAAGCTCTCCCCTGCACCTCAGAGACCAGGACAGACTACATTAGAAAGTTTTTCAAACTTTATCATTTTAATTCCCACTAGGATTGGTCCCAGTGGATCTACATCCTCCTTAACAGTTGTTATTGTCAGATTTATTTTTTATTAAACTGTTTATTTTTTGCCAATAAAAATGGATATACAATTTGGAGAAAAATTTCTCAAACACCCAGATTTTGGTTTCTAACCAAGGATCCTTATGAAATGACTGATTCCAGGGCCGGGGTGGGGAAAATGTAAGATGAGCTTGGAACATTTTCTTGTGCCAGAAAGTAGAAAATTGCTCAAAGAATGATGGGAGTCGTGTCAAAGCACACACAACTCTGCTTGACAGGGGTCTTGCTGGCCACATCTGGAAAATTTGAATATGAAAGTCAAGTAATAGCAATAATAGATTAGAATCCACTGAATAAAATATATATATTGATATATTCAAAGGAAGGAAGGAAGGAAGGAAGGAAGGAAGGAAGGAAGGAAGGAAGGAAAAAGGGAGGGAGAGAGGAAGGAAGCAAGATGGAAGGGAGAAAGGGAGGGAGGAAGGAAAAGTTCTTATGAAAGAATGTCAACTTATACATGTGGAAGGAATAATACAATTAGAAAATCACCAGTTGGGCAAGAATAATCAATAGATGCTAAAACCAATAGTTAAGAGTTTGATGAGGAATAGAAAGAATATTTACATCATCTCAAAGCATCTCCCCACAAATGACATCCTAATGACAGAGGGAAAACAGTAAATTTACAGTGAAAAAGTCTGCAGGCACCATCTGTATTGGCTTGAAAGGTGTCCCCTAAAAGATATGTTTACATCCTAACCCCCAGGATCTGTGAATGTGACCTTTCACATGCACACAGGGTCTTTGCAGACATAATTAAAGATTTAATGAAATCATTCTGAATTACCCGAGCCCTAAACACAATGACAAGTGTCCTTATAAGAGACAGAAGGGGAGAAGGCATGGACAGAGAGAAGGAGGAGAAGGCCATGTGAATATAGAGGCAGAGAAGCTACGAGAAACGCCGACTGCTATGAGAAGCCAGAAGACTCAAGGAAGGATTATACCCTAGACTTTCCAGGGGGAATACAGTCCTGACAACTTGTTTGAAGCCATGTGATTTGTGGTAATTTGTTATGGTGGCCCTAGGAAACGAATATGCCACCTTAACCCAATGATCAGTGTTAGTATCACCAATAGAGGGATTAACCTACACCCTGTGGCTCTTGAGATGTGCTAGAAAGCTTGCAGCCTCACTCACATAATGTTCCTGCCTAAACTGCACAACCTGAATCTAATCATGAGGAAAGAGTGGACACATCCAAATTGAGACCCATTCTCCAAAGAAAGTTGTGTGTACTCCTGAAAAATATTGAGGTTATAAAAAAACCAACAAAAGGCTGAGGAACTGTTCCAGACTAAAGAAGACTGAAAAAAAAATATGACAACAAAATATAACAAGTGTCCCGGTCTGTGAAAAAAACAGTCATTTGGGGGATATTTGGCAAAGCTTGAGTATTGGGTAATAGTATTTTATCAATCTTCAAGTTCTTATTTTTGTTACTCATAGTATGATTATGTGACAGAATATCCTTGTTTCCAGGAAATAAACACTGAATATCAAGGGGCAGGGGGTCATACTGTCTGCAGCTTATTCCCAAATGATCCAGAAAAAAAGGATCTATGCATACATATAGAAAAAGAATGAAGAAGTACATCTAGCAAAGGTTAATAAGTGGTACGCAAGAGTTCTTTGTGCCATTATTGCCTTTTTCAGCAATTTTGAAATTACTTCAAAATAAGATATTTTTTACAAGCTTGCTAGATTATTATAACTTGCAGCTGGGGATGACAACCACTGCATTAAAATTCACTTGTTAAGGCAGTGGTTCTCATCTGGGTGACTCTGCCATCCAGAAAACATAGAGAAAAGTCTGAAGACATTTTTGATGGTCAATTACTGCACACGGTGGGGAGAGGAGAGCAGGGATCCGGAGGGTGCCACAGGCATCTAGTGTGTATAGAGGCCAGGGATGCTGCTAAAATAGTAAAATGCACAGGACAGCCACCCGTAAGTAATTATCTGACCCTAAATGTCGATGGTGCCACCGCTAAAAACCTTGCTTTAAGGAAATGATACACCTTCGCCAACAGAACCGGAGTCTAAACACTTATGGAAAATGGCACCAAGTTAATATGGGTTTAAAACGCTCCCCACAGCAACGTTATATATCAACCAAAGATTCCCATTTTGTGTAAAAATACATTTGCATTTCAAGACTTGGAAGCCACAGACAGAAATGCATACAGTGACATGTGACACCAAACATCAGACAAGAGTATAAAGGAAAGGAGACGCGTAGAAGTTTGGCTCATTCATTTTAACATCAACCGAGTAGCTTGCATAATTTTAGACAAGTCCACCGCAAACGCCATTGCAGGGCATGTGAACAGGTCGGTGAGAACGACAAATAGACTCCTCTCAAACTTACGACTATATTCGTAAAGCAGTATAAATATATTACATTACTGGTTACCTAGGGTAATCCATATCACTTCTTTCTACATCTAATGAGATCTCCCATTTCTGTATTTTTACCATAGGAGAGCTACACAAACATCAGCATAACTGAGTGACGAATCAGATTAGTCAGATTTTCACATAACAATCCACAAAACCTCAATGACTCTCAACAGCAAACATTCATTTCTCATTCATTGGTATGTGCCCTGGCTGAGTTGACCCTGCTTCAAGTTCAGGTCTGCTCTGCATGTCCCTCACTCCGGGACCAGTGATCCCCTGGACAGATGGCCGTTGCCTCATGGTAGATCACAGGCGCTCTAGAAGCCAGGCCAAACTCTGCGAGTACATTTAAAGCGTTGCTCACATCACATCTGCTAATATCCTGAATCTCCATGTCGGTATAAGTATTTTTATCTCGGTTTAATTGTTACATAGTATTCTGTAGCATAGGAATGCCATCATTTATTAAGCCTCTTATAACTGTACATTGAGATTATTTCCAATTATCCTCCTATTATATGCGATGCTGTGATAAACATTTTGTAACTCAATTTTTATCTGAATTAACCATTCACTGTTAAGGAAGAAAACATCCAAAAGTGGAATTTCTGGACGAAGGCCTAGAAACAATTATTTTCAAAAGGTTTTTCTTCTCAGTGTTGTCTGGCGTTCAAATCAAAGCAGTCAATGTTAGGCAGTCAGTTGGGAATACAAGGATTTAAGGTATTGACACATGTATGTGGGTGGGTAGGCATGGGAGAGGAGCAGAAGAGAGGGGGAAAGAGAAGAAGGGAGGAGAAATTGATTGTGAGAATCATCCGAATCCAATGTAGAATGATACCAGACACTGTATAAGAATTACTGGTTGTAGCAGGAAACCCCTCAAAGAGCCAGTTCTACTGTAGTTGATTTATTTCATTTACAAATGAAATAAAAAAAAACGAACCACTCAAATCAGAACACAGCTAAATGCTGTAAAAATTTAGTGATTTTTATAAGACACACAAATATACAGCTAGTAAATTATTGGACCTAAGAATTTTTAACTACAATCTATTAATTTGATCTCCTTTTTGTCAATAAATCATTAAGAGCAGTGGTTCTCAACAGGGGTAGGTGGGTGTTATAGTTGTCTATTGCTATGTAACAAATCACCCCAAAATTTAGTGGCTTAAGACAACAAATCATTATTATCACTGATGGTTCTGTGGGTCAACTGGGCTCAGGTGAGCAGCTCTCTCATGGTGCCTGTCATGTAGCTGCAGGCAGATATTGGCTGGGGCTGAATCATCTGAGAGTTCAACCGGGTTGGGTGTCCAAGATGGCTCCCTCACAGGACCGGCACTGATGCTCATTGCTGACTGTGAGCTCAGCTGAATGTGTCAACCCGAGTGGCCAAATGTGGCCTCTCCTTCTAGTTTGTGACCCTCACAGCATGGTGGCTACACTCAGAGATGAAGTGTCCTGAGAGGGTGGATCCCAAGAGTGAGTGTTTCAAAGTCCCAGGTGGTAGCTCCTTATGATCTAATCTTGGAAGTTCCAGAATATTGCTTCTTCTGTATTCTTTTGTCTCAGTGAATCACTCAGGTCTTCCCAAAAGCAAAGGGAGAAGAATTTGATTTTGGCCTCTTGATCAGAGAGCAGCAAGTCACGTTGCAGAAGAGTGTGTGGGATGGAAACTATTTCTGTGGCCATCTTTGGAAGATGCAATCTCTACCGGGGTGGTGGGGGGGGGGGGTGGTGGTGGTGGTGAAAAGTTGTCTGAAGTTCTCTGAAATTGTTGACTAGTTTTCACCCGTTTATGTCTTTCTCTGAAGAGAATCCCAAATATTAGTAAGATTCTCAAAGGAATCTGCAACCAAAAATAAATAAATAAAAAGTAGAAACAATCACAAATCTAGGGAGATTATGGTATGTTACATAATTAAGTTTATTTTATACCCTGATATTCCTTTTTTTTTTTTAATTTTTTTTCAACGTTTTTATTTATTTTTGGGACAGAGAGAGACAGAACATGAACGGGGGAGGGGCAGAGAGAGAGGGAGGCTCAGAATCGGAAACAGGCTCCAGGCTCCGAGCCATCAGCCCAGAGCCTGACGCGGGGCTCGAACTCACAGACCGCGAGATCGTGACCTGGCTGAAGTCGGACGCTCAACCGACTGCGCCACCCAGGCGCCCCAACCCTGATATTCCTTTTAAAGATACTTGATCTCTGCTATTAACTTGGAATTGTTCAGCATCTAGCTATGATTCACTAACAAATTCATCCAAATAAACATTTTAAAAAATGTCAGATAATTCTGTCAGTGTGACAAGTTAAATAAAACCAGATACACATACACACACATACACTCATGTACACATATATAAACATGGTCTGAATTTTAAACAGAGAAGCCTGATTAAATGGGGTTTGTATTTTGGACCACTGTTGCCACCAAGCTACCTGTATTTGATACTTAGGAGAGTTCTAATAGACTTAATATTCTACACACAGTTCGGGGAAATTTCTTTTTAGATGCCTGCAGCACAGGGCACAATAATTTCCAACATACAGCATGAGATTTGACTACTTTATCTCAGCATATGTAACTATAACTGTTATTGTTCACAAAATTATCTGGTTTTTATTACACCATTGGACTCTGTGACACCCCAGAATCCATGACTGCCTCAGACAGGCTCCATTTATAGTAAGAACTATTTCTGTTTATGCCGCTCTACTTGCTATTAGTTTCACGAACTTATGCCCTCTGGATTTCAATGGTGCAGGAACGGGAGGGCAGAGAATTCAGGAAGGGATGGATGCAGGAATCACCAGCCAGCTACATGTTCCGCAAGAGGGGCATTTTTTTGCTGCTGCTGTTGAGATTGAGGTGTCTCTTAAGTTTCTTTTTATCTCGCATGTTCATCTCCATTATCATCCTCTTTTCAAATGATACCTTCTTTTTTTTAAGTTTATTTTTGAGGGGGGGGGGGCGGAGAGGGAGAGAATCCCAAGCAGGCTCCTTGCCCAACACAGGGCTCAGTCTCACGACGTTGAGATCACGACCTGAGCTGAAAGCAAGAGTCAGACGCTTGACTGATTGAACCACCCAAGTGCCCCTCAAGCAATGCCCTCTTAAAGAGACTGGGTCAGTTGTTCCGTAACATTCTGGGCTTTGCTGATTTTTTCAACACGTTTCCTATAGATTTAAAGCCTTGATTAGATTCAGGGTGAACATTTTTCCATGGATGCTTCACAGATGCTCCTATGTATTTCATATGACATCACACAAGGACGTGCATAGTATCTATTTGCCTTGCCTTTAATGACACTGATTGATCTGCAGATCCAGATGGGGACTGCCTGATTCCTGGCTGTAAAGTTGTTGGCTGACCTTCTGACTCCCTTGGAATAATATCTAGTTCCTCATTTATATTTTGCTTCTTAGTTTTAGCATCCATAAATGTTTATTGCCTGAATCAGTTATTTCATTAGATGTAAAAGGGTGAATTTTTCTAATTTTATCATTTCTTCTACATTTACTAGCTAGAATACTTGTGTAAGAAAACTCTCCCTCATTAACTAGGGCTATATTATAAAATTTTGAAAATAGAGTTTTCACATGGAAGGCAGATCAAGGCTTACTTTTCCAGTTAATTACTAATTTTCAGAGAACAAGTTAATAGACTATGGCCAATAGTGATAAGTGAATTATGTTTGTTACTTTGGCTTTCTCTTTTGAGTATCATTATGAATTCAGGGATATTTATTTCATTATTGTGTTTTGATCAGTTGCCATTGCTTTTCTTGTTGATGGTAAAATTGTCCACTTTTAGGCAGTGGGCAGATTCCCTGCCTTCCAGCATAACAAGATGATCTAGTCTCAGTTTGTCATTTGCCACTCCACACCTGGAACCAGATCTCTCCAAGAATCCCCAGTTCCTTTTTCTGAGACTGTAGTCTGAATGCTAACATTCTCATCATTACTGGACTGTCATTGCTACTGGGTCTTTTCTGTGGACAGAACTTTAACATTTTGAATTTTAAAAGACTCATATGCACAATTCAAATATATTTGAATATTCGATGTATCACATTCAAATTTCAAATATTCAAACAGTTTAAATTTAAACGTAATCAAAAGTAACCTACACGTGATTATTAAATCATTATATCGTACACCTGAAACTAATATAACACTGTATGTGGATTGTACTTGAATTTAAAAAATAAATAAATAAAATGTTTTAAAGTAACCTACTGGGTTTTTTAAAGTTTTATATTGGTATATTCCTTCTCTCAGACATTACTACATTAATGTAATTACTTATTTATAAGCATAATATAATAACTTTAAAATGTCAATATAGCATAATGAGAGATAGTAATATTATTACTAACAATCAGATACTGAATGCAAGTGAAGATTTCTTTGTATTTTTGTTAGAATATATTCCAGTAACGATGTGTGACATACCCTATGTTTCAAAATACCCAATGGACCCAAGTATAGGCAAAAGCTTTTCTCTTGAGGAAGAAGAAAGGTCTAGCTAGGTTAATGGTCAGAATGGCTTCGGTTACCTCGTCTGGGCCCTCCCCCAGCCCTGAGAAGGCAGGAGAAAAGGCCCGAGATGAGTAGACAGTGGGCTGCATTGGCCTGTGGACACAGCCCAGCCAGAGACGCTCTGAGCCCCGCCCTCCAGGACTGCTGGGTGCCCGTGGCCACCGAGAACAGGTGCCCCCAGCTGCACTGAACAAAGATGAAATACGAGATTCGTGTCTATCTGTGCGCAGCGTCTGCGCAGTTGACTGCAAGCATGAGGTAGCCAGACACTTCACCGCAGTGTTGGGAATGTTTCATAGCAGTTCGGCACTTGAAAAGAATAAATTGTATAAATGAAAAGTATATACTTCCTCCCAGCCCCTAGATCATTCAGAACATTTCATTGGACAGTACGTGGCACCAGCCTGCCATTTTTGAGTGCATCACAGGGCTTGTTGCTATTATTTATCTTGTTCTTATCACGTTGGTATTTAAGCATCTTATCGCTGTACAGGAGAGAAAAGGTCCTGTTCTGCGGGCTGTGTTTTTCAACCAGTGATTCAGGAGTACTGATACACTTGCTCTGTTTTGAGCTGCACTCACATTTCTGCTGGGAGGCAACAACAAGGAAAACACAGGTGAGCTTGGCAGCCTTTGGGGAGGCAGCAGGTGGGAGGAGAATAATCAAGAAAAGCAAAGAAAGGCTTTGGTTCTTTAGGTAAATGGAAACCTGTGTTCTCTCCCTTTGAGACGCTGCAAAGTAACAGTCTTGCTTTCTTCCCTTCTCCCCTTTTCTTCCTCTGTTTTGCCCAAATCTGTTGTTTCAAGCTCAGAAGAGAGTGGTAACCTGTTCAGATCCAGTTCTCTGTCTCCCGTCTAATTAATTAGGCCTGGCCTCCAGGACCCCCCGCCTTCCCACCACCTCACAAATCTTGGAAACCTGCTTAGTTCAATCCATCAGCCTGAATTACTGGGAACAATTTGGCCACTCTGTTTCGTATTCTTCTAGCCCTTTCCTTAACCCCTCATATTCACAAAATATTTGCTTAAGGCAATAATGTCAATCACTAATGTAATCAGCATTCCATAGAGAGCTTGCTAGAAATACCAGCTCCTCCAGCCTGCATTTAAATTCTGATCTAATAAGATCAAGTAATAATAGGGCTGTAGTGATACTGATGAAGGAAGTCCAGGACTTGCAATTCAAGGAAAAATGGCTTCAACACACGAGGAGAGGATGAAATAAAGGAGAGTCCTTAGATGCTGCCTGCGAAGCCCAGGCCTCCTAGGAGGACGGAGTACTACTCAGCAATACAAAGGAACTAACTGCTGATACACACCCATCAGGGGTGAATCTCAAAAGCTGTGGAAGAAGCCAGACACAGAGTGAATAGACAGAAATCAGATCAGTGACTGTTTGTGGGAGGGAGGGGAATTGATCGGGAAGGGGTCTGGGGGGATCTTCTTGGTGACGGAAATGTCTGTATCTTGATCACCAAGGGTCTCTATTACAGGCACGTATGCCTGTGTCAAAATCTATCTAATTGTACATTTATGATCTGTGCTTTTCACTGCATGCAAATTATATCATAAAATTTTTTTTACTTGAATATACCTACTTTGGGTGATGATAGAAAATATTTTTACCAATTTTTTTGGCAACGTGTATCTTTTAAAGGTATGCACGAGGCAAAAAAAAAAAAAACCCTCAAGATAGAAGACGATTTAACATAGTGCTGAAAATACGGCATGCACTCAATAAAAGTGTATTGACAACTAATAGCCATTGCATAAGTTTGTTTGTAAGATGCCTCCTTTCAGCCCAACATTATAGTCAAATTCAGCACTATCTACAAGATTAAAATTTCCCAGCCCTAAAAAATATTTTTAGTAACCCTCCATTCCGTCAGTCCAGTTATGCAGCCCTTTCATGGGAGTAAAATAAATAAAATCAATACTTTTTATTACTTCACTGCCAGAAACTTACTACACCCAGATTCAAAAGCATAAGGCTGTCTGCAAGGCTGATGTACCCTTCAAGGAGTATTTTATGAGGAAAGCATACTGTTATAATTTTGCAAGAATAAGGAAAGCTGCCTTTAAATCATAAGAAGTCTTTCTTAGGTTGAAGAAGTATATATAAGGGCTATCAATCCCCTACATATGATCTCTAGCTAGATAAATGCAGGGGGGAAATCAGCTTTCTTCTAAAGACATAAAATTTCCTGAAAAATATATACTGGATGAATTTTATATTTCTATAATTAAAAGTATGCACTGCCAAGTCTCAGGAAAATTGGACAAATGGCTCAGTAAGACTTATCTTTCTTAATTGTGATGTGTTTCTAGAGGTAACTGGTCTCATAATACGTGACTTTTTTCCTTTATGTTTTCACCCTCTTTGAGGACTATAACCCACCCACCCCCAAAAAATCAAAGAACAAACCATGCAAAAATGCAAATCAAACTAAAGTTTCAGGCTAAAAGATAATTTACAGTTAGATTATTATGTAGACACAATGCTGAAGATACAAGTTTGAAAACATTCTTTAGCAACAGGAACTCCCCAAATATTTTCAATTGTTTTGTCACTGGAGAATTCACATACAGAGAAGAAATAAACAATAAAACATTATAAGGTAGCTATTACTGGAGAAATATGATTTACTTCTTCAATTTCTAGAGGATATAATTTTTAAAGGAGAAAAATAGAAATAATGAAAAAAAGTGAGGACAATTCAAAAACTGGGAAGAGTTTTAAATCCCTCAACCACATATAAAAATTTTCATTTTATTATAAAAGAATTAGGACTTTAACAATCAAACTATATCTATTCCAGTGATCCCAAAGTGTGATCTCCCAACCAGCAGCCCCAGGATCATCTGGGAACTTGTTTTTATTTTATTTTTTTTCAACGTTTATTTATTTTGGGGACAGAGAGAGACAGAGCATGAACGGGGGAGGGGCAGAGAGAGAGGGAGACACACAGAATCGGAAACAGGCTCCAGGCTCTGAACCATCAGCCCAGAGCCCGACGAGGGGCTCGAACTCGCGGACCGTGAGATCGTGACCTGGCTGAAGTCGGACGCTTAACCGACTGCGCCACCCAGGCGCCCCAGGGAACTTGTTTTTAAATGCACATTCTTAGGACTGCCTGGGTGGCGCAGTCGGTTAAGCCTCAGGCTTTGATTTCAGCTCAGGTCATGATCTCGAGATTGGTTGAGTTGGAGCCCTGAGTTGGGCTCTGCACTGATAGCACAGAGCCTACTTGGGATTCTCTCTCTCTCTCTCTCTCTCTCTCTCTCTCTCTCTCTCTCTGTCTCTCTCTCTGACTCCCCCCTGCTTGCTCTCTCTCTCTCTCTCTCTCTCTCTCAAATTAAATAAATAAATAACTTTAAAAAATTAAATGCATTCTTGGGCCCAACCCAAGCCTACTAAAGTCAGAAGCTCTGGGGGCAAAGCCCAGCCATCTGTGTTTTAACAAGCCTTCTGGGTAATTGTGACACAGGGTAAAGTCTGAGAACCATTGATTCATTCCAGAAACATTTATGGGGTGCCCTTTGTAGGCCAGGCTCTGAGAAAGGCTTTGGGGACAGAAAATAAGGAATTAACATGATCCATAGTTTAATCAGTCACAAAGAAAAAGAATATTAGCTAGTAACGTCATTTTTTTAAATACAGGAAAATAGGAGACGTCCTTGGTAGAGCTCCATCAAGTAAAACTACCAAGAACACTGAGGAATTTTACTGAGGTTGGGGCAATCGTGCTCAGTAACAATTTACCTGGAAGGATTTGTTTTTTTCTTTTTTTCCTTTTCTTTTCTCTTTCTTTCTTTCTTTCTTTCTTTCTTTCTTTCTTTCTTTCTCTTTCTTTCTTTCTTTTCTTTCCTTCTTTCCTTCTTTCTTTTTTTTCAGAAACACATGTGCTGGCCCTCTCCAGACCTCTGGGATCACAATTGCCTAGAGTGGGGCTCAGGAAAACTCTGTTTTTCACAGTTCCCTCTAGTAAGTAATTCTGATGTTTACCAGAGTTAATAGTGATGCTCTGTAGAGGCGTCTCAGGATCTGTGTTTCCCCGGCTGCCGGGCTGGCAGCCTCTCCAGGTATGGTCTGTGGATTACCTGTACTGAATCACCTCCGGGAGGGGAGAACATGAATGTACTAGCATGTAAAATGTAGATCCCCAAAACTAAACCACTGAGTCAGAATCTCTGGGGACAGGGCTCAGGACTATGCACTTTTTACAAATTCTCAAATGATTTTTAAGCACATAGCAATTTGAAGTTTACTACCTTGTGGATCTCCCCAAGGACTACTTCTCAATGGTGCGCCTGGGTGCCTCAGATTGGGTAAGCGTCTGCTTCTTGAGTTTGGCTCAAGTCATGATCTCACAGTTGGTGGGTTCAAGCCCCACATGGGGCTTTGCGCTGACAGTGCAGAGCCAGCTTGGGACTCTTTCCTTCTCCCTTCTGTCTCTGCCCCTCTCCTGTGTGAACTCTCTGTCTCTCAGAATAAGTAAATAAACTTAAAAAAAAAAAAAGTCCCCTAATTTCTTCTGTCTCTCGATATGTATGGTGGATAAATAATGCCCCCTCTAAACGTCCACATCCTAATCCCCAGAATCTGTGAAATTTACATGGCAAAAAGGACTTTCTAGATACAATGAAGTTAACTAAGATTCTTGAGATGGGTGATTCTCCTGGATTATCTGGACGAGTTGAGGATAATCCCAGAGCTCCTTACAAGAGGGAGGCTCACGGATCAGAAAAGAGATGGGACAACAGAAAAAGAGGATAAGAGTCAGAGAGAGCTTTAACGATGCTACCCTGCTGGTTTTGAAGATGGAGGAGGGGCCCGCAAGCCAAGAGATACAGACAGTCTTTAGAAGCTGAAAAAGGCAAGGACACAGATTCTCCCCCGGGGCCTCCTGAAAGAACGAAGCCCTGCCCTCACCTTGATTTGGGCCCAGCGTAAACCCATCTCAGGATTCTGACCCAACTTGTGATTATTTGTTCTAACAATGATAGGACACTAATATGATATGTAAAAGACACAGAAAGGAACATAATACAGGGACAAACTACACTATTACTGAAGAAGCTTATCTTATTTGGAGAGTCTACCGCCAGGAGAGAAGGCATATTTAGTGTTCCCTTGAAATTTATTCTTATCAAACAATTTCTTTGGGTAGGGGTCTTAATTAGATGCAGGGTTCCAGTGATCATAGTAAACAATTCCAGAACCTTAAAAAAGAAAAGAAAAAGAAAAGAAAAGAAAAGAAAAGAAAAGAAAAGGAAAAGAAAAGAAAAGAAGAAAAGAAAAGAAAAGAAAAGAAAGAAAAGAAAAGAAAAGAAAAGAAAAGAAAAGAAAAGAAAAGAAAAGAAAAGAAAAGAAAAAACCTTAGTTGCTCAGCAGCTGTAAGATTTCCTTTTCAGATTCAATCTTCAGGACATTATCAAAAGATATGGAAGGCCACCAGCTCATGACATCTTTTCCCTAGTGTCTACTCCCACGTAGCAGGCAAGGCCCCAAATCCTCAATTCAGAGGAAGAATCAGGGAAAGCATTCATAATGGACATACTTCATGTGCTGTCATCAGTCACACAGTCAAATCTGTAAAGGAACACACCCCTGGGCGGGGGGGGGGGGGGAAGACTTCAAAATCCTCTTACATTATCAGCCGCTTCTTTAAGCAGTGATTCTCAAGCGAGAGCCTGCATCAGGTCACCTGAAGGGCCCCCTCCCAAGGTTACCGATGCGGGAAATCTGGGCTGAAGCCCCCTGCTCTGCTGCCTGTCCAGGATCACATCCTGAAAACTGCTGACCCGAGCAATGGGTCCACCATTGCATCCACATTAGCATCGCATGGGGACACCGAGTCCTGATGGCCCACCTCAGGCCAATTAAATCTGACTTGCTGATGGTGAGACCAGCTAACATGATTTTCAATCTCGGCAGGTGATGCCAATGTGCAATCAAAGCTTGGGACCTCTGTCCTAAAGGCCAAAGTAACAATGAAGGAAGGGCGTGAGTCAATATTGGGGAAAAGGGACAGTCACGGTGACCTTGAGATGCCCAACCCTTTGGCTGCCCCTGGCCCTAGGATCTCCTCTTAAGAAAATGTCTCCTGCTTCAAAGTCAAAGTTTAAAAACAACATCTGATCTAAGGAAATAAGAATAAGATGCCACAACATACGGTCCAGCCCAAAGAGAGGACATTTCTATGAGATATTGAAGCTAGGGGAAAATGGTAACCTGTTGGAAATGATGATACAACCCTAAATACTCCCTGTCTGTTTAAAAATGTATGATAGTTTCATAGTAAATTGCAAAACAAGCCCTTAATCTTCCTTTTTACAGAAAGACCCAGAGGAAGAGTAGTTTCTTATATTAAATAAAACAAAAGGTTCAGTACTTCAAGTAGCCTCAGTATTTTCTGTTTTCAGGCATTTAATGTTCTGTGCTTCATATCCATATATTTCTCTCTTCCTCACATCTACATACCCTATTTTTATTATCATGAATATTCATTGTTTCCAAACAATGTCTAATTACTCGTCTGTCAGACACTACTCAATTCAGGTTTTATTATTTTAAACTGATAGTTTTCTGTTGAGACCCACATGACCTGGAACTTAGATTGCCCACCAATATACTATGTTTGTGCCTTTTTTGAAATAAACTGCAAAGCAGTTTCTAACTTTCTAACACACAGCCTAAGCCCTTCTGCTTAATGTCAGACGAGCTCCGAAAATCATTGCCTTTTAAGGGAATCATTGTTTTCTGTTGTATGTCCCCAATAATGGCTTTAATCTGTTCGGAAAACTGATCACACGACCTGATAGATTTACTCATTTTCATCCCAGATTTTATTGATATGTGTACAGAAAGTTACTTTACTTTTGGATCGTAGCACCTATCAACGAATATTGTAAATCTCTGAAGCAAATGTTTTTGTAACAGACTGTGAAAAAGAGCTATTAGAGTCACATTTACTTTTTCCAGGCGATTTGATATAAAAATTTGTCAGTTCTTTCTGCCTTTACTTGATGGTGAGAATCTAGCCTCTGAACACCTTCTTTTCAGTTTTTTTCAGGTGCTTTTGAAGGGTAAGAGCTGGAAGAGTAACCCTTAATCCAAGCCACATCTGACTATCTTAGCTTATTTCATTAAACACCTGAGACTAAACATTGTATGACAGTAGCATCTCCTCCAGAGCACAGGCCAGATTTTATTTATGGTGCTACTTACTAATTAAAATCAGTCCAAAGAAAAAATTCAATGAAGATGAATGGTAGGATTTACTTCATCAGTGTCACAGAGATTAAAATATAAAAATGCACGTCAGATGGGTTATTTCACATCAAATGAATGACACACGTGAATGTAAATTTAACTACTTTCAAACCAGACAAATTAATGCACACATACAAACATATCCAGGGCATGAAGTTTTAATCTGATTTTTATTTTACTTTCCCGTGAGCTTATTTACAACACGTATGTTTTGTTGCTATTTTCCTGATAACATACAGCGGCTGAAAAAAATTCACACGTTTCAGGAAGGGTAAAATGTGGTATATTTACACGTCCATGGTTTTGTAAACATAAATGGGCCCATATTTTGCCTGTAAACACCATACTTGAAAACTGCATGTTCAGGGGCGCCTGGGTGGCGCAGTCGGTTAAGCGTCCGACTTCAGCCAGGTCACGATCTCGCAGTCCGTGAGTTCGAGCCCCGCGTCAGGCTCTGGGCTGATGGCTCGGAGCCTGGAGGCTGTTTCCGATTCTGTGTCTCCCTCTCTCTCTGCCCCTCCCCCGTTCATGCTCTGTCTCTCTCTGTCCCAAAAATAAATTAAAAAAAAAAAAAAAAAAAGAAAACTGCATGTTTGTTGTTGTTTTTGGATAGTTTTTCCACGTAAATACATTAAGATCTCCACAGTAAAAACCAGCGTGGTAGGCCATTTCAATGTTTGGATATATTCTAAGGTATTTAGACCCCTGTTGATAGAACCTTTAAATCATTTCAGCTATTCGATATTGTAAGCAACTTTGCAAGAAACAAACTGGTAGCATGTATTCAATTATTTCCTTAGAGTGAATTCCCAGGAGTAGAATTGCCAGGTAAGAGAACAGAACCCTTGAAACTTCAGCACCTATGTTCCTAGAAGTCTCCAAAAAGGTTACGCAGAATTTCACCCTTCTGGTGTATTAAAGAACTTGTTTTCCTCCATGCTCACCAGTAGGTTTAAAAACAAAACAAAACAAAAAAGGGTTTATTGAAATGAATTTCCATATCGTAACATTTACTTCTATTAAGTATACAATCCATAGATTTTTACTAAATTAACAGAGTTGTATAACCATCTGTCACAACCCAGCTTTCGAATATTTCCAGCACTCCCCAAGGCCCGAGGGGGCCCATTTATAATTATTCCTCACTCCCAACCAAGGGCCAGGCGACCACTAATCTACTTTCTACCTTTTTTCCATTTGTCATATAAATGGAATCATACAATACATGGTCTTTTGTGTCTGGCTTCTTTCACTTAGCATAATGTTTTTGAAGTACATCTATCTTGTCACATGTATCCATATGTCATCCCTTTTTATTGCCAAACAGCGTTTTTGATACCCCACCTCCCAACACACACACACACACACACACACACACACACACGAAACACACAAATCCTTCCATTCAAAAAAGAGAAGATTCTGGGCACAGGAGTCACTAGTCTACAACAGTTGTTCTGGGCAAGAATTCTGAAGACTTGTACCTTTAGGGTAGAGAAATGCTTTGCCTTGAGCTTGCTTCTGCTTTCTGTAAGAAGCCTCTGGGAGCACCTGGATGGCTCAGTCAGTTAAGCGTCCGACTTTGGTTCAGGTCATGATCTTGTGGTCCGTGAGTTTGAGCCCCACATCAGGCTCTGTGCTGACAGCTCGGAGCCTGAAGCCTGCTTCAGATTCTGTGTCTCCCTCTCTCTCTACCTCTCTTCTACTCACGCTTTATCTCTCTTTCTCTCTCTCTCTCTCTCTCTCTCTCTCTCAAAAAAAAAAAAAAAAAACATAGACAATAAAAAGGAGAAGGAAAAGCCTGTGTCCACCTTTCTCCGTGGTTGCTGGTTTTGCCTTCTCGGAGGTTTTTCCCAGTCCATCTCCATCTGGTCATTTTTACTGTGAGAACGGACACTTTCTCCAGGGGGGACCAAACAGCTCATTCCTCGTTCATGTAGGCTTGGGGGTCCAAAGATGATTTTCAGGCTTAATCATTCAAAGACGTTTTTAGCCCAGGCTTCTGATTTCTTTGGCAATATGTTTTTATTTAGTAGGCTTCTAATCCGTTTACTTTCACTCAGTTCCACAGGCCAGGAACCCCACCCCAAATTCTTTCCTAAATGTAATTATTAATCCTGATTTCTTTCCTTGCTTCCTCACCTTAAGGGCTCTCTCACATACTTACACAGCTTAATGCCAGCATCCTTGAGATCAT
Organism: Felis catus; assembly: GCF_018350175.1. Lineage (NCBI taxonomy): Eukaryota > Metazoa > Chordata > Mammalia > Carnivora > Felidae > Felis > Felis catus. The sequence continues at coordinate 178,313,530 of NC_058375.1, read as the reverse complement.
ACAGCAGTCTGGGGCAAGAAGAATACGCCCTCAATCTGGTCTTTGTGGCTGGGCCATCACTTAAAAGCATTTTCAGTCTTGTTTCCTATTGTGCGGGGTGTGGAAGCAGTTAGCTTTCCAGCTTTTTGATGCCCCACATTTCTTCTCTCCGCATTTATTTTTATTTCTGCTTGAAAATCATCCAGCTATTTACAGACTGATTTTTCCTTCTAACATCCTCCTAATAGCAACCAGTAACAACCAACCTACCGCAAAATTCTGTTTTCCAGTCTCTTCCCCTGGAGCTACAGGTTCAGTAAGTGCTTAATCTACCTTTGAGCTATTGCCAGTGACAGTTTTAACACATATTTTACCACTGTATTACTGTTACATGGGTCTGCATCACCCCTTCCTCTGATAGAGTTACCTCACCACCCAATGCCAATTCTACAAATTTTAGGGTTTCTTAGAGCATTGTACCTCGTTTCCAAAGCCAATATTCCCATTAGTTAAGATGATGCTAACACCAAAGTATATACCCCCAAATATCGGTAACTGAACATAATAGAATTTTATTTCTCACACATAGTATCAATTAGAGGCGGTGGAAAACAGGGGTCCCCGGTCCCACAGTCCTTCAGAGGGAGCCTGCCAGATACTCTGGTGCCCTTGCGTTGACATACAGCCAGCAGCCGAGGGAAGAGAGGCTCGAGCACTGTGTGAGAGGTCGTTACGGACCACACCCGGAAGCACTGTACCTCATTTCATCACTTCTGCCCACGTTCCTTTGGAAAGAATTCCTTCTTGAGTCCGCACCTAATTGCAAGGAAGGCTGAGAAATATATTCTATCTTTGTGCCCAGAAAGAAAATCAAACAAGTCTAGCAAACAGCTAGCCAACGTCTGCCTTAGCATCACAGAAAGCATTTAGCCTCAAGACTCAAGAATTCCACCGCTGAAGACCTTTGCTAAGAAAATATTCTGATATACAAGATGTTTATTCTGTATCTCAGAATAAATACATATAAATATATAAATAAACAGAACATTGAAGGTAGAACCCATTTATGCAACAGAATATTACACAGCGACTAAAAATGTTTTTATTACAAGTTTTAATCATGTAGGAAAATCTCTCTGATATAATCTTAAGAAATAATAGAACATAAATTTGTACACGTGATATGTATATATCTTTGAAAGACAGCAGTAATTGTGCTGGAAGTAAATGTGCAAAAACCATAGCACCCATAATCTGTGTGATAGGATTATAGATTTATCAATTTTTCCTTTTTATGATTCTTCTTATCCAAATTGCCCACTATAATCAGAAATAAAATACATATTTTTCTATAACATGATAAATTCATAGCCATATCTAGGTCTTCTAGTACTCCAACCACCTCAAATGTCACTATTTGTAATAATGAATCCAGGAAAGTAACATATTAATAACATATCCTTTTTAAAATAATAAGAAATTAATATCATCATTATTTAATTACATATTCCCTGAAAACACCTTGAAACGAATAAGGTGAATAAGGTTATCTACTTTCTTCAGAGGTGGCCTACAGTAGGAATGTGATTTTTAACTCCTATTTCCCTACCTACAGCGCCTTCTGTTTTTTGTTTTTTTTAATTTCTTTTGCAACATGCCCACATCCATTTCTGAAAAGAATATCCTTTCTCTCTCTCTTTCACACACACACACTCTCGCTCGCTCTCTCTCCATTCCTGCAAAATATACCCATCACAGCACATTCGACTGAACATTGGCAGATGGTATCTACCTCACTCATCAAGGTTTTCAGTAGAAGCTTGTTCTGTGTATGTCCACCTGCTTCTGTGTTGGAGGTAGACAGACAAAAAAGGCACCAAAATCACTAGATTTATTGTCATGCTGTTGGTTTCTTAGAGTACAGGATGGATTGTGTACAGGATGGATTGTGGCCACACTTCATGAATCGTTTCTATCAACACCTGGCCAATTTCAGACTTCGTAATCAGATATTCCAAATCTCGGATATTTGCCTGAAAGGAGGCTACTATTCTCACCTGTATGTGCTACTGCATCTATCAATTATCATCGAGTTAAGGGCTGTTGACTTTTCTGTCCACATTGAGGGTTATGTTTATGTTTAAATGACTAATGCCCATCTCTCCCCGCCATTGTAGAGCTACGACTGCACCTCTGAATTTTTGGTTAATTAACCTGCATGACTCACTATCTATCTTCCCATCCAAGTGTGCTCCCGTGGGAACTCGTCAACATACGCACAAGATATTGTGAAATAAATCAAGGGATAGTATAAAACATGGTGTGTTCATGCTTTCTTAATAGAAAAAGTAGTTTGCTCCTAATTTTCTTTTCACTTAGAAATGAATTCATAGCATTCTGTCTCCTAACTCCCACTCTGGTGTTTGTGTGGATTATTTTCTATTTTAAACTGTATTTATTATTTTTTCTATTTCAGAACTTTAAAATCCAGGTTATCTTATTAATACCTTTATGACTATTTCCATCTATGAATATATTTTATCTGTTTTCTGACAATGCCTAATGTACAGTGGGTAACTGTGATTGGTAAAAGTCGTACGGAGCCACTAACACAATTCTGGAATCTAATCTTTACTATTTTTGCCAGGGATTATGCAGAAACTTATAATTATGTTTTACTTTGGATTTACCCCATCTTTACTTTATCTCATATTAAAGTGTAATCAAAATCAGCCTGTTTCCATTCGGTCGCAAATCCCCTTCTTAAAGCACCTATTCAAAAGTCTCCCCAATTTTCATTTTCTCTGTCTATTCTCATTATATTAAATCCTGATATCTGAAAATTGAACCATATAGTAGTATTACCGTGTTCTTTTAAAAATACAGATCATATCTACTCTTCCTGTATTTTTACATTATCACTGTGTGTTTTTAAATCCTTGGCAGGTTGCAATTAGATTTCTAGCACGCCATTGTATTAGAGTAAATACCATTATTATGGTAGAAATAATTTACCTCGTGTAGTGTGCTGTTCAGACAGTCTGCTGAGATGCCTCTGATACCAAATATCATTCCCATTCTTTAATTATAATTTTTAATCTTTCCTGGTTTACCATTCTTTCAGTAGATGAATTATTTTTATTCTCAAATTCAGAAATTGTCTGGCTTTAATAATGTTTATTAACAAGAATTACAATATTCCATTGCTTTTCTCCCCCCTCCCTGCAGAACAGTAGGAGTAACTTTATTTTTCTCAAACTCTCTGACCCATAACATGCAAGACATGTCTGGCAACAGCTCAGGTTCATCATTAGTAGTTGAATGCATTTGTGAGATTAGTTGTGACGTGGATTCCACCTAGTTCGTGGTCACCACATTAAAAGCCACACAGTGGATGGGGCGCCTGGGTGCCTCAGTCGGTTGGGTGTCCGACTTTGGCGCAGGTCATGATCTCACGGTTGGTGAGTTCGAGCCCTGCGTCGGGCTCTGTGCCGACAGTTCGGAGCCTGGAGCCTGCTTAGGATTCTGTATCTCCCTCTGCCCCTCCCTTGCTAATGCTCTGTTTCTCTCTGTCTCTCAAAAATGAAGAAATGTTGGGGCGCCTGGGTGGCGCAGTCGGCTAAGCGTCCGACTTCAGCCAGGTCACGATCTCGCGGTCCGTGAGTTCGAGCCCCGCGTCAGGCTCTGGGCTGATGGCTCGGAGCCTGGAGCCTGTTTCCGATTCTGTGTCTCCCTCTCTCTCTGCCCCTCCCCCATTCATGCTCTGTCTCTCTCTGTCCCAAAAATAAATAAACGTTGAAAAAAAAAATTAAAAAAAAAATGAAGAAATGTTAACAAAGAAAATTTTAAGTCACACAGTCTAATGCAAGGCACTTCCTTTGTCTTGTCTGGAGCGTTGAAGAATGAGGCCATAATCCTTACACCACAGACAAAACTTGAGGCATGTGTTTAACAAATCTGTGATAAGACAAGAGTGTGAACCCTGTGAGGGCAGGGGCAGTGTCTTGCTTCTCAGTAAATCCCCAGAGCATACCGCAATGCACTGATGCATAGCAGGTGCTCATTAAACATGTATTGAATAAGTGAATGTGCACATGAATGACCCTCACTGGTTCATGAGTTCACTTTTTGTCCCTCTTGCTGTTCATGGAAACAGCTTTAGTTAAGGTTGAATTCAACCTGAACAAGTCGTTAAGAGTGAGCCGTGATAGTTGGGAGGAGAGAATGGACTGTACCATCTGCCTTAGAGTGAACTCATTCTGTTCCTCCTCTGTGATTCGGGCCAAGTTGTTCTCTGTCTCTTAGCTGTGATCGTTTTATCTGTTCAATGAGAAAAATATGGCCTAACTCCCAGATTTGTTATGAAAATTAAATGAAGCAATATTTGTAAAGTGCCTACTTACCTAATCTGATTTGGACATTCATGATTATTAGGTTTGGGGGGGTCAATATTGGTAGCCTCATATACCAGTCAGTAATTGCCACATAATAATGACAGAATCTCAGGGGCATTCAATAAAAACACTCTGTCTTTCTGTGGGTCCACTGCCACGGCTCTGCTGTTGGCTGGCCAACTCTGTGCTGTGGTTTGGATCCAGGTCTGCTCCCTGTTTCTCAGATTCCTTATCCCAGAACACCGCCATGTTCTTTTCATGGTCTTGGCAGAGATGAGAGAGGGCGAGCCTTCTGCCCAAGCATGTTTTAAGCCCCTGCTTCTGTCATGAATATTAACATCACATTAGCTAAAGCATGTCCTGTGACCATCCTAAAGTCAAAGCATGGGGAAGTATACTTCTTACACGAGGCGGAGGAGGCTGGGGATGGGGAGGAGAGAAAAGAATGAAGCCATAACCCCACAAACAAAACTTGAAGTACGTGGGGGCGCCTGGGTGGCTCAGTCGGTTAAGCGTCCGACTTCATTCAGCTCAAGTCATGATTTCACAGTCCATGAGTTCAAGCCCCAGGTCAGGCTCTCTGGCGACGGCTCAGAGCCTGGAGCCTGCTTCAGATTCTGTGTCTTCCTCTCTCTCTGCCCCTCCCCCACTCGCACTCCATCTCTCTCAAAAATAAAAACATTAAAAAAAAATTTTTAAACTGGAAGCATGTGTTTAACAAACAAATCGATAATAAGATAATAAGATTGTTTTGAACAATAATCCAGTCTAACACATCTTCAGTAACTAAAGCTGGGTGAGGTCCATGGGTCTTTTCTCCCATACCCTTGCTACCAGGTAGGATGATGCAATGTCAGCAGGTTTCAGATGGAATTCTGCCATAACCACAGGCAAATGGGACACAAAAGGGGTGAAAGAAACTGTTCTATAAGCTTGACAAAGTTCCAGATCTCTATTCTTTCAGGTACTCTGATGGCTTCTTGAATGAAAGGTTCATTTATAGTGGCAGGATTTATCTATCTTTTTAATAGGAGTCAAATCCCCAAAATCTTCCAAATCTGAGACTACTGGGTCAGTTAAAAGTCAGGAGTGCCCTTCTAAAGGCTACAGTTATGAGGCTTCTAAGATTCTTCTGCCCTGGGCATGCAACACCAGGAATGCCTGCACAGTATTTTCAGCAAATCCACATTTCTTTATGATCACTAATTTCACCAATAA